>NC_140667.1:15050000-16300000 GCF_054131305.1 Coturnix japonica | reverse complement strand
CGTG
Organism: Coturnix japonica; assembly: GCF_054131305.1. Classification (NCBI taxonomy): domain Eukaryota; kingdom Metazoa; phylum Chordata; class Aves; order Galliformes; family Phasianidae; genus Coturnix; species Coturnix japonica. The sequence goes on along the minus strand of NC_140667.1, from coordinate 16,299,996 downwards.
CATGATAAACATGAAACTCTTAAATAAATTAAACTGTGTTGAGAACGAGTCAGTTGTGCATACCTCTTCCTCACCAAAAAACTGTCAAAATGGTTCTCTGAAACCATCCTACTAAAGATTTTTCCTAGAGAAGCAAATGGTTTAAACTGGCAGGACTGAAATATAATCTCTCAGCATACTGTTATCTGCAACACTGTCTATGCTTGTGCAGGGAAAAGTTTGGTGGCACTACGTGTGAAAGAAGGGTACAACCACTTGCTGGATTTTGCTTACATACTAAAAAAGAGTTAGAATTAGGGCAATACCAAACACTTTAGAAAAGCATCCTCATGGGCAAGGTTCTCAGAGCAGAGAGGCAGTCTGCCTGTGTCCTGCATGCATACAGTGAGTGCAGATAGACACATCCAAGCACCGAAGATTACCACTGTGTTTTTAACAAGTTGTGATACAGCACTGCAGTTTCTCACAGTTGCAACTGATTTTCACCAGTTCCACGGGCACACACTTCCTAAGGGGAGTCATTTGAACAAGGCAGTTTGCTGACTTCAGGTACTGTGATACACATTCCCAAGACACAATTCAAGGAAGTCTTGGTGCTGCTTTTGGCAGGATCTATGTCCAATCTGGAACAAAGCTGTCAAAGAGCAGCTCCCCAGCAGCAAAAAGCTGAAAGCAGGGTCTAAGATGACAGACAAGCCTCCTAATTCCTTGTATCTAGTGGAGTCAGCTGTACTTGTGAAACAGTGAAGAAAAAGCATCTGTAAAAGAATCACCTGGCACCACTCAGCCTCCTTACACAGCTGTACATTACTGCTATGCAGGAGTGATAGAATCATCCCCAGAAATACTGTGATGAAGGACCTCAGAATCACTGTTTCCATCTGCTCTCTCCCACTTGTACATTTAGCCAAAGTGGCTGATCATCTCCTGTGCATCCACATAGAAGGCTGGAGTATTGTTTTAATCTTTGTTTCATCATTTGACTCTGCAGATACAGCAATTAACAGCCCCCTAGTATGTTTGGCATTTACGTGTCACATCCATCAAGAAAAACTGAGGGGGTAGCTGTGCTTTTCAAATTGGAATATCACAAACTGGGCTTGGACAGTCAGCAGGTGCCTGGCCTATTACAGCAGAGACCGCAAAAAATACCCGGACTAAGTGAAGACAGATGCGTCTATTTCTGGATCCAAACCTGCTCACTACACGTCACGTCTCTGAAAAAGCAGAATCCTTTTTTGTCCATATTAGGTATAAAACCCTTTCTAAAGACACTGAGTGATTATATCAAGCATGTGGGATTTTGGTTAAAATCATTGTGTCAAATCTACAGGAATGCCGAAGCCATGCCAGGAGTCTTGGATAGCTCCCAGCCAAGAGCTGTCTCAGTGACTGCCAGTAAAAACATCACATTCCTGGGTCATCTATAAGATCAGAAACAATAACAGCTCAGCACTTACTCAAAGATTCTGCTTTATGAAATATCATTGCTTTCAAACGTTGTAAATGCTACATGTCTAGGAGCTCCTTGCACTCCTCATACAAGACAGCCTCCTCTGTTATTTCAAAGATGTTTCCTTGCAGACAGCACAGACTCCCCAGTGCAAGCAAATCATCCGTAAGAGGCAGCACGTAAAGCCCCAGGCACTGCCATTCTGAGGGGCATTATTTCTCAAATTTCCAGCACTGGCAACTCTTCACATAACTCTCCTCTCAGCCATTAGTTTACACTTCAAAGACAGATCTAAACCACCTGCTCGTTGTGTTATAGGCTTGTCTTTTTTCCCAGAAAAATGTATGGGATAACTCATCCTTCCCATCCTCATTGTCTCCCTTCTCTGCTTGGACTTATCTCCCTTAACTAGCAGAGACTTAAGGGCTGCACCCAGCCAACTGTGCTGGTTTAACCTCCCCCCCCTCCCAGAAGAGAGCATTTCCAGTTTGAAGGCTGTGCTCTCCAAGATAGCTGCAGCCTTGGGAGTCCTATCCTGCTTCATTCTCTTCCATGCAATCAATATGCCCATTTCAAGGAAGCTGTGTGCTAAAGGAGCACAAGCTGACTCTACCTTGACAAACTGCCTTAGTTTGGAAGGAGGGAGGGTGGAGAGAATGGTGTTTTGGTTTTGACATGTTTCTGAGTTGTTTCCAGAAAGTCCAGGACATTTCAGCCTTAGTCCACCACAAATTAAAACACTGATGAGTTTTGTTGATAACAGGAGACAGATTCCCAAGAGCATGAACATAAACTGACAAGAACTTGGCCATGGGATGGAAGAGCTTAGATTTGCTTCAGGGCTGATCCAAAAGTGGACAGCCTTGTTACAGTGAGTTTAATCTGATGTTTGCTGAGTAGTCTCCTACAAAACCTGCTTCATCATCTGCCTTTAGCAGGTGGAACAGGCAACTCTGGCTTCTGAAAATAAGCCTAGCACTTTTCTCTGTCAAAGCTCAGCTCCCTACCCAGGTGCTTGAAATCCATAAGATGTCTTTAGAGATCTCCTCCCAGTCTGGTATTGCTGAGATGCTCTCACACAGCACACACTCCTGCTTTCAAATCAAGGCAGTGTGCACACCCACCAGCCACTCTGACACCTGACTCAGTGGTTTGAGACTTTAAAGAGAGAGGCAAGAAAGTGACTGGGGAGCACTGGTACCAGTGTGTCGACATCAGAGGAACCAAAGCAGTGGGGACTAATGGCAACAGTTCTCCTGCACTTCTTCTCCCAGCCTTTCCATCTACCTGAAGACACCCTCTGTGTAAGGGGAATACAGCAGAAACAGACCTATCAAACAGTGTGGAAGAGAAATAACACAGTCCTGAAGTCCATCTCAAAGCAGCAGAAGAGAATCAAAAAAGGAAAACGACAAACACACAACAGCCTCTTTGCCTTTCCAAAGCCCATGCATGACCTCTGGGTAAGTCTCTAGCACCCTGGGCTGTCTTTGAGATCAGAATTGTGGATGATTCAATTGCAATTCACAGTAATTAAAGCAGTGATCAAATAACAGAGATAGTATATAAAAATATCTAATTCTAAATGGCAAAATAAATGCACGCAGTGCATAATCTCTATTCCTTTCTGCAGGATTGTGAAAAGGACACTTTTAATTCTGCTTGGCTCTGGGTCGGTCTTGGAAGAATGAGAGATGAAGATTCAATCCAAAAACCTTAAACAGGGAAACATCAAGATGAAGAAGGGGAGATCCCATGAAGCAGGCTGGTAATGTCCAGCTAATAGCAGCCAGCATATCCAGAACCAGAGATGTTCTTCAAAAACAAATTCAAGTGCCGGGAGTCTGAAGTTATTCCATCAGTCACAAGCCAGCTTTCTGCAGCAGCCTTGTTTTCCAGGTAGGGCCAATCCAAACACAGACCATAAAAAAGCTGTCAGTGTTTTAAGTCCAGAAACTTATGGCAAAATCTTATTGTTATATGTGAAACAAACTTTAACGCCAGAGTACCCAGTGTACACAGGGCTGTCAAACATGCTCAAGGGAAGGCAGGATGAAGGGAACAGGGCAACAGGAAGAAACGCTTTTCCATTGAGCTCTTCTCAGCTCCATAGATGTTAGTTTGCATCCCAAAAGAGTTGCTTCCGCAATGTAACAAATGCCCCTCTCGTGCCCCAGCAAATGCAGGATGTTCCACTTAAAAACTGCTTTTCGTGTTTTAACTACACACTTCAGGTTCAGGCATCTGCTCTTCCTCTGACTCCCCGGACTTGCTTGTCTTAGTCTAGAAAAGTGCCCCAGGCAGCATTTTTATGTGAGAGGAGAGGTAAGATAGGGTGAAAGGCACACTGTGAGTTATTATATTTCTGCAAGTACAAAGTTACCAGCCAGAAAATCCTGATAACAAACTTTCTGTTCTGAGAAGGAGGTCTTCTCAGACCTCTGCCCAGTGTGTTAGATATGTGTGCCTCTTCCTATTCCCACGAACCAGCTGCCTTCTATGGCAAATGATAGCAGGACATTATTTTAAGGATGCAGTAACTTACATTCCACTATTGTCTGACTAGAACTAACACTTCTCAGTATCCACTGCAACTCCCATGGCAGTAAAACCCAAGATGCATTCAGGTTCCCATTACAGCATCTTCCCTTCTGTTCCCTCTCCACATGGTGCTCTTGCTCTCCCTTTCTCACCAGCCCTGTAGAGCTTGAGGTACTGCAATGCCCACCAAGGAAGAAAGTAAGCTGTGAGATGAAACTGAGCCCTTGGCAGGAACTGCTCAAATCTCCTTTGCTGCTGACAGGCACATATCACAGAGCCACAGCCCAGACAACGCCACAGAAATGAGCCTGGCAAATCAATGGAAAGAAGCACGAAAATGAAAGGAAAATTAACCTGTTTCAGTATGGAAGAATGTCTTATTTGCAGTAAAGTGAAATAGTAGTGATACTCAATATCTCAAGTATATTGGCCCATTTGCCTTTATATGAAGCTGCATACTTCTGGTATCAAGTGACCAGGAAGGCAGCTACAACACTGCCTTGGAGGTAGCAAAATGTAACTGGACAAAACTTCATGCTATCTATGAAAGTGCAGATTGTTTGCAGTGGTACAATAGGTTACATTCCATTCTAATCCTGCTTCAAAAATGAAACAAAATAACATAAATACATTTAAAAGGGATACTGTACAGGATTTGCTATACAAACAAAACATAATTGTCACTGTATCCCTTAAGGTTCTTCTGGCAGGGCTTTGGATACACACAAAGACAAAAAAAAAATGGGTCTGGAAGAATGTGAAATCCAAAGGCAGAAAAGGAAAAGTGGGACAATTTGTTGATATCATAACATACCAAAGAAAAACTAGGCTGATAGAAAGTTCAGTAGCTAAAAAGTAATTATTTTCTAAGCAGAGGCACCAGAACACCTAACTCTGCAAAAAGGCACAAGCAATAAGCTGGACACAACCTCACAGGGTTGGACGGGTTGGTCCATCTGACCATGGAGGCTTCTGACCACCCTCCCTGGAAGCATTCAAGGCTGGATGGGGCTATGAGCAGCTTGGTCTAGTGGTCGCTGTCCCTGCTTATAGCACAGGGTTGAAACTTGACGATTTTAAAGATTCCTTCTAACCCAAACCATTCTGTGGTTCTATGGAGCCCACTGCCAACAACTGCCAAGTTCTCCAGAAGATGTAAGAAACTCCAGCTGAATATTATGAACATCCATCATGCTGGGGAATATTTTCTGAGGAATTCTCTCTGCAGCAGTTGGCTTTCAATGACTTCAGGATTTTATTACGGTTCTATATTGAGCAATACGACTCCATCTTTCTTAAACATTGTGTTTGCTGAAAACTTTTTGTAGTTCCCAAATTAGGGCTGTTGTGTTTGACAGGTTGGGAATGGGACTCCTCAGAGGAGATACTCTGGACCTTGTCAGAAATTGCTCAGGAAGTTACACACTTAAATGCAAAGATCTGTTTTAAAGCCCAAGACTCCGGCATATAAACAGTTTCACCTGCTCGGAGTCTGTTACATCTTTTCATTGTGGCTTTTATTTCAGTCTCATTTTGATCGAGGATCAACTGTTTTACAAGACACAAATGTAAACTGTGTGCATGATTCTAAACTTGCTGATATTTTCAGAACTATAAAAGCCTTAAACCACCCTTATATAGTAGAAGGAATACATTTCAAAATTTGATTCTAGTCAATGTTTTCTGAATTTACCTTATTATCCTTTTAAAAAACAACAGACACACACTAGAAGTTGTACTGCTGCACTACATTGCGTTGTGCTTATTTACATCAGCAAGGATACATTCTAGCTGCTCCACTTCATTATCTCTGAATCACCTCCTAACCAGGCCTTCACTGACATTTCCTTTCCACAGATAAACCATGTTGTTTTGGTCCCCTCTTCCACACTTGGACACACAGAGTAAGCAAGCCTCTGTGATGCTACCTATAGCAAATACCGCCTGCAGAAATGATAAACAAGCTTTCTGCTTTGTTAGTTTAAGTGAAATCTCTTACAAACAGAGCAATACAGCAATACCTCCCAGACAGAGCATCTGCTATGTGCATGACAATAAGCACTGCCATGGGCTTGAGTAAGGACAGTCATGTACCAGCAGCACGTAGAATGGAGCACGCTGTTGTAACACAGCAAGTAGCTCTGTCTACTGGAAGCCTCTGAAAGCTATGGAAAGGAGGTGCTCCCTGCTTGGAAAGATGGAAAGCTGTGACAGCGATGGAAGAAAGGGGAAAATGAAGTGTCCATTCATTTTGCACAAGTATGTAAAACACTCCTCTTTTATTATCCAAATAAGCTCTCTAATGAAGTGTAGTCCACTGCCATGTGGATAGTACACGAGCTGTCTCATCACTTGCAACCCTATCCAAGTGATGATGAGTACTGGCTAGTGCAAGGATGGCCAACGGCTGTATGCATTACTGCTATCCCATCAGTTATGCATAGATGGACAGAGGAAACCTGTTCACACTTTGCTTCACCTGTTTTAATAAACTCTGAAAGTCTTCTGTGCGGTTCCCTTTCTCTCACAACACATAAGCATGCTCTGTGCTCTGAATTTATCTGTGACCAGTCTACTTTCCCAGTGATGAGTCCCACGATGAGACAAAATTGTGCAGCAGGTCAGACTGGGTACCCTTACCAACAGCTAATCACCTCTGATAATGTGGACACAAAAGAAGCCTCAGAGCCTAGACCTCCTGTCACAGGCAACACCTTACTGCGTGGCCCTGAGAAATTGCTGACTGTGGGCTGCCCTCCACAGCCACTCTACTGGGCAGGATGGCATATTTGCCTGCAACACAGATATGCTGCAGTTATTTAGGCAACACTAGCAGAGAGCTCTGGAGATGTAAGCAGTTGCACAAGAAATAAACTTTATTCACAAATGTTTAGAAATAGCACATTTGCCGTTGCCTGCAGCGCTGTGGTATTTCTGCTGCTGTTTGAATGTACGTGATATGAAGAACTTAAAAGGTAAATGCTCACAGAGGATACTTTCCGCATTCCTATGAACTGCCTAATGGACTTGGGATCCATTTGATTCAGACAGACATTTCAAAGTCTTATCTTAATACAAGTCCTTGCACTTCTGAAACTCAGAAGGAGCAACCCAGTTTTGTTGTAAAATAGCAGGAGACACCCTCAAAGTTCAGACTATAGTATAGAGATATTGTTTAACAGAATTCCAGAGTCTGAAATAAAGGTGATGTACTTACCAACAGCCTCCTGCAATAGCCAAACCTCCGGCTTCCATCTTCCCCAGTCAGCATGAAAGAGAAAGTCTCACTAGAAGGAAGAAAATTGTCCTGATCTTACTTTCAGAACTGCAGCCTAAGTACAAAGTAGGTCATTTGAAAAGGGATAGCGCTTTATCCTATGAGAGACTGCTTCCACTGAAAGGTCTTGTCTCCCTCTGTCCATCATCTGGACATAATTTGAGGTAAAATTCCATCAAGAGTAAAGTAAAAATGTCTGCACAGTCCTGGACAACCTAGCTATTTTTTTAGTAAAAGACATAGGTGCTGAATTTCAGTGACATGGCAGGGTCTTCATACTGCAGAAGGAATGAAAGAACCAGTTCTTGAGAGTAGCATTCAATTGTTGCATATCCTTTACATTTTAGTTACATCTTCTTTTGGACTGTGGCTTGTTTTTAAAAGGAAGAACTCTAAATATTCTCTAGGAGTAGAGGAATCATTTGCTAATCTAAAAATAATACAGATTCACAATGGGTTTGTGAATTTGCATATGGGCTGATAATCATTCCTGACTACTTTTTTGCAAGTTTGAAATGGCAGTACATAAAACAGTTCTTCTTAATGCCAAGATTTATATAATTATAATAGAATACACTAGGGATATCTTGTTTGACAAAAATGGGCTCCTGGAAAATCTGTCTAGCAGAGCAACAGCAGAAGAGAGAGAATGCTGTGCTCCTCACTTTGAGCCAGCAGAGGTGCCATGCAATGTCAGGCAAGCACTCCGGGGTACATGAGTAGGGCAGGTAGTGGGCAGGATCCTTTTTAAGGTTTATTTTAAATACTTCCATTTGCATTTTTGGATTTAGCACTGATAGGAACCTTTAGATCTTTTCTCTTCAGCCACAAAGGCTTGTGAGCTGGGCAGAATGGGGAAGAAAAATAATACAGAACCTAAAACGAATTAAATACAGCTGCTTGAGCCTGAAGTGGCCAAGACTTAAACTGCTACTTCCATAATTGGGCATCAGCAAGCCTGTGGCTGCTCCAGATGCACTGCATCAGCACTGTGAGGCAGAGAAGCATCAGAGTATATCAGAACAGGATATACCTGTTGTATTCAGAGACAGGGAGCCAGTCTTTAGCATCAGGAAAGCAGAACTGAGGGATAGCCTTGAGACGTTCTTCGGCTTCACGCATTTGCTTGGTTGGCCTTTCTAGCTGTGAGGGATAAGAATTGAAATTAAATTAGTTACTGGGGTTTGCTGTTGAGCTCTGAAGAGCAAGGGCCCATCAGCTGACTCCTTACTGGTGCTTGGCAGTGAGGCATGACCCCAAGAGAGGCTTTTAGAAGCTAGTACAACACAAATAATCACTGTTGGTTTGCCTACGTTAACCCAAACTCCCTTGTTGCACAACATCCAATTAAAATGCACTCCTATCTGAAATTTCTTTCTGCTGCCAGAGTAGCCCTAGCTCAGCAAAAGTCTTTCCATTGACTTCAGTGAGTTTTGGAACAAATCCTGACAGAGCTAAATGGAGTTGAAAGTGAAATATTTAGAAACTGAATTTAAACATAGTATTTAAAGCACCTACAATCAAGCCAAACTCTCCAGTTCTGGAAATGACAGTTTTGGAAACAGGGAAAGCTTTCTGCCACCTTCTGAATGCTCTTTTCTTTCTCCAATTAAGAAATAGATTTCAATTAATTTTCCCACTGATTTACATTTTTGATTTTAGCAAAATAAGGAACATAGAAAGCATTTGGAGTATGTTGTGTGTAAGAATTTTTCTTTTACCTTGGGAAACTGATATGTCACTTCTGGGAGGTAAGTGTTTTTAGAGGGCTTCTTTTTCAGTGATACTACCACAAAATATTCAAATAACTCCCGTTCCTGCCATTCAATGAGCTCCAGTTCCAGGGTTCGATAACTCGGAGCTCTCTTCAGCATTGACTGGATATGCACTAGGCGCTGCGTGTGAGCTAGCATTAAAAAGACAAAAAAAAAAAAAAAAGATACAGATCATTACCTGGGAATATATTGTGTAAGTGTGAGCCACAGCCATTCACAAAGGACTTCCAGTTTGCTAACATATTATTCTAAGCACGTTCTCCTTACAAAATCAGTCTTTCATACTGCCTCACTAATTCCAAGCATAAATCAAAGCTCTCTCCAAGCAGTGAAGTGATGCAACACTAAGTCACTGAAGTCATTTGCGGTTCATAACTGTTATACTGCCAAAGGTCTGCTTTTCCTTCATGTCTAAGACTATATTATAAGCTCTTCTGTCAGCATGCAATTGCACTAGAGCCTCCAGGGTGACACTTCACCTCAGGCCTGACTTGCTCGTGGTTTACACTGGTGAAAAACGGTTCTGTGACTGGTCACTGTGCAGCACAGCTCTGTGGGAACAGTCCCGATGCAGTGATATGTCTTCAGATCTCTCTGGTTGGATGGGTCAGTCACAGCATTACCAGTTCTGATAGGTATTAAGTGAAAAAAGCTGCTTGCATGTTCTTCCCACCTCTTCACACCTGGATCTCTGTGCAATGTCAGTCAAACTATTAGCAGTACATGTCCATCCCGTTAAGGCTATATTTGTAGACACAGTTTACAAAAGGCATGTTTCCCCTTGCAGTAGGGAAGTAAGATGTCACAAGCAATTGATCTCAGCAGCAATTAACCAGCAAAAATAAAAGAAACTACTCTGCTGACCAGCTGGCATACCACTAGTCCAACGAAAAGAATATAAATTATTTTGATAAAAATGAGTCATGATCTGACTGCGCAAGTAGGGAAGCCAAATCCCAAGAAAGAACCTGCAGTAAATAGATAAAAAGGCTTTCTCCTCATCTTATTACAATGGTTCTACATACCTGTGGTGTTTTTATCACCTCACTTACTAATAACATGATAGATTTTTAGTAATAAAATCTGGTTTTACTGCATCTCATTTTTTATTTTTTTTTTAATTTTATAATTTTCTCTATTTATCAGGACTCTTGAATATCAGACACTAACTTACTGGCCTGACTTAAGTGTAGTCTGTGCAGGTACTACATGCTGACAGAGGAATTTCATAGAAACATAGAAAGGCTTAGGCTGGGGGGAACATTAAGGATCATCTAGTTCCAACTCCCCTGCCACTGCCAGGGTTGCCAACCAACAGGATCCCATCCAGCCTGACCTTAAATAACTCTGGAGATGGGGCATCCACAACCTCTCTGTGCAATGTGTATCATTACCTCATCACCATCATTAGATTTCCACTTTTCAAGCATATCCAGGTCCTTCCATATGGCATCCTCTCCCTTCTACTGTGTCAACTGCACCACTCATCTTAGTGTCACCAGAAAATCTGCTGAGGGTACACTCAATCCCACTGTCTATTTCATTGTTAAAGATGCTGAAGAGTACTGGTCCTGAGACAGTCCCCTGGGGGACATCACCCATAAATCAGACTCCACCTGGACATACGACACAGTGGCCATATCCTTGTTAGATCCTCACAGTTCATTTTGTCTATGCTCTCTACATTCATGTTCCTGTGTTGTAAATTTTGTTAGCTTTGCAATAATGAACATAATTCACAAAGAAAAATACATGTTACGGACAGGAACAAAGATCAGTAGCAGGAGATTACATGTTGACAGGGTCTGTGACAGTGTCTGATTAAAAGGTACTGAAGTCTGATCTCTTACCTTTAAACCTGTCATCTGAGTCACTCTCACTTTCACTGTTCTCATCTGGAAAGGAGATAGAGTGATCAGTTAATGTGAAACCAAAGCAAACATGAACTCATTTACTGTGGTGAAACTGGGGAAAAACACATCACACACTGAACCTTGTGATCCAGACAAGGCTTTCTCTGGAGTTTTCAAACATCTTGAAATAAACAGTTTGAGTAGGTGTTCAGATTATCTTTCCATTGTAATAAGTTACCATTCTGCTTGAGAATAAAAGCTTCATGAGAATGTAGAATTAATTACCCATTGTAGCAAATCATTGCACTGAACCCCAGTCTGTGTAAACCATTCTGATACTTTTTCAAATTTGCAACTTATTTAATGCATAGTTATGAACTTGAGAAATCAAGGGAAGCCTTATGAACCTTACCTAGGTAATATTTTCAACTGTCAGAACTGACCAGACTGAGTGAGAGTATCATGCAAAAGTAACTTCACAGTAAGATGTGCTTCTATCACAATAAAATTTCATCATACTCTTACTCCAAACACAGCCTGAACTTCCCTCAGGAACCATGTTTTTCCAGAAAGAATCTGAAGTGCAGGCAGAGTTATATTTACATGTTCATGCCAGGAAAACATACAAATGAATTATAGAGTTAAAATTATGAATTTTGGAAAAAAACTTATAGACATAGACCACTGAAAATCTGAGCTAAGAACAGGCTGGGTGAGTCTAGCTGGTCATGGGATTAACAAGATAGACAACAGTGAAAATCTGGCTTATTTTTAGCTCATTCACATTTTTTTTTCCTCTCACAAGAAAAAATTATCATTGTTCACAGAAGAAAGATCTAAACAAAGTTGAGCCTGGAGCAGATTTGAACAGAAGAAGGATATCTGCTACTTCTGCAACAATCAAATGTATTCGCTAAACTATGATGTGCGTGTCACACCTCTCAGGGATGCAGTCTCAATGTTGGACATAGAAAGTTTCTTCAATCGTTTTTTTCCTCTTTTTGCACTGTAGATGGAATTGATTCTCTGGACAAGCTGCAAAATAGGAAAGTGAACAGTCAGAAAGGCAAATCACTTTCCTACTGGGAAACCTAATTAACCAATCCAAACAAACAATTTGGCTACAGATGGCAGACTATCTAGACACCCCAAGCCCCTTATCAGTTCAAAGGGCTTTTCTCTTCTCCCTTCTTTTGAATCCCATGTGCTCAAATACACTGTTTGCATCTCACTGCCTCACCTATAGTTATATTTTCAAAAACAGAGAACACCAAAATCAAGATCCTGTTTTCAAACATGAGTTAGACATTTGCAATAAAAGCATCATGAGACTGAGTGTTCAAAGACATCTGTTATCCTCTGCCACTGCATTTCTCTCTCTTGGAGGAAGAGTTGGCTTTAGGTTTTTAAAGCCTTTACACCTACAGAGTAGGTTGCTGCTTTGAATTATATCAGCTGAGGATCTGGCCTATATGGACTCCTCCCACCCCTTTTCACCTTGTGCTTACTGACCTTCAGAGGTGCTGCATTTACTTTCTCCAATCATATCTACAAAATTATTTTGAAATTGGCTACTGGTGCTGGCTAAAGCCAGCAGCAGCCAGAGTTTTAACTCCTGGTAATCTTCTTTATGACTTCCTTCCATAGCACTAATATGGATAACAATCTTCTATCCAAAATAATCTGAGATAATGGAAAATATTCATGTTTAATAACTTTAACAGGAGACTGGGATTACCAAAGATTAGTAATTAAATGGTATACTATAATTTCTGAAGAGTCATAAATATAAAGCAATTAATCTTCATAATGACCTAATGAGTCAGTAAAAGTATATTTCATTCCATAGCAGCTTTATGCATAGAAGTGTAATACAATTTATAAAAGCTGTTTTACCTCCACTTTAAGAGGGGAACAGAGTAAGAAACTAATTTGCCATAGGCAGAGTAGAAAGTCAGTAACAGAGCACAGGTTTGGAACAAATTTTCACTCAGTTCTTCCAGCGGCTGAATCTTGCTGGCTGTGTTTTAGCAAGAGTGTTAATTGAAACACATACCTAATTTTCATGGCAAATTTTACATTTACTGCATAGCTTCTCTTTATACTTCTACAAAGCACAGAAAGAACTAGACAAATCCCCTCTCTTCTATTTCCAAGAGTACATAAGAATGTGTTTGGGCACACGATGCACAGATAGCAGTGGCAGAAACCCAAAGGAACTGGGACCGCAAATCAGAGGAGCAAACCATAACTAACTTAACCATAACTAAATCAAAATCAGTTCTAGGGGAGAACAGGAGTCATCCTGTGAAATGCCTTGCTGGAATACTGTGCCCCCCTCACAGGGTTGCCCAGTACTTTGTCTGCTTGGGTTGTTTCACCAATAGGGAAGCATGCACAGCGGTGAATGAAGTCTAGGCTTTTTTAAAACACTTGGATATGGTTTCATAAAGCATCTCTGTTATCTTCCCTTTGGGTTTTGCGTCTGTGGTAGTGATGCAGAACAGTTATTTCTCAGGTAAGAGTTTTTCCTCAAATAACTAATATTTATTTAATAAAAATGTGATATTATCCAGTCACATGAGATTCTAGGAGCTAGTGCTGTCAAGAGTAGAAATAATTGTGAGATTTCTGATAAAATTCTGAACATTCATATAGTTAAAATATAATTTCATATGGGGAGAATATCTATTCCTTACATGCGACAAATATGAAAAACTGGGTACAAAAGTAACATCCAAACTTTCCAAGTTTTACTCAAACCCAAGAAGTATGCTACTCTATAAGTTACTCTGTAACTTCCTCCACAGATGTACGCTCATTTGTGCAGTAAAGTAGTGTATTTCATGAAAATATAAAATTATAGTAAATAGTAAGGACATAAGACCAATTTTCTTCCTTTTGATTGCTTCTGGCTTAGTCAGAATTTCAGTTTAATGGACAGAACACAAAAAAACTTACTGCCTGTTCTCTCTATTGCTATTGAAGGTCTGATTGGTCTTTCTGGTTGGTTTGTTCTTTGGTATGTTGGGTTGGGTTTTTTTGCTTGTTAGTTTTTGCTTTTTCTCTTACACATCTCATTTTGAGTTGGAAAGTTTGAACTCCTTGACAAGTAGAAAATTATTTCTCACTTCACATCCTTCAAGACAACAGGGTTATGAGGATGGGGTAAGTTGTAAATAAATGCAGGAACTCTTTGCAAAGATAGCAGTCAAATGTTTGCACGTGCAAACCAAGTGCAGGGTGCATGTAAAAAGGAATATATTTTGTCTACCAAGAAAAAGAGCTTTCAGTAATGGCAAAATGTTGGATAGGAAACTGAAGATTTCTGCGGGCAGGTGACCTATCCCCAGCATAAGTATGTTGGTATTTGAGGCCTTGCAACCAAAGAACCATTTTCTGGGACAAGATCACCCTGCCAGTACCTTTGGGATCCTCCTGGCTCGTCGTGTAGACAGTAGCTCACTTGCAGTACTCAGACTGTCGTCATTAAGGCTGGAGGGGGAGGAGGGAATGCCAAGCTGAGCCAGCAGCAGCATATCATCATGGCTGTGCCGCTTGGGTAGCCGTGGTAAGCGATGGCTCTTCCTTTCTGACCAGTTCCCAACGCGCAGAGACTGGCTGCTTGGCTTTGAAGGTAGCTGTGGGAACAAGAACAGCTTGAGCTCTTCCCCTCTTCAGCAACATTTAGTGCAAAAGAAGCTCTGTGAGCAAGTGGTGGCTATATAAAGACATCATGCCAGGTGAGCCATGGCTTTACAAAGTAAGTGAGAAAAGAGGGCTAAAAGTCAAACTGCAGAGATGGAGGGAGGTCAATACCTACAGCTTTATCTAAATTTCAAAGAAAACAATAAACTGCATTTGGCTTTGAATTTCCATGCACTCACATCTCATCAACACTGAGTGTTCAAACCTAAACTAAAGTTTGGCTGACATCAAAATACTGATATGATGGACCATTTATAATAGTTAGAGGGCTTACATATCGCAGGGCCATATGATCTGGAATTAAGTGTAGGATGTCTGTGCAAGTGTGGGTTTTGCATCACAAACAGAATGTCATCAACAAAACATACTTTTTTTGTAGCTCATGACTTAATGAATTGGAAGTAACAAATGGGAAAGGAGAAGTCACTAGTCACTGTGGGATTCAAAATTACCACAAGCCAGTGTTTGAGGTCTCTGCTTACCACAGGTCTGCATGCCAGGAAAATCTACAGCAGTCTATACTTCAATGAAAGAAACACTTTTGGAGATGATTGGTAAAAGCCTGCTGACCTTCTGATCCCTTCTGTCTTGTTTATCATCTGAAGTCATGTTACTAAACCAGCTATGTTGCTATGCTGGAAAAACTGGCTGATTTATTGCTGCCAAAGCTGCCATTTTTCAGGAAATTGAGCCTGTTCTATTTTTGGTCATTGGAGAATTACCCAGACCCATAGCTGATCTGCTCTTAGTGTCCCTTTGCTTTACAAACAGCAAAATGACACCGCAATTATGGCACTAATGGAAAATCCTGGCAGCGTTGCAAGAAGAAGCTACCAGAATGAAGGGCCCTGTTGCATAGATACTAGAGAATACTTATTGAGAAATCTTATAGAAGTCACTGTAATCCATAAATTCTTTGATCTCCCTCCATGAAACACAGAAGCGTGGACAGCATATTACTACCATGGACCTATATGGTTCTTATCCTACTCAGACATCTTTTTGGATGGCCTAAATGCTACCACAAGTACTGTTAACATACATAGTACAGATCCAAAGAATTTTCCTTTGTAATATGTCTCTCACTACAAATTTATCTTTCTCCTTACTCTGCCTAATCACTCACTTTATACTCTCTATTCACTAAATCAAAACCATTGGGGTTGAAAGGGACCTCCGGAGGTCACTTCCCACTTGTTCCCTTTTCAGTAGATTAGCAGAAAACACTTCTGTTTTACAGATGGTGGGCTAAGAATCTTGGTAATACATTTATCTCTAGGACTGTGGTGCTTTTATGTACCCAAATACAACAAGAGAAAATATATTTTGCTGTGTTCTAGGTCAGTTTACATTTCTAGGTCAGTTTACATGACAAAAAAGTTGACTCTTGTGACCTTTCATTAAAATGCAAAATTGCAGTTGATTCAGTGCAAAACAAAGTTCCTTTAAAGGAAGCTTCAGATCTCAAAATTAAGCATGCAATAAATTTATATTTTTCCTTATGAACACAGCGATCCCATAAACAACAAAGCAACCTGGCATTTCATAGATTTCACAGAAAGCACACCGCTTTGGAAAATCCTTCACAAAGCAGAAAGTCTGCAGGTGTTTTACTTTATGCTGCCAACACAGCTTATACAGCTCTGTTAAATGCAGACACTCTGATTTTTCTAATTATGTTATTATTCATTTTTTCACTGGGAGGGGGAGGGAAGGGGTATACTTCATGTCCTCCATCTTACAAGAAACCATGCCACATTACACACTTCATATTAACAAGTCACAGTAGGCCTTGTGTAATAACACACAGGCAATATTAAGAAGCTGACCACTCCCTCCCATCCTGATAAAAGCCCCACAGCAAATGTCGAGGTAATTCAAAAAGAGACACAACCTACACAAAAGACTTAAGGCCAGCGTCAGCTCCTCAAACAACTGGCAGAGGGTTCTGCTTAAACTCATCTGGCCATAGCTCGTGAGGACTACTCCAAACAGCAACCAGCTTCTGCAGTGCAGCACTGAGACTCACAATTGCAGCTGCCAAGAGCACTCACAGCAACAATTTATGGATCTGATTGCACTCGTTTTCCAGATACCCTTTTTCATTCAGTACAGCTGCTCTTTCTCCTATGCCACAATTGATTCTCTTGCAACGGCTTTAAACAAGCTTTCAAGTGCAGAAAGAAATGTGCCCTCATGCCCTGCGACAACGCCGTGCATTACCTGAGGAGGTGATGTGTATTTCCTGTCCTGTGAAGTCCACATCCTGTGCAAAGAATCTAGGGAGTTCTCGGAGAGCTGATGGGATTTTCGACCCGCGTGACGGCCTTTCAGCTCCACATCCTCATACGGGTTTTCCTTGGATGACTCTCCTTCACGTTTTTTTGGTTTTTTTTTAAGAAAAGAAAAACAGAAAGGAATGTAAAATTAAAAAAATAATAATAATAAAAAAAAATCATGTGAGCCAAGTGAAAAACTTTAAGAAAAGCTGCTCAGCTTTCAGCATGACTCATCCCTCTCGCTGCAGCTGGAAGTATTTGGAGGAAAACTTGGCTACGAAGTCAACTTTTTTTTTTCTTTTCTTTTTTTTTTTTTTAAATAAAATGCAAAGATTTCACAAGATGTGCTTCTGAGCATCTGCAGCTGTGCAAAATTTATTGATATATAAAAACTAAGGCACACAGCTACGTGAAAGTATATCGGTAGATTTTACAGATCTATAGCGGCCACTTGCAGGGTGAAAGGAACAGCAATAAATAACTGTTCTCAACATACCACCCTTACACGTGATAAGACAACTTTTATTTGATGCTACTTTCACTTCTGTCTTGCCTGGAGAGAAGGCAGAGAAAAAATAAGCGCTTCAGCTCAGCAGTGCCAAGAGAGAAGATTGGAATATGTAGAAGATGAGGGAAGAATTTCTGCACCAACCATGCCGCGTCCTTGAGAGGTTGTTTAAAATACATCATACCTTATAGCTAAACAGCCAATCATTTCAGCTAATGTGAAATTAGTATCTTCTGGAGGAGCATTCATCTCCCCCCAGCTATAGGGAGGTTTGATCAGATATCCACTAAATATGAGACAAATGAGAAATAACTTGAAAAGCATACTGCAATCTTTGTCTTTTCAGCCTTTGAAAACCAGAAACAACATTTATAGTATGGATTTAAGGGAGATCCAAGACTCTTCAGCAGCCATTTCCATCTAAGGACTGGTGGAGCAACTCATCATCTTTCCAGGAATTCTGAACTCAGTAAACCTCTCACCAAACTAAGAAGCACAAAGTTGAATGAAAACCATCAATAAAATAAAAGTTTTGTGTCCCCTTCTTTAGCCAGTGCACGATCAGCAGCTGGCACAGAACTTAAGGCTTTTCAAACACAGAGCCCTTCCAGATTTCTTAACACCTTAACTAGAAAATCATCCCAATAAAATCATCTGCTCAAATTCAAATCCTGAATTTGCAGAAATGTGAAACATGCGGTAAGTTCAAAGATTCTGGACAAGCTGGTTTTTGTAGTTTAATCTAAAGATGATTATAGAACTCCTGGGCTTAGTACTTTATATCACAACTCAGACTACTATGTATAAGCTTTAGAAGAAATCCAGACTTTATCGCATACTGTACTAATCAAGAATTGAGGACAGAAAACTACAGTATGGTTTACACTTCACACTGTTCCAGAATATATTCACCACTTCTACAGAGGTGACAGCCAAGGTAAAGTTAGTTTCAACAAGAGCAAGGCTTGTATTAATATCCTGCCCTTTTGACTATCAGGTTTTTTTCTTCTAGACAGAATATTGTATTTCCTGGTTGCACACAAGAAAACAAAACCAGTTTGTGCTTTCTACGTTACTGAAACACAGGACTGCTTGATTCATCAATTACAGTGATAAGAGCTTTCACTTAGCAAGTTCACACATTCATGTGTTACAAGTAAAATACAGTGTTGCTTCAGCAGTGCATTATACTAAGATTTCTAGTCAAACATAAGGAAAGACTGAACGCTTTAGCATTGTTTTAATTAGAGGCCTGAATGACTGCTGCTCTTGAAGAATGTTTGAGTTGGCAGTCACAACCTATTATTTCATCCAGAGGGAATCTGATTCTAGAGGCTGCACTATCAATAGTCTGTCCACACGCTGCGTGGAAATAATGCCTTCAGGTGCATGAGGGATGCAGAAAAAAGACCTTTTGATGAACAAAATGAACAGAACAAATCTGAAGCAACAAACACTCCTTAAAACAATTTAAAGCTGCGTATGTCCTTACAGGACTATGGAACAGATTAACTCCTTCTGCAGGAAGAAAAATGAATAGATATTGCACAGTAATTGTTACCTGTAAGCACTGCAGTTTTAGATACAATAATCAAAGCAAGCGTCAACTTTGCAAAGCGCCTTGACTTACTCCCGGCTAAATGGATTGCACTAGCATAAAAAAATTTCTTGTAAGCCCAAGTCAAGTATAGGTCAAGCAAGAATTTTAGAATGGATTAGCAGATTTCAAAATACTCAGCTACATCAGACAGTGATTAAACATACGCTTCCTTGAGAAAACAAATCTTATTGCATTAGTCTGCTTACTATCCAAACTCCCATGAAGAAACAAGTTCATCGGCTGAAAAGAAATCTTTTCAAAAACATTCAGCATTTTATAAGTTTATGGTGATTCTCCTTCCAAGACATCATGGAAAGCAGAATTGTTTGAACCCAGCTAAACTCAGCAATACTAATATTGATATAAAATATTAAGTTTAGAAACAGACCAGGAGAAGTCTTGGATGAGAGGGGAGGGAGGAGCAAGAAACCAAGAGCAGAGGCTGCTTCTCTGACTCAGATCCTCTACCAGAAGAAAGCTCAGGCCAAATTCCTCTTCAGTGTAAAGCAGAGGTCAGTGGAGACACGACAGGGATTTTAACCCTTTCCCTCTTAGCCTTCTGATTCTTCTTCAGAATCTGGGTTTGCCTATAGTAATACTTTCATTTTATTGTTCTCATTTAGTTAAAAATAAAATTATCTGTTGTTTTTTGGGGGTATTTTTCTTTCTTCTTTTCTCTCTCTCTCTCTCTTTTTTTTTTTTTTTAATGATGTCTTCATATTAAATGTGGCTGATCTATCCTTTAAAAAAAAAAACAACAAAAAAACAACCCTCTTTCCCCATGAAATCTCTGGCATTGAAACAGTATGATCAATCTGAAACAACCTGGTTTTGCCGATTTGACATTTGAACCAAATATTTTGTTCAGTCAGTGACCTAAAGGAGATTATTTATTTGTGTGGGTCTTCAGCAGCTTTCAAGCCTAAGATTGTCACTATTTTATTATTTTTTTTTAATTATTATTTAGTATATAAGCTGTCCTTGGTGGATGAGACACAAAGATGATACATGCAAACAGACACTAGAAAGCAGAAACCAACTGGTTTCTGGGAGTCAAGAACCCCAAGAAACCCAAGACTAGAAGCAAGCATAAAAGGCGTGTGGGTTTCCTAAACAGACTTAGGACAGCATTCAACCCCATCCAAGTACACAATGACACCCTCCCATAGGCACAAAGGCCTGGGGACAGGTGGCTACCAGCAGGTGTGGGACCCACACCAGTGGAATGGCAGTGATGGCAGCTGCTGCAGCAACATGAAAATGATGAAGGCTTCCATATAACTGAGTTGGTTCCAGAAGTGTGCAGCTTTGATCACTGCCTTCCTCCTCAACACTATCACTTCTCTAGTCCCAGAGACCAAAGCAAGGAACGTTTACAGTCTGCAGGCTGTAGTGGTTTTGCATTCATTTGGATTTGCTGTAAAAGGAAAACACATTTACAATGGAAGAGTAAAGTAATGTTCTTGTTTCTTCCATATGGATGTCTCTATTGAATGCCAAAAGAAGAGAGACTGCACATTATAGGGCTACGCTTGTCCTAATGAGGCTGATCTAAGTGCTGCACAAGAAAAGAGCAGACAAACTCTGACTTCAAAGAAAGCTGAATCAGACCCCCAGAACAAATATGGTCACATGGAATAGCAAACTTCTGGTAATTAATGTCTCTGATCACCAGCCCAGCTCACAGAGTTTGTTCATTTCCTTCTACAGGCTTGTTTTCCTTTTTTTTCCTCCAAGTTTCCCATTCTCTCAAATTGTACATACTCAAATGCTGAGTAAACACAGGACATTTATCTACAAGACATTTATCTTCAGAAGGTCTCACAGGCAATTTACCAATTTGTCCTCAGGGGAAAAAGGAAAAAAAACAACAGAAATAGCCAGGGACCTTTGGAGAAGCCATAAGGAATGCAGTGCCTTGAGCTTAAGCATCAAAGAGTTTCCTCTAGTGGTTGCAATTCCTCCATCCGTGACACTCTGCAAGTCAGCTCCACCAACCCTAGGGGCAGCACACAACATTCCTTTGCTCAGCCCCTTGTACTGTGGCAAATGGGAAGCAGAGGCAGATTCAGCAAGCCTGCCTCATGCTGATAAAGAAAAGAGTGAGGGGGAAAAGAACAACAGGCAGACACTTCCCTATAAATGGTAGAGAAGAGGGAAATGCACTTTTTCTTTCTAGACTGGAGAGACAAGTGGCAGTTATATAGCAATGGAAAAGGCTCAGTATATGGCCTTAAATACTGTGCCTAAATTAGGAGCCAGTGCTTACATAGAGAAGATGCTGTCTCCAGAGAATGATGCTGAAAGCCCAGTCTCCACATGGCCAAGTTAGGTGGTGTCAGCGCTTCACAAAAGACAAAGCATCCATTTCCTGTATGCTAGGGTTGTGCACAAAATATAGTGCAACTAATTCATTTTACATTATAAAGAACAGGGAGATCAAAGCTTCAATTGCCTTCACAGGGAAGATCTGGGAACAAACAGCTCATCCCTCAAGAGGCAAGGAGCAGGAAGCAGTGGCAATACATGGGCAGGAAAGGGGGGCCAGACTAGGTGGAGCTCCGACTAAGTAACACTAGGGGGGTTGTACCCAAGCAAGCCAGCCACATGAGGGTATAAGCAAGGGAGCCATACACTGTGCAGTCTTACAGCTCCCCAGCATCTTTGGAGCACCTAGGTCCAAAGAACTGCACAAGAGTGAGAAGCCTTGTGTGTTCTATATATGCATTTCTCATTCATTTTATTCATAAAATTACATGGACACCAATTCACACAACCAGTGCTGGAAGAGCACTCATCCATCAGGATGTTTATGATCATGTTCAGATCAAATGGATGGAAACCACAAAATCCCCATGCTTTCATAAAATATCTGAGCTTAGATCTTTAAGACATAGTTGAGCTCTTTCAACATCAGAGAAGCTGCAACTGTGCATCTCAGCTAAGGAATTTACCCCAGGAATCTGTTGAAATGGGAACTATTTCAATGTCAAATTCCAGCTAAGATGCATAATAATGGCTTTGTAAAGTTCTTTCTAAACAGCACTAGGTTACAAACAACTACCCGATTAAAGTCCTGTCATCCAGTGCTTCAGATTAGTACTGTGCTCTCAGAAAAGTAGTAGAGCATCTGTAACACAGAGGATGACAAGTCTAAAATATGATCAGCTTTTTGAGCCCTGGGCAATGGAGATTGTATCACAGTTTTCTAAACTTGTCCAATTTTGCTTTGCCAGGCAATAAATAGAAGAAAGAGTGCAGAGACTTTCAGCTCCCTACAAGAACTGTAAGAGCTTCCATTTCTAACCATAAGCAAGAATTAGCTGCTGAAGTTTATCTGATAAATGAAGAAAAATACTAGCCAAAAACTTCACCCATTTAGCACTCAGTCCAAAATTACGTGAATGAAAGTAACTATGGAGCAACTGTTAGCACAGTACAGCATCACCATGCAAAAACGGCTTGCACTTCAAAGAGGTTGACCTCAGTTGACTTCAATGAAGTTTCTCTATAAATTTAAATGAGGGTATGGGAGGGTATCATCACAGTCATTGTACTCTCCATTTCACTGCTGGGCAGTAACTGACTAGAAAACCAGGACATAAAGCTCACAGAGAATCCAAAAGAAGCTGTAAGGGTGATATAACAGTGAGACAGACTCCAAAGAGAAACATAGGAATAACATGATGATTAAAAATAACTGAAGTCCGTGTATCCCAGTGTGGCATACAAACAACAGCCTGATCATCAACAGGATGAGACAGCTAGAGTATTTGGACCTTCTCTAACAGGCCTACATGGAAACTGTTTCATTTAATGCACTCTGGCTGCCGTAACTCTATATTAAAATTACCACAATTACACTGTTGAAAAATCTCACAGGAGTTTTAGGCTTGGAAAGGCAAGTGAAGGTCATGGAAGAAGACAGAAACACACACTTCTCTGGTCACAGCCTGCACCATCAATCACAGCTCTTTTACTAACAGATTATCTCAAGAACTATTGCTAAGGGTCTGATGAAAAGCCCAGAATGCCTTGGAGATGACTAGCACAGCACAGCTGGCAGAGGTGCAGACTCTCCAAGGTTGCTTCAGCTTCACAGCAGCCCAGCAAATCCAGTTTCTCCCAGATTCATACAAGCATTTTGATGTGAGATGATTATATGATAGAAAACAATGTGGTACTGTTTATGACAGACAATAATGTGGCATGTGATGATGGGATTTTACTGGAAAAACGAAGAGCCCCAGCTCACTAACCCTCTTCCACGTTTACGGGAAGAACTTTGAAAAATATTCTAATTTGAAAGCAATGTGAAGCTGAAACATCTTCCAGCTGGACCTCAGTCATCATCTCTGCAGCTTTTGGCACGCACAATGAAGTATTCAGTAAAACAGCTAAATCATCCCATTTGTACATGACATGTACCATGTCCAATTTACATCAGAATTCAAAACAGCTAATCTGTTCAGGAAAGACAAGGTGCTCTATCACAGTGTTTTGAGATCTGGACTCCACAGAGAAGGAAGATTAAGCCACCAGCATTCCCTCCCCTCCACACTCGGGATCCTACCTGAAGCGCCACACTTGCCTTTTTTTTAACTACTCAGGCACTCACCTGGGTATATAATAATAATACTGATTTGAGAAATATTGCTCCATCTCCTCTCTTATGTGGTCTGACACACTGTGAAATAGTGACTGATCCAGCTCCATACTTACTGACATACAACAATCACCTGCTCTCCACTCACTTCAAGGAGAGCTGGAAACATCTAAATAACATTTTGCTTCCTGAGTGATTAACTGAAACTAACTGAGTGATTAACTTGGAAACTCATCCTGGTTGCAGAGATTCCACAGCAATATGCTGGGCACATTCTTCTTTCTAGTCTGCTCTGAGCTTTCAAAGAAGACACAGTAGGTGTCCACAACTCCTTCG
The DNA here is from genome assembly GCF_054131305.1 of Coturnix japonica. Classification (NCBI taxonomy): domain Eukaryota; kingdom Metazoa; phylum Chordata; class Aves; order Galliformes; family Phasianidae; genus Coturnix; species Coturnix japonica. The sequence goes on along the minus strand of NC_140667.1, from coordinate 16,276,060 downwards.
ACTGTCTCATTTCTTCTGTTTTTCTCATTTTCTCATTTACCTCCCTTTGCAGAAGGCCAGATTTCCCACACAATTTAACTATCACCTTTTATTTAAAGCCAAACTGAAATAATTTAACTCAGATAAATGAGAGCTTCACGGGCTCCAGAAAAGCTTTCTGTCTGGCTTCTCAACAAACAAATACAAACAGAGGTGGGCCTGAATTCAAGCTGTCTCTGAGCATTTCTGTGCTGGGAAGACGACTTCATTTCCATCATGAACATGTGATGACTGTCTTACTCTCCTCCATGGAGCACTGAGAAACTGTGGTGTGGAGATAGGGAGATACGAGCAGAAAGTGGAAAAGATTTCAAGACAAGCCTTCAAGCTGGGCTCTGTCACAGCAAACAATATCAAACCCCAGACACAAAGGCACGTGATCTTTCAGAACTCCAACTCTATAGCCAAATCTCTACAGACTTTGGATTCCCAAAGGGACTCTGCTGCCAGGAAAACACCATCACTTCTTTAGGGCAGGAGAAGATATTTATGCTCCTCTTCTTAAGAAGTCGATAAAGAAAAATAAACTGAACTGATTTAGGGGAAATTTCCACCTCTTCTACTGTCCCTCACTCTAAGGATTTACAAACACAGTAAGAGTTCTTGCTTTGCTACAGCAGATTTCTTTCTCCCTATTTAATTTCAAAATTGCAAATGCAACTTCTCTTTCAAACACAAATGATAATTTACAGGGTTTTCTTAGATTCTCTCAAGACAAAGATGCTACTGTCCCCTGATCCTTGCCTTCACTTTACTCTCACCTTTCCTGTTGACAATAACAAGTGTTTTCTTCTTGACAACAGGTGAAAAATACCACAGAGACAGTAGAGATGAAGTAACAGTATTTAAATATCTCAAGTGTATTTAGTGGAACAGACTAGAATACTGAAACCATATGGCACATATGACAGGAAATACTGTTGTCCACAAACACAGCAGAAGCAACTGTCTCAGACATCTCTTAATACTATGATAGTTTCTTAAATTTGCACAAAGCCAAGTATGGTTTCCCTGATTGGATTCATAAAGCCACATCAATTTTGGTCTGATTAAAGACTCACTCGAAACCACAAGAAGCAAAACAATGTTAAGTTTACTATGACTGCCACATTCCTTTGAATGCTAGTGCAGAAGATGAATGAAGTCCACATGCTTCTCTGCACACAGAATACAGCTCTGGTTAATATTAGGAATATGTACCCCCTTATAGAAGTGATTTTTGGTTATAACAGAATGGATCATTATGTTCCAGTTCAGCATCTGTCTTGAAATGAACGGGCTGATATTTCATTTATTAAATTGTACATTAACATTACAAAGTTAAACAAAGACTTTTTCACGATGTCACTGGACATCAAAGAGCAACCGCTTTTTATTTAAAGTACCTAAAGATATATATGTGTATATATATATGTGTGTGTGTGCATTGTGTGTAATATATATATATATATGTTTTTGGTTTGTTTTTTTTTTTTTTGTACAAAAAAGTCAGCTCTCTAAACAATGTAAATTAGCCATAACAGTTTATCAGTGCCCTCATCAGTAAAACAATGATGCTGTTCAAGCTACCTATGAGCATTTAGTGAAGGTAAAATATTCACAGAATGTTAGAATCATAGAATGGCCTGGGTTGAAAAGGACCACAGTGCTCATCTAGTTTCAGCCCCCCTTCCATGTGCAGGGTCACCAACCAGAGACCAGGCTGCCCAGAGCCACATCCAGCCTGGCCTTGAATGCCTTCAGGAATGGGGCATCGACCTCATTCAACCAACTAAAGACAACAACAACAAAACCACCAACTAAAACCCACCACCTAGAAGGGCAATACTTTGCAAAGAAAATCTAACACAGCAGTGACCAAATTATTTCTAGCTTTGAAGTAGATGTAAATCTATACAATAAGTTCACTCTTAGAGACACCTGGTTTGCATGATATGAAAGTGCTACTTTAAGACCGAGGTATAGCACTACTCGTATAAATTATGCAGATGTGATACACAAAACTATGATAGTTTCTATAAGGCTGGAGATCAAACTACTTTGGCTTGTCTTTAATCAAGCTTGACAGCTTATAAGAATTATATTGACCTGGTATTCCCCCCACACTGCCTGTACTGAATGAAGTGATTTGGAATAAGATTGTTAAAGATCAGTACAAAACAACGAAGTTCTGTGTTTATCCACAGATGAGAAATTTTGCATTCTTTTCCCACTACCCTGCCAAAGTGCCCAATAATAATAATCTGCAGAGAGCAAGCATATAGTTTCCATGAGCTGGAAGAGACCATTTTGATTTTATTTTACTGAACCCGAGATTTCTTCTCATTTGAAGAAAGATGCTTACCAGAGCAAAGTCCTGTTTTCACTTAGGCTGACAAACCAGAGACAGAATTTATTCAGTAGGTTAAAGCCCCAAGCAAAAATTTGTGGTCACTGTCCCTTGCTTTATCAACTGCCATGACCAAAGAGTTTTGTTCTATCATATCTGATTGTCTTTCAAACATTTTATGCAGTATTAGATTGTCTCTGAGCCTCCTTTTTACTAGACTAAACAAGCCCAGCTTCCTCAGCCTGTCTTCAGGGGACATGTGTTCTAGGGCCCCAACTATCTTGGTACCCCTCCAGTTTTCAGTAAACAACATTCATTGTTCAAAGGAAAATGAAGTATCCTTTGTATCTACAGCAACAGCACAACACTGAAAGAGTTAAAAATAGTGCAGATATTCATCATGTGTGTGGAAAATCTGTGCTCTGAAGGGCTGCCCAATTTTCAGTAATTATAACAACTTTTTTGATGTTAAAAGAATGTATGCACAGGCCATAATTTCCTTCTAAGACCAAAAGAAACATGTTTTTCTGGTGAAGCTTAATCAAAACAGCATTTTCATTGTGCATTCCTGATGGCTCTATAGCTAAAGGAAATTAATTTTTCTTTAACCACCAAGTGGAACTGAAGGGAGACCAGGAACTGTGCTGCATACGATCATTCTGAGGTAGTCCTCCCAGAAGTCCTGAAAGGCTTAGGCTGACTACACGAGGCCTCTGAGGTTAATCTTGCTATTAGGTAGCTCTGTAAACTGTATCTATTTACATTTTTACACCTCTCAGTGCTTCATGACAAGGCTGTGATAAAGAGAATATGAATGTTTGTATCTTGAAAAGCATGAAAAAAAGCTGACAAGCCTATTTCCAGTACAACTCAATGAAGTTTGAAAGGATCAAGACCTCCTGCATGCAGACAGAGAATTATGCTTGCTCTGATACATTGGAATCATTTATCCTTCATTTAATCTCTTTACTAACAGCGCTGAACGCTCTTGCACAAGGCACATATTCAACAAGGCATGCTCTGAACTCATCAACGCGTTGTGAATCCATGTACTGCAACAGCTTCTTACCTACAATGTCTTCATAGGCATTTTCTTCTAAAGTGCTCTTAGATCCAAATTTATGCTGGCTCTCAGTCCCATTTTCCGTCGGGGAGGAAGGGTACAATGACTGCAGACTTGTCGCATCCTCAAACTCAAAGGATTTTCTGAAGTTTAAAACAAGAAGTAATTTGTAAATAGAATACAAAATGACTCAAACATTTATCTGAGCAGTGAAGAAATGTATATAAACTGACTAAAAAATAAACTGCACGTCATGCTTCAAGAGGACTTGTAGAGGACCCTCAAGTCCTGTAGTGACAGCAGTCTTCAATATAACAAACTATGCCACTTTTATGAGATTGGAAGTATTGTTTTCCCCGTTATACAGAGAAGAAGAAAATACGGAGAAAGTATTTGACATTTTTCAAAGGTTACAGAGTAAGTCAGCTACACAGCCCTCAGATTATACGTTTCTTTGTCATTGCCAGAAGCCCAAGAAAAACGCGTCTCTCTCTCCTCAAGAAAAAGACATTTCACTGGACAGCTTTCCTCCACTGGTTGCCCTAGGAGATGTAAACCTTAGTTTGAAAACACTTGCGTGTCTTGAACCTTCAGATATTTTCCCATGTAAAGGACAGTGTAAAAATGCCAAAGGCGGAGTCAAATGTTGAAAAAAGGCACCTAATTCACAGCCCGTGTCAAGCACTGGCAAACAAGCACAAAGTATGGAAGAGATAAATGCTATCTGGGGTGGATGAATAACCCTGGCTGATGCTTGGGTTCTGAAGATTTGGGCTTTCTGGCAAAAAAAAAAAAAAAAAAAAAAAAAAAGAGAGCAAGAGAGAGATAATAACAATAATAATAATAATGCACACTGCAGGAAGCTGGAGTTCAAGACTTCCCTGTTCCCTGGTTTGCCCAACTCATGTTCTCTGAGACAATATCCACATCGAAGTTGGGAGGTACATGGTTTGTGTTGCCAGCTCTACCAGAGCTAGTGTCATCTGATTGATTGATTTAGTGCTAAAGATTAAATGGACTGAAAAATGGGCTCTGAAAAATGGACTGAAGAGTGCTGCTGTGAGGCTTGCATAGGCTGTGCTGATTCCCATGCTTTACTGTTACCCAACATAGATTAACACTATATCATCCCACCACTCCTCTCCCGCTCATTGTCAGTAAGATCTCCATCCTCTGGGGAACATCCATCTCACATGAATATGAAATGTGGAAGCTACCTAGGCATCAGGTCCTCAGAATACAAAGTGGTTCTTTACTGTTAGGCTAATAAGATAGACTTCTTCCATTTTATTGTGAAGTTAAATCAATCATCAGAAAAGCTGCTTTCAGCTGAATTATTAGAAGAATAATTAGAATAATATTAGAAGAATAAAAGAAGAATGTATATCCACGGTCCCCTCTCATGACATTCCAGCTTGAGAAAGCTGCACATATGTTCCAAGGAAATTAATACCTACCCTGTAAGATGTCAAACTGATTTACAAGAATCAACAGATACACATCATAGCACCACCCATTCTAAAATTTATACTCCTTTAACCACAACTTAAATTGATAAACATCATTTCTGCTTTGCGCTCATGCCTATCAGCACCATCCAGGACCAAGAGCCCATTGCTGAACTGTGTTGCCCCGTTTTATAATAAAATTACAGGAAGCTCAATCTGCAGAAGAGCAGGCACGAGCATGAACTGCACCTCTTCCCAAATAAAGTTGGCAAAATTTCAGCTCAAAAATGGCTTGCAACAAAATACTGAGGTTCTTAGATTACCATTATGGCCCCAAATTCAGTGTGAGCATGTACTCAAAGATTGACTTTGTTAGCTTAGACCTAAGTCAGACGGTTATCCTGTGGCAAGAATAATCTCATGATCCTTTCCTCCCTCCACTCACCACACAGACCACTTTATACATACTGCTTTATGACTTGTCCCATAGCTTTCCAATAAAGACTGTTATTTATATCTGAACATTGAAAAAGCATTGTTTGTCTTCTGTACTTTGCATATGCTGTGCTGAACAAAATGAGGACAGCTTTATATCACAAATTCTCATTAAAACCTAGATTTGATTGCTCTGAGATTATTGCCAGGACTCCAAGATAAGTGCTGCTAATCAAAGCTTGGCTTCCCACATTTTACCCTTTCCCTTTCTCAGAGACAAAAAAAAAAAAACAAAATCAAAAACCACCACCAGCAGAACTGTCTGATCCATTTCAGAAACAGGTGTTTCATTAAAGAAGAGAATCTGAAGGCTATTCTTCTTTTCCTGCTGCAGCACACTTCAGGTCAGGTTGTGCTGACATCAACTTCTAATCAACTGAAACATCATCAAGCTCCAGATACAGAATTCCTAGTGTTCCTCTGAAACGTAGTCTAGTAGCTACCTACAAAGCTCATCCCTAGACTTCAGCTGTACATTGCACACATTGACAGACAGCTGAACACATTCAAAATGCAGTAGTCTGAATGTTTATCAAAGATTCCTACAGTTTTCTAAATGGAGAGCAGAATGAGTTTCACCATTTCCAAAAAGCCAATGGAAATCATGTAATTAAGTCAAACTCCACAGACTACTGTGGAAACATTGCCATATACTCTGCTCATTAACTCAAGAATAATCCAGGCTAAAATATGTTTTTTTCAACATTAATCTTCTACAGATGCTGATAGTAACTTAGGACAATATTTCTAAGCACTGAATTAAACAACATCACCACTATCACAAAAAAATGACACAACTGCTGTGGTAGCAAGCTTTGGAAACACAAATCTGTTGCAGACGTGTTTTGCACTGAGCAGACAGACAGCACTATAACAGATGAGTTATGGTCCTGCTACAAGGGGATAATGAAATTAAGCTCCATTAAAATCTCATGTAAGAGCATTTGTGCCAAAATGACCTAAAGTATTTTCCAGGGATTGAGGAACATGGGTTGGAGAACTCCACAAGTGTGGCTATGCAAGGAGAATTTCACCCATGCACCCCATCCATGCAGTCCAGCAGAGAAAAAGCACACAATACCCAGCACTTCTCAGGTGAAAAGCACTCTATGAGGGGGGAGAATCTGAACTGTTGTTACTAAAAACAAAAACAAACCAAAAAAAAACCACAGTGACTAATCTGAAGATCAAGCAGAAGACATTTCCTTGAGTTTTACCTATTCTGGGATTTTCTGTGAAAGCGTGACTCTTTCTTCTGCCTTCTGGTCACAGGGGGTGCAGGGGTGGATGGGAGGGGAGGAGGAGCAGCAGGCGTAGGAGATGGAGGTAGGCCATTGCTTGGTTTGCTTTTGTGGTTTTTGTCTGCCTCGTACTCAAAGGTGCGTTTGGGCTTGGGGACAGGATTCACCAAGGCATTCGCTGAGCTTTCAAGCAGCAGTTTAGGGTCGGCAGAGTTTGCAGTAACTCCCTGCTTTGTCTTACTGCTTATCTCAGCCTCAGTAGGTGTTTCTGGTTCACTCCCCAAAATAACACTCCCTCCTTTGCTATTACTTAGGTTTTCACTCAGTCCCTCCACTGCACTCAGAGACTTTTTTCTCCCTTTATCAACACTGTAACAACTGCTCGGCAACTGGGGGAGGCCCCTGCCAGGCTGCTCTTTTAGTGCTTGCTCGATCTTCTGTATTCTGTTGAGCACAGCAGAGGACTCTTTCCTCATGTGGCCCTTGAGAAAAGTGGCAGAAGGAAGGTCGCTCCTGCCTGATCTCTTCTCTACTCGATGGCAGGATTCCCTGTCCAGCAGTTCCTCCTCCTCTGTTTCTGGGTAAGAGCACTCAGAAAATGTTCGGCTCATTCTTCTGAACCCTTTAAAATCAAACGTCTTGTCGCTGCAAGGAGAGGTCAGCACGCTAGGGCAGCTCTCACTGCCCGACCTCTCCCCAGCATCCCTCTTGTCCACACACGTATTCATCCTGGGAGATGGCTCCCGACGACACTCCCATTCTGTGATCTTCTGCCTGATGTCCAGCACCTGGGAGCGGACGCTTGTCCGGCTCAGGGATAGGTTCCTCAGGTTCACAGCAGTGCCTAGGGACAAAGTGCTCCGGGTCAGAGGATGGCTCCCTATTGCATCCCCATCCTGAGCCTCCTTTGGGCTCTCCTTTTGGTCCTCCGCCTTGAACACAGACAGCCTTTTATCCAAGGCTCCCACGCTGACAGCTTTGAGAGGGTGGCTGGGAGAGTCAGTGTCTGATGGGCTGGTAGAGGTGCTGTGCAGTGCGGATGCACGGCTGCTCCAGTCCTGGAGGCGCAGCCGGGAGCCAGAGGCCTTGGTGAGCCGCGTGGAGTGGCAAGAGTCCTCGCTGTCACTGAGCGGGTAGGCTGGGCTTCTTGGTGGGGACAAAAGAGGCGGTGGAGAGACTGACTGACACCTAGAAGCAGAAAGAAATAAAACATCAAGTCCTTAGGGAAACTACAGCTGTGTGCCGAACTTCTTCTGGCTGCAGGCAAAGCAGGGGTTGTTCACACAACACAGGACTACCCCAAAGGCACCAGATACCGATCAGCCACAGAGTCTGGAAAGGGAGAAACAGTACTTAGCTGAAGTCAGTGACAAGCTGAGCATTCAGCATGTTCAAAGCCAGTTTTCTCACCTCTATTTGACCCCCAACTTCTCCAGGTTTCCTGAGTTTAAACACAACAGACATATTCTCATAGCAAACTACTGCCTTGAATGCATCTACCAGCAGGACAGTTTCCTGGCCTCCCAAATTAAGGATTCCCTCTGCACAAAGAGGAGATCATCAGGGAGAAGATTCCCACTGCTGTAATTGTTAAGGCTGCCCAACAAGCAGATGAGCTTACACACTGGCTGATTGGGTAAACCAGTTAAAAAGCTGTCAGTTTTTGATTCATAATACCTGAAGCAAAGGATCCTTGTGGTCAGCAACAGCAATCTTGCCACAGCATTTCAAATCCCCTATGTATGCAGTAAATTAAATAAGACTGGAAAAAAAGAAGATATGTTTTGTCTTTGTCTTTAGTCTGATGTTGTTGCAAATGGATTAAGTTCTCCTTATCAAAGAGAACAGAAGGAACTCTATCAAAAGAATATTACAGACTGAAAAACAAAGACTAATCTTCCCACATTCCACACTGAAGAATAGTAACTGTACAGAAAGCTCTCAATGTTACCTTGGAAAAAACCCTCAGAAAAAATATTTGCAATGATTTGCAAAATTAGCCATTGTTACTTGGGTGTTGTATGTTGTTACAAAGACTTTAAAAACAACAGAAGACAAAAGGAAATTAAACAACCCATTAATCAGCTGGCTCGTCAGTGATGAGCCAGCAATAAAAAGCAATAAAAAGCCAAAATCATGTCAAAAAAGGGGGATTTTTATTGCTCTGCCACAATGCACCTATAAAACCATAGCAGAAATAATCATGGCTCCTTTGACATTTTGCCCCAGAAACCTCTCTGTTTCAAGAAGTAAAGAAAGAAAAGGAAGGATCACAGTGCACTGTCATGCATATACAGCCAAATTTGTGTTCTACAAAGACCGTAAACATCAAGTTGAGTTTTTCTTGTTTTGGGTTTTGTGCACATTTGCTTGTTATAAAAAATATCTTGCAGATGTAAAATCCAAGTGGAATAGTTTTTTTTATTTTTTAATTTTTTTTTAACCAAAAGAAGCCACAGGAGCAAATGTCAGCTTTAGCAAAGGAAGAAGAGGCTCAGAAGATCCCTGCTGCTGGGTGGTTTTCTCCCAGCAGCCAGTGGATACCCACAAATACAGGTGCCAACCACCATGCATGAATATAATGGTCCAGAGCACCAACGTAATTCCAGAGAACATACTTCAAGATGGGATACTTTCTTCTCCTTGAAAAACACAGCCCCAAACCAAATCATTAGGTTTCATCCCAGTTCCCTACAGTGGGAGATACTTTGCAATCAAAGCTCAGAAGTATCAGAGAAAAAGGAAAGTTCTGATCAGAGGAAGACAACGATGAAATTATCACAAATGGTACTTTTCTCTTTTTCAGAGTCTTGAGAAGTCAAGTCTTTTTTGGACAGAAGTTACACCTTTTGGTGATTTCTTTTCCTTCCTCATTTTGAAAAAATAAACATTCTTACAGATCTCACACCAAAGATGAGGGCAAATACTTCACCAACAATTACTTCAAGCTCAGTGAAAACTTTTCTTCGTGTTAGGTCAGAAAGGGTGCATATCAGAATACATTCTTTGCATTTTGGGTCCTAGAAGTTCAATTTCCTGTCATTCTATGCAGCTTCAGACAGGTGCCTTAAGATATCTCAGAAGATCAAAAGCAGGTGACAGAGGATGCATTTTTGGCTGGTTGTCATAGCACAGTTTGCAGAGAATTACCTAGAATTACCTTGGCTTACAGTCCTTTGCACAGCACCCGACTGCAACTTAAATCAGCCTCATCAGACCTGGAGGGCTGCCATGACTCTTCATTTTTCCCATCTGTCTTGTCTAGATCTCTTCAGTTTAACACCATGATTATCAAATGTGTATTACACTTAGTACGTCTCTAGCTTAGACTCGAGATCACATTCTTCTTACATCTGTACGTCACATACACCTGCCTTAGAGCTGCAGTGACATTTGCCTCAACAATACAAAGATTTTGAAGTGGAAATGTATTTCACATACAAAGAGCACAGCCTCTACTCCATCCTCCAAAGTCACATTAGCTAAATCCACTGTTACGATTCTAAGGGACAGGAGAGACCCTGTAAAGAGGCTATGCAGAATTCTTCAGCACACATTAACACTTCTTCCCTTTGCAGCATGGGAAAATTCACATCCAAATTAATTATGCTCTTTCAGATTTAAAAAACATTACACTACAAATGATAATCTGTATTGACAACAGGAATAAAATACAAGCCAACAGAGAGCAAATCAGAAACAGAATAGCAGAAGCAAAGAACCTACCAACGATCCTCTCTCTGATGCTGTGTCACTATAAAGAACATACTGTATGTATTTCTGTCACTTTTCCTTATCTGGGAAGTTGCGGCCATCTCCAGTCACCTTAATGATACACACAGACATTTTCCTATCATTATTAATATTATTTTCTATTTACACTGTGGTTTAAAGATGCCAATCAAACCAGGAGTTCAATCTGTGGATACCTCAGAAACTGTTTCTGCAACAGCTCTACTACAAAGAACATAAAATCTTGCACCTAAATACATACAACTTCTCCAAGAAAATCAACAAAGGCTCTTCTTCTAAGATACAGTTTATTAACCATTCCAGGATAAGTCTATATGAATGCAACACATTTATCCCCATGTAAGAAAAGAGCCTTGTGAAGGAGGTACCCTACTTCAACTCCATTTTACATTTAAGGGTTATGGAACTTAGCGAACATAGCTCCTATTTGTTGGATTCACACTTTCCATCTTAGGCTCCTGTCTTACTCGTGACTCACCAAGTAAACTTCTTTGCGTGATGAACAGACTATCAACACATTACATTTATCCAATTGTTCATAAATTCTAAAGTGTCTTGTCTGTGCTGAGGTGTTACAATTTGTCGTTTTGACTGCTGTGCCTTTGTTTCTCCACTTTGCAATGGACAATGAAAAAAAAAAATCAAGAATAATGCTTACAAATGCCTTATGCGGAATATCTGGACTCCCCAAAATAGCAAGCAGTGAACACAAGACTCCTAAAACATCCTGCCATTCACATGTAGACCAGACTCCAGGCCTCTGTTTGATGTTGCTCATCCAACATTGCTTTTAATTGATTACCACTGCTGTTTTCATTCTGAATATTTATATTCCTGATAGAAATAGAAAGACCATCTCTCTCTCATCTTTCCAGTTGTTTTCACTGTTGGGAAGAGGTTGTTGAGTCGTCAGGAGAGGAGCAAGCAGAAAAGCAAGGTTTCCATAACCTGCAGAAGTTGCACAATGTTTCTACTTAGAAAACACAAGCCACTTTTCTAAATCCTAGGCTTCTACTGAAGTGGCAGCACTTCATGCTTGATCTTGAACCCCTGAAGGCAGTTAAACTCCCACTCACTTCCTCTGCACAAGCTTGGGAATGCAGAGCAAAAGGCCCTTTTAAGACATGCCTGATGTCGAGTACTTGGGATACAATAGCTAACAGATTGTTTCACATCGTGTTACTTTGTAAACTTCAGTCAGTCAGGTAGAAGAAACCGGGATAATTCAATTAGAAAGAAAAGCAAAACCTTGTCTCTTTGACTTCAGGCATATCACTGAAGGACAGTGGCAAGTACCAAGAAAATAATTCCAAAAGACAAACAGTAAATGATAAAATGTTCCTTCCTCCATGTAACCTACTTCTGTTAGAACAGTATTCTCTCAAGGGCAAAATAATTCCACAGCCTTTTAAATGGATATTATTGGACAGAAACAAATAACTTGTAATTTTTCATAGACAGTTTGTTAAGCAAAATGCTTTTATTGAAGTTTTCTGCATACAGAATGACGCCTGTAGTACCTTACAAGCATGTCATTACATACACTGTCAAAATATCATGGATAACCAGCATAACAAATAAATGCAGATTTCTTAACAAGTTCACTTGAGCAAAACCTTCCTCTAAGCAATGGTATTTGAGACTATCCACATTTCACAAAACACACTGGAATCAGTTCCCCATATGATACATGTATTACTCCTGAGATGAGCAGCGCTCCAACTGCTTGTCAGTCAGTAGGCACAGTGAATTGTCATTTCAATGGCAAACACCTATCAACATGGCCCACCATGGCACATAAACAGGTCATGCACAAACCCTGAGCTGCTTTCACAGTGGGACTCACTGCTGCACAGCAAAGGGAGTAGACAGAACCTAAGACTTCCATCCCTCCAGAGCATGCTTAGCTTTGCTGCTGTGAATTGTTCTGTAGCACTTGGAGCTCTAAATAGATATGAACTTAAAGTTCCAGTTCAATCTCTCCAGTTTCTTTTTTCCTCACTCAAACACAGACAAAAAAGTTGCTCTATAAGAACTGTGATTCTCAAGACCCACTCTCAAATAGAGATATATCTTCCAGCATGTGTGTTGAAGATTATTTTCTCTAGTACGGGCTAGTATCATCAGCCATCTACTTTCACTAGTATGATGGATTACAGTCAAACTCTATCTTATTCACAACATCAAGAGAATCGCTCGCTGCACTGCTTTGAGGTAATCTGCACTCTAACCATCACAATACAGAAAATGAAAATGCTGAACTTATATCCTCTTTGTGAGGTCCCTAAGCAAGGCTGACTTGAACTAAAAATAGTGGTAGAAAAGGACTGGTTCTTTGGGCCATAAATATCCAAGTCCTCTTACCATATCTCACTCCAAAGTTGGGAAGTCTCCAGTTACAGGAGACAGGACACCAGTCTTTTCCTGCCTGCATGGTGTGGGTGCTAACTGTTGGCTGTGTGAAAAAGCAAAAATTTAATTCTTAAAACTCTGAAAGCAGGCAGCACAAAAGCAGTACCAAAAGCAGAGAGCCTGACCTTTCGATCCAGTTAAATTGATGTACAGCTCCTCCCCCCTTCCACTGCCAAACATTAACTCTAGAAAAGGGAAGAAACGAGTGGCAAACACAGCGTAGGCTTTACAACTCCCGTAACATCATTAGCTAGCTTTTAACAAGAGGAGGCTGCAAGAACAGTGGCTATAAAGCTGCCTTTATACTTCTTCTGGATGTCAGAGTAAGATGAGTAAAAAGAGTCTGCACTTGTTGAGGATTTTGTTTCCACGATCCATGCAGGTTTTATAAACAGTAATAAAAATCTTAAGTTGCACTTCTGACGTGGGATTAAAAGTGACTGGAGGGTGGTTAAGTGACTTCCTTGAGGAAGTAATTCACACCATTCTAGCCCTCCTGAAGTGTCAGGAATGACCGCACTGATCATCCTGTGCTGAAGGCAGACAAGTCAGCAGAAGCTGCTCAGCACTCTTTTAGTTCTGCAAATCCCACTGATTGTGCTTAAACCAAAACTTACAATATACTAACAGTTTTTCACTCTATTCCAGGTAATTTCCTGCTCCAAAAAGGTCAGTTCTGTGAGAGCCCATTTACTGAAGGATGAACAAGGAATGTGTTGACAGAAAGATAATGGGCCTTTCCACGCTCCTGTTGATGAGATCCCATCATTTCATAGGAACACGGAAGTCTGGCAAGCTGAAAGTCACCCAGCACTGTTTATATTCCTCAGGACTTCCTCCTCCTTTTGCTGGGAAGCTGTTGCTTTATTAGTATACTATTTAGTTTTTCTGCTTATCTCTGATTTTCCTCAGAGCTTGGCGTCCTTTTAACAAGGCTGCCCAATGTATATCAAAGCAATATAAATAAAATCTGAATTAGCTGTAACCGTATGCTCATTAGTTTGTGTATTTAGCAGATTTGGTTGCCATATAAGAGAAGAGACTTTTCATTTCCATAACAAGCATTTAAAGAGATCTGAAACAAAAGAAACAGATGTCTCTCCTTGTGTGAACAGCAAAACTCAAAAACAACAACGAAGTCACTTAATTTATCCAGTAACTGAGTTTCAGAGAATATTTCTCAAGAAAAAAAAAAATGTTAGTATATCTATTTTTATTCATTCTAACGTGACCAACAAAAACACAAATTAGAATCAGCTCAATTCTGACTGCTTTCTGTACAGTCTCACTGCTCCAAGGGCACTGTTGCCAGGACATCATTCAGCAAACAAACAGAAAAGCTCTCTGCTTTCTGAGACATACTTGTGAAAGTACATGACAATAATTCATACTTTTACACAAATAAGATATGTAAGAACTGCCACAGTACAAAAAAATGCCTGTCATGACTCTGTAGGTGTAAAGCAGCAGAGTAACTCAAAGGCTAAAAAAACATCACAACTTTGAAGAAATGTTGAGGGACACTTGACAAAATAAAATAATTTCTTTCTCTGCATATATGGACTGGGAATAACCGGGAAGTCAGACTGGTCTAACTGGGTGCTTAGCACAAGTGTAAACTGTGCAACCATCACAAACACGTGGCATGAAATGGCTTTGATGATTAGCCAAGACAACCCAAGAGGAACCTATGTATTGATGATACTTTGAATTTTGACATTCTCTTTCCAAAGATAAACGGCTGTCTAGGCTTGGGCATTTTCCCTTTATGCTGCACTACTGATAAATCAAATCTTTCTTTAGATTAATTCTTCCAGGAGCAGAAAGGGATGCCAGGTTGAGTATTACTGCTACTCCTTGTAACTGAGGACCATGGGAACATTAAGTCCAGCCAAAAGGGACTTCCTGGACTTCTGAGTCTAAATAGAACCCATTTTGTTAGACAGTAAGCCTTTCTGTTAGAATATATTCTGTACACTGGCATAGCATACACTCTAACGTAATTCTCTATACACATCAAGTAGGTAACTACAGGAGATACTTAATTTTCTTAAATCTAAATAAAGCTTACGATAAGTAAAGGGGATGAACTTTTCACACTCCATGTCAGGCACTCAGCAGTTAGGTGGTTTTTGAACTGATTCAACATGGTAATGAAATAAGAAGTAGAACTTGTCTTTTCTTGCCTCTGGCTTGGAAAGGAAAGTGATGTAAGTGGCAACTTAATAGCCACTCTCCCACCAGATCCCCTGTTATTTTTGAGCTCTCACCAGAAGTACAGCTCAAAATCCCCCAAGCCCTGCATAACAGATCATTTCCTCCTTTATTGCTGACTTAGGGATTGTGACAAAAACAAAATACAAATTACTTTCCAAACTTAACAGTGAATTTGCATAATAAGATTGTTTGCAAAAGGGTCAGTCTCGTGAAAGCATGCTATTGTTAAAAAAAAAAAAATCACAGCACTTGGACAGAACACAGCAATAAGATCTGCCAAAGTGTATGAAGATCCAGAAGTGCCTAAAGACAATAAAAAAACAGAGACAGTTACTGAATGATGGCTGCTAGGACTGCGGATCAAACAAACAGAAAAGTAGTAAGTGTTATGTGCGGTTTTTAAATGGTATAGTTCCTGTGCTCTCAGGTACTTGGTTCACAGGATGGTGGGCAATGCTAGCGAGAGGGCACTGTCCTACATATAAACCCCTTCAAAGCTCTAAATCCTTATGGCTGGTTCCTAGAGAGAAGTGCACAGAAACTCAGCTGGCTGTAGCTGAACTGTGTTTTTATGACTTACAAGCAATGCCTGATTTACACCAGTGAATTTCAGGAGTTGTTCTGCCAAAGCAGATTACGTGAAGTGGCAAATATGCTCTACAATTGTACCAAAAAAATCTAAAAAAAAAAAAGCATTACAAAAAATTTTCAAATAAATCAAAGTTGACGAGTCAGGTCCTAAATACTCAAATTACATTAGATTTGTAAAGCAAAAACAGCAGGAAAATCTGACTTCAACAAACAACTATAAGATAAAATGTGATCAATAAACAGGCAGCAGCAGTAGGTATGGGCCTTAGACAAAAAATTTCTAAGGGTGAAGAAGATCACAGGAAATCATGAAAATACCTGGAGTAAGAGGGCTAGATATAAATTTACGGCAGTCTTCTGCACTGCTAAAGGCAGGCACAGGTAGGTGGTTTTTAGACTCTGATATGTTTAAGTCTTTTTCACCCCCTTTGTTCAGACACTGCCCCAAACACAGGCAATCAGGCACAGGAAGTTCACACATCAGCACTGTACCTTCCATCCCAACAATCTGAAGTTGGCTGAAGGTGGGGAAAAAATCCTCAAAAGCAAGAACTGAAACATCAGGGGCAGCCGTTCTGTCTTTTCTAATCAAGTACAGTGTCGGTTTCCTAACATTGGCCCTCATTTTCTCCTCAAAGTAATGAGAATGGATCAAAGTTGAGAACGGAAGCCTCACTTGTGCTACTCTTTTCCTTTATTGTGTTCTGAATAATAATATTTGCAACAGATATTTCCACTGTTGTCTTTACTTTCTCTGATTTTCATGATGTTCCAGAGGCTGTTCAGAACAATTTAGCCTCACCTGCTTTCTTGTGATCTCAGCTTTTTTGTTAGAGTGGCAAAACAGAAAACAATAGCATTTTCTTAAATCAGGCAGAACACACAAGCTCCTGTGTGTCCATTTAAGAACCAGCAGTCCTTGAAACTTGCTCTTTAGCAGCATGTCTAAACATGATTGTTCCAACTCCCAGTGCATGTGGAAGCTCTCGGCTCTGCTTTTTCAAAGCACAGGTAATTTTACAATGCACTTCTTTATCTGGCTGGGAATCTCAAAACAATTAATGCTTTGGAACTCATTCTGCCAGAGCTTTGCAAGTCTTCCATGCTTACATGCACACACCTTGGGAAGGATTAAAAATTGCTTTTATGAATTGTGGTGTTTAATTTTATTTAACATAATTGAGGCAATTCTGGGTTCAGCAGCTTCTAAGTCTAGAACTGTGGTTTAGAAAAGCTGCTATAAGATAGGCCCTGTTCTGTTCTGCTCTCACAAGCCAGTAAACCTTACAAGGTCATTCTATACTTCACTGCAATATTCTATACCCAAAGGGAAAAGAACAGAATTATGAGCCAGAAAGCCACGAGCCCCACCTGCACACAATACCAGAATACAGCTAAGCCTGCCTTCCCTACTTTGTTTATAAATTAAATTTTAGGTCACACAAAACATCATCAAATAGATCTATGAGTAAAGATGTGGTAGAGATGGAGAAAAAGAAGGGAGATTAGGACTTCATCTGGTCTTTAACACCTTTTCACAGTCTCACCCATTCCTACAAATTGCTTTCAGATTAAACACAAAAATCTCTTATTTGCTTCTCCACAATGGCATACTGTCCAGACCCACTGGTTTAGTTCTGGTCCCCAGTTTCTACTGCTACATCATGCAATGTATCAGTCAACAGGTACCAAACTCCCCTTTGCTGGCTGTGTTACTTCTTTGCTCAGGTACTTCATCGTTCCAAGGGGCAGAGATCTGAGTCTGCAAGTCCATTGGTGTCCAGGGAGACCCTTCTGTATAGATTTGAATTTCTCAGTTTTCTGTTCTCATAAACTAGTTTAACACAGCAAGAAATCATCCTCGAAAAACAGGTTATAAAACGGAAAGCCATTATCCATATGTCTGTTATGAAACAGACATTCCTAATTCCTGCCATCATTTCAACTATTAATATCACAATTCAGCAAGTCTGAGGCCTGAGACATCTGGACCCAGTGAGAAAATACTATGTGCCACAACAGGATAACACCAAATTGTTTTAAAAGGTCTGAAAATGTCTGTGCTGCTTCTGGAGTTACTGCTCTTCATATGAAATAAAATACAAACTATATTAGAAACTAATCCAGCACATTGGAACCTCCTGAATTACCCCATGAACCCAGAACGACCTCAGTATCAGCCCTGAGTACAGTCTGACTCAAAAACCTTGTGAGACTGCTCCTGGGTTGTGAAGGCAGTTCACATGTAACATAGAGCCAAAGGAAAAGAAGGAGTAACTTTGATTTTAAACTTCATCTAAAGAGTGCTTAGGCCTCTGAGAGGCCTCATATCTGCAATAGCTGGGGGCCATCCTTTCATCATAACAACTGCAGCAACTTTGTGCAAATTTCTGCATAGGCACAAAGCTGAAACAAGGGTACATAATCAGCAGATTATGGGACATTTTTCCTCACAGGGGCACATTCCATGTTTCAGTTACAAAGATGAAGCAGCATGATGGATTTCTGTTTGGTAATTTATTACTCTTACAATGATAACAGCAACAGTACACCTCAGAAATCACAACTATTACATAAGACCTTATCACTCTCTATAACTACCTGAAAGGATGTTGTGGTGAGGTGGAGACTGGCATCTTCTCCCATGTAACTAGCAATAGGACTACAGGAAATGGCCTCAAGTTGTGCCAGGGGAGGTGTTCAGGCTGCATACTAGGAAAAATCTCTTTTCCAAAAGAGTGGTCAGGCACTGAAATGGGGCTGCCCAGGGGGGTGGTGGAGTCACCATCTCTGGAGGTGTTCAGAAAACATTTAGATATTGTACTGAGGGATGTGATTTAGTGGGGAAATATTGATGGTTTTTAGACAGTTGGACTATACAATCTTGGAGGTCTTTCCCAACTTCAGTGATTCTATGACTCTATGAACTGCAAGAACAAAATTAGAAGATATATTCAGCACTTGGAAAAGCAGAAAAGAGCGGAAGCAGTTGGTAAGTGAGACATTGCTAAAAGTGGTCCAAAGTATGGGAAGAGGAAGGAAGAGCACTTCGTTCTTCCTCAAATACCAGAAAGAACTGCTCAAGTGCTATGCAGCACTTTGTAGGTTCAGAAGAAATCTACTCAAAGTCTTCTTTTCCCCAGCACAGTGAAGATCCAAGAGGAACAAAGAGGCACAACTACAGGTAAAATAATAAAATACACATTAAGCACTGACCCTGTACTTGTCATGAAAGGAACTAGCTTGTCTCCTGTTCAGGGGCTGCATTCAGCCTCTGCTGGAGGAGTGACTCGAGGCTTCAGAACCCTGGCCTTCCTTATCATCTTAATTTTCCTCTGACCTCATGGAATGCAAAATAAATTCCAGCTATGACAGACAAACATGACCCTTGGTACATGCTACAGTGTGCACAGATCTGTGCACATTAAGTAAAATGGAATGCTTCTCTTGACTTTGAGAGGGAATTTTCTATCCATTTCAGTGATGTTATTCCTTCATTCAGTTTCTTTAAGTACTTGTGAACTGAGTTTGATTTTCTTATTTCAGTGCAAATCAAGAGCTAGAAAGAGAAATTGCTAAAGATGCAAAACTCATTATTATGGGAAGATTTAATGCACAGACCCAAAACAAATGCATACTTCTAAAAAAAAAAAACCAAACAACTTTCAAATCTAAATAAGATATGCACTGAAAATTAAATTATGTTTCTATATCTGACTTGCTGCTGTATCCTTTGTTCTATTTTCTTTTGTTAAGCCAGGAAAATAAGGAAATATGTTGGGTATACCCATCGCTGAGTGACATATGAAAGACTTTGCCAAAAAAGAGTGGTTGGGTTTTGTTGTTTTTTTAGCTGAACATAATTTTGAAAAATACTTTGATCTATTTCTTCCCCGATCTGTTGGTAGATACACACACAAAAGGAAAGAAAAAGATCCAAACCTATAATTTGCAATGCCTGTTGCTATCATACTTATCTACATAACAGTCCAGTCCAGGCTAAATATAACTTCACCTTGGCCCTAATTCAGAACAATTTCACTGAATATCAATAGAAGATGATCAGCCAGTACTCAATCACTGCTGCACAGCAATAGTCAAACCCGTGATCTAAAGGAAATTCTCCCAGAGATTCAGACGTTAGCTTCTCTTTGCATTGCTTACTGCGATTTCAGTACAAATCTCAACAGTAATAAACTTCTGTCAGACAGAGACGCTCATAATCACTCTTCACTGTGATCAAAGGTAATACAAGCGTGTACATTACTCACCACGCAGAAACAAGCCTCCCAGACCACATTTCATCGCCACACCTACAAGAGCACTGGGAGCTCAAGCTTAAATTTGGAGTCAGGATAATATCTGGGCGATCTGTATTCCCCTTATAAAGATTTTGTTCTCACAAGGCCTTGGCTTCTTATAAAACGGTGGATTTTGCTCTCCTGTTGGCCTATTAGCTTTTATAAGAAGCTGGACAATACTCTATTATTTTTCATATCTTACAAGGGAATTCACATATATTAATAGTCTTAAGAATGAAAATCATTTGCTACCACTGACATGCAACAGGAACATTACATAGTAATAAAGAACTGCAAGGTTACTTAATACAAAATGCACTAGAGTGACTTAGAGCAAGCACACAATTTTTCTTTCTCTCATCCTTCCCACCTGGGGCAGAGCCAAAAAAAGACTCATGTTCCTACAGGAAGATACGGAGATATCATCAGGCAAAGCAGCAAGAAATGCTGCTTATATGGAGCAAATACAGCAAACCCAACATGTATGTACAAAAGGAGAAAGAAAAAGCAACTAGTAATATTTACAGATCCATCAGCAAAAAGTACTTGCTCTCTTAAAGAATATGAACACGAACAACAATCACCCTGTTACCCAGAGGCTCTCTGGATATTTGGAGCAACAAACTGAAGTCTACATTCTGACCCTAAGTTACTTCCCTCAGAGCCCTATAGACTTAAGACCACGATACTGTTATTGTTTCTTGAAAAGCACAAATCCCTGTTATTTATTCAGTGGGAAAAAACATCCGAGTTGTCTTTTGCCCAGAAAGTTTCTTACAGCTCAATGAGTAATAACTGGAGCAATAAAAAAAAGTCAGGTATAAAATCCAACACACACAAGTGCTCCAGCAGCACTACAATTAATCCTGGCCGAAGGCATAGGTAGAAGTATATCTTTGTGACTTAAAGAACACCTTTAGCACTTTAGGAGAAATGTGGATTCTCATCAAACTAGACAAGAAACGTGCATTTAGCTGGGCAGATCTGAGAGCACGAGAGGCAGGGGAGGAAGGGATGTAGTGCACAATCAGGTTTGAGCTCCAGTGTCCCTTATCCTACACCAGAACTTCAAACACTGAAATTAAAGACCTTCCTAGCACTATCTTTAGCAAGCAGAAAGCTGATGCTGAGTTCCTGCCTGTGAGCAGCCATGTAACTACAAAACCAGGAGAGAGCATTAAAGAATTCACAGCTACAGCACTTTGCACTCTTTCACTTCAGTTTTTGCTCGCTTCCCCCCACATTTCTGGCAAGCATACAGCTGTCGCTCACTGTGGTCACTCAGCACTCCCAGTCAGACTTACTCAGAAGCTCTTCCCTCCGGGAAAGGTGCAGAATGTAAGGGAGGAATTCCACGTCCAAGCCTGCTCTGTCCTCTGTGCTTCCTGAGAGCTTGCTGCTCCACTTCTCAGGCAGCGAATGACACACAGACTGAGGACGTTTGTCAAACCTCTGTCCCTTTGTGTGTTTAAAGGGAGGAAACTGGCATTAATGTTTAACAAGTCTAACACCAGCAAAGCCTTTCTCTGCTCTCTGACGTGCCGATTTTGATAGGACAGGCGTGTGAGAAATTTGGCAAGCCAAATATTTCCTTATGGTTGCCTGCAGCTTGGGAAAAAAAGTTCTGTTTTGTTTTTATTACTCTTTGGTTTGGAACTTGCAGGGGCCAGTCATTTACAGTTTGTTTCTGAACCTTTAAGCTGAGCTGACCTGACTGCCTGCTGCTAACAGAATAAGAGGAGCTGTACCAAGCACACCAAATCACATGCAGATGGACGTGGCTAACAAGCCTGCCCAACCTGAAGACCACGTGGATATCACAGCTGTCCAGAAAGGAAAGGGAGAGGTTAAAAATCCACATGCAAATGCTTTTAAGTCTCTGCCAACAGTTTGGAAAGGACAGAGGCTATCTGCCATCTCCTCTATTTGCCTATGTTGACATAATGTGGTTTTCTAAATCAGCAGCAAATCAAGGGGATAGAGGTTTCAGCCGAGAGTCATCTGATGGTTCTGCAGTTATTCAACTGTTGGCACTGCCAAGTCTTCCTTCAAGCCTCTGCAGCAGCCCCAAGGCACAGCTGCTTCCCTGGCAAATGTTCTCCTGCACACACACAGGGCTGAGTCAGCTGCAAGCACCTCTTGCTAACAACAAGAGGGTTAACCAATCTACCCATACCTGAGCATTACCAATACCAGCCTGTTCTAATCCACTGATGTTCCCCACATGAGCAGTCCTGCCTCCAGCCAGTATCCACCAGGAGAAAAAAAAAAAAACAAACAAAACACAGCAAGGCTTTCTGAGGCTTTGCTAGCAGGATTTGTATTACAAAGCATTTATATCCTACTTCAGTAGTTTCTGTTTTCACGCTTCAAGTAGTTGTGCTGTTACCTGGAAAAAGAGATGACTTCTGAGAAATTATAATGCATCGTTCTAAATACTGGAGCTGGCCCAAATGCAGCTAACCTCACTGTAAGGGCTACAAAACATCTGAAGTTTGGAAAAAGACACATCTAATGAAAACCATAAAGGTGGATGACCCAAAAGTCCTATACATCACCAAAGACTACAGGCACAATTTTGCAACCTCCTTGGCTTTATGCAGAATAAATGAGATGGGATTCTCCCCTACAGAGGGCTGAGCATTACTCTGAGACATTGTGCTGAAAAATTCTCTTGCTCAAAGCATCCTAGGCAGTGTAAACATCTTTTGTATGCATGCATTGTAATAATATGGGTTGCCATCTAACTATTTCCATTAGCTCCTGTTTTCCTCCTAGCAAGGAAACAGTTAAAGTTTAGTTTCCTTTTAAAGGCCATTTGCTGTTAATGTCCCCCTAGTGTGAATCTAGTGGTGATATTCAGTGTGGATACTGTATCAAGCACTTGGCTAACTCATAGTTTCTATACACCATTCTATCCCGGGAATAGTGGAATAGTCATTACAGTTACTCAGAGGACAAAGTCAGTGAAAAGAACATGAGAATTCTACATCAGTTCACTTCTTGCACTGCCTTTTTGGACAAACTATATCTTTTTTTTCCATCAGGGAAGAAACACAGAGCTCTTCCACTCAGTATTTCACTATGTTCGGATCTTCCTTTTAATCTCACCCTTTACAGGTTCTGTTCTATCTTTGAATTTGCTGTTCTGCTCAAGTGGGAAATTAGATTTTAGGATAACTCAATAGCAGGAAAGAAGCTAAAAGAACACAGACTTTCATCTCTAAACTTCTGGCTCAAATCTGGACTGATTATGGCAGAGAACAGAAATTGTTCCCCTAAACCAGTGGCTTTCCAACAGCTAAAGCATAAGCTTAAGAGAAGAGGCTCTTAGAGCAGCTCCTAACAAATAGATATTCATGGAATACGAAATGTCATCAGTAAAGCTCATAACTTGTATCTTTGTCAGTGTATTCATTGAGATCAATATCATCTCCCTTGTCCAGAAACCAATAGATTTTCATTCCTAAGAACAACTTCCCCCAGAAACTATGAAATATTGGCAGTACACTGTAAAAAATGCTTTGCACACCACTCCTGTGCTGTAACCCCTGTGGACTTCTGTCCAACTTTTATCCCCACTCCAACAAATAAATTAATGAAAAGGCATAGAACTCCTGCTCTGATTTTCTAATGCAGCACTGAATGCTTTAGCTAATATCTTGTTTGTTGCTTTTACTCACTACACGTCAGGGCAGTAAAAGCACTAGAAAGAAATCAGAAACCCTTCCAAAACCCTGCTGTTGTAATAATTTGCTGCAAAAATATAGAACAGTTTAGTTCAAGCCCTTGTATGACTGAGCATGCTCATGCAAAAATAGAAACCATCCGTGATTAAATATAGATTTCAGTGTCAGTCTAAGTAGTCTTTGTACTGGAACAGAACACAGTTGGGTTAAACACGCTGCTTTCAGTCTACCCTGTTAATGACAAGCCTCTGCTTTTTAAAAACTTGCTCCTTTTCATTTTAAAACCTATTTTCCAGAGTTTTTAAACAAATATAAGCCTTTTAGAAGAGAAAAGGTAACTTGAGTGATGACATCTAAAAGAACCGTGCATTTAAAGTGCCAGGAGAATTGAACTACTCTGAGAAGTAGTTAACCAAAGGAGTTACACGTTGCCTTCAAATAATAATAATGCAAACTTGACCTGAAGCTGCCTGAAAGAAAACATAACCAAAAATATTTTTCTCCTCAAAAAAACCTGTGCACAGAGGAGGGATAAATTAATAGGATTTCCAGCTGGGAAAAAGTGAACTGCTTGACTGGTTGCATTTAAGGTAAGCAATGTTTCTTCCTGATCTCATAACATCTAAAATGGATACAAAACAAAATAGCCAGATATGCAAAAGTTGTCAAAAATTCCCTACCAGAAACTGCTTGAGGAAGGCCCAAAAAGCTTGGTCCATTTTCCCAGTTTCATCCCTTTATCTAATTAGAAGCTCTCATTTTTCTCACAAACTGCTTTTCTCATCTTTAGACCTTTAGACAGTGGTTGCAAGAATATTTCTGCAGCCCTTCTAAAGAGATTTCAAACATGGACCTTCTGATCCACCTCCCCAGAGGTCACACCTGACCAAAGTGAGGGAGGGGAATGCAATGCCTCAGGCCACGGTAAGTCAGCACTCCACCAGTGCTTCTGACAGATAAAGGGCAGAAATTAAATCAAAGCCTCTACTCATGATTTTCCAATTTCAGGGTCATTTCAACCAATGTTTTGACTTGTTTCTGATAACATCAAGCACCATCCCCCACAGGCCGAGTTTGGGGCTGAGCTGTCCCAAACACACCACCATCACCACGTAAATAGCAGCTTTGTATTTCTGAACCAAACACAGTGTAGTGCTGCTGGGAACCAGCCTTCTGAAATTCTGTCAATGGCACAGTTCAAGATGTTTCCTCTTTAAAGGAGTACAATGGATTTTGCATCAGTTATTTATACGGTGGTCTGGCTGCAGCTTATTTGCACCGTTTTCTAAACATGGACAGCAAGGTGTGCTCAGACTTGGAGCTGCCACTCCACAACTGACAGAGCAAAAAAGCTTGACTTTTGAAGGGTACAAAATTAAGAACTGGTTTTAGGCAATCACAGATTGCACCTTTCCAAGCCAAAGTCTCACTGCATTCTCACCAGAATCCTTGAAAACAAGAGCCTATACACCCAGCTATGCATGAAACAGCAACTGTCAAGGCACTGAATCAGATCACCTTAAAGGTGTGCAAAACCACCAACTACTACCAGCTCTCTTACCTTCAGCATTTACACCTGCATGTCCACTGCACAGAAAAGTTCTCTTCTCCTGTTTGTTTGTTTTGGTGCTGAGTTGGGCATATTTTCCCACAGTATACCATTACAGTGCAATGTCGGTTGGCATCCAACCATCCCACTAAATGTTCTGTTAAGCTTAAATGGGCACATCATTCAAGACATTTTTACACATGAAGAACGGCTTGGTGACCCCCTAGATATCTGCAAATGATATCACATGGAGACTCCTTTAAACCATCCAATGAAATTTTGAGCCCAGGTGGAGAGGATTTCTCCCACAATGTTTTGAACTTGGGTGAAAACCATAACTGAAATGCAGCCATCCATAAAACGGAAGGAAGCATTTTTTCTATCACTACTCACATACTTATTTAAAAAAGGAAGAGGAAAAAAAAAAAAAAAAGGAAAAAAAAAAGGAAAAAAGGAGATGAGAGAACATCATAATTATGCTAAGACGATGGGAACCACACAGTGATTATTGGGAAAACTGTACACTTCTAAGTTTCAAAGAAGAACAAAGCCTTATTGTTTTACAGCATGGAGAGCCTCACGCTTTGAAGAATCTGCAGCAGAAATATGTTAAAAGAGGAAAAAACAAAAGAGAAAATGCACTGCCAGCACATTTTTAGGATAGCTCAAGGACATGGGCTTCCTGGGTGCACACAAGAGCTTGAGGCACGCTTGAAAGGTAAGATGCTTCCTCTGATTTACAAGTTATTGCTTTCTTCTCAGCAGCACCATCCAAAAAACTTGATGCAAGTAATAAATATAATAAACCCTTACATTCATATTCACATGAAATGAATATATGCTAAAAATTATACTTTTTTTTAACTTCTTTTTCATTAATATTTTTCTCATGGTGGGACCAGGGCTCTACCATTGTGAACACAGCCAGGTATCTCCATCAACACCCACAGTAGCAGAAAAAGAACTGCTTTACAGTGACCTGCCTTACCTGTTCATCCACAACACTGAGCCTGGCTCTGAACATTGCACCTCTGCACAAGGTGTGAGTACTTTTGTAAGTACAGGCAGACAAGACTCCATCTGAATGAATGTCTTTACAAGAAATTTGGACAATGTCTACTGTTCAACATGGAGATGAAACTCATTGTGTGTTTGGTCTTAGAGTGAACAACTGCCACTGATGCCCACCTGGGGATAGTATCAGAGTATCAGTTAAACCTAATGCCAGATACACGTGCAAATTCTTTTATATAGGAATTCTCAAGGTTTCAATTCCTAAGGCAAAATATTTCTAAATCCTCTGCCCAGGCCACAGCCACAAAATTCTTTTTTCAAAGGAAATAAAATATTTCATCTGGGTTTATTAATGAGTACTAAGAATTAATTTTAAAAAAAAAAAAAAAAGTATTTGCTGTAAATTGGATAAATTTGGCTTGACTAGGTCTGAATTATCTGTAATATCCAAAACCAAACAGTAAGCACCAAGCTCATGCAAAGACTTGCTGCTTGAGAAACAGAGCATCTGGCCTCCCCTTCACAGGATTGATGGGGGCTATGCAGAGACCCTGGAAAGCCAGATCAGACCTGATCTCTGGTTCAGCAGCAAGAGAGTACATCAACCTGAGAAGGCCTCCCCTCTGAATTTCAAACAACGTTATCTACAATAACAGCAAATAATTCAGGACTCGTGATAAACTTCAACATAGTCTTACTCCACAGGCTCAGTTACCTGGGAAATATGTCACAATTTTATGTTACACGTAAAGAATTATACACAATTAAGCAAGAACACTGTAAGCATCTTTGAAGAGATACAAGTCATTTGATATACACCATGCATCATCTTCACCTATGCTGGAAAAAAGCCAGTTCCTACCGATTAAAATTCTCTCCCATTAACTTGAGTTCTGAAGGCCTGAACCACAAAGTCAGCACAAACAAATCTCAGTGCATGTCAGGCTAATGAAGCTGACAAATGGTTGGTGACAGCTGGAATGGTCTTACTCACTGCTGGGAGATAAAAACCAAAACCTATACTTAGAGGTTTGTGGGTTTCCAGGCTAAAAGAGAGATGCAACTCAGAGATCAGAAATACTCTAGTGGATATCTGGTTGCTAATGTGCACAGAAGTCGATGCTTCAAAGATACCAGTCAATTAAAGCAGATGGAATGAGCAGAAAACAAAAGCACAAAGTTTTGTGGATAAGCATCAGTCCAGATTTCAATTTTAATCATGCGTGACTATACCTGATTCAAAGATCCAACTAAAAGTATTTAGAAATAAGACCATCTACAAATGTCATTAGACTAAGAGCCTAACCACTTGCAATGCTGTGCTCAAAGTAGTTTGAAGAACTAATTCTTTGCTGGTACAAATCTCAGGCACCCTGCTCTATAACCCACTGACATCAGCAGCCACAGTTTATCAGGTTATTAAATCATGACTTCCCAGCTGGAGAGCACTCTCCAATTCAGTGAGAATGACACCACTTCTGTGCAGATTGGGAAGAAAGACAACAGCCTGCACCACAAACCCAACCCGTACCAAAACTAACATGATTATAGTGACGTAGTTTTCCAGACTAAAAGCCACACGGTCCTTTCACACAACTGGAACAAAGACTGGTTTCTGCTTTGGCAACCTTCCCAAATCAAACCCTGTGACACGAAACTAAAAGGATGTTTGTTCAAGCTTATTGTGGCAGTCTCTTTATGAACACGCTGCTAAAATCAGCATATTCTTTAAATATATATATATATATATATATATATTTCCTACACTAAAAATTCATCTTCCAAAATTGATTCTGTTTCTCATTCAAACTCAGCTTGTGTTAAGGCAACATCACCTGGCAGGAGGGCAGCACTTCTATCTCCAGTTAGTTTTGAAAATCTTCTCCTTTTTTGTTAGGCCAAATAAACTACAAATTTGAAAACTGTGTTTTGCTAGGTAGAACATAACATAATTATAGGTTTATTTTAATACTATATAGTTTTGGTGTGATTTTTAAGTCAGAGCGGTTAGTCATTTCTGCGTTCAAAATTGCACTGGAAAAAAAACACACAATATTAGAGCAAACGCTATAAATTAATGCACCAATTCGAACTAAATTTCTGCACAAATTACAAAGACAACAAGCATGAAATGACTTCAAATCAGTATTATTTTTTATGGAAAAGCAAGTCATTGTAGGGAGATCTGCAATTGACCCTGTGTTGATCCTCTTAAGTATGGACACGCAAACCAAGAAGACATCTGGTGCTGAACAGTCACGCACCAGTTGTGCACTGTGCTTTCTCACTGGAGAGTTAATAAGATTTCAGAGCTGCTTCCTGCCAGAATTGTTAAGTCGTCCCTTTCAACTACACAAGGTGCTTTCCTGAGCTTCTGCTCCTTGGCTTTCATATCAGTGACTCACAAGATAGAATTAAAACCGTGTCCTTGAAGTTCACTGAAAGCCAGAATTATAGTCTCATTTCGTACGTTTAACTATCATCTTGCAAATGTATCAGCTACATAACAGGAAACAACATCAGTATGTTCCCAATGGGTTGGGCCCAAGAGCACCCCTAGTCTGGGCTCTGTTATCGACCAAGACCTAGGCAGATGCCTAATGAAGGAAGTAAGAACAAGATGTACATGCAGTACTGCTCAGCCAAAGGGCTTGGAGACTTGCTGCCTCACAGATTTTGCTGCTGTGGTTAAAAGCCTTTTGTAGATTTTTCTTCCATAAATTTGTCCACTGCAACCTCAAGCAGAAGTTCCACTGCTTGAAGACATGCTGCATAGAAGTACCTTCCTTTCAAACTGCCTCCTTCCAGTTTAAAATGAAGCCTATTTATTTTAAAATGGAAATAGATGCTTTTTTTCCCCCCTATTTACTGCCACTCTTCCACCTACAATTCCAGAGACTTCACTAACACCACTCTCCACTCCTTTTCACTCCAGGCTGAGGACTGCAGGTCAATCTATTCTTGCCGCACTGAGACAATGTTCTATAACTTTAACCATCTAGTCATCTTTTTACAATACTTTTTCGCAGTCAAGCTCATGCCACCCCCAAGGCACATATAAATGTCTATTTTTAACAAATGATCAATGAACTCCAGATATTTTCAGAAGTAATCAGTATGTATTTAAACTATTTCACTGTCTTCAGATCAAAAGGTTTTCTTCTCCTGTGTTTAGAGAAGAAATCAGTGAATCTCACAATTTCTCAGGTGAGAAACTGATTATTCTCCACTAAAACAGTCTTCATTTTCTCCTCTGCCTCCTCATTTTCTAAACTGCTGATAGCACAACTGTGGAGGAGAAAAGGCATGAGGGGTACCTCATATTGTATAGATATACTATAGACAAGCATCTTCTCTCCACTGAAGACTGTTGTGATTAAAATTCAAATCTATGATCTATGATGATTTGCTTTGCAAACAAAGCTGTCAGAAAGACTATTATAGATTTCACTATAATTTGCATCTGAAAGAGATAGGAACACTGTACCACTGTAACATACCTTGCATCTACATAAGCTGCGACAAAACCAGGACAAGAAAATAATACCAAAAAGAGTTCTTAGACAAAAAGAGACAAATACACCTATGTTATGCCAGTATCAGCCCTTACTGAAACTCTACCCTACAAATTACATATGCAGTTTTCCAAATCTCCATTTAAATTTGGTACTACAATGAGACAGTGGCTGTTCAGTTTAAGTGGAACTTTGAATGTGTTTGCAATAAATTCTGCAAGCCTTGAAGTTTTATAATGCCAGCATTTACCCCACTGATTTACAGTCTGACTAAGATGACGAATCCCCATTGCTGACTCAAATATCCTCCTACAGGGTTTCACAAAGACAGCTGAAGAAGATTACTTAAGGCAAAATAATGGATGGAGAACTGGCGCATGACAATCTGTTCATCTCCTCACCTGTCATGCAAGTGCAACTCAAAGATTTTCCTCAGCTTCAGGTTCATGCTTGTACTTATAAAAACATTTTATTTTTAATCTAATCAAAACAGATGGCAATGATAAGGAAAGAGTTTATTTGACAATTACTATCCAACAAGTCAGCATCCTACAGAATTTTCAAAGCCATTAAGAATGGAAAAGATTCTAAAATGGAAGAGTAGGTCCAAGGTTTACTTGAGTCTTGACCAAAGCTCACAGCACTTAACGATCTGTCCGCACTGATGAAAGGATGATGAATGACATGAGAATGCCAGACATTATTAAGGATTTAGTTTTAATAACCACATATCTGTATGCCTCTAGGAATTCCTTTATCCACTCCTTCTCCTTACACCCTCACTATTCTGTTTTCTACAGATTTGAAGAGAAACCAAATGCACAAACTAACAAAGTGGGAATTGCATAAGGATAGTAGGTCCACTTCTGCTGAGTTTGAACAAAGCTACTATTGCAAAATGGGACTAACAAAAGGCACTAGGATGGATGCAGTCAGATGCCTGATTTAAAAAGAGAAATGACAACAACACCTGGAGGAAGAAAGGCAAATCAACATAATGAAAGATTTAGACAAGAGAAGGGTGTGACAGTGCCACAGAGGAAGTCACTAGCAGAAGCCAGACCAGGGTCAGGGTTCTGCCTAGGGCAGATTATTAATTAAGGTGATTATTATGACTAGGTGACTATTTTGTAGTCAACCTATCCCTGTGGTAATCAGAATGAGACCATCCATCCAACTAAGGAACATTTCCTGAAACTACTGTGATTCCATAGTGTATGTAGACAAGAGAGAAGGTATAGCAAGAGAAATGATTAGACACAAAAGGCAAGGAAGTGGTAAACATACGTGCATCAAATTTGGAAGGATGATCAAAACTGAGAAAAAAAGGCAGGAAGTTTAAAGACAAAACAGAGATTTTGCTTTAAATAAAAGGAAAAAGTAAACTACTAAAAGAAAAATGAATTTCATTGCCTCCATCCTAAAAAATCTCAAAAATTAATTCCTGTTTTCCCTTTTTTTTTTTTACTGTTTGTGGTTGGAAAAGTTCAAAATACAATGGTGATTATGCCAAACCAAGCCTGGATTCGACACGACTTTCAAGTTGACCTACAGCTCCCTGCTAAGATCAAAGCTAACTCTCTTTGATCTTTCTCTCCAAGCTTCTCCATCTATGCTGGTTACTCTACCTGGCAGCTGCCAGGACAGGGACTTTGTGTCCCTGACGTTTCATTTTCAAGCAAGTAAATTAATCTGTAATTATGTGATCTACTCACTTGAATCACAATCTTTACTAATCTATTTGAAACAACAAAGCTCTCCCAGTATAACCCTCCCATGCAAGCACTGTAGTGCTGGCAGCTAGGTCTAGCCTTGGAACAGCCTATCAGGTATGCTACCCTCAAGAAAGCATGGCCAGCCCTCCCTGTTCAAAGTGATTGGAGCACATCAATTGCATTAGTACATCCCATTCTGCCAAGGTGTACAAGGAATAAACGAGAATTCCATCATTTCTCCCCTCTAGCACATTCATTTCTGGACGCAAAACCATTCTACTGCCCCCTGCATAATGCCTTACAGAGTTTTGAACTTTCTAAGGTAGATAAATGAGGAAGACGCTATGTCTAATACCTAGCATAACTGTATTACCACAGTACAGGGACTCCATAGACTGTGCAAGTTATTTATACATTCTGTGTCAATAATGGAGTTTTGTTTTGATCCAAAAGAAAAGTGAAGATACTGACATGTTATTAGGCAAGGCAACTTAGAAGAGGGATTCAGAACAGACTGTTCCACAGAAACTGCAGGTTTAAGCAATGGTTTTGTAACTGTCAGTCACAGAAAAGGAGGAGTCAGTGGACCTGTTCTCTGTGAAGGCCACAAGCTGAATCAGTATTGTTTTGTGAAGACTGTGGCCAAGAACAAGACTCCTTCTGACTAGGATGTATGAACTTGTTGACCATGAGTTGTTTATTTGCATTCCAAAGCAATATTTCAAAGAAGAGTTGCCCAAGGGATACATCTTGTCTTCTAAACAATCTTTTTTCATTGTAAAATAATGCACAAGGGAGCAATTACTGACACTAGACTTCCTGCTGTATCATGATTGAAATATACCTGTTATTTAAAGGCATCTGCATCACTGCGCACAATCACATCACAGCCTCCTGATGGACTGGAACTTTATCAGGATAGCATTTCCAGGCCACACATAAATATGCCCAATTTTGCAAGCCCACTGTCTTCCCTGGCCTAGTTTAAACAGACTGATTCCTTCAGGATTGCCAGGTATGGGGAGTTAAAGTGTCCTTGGCTACAGTACTGAGTCTGGGAAACACATTACACAGTACTGAGACAGGCTACTTTTTCCCCCTACCTGTCAATGTTAAACTGTTAATCTACTTGTTCCATAAATGACTTAATGCTACAGAAATGACCAGAAATAAGCAAAACAACAAAGATGTACCCCATGCTTTACATTCAGCACTTTCCTACTTGCTGCTAGAACTGCAGCATGAGGCACTCTCATTACTCTGCCAATGCAGATGATGTACATAAAATGTGACAGAAACTGATGCAAAATACAAACTGGGGATTAGCAATACAGAAAAACAGACACCGATATGTAGTCCAGAAATTTAGCTCTACCTGACTGAAGCCTACACAATGCCTTCTACACAGGTCCTTCCTTGCAATCATCATAACCTGCCAGTGAGCCACAATAACACAAGAGAAATATGCCAGAAAAAGCTCTTCTCATACCTCAATTCCTCCACTTTATAAAATTTTCTCTCAACCCAGCAAAGCTCTCTGTCAGAGTAGAGTTTTCTTGCCTTTGAACTAAGACTTTGAACAGACAAACTTCTCAGGGTCCACATAGCCTTCAGTTCACTTACCTATCCAGACTGTCCTGAGGCACTTTAGTCCCTCCAGCTCTGCTGTTGATATTGGTATTCTTGTTGGCAGTCATGGTCATTTCTGCTTTCTAGAAATCTGGATATCTGTGAGAAGAAAAGTCAATTAAGCATCAACAAGACCCAGCGACAATTAACTTTTCAAGATTTCTAGAAGCACTATACTCTGTAAAGGCACTTCTCCAGAATGCTTTTTATTCTATAAAATGCAATGCAATTATTCTTGATATGGTCATGTGAAACTACACCCCATCTCTCCATTGCTGTTGCTTCGCATCCACATCCAAGTTACTAGTAATATAATTGTGCCTGGCTTCCAGCTACGCAAAAGATTCTAAATTGAAGGAACAATTTTTTTTGTTCATAATTCTAAAGTATAGGTCCATGAATATTATGGAAATAATTTCAAACAGTGAAATATATTCAATAGCAAGAAGGTTGAATACAGTTTTCAAATCTGCTTGTGACATGAAAATGTCTACAGGTGATTTCTATCCTATTCAGCCACAAGACTGTTTAAGTAAAACTGTCTTCTGACTACATAAGGCCTCAGGTAATATGAAGAATCATTACTAATTTCTACTTTTTCTCCAGTAATACTAAGGCATGAGAATTGGTAACAAATCAAAAGCTCTAAATTAAATTTTAGCCATGTCAAAAACCCTACATAACCACTCATGCATTCTAGAATTCCCATTACAAGGGAACATTAGTGTCTTCCTGACTTCACTAACTCCTGACTAACGATCATCTCAAAAAGAGAAACTAAGAAGCTGCCAGAAGCACATAAATATTGTTTGCTCTTCTATACAAGCAGGAGGCAAAAAGAATACCAGATGCATGGAAGAAAGCCAAGACAGAGATGGCAGACAGTATAGAGAAGCCTTTGCAAGTGAATTCCCACAACAGGTATAAAAACAGTAAACAGAATGCTAAGATTCATTCTTATTAGTAAAGAGGTTTGGAAGGAGAACTTGAGGGGAAAAAGAAAAAAATCTAGAAAAAAAATTCTCCCAGACAAACACAGAGAAAAGGCAGCTCAACCTTCTGAAGGTCCCTCACACACATAAGAAAGGAAGGACAATGAGTGGAGAATTGATCGCCCAAATGATAAGCCTTACTGCTGTAACATTGCTGCACATGAGCTATGGAACAGCTCAATATCATAAAACACTTCACCCAAACCCCACTTCCTCAACAGAGATGTTGTGCTGAGCAGGTAGGGAGAATGTAATCCCCAAGGATGTGAAAGTAATAACATCTGCCACCACACCTCAGAGTTAACTATATTCCACATTGCTCTTCATATATATTATATATATACACACTGTATATATATGCATATATATATATATATATATATATATATATACACTTTCCTACTGACCTGAGATTCCTCTTCACTTGTAGGCTAAAATACGTACCACAATTTGAAGTACTGCCTTCCTGGAGCTGACCAGAACTATCAATTTTTACAACCATTAATGGCATAGTTAATGCAAAAATAAGGAGTATTACAAAACATCTTGTTTACTCAAACCCACAGTAAGTCCTGACAGCTTGAGAAGCCAACTGTAATGTGATGCTGAAAAGCAAGCTGGGTATTGACAACACACAAAACCCTTGTACAAACACACCCATTGCACTTAGAAGGACATTCTCTTAACCACTCTATTCCAAACAGTTCTGCCACAAATTGGGTCAGAAAATCTCCTGGTGATTGCAGTTCCAAATGCAGAGTTAATCACACTGACTACAGATTGCACATCTACTTATCCTTCTCTGGTTTTCTTGTGTGTTTCAGTGTTCCCAGAGTGCACGGAGAGTTTCTTTCCAATTGGTAACATTTTTTCTTTTATACTGAAACTCCCCAAATTCCTCCAATGTCCCAGTTTTACTGTTTTACTGTCCAGATTGCAGGGCTGTAAAGTACTGCCTGTTCTGGCTGGAAAAGGACTTGCCTGGGAAAAGAAAGAAAAGCCTCTGATTTTGGTCAAACTTTCTAGGACTGTGCACTCAACAGGGAACTGGGAGATTTTCCTAATGTTTCTACCTACATGTTCATTACTTTGACTGTATTAAATCTAAAGAATTTATTAGCAGTCAAG
Source organism: Coturnix japonica (assembly GCF_054131305.1). NCBI lineage: Eukaryota > Metazoa > Chordata > Aves > Galliformes > Phasianidae > Coturnix > Coturnix japonica. The sequence goes on along the minus strand of NC_140667.1, from coordinate 16,240,940 downwards.
GTGAGAAATACAAGAGATACAAGTGTGGCATAAGGTGAATAACTGTTAGCAGGCATATGTTACCAGTCATTTTGCAAGACTTGCTTTTCTACTGAAGATCAAAAAAGCTTACAGGACCCCTCAAAATTAGGGGCACACATAAAAGATAGGAAACAGCAGCATAAAAGCAAACTAAGAGTTATCCATCTTACACTTTTCCCACACCCAAGATCAAATGATAAAAAAAAAAAAAAGAAAGCAAGCATACAATTACATCACATCGTATGATTTTTACGAAAGCTTTGCACTTATCAAATTTCAGCTTTCCAGCAGCTTGATAAAATCATTGTGGTACATATATATATACACACACACACTATTTTAACTCCTCACTTCAAAGTTAACTTGAATATTAAACATGCCAAACTGATTTGTTTTCAGCAAAATGGGAATCCTAAAGTAACATTTCACAAGATATATTGATTTAGTGATAGGTACGTTTCTCTCCATGCAGTTGACAGTCTGTTGTACACAGTAAAGTTTTTTCTATGAAATTTTTCTTTAAAGTTTCTTTTTCATGAGCATTATACTGCAGGTGATGTTGGTATCATTCCAGCATAAGCAGAGAAAATCCAAATATCCAAACAACATGGAAGAAAACTTTTCATTAATTTAATGAAGTACCTAAAAGCGTAGTTAAAAGTAGTCAAGAATTTAAAGTCTTAAACAAAACAACAAAAAAATCTTAAAGCCAAAAAGCAGGGGGAACATGGAACCAAACAATTTAACAATCATGATCTTCCAGGGCCTTTTAATGAGTCTGACAGTTCTGTAAGTTTATATGAATTGCTTTTTTGGTAAGAATCACATCCCTTGGGTTTATGTGAGAGCATTCACCATCATAATATTTATATTTTATTCTTCATGAAGCAATGAAAAAACACTCCCAAGAATTATGACATACTGTTAAAAAACAAATCCAAAAATAGTCATGTCACACGGCTTCTGCGCTGCCTAGGGTACCAGCTAACTACACTGGCCTAAAAAGTCCAGTATTTTGATTTATTTGTAAATACAAAGAATGACTGTAAAACCCTTGATTAGCCATAACTCATATTTCAGCCTCTAGTGGTAAAAAAGTGGATTTAGATGAGACATCAGGAAGAAATTCTTTACTGTGAGGGTGGTGTTGCACTGGCACAGGTTGCCCAGTGAGGCAACAGATGCCCCAATCCCTGGAAATATCCAAGACCAGGCTGGATGGGGCTGCGTGCAACCTGGTCTACTGGGAGGCGTTCCTGCCTATAGCAGAGGGGCTGGAACTCGATGATCTTAAATGTCCTTTCAAACATAAATCTATGACTCTGATCTAATGAGCAAGTGGTAGAATTCATTTATTTGTTTTTACCATCTGAGAGCCCATGAGGTCTCAAGAAACTTCAGTTTTCCTACACACAATCTAGCCATCTGTTCCTGCACAGTAAGAACTGTGCACCTCTCCAGCGTAAGGTGAATCCCATTGAACCTGGTTATTTACATTTAGGTTCAGATGCCTTGATGTCTTCGAATAATTCAATTTAGGAATGAATATTCTCTATCTTCTGCCAGTAAAATGGGAGCAGAAGAGCACTTTTTGTGTGAAACTCCTGCAGCTCAATAAACATGCATGCTTTTGTTTGTTTGCTTGGTGGCTTTGTTTTTTTAATACTCTGCTCAATAGCCCTTCCTATCCATATGGTTATTTTCCCCACTTAGAGCAGATTCTTTGCACTCCACTCATTGCACTCATTTCCAGGGTGTATTTTCCGTTAAATATACAGTTCCAATAAAATAGTCCTTAGAGTATGTTGCAATCCCTCAAAGTCAGGTTTTGGAGTGCTGGGAACATTAGAACTGTTAATTGCATTGTAATTAACACATGTTCAAATTCTACAAAGAAAACTTGAGTGTCCAACAAGGGCATCAAGCGTGCTTTGACCTTCTGCTGTTAATTCTGAGCAAGGTCTGTAGGTGACGGTTCATTGTATGTAAAATATTTGTTGTCTTACGCGCTACAAATTATATTTAACTGTCCTAGACCAAACCAATCTGTACTGCAAGCAAGATAATGCTATCAGTACAGTTTGGGTTCTTGAGATCTGCATACACCCCACAGCTTTTTAAAACAGAGTGCTTTTCTTCTCAAAATTCCACTAATCAGGACAACATGGAGTAATATGGGTTTTGGCCTGCAGCATAGGGCAGAGACCTGACAGGAGAATATCAGAGGGAGCAGTTCAGGCTGTGAAGACCAAGTCATTTTTTCACAAGCATGCCTTATGATAAAGACAAAATCTCAGAAATACATCTTAATAGTGGCTTATTTTTCTTTTAGCTGTAGCTACGGCAGAATGTCTGTAGGCATAAGAAGTCAGTTAAAATAGATAACATGCTTTTCTGAGCATCTTAGGAAATCTTGCCCACATTTCAAGAGGTGTTCTACAGCCAAACCTCTATTTAAGAGATGCAGCTTAGCTTTGTGGCAGTTTGCCTATTCTCTTCCAGTAAAACAGACAATTATGTCCTCCTAGAACAACATATCAGCTCTGATGAAGTGGAAAGTCCAATTAAATCTTAAAGGATTTCTGACTTTAAAGGGCTTCTACAGAGACTCCAAAGAATGTTGTTACAAGGATTACGTGCTTGCATCAGGTATATCTGTTCTCTGAGCTGGGCCCACAGTAAGTTTAGCAATGCAGTACTGTACAACCTAACAAAGAGCTAAATCAGCAGCTCAACAAGGGCTGGTGTGGAGAAATTCAGAATTAAATCATCTATCTCATCCAAACTTTTCTTTTTACAGCGCAACTAACCTAAATATAATCCCACCAACAAATTTCTTGCAAGACAAAAGAATAAACTGTCCTTGTGGCTGGTCCTAAAGAGTTCAGAAACAGACCTTGTGTTGCCAGCAAAGCACACAAGCCTGAGCTGTACTGCGTTCTAGCATAATCTCTATAGGAGAGAAACAATATCATGCCATTCATACAGCTGCTGATATCCCAGTCCTTGGCTGAGAATAATGCTTGTATATAGCAGACACAAAGGAAAAGAGTTTGTCAAATTACCCACCTATTTGACACTGCAAAAGACACATATTTTAGCTATCCTTAACTCTATAATTTCATCCAAAGTTTCTCTGCTCATAATCCAGTGAAAGCCTGGTTCCACTCAAATTGACAGCCCTCTGCTAGGCTTTCATGGCTATTTTACAACCACACTTCTAACAGAAATTTACTGATACAACCAACGATGGGTCATTGCATACATTGCAGTCCAAAAGTTGTGTTCAAATTAAGAGTTAAGTGCTAAGCTTTCCTCAACACTGCTGGGGTAACCACGACTTCAAAATGGAACGAAGACAAGAAAATAGAAGAGCCCAGTGTATCATGCAAGTTCACCAGCCTTTTAGGGTGTAATTTTCACTAATACTAGGGTGAACATCTTTCTCAGGTTATGAAAGACACATTCTATTTGAAAAAATTCTGAACAGATTTACAAGATCTCCCTGGTACTTAGGGTGCTTGTTTCATCTTACTTCAGTATTAAAAAGAAGCAGTAAAGTTGGTCTGCTCTCAGACATCACCAGAATTAGATGTCAGTTGAAGAAGCTGGAGTGAATCCAGCTTTTGGACTGAATCCGACTTCCCTTCACCCACAGGTGAAAGATGTACTGATTCATGCCACATCTATTGCAGTCTGCAAAAGCTACTTTGTGTCTAGATTGAAGCTCATACAAGACTTCCAACATAGATAGATTGTACTATTGCCATACCAGCAGGGAAGTAAATTCATCCTGACCTTTACCAACCTGTCTGTGCTAAAGGAGTACTTAAAAGAGCTCTCACTGAACACAGAAGACCTGTATTTTAAAAAGTACATTAACTGGTTCAAGCTTATCTTCATTTGAAATATCAGGTAGAAAGAATTTAAAACACAACACAGTTCACTGGTACTATTATGAACTTGAAGGAAATTTAACTCCACAGCAACATGGGCAGGAAGGTTGATGGCAGGCATGCGCCATGGCCTTGTGGCTCCAGTAAGAAGTCAGAGCAATTGAGGCAGCAGTGTGAACTTGCACAGCCTTAGCCAGCCATGAAACACCTTCTCACTAACCCTTAAAAGCTGATTTCAATCTGAAATGCTGCAGCCCTATTCTCTGATGCTCATGCTAGTCATACAGCCTCAGTCCCTCATACAACTTGTCTGGTTCAAAGAATTGATTCATCTGAAAACCAGTCATGTTTTTGTCTTCTGTTGAAGCTAGTTTTCAGCCATTCATCCAAGTTCCTCAAAATTCCTTCAAAATATGTGCCACCTAAACTAAATACTAACAGAAAGGCACACAGATAGTTTGTATCATTATCTAACAAAGAGTATATTGGAGTTGAGAAGATGAAGCCCAAACAAATATGCTCTTGTGCTAATGCCAAAGGTATTTAGTATGTCCCCACACACTTACTGATACCATAAACAATATTTTCAAGTTTCTCTTTAAGGCAGAAATCTCTTCAAGAACACTGCTATAAACATTATCAACACATTCCCTGAGTGCATAGAAGAAAAATAAAATGTAGGGCTTGCTAACGTGCTAGATATTTTTGCTTTTAATTTTTTGAAAAAGAGGAGACAGAAAGGATAAAAACCATTCATATAAATTCATTAAAAAATACTTTAGTACTTTTTTTTCTCAGACACGGATGTAGAAGGAATTTATGCACATAACATATCAAAACCCTATACAGATTTTAAACACTAAATCTGGTTTTAGATACAAAGCATCCACACTTCTCTCGCGTACCTTCAGTGAGCAAAATACATTCATACATCAGTTCTGAATCAGGCTTTTGTAGAGACAAGCGACTTTTCTCTTCTGCTCTACTTGAGCATCGATCATAATCAGGTAACTCCTTTCAACAAGTTCTATAGTAGACTTTATGAACACCTCTTTGTTGAAAGCCCTCAGTCATCACACTTATAGAAAAAGAAAAGGTTTAGTACAAAATAATCCTAGGAATACGTACTTTGGTTTTTGCAACACTAACACTTCAGCGATGGCCAGGCGCCTGTATGAAAATAACCTACTTATAAATAGTGTCTGACATTCATTCCTCATTATTATCCTTCCTTTGTCCACCCTCTTCATCTTTGAGTTATTTACATGAAAATACCCATTCGAGTCTCACAAGCTCACCTGCTCCTGTTGCTTATTCCTCAATGAAATCATAATCCCTTAATTGAAAAAAATCAGAACTATTTACACAATAGTAAATTGTTCTTGTGACACAAAAAAAAAAACATGATAATTTTACTAAGGAGTGAGAGTAAATTAGCTTTAAGGCATAAAGGTTCTTTTTCATTTGCATGATAAAGACTACATGAAAGCAATGGAGAAAAGTAGTTTTACAAGAAATACTCTTTCAAAACATGCTGTTCTTCAGCATTTCCACAGACTGTATCCAGTTCCTAAAAACACCACAGTATAATTCAAAGCTGTTCAGCACAGACTGCCAGCGAAGGAACCAGATGAAGAGACCTGAATATCATTTCACTGCTGAGCTCTCCTTACCCAAGACTGACCAATAAAGTCTGCTGGACAACCAAGAAGCATCCCAACTTTGCAACTTCTCCAAGGTTTTGATTCATTAGACCGCTATGCCAGATAAACATGGGTCACGGCTATAAAACTGTTAGCACAACTCCTTTCCTTCCTGCCAGATGCACATGGCTCCCAGTCTGAGTACCACTGAAATGCAAAGGTAAAAGCTTGCACAGAGTTTTAATGTATTTGATGGGAGGTAGAGTACCTTGATGCAGTCGCATAGCAATTTGAAAGGGCTCGGTCTTCACTTTGCCACAGATTTCCCATGAGACGCTGGGTAAATTGCCTGAGTTACGCCAGTTGGGCTGTTTCCTGACAGCAGGATGTGTATGGACAGCTCTAAAAGCGAGCTGTGCTACCCAGGAATGCCTGAAGTATACACAGAGAGTGGTTCCAGCAAGACCTAGTATACCATACTATTAAGTACTTTAAACCAGAATTAACTTTTCAGTGTAGAAAAATACCTTTCATTTTCATTTCCCAATTCCTACTCTATTAAGAAGAAACAAATCAGAACTTGTCTGTACACACTGGATAATCTATAGTACACTAATTACTCCACAGTAATTCTCCATGCAGATGCTCTTAGTATGCTTATGGTAGGCAACACCCTTCCCAAACCACACTTAGGAGTAAGTATGTAAGCAGTGAATTATATTGGAGCAAGAGGTGAGCTACAAATGAATAACAGGTCTGTGCAGAGGGACCCTTGAGCTTCCTCTCCCATACCCTGTGAGACAGCAGCATAGTTTACACTTAGAGAGTTTGAAAAGAAAGTTTAAAAATCCTTGAAATGATCTTTCATTTTGCAACAGACTTCTTGTGACAAAGTGGGAAACTGCCATGAGAAAAGCACTGAGATCAGAGTTTAACCAGCCAGCTTGAGCACAGCAATTGCTGGCACTCACCAGATGACTCTTTCAAAAGCTCATCCATTTTCAGAAGGCCATTGGACTTCTTTTAGTCTGCTTGCTTCAGACTCCTTTTGCAGAGCAAAGAGAGGTGGAAAGGCACCTACCAAAGGCCAGGATGGATACAGAAATGCTTTTTTTTACGGTGCCTGCACAGACAAGCATTATCTCTACCATGCCAACAGCAATGCTTCCTTCACCTGTCAGCGATCACAGGGTGGGAAAAGGGAAAGACAGATTTGTACCTCATCCTGTCTCTCCTCTCCTGACAGAACATGCAGAAGAAAAAAGTAACAATCTAAAAAAGAAAGGAAAAATGAAAGACAAAAATGCTAATATTTGGGGGTGGGGAGAAAAAGTGGAAATGTAAACAAAGAAGATAAAAAGAAATACAACAAGAACTGATGAAAACGTTACCCTGAAATTCAGCAACGCAGGTTAGGTTGATCATCACAATGAATATTCAGGTTCAGGCAAGCTTTGCAAAAAAATGTGGTGACCTTTGGTATGTGGGCCCATGTTGTAAACAAATAGAGGAATAAAGCAACTACATTGTTAAGCCAGAGAAGTAAAGCAAAAGTCCTGAACCAACATCCAGTGTGTGTTAACTATGCTCTCCCATTGCTAAGCAGAAGAGAACAGGCAAGGTTGCTAAAAGGCACAGAAGAAAACCTCAGACCACATTTTTACAGAGATCTTAACAGGCATTTGCTCGCAGGGAAGGCTGCAAGCAGCATTCAGTATACGGCAATTTGAAGATAATTAACTCTCCTGGCCAGTGCAGATGTCACCAGGAGAACAAGTTCAGATGAATTTGGCAAGGAGCATCTGGAGATGGATGTGGAATGGATGCTTCAAAGTCCTTCAATTTCTAATACTACGCGCTGAAAAAGTACCAAACTCAGTGACATAAGCAGAAAGCAATTTCGCATTATCTCAAGGAACTGTTTTAAGCTTGAAGTTGAAGTTCTTAGCTAATATTGCCTCAATAAGGCAGCATTACTGATATGTGGCATTACTATGTACCTTTTCTGGTTAGATCAGTACGTCCTACTAATTGAGTTACTCTTCTGAGTCCGTATCCCCAAGAAAGTCTTGTCCATGACACTTAAGCTGCCAGTGCTAACACTTCAAGTGAAGTAACTATTCACTGGGATGGACTGTCTCAGTGTGCTTCCGGGAGGATGAGGAACTGCCTAGAGACGGCATGGATAAGTAGAAAATATTTGACAAAAATGTTCTGTCTTGTACAAAGAAATGACAACAACCTTGGTTCTGCCTCTTTTGCACTTGGCTGTTACCCAGGCAATCTGTCGATAGGCGCAAAGATTTTAAATTCAGTCTTCTCAGAAAGACAGTGGAGCCCAGACATGCAATTCTCAGTCTCACCGTAAACACACATGTGGCAAAGACAAGCTGTTCCTCCCCAGGTTCTGTGGTCACTGACAGCCACCGCCTTCTGTCTGCTGCATCTGTGTTCCAGTAAGCTGGCACTCCTCAGGGCAATGAGCACCTGTTTTGTCCACAGTGGTTTTCTGACTCAGATTCCCTTCATGTTTATGAGCCCATTGGCTAATGACTCCCTGTTTCAACCTCTAGAGATTTTCAAGCCAAACCAAACAAACCCAAAAACCCTGCAGGGTGTGAGCAGGCAGACAGAGCTCCAGCTCCCATCTCAGAAGACTGAGGAGACAGAAAGAAAAAATGGGAGAGGAGTACAATGCCAGCAAAAAGAGTAAACCTCCACCTTCTTCCTAGCTGTGCCACTGAAATAAAGGAAGAAGACTGTAAAGAAACAGGAGGAGAGATGAAAATCAAACAAATGTCAGAGGGTTGAATACTGGTAGAACAAAGGTGAGATGAAAGATAGCTAACACATGATGCTAGGAAAAAAAAAAAAAAAAAGGAAATTAAGAGATATTTTGAAGGGAAAAAAAAGGCAGTAAGGAGGAAAGAGAAATACATGTCCCTTCTTCCCCTTTGAGACTGCATCCATTTTCACCAGAGACAGAAGCTCATCTTTCTTCACTGAGATGTTCTTTAAGTCCATCACTAGTATTTTCCTCACAGAATGAACTCTCTATTTCCCCAAATATACCTCAAGAAAAACGGACCTGCCATATTCTGCTGAGCACTGAGGTAACCTGATGTGAGAACTCACTGAAAGTGCCAGGAACTCCCAATGTCACCAATGTGCATGATGCCATTCATGTGGGAAGTTACCAGACACTGGTAACAGCTCATGAAATACACAAAACCATACTGAGATGCAAACACAAGCTCAAACCCAGTTTTTTGAGCCTCTAGTTCATGGGCAGAAGCCTAATCCCCACATGCGTACAACTCTCTGGTGACTGAAAGAGGCCAGCAGTTTCCAGAGTCCAGCAGTTTGTTTAGAGAACTGACTCAGGCAGGGGGGAGACAGGAAAGAGGAAGGGACAGAGAGTATACTGGCAGTCATATCAGAATCACAATAATGTAAACTATGTGCAGCAAACTACTTCTCATCCCTTTTGTTAACAAAAATTATAGTAGCTATAGCAACAGAAAAGGGGAAGAAAAAAAAAAATAATCACAAGACTTTAAAATCCCCAAAGAACACGTCCTTCTAATATGGAAAAATCAAGATTTATTGTACCAGCAGCTCTCACAAGGCAGGGCTGCAGTAGTGCACAATCATTTCAATTAAAAGCACAAACCACTAACCAGTGCAGTTGAGCTTAGTGGTTGGCAGCCAGCACCATCTCTTCCAGTGAGCCACAAAGCCTTTGGGGACGGAGATAGCTTGTTGTGCTGTGTGATGGGCCCTTCAGCCCTGTTTCTGGGGACTCTACCTCATATCCTTTACTAAACCTTGTGACAGAGTGACTAATGCCACTGTTCAACAGTTTGGGGGGGGGGAGAAATCAAGACAGAAAAACCACTCCTGTAGTTGAGCCTTGTGTCTGTACCCCCTGCCGGCATATCCCCAAGGGCCCTGCCGGTCATACTGCACTGCACGGTCAGCATCACAGAGAGAAAAGCACTGCGGTCCCCTGCTGCCTGTGTGTACTTCTCAAACACACACACTCCTAAGCTCTAAAGAGGGAAGGAATGTCTGGCACTTCTGCGGTGACTATCTGGCAGAAGCATCGCTCCATTTTCTGGCATCTCTACCAGGGTCTTAGAACAATTATTTCAGTTCCTGATTCGAGTGCTGCAGAAAGAAGATCAGGTTACGTTCCTCTCCAGCCATCAACACTAATTCAGTTTTCACTAAGTCAGCCTTGTTGGAATTTCACTCTTCCACACTAAAACAAAAAAGGAAAGTGTGAATCAACACTGAAAAGCCATTAGAAGAAATATAAGGAATTTCAAGGGTTGCCATGCATAAATGTAAAAAATACCAGTAAAATCCGATAGAGAAGGAGCTCTTTCTTGCTAGGAGGAATATTTTTATAAGCTAAAAGGATGAAGAACTTAATCTATTGCAAAGAAAACTGTGCCATGGTTTTGTTATATTCAGTGCTGTCACAGCTACCATGCAAATGGGTTTTCTTCCTTTAGAATCTACAAGCTAGTTCACGAAGCTGAAGAACATCTTCCCATCTATCACAGGTGCAAACAGCCATCAGAAGAAGAGGCAATTTTCTCTAGACAAAAGCCAGCTCCCACAGCATAAACCTTTATCATCTGCACAAAAAGGAAACTTGAACAAGATACCGTGTTATCAGTCCCCATTCACCAGGCTTCCAACTGCTAGACGGTGAAACAACTGGAAGCATTTAAACCTGTTTTAACATTCCTTGTAGGAGGAGGCAACAAAACACCCACCCAACATACTGGCCTTGTTGCAGCACCTAACTGCTATGTCCTATGGCTCCTGCCAACACTGAACTCCATCAGAGTGCTCCGCAGCAACAAGTGCTCCCAGCAGAGCAAGGACACTGAGCAGCAGATGCAGGCACACCAGCCCTGCTGTCATACACACTGCACTCAGAATGGCGGAGAAGAGGGAAGAGATTTTACAGATTTTAGATTTTTTAAAGCAAAAAGAAATCCACAAGCCAACCATGAACCATCTCCAACATCTTTTAAGTCTTTCCAGGCTGCAAGACAGTAATTGGTGATTTGAAAGAGTTTCTCTTTCCTTTTATTAAAATTATTTACGTTCTGCTGTGTACATAACATGTTAGAGACCTCCCAAGAGACCAGCTGCTGTTCAAAAGCACTTACAATTCCATGACAGGAATTCCATAAATGAAGGCGCTAACCATCTTCCCAGATGCAGGCTTGAATAGACCACTGTACTGGTGAATTCTACTAAGGGAAAAGTCTTTCTTCACAGGCTGTGGAGCAGAAACCAACTTGATGCAAAGCACTGCTGCAAGATTTAACCTTAATTCTGTTGCTGTGGAGAAGAGCCCACATTTGTGGTTCAAGAGGCACCACTGCCCATGATCCCTGCATCCTAAACACCTTCAACACAGCCTCTTGCAGACTTCTCAAATCTCACTTCTCTGCTTACAATAGGAAAGGAAGACAGCTCTACTGCCAGTCAGCACAAGGGAGCACACTGTTTCAAAACCATATTAAGAAAGCATGATCCTTCTCCATTCCACTCAGCTGAATATGTTTGAGAAGAACAAGTAGCCAGTGCATTAAGAAGCAGGGTCCCCTTTCTTGCTTTCAAATCAGCTGCAGTGCTGTAATGTGCAATCACTTCTGTTTAACAATATTAAAACATTTAATATTAATATAATTAATTAATTATATAATATAATTATAATTATATAATTATAATAATGTAATAAATTTATATATTTTATATAATATATTTTATATATAATATATAATATAATATAATAATAATTATAAATATAATAAATATAATTATATAATTATAATTAATTATTAATTATATGTTAATAATAATTATTAATATAAAACCTTAAAATATTTGCACAAAATGATTAATTCTACCCAGTCAGCATCTGGAGCATCAGTCCAGCACCAGTATTTCTATTTGAAGTTTTAGCACTAGTTTTCATAATTCTTACTCAGCTCAAAACTTTGAGTAAAATATAATTTAGTAGCAATTTCATTTCGCAATGATCTCATTGAAAAGGCATATCCAGCGTTGCCTTTGTGACACAGAAATAGCCGCAGGATAAGCCTGAGGGACACAGATCAGCACTCAGATGAGATACAATTTCATTCTCTTTTCCCTTACAGAGAACGTTTTGGCTTCTCACCAAACAGAGAGCGTTCCACATGCCATAGGGTAAATTTGGCATAGCATCCCTATGGAAATATATCTTTCTATGGTCTTCGTGGTGTAAAAACAATTATCTGACAACAAGAAGATTCTCATTCCAAAAGGGAATACACCCATAGCAACGTTTCACTCAAATTTTCCCCATCTCATGGGAGTACAGACTGGAACAAACATTCAGCTGGTAGCTTATAGAATCATAGAATCCCAAGGCTGGAAAGAACCTACAAGGTCAGCTAGTCCAACTGTCCTCCCATTACCATTGCTACCACAAGTTACTAAACTATATGAAGCCACTAAGCCATATATACAAGGCTACTAAACCATATAAACTGTATGAAGCTACTAACCATAGCTTCATACATGCCCAACGCTGAGGTTGGTGTTTGTGTTCCATTTCTTCTTTCTTATGGATTTAAGCTGAGCAGTGCAGATATCTAATTCAAATCTGCTCACTAAAAAGGAATAATTTTCTTGCATCTTCAAAAGCACTGTTGCTCTAGAAAAGTACTCTACATCAACCTGACTTTCAGAATTACACTGCACTCCCAACACATGACATCAACAAACAAAAATGCCCAGATTTTTGTTATGTTATAATCAACTTAGAGAACCTGAACTAACTTTTTTCATAGTGTTTATGTTCACGTAGTTCTCACCTGAACTCATCTTCTAGTGTTCACAGAGAACTACATCAGAAATGAAATCATATCCCAGACTTCCCTCCCATCTCCTATTCCTTCACTGCTCCTCCTTCATTTCACTTGTATATACATCTAAGACTAGTAAGTAGAGAAAAACTGTGGACCTATGTGTAGGCAAGTTATTACAGATACAAAGGTTTGTTTGGTTTTGTACAACTACAGATGCACAATATTGCAGTACATAATTTAATAACCTTCACAAACAAAACTTGCCTTCCAGTAAGTAGATTAGCTAGAACAAAGCATAAACAAGCATCAATAATGCCTGCTATTAAAAAAATAAAAAATAAAAAATTATAAAACAAATGAGGCCTTTGAGGCTCATAAAGTCCAGTATGCAAAAACTCTTCAGTTAAAACTTCATGTGAACACATTTTTCCCTAGGTTTGATTAATAAAAATACCTAAACATTCAAAACAGAAATGAACGAGTTCTGTCTGGCATGACGTCTATATTACCAAATTCCATGTGGCTTCCAGTTGATACCACAGGCTTGGCCAAGATTCATTAAAACTCAGTCCTCAACCACCAAAAGATAGATAAAAACCTGTGATTTTTTTTATGATACTAGGACTGTGATTTGTACACAGGTTCTATCTGCTTCTGTAACTGTACCCAAAGCACAGCAGACTAACAGCAGATTTCATCCTTCCAGATGAATACCTCTTGTAACAACAAAAGGTAATTTATAAGTCTACAAATACACTTTAAAAAAAAAAACCACAAAAAACAACAACAACAAATACAACAACTTGTGACTATCTACTTACATGACAATTTGAGGCCCCAGTATTTTAGCTGGTAACTTGCCTTGAGAAGCATGGGAGGCATAAAAGCATCAGGACTCACAAGTCCTTATAGATCACACATTCCAGTGGTTTCTCCATAGAATAACTGCATCTATTTTCTGGCGTTTATTATCTGCAACAATCTGAACTCCTACCCAGACAAATCTTTTCCTGTTTAACCTGAAGGAAGAATTTGCAGTTGGACATTTGAGGTTTTCTCTATCCTGCGTTTCAGGAGGCAACAGCTTTGCTATGGATACTTTTACTGATCTTGGAAAATTTAGATGTATGAAAAATACTAAATCCAGCTTAGCTGAATCTTCACATCCCCACATTCAGGTGGGGCTCTAAAAACGTGTGAAGATGGTTTCAAGTAGGAGGGCTTTGTATTTTCTCAAAATGTAGTTTAATTTTATGGCACAGTTTCAAGGAATTATCCAGACATCTATATTTTCTTAACCATTTGACCAGTCTTCCTATTAAAAAGCCAGTACAATTGGAGTTGCTCTGAGTGACAAATTCTCCTCCAGTTGTAGCTGTACTACCAGAACATCAAGCAACTCCTTCCTCCAGTTCTTTCAGAAGCAAGCTGGTCCTTACAGTCTTAACGAGAAAACTGAAGCCACAACACAAAAATGAGAACCCTTTGGTAACATAACCACACCCCACATTCCACTCTGTGCCCAATATCCTCACCCAGCCACAGATACACAGCAGAAAAACACCATCTGTTGAAGTTCTGCAGATGGCAGCTCCAACATTGTGCCATTTTGGACTTTATTCTCAAAGGATGACTCTATGTGGCTTATTTTATAGGGTATTTCTTTTCTTTTGGTAGGGGTGCATGCGGGAGGGATATTTGGGCATGGAAAATAGCTGTGGGCATGAACAATGGAGAAATACCATCTATAAACTGAAACGAAGTCTCTGAATTTGTGGAAACAGCTGGGAGGAGGAATGAAACATGAATAATGTAGCTGAAAACTTAACAGACCCCATTGACAAAGAGTTCTTTTGGATCCTAACTATGGCTATGCTTCTGCATGACAGCACTTCAGCCTATAAGTGAGAAGAATTATGCTCAATAATGTATTCGGTGTTTTCTATTTTAGTATGCTAAAAATAGTCATCTCACCCTTTCTCTACACATAATTTTTAAAGAGGAGAGCTTTTTCTGCATTTGGTGTACATGAGTAGTGCGCAAGTGCTAGAATAAGCACTCATTTTCAATGCTATGTAAGAGGTGTGTACCAATGCAAAGATGCTCCCCAATAGAAAAGAGAGAAAAATGGCCCTTTGAAGACATCGACTTGCTGATATGCACAGCACAGTCTCTGTATGGGCACAAAAAAGATTGTTCAAAGTCAGTTTGCAAAGCACCAAATGGACTTTATTGTCAAGAACTACACAAAGGGGAGCTGAACATCCCAGAAGTACAGCAGCTCTGCATCAAGGGAACGCACTGAGGCACGTAAGTGCCTTTAGGTGAAGCAGAGCCATGCTCCTACTTGTTCAAACCTTTCACCACTCCTGCTTTGATCTCTTCCCCACTCCTTTGCTTTGGTGTATAGCATCTGTTTTTCTCCTGCCAAAACATAACTGACTTCCAAACTCTGTTCATCCAGGCTACTCCCAAACGCTATCTTCATACCTTTCTCAGAAACACAACAGAATTATTATCCCTATGCCCTGCAAGAGTCTGTGTACTTCAGAGCTTAAGTATCACTGAATGCCAATAGTTCACAACCACATGAATCATTTAGGTGCTTTTCAAAAGATGAATCACCCTCAGTACAGCTGATATAAAGTGAATATATCTGCTTAATTTGTGAATTATCTGCTTTAACCAGACAATACATTCAACATAGGAGTATTAAGATGGTCAGTAAGCCCAGGATGTACATGTATAGGCACCTTTGATGGAGGATCCACTCAGCTTCCCACATCTCAATAGTTATCTTTCACTCCTGCCTCACAGAAAGAAGCTTTCAGGCATCAAGAATGAAACGTACTTCTTCCAAGGAACAAGAGAGTTCCTTCTAATGTATGTAATTCAAAACAGCATCTTTTCTGAAAAACTACACAACTGAACATCCAAAGAGAAGAAATGGAAAACAAGGAGGCAAAATTCCACATGAGGAAACACCTTTGTAACTTCTTCAGATGTAATTGGAAATACTTCCAAAGCACCATCAACAAGGTACTTTACCAATGCTAAGGACAGCACATTTATTGCAATGAAAACTTTTCTTCTTCTCATGGAAGAAATAAAAACTATTTGCCAGCTAAATATTTTCTTTCAAAGCTGCTCTGCTGAAGCCAAGCCCTATTACTCATTCAGCTGTTAGACATGATCTCTCTGATGTCAGTGGGTCAAACAGCAGATTTAACACAGTAATCTGTCTGAAAACTTCAGTGGTAAGGTCAATGGTAAGCCAAGGTAAAGAGCTTTATGCAGTTTTAGTTTAGTCAGGAGCTTTACTTCACATAAAACAAAGAAGTTTATCAACTTTTACTCATTTCATCTACTACTATACGCTGCAAACAAACAACAACAACAAAAAAAAACACCATCAGCAACAACAAAAAACAGGAGCTGGAAAAGAAACTTCGACAGTGAATGAAGGGATCCAAGGTCCTCTTCAGACTGACAGAGCTATTTGAGACTTTGTCTTAGCCTATAAGAGGTATTTTAATGTATGCCCTCATTTAGGGCCACGTGGAGATGAATGGTTCCATGCAAAGATAAAGAAAGCAAGGAAGGTGAGCTAGGGTCTAGCTGAGGATACATTGTGAATGAATTAGAGGTGGCTCTAGAAGCATCAGTATGCCTGCCTCATGTAGATGCAAAAGATACACAGGGAGGTAGCTCATCATGTCTACAGCCTGCAGGACACACAAGAGAATTTTACACTGATGGCCTAAAACAAGCTCCTATTTTCTGTACAGATATCTTTGAAAGTTCATTAGCACTTTAAGATTCAATTGCTTCACATTGTTCTTCTCATCAAAGTCCCGAGTAATCCCTTAGAGGGTGTGCAAAATGGGCAACTGGAGATTTTTTAGGGCTGAGGAAAGGAGATAAAACTAAACTATAAACAGCAAAAATAAACAAAAACAAAACAAAACCCCATGCCATTCATTTCTCAGAAAGCAAACAAACTCCCAAGCACAAGCTTTAGAAGACGTCGATGTATGGTTATACATTTTGCTTGGAAAATAGGTGTCTGAGTCAAAAGTTATAGTTTATGAACAGGATAAAATAGAGATATTTACATTGGTACTTTCATTAAGAAACTAAAAAACAAAATGCACAGACAGATGATTGTTTCAACTAATGCTTTAGAAACAGAAGGATTTTAAAATACCACAACTAATTCATTTGACCAAGATTCCTAATCTTTAAAAGTGCTGATTTTCATAATTTATCTAAATTGTGGCAATATTCAGAGTGGGAAAAAACAAATATCTTTCCCCTCACTGCTATCTGCATATATCTTTACCAGTAAAGGCTATTAAGAGATCTTGAACTGAGGTTGAAAAAAAAAAAAAACCCGCAAAATTTGACAGTCAACAGTTGAAAGGGAAGGGTATAAGTGATCCTTCTACATAGGAAATACAGGAATCAAAGGATCTGCCAGTGCAGCGAATGTACCTTACTCCATCATTTCAGAGAATCCCTAATTCTTGCAACAACATTGTTTTCAGTCTAAAGTGCTGTCTGCTTGTCTTCTCATTCTTGTCACTCTCGCTTTCTTCAGGTTTTTTTGTTTGTTTGTTGTTTTTGTTTTGTTGTTGTTGTTTTTTTTACAGTGAGATATCATTTTGCTTTGGTTTTGAATGAATTCTTTCCCAAGAATCAGGTCCTGATGCTTATAAAGTCCCTAACTTCTGGAAATTTCAGATCTCATCTCAGCTTTTAGTCCAAACTCCATACGCTGTTATTTAGAGAATAAGTTCATTAATTCAAAGAATAAGTTTGGCATTTTTATGCTTTACAGTTGTGACCTACCAGAAAGAATGAAGATGGACAAAAATACCCTTAAAAACATAATCTATTTTTTCCCAGCCAGATATAGTAGTTTCTCATCTTTAAATATCAATGAGAAAGAAGAAATAATAAAAAATACACTTCCAGTTAACAGATGTAAAAATCACACCTCAAACTTTTTGTTTAAGCTTTTCTGTTTGGTGTTTTGCACATTGTTTTCGCCTCTGTCAATACTATAGCACAATCCATCTGAGAATAAACAGTTGTAGACAGGAGGAGAAACCACAGTATGGTAACTGACAGGAGATTTTGGTTACTTCTTTCTCTTAAAGCATGTATTCCTCAGCTGCTATTTATCTACTCAGGGCCTAGAAAGTTCAAACATCAGTCCAAGACTGCCAGTTTCCTAACGCATACTGCCTAAGTATATTTTATTTTGTTTGTTTCTTGAATAACTAAGACATCACTGTATTCCAGCTTCGCCATCTGAGTATAACCAATACAAACTGATATTTACTACAGCTTGTGACTTCCATCTAAACTTCTAAACAGGGCTGAGAGGCTGCCTAGCAGAGTTCTACCTGTCTGGCAGGTGAAAGAGCTGAGGCACAGCTGATCACCATAGAACAAGACATGAACAGTGAGAAACAGAGGTGAAGCAGAAACTAACTTCTCTGAGCATAAGCCAGTTCTCCTTCAACTAAATATAGAGCCATTTTTAATACATACACTTCATGAAACAATTATTAACCTGCTTCTTTACAAAACCAAAATGTTTTTCCTGTGTAATATATTCTAGTCATCTGCAGCACAGTAGATTTTACATTTGAATAATCTTAAAAGTAGAAAAATGAAAGCTTTTAAAACATGCATCCTTGTCGATGCTGGAAATAGCACAAATCCAAGCTAGAAACTAACGCTGAAATAAAGCCCAGGGGCTGCAGTCCCATTCATAAAATCTTCCACTCAAACACAAGGTCTGGAATGAATTTTATCCTCATGTTCTACTAGAGAAACACAATTTATTATAGTGCCACGCTTTTCAGTTTCAAAATTATATCCCTAGTATTTTTCCCTGTCAAGTCCAATGGAGACTGGCAGACTTCTCAGCCATGATCATCCACAGAGAAAATACACAGCAGAATCCAACTGCACACAGGCACAAAGAAGCAAGTCCAGTTGTGTACCACAGGACTAAAATGAAAGGAAACCTACTGTGCGTACACAGTTCCAACCATTTAAGCTGGAAAGGCATCAGAGAAGTCCTTCTGCTAGTGCAACAGTGTGAGTGGGCACTGGATCTCAGCTGTACTTTAGCTCTGCTTGTAGCTCACCATGACTGCCTATGCAGCACACAAGCTCTCTTACTCCTGTGTGGTATGACAGCAATGCTCCCTGACAACTTCAAAACCCAGAATAAATAACCAGTGCTCTCTCCCCATCATGTTCTGCAGCTGAGAAGATACCGGATGATCACTTACAAGAGAAATTCTTAGAGCTGTCATGAGACCCTCTGCAGGGACCGCTGTGATGTCCAACTTCCAGTCAGCATCCAACTGCACTGGTCAGTATGATAGTTTCAACCTACAGGTTCACTCCTTTTTACAATATTTGTCTCCATTTTTCTACACGGCTACTTCAAATATTTCTCCAGTAAAAAGAAAACACCAAAAATTGCAAGAGATCTGACAATATTTTAATCAGTATGTAAGACTGGAAGAAGCACATGATGCCAGGATTGGTGGAGAGGGGGGAAGGAGGCACAAAACCTCTAAAATCAACCAGCTTGGTAACAGCTTTAACCCATGAAGTTCAGTCTGTTCCACTAATGACTTAAAAGCATTAACTGTTTTGTTCAGTGTAAAACCACCACTGCCATATCTCCTTCATGTAGCGTTTTTATGTTTTACTGACTTGGTCATCCAATGACA
Source organism: Coturnix japonica (assembly GCF_054131305.1). NCBI lineage: Eukaryota > Metazoa > Chordata > Aves > Galliformes > Phasianidae > Coturnix > Coturnix japonica. The sequence goes on along the minus strand of NC_140667.1, from coordinate 16,221,738 downwards.
CATACAGTAAATCAATCTAGATCCCTTCAAGTTGTGCAGCTCTACCTGGTTGATATAAGACAACTGTTTTACAGGATGGATTGCAGTTTAAAGTGAACTCTGCTATGACAACAACTGCTGCAAAGTATCTTCCTTTTAAATTCTGCCCTGCTTTATTTGTGGCTAAGGTTTAAAAATAAATAAATAAATAAATCACACATTTTTAATGTTTTTATGTTAACTAAAGAGTGCAGCAACTATAATGCCACCAGAAAGAGCTCCACCACCACCTCAGGCACCCCATTCCTGTGCCTGACCACTCTTCTAGGAGAAGTATTTCCCAATCTGAATCTCCCCATGCACAACCTGAGGCCACTCCGTCTCATCCTACTGCTGAACACAGGAGAAGAGGCAGACCACCACTTCACCACAACCTCCTTTTCAGGCAGTTGTAGAGAAAGATAAGGTCCCCCTTGAGCATCCTCTTTTCCAGACTAAACAATTCCGGTTCCCTCAACTGCTCCTCACAAGACTCATGCTCCAGACTCCTCACAGCTTAGTTGCCCCTCTCTGAGCACACTCCGGGGCCTTGATGTCTTTCTTGCAATGAGGGATCATAAAAATTTTCATGAGATGAAGAAAAAGGAATTTGTCTTTTTGTTCTGGATTTCAGGACTTCACACAGCCTGGTCAGAGCAACAACACCTGAATTCTCCAAATAAATGGCCACCCTGCAATCCATCTGCCACGTCCAGTACACAAGCTGCATGAATTTGCCAGAAAAATTATGGAAACCTTCAGCATAACTCTACTGGCTTCATCTTCCTCTACCTGAAGATCTGGCCTTACTTGTAGAATAGATACACACACACACACTAAGAGAGCTATCAGCTGCACAAGACCTACACTAGGCTCTGCCAGCAAGGTACTGCAGATGGCAATCTCCAGCTGCCCCCAGGCCCCCTGTTCTTCCCAGATGCTCATAAATCCCCAGAAAAATGTGCTGTGCTTTTGTACCACACAGCACTGATTTGTGTTTACATTTGTTTTCTACTGTCCATGCATGTCAGCCAATACTAAATAAAACACAGCAGGGACCCTGGCTCTTGATGCATCTGAGCAGAAAACTGGATAATGTCTCCACAGCAGAAGAAAGCAGATCTTAATACAAATGCCAAATTTGACAGTGTATTACACTATTCACTGCATCTGGCACAGAAGAGATTATAACTTGCTGATGGGGTCCTATGCACAACCAGCTGGTAGAGCAACCCCCTCACAACACACAGCTCCGAGCATGTAGGCTTAGAGAGAGCAATTCTAATCACATTAAGTTTCAGCATCTGCCTCCAAACAGCCTTTGCATGTAATAAATCCCTTTTACAGGGGGAGTTCAGTTGTAAGAGGAACCTGGGCTCGACTGCTGGCTGGAAAGAGAAAGGTCCCACTGTCAAAGTTACCCTTTCAAACATCTCCAAAACCCCAAGGAACAAAGTGATCGGGAGAAGGGTAGAGTCAGTACACAGTGAAAGAGGCTGTAAGGACATCAGCTGCACAGCCATTTCAGGAGCACTGCCATGCCCTGACAGCTCGAAGGAGAAGCATTTCTGCCCAGGGCATCACCTTATCACCCCCTCAGACACAAGCTCTCCGCCCTGAAAAACAAGCAGTCTCCTTCCAGCCCACAGCAACTTGAGGGACAGTCCAACCTTCCTACCTTTTGTAACTCCTGTCTCACAGAGTGTCACGAGCAGAGGCAGACGGAACAGTCCCAGAACAGAGTCATATCAGAGGCACATTGCTGTTGGAGAGGGAAGGTCTGTACAGATCACCTCCAGCAGATCCAGGGACAGGAGTGACTCTCCTTCCCTGCACAAGCCTCAGGTCAGGGAAAGAGCCTCTAGCAAGAGCTGTGCTTCCCATGCCGGGGAGCAGTGTCTTGCTTACAGGCAGCATTACAAGGACAGTGCTTTCCACAGGAAATTAAAGGGTTGGCCAGACAGCTGCTTGTGCATGTCCAGGGGGTGATACTGCTCTTGCAACCTACTGTAATGCACTGTTACTAATAAAAGAGCTGCACTACAAAAACACTGTTTACCCTTTGGACTTCATATGTTCCCAAAAGCCAATCTGCTGCCCCAAGCAAGAGCATAGGAGGGTCAGTGCAATGGTGAAATCCAACCCGATGCACAACAGAGTATTTCTAATCCAGATAATCAGCTGATTAAACAAAGCATATTCAGCATCCAAAAATGCTTTTTCACTCTTCCCTCTGAAGCCAGTGAGACTTTTTCCAAAAGCAAGCACTAGAACAAGTCACCTGGAAATACTTCGAGGCAAGCTTCTGAAGGCCAAATGGTGGTGACACATCCCCTTTGCAATGACAACATCGCAGGACACCCTAGGGAGCTCCTCAGGAAATGCTAGACAAAGAGTGCAAGAGACTGAGCTACGCAGCTTTTCACCTAACCCAGCACAGGTTTGGGCATGTTGAAAGCAGGGCCATATGAAGATGTTTTTGTACCTACAAATCTCTTGGATAAACACGATTGTGTTCTACATCAGAGATTTTCTGTGTAACTTTTGTCAATTTTCTTGGCTTGCCACTCCTGACAACTCATCCATCAAACTGCTCTCTCTGGAATACTCTATTCAAATTAATCAGCAGTCAGCTATTCTCCTTCTAAAACTAATAATAGATGGTCTGTATGGGCCTGTGTGAGACTGAAACATGAATTGTGCAACCACAAATGTTTCCATACTGCTGCAGCTTTCAAAGTGCTTTGAGCTTTCTACTAAGGAGGCATGAAAGCACATTGTAGGGAGCACATTTTTAACTGTCAGAATTGTCCAACTGTCCCCAGCATGTCCATACTGTAAATGTTCAGTGATGTCTTTCAGCTTTCAAGCACATTTCAAGGCAGGGAGGGATGTCCTGGCCATATGCTAACAGGCTCAGCTGGACCAGGAGCACAGGATAATTTCATGGCTTGTATCCTTTGGATGCCAGCTGAACAAGAGATGCCAAATTGTGCTCTTGCCATTGGCAGAAGTTTTCGCCTCTGATTCATCTTCTTGTCAAACTACAACAGGATGGGGGGGAAGACAAAAACAAAACAAAAAAAAACTCTTCTGGAGGGGAACTCTATCTCTAACTGAATGGAGAAACGGGACTCCTTTGAACAGCCCTTTTGTATGGCAGTTCGTCTCCCAGCAGGCAGAGAGGATTAATGCTACGAACACTGAACTCAAAATGAGAGCTGCCACTGGAGGACAGCCATCTGTGCAGCACTCCACTAGCTGCATAGTACACTCTGTTGTTGTCACGTGAAACTGAGGAAAAACTGGGAAGCGTATTTGCAAATCCTGCTGCAGGAACAAAAAGAGCACCTGCCTCTCCCAAGGTCTGCCGGCAGCTAGTTACCATCAGGGGACTTTGCCTCCACCAGCAGAAGGTTAACTTTCAGCCTGAAAAATAATAATAATTTTTAAAAAAAAAAAAGTGCCTCTCAGGCTTTTAAGAGAAAGAAGTTTAAATCCCAGACCGGAAGCCTTAATTATAAAGGATTTGTGTGAAAGTTGCCAGATCTCTCCCTGCTCTGCGAACAGGGCTGTGCCAAGGGCCTGTTTTGTGTCATATTAGCAATTGTGTTAAGTTCAGAAATGCAACTAGGTCAAAGATGCAAAGGCAGAACAGAGATCAGTGATTAGCCCTAATGAGCCCTCAGACCACAGAATGACATTGCAATCATTTCAAGGTTCTTTCAGCAACTAAAGGTATCGCAGTTACATCAAGTGCGTGCTACTTTGAACAAATCATTTTGCATTTCACATTTTATGCCTTAGAAAGTCTCTTTATGTCACCATGACCTGAAGATAGCAGATGAGAGGAAACAACAGTGAGAACTGTTGTTCTTCTCACTGGGGGAACTGAAAGTAGCTTACAGAAAATGAAGGAAAGATTTGAATATCCCCACGAGAAGCTCTTCTAAATACGTGGCCCTGTTGCTCTCAATCAGTGAATTCTATGAACTGTAAGCATGAGGTTGCAGGGAATACTGATCTTGCTTTCAAGAACATACTGGTACATTTGTCCACAAATGTAACACCAGACTTTCTGAAATTCACCCAGCCTTCAAAAAAAACAGCAGAAACAATCATCGTGTTTTTCTTAGAATCTTAGACTTTCTTTAGGATGTGAAAGTGAAAAGACTTGAGTCACTTAGAAAAGGTAGTTAGAGCAGAAACAGGCACTGAACGAGATAGACAAAGTCAGTCCTAGTCTTCTAGATCGCTTTACCTCATTCATGAATCAGTTTGTTTCCAGCTGATAAAGACAAACGTCAAGACAACAACTCACCTGGAACCCACTGTGACTGATAACAGGCAAATGTCTGCTGTCAGCCTATGGGAAGAGTTACTGCACGAGCAGTAACACAAAGGATGATCTTATGCAAGATAAGAACGTTCAGTCAAAGCATTACAACTCAATATAAAAATTACTTGATTGACAATCAAGGAGAGGGAGAAAAAAAAACAACATTTCTGCCACACCCTCCTACTGTCCAACTAAGTGCAAAAGTGACAAGACACAGCTGATCTTACCAAAAATTACACAACAACCCTGGGCCACTGACTACCCAGAGAGGGCATGGAGCCACTGACAGCAAAACAGCTTGGGACCAGCAAGGAGTTCTACGTCAAGACAACAGGGTAAAACATCTCTCTTCAGGATACAACTCTAATGTATGCAAATTTCATTTGGAACCATTCAGAACATTAGGATATATGAATATTGTATTAAAGTACCATAAAAATGATGCCTGGTAAAAAAAATGCCAAGTAATAGGTAAATACTGCAACACAGGCCGTTATGGGAAATATCAACTATGCCAGAGACACTGGGGCAAAATTCACTGTGCTTCCCACTGCATCACACAACAGAAAAGGGAGACTCCACAAAAACAGCTGTTGCCTTTGGGATGCCCAGTGTGCAACACGAAGCATAGATCTCTCATGTCTTTCAAAGTGTTCATTTAGATTTTGAGCCTCTGAAATCTCGGGTACTAATAGCATTTTTTCCACAAGTAAGCCTTAAATTTAGGTAATTCTCATACATCAGCTATTACATTTATATTCAAGAATGGCAAAAGAATGTTTTGTTAACACGCTCTCAACATTCAAACAGATAGGAAAAAAAAAAATCAGTAATTTTCCAATTGTTTAAGCAGGTTATTAATTGATATTTACTAAGTGCAGTATTTATTTACAGCATCATGCTGGTCAAATCTGGTAGGAAAAGAGGATGCAAAATGCTAAGCTATGCCCAGCAGCCATGATTTCACATAAGACAGCTGCCAGTTCTATATGTGCACTGCAGAAAGATTGCTTCCTTCTCCCTCACGTGTGCTCTACTGTGAGATCACAGTAATAGCAGCACTTTCCCATGAATGACTTCCCAGGAATCCTTCTTAAAGCACAACTGATACTTAATAAAGGATCGTTCCTTAATAAAGAAGCACTTTACATTTGCAGAAATAATGGCTTTGTGTGAAGAGGAGAGGAGAGGTGGAATAGGTGCCCATTCACTGCACTTCCCCCCCTCTAGAAGGATGGTAGCAGAAAGCAGAAATAAGCATCATCATTATCTCCAATGTGTGGTTAGCAGCCACACTAAGCCAGTCAGCAGTGTCTGGCATTGTTTGTTGGAATACAAAAGACTCTCTGTTTGGAAAGTTCAGGAAAGAAAACGGAGGGTCTGTGGCTTGGTCCTACAGTCAAAAGGCTGAAACGAAGGCAGGGAAGTTCTCAAGCAGAGGCTTGATCTGAAGCCCTTTGAAGTTGATGGGAAAACTCCCATGGACTCCAGCACACTTTGGATCACTTCTGAAGTGCACAGAAAGCAGCAAAGCTACAGAAAAGTAGAACCAAGCATCTGCTGGAGGAGAGTTTTAGAGAATGCAGGACCAACCTAATCTCTTCATTGTCATTGGCACAGTGTGATTCTTGTGATGCTCAAGAAAGTAGAACTTCATTGATTTCCTAAGTCTTTTCATTAGGACACAGCAATGGCACATATTTTAATCATTATTTTTCCACTTACAGCACTATGCATGCTGCTCTAATATTTACCAAGGACTACAGCACTTAACAGACATCTCTGAGGAAAGTGGGAGAAAAGCTTCTTTCAAGCGTTGCATTTTAATTAATGTTTTCTACTTTATTTCCCTCCCAGCCACACCCAAAAGAACTAGTTGAAAACCATGAAAAACACAATCCAGGACTGAAAACCTTATTAAGAACAATGCTGCCAGCGTCATCTATTCAGAAGCAGCAGATTGAGACAGTGCCCAAACCAGAAGCAGCACATTCTCCAAACAATTGCTAAGGGATCCCAAGAGCACAGAGATCCTAAATCCTCTTCTCAATTAAGATACATTTAATTTTCCCATTAAAGATGAATATAGCATCATCCAAGACAAAAAAAAGAAAAAAGAAAAAGTACGTTGAATTCTGTAACACCTCTATAATTACTTTCTTGCATATCACTGTAATTTGTTGCAATGGTTTTTACTTTTGGTGTTTTCTAGGTCCTGATAGTGTTTTCTGGGAATTAATTTCTTAGAAACTTTTTCTTGAACACTTCTTGCAGCCTTTGCATAAAATTCAACAAAGAGCCAAAGCTGCTTTTTTTTTTCCCCTCCCAAAAAATGCAGGATGTTTCCTCTTTTCCTGGCTAATAGAATCCAACTGTTGCTGCATGACATCATTCCCCAGAGTTAGGGAATCCAAGCTAGCACAGACACTCGGCTGGGAGTAAACACCGAAGAAGTGGGGGAAAAAAAACACTGAAATTGAAGGAAGTAACATTAAAAAAAAGCAGTTTTTGTTACCTGAAATTTGGAGCATTTCCCTTTCCACTCCATTCTCAGATTTGTATTTCCCAGACAAAACTCTGCCTTATTATGTGAAGCAATCAGCAAAACCGGTCGCTTAACGCCTAATACCTGCTGTGCTTCCCAGAACTCCTTCATATGACCTTTCGCAGCACTGATTCCAGCTAAAATGATTGCAAAGAACACAGACTGGCCAGGCCAGTTGTCATGGAGATCTCTCTCTCTCCTTTTTCATACACACGCGTGCGCACACAGATTCAAACAATTCTGGGAGGCATCCACAAAACAGCATGCCTTTTCATCAGCTAAGTTTGTGAAGCATTCCACCCCTCCTCCAAGCCCTCCCTTGAGTCAGCCCAGGAAGCTGAGATTTGGTCATGAATCGATTGCTGAAATCAGAGATGTCGCCTTTAAGAAGAAAAATAATAATTTAGGGGGAATGAAAAGAAAGAAAGAAATCACAACACAGAACTTGTTTTTGTCCTGGGAAGGAAAAGAGAGATTTTCTGCTTTTCAAAGCTTTGAACTAAAAGCAAATCTTGCATTCAAACCTGCAGGCTATTTGCCTTTACCCAACTTGCTATGAATTTGATATCTGAAAGCACTAAGGCTCGGTTGAAACACAATCATGCAGATTACATGAAATGCTGTTGGCATTGCCTAACTGCTTACCTTGCTCTCTCCCAGTACCCAGCCAGTGACTTAATTATCACAGGTATTCATTGCAGTCATTCAGGACTTCCTGCATCCTTTCATGTTTCTGTAATTAAGAACAAAATTCTGCTGGTCAGGAACATGCAACTGTTTTTTTTACCAAAGCAAACAGAAAACAATCCCTCATCCAAACAAGATAAAACTGACACACTGGAATTTTTCTCATGGTGACTGTAAGTTCACATGCCTCTTAACTAAAACTCACTAGCTTCAAGTTAAAGGAGAAACCCACTTCAATGACATTTGAGAACTGATTAATTTACCAAATTCATTGCCACTGTGGTTGCAAAAACAAAGCTAATTCCACACATAAACAAAGAGAAACAATGTTTTTACTTTGACAGAAGAATTCTAAATTAATCCCCAGCAACATCATATAGGAAAGCCTGGCCTGAAAGAAGAAAAAAAAAAATGCTTTAGGAAGAAAAGAAAGAACATGAAGAAAATTCAATAGAGCTACTTGGGCTCAAAAGAACAGCTCTGTGCCTAAAGTTTTTCCGCTCTGACAAACAGCAGGGAGACTTACTCTTTAGAGGATTTAACTGGAATCAGTCATTCAAAGCTTTAAAGTTGCTTAAAAAAAATACTCAAGGGACTGCATGACTCTGCTTTCTGCAACAAGTAGTATAACCAACAGTCCCTCTAGTGGGCATAAAAATGTAAAGCTGACTGCAGCACAAAGCGGGAATTCAATTTTTATTCTCTCTCTCAATTACTTCTCTGTGCTGCTTTGACACTTCTCATCTAAATTATGTATTTAGAATAAAACTAGCATTTGCAGCCATTTAAATGATATTGATGGGGCTCAACAGAAGGAAACACATACATACATTACATATTAATATACACACCTAGATTTATGCACAAAGACTAAAAAGTTCCAATGTATTTCTGTTCTGCTTGTGCTTTTATCCCAAGATGAAATTAAAAAAAAACAAAACACCTCCATATAACTTGAGATAGTCAAGATGTCTTGCAGGATCACCTGTGTCTACATATCATTACTATAAAATATAAAGTAGACTAGAACATACCATTAACTACACCTCTGAAAACCCTACATATTATGAATGATGGAATGAACAGTTTGCATGCTTAATACCCCTCTCCTTCTACCAGAAATGCTACACAAAAGCTACATGAGGCATATTTTACACTAAGAACTGCATGCAGACATATTCACAGGTAGATGAATATTAAAAGCTGCTTAAACTGTCAAGAATCTGGAATATGCTGAAATAACATCACATTAAATAGTTTTTCTAGTCATGAAAGCAGCATAGGCTAAACTCACAAGTTCATGCTAAGTTCCATCAAGAATACACCAGAGAAGCCCAGCAGAACCAGAGGATTCAAATATGAAAAATTATGACGTATTTTTGGCTTAGAATGCAAAGGCATTGCTCAAAGACATGAAAGCAATTTCAAAAACAAAAATGACCTATCCATTGACCAATGAGTGGGTGGAATGATTGAGTCTTGTCCATCAATCTCAGATTTTTCTGTAAAGCCCACTGATGGTAACCCACAAGTGTAAACCAACCATCTAAGTCATGTCCCATTCCAGAATTTTTCACATGGCTCTGTAGCACTTCATTATGAGACCACCCCTGTATATATGGCAAGTATCTAAGGGAAGTATGTGCAATAGCATTTATAAACCACTGAAAATGCTTGTTGCACTACACATCCACTCAGTTACAGACAACAGTTTCATACAAAATAAATGAAGTAGTTAAAATATAAAATATATTGTGTACATACAACTATGCAAGTAGAAAGAACAGCAGTAAAACTACAGCCCAGGCTTTGGTCTTAGGAAGATAACAACCAAAGACCCCAGACAAGCCACTTCCTGTTCTACGTCACTTTAATACACTTGCCAAGAAGAGGTTTTTGTTCAGGTTAGCTGAGGTGAAACAAGAACCACTTTTAACCTTTCACTTTTTTGTTAGCTAGGCTTTCCATGGACACATCAATACCCTCAAAAAAAAAAAAAAATTGGGGTAAAGAGGATATAATGAACAGCTTATACTAGTGTTAGTTACAAAATAAAGAAATCAATGTCATGGCAACACTGTAATTGGAAAGTATTAGAATACGCATCCTCCTCCCTTGCAGCAGACAAACAATCCATTACTCACATATGGCTGATGTTTAGTTTCTCATTTCCAATACACTTCCCATTTCTCACTGGTTGAATATAATCTTTGTATGCTCCGTGGTCACAAGCACAAGATGCAGGAGCCACATGACATCAGCAGGAGCAGACATGCACTGCAAAGGGTGAGTGTGCAGCCAGAGTCCTCAGCAAGGCTCACTGCAGTCTGTGCCCTTAGGACTCGGAATGGAAATATGAGCAGCTCACTACAAGCTGCATGGTCCAAGTTTCCTTATCAAATGCTTTTCAAACCAAGCCATCAGCAGCAGCAACAGGAGAGGAAACAAACATCAGCTTTGTTCCTAAATGACCTGAGAAGTTTTATTGCTCAGTAGGTAAAGTCACAAATTCAAGATTCAAAAAGGCAAAAACAAATTCAGTTGCCTACAACAACAGCTCAGATCTCTGACAAGTGTCAACAAAGACCAACTTCAGTGACATTTTTCTTTTCTTTTTTAATAGAACTAAGCTCCATATAAAATTACTTGTGTACAATGATTTATGATTATCCCTCTTCCCATATAACTTTCTGCCTTCCATAAGGAGGAATGCCTCTCTCAGAGCTACACCACAGTTACTGGCCAGTGACCTCAACTACCACATATCAAATTGAACTTAAACAAGAAGAGCAAAAAGTGAAGAGCGAGTACGCTGACCCAGTATGTTTTTAACTTGATGCCATGGAAAGGCAAGTGCTTGCAGCTCCTGCTGAGCTCACAGGGAGAGGCAGGGAACCAGGTGGCACTTCCTCATCATTTGGCAGTGACTTGCAAAGGTAAGGAAATAAGGGAAGAGGCCCCAGCTGTCTCATAATACAAAGTATGAATGCACAAGATAAACCATGCCCTTTACTCTCTATTCAGAGCACAGCACTCAATACAGTTCCTTTAGTCATTTAGGGACTCCCAGGTAGGACAAGAGGACAACACCCAGTGCAGCAACAGTCATATTTGGTGGGACTTGTCCAAAGAGTAGGTTCTAAAAATTAAGTCTGCAACTAGTCTTAACCCTTCAACACAAGGGAATAACAGCACAGCAGCAAAACAAGTGCTGTAACACCTCAGAGTCCCTACTGGGGCCTCCATAGTGAATAAAGCTTCCCCTGACTTCACTGACACATTTAGCCTCACTAAATCATGCCTTGATACAACTAGCCTTATTAGTACTCTATAGTACTTAACTACCATAGTAATAATACAAAAGTATACAGTGTCCCTGCAAGCAATAAAGCAACAGATCTGACCCAACATATGAGGCCCTTTGGTTTTAGTGGGACTGCATATGTCTAAGATCAGTGTTAGCTATGGACTTGGTTTTCTCCCCCATGTCAGTGTCAGAACCATTACTCACAGTATTTCCACAACTCTCTCTCCAAGCAGAATTAAAAATTTCCATGACTTCTTTAACAGCCCAACATGGATCATGTTTGAAGCACGGTACTGATTTCACTGATCCAGAAAAAATATATATACATATATATATATATATACATATATATAGACATACATACACATACCATATGTATCTAGGAAATGACTAATCATAGTTGAGCACACTTTGAGATGTTGCCAAACCCTTTATGGCTCCATATCCCAATTCAGTTTGATCTCTTTTCGCATATGAAAGCCTGCCATACTTTGGTCTGACTTCGGCCTCTCATCTGGGTGCCAGATAATTTGCAACAGTTTTTAAGTGATTCAGTGAAATTAAGATGCTGTCTGTACCTGGGAGGTCATGACAAGAACCTGACACACATTTAACTCCTGCATGAAAACTCATCCAGAAATACAGTGAGTTTACATCATGGCTGTAATTGCTTTAGGACCTGATTCAGCAAAGTACTCAAACACTGACTTCAAAAGAACTTAAAAATACGCCAAACACGTGCTACAATACTTTACCAAAGTGTATTTTAGAAAAGACAGATGGAATAGTTTCTGTTTTGCTATTAAAGCTTTAAGATGCTGATTGACTACATAATCAGGACATGCCCTCCATGCTATATGTACTGATGAGGTTGAAAAACTACTTAGCAACAAGCTGAATAAGTCCTTAATAAAACAACTTTAAACTTTAACAACATAGAATTCATTCATGTAAAAACCTGGTTTGAGAATTATCCATACCTACAACCTGATTCTTGACAGGAGACACATATTACAGCTCACTCTGCTAGGAAAGTGGTGGAAAGCCAAACCAGCCATACAACCTGGCTTCAGGCCCAGCCAGCCAGTTCAGCCAGCCCGCAACATCACAGTACTGTAAACTGTTTCAGATGGCACCAGGCCAAGCCGTAGGGATAGCCAAAAGGTGGGAAGCTCATGTAAGTAAGCCCTTCTCCTTAATTCTCCTGAGCCAGCCCTGTCTCCAAATCATGCACTCCAGCCAACATCCTTCCTGTGTGAAGCTCTGCCGTATCCCAGGAATGCCTGGAAAGGGAAAGCAGGAAGCAGCAGGACCAAAACTGATGGATGGAGAAGCTCCCAAGGAGAGACTACTTGTTCTATTATCTGGACACCAGAAAAATTTGCCCTTTGTAGGTGTTAGTTTCTTTCCGTGCCACTTTTTACTACATACACACACACACACACATATATATATACCACATATATAAACATGGGTTTATGTCCCAAATAAGGACAAATGAGACAAGCAGGCTTCCTCTGGGAATAAATCATATCAGGAGAGATGTCAACACCGGTTGCTTGAAATTCCAGTGCAATTCTGATTTGACCCAACATGAATGCAAGATACCTAAATTTGTCTTCACTGCTGCTTCTTTTAAGTAAAAGCCAAAAGACAAGTTTCTACTGCCCTTGATAATGGTGCAACAAAGCATGCTATGCATGGGACTAGAAGGTAACTGAAAAAACAGATCCTCTCACACTTGGAATTGCAATGCAAGCAGGACTCACAAGAATACAAATCTGAGAGGGCCAATGTGGTGTACACAGCTGACTAAGTACTGCAAAACTCCAACTTAATGCAACCAATGGAGCAAAATCCTTCTCAGAATACATAAGCAACAGGAAAAGATAGATCCTTTAAACTAACACCCCCAGCTGAAGAGGCGTTCTTCAAACTGCTGTGTATGTTCCTGTACCAATGACTTTCACTCAAGTAGTGCCACAAAGAACAAAGCAGCTTGTTGGGAACAATCTATGTTACGCTGGCTCTACAGAGTTTGTAAAGTGAAGAGCATCTTTTAGTTTTAGCCAAGTAAACAAAGGACAAAAGAGCAAATACATTCAGCGCGATTCACCTTGTTTTCATTAGAAAAATGACAACCAATACTGCTGCGCTGCCTGTGAACTTCAAAACAAATAAATAAATTGACAAATAACAGCAACATGCTTTTTAATTCCTTTTGATCATTAGTTATGAAAGTTCACAGGAAGTTTATGCTACCCCCTCTGACTTATCTTCTAAGGCCCGCTAGAGACTCTAAGAAGAAAATGTCAGCCTGACATTCCTTTGGACAAAAGGCAATGACTTTGCTATGGGATTACTTCGGTAGTTCAGTCATGACTCGAACAGTCAAGTTGGCTTGGAGACTGTGAACTGCTGATAACTTGCTGAGAGGGTGCCTGTAAGCCCTGCTTAGCACTGTCAGGAAGGAAGGGAGTTGTGTGAGCACTACCCAGCACTCACTCCTCCGATCACCTACATCCCACAGAAACCAAAGCCAGCAATGGCACATGTTCTCGTAGGCATATAATGAGTTTGTACTGCCTTACTGCCATAATCATAACAGCATGCAGATTTTACAAGCTGAAGACAATAAAGCTATTTTCCTCTTTATTTTGTATAGAACAGATAAACAAAATATTGCTTTGAATATATACAGTTCCTTTCATTCTTGGCCCTCAGTGTGCTCTACAGAGCTGGGTAAATGTCACTGCTGTCCAGCTGCTTGGAACAAAGGAGTTAAGTAAATCTATGTGTGGGGCTGCACTGGTCCCCTAAGAAAGACTTAATGACTGAGCTCTGCCCACAAGGCTCTGCTGCCTCCCGTGAGGTTGTATTTAGGCCCTGAGAGGCAGTCAGGATCAGCCCAATTCCAAGTGGCACTGAAACACTTTCCTTCCTGGAAAACAGTTTACTTGGGCATGGGAGACTGCTGAGGTTAAGCCTTCCTTTTAGCTCGTTTCCAGTGCCATGCAAGAAATGAAAGTCAGTAACAAAAGAGCAACTAGGATCAGCTTGAGACAAAAGAAAAAAAAGTAACCAGAATACACAGACAGTTCAAAAACATTTAGAGGCACCTCAGTGCTTCACGGGTTAAGCAATGAAGAGACATCCCAATGAGCCACAGCCATGATAACTCTGAACAGAGAGCAGCCCGGGGCTTGAGCTAGCACAGCTGCATTGTTTTCAGAAGGGAGGCCGTGCCTCCACACATTGCCCCATCACACTGTGGGGCTGAACAGACCTCCTGGAGTCAGCCCCAGGACTCTGTGCTGAGTTCCATTGTGCAGCACAGAGATCCCCTGAGCAAAATGCTGCAGACCACAGAGGAAGTATGTCCCATCATTGGGAATTCAGCTCCGAGTGCTTGAGCTCCTGATGAATGCCTGAAAAGCAAGGTCATCCTTCCTCCCCCAGCTCAGTGAACTCTTCCAAAAGGAGGTGGGGGACGGCTTCACAACCAAGGAAGGACTCACTTGAATCCCTGGGTCAGTCTACTGGTTGTTACACACCCACCAGTCTCCTCTTTCACCATTAAGAGTAGAAGTTAATACTTAAAGAAAAAAATAAGAAGTTAGAAGTAGTCATTTTGCTTTACTCTCATCAAGACAGAAGGTTCAGAAATAAGATTTTGCCTCCTGCCATTAAGAAGCATAATTTCTTCTTTTAATTACATTCCTTCCCTTCCTATTTTAAGACAAAAGAAAAGCAAGAATCAACTTTTTTTTAACTTTTTTTCTTTTTTGTAAGAAACATCTGACTGAAAAGGGTGGAACTTGGGAAAGTACCAGTATTTTTCTTCCAAGTCTGGGAAAACTATACAGCTTATACAGGCCATGACACTGTTATGGATATTTTTCTTTAAAAACACTGGATTAGGTCCATGTAGTCACTGGATGTTCCCCATTGCTGTATACGTTGCTTTAAGGGGACAGAAAACTCCCTGGAACCACTGCTCCTTGCAACTGATAGGAAAATGGTGATGTCTTACAATGCCAGTTGAGAAGCGGTCCTTCAGTGGGCAAAGAGCACGTGGATCATTCTCAATTCCTCACACAGCTGTGCTGAGGTTTAAACATATAAATATGAGCTGTGACACTGGCAGCTGGGCATGTGTATGCTCACTGCAAACACAGGCTAGCGCCTACCATGCTGGAAGCAACCTATGGAAAATCTGAACCATAAGATGCAAATCATTAATAGCATGCATCAACACTTGCTTTGGGGAAAATTCCCCATTCAAGAACAGACATGCTGATTATGACACCAGTTCTTTCATTTCCTGATGTATGAAAGTCCCATCAGTAAATATGAGATCTGTGTACTTACTGAAAGCACAAAACAGTGCTCTCAGTTTGCCAGAAAGATCTGAAAGGGCCTTTCTGCGTGTTTATAGGTGAAATCCACACTGAAGGAAGCAGAGTAGGGACCCAAGAAGGATTCAGAAAAATCCAACGCTGTTCTTGATTTTAACCCCATTCTGTTACATGACCTTGGACAACTTTCTTCACCTACTAACAGAATACCTGCTTGGCTTTCTGAAGCTCTGACAAATGAAAAGCAACACAGTAAACTGAAATCTCACCGTAGACATCAAACCATATGTACAGTTCATCACATGATACAATTCTAGACATAAACCAATCTCCAAGGCTATTTCCAGTTTCTCAACCCATTCAGCATCCATCTATTTTTTATACCCCCTCCAGTGGTCAAGCAGTTTTCTTCATCATCCCTACCACCATAATCTGAACCTTTGCCCCCAATTCACACAGTCCCACAGCACAACAAAAGCAAAGGTAATCCAGAGGGAAAGCTTTAGACCACCATGTCTCCTGCCTGCGTATGAAATGAAATCACAGATTTGCACCATTTTTCTTAGACAAAGATTTTATATCTGATAACACTCTAAAGTCTTACATAGTTACACTGCAAGATTAAAAAAAAAAAAAAGATCTACACCATAGGCCATTTTAAAAAACCCTTCCATCCAGCTGCATTCAGAATAAGTTCTACTGCACCTGTCTTACACAGTGGTTACAAAGTTCCTACACAGACTGGTGTTTTATCATGAATGCCATCTCTTATTTGCTGCACTGTGACCTGGAGCAAATCTTAACAATCCTCATACCTCATCTCCTTTGGAACAACTTCCAAGCCTAACACACATTACTTACAAACCACCTGTAAGTTGTTCAAATCAGGAGCTTGCCTTCCCCATTCCCAGACATCTAGAACACTTGTGGAAAGACAGAAAGCCAACAAGCTGTACATTAAGACTTTTTTTTAAAAACACAATGCCATCTTACATCCATTTAGAATGGCATTTAAAATACATTAGGAAACATAGCCCTCCCCTGTAAATTGCCATGAGCCACAGGTAACCGACTCCATCTTGGTTTTCTCATCTCTAAAGATGTGGAAATAAACGAAGCTTATTAGAAATACTGTTAATATAAATGTGTTAAACTTAATACAGTGGCCAAAGACTGCTGGAAGGAAAGCATGGCTGTACTGAGAAGAGGCTGATTTTATCTCTTCATTTAACCACATTCTTACTACTAACCCCATTTAGGAGAATGTATTACCATAACCCCCAAATGTTTTCACTACACTGTTCTGAAAACCTCAGCTGGGCCAGGGAACAGAAAAGACACGCCATGCACACGCAGAGAATGAAAGTCAACTGCTTGAACACCATCTCCTGAAAGAAGGAGCAAGTCCATTAACAAAAGCCACCCCTAAATGCAGCACTGCACCTCTGAGAACAGCAGCAGCAGGCATCTGAGGTGGAGAACAGAGCAGACCGCTATGACTCATGCTTTAAGTCTAGTCAGTGAAAAATCTGGCAGAAGTGTATTGTTTGACTATGTCTGCACATTCCCAGGAGATTTATAGCTGCTTATTAAATCATCTGTTCCTGTTAAAACCGAAGAAATTGTATATGTTTCACTGAATTTTACATCTGGTAGAAAGACCTCTTAGCCATTAATACAGAGTAGAGGTTTTTCTATTGGGGGAACCACACAAATGGTTTTAAAGACCTTAATTGTGACAGGAAATAAAACCTGCCAAGGGATGGGCTGCAGGGGGGATTGGAACCTGCTGCATCAGCGGATGGATCTCCCTGCTTGCTTCTCTGCTCTGCTATGTCAATTGTCAAAATCAGGTGGGTGAAAAGGACTTTCTACTAAAGACAGGAAACAAATGCTTTCTACAGAGGAAAAACTCTGTAGAATCTTAAAACCTTATCTCATCTTAAAACCCAATGAAAAAGTCAAGGAGCTATATTCAGCCCTGCTCTATGCATGGATATGGCAACATGAGCGCTTGCTGGTTTGTGTACAAAAACAGAAAAGGAAAGAATGTTTGCTTCTGTGTGTGTAGGGATGCACAGACTGCCATCTCAATCCATTCTGTTCAACTACGACAAGATACTTTATTATTTCAAAATTCTTTACAGAGCACCTCCACCCTCCACTGAAAAAAACTGCACAAACAAGCACTTTCCTTATCCATCTCCCCTCCTCCACTCTCACTTTTTTGGTGGGTTTTTGTCATTTGGGGTTTTTTTTGCCCTTGGGTGCACATACAGTTTAGCTCCCTGAGATAGCCATCTCTCAACATTATTGTTATTAAATAGAAGCTAATGTAAGCTAACGTTCTGAATTCCCAGAAGGTAGGGAAAATGTGCTCATTCTATATTAACCCCTTAAAAATAAACAAAAGTCTAGGCACATTTGCTGAACACCAGAGAATGTAAAAATACTGTATCCAGTTCTGGCACTGGAGCAAGGACCTACCTTGAAAACATAGAAAAAGCCCTTCTGAGTCAAACCGATGGTACATCTAGCTCAAAAATCCACCTCCAAAAGTGGTGAAAGGCGATGCTGGTCAGGGCAAGCCCATGACCATAGCTGCTTTCTATCTAATTTTCTTTGTCTGTTTGAGACTGTAGACCATGGGTAAGCAGAGCTGAATAGCAGAAAGATTTGCATCATTTTGCTAACAGTGCATTTGTTGCTCTCCCTGTATAAACAAAACGCTATCAGATAGCCATGTCTGAACTGCACTACTTAGCATAAAAGTCAGCAACCTGGGAGACTGGGAGCATAATAATAAGGCCAAGACCCATACCAGTTTACCCACACACAATGCCCAAATGCCACAAGCAAGGGAGCTGAGAACCACCATGCCCCTGGATGCAGCTGTGGCAGATGTGCCAGCAGGCACTGGATGCGGGGGGACAAGGGATGGGTTTTCAGCACATTTTCTTTCACTTTTTTGAAATGCTTTCTTGTTTTCCAGCAAGCTGCCTTTTACATGACCAGATGAAGGTAGCCATGTAGATTCAGCAGGAACTACGCTAAACCAGACTGATTTATGCAGTAAATCAGGTACACTCTCAGAACACAAAGGCAGAGCTGTATAGCTCTACAAACCGTTCTATACTGTGTTTATTTTTTTTTGACAAAGAGACAGAAATTGTCTGCCCTTACTTTCTCTCGCTCTGCTATCCCTTTTGGACTGTCTTCACTCAAGCACTCTGGTTCAGTGATAAAGGAACAAACACACATGGCAAATCTGAAATCCCAGCAGCCTGTATGAAAGCAGGAATCAGCACTTTTACATTCAGTAGTGTTACATAGTCAGCCTACAACCCTACAGCTGCACAGACCCCAACCATAACTACATTCCCACCTATCATGCTAACTGACTTTCTAGTGTATCAATCAGTTGTTAGTTAAAAGAATTACCAAGTGATTTGTTCACAAACCAATTGTGAACTTATCCGTAATGGTGTAACACCACCACACTTTAACCCATTACAGGTGAGACATCATGACTAAAGCATGCCATTGCTGCAACCGACTGCCCAGTAAGCTTTGGACTGGTCTCATGTGACAAGTCTCTCTTGGTGGTGTTGGAAAATCAAGAGCGTCATTTGATCCTGAATAATCTTCCTCATATCTTTTGATTTAGTTCTTCTTCCTTAACAGGGAGGCAGTTATGCTAATTGATGTAACTTTGTCCTCTGTGCCACGCACACAGTCACACCGTAACACACAGCCAGTGAACTTGGAGCAAACATGAACCTGGGACAACACATTCTCCATCACAGCACCAGTGTGTGCCACCCCACAGACACACGTCCTCAATGATCCAGCCACATAATACGTGACTTCATAGCATTTCAAAAGAGAGCTTCATACTGCTGAGGAGGAGGGTGGGTCATTTAATATCACAGAAGGCACACAAATACTGCTGACCCCTCTCACTGGGGAACACTGTACGAGAAGTGATGAGACCTGAGACCATTTTCAAGCGTGGGATGCAGAATCCTACTCAATTGTTGCTCCAACAAGAGGCTACAGCAGTAATTTATGGGGGCAAATGTTCTCCTCACCAGAACCCTTTTGTTCTTCTCAAGCAATTGTTTCATAAGGAGTGCTTCTGTGCCCACATCTGCAAACACTGAGAACAGCTGCCAGCCACAATAGGAAATGGTTGACACTGACTGAGCATATTTCTGAAACCCCACCAATTCTACTCCACAAGAAAAAAGATATATACCAGTAACAAGAAAACCCAAGAGAATTTGATCATCTTTATTCTGCACTTTTGCTGAGAAGTAAGGATCTTTGTTTTCTCTCTCAGCCCTTCATGTTATTCACAAAGGGAACTACAAACCTAACCAATTCTTTAAGTGGTTACTCCCTGAACCTTGTGGTTTAAGTCTTGGTCAAAGTAAGATCATTCACACAGGAAGCATGACTCTTAGGTGGCAAAGCAAAGCCGTTCTGACTCCCAGCCATCTAACATCTAGCTTGTTTTGACTGTACCGATCTGCTGCCTCACTAGCCCCTGTTCCTCCAAATGACTGAGAGGCAGACATCAGCAGAAAAAAATACCAAAAATCCTTAGAAAGAAAGATGACCTACAGGCCAGCACAGAGCTGGGGACCAAGCATTTCCACCCCATTCACACCTCTCACCTACAAGCACCTTTCACATCCATACAGGCACAATCTATGGCCTTCCAGCTTTTATCTTTAGCAAATCATTTTAAATGGAAAACACAATCAGTATGAGAATCTCTCTGAAAAGTTGTTTCTTCCTCTTTGTTTTTCTTCCTTCTAATGAAAGTATTTTTTAGTCAAAGAGTGCACAATATATGGTTGGAAAACTTTGCCTATTACTAAAATCAAATGCAAAACAAACAAACAATATCAATTTTTTGATAGGTTTGCCATGCCAAGGCCCACAGCTTCCATTCTCAGGGATTCTCTGGAGTATTTATTTGTTCACACAGAACTGCAGTTCTGAACTACCATCCTCTCCTCTGGCAGAATCTTTGGTCTTGCTGGGGGCTTGGTAGCAACATTAAAATAGTTTCAGTAACATAAGTAGGAAAAGAACCGTGAAATAAACAATGTTATTCAAATGTGTGTTTGACCATCCCATGTAGATACTCATCTACACTAAGAAAAGTGAAAGATACCACCTCACTCTCTCAGAAGACAAGGTGCAGGTTCCTGTAAGCAAGTGTCACTGCTTCTCCACACTGTGTAGATGCAATTATTCTGCTCTAGTGTCCATCAGACAGGTGGGAGAGAGGCTGAGGCACAGTCTTATCTCCTGCTTTCTCTCCAACAACACAACAGAAAGCAGACAGTGAGAAGAAACTCCTGTTACTGGGTTTAAGCATTTCCATGCCTTGAGTCAGTTCCTTGAGTGGCTGCAAGATAACCTAAACCAATCTCAAAAGTTAAGGAACATGTAAAGACTGAACTCATCCTATTAGCTCTCTATATTTCAAATCTTTGGGATTCATGTTTCCAAGTTTTCCACTGTTGGTATGGAAGACAGAAAAGGCCAAGATTCACTGATAACTGAACACCAGAAAAACAAGCCTTGTAGAATTAAATAAAATAAAATTAAATTTAAAAAAATCACCATAAAACAGTGGATTTGGCAAGAGTAAAAAGATTATATGTATTTTTTTGCATTTATCACTCACCATCTCCCACAAAACCATACTATAAGGGCACACTGCGACAAAACAATCCTAGCTCTATCTTTAAATAATCTTAACCACAGTAATTACATACAGAGCAAACATGAACTGCTTCACTTGCCAGCAAAACACAGCAGCAAGGGGACTACAACATGGTAGCCCTTAAAGGATGAAAAGTGAAAAAATAAATCAGCCAATCTGGAATTTGAATACTAGAGGGCCAGACCAGCCAATGCCAGTGACTGCACTGCTATACTTCATGACACAAATGAGAGACTTCTGATAACTGTGGTTTCAATGACAGCTTTTTCTTCCTTGCTGAAAGCTGCCAATGACTTCTTGCAGGCTGCTGCCACCATTCTGAGTGCTGACGCAGCTGTAGTCTCCCAGGGGAGATGGGCATTCAGGATATGACACATTCTGCAGACACCACAACATACCTACCCCAACTCCCTCTCCCCCTCCACCCACAAAAGAATGGTACTTCCTGGAGATGAATATCAACTAATTTAGAAGGGATCCACCAACTTAGTGCATGAGGTTTCACATTACCAAAGCTTTCTGTTACCATTTCAGAGCAAATATCAACATATTCAACTACATATCACTCTTCCCTCACTAGGTTACAATGTTTGGGAACAGTCTTTCTCTTCAACAGTTCTACTTAGAGCCCACTTCATAGCCATTCCTGCAATAAGTTACCAACTAAATCTCCATGTGCTGTCTATACTTCACTCCCTAAAAACAACCCTCAACCGCAAAAAGCACATGCTACCAAAAGCCTTCCTTTCAGATCAAACTGCAAGCAAACAAGCTGCTGTATGTTCTTGACCTAAACAGCCTGATCAGGATCCTTACAAAATAAATACACAAAAACCCCCCAGATGTGGTGGCTTCATCCCAGTCCCCAAGGAACATCTGTGTACATCTCATAATCCTGAGAGAGAAGGGTGCATCTGATGTTCCCTTCTCTGGAGAGGCCCCGAGCTACAGATGGAGGCTGTGTGAAAGTACACCGCCGAGGCACAGATCAGCCTATGATTATTTCTCGTTGGATGCACAGCTCCCTTTGAATTCTCTCCTAATTACAACAGCCTTGTGCACACATGTTCATTGCCCAAACTGTGGGTGGGAGACACATCTGCCTCCAGCTCTCTGAAAACTTTATAAAGCTTAGTTCTCAAGACCACTGAAAACAAGCATGGGCCTTTCTATTGGCTTCATCGGACTCATGTTCTTCCATTTAAAAAGCACCAGAACCACGCTGAATAGTTCTATTCAAACACAGAATCCACCGGGCTAATATTGCGAGACTGGAAGAGTAAACAGCTTTGTCCATACACTGGCATAGCAAATCTTATTCACCACACTCAACGTTTATTTCCTCCTGACTGACTAGAAAGCAATTTAGACAGAAACTAGATGTGAGTAAATCCTTGACTGGAAATCAGAAAAATATTTCTAACTAATATACCAGCAAAGAATTAGAAAAGCTTTCCAACAGACAAAACCATGGGTTCAAAATGCTGTGTGCTGTGTCATTTGTAAGGGATACACTCACCTCCCAAGCATTGGCCCTAATGGCCCAAAAGGACTCTCCCAGGGGTGCTAATATCTGGGGCACCAATGGTGCAGGGTAAGCATGTAACCTTCCCACATGCACAGCAATCCTTATTAGCACCTCAGCCTCACTGTGCCTGCTGGGGCACAGACCAGATATATTGGCCAAAACTGGAATCCAGTTTTGAAAATATTCCATTTTGTTTTTTTGGAGATTCACTCTTCATCCTTATAAACCATCTTTTCAGATAGGATAAATATATATTTTTTTCTTTCTCTTCTTTGACAGAAATTCTGGGAGTTGCTTTCAGCTAAAGAAAACAATCTTCCACTTGCCCAGTCAACTGAAGAAGCAGCACCTTTAAAAACAAAAGAACTGGTCCCTCTGCAGTGATTCATAGCCTGCACAGCAAATGAAATGAAAGACTAAGGATAAAATCTAGTTCATTAAAAGAAAAACTACACTCCACATCAGACAGATGCTCTGGGAGTCCTAAAAATAAACTTGGTTTCCAATAAGGAAATATTGAGGAAGAAGAGATCTTGTATGTTTTCTTCATGAAGAAGCCTTCAGGTTCCAAATTCTGTCTACACTGCTCAGATTCAACACTACCTGTTTCCTTCAAGAACCTAAACTCAGTTTCCCCAAAGGATATTCTGAACTTCAGACACTTGTACACAATACTCAATACATTCAAGTAGTCTAAAGCATAATAAAGAAAAGCAATGCTCAACAAAGAACACACGCCATTTGGGAACATAGATGATTTGGATCACTATCCAGAAGTTTAAATCTTCATATTTTTGGACATAGTGAAATTAGCCAGAGCCTGTCACACAAGTAAACTTTCCCACAAGTTTTACAACACAGGAAATCTTAGGACTAGGAAAAACAAAAACAAATGCAAGAAGATAGCGTTTATCTGAAGCTAATCAGGTACTAATCATCTGAGAAACTTTACGTCAACTTCCTACACATGGGTTCTGTACCTGAAAGGGTGAAGCGCTATGCTTTCAAATAACAGATGTGAGTGGCACATTGATTAAGATTTAAGCAGCGTGCTCTGAATATTCTGCTTGTTTTCTCCAGAGGGACAAAGCAAAAGGACTGTCAGTGTCAGAAAAGGACTTACAGTATTTGAAGAAATTCTGCTGAGGGCTCAGTTCATACATGGTCCACCTTCCATGCTGAAACAAACCCAAGTGCTTTGCTATGAGCTCTTCCGTTAGAGCAGCAAGATTCAGGTACTCCCTTAATTTAAATAATAAAAATAATTAAAAAAAATAATCAGTAAGTCACTGTATTAAAAAACATCACCACCACCACCCCCTAGGGCAAGTGCTTGAAACAACTGAAATGGGAGAACGTGAAGACAAAAGCGTTCTCCAGAAGAGAGCGAAGCCAATAGCAAAAAGATGACAGCAAACACAAGCAGAGGAGCAGGGACACACAGTGAAAATCAAACTGAAGTATTTTAGAACAGGACTACATACAAATGGTAGTAGCATAAAGAAAGAAACAGAATAGCTTTTAAGGACTCAACAATATCCCCTCAAGGGCCAACTTGCAATTGCATTCAGCGTTAGAAGCTTCAGGTCCCAAGGGTTAAGATAAGACTTGGGCACAAAACCCAGTGAGCTATGAACAGAGATAACTCCAAATGATCAGTGAGAGACCAACAGCACCTATGAGGAAGACCGTGAGATGAGGCAGAGAGTAACTACAAAATACTCAGCAAGATAAAAATTGAACAAAATAAATATAGCTCATTGGTATGAACACAGTTATTTCCAGCTTCAGTCAGAATAACACAGCTGCGTGTGGAAAAATCACTTGGGTGTTGGGAGTGCACAAGCCCTAAGCCTTTTCACTCTTTTTTTGTTTGTTATTTTTTTCCCCTTTCTCCTTAGTTCTGATCAATGAAGCATGTCCTTTAAATACCACAGATTTGCTATCAGCTCCTCTGGCTTTTGCTTGTAGTATATCAGCTATCAGATTCAATTTCACTAATGACATTTGTAATGCTCTTCTCCCCACTCTATATAACAAACTCCAACAGCTTCTCCCTATCACTACAGCTCTGAATAATAGCATCACTTCAAATTCTTCTCATTGTTCCTCTGGTCATTCTACTGACATCAAATTATGGGAACCTGTTCTACACAGTACTGTCTCTGCCATATACCAAAGTATGTAAAATCCCTCATTTGCTTTATACATTTCCCCTGCAAGCACGTATGGATTTTCCCCTTGCCCTTAATAATTTTTTTTCAAAAATAATTCATTATCTTTCTTTGAATGACTCTGTTAAAGATATGCTTTTGACATGGTGATAACGTTTGCAGCTGTATTACTGATGTACCATGATTTTCATGTTACACAGTATTTTTCCTTTCACAATTTTCTCCCAGTTCAGCCAGTTTTGTAGAGTAATCATAGGAGGGAACAATTTTCATTTTACATTTTCATCAGCATTTAGACTGGCAGACCTGGAGATGAAAACACAGATGTGGGAAGAATGCATTTTTGCATCTTCTGCAAGCATCAACCTTCCACAACATGAAAAAAGCTGAAGTAGGTTTTGCTCTATCCCCATAGGCCCCATACACAACAGCTGAGACACGCTAACTATAAACTCCTTAAAACTATTGCTGTTAATGTGGTTTCCTCTGACCAAGAAGGTCAGGGATCTTTTTTGGCCAAGAACCTTAATGACCTAACAGCACTAAAGACAAACCTTTTTCAGCTATTTGTCTGCATTCTTCAGGCATGAGGAAATGAAGGGGAAGCACTGAACTATGTAAAGCTATGGAAAAAAAAAAAAGAAAAAAAAGAAAAAGAAAAAAAAGAGAGAGACATTCCATGTTACAAAACTATTCAAGTTAGCATCTCATTTATATTCTGGGATACAAAAAAAAACATTATCTCCCATACATGTTGAGGATTCCCATATATAATTTTTCTAAGACCAGTGCCATGATGCTTGAGTCCCCCACAGCCTTTGAGAATTGCTAGTGGTTTGTATATTTGACCACTTTCTAGCATACTGTGCATGAATGAAGGTTAACATGTATTTCACGCCCACTTGTCCAGTTTTTATAGCAGCCTTTTCCAAAGGAAAAGGTACTTTTGTTATTTCTTCTCCCACACTCTACTAACATGTGTATAATTAACAAAGAAATCAGGCACCAAATACTAAATGGTACATGTAGGTAATGCTGGTCTATGAATAAAGGTAATAAAAGTCAGCCATCGGAAAATACTTCCATAGAGACCATGGACTTGGCTAGCAAACAGTATGGCACAGCAGCAAAATGCATGGAAAAGTAGATGATGTAAGAGCGTGCCATGTCATCTAGATCCTTTCAGTGCCACTCATGGGAAGAATCCAGATACAGCCAGGCCTGATTCCTAGTTAAAATCCCCAAAGTTCCTGAAATAAAATAGGAGAGCATTTCTCTCTCTTACTCATGCATACTTCACAAACCTCTGGAGACTGCTCTGCAAACTGGAACGATAAAACAAAATGTCAAGACAATAAATGGAGCATTGGAGTTCTGCTATTTGTTAGAGGAAGGGCTTTTTTTTTTTTTTTTTTTTTAACTTGAAGGCAGTAACTTCTCATAACAAACAGAATAAACATTGTCTTTTGGAATGAACTAAAAGAAGACAATGGAGCAGCACAACATTTCTTGGTTGGATTAGTTCCTTTCAAAAACTTCAAAAGGAAATCCACCCTGCTACAGGTGTATCTTAATATTTTCATGACACTTACTCTGTAGCATCATAGCAAATACTACTCTTACATAGGTCTAGAAATAGCAGAACCCATTGTTTGTTTTGTTGTTTATGTTTCATTTAATAATCTGAGGAAATATGTTATAGTTAGGCTTCTGCTCCTCAGCTCCTGTTATAATCCAAGAAAATGCAACTTTCACAGTAAATCAGCAGTGAAATGGTTAAAGGTTTGTTCTCATTTACACAGTAATGTTTACTGGTAACTCATTCTCCCTTTTCTTAGATAGAGAATTTCACAGCTATTTACCTATAGACTTTGCTTAGAACTGTAAGCTTAATTTCTGAAGGAAAACAATAGTGCTTATGCAAAAGTAGTAAAGCAACAACCTTATTACACTACCATGCAGTATCACAGAGTTAGCTTTGGGTAGAGAACTCAGAAATCCAGCTTCATCTTTGGCATTTAACATTAAAAAGCCACACAAGTACAGAGGGAGCAGGGGAAAAAAATATATCATTGTAGCCATTTAGAGCAAGAGAGGAAGTTTGTGGAGGCAAAAGTGTAGTTAACCAAACCAGAATTTAAATAGCACCCTGTACTCAATGCCAAATTGGTCAGAAATACCCCGTGTTTCCAAATTTGGTAATCTTCCAGTATGAGTCAAAAGCGCTGTGTCCAACAAGTCCCTATAGAGGGTGGTAAGGATGGAAAGGAGGGGGTTTTTGGTTTAATTTATGAGGTAGCCTAATCTGTATGGTTTACAATTGCACAGTAGCACTGGTGGCCTGAACTCATGTTATCTTTAGATGACACTTCAACATTGCAGGGCAATCGCTGTTACATTTTCTTAAGCTCAGAGTGGCAAGAATTACTGCTTAAATCTAGGAGATGCACTAACTCCACAGGCAGAAAGGCACATGTTCAGTCACTAAGTCCAGACCTGATCTGCGTTGACTGCTAACCACTGGACTCCAACAGGGCTGCACCTTTATCTGCTTGCTGGACAGCTGATAGATATTTCTTACTTCAGGGTTCTGATGCCATGCACTGAAACACAGAACTAAACATGCCCTTGTGAGGTCTCCTACCTACACAGACAGCCTTTCGCAGTGCTTTTTAGCATGTGAAAAGCCATTTAGCCAGAAAGTCTTAGAGGACCTTACAAAAACTAGCTTCACATCACACTTCTTGCTTTGCCAAACCCGCCAGTCCTAATTCAAAGCCAGATTTCACACAGTTTCACATTTTTTAAGCAAAAGTTAAAACACTACCATGCTGGAATTTTCTAGCTCTTTTAATACAGCAAAGTAAGAAAATTTGTGAGAAGACTGCTTTCCTTTTTCAGTCTTAAAAACAACGCAGCAAAAAAAGACTGAGGTTCACCCTGACAGTAAAGAAGAGCACTGTGGATGGGACTGCACTCCTCGTGTTGCCCCAGGAACAGCCTGCTGCACAAATGGAGCAGAAACCCAAATCAGTACAGGTACTTAGGACTGCACTCTGAGCTGAACAGCAAGTGGGCATCACTCAGCCTTGAAGACGGATATATCAACCCCAATCTTTGAAGTAGCAACCATGGAAGAATGCAAGTTCATCTCTGTTTTCCAATTCACTTGGTGTCACTATTCAACAAAACACAGAAAACTAGCAATGGATCAGATTTCCACACAGGATACAGAGACACTTGGAAGATCTAAATTCATTTTCATTGTCTTGCTGTGGGTGTTTTTTTCTTCCCCATTTCTTCAGTATCCTTGTCTAAAACACACAATGTCTGTGCTGTTTGCAGGCACTTGCGTTTTGCTGAAATAATGCAAATACTCATACAGCTCAAGGGTCAAACTCCTATTTCTCCTATTTTGAACAACAAACTTTATAAAAAATAAATGAAAGTCACATTTTTGGGTTTATGTTGGTTGTTGTTTTTTTTCTTAAAAAAAGCAGATGGGGTTTTAGTCCCAAATATGCAGTTGGCATTTGGCCTGGTGTAAAGGCATGCCCAAACCGCCTGAGGGTGGAACAGCTGTGGGGGTAGGGGCAGGTCACAAACTGTCTAAACTAAGAAGACTTTTCAGGACTAATTACCTCAGGTCAGAAAACAGCTCTGAGGAAAACAAGTGATGCACTAAAACCACTCCCATTCAGTCTCACAGTGCACAAGTTGAGACTACTTTCAATGTTCTCTATCCCACTAACATACCTTTTTCCTCCATCTGAGTTAGAAACTGCCAGCAAGCCTGGCCTCTTGGTTAAACCATCACCTACCATCAGCTAAGACAGAAAGGAGAACTTCCAAAGTAGCAACAAACATAGTATGATGCTGAAAGAAGCACAACAAAATGTCTGCATGCCAGGCTGTGTAGAAGTGTCTACAAGAATGCTGAAAAGGGACAGAAAAATTACTGGGGAAAAAGACAGCAACTGAGTTTGCCAACCCACATCCCCTTCACAACAGAAAAGCAGCTCACGGTTGTGCTTCTAACCCTAAGTAGAGAGCCACTGCAGAAATGAAAACACAGTTGAGGATGTAAATAAGGCTCCCACTCATTTTTCTTCTACTGTCTGTATTTCATCCACGTGGGTAAAAATATTTGTCCCAAATGGAACCCATTTTCACTGTAATAAAGAAGATTTTGCAAATATTGTGGATAGATTTCCTCAAGGGTATGAAAGTCACTCTAGAAAGTCAAACTGGAGGCATATGTAAAAAACTAACAGAATCCAAGGGAGTGAGAAAGAAATAACATCATTTGAAAGTTGTTTTTTTTTCCAGAGAAACTGTTATCTAAAACCTAATTTAACCTGAAAACTTGAGATCACAGTAAATGTACATGTGAGACCAGTGCATCATTTCCTATTAGGTAGCTGCAAAACAGATTTGTTACACATTTAATATAGAAGTGAAATAAGGTGTTCACAGGGCATGATTAACTATAAACAAATTTGTACTCTATTCTTCTCTATTCTTTAATTTAAAGTGTAACCTGATAGAAGCTACAATTATTAGGCGATAAGAAATGTGATGAGAAAAAGTCAGAACTTCTGCTGCATCACAAAAATAATTTAACAGTGCCCTTGTGTAGTGTTGCTTTAACAGGCCCATAAAGCCCATGCATTTTGAGCCTCTAACAACAGTGCCAAGCTGGCAGCCAGTGAATTGTCGGGTGACTTGAATGGTCCAGAAACTCTGAGGGAGTAGTCGTCAATACTCTTTGCTGGGTCATATGTTGTTGCTATTCCTTTCCTTTAAGGTTTCACCTCATATTTGGCAGAGCTGTGTGGTTGCAGCTCCTTCCAATGTCAACACCTTCTCTTTGCTTGGCTACAGGTGTCGGCGGAGACCAAACACGAGGTACTGCCTTCCTAACTTCAGAGCTCTCTGAGTCACATGCAGTCCTCAGGCTCTACCTTCTGCTGTCCGCAGCTTTACAGTAGAACTGCCATCAGCCTTAGGAGTGCTATTTAAGGACATTACACCATTTTCAAGTTAGGAAAGAAATGCAACAGACTGAAAAGGTACACCTCAAAGAAAGTAGCTTACTGTGAGCATTTAGGAACTTTTGCTCCTTTCATGTGCAGATCTCAGGAAGATGTGGAGAGACATCTGTTATCTCTTCAAAATCACAGACAACCTGAGATTACAGGTAACTGAGTCACTAAGTCTCCCCGTGAGCCAATAACAAAAGTAGGTCATAGAATACAAGATTCACAACCCAGTATCTCTTTACCAGGGTTGATATCTTTCTATAGGCACTGTACTTGATAGTAGGTGCATCTGGAAAACAAGACATAGAATCAAGATTCTCTTCTGAGGAAGGATGGCTGGTTGCTCCCAGAGTGGATAAAAATTGAAGAGATAAGAGTATAACACTGACATTACAGAATATAGTGGAGGTGAGTCCTTTTCTTGTGTATTAAAAAAACATATATCCTATGTATGTCAATGAGTCTTGGATTAAAAAAAAAAAAAAGAGTCATACTGACATTTAGTGTCATGCTGAGATTCTATCAAAAAAAATTCCCTTCAAAACAACTGATGCATTCTTGCCTTTTACTTTTCAGCTAACTAAGAGGAAAAGGATTAAGGCCTGGTCTCAGGAACAACCTGAAAAATCACAGCAAAAAGTGCCAGGCAATTAAGGCCTGAGTAGATACTGTCTACATGCTGGGATAACTCACCTAGTCCACATCACGCTGCTTTGTGTGGTCTCCACCCCAGCTAACCTTGTGACTACATGTTTATCTGGGCTGGACAAAAAGATGTGGTTGCCAACCTGTTCTGCTGCACAGCATAAAGGAAAAGGAAGTTTGGTCCAAGACAAAGCATTAAACTATCCAGGACTGGATTCCTGCTGTTTTATTAATTATCTGTGGGCTCATTAATATGTATGACCCTTGAAATCATCACATATTTTAATTTCTCACATGAATATGTCACTTCATTTAATTATTGTATTTATGCAGCATACCTGAAAGCTCAGATTCACTTTTAGGGGGCACAAACCTCTATCATCAGTCTAAATTTAGGAACAGGCCAGATTCTTTTTCCCATCACATCCCAGCCTACCCACAGTAGTTCTGGGTAGATACTTGCATGCCAAAAATTACAGTCTGGTTTATCTTATACACTGTGCATTATTAAACTTTCTGCTAAAAAAAAATAATGATGAGGGATTGAATTATTGATCTTCAAAAAAAAAAATAAAGTCTTTTTAACCCAGGGCAGCAAGTACATCCTCCCCTCTGTCTCAGATGCTGTATTTTGATGCTAAGTACCATCCTCTTCACTTCTTTCTGTTGGCAGATATACCACAATATACAGTGATCCAACTAACTGAAAAGACGAGACAGTCATTTCCCCTCAAACATATACCTTGTCTCAGTGCCAGGGAACAATCTACTCTCATGGAAATGGATGGATGAAAAACAATTTTATTTTATTTTTTCTCTTTTGTTTTCTTTTCCTCATAACATTTTGCCCTCCACTGTTACTCTCTCTCTGAAAAGTTATTGGCGCTGTTTCATTTGGGAAATATCATCTTAACTCTGCATTCATCAACTTATCTTTTAGTTTCTTCAACTGAAAGACAACTGCCTTAGTAGGAGAGAACTCAATAGCAAACAAAGACAGAACTAAAGCTGAATCTTTATCAAAACTCACGTGATGCTGGCATTAGAATGCAAAGCACAGTGACGTCTCTCTTACTGTTCTTATAAATAAAAGCCTGAACATCAGAACCAGTCAAGCAGAAGACCACGTCACCAACTGAGGGCAATGATATCTCTCTTTGCTTCGCAGGCCTGGGGATATCTCCAGGGAGGAAGAGCAACTCTTCTACTGGCTGCTTTGCTGCTATGTCAGCAAAAGCCTCCAAGGGTCCTGTTTCCAAGGACGAGAGAAGTTATCCAGACCTTCCAAGTGAATCAGAAAGACACTTTCCGAAGAAGCAGGCCAGACTATTATGAACAACAAACAAACAGCAAAGAGCTACTAAGCAGGCAACAAACTCAGCAGAGAAACACTGTCTCAATTGGGCAGGCAGCAAAGGGGTGGAGCAGTAGCCGTGTCTTGTACTTGTCACAAGCATTAAACAAGTGGCTCCTTACATGCACAGCAGCAAACAAAAGAATCTTCTGGTTTCAGGGAACACAGAACAGGCACCTGCACAGTGTGTGTGCACTCAACCATCACTCAGCGTCCCTTATTTCCTAAGGAACAGGGTACAGAGTAATGGCTCACTTCAGCTGCCCACGCTAAGCCAGAGCAACCATCTTAGTGACTTTCAGTCTGGTGTAACTGGGAATTAAGCATGAAACCAGAGATCAGAGCACAGCAAATTACAGAAGTACTCATTTATGGAATCACTCCCTGCATGAATTTTTTTTTTTTTTTAACATTACAATTAAATAGTTCAGGTTTTTTTTTACTCTGGCAATAGATACATCCGTCAAATAGTAATGGAGAAGCATATATTCAAACCTAATGGTGCATGAATTGTATCCACAAGTACTGAACGCTGTTTAGCAATCCTGTAAATTGCTATGTAATACTTACAGTCAGCTCATGGGGTGTTTCAGACTGTCTTAGGCCTCTTTTCTTTCTGATCCCCTTCTTTCGTTTCCTGCTGTGACCTCACTTCTTTCCCAAGCCAGCCATTTCTTACACAGTCTGTGCAAAATGGGGGATTTTCTGCTCAAAGACTAAGGTTAACCATTTGGCAGGAATACAGCAGGCAGCAAAACACAAGCAGTGGTGTGGAACTGCTCCCCAATTTGCAGCTTGGAACTGCTCACAGCCTGTCACCACACAGGTGATTCTGGCAAGCTTTTACACTTTGCTGGTCTGCCATACCTTCAAAACAACATTCTCGGTTAGTGAAGCTCATTTAAACAACATTGGCTAAGGGGAGCTTTTGAGCCTAGGGAGGATTAAACGGTGAGGCATACTGGAAACTCCAACCATTGAGATCTTGTAGCACAAATGAGAGAAGCACTTTCCTACTCGCTGAGTCAATAATCCCCACTTTTCATTAGCACACTGTGTCCACTCACAGTGCAACGTGACATTGGGCCAGATATATTTCCCCCTCCAGTGACCCTGAGCGATAACAGTTTCCACCAGGACAAAGTATCAGCATAATTCAAACCTCATTTATTTCATTTTGTCTTGCAAAAATTGCCTGTACTCCCTCCAAATAGTAACATTGCTGAAAGCAAAAAATGTAAGGTGGCAGATCTATCTCCACTCCACTAACTTGAAGGACATCTCAGAACAAGAGTCCATGTCTAAAACATCTCACTGAAGAAAGGTTGTGAGATCTGCCAGGGGAGCTCTCCTAAAGCACTTTAGTCTCTGCACCAGTACTTACAACAGGCCAAGCAGGGCCCTTGGCATCATGCTCGTGGGTTAGCATCTGTCCCCTGCAATTCAGACTGGATGATGCACAAAGACAAATAATCCCCCTTTTTTCTAAGGGGGAGAAGCAGAATGTAAAGCATTAACTTGGTGTGATGACCCCATCAAAGCAATTAAACGAATTAGAACTTTATACAGTGAGTGTTTTTAATGACATGGGAGTTAAGAAATACTGTTAAATGTTTCGGCTCAAAGACCTAGTTTCCTGTGTTGGCACCAGCGCTAACTCTAAATGTTCATACATCAAGCATTTCCACAGCTTCATTTTAAAGAGAAATTAAGAGACTGATATACTTAAGTCAAAGCTACATCCTGTTCCTATGTGTGTGAACACAGGGTACATTTTTGACTAAAACTGACTGTGCTTTCAGTGTGTCTTTAGGGACTTTTCCACTTGCACAAACTCCCTGAAATGCACTGCTATGGATGACAGGTTTTCAGCAGAAGGATCTAGCTCAAACAAACATATCTTCAAAGATAGCATTAAAATGAACATCTCCTCTTATCCTATGCATCTCCAAGGTTACAAGCTTACAGCAACATGAATAAAAAAAATACTGACCATATGAATTGGCATCCATTTATCTAAACAATTCTAATGATCTGTGCACAAGCTCCAGGTAGAGGATTGCTCTAAACGTGTTCACTGTGGATTAAACTATTGCAACCTCCCTCAAAACCAGGTTGGCTAAGGATATAAAGTTATATCACTCAGATGATGAGTAGGAGCTCCTACCATAACCCAGTGTAACTCTGTCACATTGATAGTCTCAGGCTTTCCACTACAAAGCTATCATTTCAAATTCCAAACTTGAGTTGAAAGGGATTCCCAAGCAATAGGGTGAGTTGGCAATGAAGCATTGCCCACTTGATCCCTAACTCTCAGCTGTGTGGTAAGGCAGATAAGAAAGTTCAATTGCTAATGCAGAACAGAACTTAGAGGCTTGGTCCTCAGTGATCACAAAATTTCTACTCAAGCAACAGCTGATCAG
This sequence comes from Coturnix japonica, assembly GCF_054131305.1. Classification (NCBI taxonomy): domain Eukaryota; kingdom Metazoa; phylum Chordata; class Aves; order Galliformes; family Phasianidae; genus Coturnix; species Coturnix japonica. Next base: position 16,187,575 of record NC_140667.1, on the reverse strand, counting down.
ACGCATAGCCTATTACAGACTCACAGAACGGCCCGGGTTGGAAGAGACCTGAAGGATCATGAATCTCCAACCACCCCCACCACAGGCAAGGCCACCAAAGCCTACATGAATGAAAAGAGGGCTTAAGTCCGGTTCCCCACAAGTGAACATCCTCACTGTTCAAATCAAGCCTCTGACTCTTTTTGTGCCCAAGAAGTAAGGACCAGGAAAATGGTAACCGTGGAGGGAGAAGGGTCTTAACTATGGCTCCACTCCATCGGGTCAGAGTTCTGCAGCAGCACAGCAGACAAGGATTTACAAAGACTGTGCCATAACCTTCTACACAGAACAGCTCTTCCACGACATTTTGAACTTTGATGAATCTCACCAGGAGAAAAAAAGAAAGAAAAAAAAAAAAAAAAAGAAGAAGAAGAAGAAAAAGAAAGAAGAAAAAGAAAGCAAGGTGCAGGAAAAGATTCTGCAGTCAGATAAACAGTGACAAACACTCATACTCAGCTGAGGTATACACCTGAAAAACATATCCAAAACTCTTCCTAAAAGGGGAATGCTCAGGTCTTGCAGGGTGTGACTCCCCAAAGCCTGACGAAGCCACTTATAACCTCACCAAAGTTCAATGTGACCGTGAGTGTTTACAAGTATAAAAACTAGGCCAATCAAGAATGTAAATATTTGGATTCAGTTCCCCAAACTTGCCTCCATCTGCACTGCCAACTAAACCTCAACTGCAGACCAAAAAGTCTGAAAAGCAGCAGTTGCTCATGAAGAGCAAACTAGCACACATTGCATTCAACATTAGAGGGGAAACAAACAAATAATTTGCAATCTGAATCGAACCTATGTTAAACAAGAAATCAATGAAGTCTGCACTGAAACCTGACTTGACTCAGCTATAATTTGGCACGTTTTGAAAGTCTGAACAGTGCAGATTTTGGTCCATTACCCTGGAAGAGTCCACATTACACTTAGCCCTGTCTAGGTTGCTCAAAACACACAATATTGGCACAAAGGATCTAGCACACATAGAAACTTTGACATAAACCAAACTCTCTTAAACCATGAAAAGCAAGTGCTTCTGTTTTCCAGGCAGAGGAGATGAGGAAAATCCACAGTGGATCCAAAGCTTTTTATTTAGCAACCACAGCCCTATACTCAGAATGGACTGAGGATCCCAAATTGACTCAAGTTCTCAAGCATCCATCCTTTTTTTTAACCCCAGCTCACTAAGCTGTAGATGAAGATGGTAGCCAGGGATGCATTCAAGAGAGTCGTGACACATCCTGAGGGTTAATACAAAGTACCTTCAGCTGCCAGTTCCCAGACCTTCTCAGAAAGTGAGAAGCCTTTCAGTCCCACACTTCCACCACTGACACTGGTTGAATCAGAAAGCAAAGCATCTCCCCAGGACCAAGGAATTTTTTTATATGTGTACAAAGTAAGAATCCAAGCCTCCTCACTCCCACTACTGTAAACTAACAAGAACTCCATCCTCCCTGTTTATCTAAGTGGGAAAAGTACAGATCTGGTTCTTCAGCTCTACTGAGCTGTGGGAAACTTGGTTTTGCTCACCAGCTGAAAGCAGGCTCTTCAACACTCTTAGCAGTGACCCCTTCGCAAGGGCTGAGTACCATTCCTTTAAATGCCCCTACACTAAAAATAGTTCTGCTTCCTAAACATGAATGTTTAACAGTTCCAGGCATTCTGAAATCCTGCATACCACTTTTTTTTTTCTTCTTTTAAACTGGCAACATTTATTTAACCAGCAATTAAAAAAGGAGGCCCAGCCGCCCCAGTGATTCTTCCCAGAGGGTCTTAGATGTTTATGAAACACAATGAAAACAATAAAGTGGATAAAATCGTGCTATTCCATCAAGTCCTTGGCAAGACTTCCCAACCGAGAATAAATTGGCATGGTACATTACAGTCAACAGATTACACAATGGTTCGCAGGGTCACAAATAATAAGGGGTCACATGCTCCTTTAAAGTGCTACAGTATATGTTAAAAGTCAGTTGACTACAGGAAAATCAAGAGGGTCAGTTCTGAGCTCCTTGGAGCAAGTCCTGGCAGCTACACCACAAAAATGCAGGCTAAGGAAGGTCAGGAGGTGCTTCTTCACAGCACTAGGCAATGCAGTGACTACAACGACCAAGCTGGCTATGGAAGTTTAACAACCTAAACCAAACCAGGCAGGATTCCCCCATTTCTGCATGCAAGAAGCAAATGTGGAAGGTTGACAATGTCTGTCCCCCAGTGGTGCCCAGCACTACCCACCCCACTACATACACCTATGGAGTCCACTCACACTCCTCCATTCTCCAAGAGGAACCAGTCCCATCTCAAGAGCAGAATGGCAGATCCCACCAGTCTGCTCACTCTTAAGAGTACAGAGACTGCAAACGGCTTTAAAAGAAGCTTGATTATACTCTACGGTAATTTGCTAAAAGTAATAGTAATTGCTCCAATGGGATGCTTTGCCTTTAAATAACTGATCTTAAAGTAAGAAGGAAACGAATGGCCAAAGGTATGAATCTTATCCTTCAGAATGGCAGCAGATTTGCATTACGCCACCTGTACAAATTGACCGTGAAAATGAACATTGTATTTTCACATTTCTGAAGCATATATGATTTTCTCAAATCAGGTCTTAAACATAAGATACTTCTATTCCATTATCCTTCCACTATATGGATTTTTCTCCTCTACTGAGTGTACATTCATCATGAATAAACAAAACATCATTGTTTCTTGAAAGCAAGTCAGTCTCACTTCAGTTCATCCTGCTCCGACTCTGCATTACCAGCAATGAGACTGCAGCCAACACTTCCGTCCCTTGCCACAAGTTTTGATCATTCTAGGTGGCCCTTACTGGAATACTCTTTATCTAGCTGAAGTTAAAGACTTGTTTAGACAGAACGAACTGAAAGAAAATCTATTACCCAAAGTCAGCACAACAGTAAAACAAGGGGGATAACAAACATTGCTATGGACCCATTCCACGCTATTACAGTATGCATCCGGCTTCATTTGGCTCACTGTTAAGGTTCGAAATACAGCTGAGCGATAAAAATGAAGTAAACATAAGAGGCTCTCTCATATGCAGCCACTACTCTTTGATTGCAGTGACCCCTCGCTCTTTGGTAAAGCAAACGTTTGGGAGCAAGCCAAGAGCAGTACATCTCATTTTCCCACCAAGTGAACTGCTGAAGCAGCTCCCTTAGCTCTTCAGCTGCATCTGCCTTGGGATCCTAAAGTCTTCCGATGGAGTCCAGGTGGCTCTGTGACTCTTTTCAATGAGCACGCAAACATTACATCCAGCTGGACAGCCGACGCGAGCGGGCACTGGGGGAGAACTATCGGGCTCTCCTCGACACACACCCGAGCCCCAAACCCATAGGGCCGGTTCACCGTCCCACTCAGCTCAATCCCACCGCGTTGTTCTCCCGGGCAGAGGAGCCGGCTCCGGGGCACAGCGCTGCCGAGCCGCGGCCGCCCCGGGAGCCCCCGCCGCCCCTCCAGCCCGCCGCGTATCCCGGCCCGCCCCGCAGCGGGAGGCGGGCGGCTGCCTGCACGCCGAGTCCCGGCGCCGGGCGGTGGCTTCTCCCCCCGCCCCGCTCCCCCTGCCCGCGGCTCCCGGTGTCCCGTCCGAGCCGGCGGCGCGGCTCCCGGCTCTTACCGAGGCGCGCAGGGGAGAGCTCCCGACGGCCGCGATCGCCGTCCCGCAGCACGGGCGGGTGTAGCTTTTTCTGAGGAGCCGAGAAGAGGGAAAGAAGGGGAGGGGGCAGGGAGGAAGGGAAGGAGGAGGGAAAGGAGCGAGATCGAGGGAGAGAGAAGTATGCGAAGGCAGGAAGTGGGGACGGCCACGGCCAGTGCGGGAGATTAATGGGAAGCAGCCGGCCGGCCGCCAACAAAGAGACGGCAAAGAGACGGGGCCTAGACCGGGCGGGAGGAGGAGGAGAGAGCAGGCAGCCCGCGGGACGAGCTCGCCCCGAGCAGCAGCGGCCGGTTCAGCCTTTATAACGCTGACAGCGCTCGGGGATGGACGGACGGAGGAAGGAAGAAAGGAAGGAAGGAAAGCTCCCGCCGGACCCGCGCAGCACACGTGCTCCGTGGTTGGAAATCAGCGCCCAGCGATGCGCAGCTGAGCGCTCAGCACGTGCTTACTCGCCCTGCCATGGCTGAGCTGGCAGCCGGCACTGCACCTAGCAGCCTTCCTGCATGAGGACACATAGCAACAAAAACCCTTTGTCCCGAAACTGAGCGACCCCTCGGCCCCACCGCAACGGGGAGCCGCGTTTGAACGTCCCGCTGCAGCAGTTCCTATAGGGCGGGGCGGGGCGGGGCGCCCCCTGGCGGCGTAAGGACGGGGCGATGTGCTGCGGCGCATGCGCACACTGTGACGGCGGGATGGACGGGGCGCGCACGGGGCGCACGGCGCAGTTAGCGCGCAACGTGCTGGAGCGGGCGCGGCGCCGGGGGGAGCGGGAGGAAGAATCGGAACGGATCGGAGCCGCGTTCAGCTCCGTCATGAGTTGCATGGCCAGAGCCACGAGGGAGTGCCAGGTAACTGCGGGCGTGTGGTGACTGCGGGGCGCTCCGACTGACTGCAGGTGGCGGCAGCGCAGCGTGATTGTGATGCAGCTCCGGGTAACGCTTGTGTTGCGATGTTGTTAGAAGTACTACAGCCTGCTGCCAGCCCGCAGCTGCGGAGAGAACGAAGTGAAACACATCTGCAGGTACCACGGCCGGCAAGCGGGAGAAGAAGAGCTGGAGTCCTCCTTAGAGCCGGTAAGGGGGGGTAGGCAGGCATTGCAGTGCACTGCCCAGGGAGGTGGGGGGGGCACCGACCATGAGAGTGTCCAAGAAACGCCTGGATGTTGTGTTGATGAATATGGTTTAGCCGGGAAGTATTGGGAATGGTTGGACTAGATGATCTTGTAGGTCTTTTCCAACCTGTGGTGTCTATGAAAGGTTATTCCTGCCATCAGCGTGGGACAGCTGCAGCACAGGCAGATTTGACAGCACCAGGGCAGGGTCACTGCTGGATGCAACAATGGTTTCAGTCCTGCTGCAGAGGGGAAACTTTAATGGACTCAGAGCATCCCCTCTCCCCAATTTACCTCTGTGTGCTTATCATCAGAAAACGGTGTCTTTTTCTTTCCAGAAAAGTGCAGCCTCTGCAGCATCCAGTCAAGCCAGAACTTGCCAGCAACATGTAAGTTTACAGAATAACGTGTTTTCAAATGCAGAACATTTATTTATCAGGTTACAGTCAGATGTGGAGATGTTGTGACAGCACAGCTCAATGAATGGTGTGTTCACCATCCCACAGTACACAGATGGGCTGTAGAACAGGCAGAGACTGACACAGTTAATTATAAACCAGACTGTGGCCATCCAGCACAGCCAAGAGTCTCCTTCATATATATATATATACTGATATATATATATATATATATATATACACACACTATATACATATAGACCATCAAAACATTGTGAATGTTCTGTAGGCAGCTTTGATTTGCACCAGCAGCAGTAGTCCAGCAGTCTTCTGCTCTCACCTCGCTTGTGCTCCTGTTCTATTCCCCATGCTGAACAAAGCACGCAGCATCTGCTTGGTCATTTATCCTTGGCCCTGATACAGTCCCCTCTGAGGGCTGCTATTTGTCCACAAGAAAACTTTGCTGTTTTTTAAAGCCAAACACCTCACTGAATCAATTTCAGGAGCCTCTAAGCCACAAAAGATGAGAACCATAGAAACTGTGCCATAGTATGAACTGATGAGATTAACTTGGCGTATGGATGACTTTCTTTGTTACGTGCAAAACACTTCAAGGTGACAGCTTTTAGTTTTGTAAATAGAGATTACAGCCTGTTCATTATTTCCATGGATTAAATCATTAAATACTTCAAACGTGACACTTGTGAATAGAAATACTTCACAGTTCTATCTCTATATTGCCCATATATTCTGGGGAAAAAAATCCACAACATTTAGATAGCACTTTAAATGACTTTTTTTTATTCAAGTTCCAAGTTTATATTTTTTATGGGAAATTTAACATGTCTAAATAATAAAGAAAGCTGTTTATTCCCCTCCTTCTGTGTCCCTAAAGACCAAGAAAGCTTCCAAAGACATCTACATTGAAGTCTCTCCTGGCATTTATTCTATCACGGCAACCTCAGAGGACATGGTGAAACAAACCCACGTGGTGGATGTTAGTGCTGGACAAAGCATTGATTTAACTTTTGTGCTATGACGTTGATTGTTTGCTGGCAATCATGGGAATAAAATACTAGGATTTTTTTTAAAGCATATAATGAATTATGTTTAACTATTTCTTATTAGTATTTTAATACCATTCTGTTCTTCGGGAGTCCATTTTTATTGCCTGTATATATTTATTTGCTAACCTAATGCAATTGTATGCAACCCACTTTGTACACTGATTTCATAAATATTTGTACTTCGTGTCTCTTAATTCCAATCACACGACTGTGTCTGAGGATCTTAAACTTGAAATAATTAAAGATACAATCAGTGGAATAAATACATCGTTTGGTCTTTGTGATGCTAATTTTTTTCAGGCAGAAAGTCCATGTCATGTTCTTACCCACAGAGAACGAGATCCCAGTGGTGTGAATGCAGACATACACCAGCTCTGGCACTAGAGCAGCTGACCATCCATCTCAAGTATATTTCCCTTATCTATATTTTTATAATTCAGATAAAGAAACAGTGCCTTTTTTAATGGTCAGCAGGTGGAGGGAGATGATCCTCCCACTTTACTCTGCCCTGGTGAGGCCACAGCTGGAGTGCTGTGTACCATTCTGGGCTCCCCAGTTCAAGAAAGACAGGGATCTCCTAGAGAGTCCAGTGGAGGGTCACAAAAATAACAAGGGGCCTGAAGTGTTTCCTGTATGAGGAAAGGCTGAGAGACCTGGGGCTGTTCAGCCTGGAGGAGAGAAGTCAGAGGGAATCAGCAATATTTAAAAGCATCTGCAGTGCGGGAGTCAAGAGGATGAGGCTTGGCTTTTTTCAGTGGTGCCCAGCAACAGAACAAGAGACAATGAGCACAAACTGGCACGCAGGAAGTTCCATCTGAACATGAGGAAAAACCGCTTTACTGTGAGGGTGACAGAGCAGTGGAACAGGCTGCCCACGTCTCCTTCTATGGAGATACTCAGAACCCACCTGGACACCTACCTGTGTGACCTGCTGTAGGGACCCTGCTGTAGCAGGGGAGGGTTGGACTCTGTTCTCCAGGGGTCCATTCCAACCCCAATAATTCTATTTACTATGATGGCATTTACTATCTAGGAGCCCACCTCAGCAAGGTGCTTGAGTATATGTTAGATAGTCAGCACAGACACATAAACCATTGACAAGCTTCAAATCCTGTCTCTGCAATCTCTAAACTAGGCTAAGAATTGCCTAGCTGCCTTTTTCAGTAGAAGGCAGTTAGTATTAGTGACATGCTCTATATAGTCCGTAATCCTTTTGTAGCTGATGGCATTAAGGTTTCAGTTAATGTCAAGGAGAATATAAAATTCAATGGCTTCAACACTGCACCACTGAGAATTGTGTTAAGCTATATATTCCTCTTTTTATTTCTCTCTTTTGCTTTAATCTTGAAAAAAAATAATAACAATAAAAATTCGGGACTGTCAGGTTGTATAATTTCTCTATTTCTTCTGGCTTCCCTCAGAGGAATTGCTGTGCTGAATTCCTCTGGCTGGCAGCAGAGGACAGTGGATAAATTGGAGGTTTATTGGATCCTTGCTTCACATCTGCTCAGGCTTTCAGCACTAATACTAGTTTACCTGATCTCTCCAGAGCTGTAAAGAGTTTGTGTCCAAATAATTCCATATAACAGCAGCCTAACCCTAAAGAATGAAGATGCTGAAATGTTATCAGGTTGGAAATCACATCTCAGTCATTAAAATGGTACAGCTATCCATAAAGCTCTTCTATGAAGTGCCTTTATCTGCTTAACCAGCATAACATTGCTAATAGTACAAGCAGTTTACCTGAAATTTCCGTTCTTGAGCTTCATCAGCTGTACAGTTACTGAACTCTGATGGATCATGTCTCTCCCTGCTTCAGCAGGAGCTCTTTGCTGTATTTTTCCCTTTCTGTTCTCTGCTGATGTGGTCTGTACTGCCAAGTTTGTTCTCTCCTAAACAAGTTGCTTTATGTTTATTGTCAGACTCTGTTTTCTTTCTTGCACATCTATATCTTTGTTTTCCTGATGCTACAGAACCTTCCTCCTGTAAGACAGAATACAAATCCACTGGCAGACCATGAATGCTTTGTGTTACTACATGTACCACTGCTACGATTCATGCTGCTGGTTCTGAGGTAGAATGAAGTACCTCTGGTTTCTTTCTAGTTTTACCAAAAGGCAAAGCATGCCAGCAATGCATAGATACGACACTTGGCTAACACAGAGCACGCCTGTCGAGTTGCAGATTGGCATAAGAAGTGTTATATAAGCTGTCTTTTCTTGGGTTTTATTAACGCTGAAGGTCAAAGATGAGCCTTTCCAGAGGCACTCATGCAGGTCCCTAATCCTACATGACTTCACTGGGTCAATGCCAGTGGACAAGTGGCTAATTTCTGAGTGTACAGTCTTTGCTGACTGCTCACACTGTTACTGGCAAAACCATTTACACTCCAACAAGGAGCTTCAGGCCCTTCTCACTTTTATTTTAGTTAATAATTTATTTTTTAATTAATGGAGAAGTTTCCTCCACATCATAAAATTGGTGGAAGGCCACAGCAGGCAGTTACCACAGAAATGCCAATTTCCAGACTATGCCAGACCAGATCATGTCAGTAAATACACTATTAATACAAATTACCTTACCCCTGATGACAGCTTGATATCCTGGTATTTCATGACTTCATTCCTTGTGAATTGCCCTCTGGGAGGCTGCTCAGCAGTTTCAGGTGGTGCAACATGGGACATGTCCACAACAGAGATGGCTTTGGATTTCAGCTTGCCTTTTGTACATATGCTGCTGCATCTGCCAGTTCCTTGGGGGACAACAATTGTATCTTAGCCTTAAGTATAGGGAAGCCAGAACTGAAACAGAAACATTCCCTTAAGGGAGAAAAATGTACCTTAAACATTTTAAAGAATTCTTTTGGGTGATTGATTCCACATAGACTAGCTATGAAGGTTAATAAAGATGCTGGCATCATTAAGCGCATAGAAAATGACGAGGATGAAACTCATTGAGGGGTACCTGCCTCCACATGAGATTCATTGCTCTGGATGTTTTCCACTGGATGAGTTGCCAGAAGAGCTAGCATGCAAGACGAGGGGGCAGAAATGTCGGGGAGGAGGAAATAGTGCATTGGCAGCTGACAGGCAAATGCATGGTACTCATATCAACTACAGGTTAAGTGAGAGCCCATATGAAGGGGGGCACAGAACATGCCAGCTATATCCCTCTGGTTATTCCTTCCTTTTTAGGGTGTTTTAAAGGTACCTGAATCACTGGCACGAGACTTGCAGTGGTTCCTTTTCCAGTATTTCCATTCAGGTCCTGCAGATTCCTCCAGCCTGGGCTTCTCAGGATGACTGAGGTTTGTATTAAGAGTACTGCTCTCTGCAGTACTCTGAGTGGGAAACACCTCTTGATCACCCTCTGAATCAGAAGGGGAACATGCTGCCACAGCTGCTAACTCCTCTTGTTTTGGACCTTCCAGTTCTGGAAGGGGTGGAGAGTATTTGGTGCTGGGCTCTGCCTCTTCAGCTTCTCTCTGAGAGAACTGAGACTTAGGCAGAAGAGGCCACCGGATATCAGAATGGCCATGGCAGCAGCAGAAGCAGTGGACACAGGCTGATGAACAGCACATACCACTGCAATGACTGTGGAGAAGTGGCCAGAAGGATGAGCAGAGCAAGCTGTGCTTAGCATGGCTATGTGCATCGCAAACAGGAACCCAGGCGCTTTTAGGACTGGAGGAAAAAATGCACGAGTTAATGTCAGGAATTTCTCTGCGCTTTAACCTGCTGGAGAAAGGCATGTGGATCATCTCCACAATCCTCCCACACAGGCTAGGGGGGATCCACAGCGCTACACCTTGTGGCAGCTTCACTTTCTTGTCATTCCAGAACTGAACCGTAACTTCTTCATCTTCTGAGGCTGTTGAGAGAAAAAGCATGCAGCTGTGAGCAGCCGTTCTGCTTAGGGAGCACACACAGCTCAGGCTCCGCAGCTTGGGGCACGCTTTCTAGTCCTGCCAGCTGCAGCATCAGTGATCTCCCCTCGCTGTGACACCTGGCAGCATCTTTCTTCCCAGTCTTTCATCAGATGAACAAGTCAATGTCGGCTGAGTTTTGTCATTGCTGCCAAAGCCAGCAGTAACACTCTGGGGACACGCTACCCATATTTGAGCAGTCAGCAGAGCTTGTCAGACACAGGAAAATGATTGAGCTGCTGAAATGCCATGCTTGGGTGATAAGGTCACCCCCAGGATGCATCCTTCAGTATGAGCATGAGCACTCTAGCACAGACGGATGCTTCCTGAGAGCTGCCACATTTGGATCTCTCAGGAAAAGGCCATTGTCCTTCCCACAACAGACACAGCCCCGCCTGAGCATACAGGAAATTGCAGATCTGTGGATATGGAAAGTGACGTTTTAGTGGGTCACAGCTTCCTTAGGGTCAGACAGGCAAGGTTACATGCTGATATCCATCTAAGGTCATATCAGCTACATCAGCTCCAGGAGGCCTTAAGCTACAGTGAGTTCACTGACAGCTCTCTGGCAATAGCACAACAGAGTTCATCCCAAGAGTCTCACTTGTGTTCTCAAGAAAGGCAAGCAAGACAAGGGCAGCATCCTTCTTACCTCGTAAGGGGTCCCTCGTCTCAATGCCTGTGAGGACAGTTCCAGGGCCATACCTCACCAAATCTGGTTCCCAAGGTGCCAATACTTTGTCTCCTGGCAGCAAGGAATGCTTCATTCCATTGGCATACTCCAGGATGTCATCCTTTGCTGTTTTTTGCACACAGACCGAATGCCTTCCATTCAACTGAAGAGGTCTGGTAAACTCTACCAGGAACATCCCCCTTTCATTCTGTTACCAGGAAAAAAAAACACAGTTATGCATCAAGTCATGTAACTGCCAGGTATAGTCCCACTGGATTTCACAAGGCATGATGTATGCACCAGGCACACCAAAGCTGTTCTTTAGGTACTCCCAAGTCCTTCCTCATTACATACAACATGAACTCACTGCTGGGGAGCTGCTGGAAATTTTTATTTTCTTGTAAGCTAAGGCCTGTCAAGAGGCTTTCAGTCAACACTGAAACGAGACACTTCCTTGTTCTCGAGAAAGAATAGACTCTGTTTTCCCTCCTTAAGTTTGAAGTGCCAACAAACTGATGAATTAAAGCTTTCACTACCATTTCTGAAGACACCGTGCCATTGGTCTGCAGCTGACTCAAGCTGGTAGTGTGTACATAACACACCACCAAACGCTTTTCCTAGGCTGGTGGCTATGTGTCTATACACAACACTGGCCAGCATGCTGTTCACAACAGCTCTGATGCCATCCAGGCTTGGCACGGCACCCAGCACCAGCAGAGATGCAGCCCCGCTGTGCACACAGAACTCAGGTGATGCACAAGGACTGCTGCAGACTGCATCCACCACACTCAGCCTTTGCCAGCGGGCAGAGGAGTGTCCTGCAGCCACACTGACTTCACCCACCTCACCTGAGTTCAGTGGATGGCCCACCTGCAGGTGAACAGATCTGACTGGCAATGCACACCCCGTGACACCTACCCACATGACTACAGCACAGAGACTGTCGCTCACCTCCATCTCCTCTTTTACTGTACCATGGTAATAAAATCCATCATGCTCCCCTCTCACCAGAACAGGGACGTTTTTGGCTAAGGTCACTGATCTCTGCATTGTGCTCAGCCTCTGCCACGCTGGGCCAAGGCAGGGGAGGCAGTGCCCAATCCGTTGGCACCTTGAATAAAAGAAAATTAGTCAGAAGTAAGAGAAATCAGCTTCTGTAGGTAAGGCAAAAGTATATATACATTTATTTCTTCTAACATGTAAGAACACGGTTACTGCGCCTCATTTTATAGAACTCCCACTTTTTACCCAGTTCTCTTTGGTTTGGGATTAAGAGGAAGAAAGCTAGGAATATGCTGGAGACTTCAGCCAGAATCACTTGCACTAACACCTTTTCTGTCTACATGGCAAGCTAACACAACCCTGAAGAACAGGCAAGAGAAAAAGATGCTCCAGCACAAAGTACAGCTTAGAGGCACTCAGGCACTGTAGCTGATGGTTTAAGCTCAAAACAGGGAAATCATTGCCTGTCACACAGCATTAGAACCGTTTCACAGAAGATCACTGCTCATAATGCTTTTATTTATCCAAGTAACATTACAGACTTCTTTTTTGATAGCAAGTTTACCCCAGGCTTTGCTTTCCATAATCTCCGGAGTAGCAAATCATTTTAGTTAACGCAATCCAAAAACTGCCAGTATGAGGGCGAGGAAAGCACAAATGATATTCAAGTTGCTAATGTATTAACTTGACACATCCCAGCCTGTTTTGTCTATTAGATATCATGCAATAGAACAAATCACAGATCCAACAAGAACTTAATTTTACCACAAGGGAGCAAGGGGCTTGGTGATCCAGGCAGGATGCATAGCAAAGGAACTCCTGCAGCAGGGGTGGACAGCAGGGATAACACTGGAGCACGGGAACTTGTCCAGAGCCGGCATCATGCTGCAGTACCTGTGGTCCATGGGCAGAAATCCTTCTGCATGAGTCATTCTTGCAAAGGCAGCTACCTGCAAGACTAAAACACAAGCTGTCAGTAGTTGAAAAGAGACAACATACTGGTATTTTCCAAGCGAAGCAAATGTTTTCCGGGTTGCCCTCAAGGTCTCAGTAACTTGTATTAATTATTCTCATGAAAAGAAGAAAAAAAGACTGAATTCTAAGTATCCAGTCTGGTGTTTGGTCATGTGAACCCATATCACTGACCTTCCACTCGCTCAAATTTGTGGGTGGCAACCCTGCCCACCGCAAACGAGTTTGAAATGCACGATCTTTGAGGTCCCTTCTATCCCAAGCCATTCTGTGATTCTGGAAATCTCTATCTAGTAAAGGGACATAAACATCCAGGAAAACATTCCTGCTGTAGAAATTGTAAGGAAAGCAATGTTCTTAACTAGCTCCAGCTTTTGGTCCCCTCTGTAACATGCAGCTCTTCTCTTACAACTACACTCTCCTTTACAGCTTCCTTATACACAGAGCCAGCCCAACCCTCCCCATTCTACAAGCTAAAACAGAAACTGCAGCTGCAGCTCACATAGTTGAGCAGGCAGCTTCTGACTGTAGTGCTAGAACGCAGTTGCCTCTGATATATTAAGAGGAAATATTTTGATCTCCCGGCTGCCCTGTCATGTTTTGCAACAGTAGGATTATGGTTTGCCACGAGAAGAATGAGATGCTGAGATTCGATGAGAGCTAACTCCTCAGAGGCTGTCACGCTAAGATTCATGAGGTGATGCTCTCTCTGATCATCTGACAAATATATGTATATATTGTTTAGAAATATTCAGCATGCTGAGGGTAAAATTTGTGATAGTCAGCAATATATAAACCAAGTGCCTAATTTACCTTTATTTTGTTTCATAAAAGATACTAACAGAGATCCTACCAGTTTCTACAAATTCTTACCATACGTAATTTCAAACACACACAGAGTCAAGTAAATTAACTGCTGAAAAAATGTGTCCTATAAAGAGCAAATCAACACATTAAACTCATAGTTACTACACAAGCTCCCCTATTACAAACTGAACCAACCAAGCTGGAATCCATATTTTCTAAAGGAATGCAAATTCCATTACTAAGTTAAAGCCCACTGTAAAGCTGCTCGAAGCTGTCCTGCCATGAGCCAGGTATTGCACAGGTGCACAAAGCAGGGCTCTGACAAAAGCAGCTATGGAGCACTATGAGATTTCCTGAATAGTTCCATACATTTGGACCCAGAAGCATTTCAAACTTACCAGCTACTGATAACTCTAAATCTTGACCGTATGTATTTAGTCTTGAGACAGAAACCTCGTCCTTTTGCCCTGCTGGATGCAGGAAGCATTTGTTGCCAGCACTTTCTAGTTGCTAAGGAGGTCAGCAGCATGGCTACCACTGGGAACTGACGTGCTGACCTGACCCGGCTGTAGAGACGAGCCTTTGCCTGCCATGTACCAGCCCAAATGCTGCTAAATGCAGCTCTGGTGATCCAGCTATTACACTGAGAACTTGGGAGCAAAGAAAGGATTATAAAAGGGCAAAACATCCCCCAGCCCTTCACATAGTAACATAAGACAAAAGAAACATATCATCATTCAAAGCTGCAGTTCAGATTCACAATCATAAAGCACCACCACAAGTATACTGTTCAGAAATGAGGAGAGCCAAAGCTGGGACAAACTGAGATCAGATCCCTTTACAAACTTCTTTCCATAATAAGGGGGAGGAATTAGCAAATTATCTCATTTCACTGCAAAGTATGTATAAAAACAAAACCATTGAATCATAGGATAGCCGGGGTTGAAAAGGACCACAATGATCATCCAGTTTCAACCCCTCTGCTGTGTGCAGGGTCACCAACCACCAGACCAGGCTGCCCAGAGCCAAATCCCGCCCGGCCTCCAGGGATGCGGCATCCACAGCCTCCTTGGGCAACCTGTTCCAAAATGTCAGAGAATCATGCAGAAATCTTCCTGCTAATCTCTACTGTGATCCCTGTTCTTCATTTCCTCCTTAACAAATGGTAATACCTCGATACAGGCTATATCTGTGCAGTGTGGGCAAGGAAATACTTAATTGCATTTAGTAGGCATTTTTCACTGCTATTAAAACATGAGAACAGAGGGATGGATGACTGTAATTAAGGACAGCCAGCTCTTACAAAGTCTGGAATTGTTTTCTCTACATTTTGCTGAAACCCGAGAGGAACTATTCTCACGTTGCCAGACGAATTGCTATTAAATGCCAACCCCGACACACAGCAAACATTAAGGACATTTTGCTAATCACAAGATAAAACTCTTTTCACCACCTTCACATAAATCTGTTTTACACTGATTAGCTGAAATCATTGATAACACAGAGAAACGGACTAAGGGGAAGAGGATCCCAGAATTCCCTTCACAGGATGCAGTTCTTCCCAGGCCAGAATCTTTGTACTGTGCAACCAGTCCTAATTTTTAAGTGCACCGAGAGTCAAAAAAGCATTTCCATAGAATTTCAATAGAAATTAGGCTGAAACAACAGTTTTAAAAGAGATTAAAATTCTTACTCATAGGAATGAAGCTGCATTTGCTCTTCCTCACTTTGTAAGAGAAACACTGGCAATAAGAACAAAAAACTCCTATGAAAGGGCATATGAGAGCAAACCAATAGCGCTACAGAAAAATAAAGGAAACTTAGCCTCACGGCTGGAAAGACTTTATTTTATTTCAAAGCAAAGAATGTGGTGCCACATACAATTAATTCACACTTTTAGGCATTGTATTTTTTGTTCAGTAACAATTTTAGATGTACTTTCCAATTTCCATGAATTATCTGATGCCATTCAGATGTCATTTTCCCGGTCACATTTCTGTAAGCACAGTTACGACCTACAAAACTAAAGATGCTTTTCTGTGGGCTGGTATCGACGTGCACTATGATCTGCCCCCCTAGACGTTTCAGAAACATGCACATCTTTAGCAACATAGCAGTGGCTACCAGGTTCCCATGCAGGATATATTTCCCTTGGTTCGGAACAGTTTAGATAGTCTTCAAAAATTGGCTTTGTTTGTTAATTGCTTTAGGTGGTTGGCTTGGCTCCACGGCAATTTTGTCTGCTGCCACAGAATCGCTGTACAGAACAGACTGTAGGTACCTGATGTATTTTATTGCTGCACGGAGAGTCTCTACTTTGCTGAGCCGTTTTTCTAAGTACTCCTTAGGTAGGTGATGTCTCAATTTAGCATAGCCTTCATTGACACATTTAACTCTCTGCCTTTCCCTCTCATTCCTCTTCCTGATGAAAGCTGGCCCATAGGAGTACTCGCTCCTGTTGTAACTGCAGTGGGGTATTTGGTAGGAAAAACCACAGGGCTCACTGTAGAAGTTCTCCGTGATGAAATGCTCAGGCATGAAAGGAAGGAATGACAGATCTTCAGAGCAAGCGACCTGGTTTGGTGTTTCTGGATACATGTGAAACATGACTAGTGGGTCTGCACAGAAAGGCCGGGGCAGCTGTACGCACTGAGGGTCAGCTGAGATGGACAACTTGTCCATGAGATTACAGTAACTTTTGCCATCCATCAGGTTCTGCATTTAACCTGGAAACGCATAATTACAAAACACTTTAAACATCTCATACTGGACAGGACAAAACACTCACCTGCACTCACCAACTGGCATTTGCAACATTCCAGAACAATGCTGGAAAACCATTACAGGTGGCAGAAAACATCCTATTTGAATAAAACAAGAGGATGCGAAGTATTCAAATGGCTCTTCATATAAGTTTTAGAAAAGGTCTAGAAGATGAATTAGGTCTAAAACATGACATCATTTTGGGTCCTCTCATTTCTCCACTAATCTGTGTATTAAACACATATGAAATACTAAATTTCAATTTAAAATCATTTTACATAATAGCTACTTAAAAATACAACTAAAACACAATTATTTTTTAAAGAATTATGATCCATTCTTACTGATTGCAAGCAGTACTTCCCAACACAAAATCTATCCAAAAATGCTCCTTTAACATTTTCCTCATCTATACTTTGCTTTCTAAAATACCTAGATTCTACCCTCTATAAGAGAAAAAGCACTCGAACACAAACTAGGTTACCAGAAACATCTAGGCTGCACCACCCCCAACCTTGAAAAGCTTCAAATATTGAGACCACGGTTCCGTAACAAATTGGTTTCTCTTAATCCCTCACAAGGGTAGAGATACTTCAACATTCTCTGTAATTTCACACCTGCCACTTTCAATAGAGAATGAATTTTCACTCAATAACCCAGTCTAACAATGTATTCCATCAACATTCATCTCTATTCAGCGTTATCTGTTTTTTTTCCTAGTCAAAATGGATCTCAGTACAGAAATCCCTACAGCACACTGTTAGACAAGAGAGATAGTCGCGTGCATCTTAAATGGGTCTTCCTGTAGGCACACACATTCATTTTGAATTAATCAAGATACTGAAAGATTAGAAGAGACTATATGCACTCATAAAATAAAACCATTAGATAATCATCTTTCTCTTTTCTAACACAAGCTGTGTTATTCTAAACATTTTCTACCGTGACATCCTGAAAATATTGCCAGAATTAATTCATTGAATAGGAAAAAAAAAAAAAGTTAATAGTAAAGTATGTATATACAGCAAGAAACCACGCAGCCCCTCAAGATACTTGCAGTATTTGTTTTGCATCGACACTTCTGCTGCATAACAGCATTCCATAGAACAGCTGTCTGTTGCCTTACTGTCTGCACAGAGCACATGTTAGAATCCTCTTCCCATTAGACCAGAGACTCACCAATCTTCAGGGGAAAGTAAAATCCAAGGAAACAAGACGTGCTAATTTTAAGACTGCTGAATAATACCTGAAAATATCTGAACGACATTAAAAAAAAAAGTTAATGTTCCAGTTTTCTTGCATCTTATTTAATATAGTTAGTGATCATATTCAACACAATGAATAAAAAGCTACAGAAGCGTTGTTACTGACTGACTGATGGAAGTGGTTTAGAGAAACATGGATATTCAGTGAAGATCTGTTGCTAGATACAGCAATACACAGTTCTCTTACCTGAATCATGTAGTTTGCTCCGCTGAGTCAATGACTCCTGCAATTTATAGCCAGTTGACAACATGCAAAGCAGCTTACAGTTAGATCTGCTCATTTCTGGTTTGACTTTTCCACCCACACCACAGCTATGATGGCAACAAGACTTGGCATAAAAGACTAGACATTCTGAAACCGTATTGAACACAACTGGATCACCAGAAAAAGTAAATCAGGAACGTGCTTTGCTTATGCCCTGTTACAGTTCACTAAAGCAGCATTTTCCTTTACTGGAGTTTCATACACTAATATCTAAATTTAACGATCAGCTAGAATTTAGTTAAATACTGTTCAAACGAATACACGTTTGAGTAAGAGTATGGATGAAATTAACATTACATTTTATGGTCATCTCACAAGATCTGCTTTGTTTCAAGTTCTTTTTAAGTTCTCTTCTGCTTTACTGCCTCAAAGCTTCAACACTAAACTAAAATACCAGCCCTAATTTCCACTTCTTTTTCCCCCCTCCCCTGTTTGGAGCAAAGTTCCGCATTCTCTTTCTACCCCAGCTTCAGACCATATCAGAAACACAGCCAAGATGTAAAGCACCAATTAGAACTGGTAGATAGGTAGGTACAAATGAAACAAACAAGTTATTTTTCTTTAGGGCATCCCGTGGACATCACTGTCATAACCGATCATTGACTCATCAGGGTTAGATGCCAAACACAACTGTGTTTTTGTTTGTTTGCTTTTATCCTGTCAATACACCCTGCGTTGTTTTGGACTTAGAGGAAGAACCCTACACTGCCACCAATTAGGCGCCTGTTATAATTATATTCAGATTAATTCTGGTTTTGGAAGCCTACAGAACTGACAAGAGAATGAAGCTCTGCATCTGCCAAAGAGATACAGTCACTGCAAATGTTATGGGAGAGCTATGTTTCCACTCAAGACATTGAAGAGCTACGTATACAGGTACAGTCTATTTTCAACGCTATTTTGCTCCCACTCTAGCAATTATGAAAGTCAAAACTGTACCTGCCAATATATAATACTGTCCCGTGGTACCATTTCCTTTGGCACTGGAAACGAAAATCATTGCAACATAATAATATAACTAAACATGCCTAGCTTAATTTCAGTCAGGGATTAAACACTTCTTTCAATCAGCAATTTGGTGAGCCATTCTTCCCCCTTATCTAAGCACTAAACAACTGCGTATTTCTACTCAGAAGCATATTCAGATAACTGTTATTATAAGTGCGATTTACATGCGAGGGTAATGAGGGAGAAAATGATGACATCTAGATAATGTGCATCTGTTTTTCAAAAATCAGTTTTAATTGTTCCATTCCAAAGAGGATATATATGAAAGTTAGTCATCTAGCAACTGTATACCTCTTAAGAGAGCTGAACACAGAATCACAGATAGAAAAATACACCTAACTTCCAACATGACAGGTGCTCAAGAAATTATGTGCCTTATACCGTCAATCCAGACAAATGCAGAAAGATTTCTCATAATAAATATTTCATCATATCCTAGCTCCTGAGACTTTACCCATGAGAAGAAAGGAAGATTTCTTTTAAAAGATATAATACACATACAATATATTAAGCTTTTAAAGCAAAACAGAACGAAATGTCACTGTCTTGAAGTGTGCTGCATTTGAGCTTATCTACATCACAGTACTTCAAGCGTGCAGCTCAAAGAGTCGGTGTCCATATAAATTCAGCCATAAGAAATAATTCTTCAACCACCTGATACAAGCATCTTGAAAGTGCAAGAAACCAAATGATGAATACAGCCAATCAAAATTTTGCTCTCTGACATGACAACTGCACTGCAAGATTTCCATTTCCAATACCTCACATCAGCCTGAAGAAAATTCCAAATATATTTACAAAAAATCTTCAAATAAAGAGAGTAGTGAGTCGTAAGTAGTTAATGTGTTCCCAGGTACTTTTAACCACATAAATAATAAAGAGAAATATATAGTTAAAAATCACCGTAAAGTCACAACTGTAAATAAGGTATCACAGTAGCAAACAAAGCAAGCTATCTCAGGGTTTGTTTTCTTTTCAGTTTTATTAGTAAGAGACAAGTGAAGATGTAAAGATTTCTGGCTTTTGGTTAACTCATTTCTTTTAACTGCTTCCACTTCAGTACATTCTTTCAAATTTTAAATACTATATATATATATATATTTTTTTTTTTCAAATCAGAAAAGAACCTTTGAAGAAAATCCTTTTGAAGTGTGTATCTGAAGTGAACCCTTTTGAACTGACAAAAGTCAGTTCTTTCAGTTTGTCTGCTTTACTTCTTGGAGTTACTGCTGAAAGAATTAACTCAGCACAACATGACGGTCAAAAACAGACTTGCGTTGCTCTTGGACTTGCAACTTCCAGCGCTGCTGGGCATACTCCACTTTGTTCAAAACGTTGGCACGGCTCCGAGAACGAGCTAACACATCATGGGCATTTGCAAACGGCTGGTGATCCTGGAATGGCAAAGGTCCTTAGTTAGATCTCAATAATTTCACCAAGCAATTGCATTAAATGTTTCATTTTGTTGGTGATTTTAAGATAAAAGCTATTTTAGCCAACTAGTCAGTCATAATGACAAAGGAAGTTTTCAGATAGTTAAAAATATATTTTTCATTCCAAGTAACCACCACAGGTTTTGCATCTTAAGTGCAAATAGACCAAATTGTGTCACTGCAATATCATAGAACAGCTTAGGTCGGATGGGACCTTGAGATCATTGAGCTCCAACTCTCTACACATCCAGGGATGCCAACCGCTGGATGAGGTTGCTCAGGGCTCCATCCAACCCAGACTTGAATGTCTCCAGAGATGTGGCATCCAAGCCCCCACGGGCAACTTGTTCTAGTGCCTCACCACCCAAATGAGACTTGCAGCTATTAGCAGCTGCTAGAATCAAATCTAGGACAGACCTAGATGCCAGGACCCTTCTGTTATTGTCACAAACGTACTTTGTTTAACACCACTTAAACAGTGAATTAGTCAGTTCTCTGCCAGCTCTCAGCCCGTTACTATACAGCAGTTCAGACTGTTCATATAAAGGTTGTATGTAAAACCAACACACTCCACTGTTTACCAAACTGAACCCATTGTACCAAGCTGTCTGAAAGCAAAGTATAAATACAGCTGTTTAAGTGACAGAGCTCAACAATAACAGAGATTATTTACTATTTACTCTGTCTGTTTTCCATCAATACCTTCAATTCTTTGTTTTCCTCTAATAAATAAAAGCAAGTTATAAACAGTAAGAGTTGGAGCTGAACTTCTTATTTGGCTGCCAAACTGTTTTGAACAAAGTCATGTTTCTAAAGCTACACTGGAAAGCACAATGTGTAAACAACATAATAAAAAAATAACATAACTACATCCCATATTAAATAGTTGTTTGCACTTTTATATGTATATACCTCACAGTACTTATTTGCTGTTGTTCCAGAATGCTTTTAAAGACACTGATGTGAGTGGATACTGTATCTGCGACATAATTCTGTACAGAACAGCTCAGTGATGACCCTTAACAGTAGAATGATTAACATTTAAGGATCCCAGAGGACATCTACAAGCCCCAAAAGCACACATGGGCATCACTGGGCTAAGAAATACGCTATAAACAAGAGACAGTCCCAGACTGAAAGAGCTATGAATAAAAGATCATGCAGTTGGATATACCTAGAACAGTAAGTTCAAAGATAACAAATCACTTCATTTGTGGAAGAACAAAATCACAACAGCACACATTTCCACCATAAAATAAATGGAGGAAGGGATAGCAATAGCAAAGGGTCTTGCAATAAAATCTTCCCAAATAATTACTTAAGAATGAACCCACACATAGAAGCAGTTGGCTGAACTCACCCCAATGTCTTCATCACTCTGTATGAGCTGTGAATGTCCAAAGAGACGTCTCTTCAGTATAGGTTCCACTAGCGTAAGGTACACCATGTACAGAAGAAGTAGGCCCAAAATAGACAGGTATATGATGATTGTAACCTGCACAACACAAACACTATTATCCCAGAGTTCTGACATTACTTCAGCCATCTCTCACCAGGCAGAGATGAACAAAAGAACTGTACAGTCAAAGTTTTGGATGAGCCTGACAACCGTCAGTGGTGTCAATATGACTTAAAATTCACAAGCAGCAAGAAGCCATCATCTATTACATTTTAGGGCAGGTTTTAGGGCAGACAGATAAATTAACTTGAAACAAAGACTCTCTTAGGGAAGCATTGCTAAAGTCTTATGCTATCCTTCTTGAAACAACTTGGTGTTCTCTTGCCTTATTCAGGACTACTATCTACAGAAATTAAACTGGTCAAAAATGTAGGGGTTCCTGCATGGCCTCCATTCACCAGCACAGATCTGCATTCAGTCACACAGCTCACAAAGAAAAAGGAGAAAGGGAAAAATAAAAAATCCTAGAAAGCCTCCTAAAAAAAGGAAACTGTATAATAGAACACATACTATATAACTTATTCACTCCAGTCAGAGGCTCAATGGCTATAACAGGATAAGAATGAAGAATCATCAGGTAAAGCAAACATGATCAGTTTTGCTCTTCATAGCTTGCCAAGATGGAAAGCAAACTTACATCAAGCAAGCAAGACAGCTGAATAATGAGAGAACACTAAGAAAAATACCAAGTCCAAAGCTTGACAAAATACCGTATCACACTCAGAATTCCAGCAAAATATAAAGCTAAATCTCAAAACAGGAGAACTTAAACTTCTTAAGCTCACCCCTTCAGCTACAGCATGATTCTACTACTACTACTACTCCTCAAGACAAATTATGAACAACAAAATAAAAATCTTAAGACTACTTTAGAAGAGTTCCCCCTTTAGAAGAGTATTTCTCTAAAAAGTCCTATTTGCTATTCAGTTAAAGAGTTTAATACATAACAACAGAACATGGTTTACCTTAATTGTGACAGAGCTTCTCTCTTCATATTTGCACTCACAACGTAAACAATATGCTTCTACATCAGGTCCAGGGACAGGCATTGGCTCAACCACATGAAGACAATCACTGAAGAAAGACAGGAATGACTCAACCAAGTGAGTTGGTTTTGACTTACTTATTCCCTTACATAGGCAGACCTCACATCTTCAGATACATTCAGATCCCAGTTACTTGGGCTGAGAATTCACCCTTGCTTAAGATAGGTTCTAAATTATAAGTATCAAAAGACTTTCTTTTTTGTTTTTTAGTCACTACTCAACTATTATTTTACTTAAATGACATATTTGTTAACTGACAAGCTCCTAAACAAGTTAAGACCTTTCCAACTAAACACATTATTTTATGGAAATAAAACTGTCAGCATAACAAGCCCAAGAATTTGAAACTCAGCACACACGTACCATTTGACAGTGACATCTCTAACTCAATTTCAGCTATTACATTTTTTTTTTTCTCCTAATACTTAAGGAGTTTTATTCTGCTTTTCCAATATCTGAAGGAAGATTAACCTCTCTTTGGTGTTTATGAACAGAAGCTCTTTTTTTCTTACCATCATGTGTTATAGGCATTAAGGGAAAAAAGCAGTCATCAGATGAGTTGTTTATTTAAGCAATAAGGTTGTGAATACACAGCATTCACTTTGAAGCACTGGAACCAGACAGGAAAACATACTTTGACTTGAAAGATTACAAACTCCTAGACAGTTCCTATACCAAGAAGCAAGGTTGACAATACTATGAACATTCTACACCACAGTACTAAAATCCAGCTGCCACCATACAACAACTTGCAGAACTACTTCTACTAATAACTTAACAATCTGGGGTTTTTTTTGCTGACTCGGTTTGGTTATTCCGTTAACATCCCAAGCTCCCTGCAGAGCACTTATGGAACAAATTTCATTTTGATTCCCATCAACTCAGTGTTTGTGGAGTCAGAAGCGTATAACGAAACAAAATGCCTCACATGATAGCAGCAGCCAACAATTCAATTCTGTATTGGACGAGATGAAAATGTTGCCAAGCCACATGGCCAGGCATCAGTTTACCTCTTCTGTTTTGTTGGTATCACTTTTTTATAACTAGAACTGCTGAGTGCCGCATCTCAATCTCTAAAGAGGCATGGAGGGATCATTTTTTTCCATTTATTTGACATGAGAAGTACAAACTCCTCTGCAAAATAGTGCTGCATTTAAAATGCAAAATCAGAAATACATACAAGTTATGAACGAAGAAATTTCTGTAAAGGTTACGTCAATATGCTTCTCAAGTAGAGAAGAAAGCCAGTACGTTGCTTGGGTACAGCAGAATATCTGTTACTGTGAATATATCAAATAATATCAGCAATTTTTTTTCTCTAGTTCAGTTTCACATTGCTATGGAGGGTAAAAGCTCTCAGTTTGGATTACATGTTTCCTTGGACTGTGATTCCATGGCAGTTTAAGAGAAATACATGGAAAAGGTTGACCCTTTCCTAAAGGGTGTTCCCACTCAACAATAACAGCACCAATGAAGCTATTCTTCCTAGCGAATCTAGGCAAGTCAAAAGCACAGTTTCAGGTCAGCTTGCAGTTTATCCACCAAAGCAGACAGGGCACCTTCCCTCCCACTATGCCCTTGACTATTAAAGCAATCAGCCTCTAGACATGAAATACAAATGCATTTCTCTCAAAGTGGGTTATTTAACTGAATGTCATGTAGGTGCTTAGTCTTACACAGCACGATGCTTGCCTAGCGTGTTGTTTGTCAGGACTGAACTGTCAGCAGTAGCTCCAAACTCTCAAATGGAAAACACATTTATTGGTGTTGGAGCACTGTCAGCTCACACTGATGTTATCAAAAGGCATTGTTTGGCAGTCTGTGAGGATGAAAAAGAAGGACCTCTCCAACGAAAGAACAGAAGTACCTAAATAAGAGTATCATAATGCAGGCTACAAGTTCAATATTAAAGATCACGTCCAATATTAAAGATTTTGAGTTCAGATAAGGGGGCAGTAAGTGATCATACTGAATGTAACTCACTGATCTGACTCTTGCCTCAGAGCGACAGATCTAAATGCCTGAAGGGCAGAGCACATCACCCTGTTCTATACAATAACAGGTCACTGGCACAGATGCAGAAGCCCAAGTGTGACACTAAAATGGTCTACTTTGTTGCACATGACCAAGCAGTGAAGCCTTTTTAAAGTAGCAAGAAGGCAACTCAAACAAGAAGACCAAAACATTCCCAAGTGGTCTCACAAGAAACAACCCCAACAAAATAAGATTTAGGACCAGAAAATAGGCTTCTGAGATCCTGTAAGCACCATTTACCTGTCACCATGAAACGAGCCAAGACTACAAAGTTAATTTTTCCTTAAATCACTACCAATATGATTTAAAGTGAAACGAGGCCTTTTCTGGCAGTAGGGCACATGCTAAGCAATGTCCACTGAAAAAAACACACTTAATAGGCAGAGGAGTAATAGGCAACTAAGCCATTAACAGAGTCACTCTGAAATGCCAGCTGCAGCTGCAGTTCTCTCAGTATGTCTTACTACTGCATTGACTATGACTAATTTGTCACAGCAGGCCTAATCACATTAAGCTAACCACATGGGACAAAACAGTAATTTAGATTAGACACTACATTTTATGTTCATTAACACAGATTGAAATTTATGGTGTTGTTTCTCACAGCTCTTCTGTAAGTAAGTCAGTAAGTCAAGGCACAGCTCTTAATACACATCTGTATCACTAACTTCATTCCTCTAATTGTTTTGGTGGGATTACTAAGGGGTATGGATTATTCATAATCAAGCTGCTAGCCAGCTGCTATTCAACAGACCAAAAAGCCTACTAATAATTCTTGGTATATAAGGAAAAGAGTCGACATATCAAAACATATTTCACATTTTTATAGGTTGATCCACAAATTCCTGAGCACTTTGGATATCACAGCAACTCCAAAGCATGCTGCTTTAAATCAGTGCTATCTTCCTTTCTTCCCCAGCTGCTCATCCCTGCCCACGCACACTGGTCCTCAGCTCAGTTTAAATCTGACAGATGCCATGGGTAGGTCCAAGCAAAACAACACAGTACATGGCTGAGACACAGGTTTCTCTATACACAGGAGAGAGAATGTGCTGCTAGCTATACTGCATTCTCTGACTGTGATTTTTGAGGAACAAACCTCCAAAACAATCTCTGAACAACAGGACTGGTTTTAAGAGCAGAGAAATAGGAGAAAACAATCCCTATCCTAGATCAACAGATACACTGATACCATGATATACCATGATACCACTTGTGGTCACTGAATTCAAATTACAACACCCCTTTTCTTCTACTACCTCCAAGCATTAAGCAACAGGAACTAAAAATGGGCAAACAAAGCAATCCAAAATAGAAGATGGAGAAACATTAGGGGTGAAAACCCTCATCTCTTCAATTCTGAAATGCTTTTAGAAGCGAAGGCGCAATGAGCTGTAGCAGAGACGTTTTTGTCATCGCCACAGAACGCTGACAGACAGTCACGCTGTTTGTAACTCCCCACGATAAACTCACCAGTCCTTCTGCGAGACGTTCTTATTGTAGATGTGGCCCGAGTGGTCTTTGTAAGGAGGGCAAATGCATTTACATCGGACGTCCTCGGAATTCTGCAAAGCAAACAACACGCTGAGCCGGGACACGGAGCACACACACAGTATGTCACACCCCAAGAACTGACAACAAACCACCTTCATCTCAAGAGCTCAAAGCAATTACCGGGATAAATACACAAACAGCACTACTCACTTTAGCCTGTGCGCCCAGCCCCGCCAGAACAGCCAGCAGCCCGCAGAGGCACAGCCAGCCCCCAAGGCCAGCCGCCATGTCGGTCCGGGGCTTCTCCTGCACCGCCTATCTAACAACACCGCCTAATTAACAACACCGCCTAATTAACAACACCGCCTAATTAACAACACCGCCGTGCAGCCGCCATCACTTCCACCTTCCTCCCGTTCTCTTCCGGTGATGTCCGCTCCTTATTGAGGTCCGCGGGGAACTGCGACAGCGCCACGAGGTTCCGGGCGGAGAGGGACTAATATCGCGTTAAATAAACGGTGTTTGTTTAACCGTGGTTTTGTTAAGAGGAAATACAGCCGGCGTTAAGAAGCATACGCGGTTTAACGAGTTAGTAACAAACAAAAATAAGTATGAAATAGAAGCTGGGTCTCATTTGAAACCATGAATAAACCCTCTCCAAGTGCTTGGGAGTGTAAATGTAATGTCTGTGTCTGCTCAAGGTCTGCCCGCGGCCGCCCCCTGCTTTCATATGCACTGTAGAATATCCCCATCGCACGGTAATGCAGCTGGACACACAGCAATGCTTGGGGTTTCGTTTTGCTTTATTAAATAAAGAACAGCAACAACAACATGTAGAATATCCTCATCACACGGTAATGCAGCTGGACACACGGCAATGCTTGGGGTTTCGTTTTGCTTTATTAAATAAAAAACAGCAACAACAACATGATGTCCCAGGGCGAGTGAGCCAGCCTGGATCCATCCCGTGCCTGCCCCATGCCTGTCCCATGGGGAGACGTGTCTGGCACAGTACCATGCACCTGGAGGTCAGGGCTGTCATGGGGTGTGATAACAGAACAGCTCTTCTGGTAGCTGTATTTCAGCTTTCCATGCTTTTCCCCTCCATACTCTTATGCTGGTCCTAGCAGGGGTTCCTGCATCATGCCACTTGTTACTTAAGATGGTGGAGATGGCTGGGTTGCTGGGTTTTTTTGCCTCTAAGATGGCAGAAGTCACAGGGGTACACATGCCCTGCTACCTAAAATGGCGGAGGTAGCGAAGATGGCCATGTTTGGCTCCTATGTTGCATAAGAGCAGAAGTGGCAGGGTTTGCTGTGTTGTCCCTATAGTTGTCTAAGATGGCGGAAGTAGCAGGGGTTGGTTCCTCTTTTTACATAAGGATTGGTGATCCTTGCTACTTAAGTAGTGGACTTGGCAGGAGTTGGTGCCCTCCTCTTGAGGTGGCAGAAGTAGCAGGGCTTGCTGTGTTGTGCATTTAGTTAAGCTAGCAGAAGCTGCTGGGCTTGGTGCCCCTAGGTACATAAGATGGTGGTGATGGTATGGTTGCTGTGTTCTGCCTCTTGTTACTTAAGATGGTGGAGGTGGGTTTCAGGGCTGTGTAGCAGGGCTGAAGGAGAAGTGAGTGGGGGGTGAGGGGCAAGTGACTTCCCTCTCTGCAGTGAGGAGACAGGAAGAACACAGCAAACAACCCTTAGGGCTGCTGCCTGTAGTGTATCAGGATTACCCAAGCTTTTGGAGCATGCAGACGATTTGCCTCCGCTGTTGACACCAAAGCAAACCTGAGCTATGTGGAATGCAACCTTCTGGGCAAATCATGATTACAAGCCAATATTTAAATATAGTTTATGTATTCTTAACAGGTCCATTGTCAGCTCCATGTAGAGTCTGACAACATGACAGCCTGCCAGCAACAAGTTGGGATAATCCCCTCCAACAAACATGCTGGATGCTTTCCAGAGTAAGTGAGGAAACCATTTTGCATAGGTCAGGACATAGTCACATTTTCCATAATGCCTACAGCAGGGCTTTTTTTTAGAAATTTCCCTGTAGTTTGTGAAGCGAACGGTGAAGGAACACAGATCACTTGGTGACACAGAACATATGGACCACGTATAACGTAACACATACTCATTATCCTAGCTCTTTTCTCTCTCAAAACATATAAAGTTTGTTGTATTCACTCATGCCAGTCTGTGGCACCAAGTGTATTTTCATCATGTAAACAGGCTGTGACAAATTGCAGAACTTACTCAACTGGTTCTGTTAAAGCTAAACTTAAAATCCATGTTATTCATCCATGTAAAGCACATTATAGATTGATTAAAAAAAAAACAAAAAAACACAAAAGTACTGAAACATATTAAAAGCAATAAGTGGCATTCTAAGTGAGACTTGAAAGTTACAGATAATCAAGTTTATCCATAACTAAACACACAAGGGCAACTTATACAAATCTTAACATTTTATAGACAGACAGACATGCCTCTGGGAAAACCTCACTGAAACACTGCAGTGTTCCCCATTTTCCATATGCTTGTGAATTATTTCCATCCAAGAACAGTGTTTACTTTCATTTAGAAGGGCAATAAATGCTCTTCAGAAGGAGCGTTTTCAGATGCAGTCTCTTGAGACCTGGAGAATAAGCAATTTTGAAGTTTTCCCTACTTGGATAGGAAAACTCCAAAAACAACCTGATAATGCTAGGACTGGATCCAGCTCGCCTCTTGCACGTGAGCTGGTGCCAAGCCATGAAAGCTGCTCGCATTTGTTTCAGATTCTTTCACACGTTTCACAGAGGAATATCAGACTGCACATTTTAGCTAATTTTCATGTCCCCATTCCTTTGCCTGTTTCTTTTCTCTTTCTTACATCCACTTGCTATCCTAAATGGCTGAAGCTGCAACATGGCACATGGTCAAAAGTTGCTCTGTTCCCTCTGTCTTTCCTCAGGCTCCATTAAGTAGCTTTAATTTCATAGGAATTAAAAGAATCCTTTGCATATAGATTACTTCTCAATTGTACTATTATACCTTGTTTCAATACAGTGAATTGTGTAATGTTAACAGTGCATCAGACATCTTAATAAATGAGCTTGAGTTACTATGGAAACACAAAACACCTTTATTTAAAATTCAGGGAAAATTGCCCCTAAAGTCATGTAGCGAGTATACATCAGATTTCAACCTTAGCTAAACAATTCATCTTTCGAATGACTGTATCTGCAATGAAAGTGTTTTGAAGCGTGAAGGTGGCTCAGTGTCTTCCCAGCCACCCACGCTCATAGTCTGTGATTGGCAAATCGACTGCTGAGTTGAAAAACATGCTGAATCTTTAGAAAAACATAGATCAAGTTTTAAGCTGATGTAAATAATGTGTAGCCTTACTGTATATGGAACACCTTCGTGTAGGAAAAGATTTCTGATAGACTTTTTTTTTTTTTTTAACATACTCAAATATTTCTAATACACAGTTGATAAAAACCCTATTTTAAATGGCTGAAACAGATTTGGGGATCTTCCGACCCTGTCTGGGATCTTCCTCAAAGCCAGGAATATCAAAACAAAAAGAAACAGGAGCTTGTGATTCGCAGCTTCTTGGTGTAAGAAGGGGTAAACCCCTTTTCTTCTAGAAGGGTCCTTTTACTCCTCAGAAAATAGTAAGCAGTGATCTCTTGAGATAGGTAGATTGATTAATCCTTAAGAAAAAAAATTTTTTTCTTTGAACAATTCGATTTTTTTTTTCAGGGGGGTTATTTATTTATGTATTTTTAGCATGCCAGTATCAAAAGCAATATTGTGAAATCACTGTAAATTCAAAATGAAAATGCAGAGAGGGTGGTTTCCAGGATAAAAAAAAAAAAAATAGTCTGTAAAAGACATATTTGCAGCTACTCTTCAGCTTTGCAATCTTACAGAAGAAATGAAGATGGGTTTCTGTCTTCAAGAGAGCTCTCAAAGATTTATCTGCAGGGCTCTGAGCCTTAGCAGAGTGCAGTCTGCCTCCTGCACTCCTCACTGAGTCCACAGGAGATAAGCCCTCTTCAAGTTAATGCATCTGAGCTCTCGCATGTTTTTAACAAAGACTGTGATTTAGTATTAAGATCTGCTTTGAGACTCACAACAATGAGCTGGCCTCTCTAAACTAAACATTACACTTTTCCATTTGTACAACACGTTGGATTGGAAGTGCTTTTTTGTTATAATCTTGTAGCTTCTGTCATATTTGTCTTCATCTTCAGGACTCACACAGCTAGTCCCCATGACAGCTAAAGGCACTTCTTTTGATAGTTCCAAGGCTCTGCTTCAGAGGCTTCTTCCGGGGGCATGTCTTTTCTGCTTAGTCATCTTATAGATGTATTTTATGCAGAGCTTTGTGTTTCCAGGCACTGTATACACAGAGTATTTGTCTGCTCTTCCTTTTCCATTGCAGCATCCTTTCCAGAACTGCCCCATCCCCATAGCAAACAATGCACTAAGCCATGTCCTTATTCTTCTTTGTGTCCCTGGGTATCCCTCAGGTCAGGTACAGCAGGCAATACTGATGATAATTTTAATCATTTACAGTATGATTATTTCTTACTAACGCAAATTACCATCTTCTCATGTCAGTTTATCCTATTCACATTCAGAGCTGCCCTGCTTGCTCTTCTCAGCTGAGAAAATCTTTTCATTATCGGTGGTTATATAAAAGAGTAATCTGAAGGGATTATGTAAATGAGTAATTGAATCAGTACTGTTGCAGTCACTGCCAACGTGAGAGCAACGTGACATTTGCACAGAAAGAAAAATGAAATGAATATGGATTCTCTTCTGTTTATTCCTTATATTCAGTTTTTAAAAAATAAAATAAAATAATGGCAGTACTTGTTGTTATAGCAGCCTTTACTCAGCAGTGAAGTGTGGGAAGCAATTAATTACAATGTCAATTGCTTTAGCCTAATGAGAGATTCACCTGCTAGCATGTTGGTAATCAGCATCTGTTCGAATACATTCTGTCATCAGCGCTGGGTCTCTTAAATTGTGCAGTGCAAATTTCTCTCCTGAGGTTCTGTCTGGGTCCAAAGCCTAAGTGGCTCTGCTCAGGTTAGCTGATATTTTGCTCTAATGGTCATTGGTCTCTGCAGAATGCAAAGAGAAATCAATGCCAGTGGGTGGGTGAATGGGGCAGAAGGCTTGCAATAAAAGCAAGCTTTCTAAATACAGCTCATCACACAGACCCATTACATTACAGTAATGCAACGTAATGGCTGGTGGCTTCCTTTCATAATGGAGGCATTATTTTGCAATCTGACGGTAGAAGTTATGTAAAACCTTTCATGACATAAATATATGCATATGGAAAGGACAGGCTGGGCAAATTGTGTTTAACTCTACGTTTCTATATTTGAATTTTTATTTATGATATGAAGCAAATGGGGAGAAGTGCTGAAACAGCTCTGCATTTATTTTATCTTTCTGTTTCAGTGAATCCACTTGACTTTTCTGTGGGCTGTAAGAGTTCAAGGTCCTTCTCTATTAATACAAGGTTAGCCCCTCTTTGAGCAAACAAAAACATTTTATTAGCGGCAGCTGACTCCTCATATTGTGCATGTGGGGAGAATGTAGTTTTATGCGTATAATTTCAATTATATGTGTCCTGCTCTTATCAATGTAATTACTGATGCGTGGGCCTTCCTTCAACAAAGGAGATATGCTGCAAAGACAAGGAGTAGTGACTTGTGGATGAGGAGGGGTTTCAGCTGATTAACCACAGTCTTTAAGTCCACAGCCCTGACTTCAGCCCTTGCAGCATGAAGATCAGCTACTGTATTTGTTTATTTAACTCAGCGTTTCTGCACAGTGAGCACAGAACCCCCACAGCCAGTGAGAAACATTAGAGATAATGCAAGGCTGAAGTGGCAACACAGTTACAGACTTCTTTGTAGTAAACTGTTACAGCTTTTTTCAAACTTGTTGCTAAGTAGAGGGGCTTTAACCAATAACCCCAACATATAACCAGGGAACCCTTCCACATGTTGGCTCCATTTTCTTCCTGTGCCTTCTATTTTGGTCACTTTTCCAGTGTACACACCAAGCAAGCCCTGGATAGACATGGCCCCTCATTCACACTTCAGTGTCAATAGGAAATGAGGAGCATACGCTCAGCATCTTGCTGGACCAGTCCAGCAGCAGAAACGTGGTCACACTGCAGATGCCTGCTTTAATTAGGAGCTCTTTAGTTTGTCAGCAGACCTGGGCAAGTAAAATGAAAGGTTGAAGGCAATGAGTTGCATTTGGCTTTTTTACTCTAGGTTTTTCAGCTAGGTTTTTCATCCTTTCTCACAACGGGGCATGCCTTTTGCATTTGATTCTATTTCGCTGTTCTCTGTGATGCAGCATTAATAATATTATTTGTTTATTTACAGATATATCAATCTATATAACTGGAGGAGCAAGAATCTCTGAATTCTTCTTCACCCAGGAAGCCATTCTTAACCACTGCTTATCCCCAGCAAATACAGCATCACATAAGGTACTTTCTATGGCCATAAAGAAGTTTATAATAACTCCATTTATGTGGTCCTGCACAGGAGAGGTAAGTTGCATTCAAAGGAGCATTATGTAAAGGGGTTCAGATCCTTCAGAAGACCACAAATATTGACACTATGGCAGTATTTTGTATTCTTAACTTGCACACTGGGGTGACATACACATTGGTCTACACTCTGCCTTCTGCTGTTATTTATTATGGATGCCAAATTAACAGGCTGTTAAAATGGGCAGAAACTGTGAAAATCAAGTGAAATCATTTAAGTAAGCAAGGACCCCAGTAACTGCTCCTTAACCTTGTTTCAGAGGGTTCTTAGATGAGGTTATGCTTTCACCAAGTGTTTTTAATATCAGCCCTTTCCCTCTGAGGGCCATGTCTAGGTGCTGACTCAGTTGATGTAAATTCTGCCTTCATTCAGCTCAAGAGGAGTGACACCATTTTCACACAAACAGAGACTCTGCACTTTGGATTTCATTCAGATCAGATCTCAGCTAGGGAAAGCCTGATGGCTGGCCCTCCTCGCACAGCTGAACAGCATTGATTTTGTGCCACCACATTGCCAGAGCTCATGTAGAAGACGAGGTGCCCTAGTTGCATCGTTCCCATGACAACACTCTGCAAAGCAGCTTCCTACCAGCTTCCCTGGCTGCTTCATTACATCTGACAGCCATGCCAGAGAGCGACTCCCAACCCCAGTCAGTGCCTCTCTTTCCAATTAACAAAAAGTGTTTTACAAGGAAAAAAATGTCTGTTTGAAATAGCGGTGTTCTGATTGTCAGAGTACAAAACAGTGAAGCTCCCCAGCACCCAAACATGGAGAGCACAACTGAATTTAGTTTGCTGCTTCACACTGTGCACTGCTGTTCAGTAAGGTAATTGGGTATGACTTCTGGTTTTGCTCCAGGATCTGCATTTGTTTTCCCTGGTGCTGGGTGCAGTGTGCCTGTTTCTTCATCTGTGCTGAAGTGAATTAAGGTATATCAGAACTTCAGGGAACTCCTGATTTCATATACTGGAAGGCAATGACTTGCTGGAATTAATTATAGCAGAGAGGAAAGTCTGGTTTTGTTAGGGGTGAACACCATCCCAAAAGCTACACACCTCCTGACTATACCTGGCAATAATGCCTTGGTGAGCACAGCAGAAGCCCAAAGGGCCAAACAGAGGTGTATCAGGCCAGGGGCTCTGCAGGCTGTAGCCTGGGGAGTTGAAACTCATGGAATGGGAAATGGGGAACATACAGATGAGTTCAGGGCATTGAACCTGGGTAGAAGTGGAGGAAACAAGCTGAGATTTCCTGTCTGCCAGTCCAGCACAGTTCTATAATGAGATGAAGGGGCATCACAGCTGCAGCAGTGAGCCAGGCCCTCCACACACTGCAGCTTTTTGAGCATCCCTCTTGTAACCCAAAAGCCTTGCACAAACCCAGTGCAATGCTGCTCTCACCTCTCCCACTCCTGCACAAGGTGTTTCCTGCACCACATCAGAGGGCACTGGAAGGCACTGGTATGACAGCACATCACATCTCCTGGGCACGTACTCCACCAGCAGTGGCCAAGCTCATTGTGCCCTGGCTGCTGTGGCTGGGTGCTTAGAAAGCAGCCTGTATGCTGTTAGTTCAGGGTGCCCAAACTCACAGGCAGCCCCTCATGCCACTTGGTGACTGCAGCACACATACTTTGGGTCTCTGCATTATTCATTGTTGTCTGGCCCAAACATCTCTGTGAGCTCAGCAGTAGCCTGCACATTACCTTTCACTTAATTCAGTTACTGGTTAATCTGCTATGCTGTTCTATTCTATCTGAGCCTCAAAGAACAAATCACGTGTGCTGCAAATTACACAATGTCCATCCTTAACTTCAAGCAGGTGCTGAGGAACAATTAGATCACTGTCTGCAGGAGCTGCCACTTAACTAAGAAAAGACAACGCTAAGTAAGACAGATGCAGAGACAGCCCAAAGATTGCTCACACTGATAATGAAATATTAATCAAACATCATTAGCAGTCTGCAGAGTGCACAGTACATCATGTGCTTCTGGGCATCCTCTGCCAGCTGACAGCACCTACCAAAGGTCCCTTACATCAGGAGCAGAAAGCAGCTCTGCAGCTTCAAGGAAAAGATCGAAATCTGGAGCGTTTCCCAGACTGAGTGATGTGGCTTCTACACCCAAGTATAGCTGCCATTTCAGACAGGCAGCACTGTGCCCACAGAGGAGCAGAGGCCGGGGCTAATTATTGACAGTGTTTTCAGATGGATTATTTTGCACGCAGCTTTTTCTGCTTAAACCTCCTTCATTCTGCTCTCCTGTTTGCCTTCTCCTCTAGCCACAACACCCTAATTTTAACTCATCAGCCCAGAGAGTGAGTCAGTTCTGTTTATATGGCATCTACTGTAGCCCTGACTGGAGCAATCCCCTACACAGGATCTTCTCTCATTAATTGGAAGGCACCTAGCAGATCACTGGAAGGTGGCTCATGATTGCAATTCCATGCAAAGCAGTAGGCAGAACACAACGTGATCTTGGGTGGAACAAATTTTTATCTAGGAAAATGCTAAGCTGTAAATGCCAAGTTGATCGACTCTCTTACATAATTTGTTTTAAAACTATATGGCCATCTCCTTTGGGAGGAAAAAAAACCTATTTTTGCCTTTTATGAGCCTGAAATGTCACTGAAGCCTGAACCAGGAAGCATCATAATGCTTTCAGTACAGAAACACTCTGTGAGTAAAGAGTTTAAAATCTACAATTATCCTCTTTGAACCCTCAGACCAGGACAACACACAGGGGCACAGTGCCCTGCTGTACTGGGCTCCCAGCCCCTCACACCACTACTACCCAGTGTCCCTTCAACTCCAGCTCTGAGCCATGCTTTGCCCCCATTAGAGCTTTCTTGCTCCCTCGGTAACCTGCACAGAGACCAACAAAACCCTGATCTTTCCCTGCATCCAGTCTCTGCGGGCCTGAATAAAAGCTGGTTGATGGGCTCACTGTGCTCACACTGAACTTCATGCTCTGCTTAGGTACACACTTTGGATGCAGGGAAGAGCAATGAGTCACTCCCAGGAACATCTCTTCTTTTCTAATTAGTAGCCAGAGCCGCCCACTGTGGCCCAGTTCCTCACACAGAGCTGTCTGCCCTTGGAGCTCTCACGTGTTCCCTGTGAGTCAGAGTGTTTTGCAGTGACGGAGTGCTGATAACTCTCTATGCTCCATCTGAGCTGTTTGTGGAGGAGCAAAGCACTGGGGTTTATAGTAACACGTACCAAAATATGCATTTATTTTTTTTTTCTCATTTAGAACATCATTCTCCATATTGCCATTTAAGCAGTCTGCTGCCACATTGCCTTGGTCTGCATTGCCATGAAGGCTCTCTGCAGTTAGGATGACCTGGGATACAAGGCGGCAGTTGCAGACCATGGGTGCCACTGCCAGCTCCTCTTGTGTTCCCCAAGAGGTTCTTCTGGTGTGACAACCAGTTGTGAGCCCCTGTTATGTTTAGGTTCATGACTGCCTTCCCTCCTACTTTGAGAACATCCTGAGGAAGTGGCATCACCACTCCATTAACAAAATCAATAAATCAATGGCATTTTCAGCTATAGCATTTCTAGTGAAATGTCACTGATACCAGCAGCGCCGTCTCTAGGAGTCTTAATTTTCCATTTGCAATGTGGTTATTAACAGAGGAGGAAGAGGAGGAGATCAGCATATGGTTACTGCTAGAGAATCAGGAAACCTGGTTTGTGGGGAAGATGCATCTGTTGAAAAGTAGAGCAGCAATGTGCAAAATACCTGAAAATGAAGTCAAGTGGAGCCTTTCATGCTGGGAGTAAGATATGGGTGTACTCCAGGCAAGCCCGGTGCAGCCCCTTGTCATGGTTTTGTATGGAAATAAGTCATCTGGCTATTTGCTTCTGAGACACGTGAATCACTTCTGTTTTCTCAACACATTGAGCATCACGGTATCATCAGCAAAAAGCACCAGAGAAGCCCATCAGGAGGACATCCCAAGAGCTCTATTAGAGAACAGATTGAGCCTCAGCTAGCTGTGCAGAAATGGCCCAGTGGGTCTCCTCTCATCAGCTGTTCTCCTGGGAGGTGCTACAGAAAGTTGTTGGTGGAACTCATCATGGTACAAAATGCTTGTGATAGCATTGCTGTAGAGTTGCTCCAGTAGTGTCCAGTGATCCCGCTGAGACAGGAAAGACATGCTGCCATGGCAGCACCAAGGCATAAAATCATAGAATCATTAGGGCTGGAAAAGACCACTGAGATAATGTAGTCCAACCACTGACCCATCACCACCATGCCTAAAGTGGCTTGTATTGCCCCAGAGAAGCAGACAAACACAGCAGAAGCAAACTCGTTTTTTCAAAGGACATACCAGCACCTGCTGTGTTTCATGCACCCCCTGGGAGGGAGATGCCCGCTAGCAGAAGGCTGTACCTCCAAACGCTCCTGCTTCACCATGAACATGCTGTGTGCCATTTCACCCACCTATTTTATGCTGCTGGACTCCATGCAGTGTGAAATCAATTCCCGACAATCACAAAAGCACCACAAAACCCCATCAGGAAAAGATTTAAATGAACTCTATTCTCAGTAGATAAGTGCAGTGAAAGCAAATAATTGCCGTATCCAGGGTACAAGCAAATAAACAGCAATAACAATTAAACTTTATTTAGATTTAATTTGACATTTAGCACAGTAATAAGCACAGAAAGAAGTACCAAAATACCAAACTCATAGCATATAAAATAATCAAATATATTTCATATTTAGTGAAGTCTCTCTGCAGCACATCGGTGGGACTGCCCTGGGCAGCTCAACCATGTATATATGTACATAGAGCTGTGTTATATAAAATACTGTATGTAGAGAAAGCACTGAAACTTACCACCAAAATAGAAAATAGCTCAAAATTCAGATACTCTGGATTTGGTAGTGATACTCAATATTGAAAAGAGGTTTGAGCCCACTGCAGGAGGTGAAGCTCCAGCTGCAATCTACCACAGGCTTGGGATGTGCCATGGGCACAGCGAGGACTGGCCAGTGGGGCAGTGCTGCAGGAGCACACAGCCACACTGCCACAGCAAACAGCCAGTGCAGATCTGCCTGCAGTGGGCTCACTGTTCCGCATAAGTGGGTGCAGAACTTCAAGAGAGTATTACTGCATTTTAAAGATGCCCCTTCAGCAGATGGCTGTCATTAATTCCCATTAGCTTTTTAAAATTCAGAAAGCTGCTTCTTCAGCAAGTCAAGCTCCTCCAAGCAGTATGCTACGTTTGTTCTGGTTTCCAAGCAAGCAGCTCATGAAGTAGCAACCAACCACCTTGGTGCTATGACATAGCAATGCCAAATGGAGTACTTGTCCTACAGAAATTCCCACTTGCCCTGAGGGAAGTCAAGGTTAGCATTGTAGAATCCCAGGTGGTTTGTAAATAGGTATGGAACTATGGCATTCCTGTCAGCAACACTGAAGTACAACTGGAGCCCCAAACACAAAGAAGCGCTGGGCCAGGGTGCTGATGTTTTACAGGCTGGGAGAGCCAGCAGAGCCGTGGTTCATCGGTGGACCTGTGAGGCACTCCATCTGCTCTCTTCCATAGAACCATAGAATCATTAAGGTTGGAAAGGACCACTAAGATCATCTAGTCCAACCATCAACCCATCCCCACCATGCCCACCAACCCATGCCACTCAGTGTGACATCTACCCGATTCTTGAACACCCCCAGGGATGGTGACAATGTGATTTGTGCTCATTTGTTTCTTTGGGGCACAGTGCAATTATTAATTTCCCTGCCTACTCCAACTGAGAAGGCAACCAAGAGCCCTTTAGGGACCTTCCCAGTGGAGGGGAGAGCCATGCAGCAGGTACTGGAAGATGCTCTGAGCTCATCCCGTGCATGCAAGTGGCTGCAGAGCATACACCTGAGCCCTTCCAAGCAGCACTCCTCTGCTGCAACCATGCAGCCCTGCAGAGGCCTTACCCAAGGGTAATTTAGTGATTGCTCCTTCTCATCAAGCCAGCAGTTGTGTCCCCAATTATACAGCAGCAATAACATGGCTAACAGGATGTACTATAATTCATAGATGGCATTAGCATTGTTACTGTACTACGAGTAACCCGTAGGTAATGGCTCTTTGCATGTGACAATATCAATTAAGCGAATATAAATGCTTAGCCTCTGGAAAAATCATTAATAAAAATTTCATTCTGATAGCCTCTAATCACTGCTAAGTACAATTACTCATAGGAGGCTACTATAAAAATTATTTTCCTCACCAGAAGAAATTCTAAGGTTTTCCCAACTGTTCATAATAAAGAGAGCACTATAGAAAAGTCCAGAAAATAAGCACACATTTGTTTCTCAAAACCCAAAGATAAACATGACAATATATCTAAGGAACTGGCTACTGAACAGGTTTCATTTAGCTATACTCAAGCCGTAGCCTCGTATAAATATTTTCAAGCAGCGTATTGCTGTTTCATTTGGAACAGCTGCAGTGAATTTCTTTGATGTTGAGCTCTCGTGTGGGGATGGCATTTCCATTTTTCTCTATGCTTCCAAAGTGCTGAAACAGGAAGGAAAATATACTTAATATAATCTGTTTTTGCATGAGAAAAAAAAAAAAATTGCCTTGAATGCAGCAGCAAGAAATAAATCATAGCTGCAGTTGTGACAGAACTGCTGGAATCCTCTCTCATTTGTATTTCAAAGGAGATGGGGAAGCAGCCCATGTTGTGCCCCACAGCCAGCCCAGGGCACACCAGGGTAGTCACCCACAGGGTGGGCAGCACAGATTCATCTTCCTGCAGGGACAGAAAACTGCAGCTACAGCAGCCAGGGGCAAAGTGGGAAGAAGAGGCAATGCCACGACCTCCAGGCAAGGTCTCTCCTGCGCTTTTTAAAGCAGCCAGGTGGGTTTGTTTGCTGCTCTTTGTAAATATTTTCTGGAAAAAATGTTTGTTTGGGGATGTTCTCATAGCAGAGCTCAAGGAGTCCTCCTAATGAACTCAGTACATGCTCAGAGGCACTTCCTTATGCATGTTTCTGCAGATACCCCCTTTACTGTGCAATAGTTACCAGATGAAAAGCAGCAGAAGCTGGAAAATGTTGCTGGAAAACCCATGGGCTCCGGTAGAAAAGATGAAAAGAGAAGGCTCTGGGGAGACCTCATTCTGTCCTTCCAGTACTTGAAGGGAGCTTATGAGCAGGAGGGGAACTGATGTTTTACACAGTCTGATAGTGATAGAACAAGGGAGAATGGCTTTAAACTAAAAGAAGGGAAATTTTGGTTGAGTGTTAGGAAGTTCTTTACGCAGAGGCACGGCTGCCCAGAGGGGCTGTGGGTCCCCCATCTCTGGAGGTGCTCAAGGCTGGATTGGATGGAATTCTGGGCAGCCTGAGATGGTGGCTGGCAGCTCTGCTCCCTGCAGCAAGGTCCCCTGATCCCACATCCCCACTCCCCAGCACACTTACTGTTCTCCTGCTCCTGCGCCAACACTGTCCACAAATGGGATTTCCTCCCTCTCCGTTTTGCCCAGAACAATATGGTGCTTCTCCAAGTTTATGACACACTGCAAATAATAAATGCCTTCATGTAAGAGGGAACGCCACAACTGAGTGATCTCCAGCTTGAACAGAATCCCTGTAGGAAAACCTTTACCTTTAGGGACTTCAGTGTCTGCAGGCCAAAGGAGAAGGGTTTCTCACTGTCTTCTGAAAAACAGGAACATTTGTATTTATACAGTCAGCACCATCTCCCCTGGCTTTCTGTATCTCCATCCTTCCCTGATGGCTGCCTTGCTAAGTAAGACCCACTCTAGAAACTGACTGAATTACTCTGAAGGGGAGCAATTCAATTCTACTTGAACCGTGTTGCATTCCCGAGGCTCCATGCCTTCCCTGAGGTAACCCAGCAGGACCCATACCCAGAACAGTACTCACCCACGACGAGTGCTGCACACTCCACGTGGAGTGCTCCCACCACCAGCACCAGGCGCTCAATGCGGCCGATCACCCGCTCGCTGTGTGGCAATGAGATCTCCTCCTCACCAGGGAGCACTTCCAGGCGTTCCCTTAACCTGCACAGTAAACACACTTCTGACGTGAAACAATCATGGGTCAGCCCCTTCGGGAAGCAGCAAACTGCATTTGAAGGGTACTCTGTTGTGGAGTGCTCTCAGCTTGTTCCTATTTGCAGGCTGCCATCAGAAGGCACTCACTTAGCAGTTTTGCAGTGCTGTTCTGCCCCTTCTTTTACCTGAGGAATCTTTTTTCTATCTTTCCCCAAGACTTAAGAAGTGGCTGATCTAAATTTGCTTCTAATTTAGTGTTGGTGGAAGCAAATGATGCTCCATGTTTCCTTCCATCAGCTGAGCTAACAGCACAGTCCCCATGCCATACAGCCGGGATGGGGTGATCTTATGTGCAGATAGATAGCAGAGCTGGCTCACTGCAGTGGAGGCTGACACGTGGAATACATTCAGCCCAAGAGAAGAAGGCAAGGGTTGTCAGAAATATCTCAAGAACAGAGATTTCTTCTTTCTACACCCCAAGAGCTATGCTGACAGCGTTTATTACTTTGGTTCACCTTTTAAACTGAACTGGAATCTGATCAGAGGTAGTAATGTCTCTCTCAGATAGAGGCTGTGTTTAGTCCTGGCTGTTCAGAGGCAGAGAAGCCAGCGCTGAGTCTGGGATCACCTGCATCATTGAGCACAGCACTAGGACCAGTAGAGGCAGCCAAGAGAACAGTCCAGATCCCCTCTAGCTCTTCACTTAGAGGCTGGCCTCTGATTGCTGCCAGGAGCACACCAACGAGGAGTTCAGGTATTCCCAGACCCTGAGCTGGCTTCTTCTGTCCCCAGGTGAATTGGAGTGTCTTTATGGGGGCAGTCATTTCCCAGAGCCTCTCTACAGCTCCAGGGAAGGCACACAGACTCTGGCTTTGTTCTGTTCCCCCTGTGCCCTCAGCACGTCTTCCTTCTGTGCCCCAGGATTGGAGTTGGACTCATGTTTTATCACAGCTGCATGCTTGATAAGCAAGCAAGGCGTGCTGGAGCAATGCTTTGTGCCACACAGGGCTCACCATGGCATAGGAAGAAAAGCCCAGCATCAAAGCTCTGTTTTTAAGCTGCTTGGTTAATCTACCTTCAGCTTCTGTCTCCTCAAAATATAAACAGCAACGGAGCAGAAGGAAGCTGGGGAAAGGCAGCAGTGTTGCAAAAATAACACAGGATCTGCACAAGTAACGTGGGCAGCATGCAGGTCATTACAGACCACCAGCACACAGCTGGGACACACTGAGGAACCCATGTGATGTCCTGCAGGGATGAGACCTCTCCACTTGCACTGCTATTAATTGATAAACTAGACCGAGTTGCTTCACAGTTTGTAGTAAATGCAGCCACATTCCAGCAGCTATTGTGCAAATAAGTAATTACAGTTTTGACAGAAGAAGTGTCTTTCACCTATGGCTGTGCAGCAGTGCTCAGGCAGCAAGTGCAATTGCTTTTTACACAGTCATTGCAAGTTAGTGATAAAAAGCAGTGACTGCATCGGAATTAAGTGATCAAAACTCCCCAATGCCTGTCTCCACTCTCTGAGATCAGCAGGAGCTTTGCTGCCAACAGCTATCAGCCCATTCCTAACATCCCTTCCCTTTCCCTTCAGCAGGGAGAATCCTGTTCCTGGGAGTAGACAGAGAGAACTTTGGTTCTTTTATCAGAAGCACAAACAGGCACTGAAAAAATACAAGTGCATTCAAAGCTCTGAATGGTGCTTTCAGAAGCTGACCAGTTTGGTACAAGTACCTTTCCATCCCAGCTCCCTGCAAAGCCATTTAAAAATAACCAGGTTGTGATTTGGTGCCACAGCAGCAGATCCTTACCCCAGCCGATCCAGGCAGGCTGCTGACATCAGGTTGTGCTGTGAGCCAGTGTCCACCACAGCCTTCAGCTCCTTCCCAGCACACTGCGGAAACAAGCAGAGATGGGAGACAAACTGCAGGAGGGAAGGAAGACTGCAGGAACACCAGGGTTTCCTCACACCAGCCCATCCCTTGCTTGTTCCCTCCAAGCCATGGCTCAGGACACACTCTGCTACATGCACGAGACCCAATGGGTCACCAGCATCAGCCCCAGGACATGAGAATCTGGCTGTGAGGCTATCAAAAATAAAATGGGGGGGGGAGGGGTAGGGGAAGCAGCAGGGTGGGGAAAGTTACCTGGCAGCTCACCACCAGGAGCTCCTCATCCTCCATGCTCCTGGAGCTCCCCAGTTTGGCTTGGTTCAGCCTGTTGCTCTGTGCTGGAGCATCACTCTTCGAGGCCCAGCTGGCCCGGCTGCCTCGCAGCTTTGATAGGTTTGTCTCCATCAGGCGTCTCTGCAGGATGTTGTGTGGTTGCTTTAAGGACACACAAAGGAAGAGCAGGGTAAATGCAGGGGGAAGCTATGCAGTGACATGCATTGCCAACCAGCCTGCTTTCTCCTTCAGTGCTTGTGGGCCCCACTCTCGCAGCAAGACTGCCTCTTCTCACGATAACTGGGAACTTTCCAAACTTCCAGACTATGTGGATACCTGCTGGGCTGCACCCATTTGTTTACATGCCACCCCTGGCTAATCTGGCTTTAACTAAAGAAAACTATTCTTTTCTTGGAGAGAAGCACGCTGCCTCTCAGTATCTCCTCCGACTGCTTTCCCAAATGCCTGTTTTATATTTAATGCTCATCATGGATGGATGCACACACACTGCTGGAGGTGAAATGACTCCGCTTGATTATCTGCTCACTTCTCCGCCTGGCTGAGCCTTCCCCCCCATGCTTTCTTTTCCTTGTCATTTTCATTTGTCCACATAA
This sequence comes from Coturnix japonica, assembly GCF_054131305.1. Lineage (NCBI taxonomy): Eukaryota > Metazoa > Chordata > Aves > Galliformes > Phasianidae > Coturnix > Coturnix japonica. The sequence goes on along the minus strand of NC_140667.1, from coordinate 16,143,743 downwards.
GACCTTTCTACTCGCTCATTCTTAAATTTCTTGCACTCAAATGAAATACGTCCATTTTACAGACATCTGCAGAAGCATCTAAACTGGCAGACCCCAAAGACTGAAGGAATTTCAATGGAATTAGGATAATTTTGAGAGCCTGGTGCTGTAGTTCCCCAAATTAGCCAGCACATGCCCTCACGCAATGCCTCATCTGTAACATATCTTGGGCAGCATGTTAAATAACAGTGCTCACAGGAGGCTAATGCAACTTGGCATCTCCTAAAATAACTGGTGCTTCAGATACCACTGTTGGCATAGCACCAGTGGTCAGGCTGGACTAGAGTGATGAAAATAGGTATGCATTAAAAACATCAGTGGCTACTGGGACACATAAGCTCCTTTTCACTGTTTTTCTGCATGCAGTTTGTCACTTAACATGAGATGCTGTGTCTGACTGGCACACTCGAAAGCATATCTTGCATAGAGGAAATAATGGATAAATACCTGGATAAAGAGCCCACTGGATGGAAGCCTGCCCATCACACGTCAATCACCACCTCGCACCCAGCCGTGGCAAGATGTACTTTGGGACTGACCAACATTTCTGCATGGACAGCACAATGTGTGCTGTCTGTGTGCTAGTCTGGGTGTTCTTCTGATATGGCCAGCCTAACTCACGTTGCCAGAGCCCTTTGAAATCACGACACATTCATTGTTATTCTGACTGCCACCTACCCTTGACTTCAACCTACACATTTTTTACTCCAAATTCACCTACAGGTGTACTATTGGGCTTTCTTAAGCCCTAGATTCATGATGCCTATCTGGGATCCATCACAGTAAGGAAAACACCCAACATCCAGAAAACATGAGTTGCACCACCAATTTTGTTGATGCTTGTTCTTCTGAAAGCTGCAGTGCTTTCTGTCACCAAGGGGGTCAAATGCGGCCTCCTTGTGCTCCACTACATAAATAATCTCTTAGAAGGGATTGAAAAGGTTCCCTGCAGCACTGTTCTGTCTCAGGCTATCAGTTCACTTTAGCTTGTGTTTCCCTTGAATCTTGCGCGCAGCAGAGTGAGGGGTGTTAGTCACAGAGGTGACTCAAGTGGTGATGGATATGAACATGGCGAACAAATAATGTGCCAGGGGATGTTTGCAAATGTGCATTTTGCTGAAAACCTGCAGTTAGACCCTTTATGGGAAGGAAGACCTAGGTCAGCAGTGCACACAGGACTAGTGTGCCAAGGCACCCAGGTTATTGGTGCTGCCTTTCTACATGTCTCACAAAGCTGCTGAGAGCATTATAGAAGAACAGAGTGCTACGTACCACTATGCACATACAAAAAAAAAAAAAAGGTTAGTTCCTCCCATCATTCAGGAATACATAAACACAAACCAGGATTTTTTTTTTCATGAAGTATCTCCCTTTCCATCCTTGAGACATTGCAAACACCTGCAGTCCCCAGAAAAGTCAGAGTAGAAACCCAAAAGAAATGAGCGGAGACACCTGGTGTTGCTGAACCTATTTACCGCCGTCTGTCAAAGCCATAAATAACTCAGTCCAGCTTTGTTCCTCTCTAATTTATAAACAAGTACGTCACTGCAGCTTGCAATGTGCGTGTCTTTGGCAGCATCTCACTATTTGGGCTTCGGGAACTGGGGATGACAAGGCCTGTCACAGCAGTCTCAATCAGGTGAAGACAAAAGTCAGACAGATGCCAGCCCCTCCTTCCCCTCACCAGTCAGAGGTACACATCTGCACAGTAGATGCATCTCTGAGGGACCATTGCGGGCCACAGGGCCTTCATCACCACTGTTAGCCAGTATAAGTCTCCCCCTGAAAGGAGGTAACATTAGGTCAGCAGTGTCTGCACTTGAACAGAGCTGGTCACTGCTGATGGCCAGGGCTTGGAGCCCTGTCTTGAACAGAGGGGAATCTGGATGCCTGGTCCTGGGGGCTGTCTGCCCCTGTGCTTCTGCTCAAGTCAGGAGGAAGCAGGCAGCTTCTGCAAGCCCTGTGGGAAAGGAGAGACCTCCTGCATCAGAAAGAGCCGGTGCCTCTTGGACAAGAAGCAGGAGGGCTGTAAATCAGAAAATAATCTACACAAGTTGGAAGGGCAGAGAAGAAATATTCAGCTTGCTGTAGCAGGAAAACAAATCACAAAAGATACCAGGGAAGCAGCTTTCCCTTCCCCCTTTTTTCTCTGGCTCTCCTCAATCTGTCCTCTCCCCAGCCACTGCCTGTGCTGGGCTAGCCATCCTCAGCTCTGCATATCCAGGCACTCATCACCAGCCCTCACTGCAAGCAGCCACCCCAGAGACAGGCCCATCCGTCCCCACACCTGTGAGATGCTGCCTCCTTTCTCCTGCTGAGGCTGATGTAAAACCACTTCCCAAAGCAGTGCCACAGTAAGGTGTGTACTGCTGCTTTCATCAGTTCTTCCTCAGCCTCAGGGATTCTCTGTTCCTCCAGGGTTGTGTTCTGGTGCAGGCTGCCCAGGGAGATGGTGGAGTCACTGTCCCAGGAGATGTTCAAGAAACACGTGAGTCTCAGGGACGTAAGTCAGTGAGAACAGTGGTGTCTGGTTGGTAGTTGGACTAGAAGATCTTAATGGTCTTTTCCAACCACAATGGTTTTATGACATCTCCTATAAAATCCCCGTGGCCATGCTGGGTCCTCTCAAAGCAGTATATGCACTGCCATTCTGGAAATGTACAGCAGCTAGCAGCATTGCTTTGCTGTGATGTGACCCATGGCAGTGGTCTAAAGCTCACAGCACCAGCATGACCTTATGTCTTCTCTGGAGCTGCAAATGGGCTGAGTGTGTAGCTGGTGCTGCCGCTTTGCAGATTCCTCCTCTGTGGCATGGAGCTTGAGACTGTGGCCAGGACAATCCCTGGTCAAGTGTCCACTGTCCCCTGCTGTGGCCATGGGATGAGGTAGGGTTGCAGAGAATTGGCCCATGTCAGCTCAGCTCTTATCCCATCCTGAATGGAGACATGCCACAGCTAAAGGAGCTGGAAACAGGCCACATGCCTGTACTCCTTCCAAGGACATGGAGGGGATCAGGAGCCATGCATTGCCCTGGGCCCACCTCTTTCAGCCCCACATCTGACATGAGTAATGGTGCCTCTCTGCACTGAAAACAAAGCCATGACGCTGATGGGACCCCAGAAGCCACAGCAAGGAGCTCTATGCTGACTGCAGAGCTGGGGCCAAACCTGGCACTGGGGACAGTGGGGACAATGACCTCATGTCTTAGCACCCCTGCCTCCTGCTACCTGTTGTGTTTCTCACCCAAGTGTGGCAGAAGTCCCTTGGTTTCAGCCCCACATGAGCTGTGACAAGCTGTTCAGGCTCCACAGATAACAGCAATAACCATTCTATCACGCTCTGAAAGTAACTGCGTAGCTCCCCGACAGATAACTGCAGCTCTATGTGACTTGGCATGGCTCCTTTCAAGCCCTCCTCCAGCCAGGAGCTATGGCTCCCTACAACTGCAGAGCATTTGGGATGGCAAAAATCACTTCTAGACAGCAATGCAGAGAACAGCACACTCATTGAGCTCATCTCACCCAGAGCTGAGACTGAGCCAGCTGAGAAGAAAGGCTGTGATGGAATAGTATCAACCCACTAAAAGTAAAGATTTTACTAAAAGTAAAAATCTATCTTTTTCAACAAACATATATCTACTACTGAAGTATACATATATATACATATATATATACATATATTATATATATATATATATAGTTTCTTGCAAGATGCAAGAATTTTGCAAGAATTAGGGCAAACATTTTAAGAAGCAAAGGAGATTTCTGCAGTAGGATGTTATTTCCTAGTTCTTACATTAGAACTTTTGCTTTTACATTTAAGTATAATTCCCATGAAGGAAAGCTCCAACATTTGCGCACATCAGTATTCACAGGAGCTCTGCAGCCCCTGGACGTGATGGAGGATGTGGTATATCAGCTACAGGATCACAGGGATCATGACATACATATATATGTAAAACCAAGAACTGAGTTTCCTCTTGAAAATCAGCAGATGTGCATCAGCCAATGTCAAAGTGCAGTCTGACAGTTTGATATCTATAAGTACTGCTGCACCCCTAGGAGCTTTTTATGATCACGTTGCACGTACATCTGCACCACAGGGCAATATACATGTATGTATGGTATGAAGCCATTTTGATTTATTCTGCTTCTGAGGGGATTTTTGTACAGAAAGCAGCATCCCATTTTCTGACATTTGTGTAAATGCCAAAAATTATGCAGCTTTCAGCTCCCAACATAGACATCTGAAAGCACTACTGGTGAACAGCAGCCCCTGGCGATACCCAGTATTGCATTCCCACTCCGTCTCCTTCACATACATTCCTATACCAATTTCCCCAAGCAAGAACTCATCCTTTTAACAGTAAAACAGCATGAGAAAAAAAAACAACCTCCCCCTTCCCTAAAACTTCCTCAGGACCCTGTTTACTCTCAGGAAACGTGATAAACCTTACAGTGTCCTTGGAAGTCCCCAGTTTCTTCAGCCCATCCAGGGGAAGCAGGTCCGCAGAGTCCTTGTGAATGAACTGCACCGCCTGTTTCATCCTCCTCTGCTGGCGCAGCGAGGCGGCCTCCCGGATCTCCACTTCTTTCCTCGTCGGCTCCGTCAGAACCCCCGAATAGAACATCTTGCCGCTGGTGTGCAGCTCCCGCAGAGCCGGAGCGGGAGGCGATGCGCTGCCTGCGCTTTATAGCCCAAGCGCCGTGACGTGGAGAGCCCAGCAGGTACTCCAGCCCCGCCAAGGCTCAGCGCTGCGCGTTGCAAACGCAGCATAAGTAGCTCATGCTCAGGGAATAATGAGCGCCGTTCCTCTCCGCTGCCTCTTCTGACTGCAGGGTGAGCCGCAGGCAATGCCGCCAGCACCGCTCCGGGCTCCTGTTGGATGCCCCAGCTGTCCAGCATCATACTGCAAAAAGGAACGGCAGCTGCATCTGCTACAAGGTGCAGAGAGAGCAGATGAGAGCATAGGATGCAATAAAACACAGACTGTTTCACAGCCTCACAGAAAGGCTGCTACATGGGAGCTGACACGAGCACTCACGGAACAGTCTGTGCTCAGGAGGACTAGGCCAGCAGGTTGAAGGGGCTGTAATTTTTTCTCCCTGTGCTGGCTTGGCTCATCAGGCAACAGGAACACTGTTCTGCTATGGGTACATGCATCGAGGAGTTAAACACACCTGATTTATCACTGGGGGAACTGCCTGACGCTCCTTCACCTGATTAAATAGAGATGTATGACTGTATCGGCACTCTTCCAAAAGCAAGGGAGTGCAGAAAACAAAAAGACTTCCGCTAAAACCAGGAGGTGGTTTTAATCACAAAGGGGTTTAGGTTGGAAGAGATCTTAAAGCCAACCCAGACCAAACCCAGCCATGGGGGTTTGAGTCAGCACCCACCAGACCAGGCTGCCCAGGGCCCCACCTAACGTGACCTTAAGCATCTCCAGAGATGGGACAAGTAAAATTCACATAAAGGCTCCATGTTGGAGGGGCACCCTACCTGGTTTATTAGCAAATGCCCCCTCATCTCTGGTTTGCTGCAAGAATGAAGTTGCAAAAGCAGGTGGAACACAGAAAGCATCCCACACACTACAGCTCCAAGATTACAACCTGCCTATTCAGTTAGCAAACAACTCTTTATATCCCACTTTACAGCTGTTTTTATGGGTTTAGAAACCAGTCACAGTAGCAGCTTCACCAGTATAAGGAAAGAAGAGCTGCTGAGTTGTTTCACACCCTCATTTCATCTTCTCACTCAATGAAACACAAAGAACAGGGAGGTGTAGCAAGAAGTGGGTCGTCTCCCAGCCCTCTCCGTTGATTTTTATTTATTTATTTCTCATCCTTCCTTAAAAAGAAGTGATATGTTAATCTTTGCTACGCCCCAGAAAGCTGAAAAGGAATTGGACAGAGTGGCACAATGCCACAGAAACAGAGGAAACAGCGAGCAAGAATCCTGGAATGAGGCATATAATCCTGGAAAAAAAGACAAAACTGTAGAGGAAAGGGCTGGGCTCCAGAGGAGGGACTGGGGCCATGGAGAGCTCAAGAAAATGAGATCAATAATTTATGCGCAAAAATAAATTATCCCATCCATCAATGCAGGCTATTTAACAGCCAGCTTCAGCACGTTCAGGCAAATAACAGGAATTCCAAGGAAAATGTTTTTTACAGTGAAAGCGGTGAGGCACTGGAATAGGTGCCTCAGAGAGGCAGTGGATGCCCCATCCTTGGAGACATTCAAGGTCAGGTAGGATGTGGCTCTGAGCACCTGACCTAGCATAGGTGTCCCTGCTCCTTACAGGGCAGTTGGGCTAGATGGCCTTTTGGCCATCCAATTCCAACAATTCTCTGATGATTTGGATACTAAAAAGATGGTGGTTTTGTTTATTATTTTTTTTAAAGAGCCAGTTAGCCACTGGATCTTTCCAAGCTCTCTGAGGAGCTGAAGACTCCACGGAGCTTTGCTTTCCTGCTCTTCCCAAGCAAAAAGCCATTCCCATATCTCTCTCCCACAATGTCCCTCACAGTGCTTTCTTCAGGAACTCACCCTTTGCAGGCAGCCAGGAAACTGGAGCGGGCAGGAGACGTTTCTCCCCATCAGGTGTTGCACTCAGCTCTAGATATGCTGCGCAGTACGAGTACTGCAGGAAGAAAATTTCAAAAGGGCCAATTTTAAGACATAGTGAGACACACTAGTGCTGGAGTTGAGCTGCAAATATTTGTTTTGAAGTAAGCTACATATATATTCCAAGCGCTAGCCATAACTGCATCATTCATAGTTCCCAAATCTCAGTGGATTTCACTTCCCCCTCACCCGCCAAAGGCAGCTTGGGTGTGAAGGCCGTTTCTGCTGCCGGGGCTTTCCACACCATAAATTTTACATGCAGGTCATTAAAGATATAGGAGGGATCTTGTTAAGGTGAAAGCCATGCAAGTCATTGCACAGCACACAAACACGATTTTCTCTCTCCTGACACAGAGGGACCAAGGAGCAGCAGAGCATACAGGAATGCCACTGCTGATGGAGGCTGAAGAACCACAGGGCACTGCACTAACTTGCACTGGGCCCTGCACCAGGCCCTGACCTGGCAGAGCTTGACTACATCCTGCAAAAACCAAAGCATCAGAGTGCACCTGCAAGAGTGACTGGGCTGAACGGCATTCTCCCTACCCACATGCTGCAGTATTCTGAGTCTGCTTTGGCTGATTTCTTGAAGGAGTTCACTGTCACACAACAAAGGGCCCGTGGACTCCCCACATTAGGGGAATCACGGAATCGTTAAGGTTGGAAATGACCTCTTAGTCCAGCTGCCCACCTACCATCATATTAGCCCACTAACCACATCCCTAAGTACTACATCTCCAAGTTTCTTGAACAACTTCAAGAACAGCGATTCCACCACCTCCCCAGGCAGCCCATTCCAGCGCCCAACCACTTTTTATGAGAAGAAATTATTCTAATATCCAACCTGAAGCTGAGAGATATTTTCACTATCACTTACAACGCCTACACAGCAGAGTATCTAAGATGCTGAAAGGCAGCCAGTGCAACAGCAAGAACTGCACAGCATTTGTTCCATCAGAGAGGAGCATTGTTTTCACCCCCACATATTTTCCAGGTCTGGTCAGTGATTTTCTCACCTTCTTCAGCCCAAAGGACAAAGGGTCGCACAGCAGCCATTACAAAGCCCCAGTGATGAGAGGAGCCAGCAATTTTTCTATGTTTGTTGGACACAAAGGAGCCCATTCTTGGTCTAAATACTCCAATACAACAATCCATTTCTGTCCAGTTAAGCACCTGCTGGTTAAGCACAGTTAAGCGCGATGACTTGCTGATGGGTGATTTCAAGCAGATGGTTCTCTGGGCAATACTCCTTCTTCCCAGCATGGTGAAAACACACTCCTTTGTACACAAAGTAGCAGTACGAACACAAACCCCTTGGGGTGTTTGCTAGAGCAATGGCAATGAAGCACAGCCTTTTCAGTGCTTAATGTATACATTACCCTGGCAAACTTAATAGATCAGTGTTTGTTTTTAGATCTCTGGGGCTACTTAATCATAAGGCAGCTGGTCAGATTTTTCCTTGAGTCAACACCTTGAACGTTAGTGGAGATAGAATGAGGATACATGACACCCAGAATGACATCTATGCCTAGCTACAGTCATGGAAGTAGTTTACTGAACTTGGCAGCAAGAAGTTTTAAATATTTACCCATAGATTGCTTCAGGCATGAAACAATAGGTTGTCATTTTCTCCCTCTTCCTTTATTTCTAAACAACTGAATTATTCTCAGAAATAACTGTCTCCACAGGGAGGTGCCTGCAATGAACCAGAAGATGAGGAGAAAGGCTTCCATGAGTTAGAAAAGGATAGCCCACCAAGGCCTATCACCTCACAGCGAGCAGTACAGGTAGGTCGGTAACAATGGACAAGGAGTACATTACACAGCAAAGGGAATCCTAAATCTTGTCTTTGGGTGACAGGTTGAGAGCGGACACTGAAGTGTCCGGGCACGGTGGAGCACAGGACATTTGGAAACTCCTTGCCACACGGTGGAGCTCCTGGTCCTGAAAGGAGTCACACAAATCTTGGACCCGCTCTCTTTTTCTTGCTTTCTAGCTAGAGAATTTTCCTCTGCTCAAGTATAAATCTGCTGCAAAAATATTTCTCATTCTGTGAAATGTATCACTCGAAGAACACAGGACATGAAGTAAAATCAAAAAATATATATCACTATTTCTGGACAGGGACTAGCAGATTGTCTCCAAAACAGTATTGCCTTCAATGGTGACACAAATTACAGTACCTCCAGGGATAAAATGAGTTTAACATCATCAGAATTTACAAGCATTCCTGCAAAAGTGCCCAAAAGAGGCGCTTATTTCAATTCACACCAATGCAGGACTCACCAAGGAACAATATTCTTACTATACCATTAAAGAGACTGACTGAGAACCCCTTCTGCCTCTCCCACTTATAGAAGTACTCACAGAAAGACTTCATGAGATGAATATTTCCTCCTTCAGAGGGTAGGAAGAGGATGGAAGAGGGAATGGGCTGTTTTGTGGCAGTTCTTTGTCAAGTCTGAAATTTCTCTGATTTCCCCATGGAGCAAAAAAAAAAACAAACAAAAAACTGAAGAATTCTCAACGTGAATGCTTTAAGTTCCAACATAAATAAATGTTATTACCCAAAATAAGGATGTTTGGAGACTTGGGATATGTGGGTTTTTTTAATTACCATTATTTCACCATTTAGGTATAAACATCTTTATTCTGGAACCTTAAGACAAATCAAAACATGAGCCCAAGATTTTTTACTGTATTCATTTCAGATAAGACTAATTTACATCAGCATCGGAGAGGAGGTCAGCACGGTGTAAGTCAAACACAGGATCTCTCACCTCTGTGGCGCTCCTATGTTTATTTTATGTAGCCACGACTGCAACACGCTCAAGCACTGCGAGCATAAGTGAGCCACCATTGTATCCCCCTCCACATGGCACATGCAAAATTGCAACAACTCGTAACTGCTAAGATTTAGTGAGACAGGTTACTGGATACTCAGTGCTAATATTTGCTATCGCACGGAATTGCCAACAGTACTTCAATGTAAGTCTCCGAACACAGCGGTTGTGTTTGCCGTGTTGTGGTTTAGTTAAATATCTCCACCTCTGAGTTTAGTGAACTGAGAGATGCTTTAGCCCATGCTGAATCTATATAGGAAGTTAGCTGCCCCAGGAAAGCAAAAAAGGTGAGAGTGTGTACACAGCAAGTACCAATGATGAGACATGGTGCTACTGATGACCTGTGCATTGAGGTGTTCCTACCCTACTTTGGCTGCCATCAGTTGGATCATATGTCCAATTACAAATACAAACCAAGCTGAGCAGCTGAAAAAAGGGAAAAAAATATCTTGCTAATTGTACACAAAATTGTATATTTCCAAAGGCAAATGTTCAGAGTCCGTTGCTGACAGAATCATAGAATGATTTGGGTTGGAAGGGACCTCACAGACCATCAAGTTCCAACCCCTGAGCGCAGGCAGGGTTAGTGCTGCCCAGCTCAAGCGGGGTGTCAGAACCTCCCACCATTTCCTCCAGCTCCCTTTCCTGTCTGGAAATCTACAACTTGCAACCTGCACAACTTCTTGCTAGTAATTTGAAGAAAGAGGAGAACAGTCACAACCCACTTCCAGAGCTGATTTCAGAAGGGTCTCCTTCCGCTGTGATCTAAAGAAGTGCCATATCTGTCCCAGTGACATGGATCTTTATGAACCCTATATTTGCATTTTATGAACACAAAATGATACAAAATAGAAGCTCATTCTCTCAATCAATCACTGTTCTCCAAAAAGGTAGACTTGTTACCATAGCTGGAACCAAGAAGTGCTAAGCAAAGAAAATCTGTATGGGAACATGGTGCCATTACCTTTAGCATGCTTGCCTGGGAGCTCTAGTTTCCCAGAAGAACATTTCTCATTTTGGGGCATGTCTCGCAGAGTTTTCACTGGACTAGTAAATCATCTAGATGCTACCAGAGATACTGCAGCCACCCCCAGGAACAGCGAGATGCTTCCCCTCACTGCATTAACACATCTGTGCATGAGAAGATGTGCAAGGAAGCCCCCAGGTTTTTGCAGACAATTGGTTTTGTATCTCCTGCTACAGAAGACCTAAAACAAAACCCCTACTGCTGTTGGGCAACGTGGATCATTTTTCCCCTAGGTCCACATGCTGCCCTCTTCTGAGGAGTGCCGTGGATGGTACACAGTGTCACAACTGCCCACGGCACTGCCCTGACCTCCATGGTGTGAATGGGGTACATAACAGAGGGAGCTGCAAGAGCCAGCATCCACAGGAACAGCTGCTTTGTGCAGGCCACTACAGCCTACACCTCATTATCAGAGCTCCTCAAAAATCTCCTCGGAGAATATGCCAGGCAAGAATGTACCCTGAGAGGCTCAGAGGGAGACACAAGGCTGTAGCAGGTAAAATGAAAGGGTGCCACAGAATGAGCTTATATTTCCCCTAAGCCAGACCTTCATCAGGACTGAATTTTACTGCTACACTCCCACATGTAGAAACACACTGTGCTATGGGCTAAGAGCAAATGGTCATGCTGTGCCCTGTACAGAAGTGGGACAGGCATTTCAGAACTGCCATGTCCACCCATTGCTACAGGCACTGCCTGGGGAGCTCCCTGCACTGGCTGAGGATAACAGCAATGCCTGCAGTGTTGAGCTTACAGTTCTTAGACCGAAGTTTCCTTCTTCCACTGAATGAAGTTGCTGTTCTCAGCATGGATGAACCTTTTCAGGGTTTTATTTTTGTAAGTTTGCTGAGAGAATTAGCACCTATGGGAGCCTGGGCACAGTAGCTATGCTATGTAAGCCAGACAGCCTCCTGAGCATTTTTCTGCCAGCCCTGTTTTTACTAACTGGTACCTCTGCTTTCCACACAACCCTCACACCAGCACTCCATCACTAACAGCTAATGGGGGGCCACCCACATTCATGAGCGGGGCTGTGCCTTACACAGGCTTGTCTTGTGGGACACACAGAGTCAAGTTCCCAGTTTTCCATACTGTTCTCTGAATTCCACATTAAACACCAGATAAATCATGATCCCACCTTACCCCAGGCTGCTCCTCACGACCAGCCTGCTCAGATCAAGCAGCTCTAGGTTTTGCTCCAGGCAGCACCTCCAGCAGACAGCAAGCATTTTACAGCATGTCTTTCAGCTGGTGACAGGACACAGGTAGCTAGAAACCTTGGTCATGGAAAGGGTGTGAGGAAGGTGCCAGTGCAGTGACAAGGAACTCCTAATCTCTGCCTGTAAATCCAGGGCACCACATGGATAGCCAATACTGCACAATTAAAAGGCTTTTGGTACCTCCAAATGCAGGCATAAGGTGTGCTGGAAACTTCTTTTGCTCCTGTATTTAACCCCAACTCTGTCCTATCAGTCTGTGGGCCAGGAAGCAGTGACATAGAAATCTGCAAAAGAACACACCCAGAGAATGCAGGTCCTACAGAGTGCAAGTTTAACATACTTCTACATTCTTCCATCTCCTGATTTTATTTCCACATAAGATTTGCACATCTCAAAGCCAATGTCCATGCTCACTGTTTTGCTTCATTTCTTCCAGGACAGCAAGTGGGAGACGATGCACAAAACATGCTGAGGCTACCACTGCTATACTGGAATCCTACACATGAAATTCTTAACCTAGTCAAGCATAAATACACATCATACTTAAACATCTCAAAAATATTCACTGATCTAAGTATAATATGAAACACTTGAACTAAGAAAAGCAAATTGCATCTCAAGTGACCACTTCAGGATATTCCAGTTTCCAACGCGATTTTCTCTCTCCTTAAAACAATGAAACTCTCATTTCCTGATCCTCAGAATCATCACAAATAGGACATTTCATGGCACATTACTAAAATACATGTTTGTAATCTATAGTGCCTATTGAAGGGAATTGTGCCAGAAAAAGAAGAAAAAAAGAGCAGGCTTCAAATTTGTTAGGACAAATACAGCAGCTGGCCAGTGTGAGGGGGTTTCCTTAGTGAATTCATTGTGTACAGACACATTCAGTAAGTAAAAAGATATTGAAGCTGTGCTTTCTAGCTTATTTTTTGCATTGTGTATTAAATGATAGCCACACCTCAAAAAATACAGAGCATGAAAACCTGTCCTGTAAGCACAAGAACCTCTCAGTCTAAATGGGCAGCAGCACAATCTCTTGTAGAATGGTTTGGGTTCATAGATGCTTAGAAACAACACTACTGACACCAGACCCAAGTTTGGCTCAGGTGCTTTTAAAGAATCACAGAATCATAGTATTGCAGGGGTTGGAGGGGACTTCAAGAGATCACTGAGTCCAACCTCCTGCTAAAGCAGTATTCTACAACAGTTCACACAGATAAGCATCCAGATGGGTCCTGAATATCTCCACAGAAGGAGACTCCACAGCCTCCCTGGGCATCCCGCTACAGTGCTCTGTCACCTTTACTATAAAGAAGTTCTTCTGTATGATAGTATGGAACATGCTGTGTTTAAGTTATAGCCATTTCTCCTTATTCTATCTCTACACACCGAGAAGTTCCTGGCCTCACCCTTTTGCCTCCTGCCTCCCTTTAGAAGTACAACTATCTACTCTAAGAACAGCCCTGCACATGAGAAATTTGAAAGGAGCAGCAATAAAAGGAAGAGAGGCAGTCCATGTATATTCCACTTGTGAGAGGTTTTATATCCTGCATCTATCATTTACAGAATGTCATCTAGATACATAGTAAAAAATCCTTTGCATTTCTGAGGTTTTTTTTAAATGCAGAAACGTTTACAAACTGTTTCTGTTGCATTGTCTTCCCAAGGATTACCATACCACCATTTGTACCTCCACACCCACGTCAGATCTCTTCTGATTCCTTTGATACCCTTCAGATCTTGCTTTCTATATTCCATTATGACTTACTTCTGTTACACACATATTCCAAGGTCCCAGCCAGAATTTTGGCTCCAGTTCTGGGAGTTCACCAGACAGTTCATACAATACAATGGAATATCACAGAAATGACTATGAGGGAAAAAAAAACCAACAAAAAAACAAAAACAAAAAAAAGCAGTTTTAAAATCATTTAAAATCATTATTGAACAACTGGTTTGTAATTTCAAATGGTCTAATTTTAATTTTTTAACTCTAAGAATTGGTGTCAATGAATTTAAGGACAATCTCTAACAAAACTAAGGGAATCCTCTTAAAAATATTCTGCGTGCTTGTGTCTTAGCGCAGGTTTTCACCTCTGCTTTTTATATTGTAAACTCGAATAGGTTATTTTATTAAAAAAAAAAAAACAAAAAAAAACCAGAATAATCTACAAAGGAATAAAACACTGAGGAGTTACTTCAGGCAGCTGACTGACACAGCTATTCACAACAGGTCAACCGATTCCAGCCTGTCATACACAAATTGGTTTTGGCACAATTATTAGTATTAAGACCAGGATAATTCCGGACTTAGAACAGCCAGAAATAGGCGCTCTACTTACACCAAGAATCATATCTCTGTGGGTAACAACACAGGCTAACAACATCCTACAGCAAACAGAATGCTATGGTAAGGGGCTGTTCCCAGGATATGAAACATAGCTGGTGCGCAGTAACTTGCTGCACAACCCTTCATGTGCTTACAACACCATTCTTTAGCACAGCAAAGACAACTTAAAATATTAACCAAGGTTTTCATGCAACTAAAAGATCACTGGTTTATTTCTCTTATTAAAAGTAAGTCTGAAACACGTCACGTTAATTTACAATCAAGAAAAAGATCCTTATGTATATATCTCATGTAGATGACATTAAGTCATTCACTTAACACTAATTATTATTTCAAAACTTAAATCCTTTTGTAAAAGGTTAAACACTTTGGAATTATGTCTTGCCAAAAAAAAATAGCATCAGTCTACAACCACACAGAGTGTAGAAACTCAACTTCTACAGAGCTGCTACCATTCCTATGAAGTTACAATGCCAAGTGTTCCAGCATTCTGCAAGTCACCACTTCTCCCAGCAGTTCAGGTGGCAACAGATCCCTCTTGGGCTTTTGCGGCACACACAGGAACTACATAAATGGGAGAACTTTTAGTCATTTTTTCAGATATAAAGTAATAGGGGAGTGCTTCCAAGTCTTTTACTTGTTATGTAGAAAATGAACACAGCTGTGCATGTAGAGCAAAAAGGATGTTTCTTCAAGGGCAGGTTCTTCTGCTCAGTGTTGGGCCATATACCACGCTGATGTGCTTCTTTCCTTCCGCTGACAGCAAAGAAAATACCCCATGCACGTGAGAGTACCAGAGAAGCAAAGCTGAGATCCACCGTATGGTCCAAAGGTGAGACACTGTTCCCAGAGTGGCTGAGCAGAGCCAAGGACATCAGCATGCCCACAAGATGAGGCACAGTGCAACAAACCCAGAGACTGAGTTGGTGACTCGCATGCAGAGCAGGAAAGCCCAATTTCACCAACTAATAATATGTGGATATCTGAAAACAGTTTTGTTTCCTTGAACCTTTGTTGAAAACAATTGCTATGATTTGTGTGTCACTCAGCAACATGGAACTGTTCAAACCTGCAGCCCTCTTGCAAGAGAATTCAGCCCCCCCTCAGCAGATAGCCTCCAACCCACAGCAAAGCCACTGTGCTAGCCTTGGTGAAGATGCCCAGAAGCAGGCACATCATGGCTCTCTTCTTGCTCTCACCTGCAGCCTCACACCCATTCATGTACCCTGGGCAGTGGTGCAGCATCTCATCCATCTCAAAGTGCTCCTTTGGCAAATGGGGATGGTTGGTGGGTCCCTGCAGCTCACTGACACACTGCACCTGGCACATGAAGTCATGAACAGTGGAATGGCAGAGGGCTGTGCTGCCAGTAGGAAGCTATCTGGTAACGCTTTACTTGGATCTCAGCACAGCAGTACTTTCACCACAGAGATAGCAAGCCTTTCTCATCCCACTTCCCCTTGTCTTGGCATCCCTTAGCTACTCCTTACATGTCACTACCACATACTTGCTTCTAGATAGCTGCTGCTGTCCCTCCCAGGGGGGGATGGTTCATGAGTAAGCATACCCACCAGCAGAACACAAGGCCCTGGCTTCTTTCCCTCTCTTCTGCCCATCTATCCTCCCTGCCTCTCCACTCATCCCTCAGCCTCATTTGCTCCCTTTGCAGCAGGTCTGGCAACCCCCATGCCTGCAACAGGGACTCGCCAATGTGCCACAGGCACCTATGGGCAGCACCTGAGCCAGAGCAGGAGTCCAAGTAAGCCAGCTAGGACACAGTTCTCCCTCTTGGCAGCAACACATGCAACTTCTCTCTTCCTCTCAGACCACAGCAATTCCTTCTTGGCAACACAGTGTCAGTGGTGTAATGCTACTGCCCCTTCCCTTCATGCCATGATCAGGACATGTCCTTACCATGTGAAAGGATGCACTGTCTCACATGCCACCACATGGGACATCTGAAGCATGGCAGTTCAGCAAGGCTCATTTGGTAGCGTTCATTCACCCCTAACAATGTAGGGAAAGGATTCTGACTCTAGCTCTACATGGGAATTTCATCTGTCACACTGTGGATGTGGTATTACTCACATACAACAGTTAAATACCACGTACAAGTGCGGTGAAAACCAGGGAGATCCAAGCTCACAACAGAAAAGGGAGCTTTTGTCCTGCCCACTCTGCAAAATGTCAGTATCTGCCCTGAGGGAGCAGACAGAAATCACCAGTGGGCACTGTGTCACTCAGAGCACCGCCAGAGAACAGTTGAGAAAGACACCAGTCCTAAGTCCTTCTTCAAGCAAATGGAACTAAGGCCATCTACCTTCAAGACAAAATACCCAGAAGGTGCATTACACTGAGAAAGTGGTTTCCATGGCCATAGGACAGTGACGTAATAGTAAAGTGGACAGAACAACACTAAGACAACAAAAAAACATTTTGATCAACATTTTTCTCCTCACAGGCTCTTTCAGAATACTCTTTGTTCAAATGAGAAGCACAAGCTGAGGAAAATGACAGAATCTGGGAGTCCTGAATGGCATAAGTAGATGCACCTGTGGTCTGGCTGAAAAAATATCTTCACAGATCTGCTTCTCTCCAACAAGAATGGGAAAACAGCCCTCCTCTGCTCTACAAGGCCATTGCAGGGTGCTCAGACAAGGTAAGGGGCATGAGAATTGAAGGTCATGTAAGAACCTTAAACAGCTGTAAATCATGACATACAAGAACACCATCTATGCAAAGACTGCATTTAAAATGGAGTTTATGCTCAGCTGCAGGTGCTCCAAGAGTAGGATTTTACACTACTTGGAAAAGCCAACACACGATGCTGTCCCAGGCCTAAGCACAGGGAGAGAGAATCAGAATTTAGCCAAGAATTTGTTCTGTTGCTGCATCTGCAGTCAGCTCAAATTGGAATCATCCAGTTGGTCACGGTCTGCTTCCTGTTCCTGTGATGCCTTGGTGTCACTCCACTTAAACCAGTAGATTATCAGTTCACTAACATGAACACAGATCCAGACCAGGAGCATTTGAGCTAATATTCAACCCTTTGCTTATGCTTCATACAACATGTAGTTCAGAGAAAAATTACATACTCTGCAATTCTTGGACTCACTGGCTTGGATTGAAGCATTTCAATCTTAGTTCTGAATTTCCTCTGGAGCAAAAGTTAAGAGAAACATCAAACTAGTTCTCACTTTCAGAGAGATCAAACGTGAACCCAGCTTTGTTGAGGTAATGTACAGTAATGGCAGCCCAAATTTCAACCCAAACCACACCACTTAGCCTGTCTGTCCTCATTAGCTCTTGGAGTTACGAATGAAGCATCAGGGCAAAGCTCTCAAACTTCTGCTTGGCACCATTCAGTTACAGAAATTATGGTCAGTCTCTAATTCGCAGATCCATGAAGTATCCTTGGGTACCCAAAAGGTATTATCTGGAAAGGAATCAAAACTCTGTTCACCAAAATATTTATATTAGCTGAGAAAGCCAAACACTCCCAAGAATGGAGCTGGCAAGCTTCCCCAGAGTCTCTCTCCAGTATGTACAGCACAGAAAGCAGGCCCACCTACCACAACCCCTCTGTGTATGCCAAGGACTGGTTAGTATTTTAAGGACAGTGCCAGCTATTTGTAAGGCCTCAAAAATCTGGAAACTTTGGAGCGCAGGAGCCGAATGAAGGATCTTGGGAACATCTCTCTCGACTCTTGGGCTGTGTACTTGAAGTAGTTCTGTGGATGTGCCAACACATCGAACAATGCTTTTATCAGCTTCTTGTCCTAGAAAAACAAAAGCAAACTTTACAGTAATTCCACAGGGGAATTAGGGTCAACATCACCAAAGCTTAATGCCTGGTAAAAGATTATGAACATTTTACTTTCCAAGTAGAAATATCTCAGGAGCTCATGGACTGGTAAAGCAAAGCTGGCATCCAGGCTCCTGGGAAATCACTGGAATTTCATATTTATTCTAATTAGTGGCAGGATTTATTTTCTCTTACTTCCAAAATCAGCAAAGAAAAATAAAACAAAACAAGAGTCGAACCAACCAACAACTCCCCCCTCCCCCAACCCCAACCCCTCCCCCCCTCAAAAAAAAAACCCCACAGAAAAAAAAACTATACCACCTTGAAGCTTATATCCAGCAAAAGAAAAGTCTACTTGGAATGACATCCACTCAACCTACCCACCTAACAAAGTGGCACGTGTCTATTGCTCCAAGGAGGATCAGGTTCAGAGCAGGAAACAAACACTTTAATACATAGGTGTCATTTTCATTCAAAACCAACATTTTAGTGGAAGGAACATACCTTAAGTATTTCTTGATGATTTTCAGATGCATAAAGTCTACCATCACGAACGATGTCTTCTATTAGCTCTTGGTAATCCTCTATTGAGAATGCACAAGAGAGTCCTTTGCATGTTCATTTCATTTCCATATCTGATACCTCCCTTGATTATACAATGAAGCCCTACCCCCAAAAAGAACCAGTGGTACTTGGTTCTCATATCAGCAGTTATTCCAATGCTGCACCATTGGAACTTATCTGCAAATACCCACAACCCATTCTTGATTTCTTTCTATAAGAGAAACAAGGTAAGAGGAAGCTTTCTTAAAAGGCAATCCTTCTGGCTAATCGGAACTGGAAAAGCTTCGGAAAGAAAAGCATCACCTACAAACTACCAGCTACTAATGAAACTCCAGATCTCCATGGAGGGGCACTCATCCACTACTCCAGCGTGAACAGAGATATGCCACATTATATTCACATCACTCATGCTGAAGGACAAAGCATCAGCTCCAGCCTCTCTTCTGGTGACTCTGACAAGGATCAGAAGGGCCAGAGCTTCAAGAACAGGTATGTTTCTCCTCCACTACTTCACAAAAACACTTATCTAAATCAGCTGGTAAGATTCAAGAGCAAATGTAAGAGTATGTGGATGCAGATGGTGACCTCTCTAATACCAAATTACATCTGATAGCAGCAACACCATCAATGACATAGGTATTTTGGGCTCTGCCCAATTCTTAACTGGGAGCAGTCTGCCACCCAAAGTAACCCAGAGCTGGGAAAGCATAAAGGTACATAAAACTTGGATGCTGCCTCTAAGTTCTGCATTTTGCTTTTGCAGGTCAGAGCCCAGAATCTCATCTGTTTGGTTGTGAGAGGTTTGTGAGAGGATGGAAATGTGATTGCACTTAAAACTGTAGTGCAATGCAGTGATCCTTAACCTAGCTATAAAATAAAACAGCTACTGGAAGCGGTCTAACAGTGACACTGCTGAGAGCACTGGGTTATTCGGCTTCTTAGTGAGGTCAAGGAGCCCACAAGGAGTTCTGCCCTGCTGCAGCTGCACAGCTCCACACACATCCGGCTGTTCACATCCACTTACCATCATATGTTACATAAGGGACTTGGAATCCTTTGGCACTGTTCCCTTCATTCGACTTGAACTGTATCCACAGCTTCTTAGACCTAGAAGTGAAAGCTATTGGGCGTTCGTAGGTCTGACAGGTTTCATACGTGGTCACTGAGTTTGAAGAAGCTTTAATTAAAAAAACAAAACAAAAAAAAAACAACAGAAAAAAAACCCACAATAGGCAGTTATCCAACAGTGCCTCACACTAATAGGTGTATACAAGTTAGATTAAATTACCATGACAAGAAGTGCATGCTACTGCTAAAACAAACAAATAAAATAAACAAATACAAAGCAAAACAAACAAAGAACCCTCCTCATAATGTGGCAGGCCATCAGTGGATCATAGAATCATAGCACAGATTGGGTTGGAGGGAATATAAAAGCCCACTCAATTCCAACCCCCTGCTGTGGACACCAACTGGATCAGGATACCCAGGGCCTCATCCAACCTGACCTTGAACGCCTCCACAGATGGGGCATCCACAGCTTCTCTGGGGAAAGAAGGAATGGCAGGCCACCAATGACTAGCTTCTTAGCCCAAGAATATTTTTCTTTTCTCTAAAAAAAAAACACCTGAGCAGCACTGCCAAATAGAATTTCCTAACTGTCATTTAAAACCATCTCTACTCTTAAGTACAGGACAGTTGCTTGTGCATTAACTACAGTTAATTTTTGCAAGTAGCAATGCATGTGAGAAGCCTGTGTTGCACACTGAGATAGATACTACATGCCTCAACATCCATTTCAGACTTACAGCTTTTTCGCATCACCAGGTAGTCCCCACACTCATCTTCTATTGGTAGAAATATTTCTGGAACCACAATCAGAATGCGGCGTTTTGGTGGTGGGTTAATATTCCAAGTGCATTCGGTGTTTGCAGGATAGTCACCAGGATAATTGGGTGATTCAATATACCCCGTGTAATCTCCCAGTTCACCTCCACACTGCCTATCTGAAAAAACAAAACAGCATATATGACTAGAAAAAGTGAGGGCATCCTTTATGCAGACACTTTCAGAAGCAGTACATGACTGACAGGCACACAAACTTTTCTGTCTATATCTGATGCAGTTCAACAAGCTTCACATCTGCCTTTATGGTTTAACTGATTTTAAGAAATTATAGAATCACAGAATCATTAGGGTTGGAAAAGACCAGTAAGATCATCTAGTGCAACCATCAACCCACCACCACCATGCCCATTAAACTATGTCTCTCAGTACCGCATCTACTCTTTTCTTTGAACACACCAAATGATAGTGACCCTGCCACCTCCCTGGGCAGCCTGTTCCAAAATATAGATCATCCTCTGTTAATATAGCAGGTGCTACTGACCAAGCCACAGTCAAGCAAAAAAAAGGCACTTTTAAAAGGACACAGAAATGGTCAAGCAAGGATGTTCTACCTGCTTGTACTAGACAGGACATCTTGCTATACTTACTTTTGCACTGTGTTATATTTGTAGATCCATCATAATCTGTAGTGGTATTTCCAGGACAAGAAATACAGTAATTCTGTCCAAACTCAGGCTGGTATGTCCCAACCATGCAGCGAATACACCGATGAGTTGTTGTATTGTAGAAATGGCCAGGTGAACACTGAACTGGGGAGCATTTAAAGAGGCAGCATGATTAACAAGTCAAGAGCACAAGCTATATATTATCTTCACTACCAACTCCATCCCCATCTTGCTTCTTTTCATTCATAAGACTACAAACAAATCTTTTCCTATTCCTTCTGCATCATTTGACAAGTTTACCTCTCTCAGCTCAGCTTAACTTCTGAATAATTTATTACGTTGCCTTTAAAATGTAGCTTTTTGTGCTGCACAGGCTCTCATTTTTCTTTTTCCCCCTCTGTTCCTTTCAGGCTCTGCTTACTCCTATATAACTGCCCTTGTTGAGTTTTTTATTCCAGCAGCTCAGTTTGGAGTCCTTCCCTGCATGATCTACTGACACTCCATAATTCAAAACACTTCAAATACAAGTTCCAAACAGTTTTTGCCCCTGCGATTCCACATCTCGTGGCCACACGCAAAACCATGGGCTCTTCATTCCAGTTGATACAGATCATTCCTTGAATATCTACTCTAGTCTGAAAACAGGGCCTTGTTTACAGACTTGTTTTTGTTTGATTTAAATAGAACTAAAATCAGTTCCTCACATCTTTATCCAAAGTTTTTGGTCTTTTTTTTTTAGCACTGTAACTTTGCAAAATCAAATACAAAACAATATTTGGTGACTCTTCACTGCAGAAATCTGTGAGCTATCACTTTATGATCAGTAATACTAATTCTTCAACCCTACAGCAAGATACACCCATTACACTGCAGTTTTCAGCAGTAAATGTGTCTTTGACACAAGAGAGATTTCTTTACTCAAACCACCACTAAATGTTTGCATCAGAACCTTATATCCAGCCCTTATTTCTATTCAATTACACTAGATTTGCTATTAACACTTTTTCTTCTTGGTGACCTCAATGTAAGTAATGTAAGCCACCAACTCTTGGTCTTACCTTTGGTCTCACAGTCCTGAAATAAGGACGTACTGCTGTGCCTTGTTGTCAGACCCCCTCCACAGGGGAAGCAGGACACTCGCCCAGCTTCAGGCTGATATGTTCCAATGGGACATGGCAGACAGGGCTTGAAGCCATCAGGGGAATATTCACCTGGAGAGCACTGATCTAGAGAAAGAAGAACACAGGAGCTTCAGCTCATACTTTATAATGGAGGTAAGTAATGAACCTACACAGGACCCAAAACTCCACTACACAATTGTTTTCTTCTTTAGCCATGAGGGCCAAGATTTCAGAACTGAGTGTGAATGACAGAAAGAGCTCAATAAGTACACTGTACCCTGCATATCTGTCATGAACACTGATAACCTCTGGTTCTGGTGAGCTCTGGTGGACTGGAACAGCCTTCGCACTTTGCTGCAAGGCTATGCTGGGCACTAAGTCTGTCCAGTGCTTTCTGTTAATCTGCACAGAGCAATAACATAGAGATTAACTCTTGTTTCTAAAGAACTCTCAGACCCTTGCCAAAATTAAAAAATAAATACTGAAATTAAGACATCAAGAATGTACTTCCAGATTTCTAACAGTATTTCCGTGTTAGTGATTAGTGAATTGTTGTACTTCATAACTGCTGAGGTTACTGAATTGTTCTAAAAGTTCAAGTACAACCAGGAATCATGTAAATTTACTAAGCATTAGATGTGGCTCAAAGACTTTCAAAGCAGAAATATTCTTGCCAGTAGTGATTCTTGGATAACCATCTCCTGTGTAATGTATAGCTGTGTTCCACATGATGCTTAGATAACATAAACCAGACTGAATTTACTTGAACACAGTCTGATATTATCCAGTAAACCCAGGAATACTTACAGGTATTGACAAAAATCTGTGTTTGAATTTTTTCACAAAAGAACTGATTTCAGTGCCAGTATTTAATAATCACTCTGTTCTGGAAGGTACAAAATAGTGTTGCAGTTGTTCAGCCATGCTGAAAAATTCTGTCCTTTAAAAGACCTGTTACAATAACAAACTGTTAGTTTTAGTTTATAGCTCCAATAAATCACTTGGTGAATAGCTGTTTTGTTAGGAAGTTAAATTGGCCTTGGCTTCATTTCAGGATATATGACTAACAACAAGCAGGGCATTAACTACCGGTCATGATCAGCGATGAAGAATTTTGCTTATTGCTGATAAATAAAGTGGAGTTGTGAGTGTTTTTCCTTCATTTAAAAATAAAATACAGCAGAATTAAGCAATGTTCCATAGCTTATCAATGAAAGCTAGTGCAGAAGGAAACTGTCTCAGTTCTAACTTTTTCCACCACACATCACTTCTGCTCTCATAAGTACACACATTCATGCACTCCCAAGCTTTTCTTCATTTTATAAACATTTCCACAGAACACTCATCACTCCTTGTGTAGCTTAACAAAAAATGGATGAAGTAAGGCTTTCAGTGCAACAGTCTCAGTAAAGTAAGGAAAGACTAATTAGGATTCTGTGATGAGGAGACTCAACCAAGGATATCAAAGGCGATTTTGAGATGCCAGTACCAACTTCAGGGACAAAGAGGCAATGAAAAGATCAGTGAAAATGTCCTTCTCCACAAAAGCTCTATGGTTCTACAGGCAACCCATCCACCAAGTATCCTCACTGGAATCTGTCTGCCTGCTCTGCCCCTCCATCTGTCTTTTTCCCTTCATTTTAATCACACATGAAGTTCAGATTGTTTACATGCCTTTTGGGCTTGTTGCTGCTGTTTAGTTTTTGAACAGAACATCACTTTGCACTGATACCTATAAAGTCATATAAATTTCACCTTAAAACTGTTTTCTGAACTTTCTCTTAAGTTCAGCAAGTTGCCTAAGGGGGAAACATGTCCCAGGCAGGAATCAAATCCACACCATTCATGTGAAAACGTTACACTTGAGAACTTACACCATCAGCTCTGTTCTGACAGCTTTACCATCTGCATCTCCTTGAAAGCCCACGTTGAGAAACTGTAAAGCTTCCCATGGTATAAAACTGAATTAATCTAGAACCTTTCAGAATCATTCAGCAAAGTCCATAATTTTTGGAAATTTGCACTGAGAAAGTAAAACCTAAAGGTTGTCCTTGGACACCAGTGAGACCCTGAACACCTTTACAGGCACTGCACAACTGAACTCTGAGAGCAAGAGAACAAAAGGGCAAAAGCATTACAGGGTCTGTTTATGTGCCTTTCCTCCATGCTGGAACACACTGCGAGTTCCAGCTAATTTTTGGTTTCCAGGATTCAGAGGACAAGTTATTTGTTCTTCCTCATCCTGGTGAGTTCCATTAGGGCATAAAACAGGTTTCTCATTCCCCTTCACAGCACATTCCCACACCACAGCTAACTAGCAACAAGAAAAAAATATCAGTTCACTAACATTTTGCATTTGTGGTTTCAGCGCTAAGTCAGAAGGCAGCGAAACTACTGAAGCAGTAGCTCTTTTTGGAAGAACTACTACTGTAAGAATTAAGTAAGTAAGTAAGAATCCATGTTGAGGCGGCAGCAGCTTACTGACAGACAAGTCAGGCTAGCAGAAGAGTCAGTCCACTGGACAAGCAATTGGCTTGGCAGTGAAGTTCTGGTCACATGAAGCTGCCTTCTAAGACAAGGTGGGTGAGGGAAATGCTGGCTGCTTTCACAACAAAGATCACTGGTTTATTAGATTGCATTTGTGATGCAGCTTCTGGGATTAGGGAGCTCAGATCTGGATGGAGAGGCCTACTAGGATACTCCACACCTTTCTATGGTTTATAGTCTAAGAAATATATTGTTTCTTTACATTACTATCTCAACCCAAGCTTTCCTAAGCAGTACAGCTGCCCAGACAATTTGAGCCACAGATACGTTTCCCTGTAAACTGCTCCTTGTTCCTTCCCAGAGAGGTGACTCAGTCCAGGCATCTCATACCAATCAAGCACAGAGCAGGGCTAATGAGGGAAGCGTGTTCAGAAACTCATCGCACTCACCAGGACTCAGTTCAGCATAACAGACACACTTAGTGTTAGGTTCAATTACAGCATCAATAATTGTGGGAAAAATACATCAATACCCCAGATATCATCCCACAGAAATCTGCAGGACTGTTCATGAAGTTAGAATGGCACAAATGAAGCCTCTCTGAAAAACAAAATAAAACTGAGTTCAGGCTTCTCCCGTCACAGCATTTGTTTCAATTAAACTAAAAATGCTCATAAACCTCCAGGAGTTTCTAGCAGCCCTAAGAGTTGCACAGTGTCCCTCCTGACACATGGGAAATACCCACTCAAAACAAGATCTGAGGATGTTCAAATAATGGCATAAATCAGAATTCCCCCTTGCTGGCTTTGCTCTTTTTTCAGAAACCGGATTGTTTTTCTCCAAACGAACAAAAGAACCAATTGCCTCTAGTAGACTTCATTTCTGCAGCCGCTGTCTTTGTTGGCCTTCAATGCCCATTAAAAATCTGGTCTTGAATCTCATGCAGCTGTTTTAAGGGTGGAAAGGAGAGAAAAAGGAAAAAAAAAAAAAAAAAGAGTGAAAGCTTTTCTGATGCAAAAATAAGAAAAGAAAAGAAGAGGGGGCACAGGGAACCGGGATTAAGGGTTACAAAGACACTTAGCGGCTCTTCCTCTCTTTTCAGCACACTGGCCTTTGAGTGTTTGCTCCTCTAGACAAACGCTGTGCTATTTCAGTGGATAAGAAGGTGAACCTTGTAAAGGAGGTCATGATCCACCATTTTAGCATTTTCTTAAGAATCACGCCTTGACTTTATAAGGATAATTACTAACAACGGGCAGGAATCAATTCTGAAACCTCATCCTTTATTATATTGTAGCAGTTCACACACTTAAGGCACATGAGACAGATATGTCTTAAGGATTTGTGTCTTAAACCTATAGTTGCAAGCAGGCTAACAAGCAAAAGGCTCTGACATCTAATCTTTTTTTTTTTTTTCTCTCGTCAGTTTTACAAAAATCTAAAAATTAAATGCAATTGACAGTTCTCCTTTGTGTGGAAATACAACCACCCATCGCAACAACTGTAATGGCAGTCAGCACTTTCCTCCATCCATACCTTTTATCATACTTCCATGGTGTCAGTGTCACACCACATTTAAGCTTTAACACTCTTTTCTTTATATTTTGTCTGCATCCTCTAAAGTAAGAAGACAAAACTGCTGGATGCTGCGCAGAGAAAGACATCAGCATCTCCCACCCAAGATAAAGCTGTTTAGCTTTTACATCAGAACACCTGTGCCAGTACTATGCTCATGCTTGCTGTTCTCTTAAGTGGCAGCTCTTTGGATTAACCCATTTGTAACTGCAGCAATGTTGTGCTCACATATCCTTCTACACAGCAATTTCAGGGAGCATTACTTTTGTTTGCCTCCCTTCATTTATTTAAACATTCATGAATCTAACACAGGTATCATAGAATCCTTAGAATTGGAAGGGACCCTTAAGGGCCATCTAGTCCAACTCCCCTGCAATGAACAGGGAACACAAAAAATTCTAAACACATAAAGTTGTACTTTCAGCTTAATGGGGCACAATCAACAAATGACAGCACTTTAAGTGATGGAAAAAACAGATGAATTGCTTGTTGCCTCTACCTCAGTGGAAAATACCTGCAGGCAAAAGGTCCACGGTAGCTATCTTTTCTTCTCTTTCTGTATGGATGTCACTGTTAATCAGATTATGACAAGGAACTCTCAGTATTTCAAGAGATGGTCTTTGGTCACCTATTTCAACTCTGGCTCATACTGAAGAATAACTACTTGTAGTCTGATTGGTGAACGAAAACCGCATTCCTCCCCCACCTCCCCAAGACAAATCTGCTCTCAAAGCAGCACACAGCACTTCCAGCGTCCTCAGATGGTCCAGTCTTGAAGCATCAGGAATCAAACAGGCAAATTTTTTTATGATAAGATTTACTGCAGCGTGGAAAGACATACGCTCCGCTATGACAATCCAGAATTCTCTGGGAAGGTTGATTAAGGTTCTATTTCCCATGATACACATTAATAGAGACCTACAGCGGGCTGCTCCATGTAGGTCATTCTCAGGACTTCACAGAATTAATGAGCCAATACTAAATATGCTTCCACATTGGCACAGAGCTTGCACACAAGGTAGGAAACTACAACATCTGGGCCACAAAAATGTCAGAAAAGCTTGCACAGGACTTGATGCTGAACAGCAAACTTGAAATGAAATACACCTCTCCTTGGAATACACTGTGAATTCTGTTTTACTATCAACAGCTGTTAAAAGAACAGCAGACACATGCGTAACCACTCAGCCCATTAAGAATGATTACATCTAATCTGTTCCCAGTGCCTTTCTAGATCTTCTCTTCTGCAGCATGTCCCACTACAGTCAGCAGAGCTTAAAGCAGGAAAACCAGGAAAAGCACCACCTTAGCAGAAGTGCAGAGCAAATACAGCCCAGTTACCTGAGACAAATGGGGTTGGAGCAGGCACTGGAAGCTTCCTCTCTTACACTGCTCTGATTCAACTAACCCTTCAGACAGTGCTGCATCAGTAGAAATCTACTGCAGAAAGAGGGCCAGAACAAGACCGTCTGATTCAATAAAGCTGTATTCACCCAGACAGATCCCAAATATCTTGTTTTAAAACACATATTTGAAAAACAATGCACTGCACTCCACTCGCTATCTGGATCACAGAAGACTTGTTAGTCCCTAGCCATATTTTTCCCATCACTGCTTTCTGCCTCTCTGGTCAGACTGAGCAAAATCCTTTTGCCAAAGTTTGTTGCCTGCCCTGAGAACACATGCCCCTTTGGCACTGGGTTCACCCAGTATCTCTTGCTATATTGTCACTTTCTCTCCAGAATCATTACCATGCCTAGATACACAGGGCTACCACCTGCACAGTAGCTCTCAGCAGCTCTGCAGAACAGTCAGATAGAAATAAAAGGAAAAAGTCCTGCTCTCACACACACCCATGAGATTGCTTCTTTCTCTCCTCCCCACTCTATTTCTCAGCTCCTTCTGACCAGCAGTCAGACAGCAGCAGCAGTCACCCAGCACTGCTTTACCAACACAATTGGTTTTTCTAAGGAAATGAAGCATGTGTAATAGCACTGCCTCTGTGTGTACTCTTATGTTCCCTCAGCAACCAGCAAACCTTCAGTTTAGCTTCCAGCAATGTGACAAAAGACGCGGAGAGGTTTCAAAGGTACCAGGTTTCTGTAAGCTTAATGTAAATAGGTGGGGAACATGAAAGCAGGGAAGAGAGATGTTAGCATCTACTCGAGTTAGAGGTATTGTGGAGGCTCCACCCTATTTGATCACAGCAAATCTGCACAAGGATGTAGTCTGAATCACTCAGCTAAAGAAAAGAGCCGTTTAGCAATTGCACCTTTTCAAGCATAAGCTCCCAGGGAATCATATCGTACAGGACTCAATGCTCCCACTAGAACCTGCTGAGATGCGTAGGGTGAACTGTGGCACCATTTCAGAAAAAAAGTCTGGACCTTTGTAAGTTCCTCTTCAAAACAGTTGTCTTCATACGCTCAGTGTCTCTGGCTGCTTTTGCCACAGACAGGCTATTTCACCAACCTTCCCCAGAAGGTCCCTTGCTCTCTGAACTAGCACAGAAGTGCCATGTAAGCAGCTCAACTGTAATGAGGAAAGAAATTGGCTCCGTGGCTACCTTAAAATAACTGTTACCTTGTTGTTCCACTTCTTAATTGTAACTCACATTAGTTGAGGACAAAAGCAAAGATGTTTTCTCTGGGTACACTTACCTGTAGTGTTTCCAGCTTACTCATTGCTGATTTTTTTTCCAGATTAAGTCATAGATGAGCACACTGTACTCCATACAACAGACTGAGGCAGAGTCACTTTCAAACCCTTCCTGCAGCATCAGACATGACAGCTTGAAAACATCCACCTAACCTCAGCATGATGAAGGCTCCAAAGTTTTTCAGGCTTATTACGCTACAAAAAATTATATTGTGACGCACAGCTCTTTCTGACAGAATTCCCAACTAATTCCCCTAAACAGATGTTTTAAATAACAAAAAAAGCATTTTTTTATGTTATCTGCATTCAAGTTTTTCAAGAGTTAGCAAAACTAGATGAGAAAATCTATTCTAAGCCTGAGTGGGATGCTGCTGGGAGACATACTAATTCAGTCTGACAAGCATTTTAAAGGCTTGCTGATTCACAAAACCACTTACATGCTACACACCCTATGCAGCCTGAGCTAGCTGTCATGGCTGTTAGACCCCTGTTAAGACAACATCTGACCCTTCTCCTTAACTTTTGTGCTTTGGAAGTATTTATCATGGGTTTCACTATGGCGGTGCCCTTTAGTGTCAAGGTAATTGAGATTTTTTTCTCAGTGCTGGCCTAGAAAACCCCTTATCTCTATGAAGTTATAACTCTGACATGGATATTCTCTGAGAATCAGAGCTCAACCAGCAGAGAAAAATGCTCAGCAAAATACAAAATGTCCACAAGTTCAGAAACACAGTGTTATGGATAGCAAATGCAGTGTTTTACAAGTAACACTGGTGATCTCCAGGCAACAGTGACTGCCGTTAAGCCCTCAGGCCTCCTACCATTGAGTTTACTTCAGGTTTTGCATCACCATCAACAAAGTACACTGTGCCAAGCACTTATTCCACTGTGCTACAGCAACTGCCAGCAATAAACACATAGAGAGACGTGTATCAGTAGCACAAACAGTACGCCCTACTACACCCCACACAGCTCTCCTGCCTCCTGGAGAAGCCTCCTATGATGCCTCCACGCTTGCCAGACCAGAGCAAAACCTCATGATGGTTTGTTTCTAATTTACACTCACCGCATCTGCTACCCACATGCATCTGTCCCACACCACATGATTGCTGTGGCTCTGACGGCTTGAGGGACTTTCTGGCCACTTCATGGTCCATGCCGGAGACACGGACACGGAACTGATCCCTGTTGACCGTCTTTCGTAAGGTTCGAATGGTTTTACGGAACCTCTTCTCTGTCTTTTTTCGGGCACAGCGCACATCACATGTATCTGAAAAGTACCAAGGGTGAAACCTGAATGAGTGACTGTGCACAAAAGTCCACCCAATGCCACTCACTGAGAATATGGCTTTTGTGAACAAGTCTTATGGAATGGACAAAACCAGTGGGTTTCAAGAAAATTAATCAGACCAGAAGACTTTAATCCATGGGCAGCAATTTGATCATAGAAACCACACCCATCTCTCAGCTCCTTTTGAAGCATGAACTTTAATTTTCAAAACAGGAGATACTTTTCATTATAATTTCGCGTAAAGATAGAAGTGAAAAATACAGAAGATAAGAAGCAAACCATAAGAAGCTTCAAATCGCACCTGGGATTATTTTCCAACCAACCTGTCACCTCCTTCTGGTTTGTTTCAAGCTCAAAGTCCGCAGTGATAAAAATCTCTCTGGTTGCTGGCAGTCTACTGAGGGCTCCATGGACTTTCTTGCCAGAGCTGCACGTTAGGTTTACATAGTGGAAGCTCTCCATTACTGAGTTATGTCTCTCTGTATGAACAAAATTAAAGGAAGCAAAAGCTTGGCCAGCTATGTTATTAGATGCTCAGCAGTCTTCGGTGCATATTTAATCACCAAAACTTCAAAGGGAGCAAATGACTTAGTCCAAACACTAGTAAAAAAACATTTTCTCCAGTTTCTCTCTGGGTGTACCTTCATGCAGAATCACGACTACAGTGCACCTATGGATGTACTCTGAGGGGGAGTCCCTAGAGCTGCCCTGGCTTTGAGGCATGCATGATTCAGTGCAAGGATTAGCACTTGGCTGCAGCGCTCAGCCTGCTTCCCGTGCGTTTTGCTAAGCAGGTTCCAATGAATTCCCTTTCTACCATGCAAAACATCTTAAAACTAAACTCTGCCTGCACCAGACAGGCTGCTGGAGGGAAACAAACGATTCTGCACTCACATGAAGCACGCGAAAAATGCATTAGCTTATAATGGTGTTTAAGTTAAGTGGTGGCTGCATTCACAGGACATTTGGAGACTGTTTTCAATCCCTCAAAGAGGGAAACAAGATTTAGTTAAAGAAAACATTCAGAATAAGCTCTGGTTCAGGAATAAGTGCTCTTCACTGAGTACCTCGCATAGTCCATCACTGTTACTCTTCTAAGGACAAAAAACCTGACATGCTGATTCACCATATTATTAAGAAACTTTATCTTTTTTCCCCCCTTATAAGAATTCTCATTTCCTGCTGACTTTGTACATTCTGTCTTGGAACAGACAAAGAGCTGACCTCACTGTGTCCATCTGGGGCTGCTAAAGTATAAGAGGAAAAGAAAAGAGGAATAATCTTTTTAGCAATAAAGTCAGCATAAGAGGCCTGGAGCATCTTCACAGAGGCATCAGAGAAGAAGCAGCAGGCAATAAAGGAAAGAAAAGAAAGAAAGGATAGAAAGGAAGGAAAGGACAAAATCAAAAGAATGAGAAGTATGGCTGATTTTACTGGGAACGTACTGACAGTGGCACAAACAAAAAAAAAGTAAGAGTTTTCTAGCAAACTCTAAGGTTATCAGAGGAAAGCCTGGTCACCTGAAACACCTACTTGCAAGAATCTTGGCTGGGAAGGAGTATGATTTATGAGGTTAGTAAGGAGTGGAAAGTTTGCAGCCCTCTGTGCACCTCCTATCAAGGAAACATTTAATAACCCCACAGATATGACTCTAACCTGCTTACCTGCATGTTTATATTCATACCTGGTATCATCTGTTCCAGACCTTCTTGAAACATCTTGGTCTTTTTCAAACTACATTTTCCTTCACTTAATTTAAAGGTTACACTTATCTTGATGGTTGAAAGATCTTCAGAAAGAAACAATGATATGTTATTTTAGAAAAGGAATGGAAAATTTGGAAAAACCTACTATCACATCACAATGATGTTATCAAAATTATGCTGACATACAGGGAAAAGTGGTCATCACAGGGGATCTAAAGAGATGGCAGCTTCCTATAGCTGTAAAGCTGGTTCTCAACTGGAATTGGAACAAAGCATGATAGGTTTCACTTAAAATAAAAGAGAGACAGAACGAGATCAAATCAAGAACTGCTTCTGGGCAAAATCAAATAAATGTTGGCTGAAATCAAAAGAAAGACTTCAAATAAAACAAGTTCAGAAAGCTGTTTACATTTATATAAAACAGCACTTTATCTGTTTAACTTCAGATGCTTTCTAAGCTCCACTGTCCAGCAACTCAACCTAGAACCTGTAAGTTGCCAACGCCTTCTATTTGGATGTCTAAAAAGAGCCACGGTACTGCTGGCCTCGCAGTTCATTCCACTGCTGGTCCATTTCTCTTTCCTTATTCTTAAATCTTAGATTGGATGATGCTGCTGAAGCTGTACAAGGGGAACTCTGCTGCAGTGATGAACTGCAGTCAGGAAGTCAAGGAAAGAAAAACGAGGGGGCAAAACAGAGCACGAAAATAGAAGGAAAACCAACAGAACTCCCCTATTTCACTGTCATCTATTGAAAGAAATCAGTCACATCGTGCAACAGTAAATCTAGTAATTACCCAGCCAAGTGGACGAATTTGTATTTTGCTGCTTTTTCTTAAGTTGAGATGAGCTGCCACAGGTGACAGTGTAGGCATCTTGTGTTCCTAACAGACAGATGATACAAACAGACAGTAAAAACATAGGCTCTGTGCACAGACTGAAGACTCCTGTCGTATAAGAGGCATTCTTAATGTGTTGATCCGCATCATCATCTTTTTCAAAGATGTAATTCATAAAATACTTGGCAGTAGTTTGTCTTTTCCTAAGTGATTAAAAAGACTCAGGAAGGAAAGAAACACCTGTCCCAGAAGCACCAACCAAGACTGCATGCTGTGTCCTGAGGCTGGAGGGACTAGGCAGGCAGAGCTCAGACCCCACGCAGGGCTGGAATGCCTCTGTGCCATTGAGCTGTGGCTCTCAGGGCCAATTAAGGAATGGCCCAGGGAGCACAGAGAATTCTGCCCTGTCTTCTTCAGTTTCAAAAAGACGGTTGTCATGAGAAGGGAATCTGAGGGTAGAGTGGCTATAAAGGACAGGGAAAGGGGGGCTTTCCTGGAACACTGGCTGGGATACAGCCCGTTATCTGTACTAAAAGAGGAAAGGTCCCTCTTGATTATCTGTTTCTTGGGGCATCCATGAGGGTTACAAGTTTTACTACTCTTTCACTATCTACAGAATCATATGGTTGGGCTTTTTTTTTCTCTTTTGTGCTTAGTTGCTGGTTTTGTTTTTTTTTTCCTTGTTGTTGTTGCTGGGCTTTTTTGGACTTACCAGAAACTACCTGAACATCTGAAGAACAGCTTAAGAAGCATCTATCACTCCTGCCACTCTTCATGCAGTGCAGCAATACCTTGGGTGACATATTATCAGGAAAGGACTCCTTTACCTCTAAACAGGACAAAACAAATACTCATGGGAGAAATAAAACATATACACACATACAAGAAATGGGTATGCAGCTTCTTATGTAGCTGGTACCAGAGAGCACCAATGCAATTAATAGATTGTTTAGACAGAAAAGGAAAGCAAAATAACATTGCTGAAAGATCCCAGAGTCCATCAGCAGACTTTCTCACACAGGGAAACAACAGGGAATAAATAGATAAAAGCATATGAAAGAACATCAAAGTCCCTCAAAGTATCTCCTGTTTTTTGGTGGTTTTTGTTGTTGTTTTTGTTTGTTTTTTTTTTTACCAGTTTTAACATCAGTACCATCATGCCTGATTAAAAAGTAAAACAGAATGCAAGGAATGAAGACTCCTACCACTTAACTGGACAGACTAATATTTCAGATCTGACTACAACCACGTGGCCTTCAGACACATCAGGAGCAGTAATGTATTTGCCAGGCATCTTACCAACACAGTCCTTTTTATTCCAGTGTAATTTGTAGTTAGAGTGGCACAGGCATTCATAGTCTCCTGGTGTGTTCACACACAGCTGCTGGCAGCCACCATTGTTGATGCTACATTCATTAATGTCTGCAGAGGAAAGGTACAATTAGATTTAGAAATTAACTTCTGCTGCATACTAAGACCACTAGATAAATGTGCAAAAAGTACTGCTTGATAGAGTTTGGAAAAGCTCTTAGGAAACCCATCTTGAAATGGTTTTGTTTTCATGGAAATATTTCAATGAATGTCAAATTGTATCAAATGTTTTGGGAGAGTTGATTCTTAAACCACACGTTAGAAAAAGATATATCTAGCCTCAACAATATGTTAACAAATTAACGTAAAGGAGAACAAATCAACTGCATATTGCACTGTATTTAGACAATTAGTATTTCTGTTATAGAATAAAGAGAGATAACAAAGACAGCATTTACACTGACAATCCTACAAAGTGTTCAGACAGAGATGTCAATCACAGCATGCTATTTCATTTCAAGGAGATAAATAACAGCAGTGAATCACCACCACCCCTTCTGGCCAACTAGCCAAATTCAGGGGCCTTGCCCAGCTCAGTAATTGCCAATAAAGAGAGAGGAATTACCAACAACACAACATATTGCTCTTGGTATACTGCTGTTCACTGATGCAGAATATAACTTCCATTGTGTAATCCTGAGCTCTGTTGGAACCGGATTGGCAGTTCCCTCCTTTACTACTTCCAGGAAGTCTTTTGGACCTTTGACTGAATTTCTGGGCTGCAAGGCTTGAGATTAGTGACATAAAGTCCATCTGGAGGCCAGTCACCAGCAGTGTACCCCAGGGGTCAATGCTATTTATCCTCTTCATTAAACCTGGATGACGGGACAAGAGTTCACCCCCAGTGACTTGGCAGATGATACAAAACTGGGAGGAGTGGCTGATACACCAGATGGTTGTGCCACTATTCAGAGGGACCTCAACTGGCTAGAGAAATGGGCTGGCAGGAATCTCATGAATTTCAACAAAGGGAAATGCAAAGTTCTGTTTCTGCTTCTCAGATCCACCCTGATGGCTGCTCCGCTCATCTCCAGTAGCTCTATGGTAATTATAAATAAAACTACAAAGATGTCACCATGCAATTCACAGTCAGTTCCAAAGAGTCACAGAAAGTTAGCACAACTGAATATATTCAGTTCTACATACTTTTCTCGATGGTAATCAGAGTACTTGTCACTGCTTTCTCCAGTTATTTGTTTCCTCCTCTAGATAAATAATCATTTGGAGAGAACACTATGAAATAGATTACCAAACAGAGCTGGTTTCAGGGTAAATATATGCTACTTTCAGAATTAGGTTAGCAGGCACAGAAAGGAGCAGCTGAGGAATGATGAAAAAAGACTACACCTTATATCTGTACTGCTTCCAAAGATACCACAGAATTGGCTCAAATATTTGGTTTTGATTGATTTTTAGGTAGTATCTAAGAAAATTATGTCCTATTATGTCCAGCACTTAGTCATATGTCTAAGTGTCATAAGGTACAAACTCAGTACACTTAACAGCAATCACAAGAGCTGGTAATTGCCAGCAAATAGAGGAGTGGTGTGGTACAAGGATTAACATCTGCACAAGAATATGGTATGAAGGAGCAATTAGAATCCAAGAGATAAACTTCAGTTCCTTTTCCCCATCAGTGCTCAAAAGAAATTGAATTAGTGCAGAGGAATTTATGAGAAAAGACTTCCTTTGGCAAGCAGAACACACAGTGTTACTCCCTATCTACTCAGATAGATTTCCTGATTACCAGTATAAAACAGTGATGCTGCAGCCCTTTAATCTTCTCCACAGGCTTTTTAAAAGCAGAAGTTAGGACAGATGAGACACAAAGAGACCTCTGAACTGTTAACTCCAGCAAGTGTGTTCATTTTTCCACAGAAATAAATCTTGCTAAGAATTAGGTAAGCAGAAGCAGCCAGCAAAGTCCTGCTAAAAAGCTTATGTGAAACAGGTTTATTTCTATTTAGTGTTCAGTTATCCATGCTTTCGTCTGGTAATTCTGTAAATCTACTGCAGAAACATCAACACTTCACACACACTAAGGTTCCATCTTCCACTTCCCTCTTTTCTTGAACTTTTCACACAGTAGAACGTCCAGGAGTATTGTTCTTCGTAAATCAACATCAGCTAGAACTCCAATTTGCATCATGTAATGATTTGACACATACAAGGATAACTCACATAACTGTAATTATTGAAGTCACCCAGACAATCCTGTTCTTAAAGCCCTACTCAACTCACTATTTGTTGAAGTGAATGAGACCTCTGCATGTGAAGAATCTGCCAAACTACAGCTTCCATGTCAAAATGCAGACCAGCACTCTGCCAGCATAGAATGTAGTAAGATTTTGTACCTCACCTCCACAGTGTGTGAAGCCATAGAGAGCATATCCTTTGTTACACGTACACTCAAACGTGCCTGGATGATTGATGCACATATGGTCGCATGTCCGTTCAAAAGAGCATTCATCAATGTCTGTGAGATTTAAAGGGACACATCAGTATCATTCAGCCTGACCAGGGAGCGCTTATGAGCTAACAGAGTTGGACAGAAAGATGAGCAGGATTACATAAACTAAGCAAATTCTTTTAAACTAAATAACACAGCACTGTGAAACAACAGCTTTCAAGAGAACAGTTACTTTGCCAAACCAGCTTTTTCTTGGCAAATATGAAACCTGATGCTACGTTTTAATAATTATGTTCTAAATGAAATTTGCTCCTCTTCTTTGTAGGGGCTGGGGAGGGAAAGCTGGCAGAAACCCTTTTAAGAAAAGTCTGCATAATGTCTGTGGAAATAGATTTACCAAAGGAAGTAT
Organism: Coturnix japonica; assembly: GCF_054131305.1. Taxonomy (NCBI): domain Eukaryota; kingdom Metazoa; phylum Chordata; class Aves; order Galliformes; family Phasianidae; genus Coturnix; species Coturnix japonica. Next base: position 16,106,880 of record NC_140667.1, on the reverse strand, counting down.
TGCCTTCATGTTTCCCCAGAGATGAAAGTAGGGGCTCAGTTCTTAACTGTGCACTAATACGCAGTGCCTGAGTTAAGGCTACTGGCAAACACAGAGTTCTCTGAGATACACCTGGAAAGAGAGGACTGGAACAATCCAACCCAAACCATTCTATGGCTCTGTTATTTTTTCCATGGATCCACCATATCGCACATTTAGATTTCAGTGTCAGTTTCCAAAAGCTGCTGAGATCTGTTTTCCCAGTGAAAACTTCCCTTGGCATTACAACCCCTTTGCACACATCCTCTTTGTACAGTTAGCAAAAACATCTAATCACGACCTCAGTAAATCAAATGGTAACATGAAGACATTTCCATCACTTTCTAAGGCATCAAACAGTTAGTTATAATAATCAAAGGCATCTAAAACTCTTGTGGCAGTACACTGAGTCACCATCCCTGGATGTGTTTAAAAACAATTTGGATGTGGTGCTCAGGGACATGATTTAGCTGAGGGTTGTTAGGGTAGCATGGTTAGGCTGCGGTTGGACTTGATGGTCTTTAAGTTCTTTTCCAACCTGAGCAATTCAATGATTATGCATGGACAGAAAGATACTGACTTTATTTCTCCCTGTAAGTTACACTAAGAGCATCAATAGTAGGGCGGAAAAAAAAAAAAAAAGAATTATCTACTGAAGGATATTTTTAATATGACGCTATCTCATTACACCACCAAAAATACCTCCTACAACAGTATCAAGCCAATTGTATTAATTCAGCAGCTGCATCAGAAATTAAAAAGCATACAGTTAAAAAAAAAAAACTAACTGAGGAACGGAAATTATTCTGGAGTCCATTAGCACTTCATCATTGTAGTAGATGTCCAAACCATGCTGATTTGTCCTACTTTTATTGCCTCTCCAGCATACATACCTTGACAAGACTTCTCATCTGTTAATAATTTAAACCCTTTTCTGCAGCTGCAATCAAAACTGCCAACAGTGTTTTTACAGAAATGATCACAGCCTCCATTATTGGATTGGCACTCATCAATGTCTGTGGAAAAAAAGAAAAACAAGCAAACAGAAAAAACACGAGTAAGCAGAATACATTCCACATATTTCCACTGTCAGCTCCAGAAAACAGTCATGTTCAGCTGGTGGGGAAGAAGCACAGAGACAAAATCTAATAAACCTATCACAAATCTCGGAGTTAGATCCAGCTCTTAGTAATGACCTGGCCCATTCAGCCTCGTGATTGTATTACTGCTTTCATTCATCTTTTTTTCTGTCACATACATTTCAGTATAAATATATATGCACATAAGACCACTTCCCCAAGCTTTGTTTGGAAACACTTGACTTAAACGCTCTCCAACAGGTTTTAGCCCTTTCAAAGTTCTCTCCTAATTTTCCTCCTCCTAAGCCCTGCAGAAATGTGACTTGAGGGAATTCCTGATTTGTCCTTTCCATGCCAACATTAAAGCAAATCCTTTAGCTAATGTTAATTGACTCGGGCATGGGGATTCCATCATTTTTGCCTAGCAGAACATTTAATTATAATCTTAGCATTTAATTATAGGAAAATATGTTCCAATATATTACCAAACACCCTCTTTCTCCTTGCCAGTATTCTAATTATCCTTAGAGCTGCTTGAAACAGCGTAATTCTACTCAGGCTTCTCTGAACTACACTCTAATACTTACTTACAGATTTCTGTAATACCCTGTTGAATGTGGATAGCAGTCAATGGGACTGTATGCTTCTAAGAAGCTACAAACCTACACCTCTGAGCTCTACTCCTCCCAGCCCTCACAGGTCCATAACAAGGCCATCTTGGTGAGGGGAGAGCAGCGTGGATTTCTGCATGTGATACACTGTGATGTTCTCACAAGGCAACTGTGCATCACTCCTAGCTACAGTGCCTCCTGGGATCACACTACAAATACAAGCCTTTCTCCACACACTGGATTACCTTCACTTGGAGATGAGTATGCAAGTTGCTAGTACACACATGTCAAAACCCACCTTTGCATGTCTTCCCATCAAACTGGAGTGTGAATCCAACAGGACAGCTGCAGTGAACTCCGGTTGATGTATCTTTACACGTACGATCGCAGCCACCGTTATTAACTGCACACGTTTCTAGCCAACACAAACAAACAGAAACCTACCAGTGTTTGCTCAGGGATATTATAATGGTAAGAAACATCACACGATACAAGCCACAGTTCCAAGCATGCTGATGTTCAACCACATTCAGCCTATAGTTCACTCCACAAGCCTCACTCTGCTCGCATCCACACTTCAGTCTCCAGAAACACTGAACAATCATTGATGAATGTCAGTGGGTGCCATCTTTTTTCCTCATGAAGGAATTCAGTGACACATCTTTGCTTCATCCTCGCTTCCATTTGAGACGCCACTCTGTAATACTGCCCCTCTGCTGCCCTCTTTTGCACAGCAACAACATGTAGTGGGAATTTGGTGGGAGGGTTCAATCTCTACTGCCACATCATTGATATCCATCTCTGACATTGTGGGCCAGCATCACAGAATAAAAGGCAACACTTTCAGAGCAACCCTTGTACACAAGCAACTGCCAAATCTATATATTGCCTCAGTTACGCCCAGTTTTTCATGTAGACTCTACAGACTGACATATTGCCTCTAGGTTTTTCATCACTAGGGCCAGTTCTCTTCCATGCAGAGGCATACTTTTAACTGAAGAGAAACAGGTGAAGCGCTGCCCCTCCACAATCAGTTGGAACAGCCATAGTACAGAAAGAAACTGTGCTGTGTTCCCATGGTGAAGTAGAACCATGGAAACACGTGGTACTTTGAGGGCAAGTTCCTGATCTTCCTGCTGACCATCACAAACAATGTACAAAGTTGCTCGTGGTTTATGTCTGTCCTTAAAGGGTACTGTGGCACCATGAGCAGAATTCACAGAACGGCTTAAGTTGGAAGGGACCTTAAAGATCATTCAGTTTCAACTCCCCTACAGTGGGCTTGTTGCCACTCACTAGATCAGTCTGCTCTGGGCCATATCCATGCTGGCCTTTAACACCTCTGGGAACAGAGAACTCAGCCCAGAACTGATTCTGACAAATTAAAAAAAGAAAAGAAAAGAAAAAAAAAGAAAAAGAACAAATATAAAATGTAAAAGGCTTCAGCAAACAGCAAAATTATTTTGGATAAGCACTTTTACCCATGAGTAAACGTCGTTTAACCCGCTTGTCCACATCAGCTCCTGCTGTAACGTTGCCCTCTGGAACTTCGACAGCAGCCTCTTCCCTCTCTATGAGCAAGGAACAAGAAAAAAGCAGATGAGCAAATATGCCCTGACCAGAAACCTCATATATGCACAGACAAGAAAATGGCAACATGATGCACTGAATTAATCAGAGATGGTTGGATCTAATTAGGTAGAAATAAAATTTTTAAAAGAAAACCACGAAGACCCTTCAGCCAAAGCCATGGGAATATGTGGTTGCTTCCATGCAACTCATGTCTGTTTCAGTATTCTCAAATTTGGTAAACAGAAAATGCAGTACTGATGTGGTGAACAGTAACAAGATGAAAGAACCAAATGATCTGTCGTGAGCTGCTCTCTTACAATCACGCTGTCATCATCTATTACAGATGAACGAAAGGACAAGCAGTTTTGCCTGAGCTATTGATTTCAATCAACAGGCTACAAAGTCTCCCAGAGACTGGTTTATAGGTCTCAAGTGCTTTGGATAACTGCTTTTCAAAACTTGTCCTTTAATTGAATTCAGAGTTCTGGTTTTAACATATGTACTGCTTTGGTTACACTCTATGGCTCGTGCTGTTCAAGAAACTTGATCTGAAAATCCTAGAAAGAAAGGAATCTTCTTTGGTTAGTGACAAGCTTTGTGTTTCAAAGGGACCAGAGCTAATTACAGGCTGCAGTAACACGAGGTAGCTACTTACATAGGGAAGCAAAAGTTGCCTGAACCCAACCAGCTCACTCATGCAATAGCAAGCTTTTTAGCTTTGGATTCATTGATGTTTTCTAGCTCTACTAGTAAGTGGAACATTAGCCATGAACATACAGTAATATCAAACCACTCGAGTTGGTCATCAGCAAACACTACTCCTCTCCTCTACATACTGACCCAGGCAGGTTTTCCCATCCACTTGCATGATGTACTTGGGGTGACATCCACAAATAGGCCCATTATCAGCATCATCACATGTATGTTGACAGCCACCGTTTCCATGATTGCATGTTACTAGGAAGAAAATATACATTAGACTTCACAAATACTTCCAGCCTCTTTAAAAGACAGCACCCCACTTTGTCTCCATCTGGCCATCCAATACACCTTCTTATCACATCCACTTCCTCAAAAACTCCGAGACTCAAACAGTGCACTGTTCTCTTGTGGAGCAGAACTTAAACAATGGTACAACTTCCAAACTACATATTCTTTGGCAAATTATAGATTGGTGCAAGAGTGTCCTGCAAAGCTATTGATTCTGGTTTGCCCTAAAAGCAATCTTAAGACATGTCACACCAGTTTTGCTGTAACATATCAAATCCCACACCACCACAAGGAGAACACTGTTTACTTCAGAAAACCATAACCATATGCAGAATGTTGCATACAAATGCAGCTTCTCTGGTTCTTGGACAGCTCAAATCCTGGTCGGCATTCACAAGCAACCCCTCCTTTGGGTGTTTCTCTGCAGATGTGGGCACAGCCATGATCTTTATTCATGCAGCTCATGCCTTCTGCAAAACAGACAAAAGCAAGAGCATCAGCATCCTCGGTAATTCTGTGTGCAGGCAACAAGCAAATAAGATCAGCCCAACATAGACAGCCATCACTTGCAACTTCTGGGAAGTCTCCACAGCACTAGGGCAAAAAGCATGAGCTTACATACTAGCAAGACAGAAAGTCCAGTCCTACAAAGCCACAATGCTTCTCCAGCAGTGATCTTTCCTGCGCCCATGTTCTTTGATTGCAAAGACAAAAAGCAGCAGCCCTAGGTTTGCGCAGCATCTACATTCCCATCTAACACTCTCACCTTATATTTGTGTTCATAAAACCTTTAGCAAAAAACACAAGGTAGTTGGTACATGGCATGTTCAAAGCCTAAAGAGAAGTTCTTAGTTCTCTGATTAAAATGAAGGCTCACCAGACACAGGAACATCATAAGATGTCAGACAAATCACAGAATTGTGAGAGTTGGAAGGGACCCTTAGAGGCCATCTAGCCCAGCTCCTCTGCAATGAGCAGGGACACCCACAGCTAGGTCAGGTGCTCAGCGCTCCATACAGTCTGAGCTTGAATGTCTCCAGGGATGGGGCATCCACCACCTCTCTGGGCAACCTGTGCCAGTGCCTCACTACCATTATTGTAAGAATCTTTTTTCTTACATCCAGCTTAAATCTCCCCTTCTTTAGTATGAAAACATTTCCCCTTGTCCTAACAATAGACCCAGCTAAAAGAGTCTGCCCCCTTCTTTCTTACAGCCTCCCTTTAGATACTGAAAAGTTGCTATCAAGTCTCCTCCATCATTCCTACTCCAAACACTGGCCTACACAGCTGTCTCCCAAAGGAATGACCAAACGGTGACCAGACAGATGTGCAAACTCTACCTATGCTGTATGACAATTTTTTTCTTTATTTCAAGAAAACCTCTCTAAACAATCCCACTGGAGATTTTCACACCGTTTTCTATTTCTGCACACCTCACAATGGGTGACGATTTGGTGCCCAGTATCTGCCAAAACCCAAAGAATAAGCAAGGCAACACCTGTGGCTTTCTTCTTCCTGATGCACCTCATAAAAACATTTTAGACTCTGATAGCTGGGAGCACAGTTTTGCTGAAGCCTTTTCTCTTGCTACAAAACTGCAAAAGGAAACTCCTAAATGAAAATAAAACCACTGTAATGAAAAGCAGAGGTCAGCTCCTTGTCATTACCCCATTACACTTGTTAGGCCCTTGCTCGGCACGCAACCAACTATGGCACCCTTTTCTCTGTTAAGAAAGCTTTAAGTAACAATAGAATGGATGTTGCAGAGCCTGGATTATTCTGCTCTACTGGCTTTTTGATTCCTTTCCCACAGTGAGAACCCTTAGAGGTCTAACAAGACAATGACACTTAAATCCTGCAGCACACAGACACAGCCCAAGGAGCCCACATGAAAGCTGCCATCCATTAAGTGCTGTCATTCAAGAAATGGGACAATCCATGAGACCACAAATTAGCCTCATTAACTCTTGTTTTCATGACATCTCCGTACTTAAACGTGCAGTATAATTTGGTCCATTAGCTCAGCGTTGTCAGAAAGCATTAAGAGAATTAGCAGCTTAATTTCTGTTAGCAAAGTTGTCGGCGTTGTTTGGTTTGGAATTTTTTGGTTTTGTCTACTCCGAGCTACAAGTGGGAAATAGCTCAGGCAGGTACTTCAGTGAACCTCACTGATACCAGACAAATGGTTTAAATGCTGAACTGGGGATTGCTCATTTCTGAGCTAGCAGAGTTCAATCAGGTCTCCACGGAAAGCTAGAAATGCACTTTCCAAAACAGCACGCGGTATAATATCAGAGTGTAACAAGGTATATAACCAAATCCACCAAAATCTAGCTGATCTGAAAGAGAGCATTTTATAGAGGAGAAATACACCCACGCTTCATAGCATTTACTATGAATCTGCTGCAAATTTCCAAAGGTGCAGAAAAAGTGTATTTTCCATTTGGCCCCATTTTACAAGGATCTATTAGAGAAATGTACAATTCAAGCACTGTTTGCCTGCAGACTCCATCACAGATGCACAGTCTTCCAGGTCACAAGGTCACACTGTTCCAGATCTGTTCTCATGTCACACTGTGGTCCAGCCCCACACCTTGTACTTCCCAGGCACACGACTTCTTGAGCAGCAGTTCTTATCCTGCTGGCACACAAGTCCCTGGGGAAGGAGGTGTCACTGGGCACCTCCCCCTAGACAAGGGAACAGAATCCAGAGCCTGCCTGTCCTTTCTAATGGCCTTTGGGATGTTAACCAGTGGTAAAATCTGTCATAAATATCAATAGCCACTTCAAGATGAACCTTTTTTCTAGTGAAAATTCTATACTTTCCTTCTTTTTTCTATTCTATAACATGCAAGTTAAACACAAAAATAAGCTACAATTGTACAGCTGTCCTGCCAGCCAGAGCAACTGCCTCCCAGTGTAATTCCATTCTCTCACATACTGAGAAATAGCTGGTTCAAAGCAGAAATCCTAGGGAAAAATATGATTTTGCACAACTTCAAGGCAGACAGTTCAAGTGGTTTAAGCAGGGGCCAGGCAGAACCATCACAAACCTCAGAGCATCCCACACACTAGACCAACATGATCATACCAGCTGAAAATCAACTTAAACGAATTATCAGACTCTCCTCTGATAGCTACCTGACCTTGAGTTCTGTCTCACAGTCCTGGAATAGGTGACAGGGAACCCAGAAGATATGAACAAATAAACTCAGAAGAGACAGTGAGCTTGAGGCATCCTGATAACCCTAGTCCTCAGGAGGAATATAGCAGCCTCAAGCCTCCGCATTTCTTCGATCTACCGTTCACTCATTTTCCAGTATTGCAAACCTTTAAGAAGAGTGTGCACTCTTAACTGAGCTGAGAGACAAGGAAAGAGATACTGACTTATACTGCAGATAAGAAACAGAACTAAATAGGTGGGCTAGGCAGTATAGGTGGCAAACATTGTTTAGATTGATGCTGTGATGTCTCAAGGGAGGACTAATAAAGGATATGCACTGACAGATAAATATGCAAGGCAGAGACTTAGCAATGAGTGGAAAAGGAGAGAACAAAGTGAGGGGAAGAGATACAGCAATGAGATTTGGCTTACAGCAGACTTGCCCACCCAAGATTAAAAATAGTGGGGAATTCCATGGAGTGCTTCTTCACAGTATTGCAGAAAGAGGCAGGGGGTAAACAGTCACAGAGCTATGGCCTGAAAAAAAAGTAGTTTTAAAAACCCAAACCACCACTTCTGTATTTCAGTATCAAGAATTCCAAAGGTATAATTATTAATGACAGGAAATACTACTGCTGTTAGCTTAAGGGAGGGAGTAGAGTATACTCAAGAAGTAACAAATAAGAAAAGTTGGAAGCTTCTCCTTTCTTAGCATCAGACAAGGTGAGGAGTTGAAGCAACTGATTTTCATTCTTGGATTCATCCATCATCTATGCACATAAACATACACCACTGCTAGCAAACACAGAAACATGAAGGGAAAAGCTCTGTTCTGCCACTGCAGCCTGCTGCTCTGAGCAATGTCCTGAGAAATCACTGTATCAGCCAACCTCCATGAGACCAAGCCTGGTACCAGAAAACTGATAAAACAGATTCAAACAAGAGATCAATTCAGTTGTATGAGATGACAGCCATCTCAATGCGTGCATCTCTGGATGGCCATATATGTCTATAAAGGCTGATCTCCTCAGTATGGGGATTTTTAAAGTGAGATTTGTTTATTCATGCTCAGATTCCTCTTATAGTCATGCCAACGATAAGTCTTAGATTAAAGAAAGCTTTCCAGCCTTAAATACTTCTGAGCAAGATATTCACCATACAGTTCAATGGACAAATCCCTGATCTGAGCAACCACTTTAAAGTATTCCTCAAGGGCATCCAAAATAATTTTGTTCAACCTGATATCTAATTAGACATCCAAGGCTCTCTGATCTCTCAAAGGTCGCTTCATAAAGGTTTTACTCAAAACAAAGAACAGGATTTGAATACCTTTGGGGCTGACAAACTATAAATCTACTAACTGAAACCTAAACACTATACAGAGAATCTAAAAGGTACCTAGGGGTAATATAGGTACTGGAACCAAAGTGAAAATGGCCAGAGCTCGCTGTTCTTCAGTGTGTTGATGTTCCCGGTAATAGGATGTAGTTCAGCTATCCAATGGAGCATAAAGTACACTGGGAACAGTAGTACTGTCTTTAGGAGGTACAACATACAGACATACAGATGGGATCAAAGAGATATAAGGGATGTGAAGTGCCTTCAAAGTCACTTAGAAGATCTTGACACACCGTTCCTTAAAGGAATTAGGACTTCAAGACCCTTCACAGCCTTGAAAAACTCAAACTCAAAGTACTTTTGAAGCTGCTGTAGAGACTCCACAGTGAACTTTTGTCAGAAACTCCTGCTTGGTGCCTGGGGGGAGGCAGTCAGTACCTTCTGAGCGGTGGATGCACGTATGCTGGTTGTCACTGAGAAAGAAGCCTTCCTTACAGCGACACTCATAGCTCCCCACTGTGTTGACACAAACGTGCTGGCAGCCACCGTTGTTGAACATGCATTCATCTGTATCTGAAAGACAGAAAAAAAGATCAGGTTTATAGCTATCCTGTAGCAATCAGAAAAATTCTTTAGGTTCGAATAGACCACTAAGATCCTCTAGTCCAACTTTCCATCCCCACCATGCCCACTAACCATGTCCCTCAGTGCCACACCTGCACGGCTTCTGAACACCTCTAGGGATGGCATCTCCACCACCTACCTGGGTAGCCTGTGCCAGTGCCTCACCACTCTTTCTAAGAGGAAATATCTCCTAATATGCAACTGGAATCTCTCTGGTGCAACTTAAGGCCATTACCACCAGACACCTAAGACAATTTTGACCAGTCTGTTGTTCCAGCACCATTGCAAAAGTATATTTTTGCTCCTCCTGTCTGCAGTCTGCTCAGTCAGTTACCATGCTGGCCAATCAGACCAACGTCAGAGCAGCCTCAGGGCAGCCAGGAACAAAGTACCAGCACAGATCCACTCTCCACGTAGAACACATGCCTCATCTTGGAGCAGCTGCAGAATACTACCACTAAGCAACCTAGCATGCTCACATCTAGTCTGAGCATACATGCATCATTCTGTCTCTGCAGGACACAACTTCAGCTCCAAATCTGTGCAAGCAGTATAAGGCAGTTCTCAGTAAAAATCTTCATTCTGATGCAAAGGTGGAACAAAATCAAACATCAGCTCCAAAATCAATTTGGCCTAAATATAAAACCTGCCTCTTCTTTCTCCTTACCTTCACTCTGGATATAAGTCACACATCACATCATTTCTGATGCTCAGCTTGATCTATTATCTCCAACCTTAGGTCATTAACTTACCACCAAGGAGCTGCTGTATTGCCTAATAACAGTCAAGGACAAAAGTCTGCTCTGAAAACAGGTTTAATGTCAGTTTTACACTACATGGAATTTCAACAATACTGGAGACTATAGAAACACTCTAATTGTATGGTAACCAGGAGAAACAAAGAATAGAAAAACCTCCTGAGCAACAGGATGTTCATCAGAATTCCAGATCTTCCATTCTATCCCTTAGTTTCTGCAGACTTTTGTAACCTCTGCCAGTAAAAAATAAATAAATAACTATAAAATCCTATCCCAATTTTCAGAGATGCCAGTTTGGACAGGAAGCAAAAATGCTCAGCATCTTAACAATCAACAAAGCCAAGCATTACTTAGGGAAAGCACTGGTTCCATCTGTAAGTTACTATGGAATACCACGTTTGCTCCCTGTTCTGTTCATTGTTCCTGTGATAACAGCACAATGTTTTTAATTTAATACTTCAGTATTTCTGGCATAAAACAGCTGCCTTCCAGGAAAAAAAAAAAAAAAAAAAAAAAAAAAAAAGGGAAAAAAAAAAAGAGAAAGAGAAAGGCTTTTAGTAAGAAGCATAATGCAGCATTACAACAGATTTAATTTCTGCTGAAGGCAGTGAGTAAGCCAATTGGATGTGAAAGAATGTGACCTGCTCATAGCAACAACGGTGGCTGTCATATGCCTATCACAGAGAAGCAGAGTATTCTAGAGCTCTACAGTGATGTGAATGTGCAAACAATCGTGAATAAACAGCCACCATAAGCCTTCAGCACCACGGTTTTGAACTCCAGCAGATGTTTCTGTCTTACAGGCCTTGGAAAGCTTACAAAATATCATCTCTTTCCAACAAGTAATTGTCTATTTGGCTAAAACCCAGGCACACAGCTGAGATCTTCAAAAATGAGGGTGAGAGGGGAACGACCATGGTGTGAACAAAGTAAATAAACAGATTAAGAGAAGATGTGATCCAATTTGCTGCATGCCAAAATATTTATTTAAAGTTTACATCACATCTCAACAATTGGCTGGTCAGTGGTAAAGACTTCATTGTATGTCAGTGGCATTTTATTTTGGAAAGTCTGCCACGCAGCTCCGAGCAGCTTCCCAGCAATGGAACAGGTGGTAGATTTTGGTCAAAGATATGCCTGTGCCTTACTGATCCCAAACAAGTCAGCTGAAGCACGTCCTAGAACGGCATCCTTTGGTGCCACTGCAAGAGGCAACGCGTTAGCTCACATTCAGCCCTCCCTGGTAACCTCATCTGAACTCCGGTGTGTTTACACAAAGGCGCCAGAGAAAAATAAGACGTCCTTCCTAATAAGTTAAAGCATCAGCAGATACTTTGCCTCCCTCTCTGCCTTCTTTAGTGAAATACTTGAGATTTGGCAACTTCATCCTCTGCTCAGCTTATGCTCTAACAAAGTCAATCTGTGGTTTTGCAGTAGGTAAAGCACAACACAACCCCACTGGAGACTCCAGAGCTTTTCTGTTGTCACCCATATATTGGTCTGATCCCCCTTCTGATGTGCCATTAACCCATGGGAAATGGGAAATAGCTGGAAAACCAGCTATTCATAGGAGCCAATGCTTTGTAAGCCCTAGATCTGCGAGCGCCACTCTCCACCAGACAAGCTGATGAAGTGTAGCTGATGAAGCTGATGACCACCACCTCCCAGAAATACAGTTATTGTTACCTTAGCACCCCCAATCGCCATGTCCATGAGCACACTCCTTACCCAGGCAGTTGTGGCCATCGTGAGCCAACATAAAGCCATCGTAGCAGGTACAGCGGTAATTTCCAGGGATGTTGAAGCACTCATGGACGCAGCCTCCATTGAAGTCGTTATCACATTCATCAATGTCTAACGAATAAAGCAAAAGTCAGTATGATGGATGTGTTACAGACACTTTGTGACATGACCACATAAATGTCAACATCAGCTGCTGCCCCAGATTGTCGTTGTCTTGCAAATAGAGCATGTTTAACGTGTCATACGCTGCCGATGTCCCAAAAACGTGACAAAATACCCTGAAACTGCCATGTGGATTTATTTCATAGCCCAAGGCTTTAAGGCTGCTGATTAAACAACAAGCTAGCAGTAAGACCAAGTGACACTGCTAGGCTAAAAGCCATGTCACCAGCTCTTTTTGATTCCGCAATCAAGAAACACAGAAGGTATTCTGACTTTAGGATCATCCTGGAGAACAAGTGATCCTCCTTGTTTTAAGACACATTTCTTTAATTTTCTGTTTTGCCTTAGGAATATTTCATGTTTTCACATGTAACATCACAGTAAGTTCTAGTAACCTCACCTTTACAAGGCTGCCTGATAAAGGAATGGCTGAAAGCTCCATCTAAAGGCCTTCTGAACAGTCAGAGGCTGTGTTCTGGGCTCCTTGCAGCAGATAGGAGTATATGACACTATCAAAGGGTAACAGCACACAAGGGGAAGTCAGAATACTTGTATCACCAGATCGCTGTCATGGACCATCACAGCAGAACTCAAGTTGATTGACAGCTCATATGAACACATCATATGGTTATTCTGGGGAACTCCGTGCTGAAGGGCATCACTCGCACCAAAATCTTTAAAGTGCTCAAAATCCACGTCTGTTAACACGCATTTGACATGGATAATTCACTTCAGAACAGCAATATTCATAAAAGATGTGCTACAACGTGGGAGATCACAGCAAATTGCTTACAAGACCCACATTCTGCCTCTATGCTGCCGGTGGGAAATGTTTCTCACACGTTCCAGTAGCTCAGAACCTTACAGGGAGGGAGAGAGATGCCTCTGCACACTCAGAGCTGCTGTCACGTTACCTTCACATTTCTTCCCTTCGCCGGTGTAGCCAACCTTGCACATGCACTTGTACAGCTTGGGGGTGTTCTGGCAAATGGCGTCCGGGTGGCAGTCATCGAGCCCCAGGGCACACTCATCCACATCTGCAAAGAGACAGCAGGGTCAGGGGGTGCCAGGGATGGGGAAGGGGGCACACGCCCTGCACACATCGCAGACTGCGTGGCATCAGGCTGCAGGCATGCATACACATACATGCATGTGTTTGCAGTCGGAGGCAGAAACATGCAGAAACCATCTCTGAGTTGACATGTGTACGCTGGCTGTACCTGGATACCAATGGATCTGTGAGCAACTCGGGTCAGCCTGTGCTACGGTTACGTACCCATGGATAAATACATCTACGCTGGGAACTCCGTGAGGGTTAGCTGATAGTTGCACAGAGATTCTACAGATAGCAGAAGGAGCCATGGCTGCACCTCTTCACAGAGCGATGGAGAACAGGAGGAGCACAGTTACCCTCCTGGGTACCAAACACAGTTGCTGGAGGAGCTCTGACACACCCGTGCCATTGCTCTCAGGATGCCTGTGGCCTCAAACCGACGGAAGGACTTTACAGAACTGCGATATCCGAGTGGCACCGAGCCCGGCGCCCTGAAACACCGACTTACCGTTGAACTGACGCGTAAGCTATTATCAGCGCCAATCCTTTTAAATACAAAAGCGGTGTCTGCGAGCAGCCATCAGAGCACGGCACGCCAACATCCGCGTGGGAGCTTCGGGGCAGAGGAAATAGGGAGAGAGAGAAACGCGGACAGGAGCAAGTCCTGGGGATGGAGAAGCACAGAGAGAAGGAGGAGAGGAAGAGCCGTCACGGGCAGCAGAGACATCGGCTCCATTCGGCAAAAGTCAGACGCGGACAGGAGGCTTCCAGAGAGGGAGAGCTGCAGGAGGAGCGCCCGCGCACCCCACGCAGATTAGAGAGCGGCTGCGGGAGCAGCAGGACGGGCTGCAGAACGGCAGCAGAAGGTGACTCCTTCCGTAGCCAAGCGCTCCTAGAAGGGGATCGCTTTCTAGCTGGGAATTTCAGCCAACACCTCTCCCGTTCACAATCACAGCATTCATCTCTCTCTTTCATTTGCAGTCACGGAACACGCCTGTAGGTACCGCGGCGCTGCCAACTTCTGGAAGGGCTCGTTAACCCCTCGCGGAGCCGATCGGCGCTCAGCGGGGCTCAGGTGCGCGCAGCGCAGCGCACACACGGGCTGCGACGGCCGCGGGACTCGGCCCCGGGGCTTTGGGGGGGACGCACCTGCCCGGCCCGCGGCCCCGGTGCGCACCGAGGGCTGCATCCAGAGCGCGGCGTTAACGCGCGGCACTCACCGGGCGGCGGCGGGGCGGCGTGGCCCGGCGCGGGCAGCAGCAGGAGCAGCAGCGGCAGCGCCCGCGCCCCCGCCGCGCTCGGGCGGCCGCCGGACCCCATCGGTGGCGCTGCGGCGGCGGAGGCTGCGGCTGCCGCTGCCGGGCGGGAGGGAGGAGGCGGCGGAGGGAGGTGCCGCGGGACCGCCTCGAGCCGACAGCGGGCGCGGGGCTGGGCGGGCCTCGTGCGGGGGCCGGGCCGTCCCTCCCGCCCCGGCGGCTCCGCGGCCCCCCGCCCACGGGAAGCCCGCCCAGCACCTGCGGCCGCCCCGCACGCAGGTGTCCGGGCAGCACCGCGCCCCTGAGGCACTCGGAGCCGCTCTCGGAGCCCGCCGCGTCCCGGTGCCGTGAGCCGGAGCGTCGGGCCGGGCTCCGTGCGCTATCCATTATAACTGCCCGAGCGGCGCTCCGGCTGTTGGGGGGATGCTCCTTTCCAACCCTCCGTTGTTTTGTTCTGTGGGAAATGCCCGGCTCTGTCTCGCTGTAAGGGCGGTGGATACGCATTAGTAAATCTTCGGAGTGGAACTTTCCCTCAGCCTTTGTCCCCGGTTCCTTAATGGGAGCTATAAATTACCGCTTTCTCGCTGGAGCATCAGGCTTCAGTGCGTCTGAAACGATCAAAGTTACTCTCTTTTAAAATCCAGTGAGAAGCGACCCATTGTACAGCGGGACCGTGTCAGCCCCCGTCAGACCCATCCGTACGTGCACAGAGCTCCACGCCGTGCCCCAAGACGTGCCCCCAGCAAGAAAGGAATGAAGCTTTTCCCCACAGTCTCTACACTCTGGTGAATCACAGAATTATCAGGGTTGGAAAAGATCATCCTAGTCCAACCATTCCCAATACTTCCCAGCTAAATCATATCCCTCAACACAACATCCAAACGTTTCTTGAACACTCCCATGGTCGGTGACTCCACCACCTCCCTGGGCAGTGCATTGCAATGCCTGAACACCCTTTACTAGAAGTAATATTTCCTAATGTCCAGCCTGAATCTCCCCTGGCACAGCTTGAAACCATTCCCTCTAGTTCTATCATCAATTACACGAGAGAAGAGGCCAACCCCGAGCTCCCCCAACCTCCCTTCAGGAAGTTATAGGGAGCAATAACGTCTCCCCTGAGCCCCCTCTTCTCCAGGCTGAACAATCCCAGCTCCTTCAGCCTCTCCTCGTAAGTCCTGTGCTCCAGACCCCTCACCAGCTTTGTAGCCCTCCTCTGAACACGTTCCAGGGCCTCAATGTCTTTCTTGCAGCGAGGGGCCCAAAACTGGACACAGTACTCGAGCTGCGGCCTCATCAGTGCCACAGGGGGACAATTATCTCCCTGTTCCTGCTAGTAACACTGTTTCTGATACAAGTAACAGTGAATGAGCAGTTACATTTGTGGTAGGAACACACACACACCCACACGCCTCATAGGAGCCAACACCATCGAGTCCAGCCCCTGGCTCCATGCAGGACCACCTCACCCAGGAGCACTGCTTACGGTGTCCCTGTGAGCAGTTCCCAACATGCAGAGAGCATTTCCCATTGAAGGATGTGCCCGCATGCCGCTGCCTTACAGAAAAGCTGTTACACATCCTTAATCTTCCCCTCCATCTTCCTCCAGGAACTCGACAAACGCTCACCCAGATAAAACTCATCACAAGAAACAATGGCAGACACAACAACCACACAGATAACCTGTAAGAGAAGGCACGAGGAGCCCAAATCCCGCAAAACCAATGCTTTCAGAGGCACAATAAAAGCAAAGCTGCTCATTTGCTTTTGTAAACTGAAATAAAAAGTGACAGAAATGTTTAGGAATGCCCAAATTAGATCAAAAGACCTCAACACACAGCTTGGAAAACAAACAGGAACAGTTTTAGATTTATCTTACTTAATCAAACCATTTTTCAGTACGTAAATCTCAAAGTGCTTTGTGAAGGATCTCGGCTATAATTAACGTGTAACGCTCATTTGTTTATGAGGAAGGATTGCCATTAAAGTCTCTCTTTGAAGACACAAACCAGACTGAAGCTCAGACCCAACTCGGATGTCTCCCTGCAGCCCTTTTTAACTATTTCCGTTCAGCCACAGTCGCAGGGATGGCTGACTACAAAGCACCGTAAGGGCAGAGAATGGCTTAAAACAGATGAAGCTGACTCTGAAGAACTGAAGAGTGTTGAGCAGGAATAAAAACAAACTTAGCAGGGGCAGTTTAACTAGGACAGACTCCAAACAGCGCTGTTTTTTGACAGCAGTTAAAAATAAATAAATAACCAGCATCAAAGAATTTTAGAGAGGAAAATAGCTGCTTATCCCAAGCAGCACAGGTAAGCAGGGTACCTTTGTTCATGAAGCAGCGATCCTTCCATCAGCAGCAATCTCCTCGAGGCACCTCGCAGCCTTCCAGCCTAAGCTGTCTCAGCCTCCTGCAGACAGCAGTTCCATCCAGATGCTTAAGGCAGAGAGACACTGAAGTTTTACTTTTGGAAAAGGCTCATCCATCTGAAAATGTACCTGCTTCTTCCTGTGGTACTAATGCACATGCTGTAGTTTTGCCAGCACTGCTCATTGCAAACTTCCTCTGACCATCGGGGCTGTCACAAACACTGAGTGCTGCTCCAAAGAAGCTCTTCCATACAACCATACCCAACTGCCTGGAGAGAGCTGAATGCATTTCTCTGAGAGCTGGGGATAAAACTACTAACCCACGTGTTTTCATGTATATAACATCTCAGAGCTTTCATTTCAAGACCTCCTTGTCTCCACATGCACACCAGGCTTTGAACAGTCGCTGTCCTTTCAGATGAATCACTCAGACTTTTGCACTTATGCTTTCCATGTGCCCAGGGGTTTTTACAAGCTACTGATCACATTGTGGAGATCTACAGCAATAACATGGCTCCAGCAGTCAGCACTGGGCTGTGCAGGTTAGCAGTTGGTTTCAGTGAGAGGGGCCTACACACAGCCTACCTCAGAGACAGGCTCTGGGGAGGCAGGCTGGGAGGGCACCATCTTATCCAGCCCAAACAGAAGCAGGATGCACTGGAAAGCACGTTTTGGGTGAAGCAGGAGATGAAGGTGGGTAAAGCTGACTTTGCTCTCCACCCTTCTCATGTAACAGGCACATAAAGCTCCCAGTACATAGGCAGCAGAAGCACTATAGGCTACAGAAGCATAACAAGAAGCGAGTTCCTCTCCTGATTGTTTACTGGTCCACTCAAAACCTAGAAACCAGATGTAATAAACAGTAAGACATGCAGAACCGGTTTTTAGAAGAGATAAGCTGAGCACTATCTAATGAACGCAGATTAGAGGACTCCACTAGTATGTGCTTCAAATCATGCTAAAAAGCAAATGAAAGAGAAGGGAGCATTCTTTTGCCTCTATTTCAGCACACCCTTCACCCAGGAATTCCAGCCCTGGAACTGCCACATTAGATCTTATCCTAGGAAGAAATGAAGTGAAACAGGCAAGAAAAATGGGCACACTTCTGCAACAGATGCAGCAGTGATCAGTCTCAGAGATTGAGGACAGTGCTATTTTCCTCACTTAACCTTGCAGTTGAAGCATACAGCAGTGCCTGTGTGTGTAGACACACTCTCCCGAAGATCTACATTTGCCCCTCTGGCTCTGTCTTCCCTGTTCCCCAGTCACTTAGTAGGCATCTTCTTCCCCAGTCGATGCATCTGAGGGACAGCTGCTTGCAAGAATGCTACACTGGAGCAGGGAGGAGGCTGGCTCCATTTGGCTGAACAGATCAAATACAAAACAGTACAAAACAAAACAACAACAACAACAAAGAGTATAATATCACGTACTTAGTTGCTACAGCATGAACAGCTAATGAAAGTTGGGCTTCTAATGAACTTCACCTAAAATCAGACATCCAAATGACATACATACCTTCACTCAGGCAAAAAGGAAAGAGACAATTAACTACACTGCATTAAGAGGCTTTTAAAAATAGCACATTAATGCTATTTCTCATGTTAGAAGAGAAATTTTATTGCAATTCAGCAACTGTAAAACTGTCGTGTATGTCCAATTCACATTTCATGTCCAATGGATTCAAATGTCACAGGAAAAATAAAAAAGGAGAACAGTACCTGGTTTTGCCATCATAATGTAAACTTCAACACCCACCATTTAAAAAAGAAAAGTCAATGATTTCCCCACTTAGTAAAATATATGGTTTATAAGATATTGATGCTTCCTCTAACAGCCGATCTAAAGGTATAAAATAATTTACAAAGATGAGAAGTACATCTACAGTATCTTCAAGTATTTTCAAGTATCCTATAGCATCTTGCACTATGGACAACAATCTTCTGACAATATACAGAAAAAGTTAACTCTGAATTTCACTGCAGAAACAAAACCTTAACATGTTCATGAATCCAGAACACATCAAAAGATGGATCTTCCACAACCAGCAGGTCCCATTTTAACAATCTGGGTTTTTAAAATGGAAAAAAATCTTCAGTTCACGAGTACATTTTTAACCACGGGTGGTTAATTTTATGGCAGATAAAGGTGCTTTTTGTATAATCTTACTGTATTTCAAACGAGTCTTTATTAATTTGCCTTTTATCCTTGCATTAAGTATCACATCAACTCTGATAGCATTAATCAAACAAATAATTTATAGGAGATAGCCTGTTTTTTCCTCAAATCAGGTATCAGCCTGCAAACATGTTTGGCCAATGTAGTGCTATGCATTTACTGCAATAGGAACTACTTACTTTTTATCATTATATTTCTGCATCTACAGAATGTATGCGCTAACGTGACTCTCAGTGCTGAGTTAAATATTATCTGTTTCCCAATAACTGCAATAATAACCATCAGCACAGCCATATTAACTCACACCTACCAAGCCTGAATTCTCATTTTAGAACAGTAACAGCAAATAATTACAGTTCCATTACACTACAGCTCATTTCTGAGCCAAAAAAAACCCCCAAAAACCCAAAACAACCACAAAACTGAAATGCTACTTTTAGGGAGATGGATTTTACATAGTTAAAGGGTAGAAGACTGTGACAACATCATTTCTTTTATATAAATGTCATCCAATTGAGCAGCAAAAAGGAACAAATGAAATGCTGGATCCAAATGTAATTCTGTAGGGTGGATGCTACGTCAATGAGAGCAGTAGCTTCGCTTGGGGCAAACACTGAAGAGCAATAAGGATTATGGCTGTGACTACAGACTGAACCGCACAGAGCAGAGATGCCAGCAAAGTCTCTTCCCAAAACTTGAACCCAGGCTATATTCAATGTCTCAGTCTTCCTTGGCATCCATTAAAGACTACAGCAAAAAGTGCTTTGTATCTTAATGGGATTAGGCTATTCATCCCCATGAGGAAGAATCTATCATAAAATGGTCTCTCCTTTGAAAATAAATTGAGGAGACAGGAAGATGATCTCTTTCATCTGAACATTTAGCACATAGGATACTGTCACTGGTGGACCATTTCAGTTCCATGTGCTATACAAAGAACACCCACCACCTGGGAACAAGCAAACCCTGACCTGTGTCCACTCTATGCATCTCACTGTTGTAACGAGGCCAGAAAGACCCACATCAAAGCAAGCCATTAGGCCAGTATAATTGTCCCACATTAGATGAGCAAATGCAAGCAAATAAAAATGTTAGTTCAAGGTTAACTACCTCACGTAAGATAAAATTAATCCACACTTTGCTCTAAGATACAGATACAGTTTTAACAGATCAACTGACATGATACGATCAAAATGGTTAATCCAACCCTCTTTTCATACAGACGTATCCACTGTGAAATATACAGGCCTAGTAAAACCATTTTTAAATAGAGCTGAAAGCACTGTAGGGTTTGTTTGTTGTTTTACGCTATCTTTACTACATAAATAAGCAATGTGGGGCGAGTACAGAAAGATTCTCCCAAAATATTAAGTTGAATACATGAAATTCTCAGAATAAAGTACTTGTTATATTTTTGCCCTTCCGAGACTGAAAAAAACGGACACAGAAAATCCTTGTGTGAAATGCTGCTGCAAGCCCCAGGCTGAAAGAATTCACACCCACCCAGCCTGAGGAGTGGCTTGAATATTGCCCTTGCACCTTTCTAATGCTATCATTCAATCAAAGCAGAACTCTGCTCTGATTTAAAAATAAAATAAAATTAAAAAAAAAATAGTAGTGATAAAGTAACATCTCCATTTGATTATGAAATAAATAGGACAAAAGTAAAAATACTCAACAATTTAATACATGTGCTATGCTTATAAATTATGGAAATAAAACTAACACAAGATGTCACTAATCTGAAGGTAAAGAAAAGCTACTACAACAATGTATGATCCAAAAAACTTGGACTCTGCTTCTCCAGAGAGAGACAATACTGAGAGAAGTTTATACAGTGGAGACCTCTTAAATACATAGCCCTGAATTTCTGTGCAGTAATTTGTGGTGCTGATAAATCAGCCTGTTAATTCACATACTCACTTCAAAGAGATTTTTATCAGAGGATTCAAATGAACGGCGCTGCCTTTTAGGCATTTGCCGATTTCCAGCTCTTCAATAAATTAAACCTTCAAAATGTTTGTTTTATCACAGAATTGGACTAAGTTTTTCTGCTAAAAACAAAAGCATCCCAAATGAAGTTGATGGTGACAAGACACATCCATGCAACACAAAGAAAGAACATACTACTCACTGTCTTTTCGGACCAATTAATAAATCTTGATTTCTTAAAAGGATTGCAGTTGTTATTCTGCAGGGGTACGAACATCTTTCTTTAATCATCTAGCATTTGGGAAACCCACGTTCCTCTTTATTAGCAGTTAAGAGAATTACCAGCAGCAACTACATGCCAAACTTCAAAAGGCTGGTTCAAGTGGAAACATTTTTTGCACCATAAACACATATTCCAGGTTTTCGATTTAAGTGGGCTGCACTGTAAATTCTGAATTGCAACATAACAAAGCCAGTTGTATCATAGATTATTATTTTTTTTTTAAGACAAACTTACAACACAACAATAGGTTAAATAAATAAAAAACATCAGTTAAAAACACGCTTCACTTCTTCTGTGCAACCGTGTATCAATATGAAAAATATTACTTCAATCTCTGCACAATTCATGGTTGAGTCTCCTGGAATTCTCTAAAAATAATACTGATAACAAAAATAAAGGAAAACGTGATTTGTTGACAAGTCAGTGCTTTGGAGCTATTAAAAAGCACACATGAGGATTTGTAGTTCCCTTGCAGCAGAACAGTGACCCAACACGTTAAAAATCAAACATTGGTAATAATGTTAATATATAAAATATTAGTTTAAAAACTATAGAATGACCTTTCTCAGCAGAAATGGAGTGTATACATTGGGCTCTATGACATACAGCATATCTGAAGGCAAGTTCACAGAATGCTGAAAGGCTCACCGCACCTTTTCTATGGCAAGGAAATACTGCAGCTTTAAAATAAGCTGCACAATACTCATCTCTATCTCTTTCACATGAAAGTGTGTAAAAAGCAAATCAGCAAATAAACTCTAAAATAGATTTATACCAAAATCCTCTTTTTTACATTGAGTTTACAGCTTCTATCCATTTGCCTGTACTATTATTGGAGTTTCCTTCAAGAAAAGTCCACGTTGCATTTTAGGGCCATGAACAAGTTCACGATACAATGTACTGGCAGACAGAACTTTTGCATACTAACGAGATCCACTCCTTGTTGCTTTTCTTTTTTGTTGGTGGTGTTTTAAACACAGTTTTTGTTGTTTCTTGTGGGACAAGAGGTCAAATATCGATTCCTTTGACAAGAGACGCCTCCAGCGTAATGTTGAACTCCTGCAAGGTCTGCAGCACTCGAATCAAAGAATTCACAAGAGTATGATCTTTAATCAGTGCTGTGTCTTCATACATCTGTGCTGTGATTGGGCAGTCTGCGAGCAAGGCGATCCAGTGATGCAAAAGGTGGTCTCTGACATATAGAGCAATATGGAAACAGAAATAAAAATACAGCAAAGTTAATTTCTCATTTTTATTTATTTATTTATTGTTCCTTGCCTTCCAAATTGATTTATCAGTTTCTCCACATATTATTATAAGGTGAGGAAGGGGGGAGTAACCGCCTGGCTCTTGTTTAAATAGGGGACATCCTCATGCAAAACAAGCATTTCCAGACTTTCCACTCTTCATACCAAAAGATATAGTTACCAGCAACCTGGAAGTTCCAAGCAAGCCCAGTGCCATTGGTCTGCTCCATTGCCTTTTAGTCAAGAGGCTTCCTAGATAGCCCCAGAGCTCTTCTCCTAACCATCTCTGTAAGGAGTAGAGGGAAATTCACCCAGCCAGGAACTGAAGAAGCCTCACTGAGTGATGGTTTCCTGCTTTTATCTTCCAACCTTGCCAGCTAGGAGAGGCAGGCTACTCACACTGACCTGCTACCCTTCTCTCATTGCTCAAGTTGACCAACTCTTCAATATTCATTTGTGTATCTATGATTTCCTGTACTTCACATACCTCGGAATTCAGGGTTTAGTTGACTCTTCTTTGGATACAAAGTACTTTAGAAGTAATAACTAAAATGCAAAACCCAGCACTTACGTGGCTCTACCTTACTAATGATCAACATCCTTTTCATTTTAATAAAATACTATTTTTAAAGAAGTTTCTTCATACCTGGCTCCAAGACACACCAGCATCTGAAACTTGCCATCCTTCCCAATGTTTCTAGGATTGTTGTTGATAGCAGTGATAAAGCGACAGAAATTCCTGGCCCTTGTCTGCCAATTCTCCTCTGGGACCATTTCATTCTGTTCAAGGGTCTCATAATACGTTTGTGCTTTTTCTTAAAAAGAATTGTGGGAGATAATGAGTTTCATCAGCATACATGGCATCATAAAATAGCTCCAGTGCTTGGAATAACATAATTAGGCACATGACCTTCACATTTAGATGATTGTATTTAAAAATACCTCAATGTATAATGCTTTCCCCATAAGCTTGCTTACAAATCCAGAGTGCTGCCTGATGCCCATATCTGAGAAGTAGCAAATCAGCAGCAATGTCAGGATCACGGAGGGTACAATGAATCTAAGCCTCTGAGCTTGAAAAGCCTGTCCTTGAATTTCCTGGGTGATTATGTCCAAGCACTGTTGGTTTGTTGTTTTTTTGTTTGTTTTTTTTTTCCTGTGTGATTTGAAGCTGTGTTCCTCATGTGTAAAACTGGAATTCTACTTCCTTTCCCCTGAACAGTACTAACACGGATCTAGTGTCTACTGAATTTTGAAGGGCTGAAGTAACAATACAAGGAGAAGACTGATGTTAGAATACCTATGCAAGACACAGAAATACTATTTAAAGCAACTTGTTCTCTGTGTATTCAGTTGACTTATTCAGTTGTATGGCAAAGGAATTAGACCACTGTTCAAAAAAATGTGTATGCTTATAAACCCCTTATTACAGCATCCAGTAGGACAACAGTACAAGAATGATGTATTGTGCTGTATAAGATGACTCAGTCTCTTACAAGTGTGATTTATTGCTTTAGCAATGCTGTATTGTGTGACCATATGCCAATTCCCCACCACACTGAAAACATCCACACAAGGGAATCTTGTTTTACACTACCAGTACTAGAAAGACAGATGCCAATTACAGTGCAAGTACAGTGTCAACTCTGGCAGAAAACAGATGCTTTCTTCTTTCAACAATACAAGGACATAAGAGCTCTTACAGCAACTCAGCTGCAGAGGTGCCTCTGACAAGTACGCTGTTCACACCAACTGAGACACAGTGGCAGTGATAAGGAACACAGATGTATATGTTTCAAAGGCATAAACAGATTCTGGTATATTTTCCTCACACTTACCTAAGAAGTCCCAAATAAAGACGTTTTTGAAGAGCCTGGGTGATTTAAATCCATGTTGAAATACTTGCTCAAGAGCTGAAACAAGTCCACTTTCTCCACACAGCAAGAGCGTCAGACTGCCTCTCTGCCAAGCACACACAGCACTTAACTCAGTTTGGCAGTTTAGAGACAGAAGGATTACACAAGTTTATCCAGGTTTTAAATAAATAGACACTCAAAGATACAGTATACTGTCAAACAACAACCCCAGACAGGATGGCTCATTTCTCACAAGTCCTCAGCATTCCAAAATGCACTGACCTTCTTAAGAACGAAGACAGCCATCTCAGGGCCTCACCACGTTCAAATGAAAATGCAAAAAGGTCAAGATGAAGTCCAATGTAAAAGTTTTACATACAATAATAACTGGTGTACAGGAAATTAAGGAAACGTTTTCCTCTTTTGCTAAGCAATAAAGATCACCAGTCCATTGTATCAGGTACCTCAGACTTTTAAGAAAAGCAGAAACTAAAGCAATTTTTAAACCTTAGGAAATAATAATTCCCCTTTAGAGCATCATGGTAAATTGTTTGCAAAGCCAATGTATGACCACTTGGGATTAGTGTGTAGATATAATCAATCATAACTAGACTGAATATGAATTTGCTGTGCTAGTTGAACTTAGGAAGTGTATGTACAGGACAAATGGGAAGATCCACATGCAAATATTAATAACATCCAAGGGATATGCATATGGTAGCCAGCATGCACTGCTACTTCTCAGAAAAGATGGACTCCTGCTCTTCAAGAAAGGCACATTTTTCAAGCTTGTATCCAGAAACATCTGCTGTGCCAGCTAAAGTAATTACATAGACAACTTACAAGTGTAAAAGTCTTTGAAAGCATTTCTGGTGTTATTCTTTGGTATTTCTTGGTTTGGTTTACTTTAAATGGTCCATGGACTTTCATGTTATAAGTAGCCAATATAATGCAAAAGAGATTTAAGAAGTCTTCTTGGCAGTCAATGCAGATGAAAAAAATGTCTTTTAACCCAGACTGAAGCCAACATTCCTGACAGTGATACAACTAGAATCTCAGGCAGAATATCCATTCAACTTCAGATACCAGAATATTACATTTAATTAACAGAACGTTCCAGATAGCAACAAAAAAGACACTATTCCAACAACTTCATTTCAGCATCTCATTTTTGCTCTACTTAAGGAATTGTCAAGCAAAGATGGTTGTTAATTCAATTTAGATTTTTTTTGTACTGTATATTCTCAAACACTAGCATGAGTTTAAAGACAAAGAGTGCCACTACATAGACGACAACTACTCACCTCTTTCTCTGGCTTGTGAAAATGCTTAACAATGCCATTGACAGCTTCACCAATAGCTTCTTGTATCTGACCAGTATTTAACTCTGCAAAACACAAAAATATTTCCCATCACTTTAGAAACACTTCAAAAATTGAACTTGTTCAATGTGAACATATCGATGGATATGCGTATATCACAAAAAAGAAGATACATGAACCAACATAACCTGTGCTGCTAGAGATAAGGTACTGGTTTATTGGCAATGGAAATCCAACTCTACTTTTATTTAATGTGGAAGAAGTAGAAGTGGAGATATATATATATATATCAAAATTATAACTATGGTGTTTCAATATAACAACAGATGGAAATGGTGGTCACGTATTATATGAATTTTCAGATCACAGCCCAAAGATGAAAAATGGAAATGATATTTGATTTTGACCACAAGCATCTTGGAAATACATCCTGTGATGGTCTTCTGTAAACCCAAGTATGCCTGGGTATAAAATAACCAACTCTTCAGGAAGAAAATGAAAGCAGAACAACAACAGAAAACTGATATTCATGAACAGAAACAACTAACAGACTTTCTCGACCATGAAGTACATGACAACACATTTCTATATTCCTCCGTAGCACTCATTTCACAAAGGAAGGACAATACAGAAAATACCAGCAAGCAGCTGAGGACTGGAGAGGGAGTCCAGAGTCACCTGGACTTGGAGACTTTAAGACTCTGAGTGCCTAAAATCCTGAGCAACCTGTACCAATTCAGAAGTTAGCCAGACTCAAAGCAGATCAGCTGTGCTAAGTGAGTTTCACAGGTCCTGGCCAAGAAGAAAATCTCCAGTTCTGCTTGCAAGCAGCTTTCTACAAGTAGCAATGCAGGACCTTACAAGGCAATCCCCACCACTCACTTGGCTTATTGTTTGGTGATATAGTGACCAATCTTCTGATCATGCTTGGTGACTGCTGCAAAGGCGGGGTTCGACACTGCCGCTCATCAGCCTCAGTGTTGGATGTCAGCAGCTCTCCCACCAGGACTCTCTCTAAGCTGCCATCATCCATTCCCTTTCCAAGCCATCTTCCACAGGGAAACCTGAGAACAAAGAGCAGATATTTGGATCGAGTCTGTCAATCCAGATTCAATTCCATGCCAAAGACTTTCAACTGCAATTGCACAAAATCCAAATTCTGCTAGGATTGTTATTAGAAATACTCCACTCATCTAACAACAAATGAACAAATTATTTGATCCCACTTTTGCCAGCAGGGGGAGCAAAAGTAAAACAGTTTTTCTGCTCCGGGTTCATCGTAAATTTGGCAGTAGACAACCTGCAAAAAACATATATTGATGTACCGGAACACCAACACATGTATTGAAATTGGGATATCAAGAAAGCACTTGTGCTCACTAGCTCATCAGCACTTTCTGAGAACCAGTGTTGATGTCTGTTTAACTAGCCCAATCAGAAAACTGAATGGCATCCAAAAATATAATCTTGCCTCTTCATTTAATCACAAACAAGCTCTCATGAAGAACTGAGTGGACCTATCCACCAGTTTCTCCTCAACATGAGCCTGACAGTTTCTCTAAACAAAGGACAAGGCATCAAACCATGCTGTACTTAACACAAATTAGTTTAAATCCCTACTGCAAATCCTGTTCCCTTACTTTCACTGTGCAAACACTCATTAGCCACTATGTTACAGCTTGCGTTTAAAAACCTTCCTCTCTAACAACTAGAGAACTCAACTTTAGTTCAAAACACCACCCATGTTTGGTAAGCAGCAAGCTCTAACTTGCTATTTCTCCCTTAGGCTCAAGGCACGTTCTTTTAAAGATGCACAGCAGTGAACTCTTCTTCTCTACCAATGCTTGGAGGGTAGGCAAGAGCATGTGCAAACTGAAAACTCTGTTTAATTTTGTAAGAGTCATGATTTGTTTAATGCCAGAAGCTAAATGACCTTTATACATCTTCAGGTAGAAGCTTCTGTAGATGGAATCCCAGGAGGTAAGACCTTTCTAAGCAAACAAGCACTTCTATGCCACCTTCCCATATAAATTCTACTTACCCAACAGGAAATGTCAGCGTGATACTTACTTGTAAGTATGCCCTGTTATTTCATTTCTGACCATAACATACTCCACTAGCCACTTGGCATACAGCCCTGAATTATCATGTCCTATTTGCACTGTGGTCAGTTTTCCCAAGTTCTGGCACTGCAAATTAAACAAAGAACCGGTCAGAATAAACAGAAGGAGAGAGCGGTATGTTGGATAAGTAAACTATTGCAGAACATGCTGAGATGTGCCATCAGAAACATGGCTCTCCTTTTCTGACTGAATGACTGATTCTGACCTTTTTAAGGATCAGCTGCTTTATTTTTGTTCATTGTTGCTTCACTGTGTTTAGTTTTTTTAATATTGTTTTGATCAGCAGAAAGGATATGGGATAAACTACATCTTTTCAGAGATCTTATCTATCAATACAGTAAGGAATCATCAGTCATTTTCTCTGAACATGATATTATCTATAGATAAAATCTGCTATGTACAGGCACAGGAGGTATATGTGACTAACCACATACAGACCATGGATACGAAAAGTACACTAGGATGATACAGCAAGGGGAGAGTTCAGAACTGAATAAAAAGAACATTTAAAGCATCCTTATTTTGTTTAATACATGCCTCAAAAGTCATTTCTAATAAATTCCTGGGAATCTGCAGGACTCCTGTTTCACCCAGTTCTCCTGAGATACATATCCAAGGATTGGCTGTAAACATGGAGCCACCAAGTTTCTTGCTAGGAACAATCAATATGTGGTACGGTATCACTGCAAACACAAGAAAAAAAATAACACTTCTGAAATGTGAAAGGGATAATTATGTAAACTCTATAACAAATAGGAAAGAGATAGTAATCCTGCACTGACATGAAACATTAAAAACAAAGCAAAAATCACACACGTAAGAGTTCCTAGTTAATCATACCAACATTTGCTCACTAAAGACTGATTGACAGTCAAGAAACGTACATATAACAGTGATCAAAAAGCATAGCTGATAGCAAAACACTATCAAATGACAGAAGAAATATGGATGGGACAACATCCCACATCATTTTCCATTTACCAGTCACGAAGATAATTACTTATACCCAGCTTAGAGGGGAGGAAGTAAAGACAGTCTCCACATTTCCAGGACTACATTGTAGCTCAGCGCACAACTTAATGCCCAGCTCCAAATTGTCTTCTATTGTGTGTGTGTACATACACATGGTACAACTGACTTGAATTCCCACCCAACCCACAAATCGGCTTACAGGGTCTGCCTGCAGGAGCTTTCAGCACCGTGGCTAAACTTTTTCAGTGAAAATACATTATAACGCTGCAAATTTCTCTATACCACATTTCCCTTAATTATGCTAACTTGAAGATGCTTTCATTTAAAACAAACAACAACAACAAAATCAATATATAGTTTCTCTACCTTCAGCTGGTACCACACACCCCCAAGATTTCAGGCACTGGTAAACCAGGGGACTTGAATCAATACACCACCTACAGCCCCTTCTTTGACCCAGAAAACAGTAGGAAATGCATATGCTCTTCAGTCACCTAGTATCTCATACATGGCTCCCTATTAACCAAACTATTTCTGTAACAAAACCCAATTACCTGAACAGTCAATGCATTTCCTGGCCATTTGCCCTTATTTTATAGTGCATAAATAGATTATAGTTAGGGCTTTTCAGCTGAGGTATTTAATACATTCCTCTTTCAACATCTCTTTAGCTGTCAGTGTCCTCAAGAAAGCATTTGGTGGTTAGATTTTCTTACAAGTTTGATGTTTGTGGTATTAAAGAGTGAATTAAGATGTTTTTAAATTTGTTGTGCTGATAGCCTTAAAGTAACAACTGAAGAGCATCCAGCAGACCAGACTATGGCATTGTCCAGCATCTGTCCACAAGACCAAAAACGATTCTGCTTGTCTCTCTGCTTGCAAAATAAACCTTGCAAAAGTTTTCTGTTATATTACCTTATAAGCAAGGCTCTGTGTTGCAGAGTTCTGGTGCAATCCTCAGTGTATATTTACCAAGTTAGAAATAAGTGCCTTTGTCAACACATGGAAAGAACACTACTGTCCAGTAGAAAGAATTGCAGAAATAGCAACACGGAGTACACAGATACCAGAAAGAAAATACAACAACTATATGAAAGAACATTGCTCAGAATTAATCTGAGTAACAACTCAAGCAAATCTAGAGATCAGAGTTTCAAGGAAAGCAAATACTTACAGATTGTTGTGAAAACATTGGTAAAGCAAAAGTAATCAACAGCATTGAATGACAGGAGATGATATAAGAATTGTTCTTTCTCATCATCACAGCGGAGGAATGCGTAACGCTTGTAGAGCTTCCTGACAAAGCAAAACAAATCATGTGTCATAGTAACAGGATTCTTTTAGTGAAATGTTTTCTGTTATGCATATTTATTAGGTAAACTATGAGGAACGTGCAAGCAATTACAAATGAAAAACGATACTGGTAGGGACAAAAGAATTCAATGCGTCAAGCTATGCAGACACTAAGTCTGAAATCTCCAAGTGCATCAGACTAATGTTTCACATATTTGACGCCACTTGAAAGCAAGGTCTATGGGTATACCCTAAGCCCCTACCAATTTTTCAAGTTCTCAGCTCAAAGCTGCAGAAAGTCTACAGCTGACAGAACGGATTGCATATCTGAAGAACCCCAGTATTACATCATTGTGACCAAACATCTCATACACTAGTACAGGGACACACTTAAAAGGCTGGTCTGTGCCATTCCTTCTGCACATTGCTAAGCAGATGAAAGAACAGGCATTTCAGGGTCTGCAACATCAAACAACGAAAAAGGATTAAATTTAAAAGCTTTGCCCAAGAGAAACCATCTTACTTTGTGAGTTCATGATCTGAAAGCAGCTGTTTTAGATGCCTAGAGAGCAACTTCTTTTCCATAGAGAGACGAACCCAGGCTCTGGCCTTGCCAACATCTGTTTTGATTTCACTGATATTTTGGATATGCCTGAAAGAAGAAGAAAAAAAACAAACCACATTACCCAGAATTTTCAAAGCTCTTTTGAGCCAAGCTAGGCTGAAAAAGGGATTTTGCCAAGAATGCAAAATACCAGGCAATCTACTGGAAAAAGATGTGGTCACCTTAATATTCAACAACAGCTCAATTGTTCACCTATCTAGCTGGAAAAGGATAAGAATCTCAAAAGGAAAAAACTGCAATGCAGTGCCCCATTAACAAAATTCTAAAGCAGTCCCCATTGCCTCACGTGATTTAAGGACCTTATCACTGTAATATTTATGTCAGCATGCTTTGGAAAATTAAATACTGTCTTTCAGTGCTCAACAGTAGCTTTTCTAACATAAAACACTCGAAGGGTATGCTTTGAAAAGACAAGCAAGACCCCTGAAAAACCTCAATTCATTTCTCCCTACCAAAAAAAAAAAAAAAAAAAAGATTTTGGCAAAGAAAAAGGAAGTTCTTCAAGCCAAATTTAGAAGTTCTGCATCTTGTTTTTTGATGAACTGAAAAAAAGGCCATGTAGCAGAAGTCAGTTAAGCATGCTTATTTACACCACAACAGCTAGTGTTATATGTATCCATTTTGTTTTTTTACATTAAACAAGTTCTTTAAACTGCTTTCTTCACTCAGAAGCAAAGCTTAGCTCAAAGCTACACAGTCAACTAGGAAACGACTAGGAAAATACATCTCTATGGAAATAAAACAATACAGAATATTATGAAGAAAAGACAAAAACGGACTCAGGTAATCTCTATAAACCAGTAGATATGACAATGTCAAGTCTCCTCAATATGAAATATGCTTTTGTAGAAGTCAGTGAAAAGGTTGCACTACGGACTTCTAAAACGTTTCAACAGGTTCTCACCCACATTTCCCTATTTTGCTGCATGAAACATGCAGCCTTTCCCATACAACAAACATTACGCACAAATATACGTATGCACATCTCTCGGAGTTTGTTTGTTTGCACTGTTTTTAATAACTCAAACTCACCTCATATCCTGGACCAGGGAGATTCTGAGAGGTGACATGCCTGGACTGGTATCCGACTTTCTTCTTTCTGAATCAAGAAGTATTCCTAGATCCAAAAGAACAGAATCTTCTTTTAGTAGAAATCCATCTAAAGATTCTTAAATCAATACAAAAAAGGTAAATTCATGCCACGTTGCACATAGAAAGGGAGGGGGAATTGGTTTGGGGTTTTTTTTTTGTTTGATCCTACTGCATTCTTTTCTTTTTGGTGATTTACAGTTTTGCAAGGTTATCACGGCATGTTTCCATTATCAATGAAAAGAGAATATGGTATCTGTAAAAGATGCTTACACAGATCAGCACATGCTGAGCATTAACACATTAATGAGATCCAATTCAGCTGCAACTGGTACGACACCAGCTAGCTTAAGAGAAAGACCAGTTAAGTACCTTTTTCCACAGACTACCATATTTTTTTCCCATGTGGTCAAACTGAAAGGCAATGCTGAGACTTGAAAACTGTGTTCAACATATTTTACTCCATACACCACAAGTGTATGTTCAACCAATCTGCACACTCCCATAACACTACTAGTTTTTAAATCAGAACATTTTGTGTTCTAAGCAACATTACTACTCAGATCAAATTTCACTTTAGAATCATGCCACATACTACAGTCCCCAAACCTGACTTTCTGATAGTTAGAAAGCCTAAGACTGGTGCTTCCTTCTATCTGATATATTAAAATAAGCACCATGTGCAAGAACAAGGGACATTCAGGAGACCCTAATACTTTCAGGGCCTTGAGCATGTAAGTCATGCTAAGCAATTTGTTTAAAACAACTTAAAACAAGCAAGCAAACAACCCAACACCTGCTAAAAACCCATTATTCTGTCCACAAATTACACCTGACATCTCCAGCTGGGGAAACATAACCAACGATATGTGCGCAATATTACTTCTAATACAGCACTTAAGAAATGCACTGTAAAATGTGGCATAAGTGTGTTTTGAATTTTGTAATGATTCTTTTTTTAATACACTACAACACAATTCTGAGCTTCCATGTGTTCACATCTATGACACAGCATGTTTTGCCCATCAGGCAGTGACTGTGAGGATGTTACACTGGAGTATTTTAATGCATTTTAATGCACCTCAGAAGCACCAGATATTCCTGGTGTCTGAATACTGCAATCACAAATAAGTAGGCTCAATCCAATAAGTTTACTTTTCACAAGATATACTGAGACAATACACCATGACCATATTAATTCTGCAGCAAACAAAATACTTGATTCAGTTACATTTGTCCAGGGAAACCATTTCCATGGTGCAAATCTGCAAGCAGATCTTAGTAGTAGTAGTTTTTTATTATCATCTTCTAGTAGAAGCTAATCTTACCTGAGGTACTGAAGCTGCCTGATGTTGTTTTCCTCTGCCTGTTTTCAAGGTAGTGTAGTAGATGAGACCACAAAGCAGACTTGCCCTAAAATCAAAAATATATCAGTTACTGCATCATATAGGACCTCAACTCAAAAGAAATAACTACTAGCTGAATAAAAAAAAGTCTAAATCATCACAGAAAGCATCAGCTTCAAATATGTTTGTCTTCACTGATTTAAAAACAAACACAAAAAGAAAAAAGTTGCAGGTGCTTGGGAGCTTCAAAGAGGATTAGAAAGAAAAGCGAAGTCAAAAACTATTGTGAACTAATGATTCCAATAACAGTGAAAAGTCTGCTGAGCTTCATTTGTCATTAGTTGTTGACACTATGTGAAAACATTTAAAGCCTTATAATACTTAATGCATAAGCAGAGTTTTCAGTCTGAGACTGTCACCGTTCTTATGCAGTTTTCCCTCCCTGAACATCCAACAGTGAGGTGGCAAGAGACACGGAACCAGACTGAGTAAACTATCTCGTACTCAGACCAAGTCTTTTGCACATCTGTTCCCTTCAGGGTAATTCAGGGCTACAGATGCATGCTGTCAGTTTTCAGAATCTCTTAAGATCTCTCTCAATTTCATCAAGCAAACAACCTAGATAATTACAAGCACAGTAACGAAGAAAAACAACAAAAAAAATACAACAACACACACACAAAAAACCAAAATAAGACAGACAACAAGAGCTGGTCAGTAAGACAGGCTGCAGTTCTATACCTCATAAAAGCAATTCTAAAGTCTGGGATGCAGTATTTAGCTCAAGACAAATCTGACAAATAATGCTCAAAGGTGCATCTCGCACATTATGTTGCTTCCTCAGACCTCTGGTGGCTTAAAATAGAAGGCAGGAAATTTTTCATGGACACATTTTAAGATTCTCGGATTCATCCTAAAATAATTTGCATGATAAATCAAAGGTATCAAAGCTACAGAACGCAGTATTAATTGAGCAGGGTCCCTCCAGCACATGAATTGGGCTGATATACAAAGGAAATTCATTACTATTAGCTATTATCTTCCTAAATTACCATGTTAGGTGGAAATGTTCAGCAATTCTGCATTTCAGAAAAACAGCCATTATAAAGCCAGGCTTTTAGTTAGTTTTGTGCAGAAAGAAACCATGACCGCAAAGCGAGAGTTGCCCATTCAATATTATCAATGTCATCTAAAAATCACACAAGCACTTTCCTGAAGTGCTATAATTAGAACTCAACTCCAAAAGTTAAAAAATAACAACAAATAACTTAAATCTTTGAATATCTTTAACCAGTTCAATCCCACAGCTCACTACAGTACTACTAAGGCCTTATTTCAAGACATTACATCTACCCAAATGAAGCAGCATGTCTCCAGAAGATGAAGCAGAAACTGCCTTTTACATCTGTGTTGAGAGAAATTTATTACAAATATGCATTTAGTGGTGAAGCTATAAGAAGAGTTCAGAAAAGCTCAGCGCCTCAATACCTGACAGATCCAACACAGGAAGCCCAAAAATGTGAGTCTTATAAAAATATAAAAGAGAGCATGAAAATATCACCAGGGAATGGTTGCATCAAAAATGGTATTTATTTGAATAAATATACACATGCACAGTCTAGTATTCAGCATCTTGCTGCCATGGCAAAGAGAACTGCAACAGATCACATAAAGTAGCAAACAAAGGATCCTGCAGCAAATAGATGTCAACAATCATGATGAATGTAAGAACTCATGCAGCATATATCTGCCCACTTCCTTTACCATCATGTTACTCTCCTTTAACTTCAAATAGCAATGATGATGCCAACTATTTCTAAAGGGGAAGTCAGCCTAAGGAAAGCAGTGGGACAGAAAACAGGCAGGGGATTAACAAAGGTCTTCTACAACTCCCCCCACATTGCTTTGGGCAAAGGAAGGTGCAGATTCACTTTGCATGTGGAAAAATCAGTAGGTAGAAAGCAATGGACTATATGGGGTCATCGGGAGGGAAGAGGTAAAAGCAGGGACCGGTAGAAGGAAAAAACATCCTCATTACTATCATCAGTAGAGAAAGAAGAGTCTTCCTTGGCTCACTATTGAAAAATAAAGTAAAATCAATGTATGAAACAGCCAGCTTTGAATATTTAATAAAGGCCAGACTACACAGAGAATGAGTAGCGTATTTTTTTTACTGTGGATCACAGTATTAGACACACAGCACTTCCTCCATCAGGCCTCTATTATATTCCATCACTCTATTTATTCCACCATTCAGCACTGTTTGCCAACATCTGCAATCAATCCAAAGCATTAACCTTATGTAGGGTTGGCCGTCTGGTGGTCTGAAAGGCCCAAATCTGAGTTGAAGCAGAGTATACTGATGCTCTGTCTTCTAAGACGAAAGCAGTACAGCTTCTATCCTAAGTAATATACAAGAGGGAAGGGAGAGAGTCACATGATAAATCTTCACATAGAGAAACTACTGCTATAAAATTCTGAAGGAGAGCAGATTTAAACACTGGTGCTTGAGTGCTGGTGAAAGAAATACTGAATTACAGTTGTCTGGATTATGTACACTTAATCTGCAAATACTTCTTTAAAAAAATAAAAAGGAAAAGGAAAGAGAAAGGTTACAAATCATCACTTTCCTGGTTATGCGTTTGTACAAACAAGGAGAGGATAAAGGTCTTAAAACTCTACCTAATCCCACCAAGTGACAACCAGCTACTCATTCCACATGAAAAACAACCCCTCTAACTAGTGGTTTTAACTATCTCTAGCCCATTCATCAACAAAGTAGTATGGTTTTTACTTTTAAAAACCAAATTACTCTTCACAAAATAAAGTTCCCCATACTGTAACCCACTAACAATGCCTTTAGCATACACTGCATTAAATCCTCTGCAACTTCAATAACAAAAGTACTGAGAACACAGATATATTTCTATTTACTTTTCTATTAAATGCAACAACCACCACCACAAAACAAACAGGTTAAATGGAAAGAAAGTCTTTTTAGAAGTCATCTATGGAACACATCTGCGTGTGTACTTGCACCTTCCTCACAGCAGAAGGTTGAGACAGACTGATACATAACAGACTGTTGACTGATACTGAAATATACTAGAGGTGTCCAAGTATTTAATACATCTACATACACACACCAAATACCCTCTGAAAACATAAAACAAAAAAGAGTGAATTTATGCAAGTACACTCAGGAGCATGTAAGAATACTTGTTTCTCACCTGTTTGACTTGCAGACCATGGCTCCATATCCTTTCTAAGAGGTCACACAGACTGGCTATCAGGGTATTCTCTTCTACACCTGTGATATTCACTTCACCATGTCCTAGCTCCACAGCTTCTCGTCCCATTTTTTCAACCAGCATCCTCTTGGTCTTGAAAATGAAGATGCAAAGAGAGTTAGTTCTTATCAAAGAATCTTCTAGGATTACTCACGTTTACTAAATAAACAAGGGAGAGTACAATAACAATGATTTCGTTGAATAACTGAGCATATGTAATAACTTGTGCTGGACTTCATCTCTTTTATCCTTTTTTCAAGCCAAAGCAACACCATTGCCTACTGCTGTAGAGCCAACTTTCTCACAAGGGTGAGTTATTTGAATAATCAGAACAGTGGGCCAAAATTTGAAGTACTAACTGCCAAGCAGCAAGACCCTGTATCAAAGCTCTGGGTTTTCATGACAAATTCCACTTCTAGTATACTCTTTCTTGATTAATAATATAGTCTCATTTGTGATAAATTGAATATGCTAAAATAGACATAGGCAACAGAATGATAAAGACTCACCAGAATACTCAATCTATCATTTTACATTCTCCACTGTAAGTCTGCCTACTTGATCAATTTTCTCTTCTAGCTGAATTTTTAAGTATGTTCTCTCCTCATGAATTTCTCACCACTACACAAACAAACTGGGTAAATAGATAAAGCCGAGACACATGGCAGAAAAGCTGACAGTTCAAAGGTACTGCCCAAAAGATGGTCATCAAAAGGCAGATATGAGAACAGAAGTACTCCGAGTTACCTTATTTCGGCATTCCTTCAACAAGCCTTCTACAAACTTCCAGTTAGTTTGTGCAATTACTGATGGAGAGAGGTTTGACAGCTTTGGCTGCCGAATAGTGCTGCCCAGATTCCTGGCTTCTTGGATATATTTCTGTATTAGGACAGAAAATTGATAAAAACAGATAAAAGCGCAAGTGAGACTACAGCACCAAGAGAAAGTAAATCCATCTTTACAACCCACCTCAGTACAATGAGGAGGAATAGACCATAATCTTTTCCAGAAGAGTCCCCTCTTTATATTCAGCGTAACGTTGGGCAGGGACTTTTAATGTGCAATTTCACTGGAGATCAAATCTCCACTTATGCTGACTAGTATTAGAACACACATTACAGAATAACAAAACCACAATACAAACTGCCAAGGATATTCAGATGCATAGAAACTCAGTGAATCCCTCCAGTACTAACAATAGTTACACTATTTTATTTTTTTCCCTATAAAATGCAAGCTTGTAATAATTACCCACACAAAGACAATTCAAATGGCAGACTGTGGCCTACAGGTGGACTGCAAGAAAACTGCCTGGATTTTCTCAACATGTGAAACCCGTACTCATTTCTACAGATCTCCTGTTTCTTTCCCACCACCTCAGACTTTGAGGAAGCAGCTGAAAAATACTAAACAGTAGCATTTTTGTTTAGAGCAAAATCATCTTCTGGACTGTATCTGAAAGAACAACGCCGCTCCTGTTTCTACCATCAAGGTGTTATCATTGTTTTTACCTCAGAGAGGACAATTTGACAAATGTTTTGAAAAACTGCTGATGACAGATTGGATGGAGCATAGCGAGCTTTGAATAAAAGACAAGGTCCCATACAGACACTGACAGAATACTCAAGATTAGTACATATTTCAGATTAACAAGAACCTTATCTAGCTTACGTTGAAATAATGATCAACTGAGAAGTCAGTTAACAGTCAATTTCATTTATCAAACATGATGCAACCTTTGCAAAGAAAGGAAATCACTCTTTTTCCAGTCTTGCACTGAAGAGCTGATATAAACTATGCATCTTTATCCAGAACTATGCTTACAGTCATATTGTGCACTTGACATACCAGATAATGTTCTGACACAGATTTTATAGAGCGCATGAAGGGCCAATCATGCTGGTCCCAGTCTAAACATAACTGCAACTGAAGTTCTGGCATGGAAAATTCCAGGTGCTGGCAGGACAAGTTGGTAGCAAAAAGTCAAAGAAACCACGTAAAGTGCACGTGGTAAGCACGCACGAAGTAACAAAAGCAAGCATGCAAAACAGAAAAAGAGAAAAGAATGAAGACATAATACAATGCAGAACTCCCAAGGCAATAAACATAATAAATAACAAAGCTGAAAGGAATAAAGAAGAGATGATGTCCAATCATTAGATCGCTACAAACTATGCCCTCCATCGTGCACAAATATTTGCAACTTAGAGGCTGCTAAGTTTCACTGACATGGATTTTTGTTGACTGTCTCAAAACTTCAATTTGTCTATAACACAGAACATTGCATCCTGCAACCACTGCCTCCTGCTTAGTCTGATCCTCAGCATTTATCTCAGGAGAGCTCCCCTCCCCACTCTTTGGGCTTAATATGAAAGACTCTGATTCACCTGAGAAAGGGGTGAACATTGAAGCAGCATATCATAATTAACAGGTACAGCATAAAGCCTTTTATCTTTGCAACTACCTAATTAAAATCTCCTAAGCTCACACGTGCTAAATATTGTAATTTCAAAAGCAATAACGAGGTTACAAATCAATTAT
Source organism: Coturnix japonica (assembly GCF_054131305.1). NCBI lineage: Eukaryota > Metazoa > Chordata > Aves > Galliformes > Phasianidae > Coturnix > Coturnix japonica. The sequence continues at coordinate 16,068,045 of NC_140667.1, read as the reverse complement.
TGTTCACTTCTGCAAATTCCATATTAAAAATACTTTTGAGTTATCTGAGCAAAGCCAGTAATTACTTGCAGCTTTTTTCATTACACAGACATTCTTCTAGTTCATGGTCGTGGATGACGCTACACTTGATTCAAGCTTTCACAAACCAATGAGAAATCACTGGAAATAAGTAACACTAGAAAAACAATTAAACTCACTACTACCAGAAAAGATGAAACTGAACAAAGAAATACATTTCATTTCAATATTAACAGATGCATGATTACATTAAAATTCCAAGTGATGCTTTGCTGAAGATATTTAACAAGGCAAGAGCATGTTATCTTCAACAAAATACTTTTTCTTAAAAGTATTTGGGGTTACTAAGTACAAATCAATCCTGATATTTTTAAAAGAGATTATTCTCAGAACTACCCTTATAGCAACATCCAGCGTAACAGCTTGCAGACTGTATCGCATGAACAAGAAACCGTACTGTACTGAGTCCAAATCACCCAGATCTTTCAAAATGCCTTCACCACATAGAAAAGCCACGTCAGCTGTAGGAGCAGTGATGAGAGAAGTTGTTTATTCAAAAGTGGCCGTGTCAGCATCAGAGTTCTGCCCTGCCAATACAGCTATTCTGCTCCAAAACCCAGTTGCTATCTGTACGCAGTGCTGGCTGCTGTTCTGTAAGTGCACTACATCCAAGTGGAGCTGGCAAAAAGCATCCAGAGAAACGCTGCAATAGTGCAGCACCAGCCCCCCTTCAGTATCTTCCTTTCATAGCAAATGTTTTCTTTCCTCAACAAATGAGAGTAAGGAAGAAGACATATAATGGTGAAACACTCTGAATACAAGACCCACTGTAAAGCAAACGAGAGAACAAACACCTTATAGACTGTGTGACGTAGAAATAAGCTGACACAAACCTGATAGTATTGGTTGGGTCCACATTCCCACACCTTAGCATAAGGTTGCATGTCAATTTGTCACCTTAAGACATCCTTCATGGTCCACATAAAGAAACATGCAATTCCAAAAGATAATACTTCTGATTTTAGAATGAAAAAAACACACTCTGGAGGTTGTTATTTTGCCTCCATCGAATACACAAAGTTACACAGAAACAGGAAATAAATGACTAAATGTCTTTTGATTAATTCTCCCACCTTTTTTAAAAACTTAAGTGAGTGTGACAACATTTGCAGGGAATTCACCTGTGATGGGGATGAAAAAATTTTGTCCTGAAGTGGGGGGTAAAAATGACCAAAATCTTTGAATTCAGAAAAAAAGTCATTTTGGTTGACTAAAGATGGGGCACTGGAAAAACAGAGATGGACTGTAAGTAAATCTATAGACTTTCCATGAATGTTACAGACTGCTATTCAGGCAATTAGGAAAAAAAAAAAAATAGAAGAAAATTATAAAATCAAGTCTCTATAGTTGAACAGCTTTTACCTCTCTCTGATCATTGTCAAGACGCAAGTGTTCTGTGTGTTGCTTCTGTCTATCCTTCCGCCTCCACTGTGCAGGAGCATTTCTCTTTGTCCACCTATAGACAGAGGACTTAGTCAGCAAATGTCAAGAGCTAGGAAAAGGAGAGGGGTAATGGGAAAAATAAAAAGTTGGTCTCATATATTGAGCATGTTGAATACAATTGTGGAAGATAAAGTACAGCTGCAAATACACAAAAAATCTCAGAAGAAGCAACCAACCTTGGGCAACCAGAGGAGCTCAAAAAATCAGACTACATACATTTGTTTCGCACTTTTCCACTTTTTTTTTTTTATGATATCCAGTTAAAACTTACACCTTTTTCCTCTTTAAATGAAGTTTCCACATGAAGATATCCTAACACATTTGCTAGCCATTAACACAGTTTCAGTAAGATCTACTTTTATGCCAACAGCAAATAAACATCACTCAGAACTATCCTGATTATAACCCCAATTATAATTGGGTTTTCTAAGGTAGATTTCCTTCTAGAAGTTTAGACTTAAAACATTCAAACAAACAAAAAATCTGCCATACCCAACAGAAACATCACCTTTCTGAACTGTTCTCATTTTGAAAAAAGAAAACACTGAATTTGCTTTTCAGTATCTCTGTTTTAATACTATTTCTATGATCTCTCCAAGATCCAAAACCAATTGTTCAAGCTTACTTGTTGCTTGCTGGTCCAGTGGATAGAACATCAGACTGAAGCTTGGGAAAAAATCCAAGTTCATACTTTCCTTGTCCAATTTTCATGTCCAGCAAGTGTGGATGGACTGCAGTGTGGTCTATTTTTGCTAGTCTTAACTCAATTGATTTCTCTGAAATAGTAAGAAAGTTAAGGTGCTTTTTTTATTATTAAACATCCTTCTTAAGCAGACGTGAATCTATAATCACACATCTTCATTTAAGAGCACATCTCAAGCAGATTTCTCCTCTTAAATAGAGGAGACAAAATTTCTCATGAACCCTAACAGGTACAGTAATACATGAGCATATGAAGCATCACAGAATCACCACCAAAAAGAAAACAATGCTTATCTTCTTAAGATCAAACCATTTTTTCCAACACAAAGCATGCAGGAAAATAGTTGATTTCAATTACCCTTTATGTAAACTTAATCTCAGTTTCCCATAGAACATTTAGTTCACCACTTCAGCTCCTTTAAAAAAAATGAATTGTTGCTTAACTTTAACCTAATACCTACAACAAACGGCACTGACTAGCTACATTTTCTAAAGCTTCAAGAAAGGGGCTTATTACTCTTACCAGCTTCATCAATGGTTGTGCATTTCTGATACATAGATGTGCGCAGAGTTGGTGTTCTAACATTCAGCAGCCTAATTTTATCCACTCTTGAATCAAATACTCTCAAAATAGGGTCTTTGTCATCTTCATCATGGCACATAATCTTATTATCAATAAAAGATGCAAACATTTGGGTCTCCAGGAATCTTGAGAGGAAGGGCAAGTAAGGCTCAGGCTGGTCTGACAAGAAAGATGCCTAACAAACAACAAAAAATAAGAATGTTTGGGAGTCTACAGAGATACAGCCAGCAAAACCTAATTTATCTAATCAGAGTGCATTGAAGTGCTTTGGAACCATTTAAAGCCTAGTTTTATTCCACACATCAGCTTCATCATCAAAACAGCCAGAGAAGATGATATCTGCACCTTCATAACTATCACCTACATCACAGTGCAGTAATTTTTAAGTTGTGATTTTAGTATCCCCTTAAATTTCTAAAAATTACTACTGCAACCCAACAACCCAAATCAGTTGTGCTACAGGTGTGAATATTACACACTTCAAGGGGCTCAAAGCTGACAAGAATCTTTTCACATGACTTGAAGGAAATCTGATTAGCCTTCTACCAAGTAGTGATTCTACATAACCTCCACCCACACTGCCTATCCTGCTGACAAATAACTGATCTCCAATAAAGAACATGCTACTAAAATTTGAAGAGCTGAGTCTCGTGTTTCACAAGTGACAAACTAGGATTATGACTTTATTTGCGAATAAAGTCATAAATACATTCAGCAATACTTCTGGTTAAAAATAAAACCGAAAAACCCAACAATTTTCACTAATAACATAGATGTTAGCCATAAAGTGAGACTTTCTAAACAACTTATTTTTTTCTACAGCATCCTTAAAAGAGCATCTTCAAGTGTGTCTGTGTAGCTACTTTTCCTGAATAAAACATAGGTTGTGTGTTTTGTGTTTTTGAGGAACACACACTTGTGGAAGAAATTACAATTTTAAGAATACTGTCTTCCATTTTATGATCCAGTGAAACAGCTTCTCAATAGACCTGTCTCATTATTACAACTTACTTTATCAAAGTTTTGCATCTGTTCCCTGTTTGTAAACCAAGATTCCTTGTCCTGACTGGGCTGGATGACAAACACTTCATAATCCGCAAACATTTGTGTGAAGCGGTTGGCAAAAATTTCACGGATTTGAATATTCAGCTGGTAAATCTTGAATTCTTCTTCATCACACTGAATTTTAAGATCCTTTTTGCTGCTGGTCTCCTCTCGCACCTCCAGCTAAGGAAGTAACAGAACACATACATGAAAAAGAAGCTTATTTATCTACTGGTGCTTTGTCAGGTATTCTGGGTTTACAAGAATATCTGACTGATAGAAGTATGTATGTGACTTAAGTCCAAGCTACATACTCTTACAGGTTCATTTGTAACATCTATGGAATGAATAGATAAGCACAATCAAAATAAGTTGTGTGTCTATTAGCCCATTTCCTGCAACACAAATCCTTAGCAGCATAATGTACTATTCATCACTACAAAGCCCAGAGTACTCTTTAACAAAATAAAATATATATATTTTTTTTTAGACATTGCATGGACTTTATAATATAAAATACACAATAATTCATAATTCATGCACTATGTCAAGCAGATAATGCACAAGTAAAATGATATATAACAAGAAAGGTAACTAGAGCAAACAAGGTTGAATTTCAACTTCGGTATCAGTTTTAGCTATATATACCATAAGAAAGTAACATAAATTTACAATAAACCTCTAAGCCAAAACCAAACAAAGCAAGTTTCCCTAGATCCCTCATCCATCTCATTCACAAGGTTTGTGAACATGTTAAATTATGTTCTTTCTAGTGAATACAAACCCAGCCTCTTTACCATCACTTCAGACCTTTGTTGCTGCAAGTCCTGAGAGCACAGTGGTAGTTTCATAGCTTACCTTTTCTAGGCTCACACCTGTTCTTTTAACCAGTGCTTGGAGTCTTGCAATGGTCTCATTTTCCTTTAGCAGCTCATAGGAATTCAAAGGTGAACCTGCTACATTCCCATTTCTTTTATCAGAAACCAGGTCGCATGCTCTGAGGCTCTTCATCTTTGAAGCACTTTCACTATAATGAAGATTTCCCTCGGGAGGAATTCCAAAAGCTGTTAGTATCTCTGAAATTTCCTGTACGAACTCAAGCTTATTTGGGAACTGGGGCAAGTCTTCCGGCAGCTCGATGAAATGGTTGTCTACATCCACAAAGCAAAGGTTAGCCTAGGATTAAATTCAGAATAGGACAACATTAGAACATGCACAAGGGTCAGGTTGTATTTGTCTCAGGGTTTGGTGCTAGCCAGAAAAATCAGATACATTTGTATGCTTGGCTATTTTGTAAAACAGACCTGGCCCAGCCATAAATGAGCTGGCTGACTAGCTTTGAGCAAAGTACCATGAGGCCTACGTTTCTGTATATTCTAAGAAGTAAAGAAACACAACTCATCTTAAAGTTGTTTATTAGGCACAAAACAGAATGCAACATCTACTGGATACAAGAGTGAGATTTTGTTCACACAGACACACATAACAAGATTTTAACTAACACATGCATGCGTATACAAGTGCCTGCCTGTTGCTCATATTACAAGCTCACTCATCTAAAACTTAGGGAATTTCCTTCTAAAAGGTGTATGACATTGCAGAAGCTGCAATAAAATTTTCTCTTTGTTTGTTTTCGCTAAACCACTTGGGAACTACACTGATTCCTTGAAGTTTAGATTTTTTTTATTTCAAGAGAAAAAAATAAAATAAAACTTGGGCTAATTGTCAAGATCTGTTCTCCTGTTCCAACCTCTGTCGTTTACCAAAGATAGAGGGGGAAAAAAAAGAACAGTAACTCACCTGCATAGAATCCCAGCTATCAGGGCAATGTACACACACACACACCGCAGTGTCAGTAAGGACAAAGCAGCTCTTAAGGATTTTGCTGTGGGATTGATTACAAGTCAACTACAATAACCAACACCTTCTGAGATCCTTATGTCAAAGTAAAATGCCATGAAGGCATACACCTACTATTTGTGATAAATTTGGCTTCCTTAGTATTTCATCAGAACAGAGTTAGAACATCAGTTCTCAAAACACAGCACACCTGCTCTGCTTGACTTACTGAAGTCCAGCATCAAAAATAAAAAACGAAATTAAATCCTTAAGGGAGAAATTCAAGGGACATGTTACACCAGATAACATGTTACACTAGATTTGTATAAAACTTTGCACGACAGTGTCCAATTCAAACTCAATTTATTTTGAAATGCAGGAGGAAAAAAAAAGCATCTGTTAAATACTCTTTAATTTACTGCTAAGATATTAACTTAGGATGAAAAGAAAACCTTCAGTTGCTACAAGCCCCTTCAAGAGCACATTGTTACATGAAAGGACATGACACCCTCACATAAGGAAAGGATTCTCCAGAGACTCTACACTAAGGAAAAAGGGTGCCACATCCTAACTTAAAGGCACATCTTTTCCAGAAACTTCTATTACCACAAATAATAGATTGTTCAGGAGAAAAAAAAATCTTACAAATCTTAGGAATGCAGACACAAGAATGTTCATATATCCAATGTCAAAGCCTAATGCCACGAGGTAAACAGCAGAGCTTTCAGATGGCTCAGTGGGACCTAGACCATGGGCACCAATTCCAAAGCCAGAGGACAACTGCAATTCTTTAGTTTGACCTCAAGTACAATAAGGGCCAAAACCCCATACACATCTAGCAATGCCTGCATCAAGCCCATATCCTTCCTTTCAGCTCTGTTCAAAAAAGCATAGCAGGAACTTATTAAGGCTCTCTCAAAAAGACATCTGAAGAGGAACTGCCTATTCACTAAACAATAAGTAAACTCCCCATGTCCCACTGGCCTACCAGAGAAAAAAAATATATTCTAAACATTAATACATAGTTACACAACATGAGTACAATATAGAACAGTCAGTTCTGACCATGCAATCACCACTACTCAAATTCTGCCCAGCATGGGTGCTCAGACTACAAGTTGCATGTAGGTTTTCAGATTGCCCCCTAAAAAGTCAGATTGAAACACGACTCATGTTTCCTGTTTGAATATAGCACAGAAGGATTAAAAGCCATTCAGCAACTGTATTTCTACAGCACGCGCTACCTCTGGACGTTAGGTCTCACCTTTGTAAATAACCACCCACTTCACTAAAAACATGCAAAACATGTATGTTAACATATACACGCAGAGATGGCTTGTTGAAAGTGTATCTACAGTGGACTTGCACTCTAAAGAATTCTTGTAAGCAAACACTGACCTTTTCCATTCCTCAGCACTACTGATCTTTACACCAAATCAGAATCTGTGACGTATAACAACTTAACAGCTGCAAGATTCAGAAACATGAATTTAACTCCTCAAGTAGCTGCTTAATACTGCAGTACAGGACTACAGTGCAGATCAGCATCTGGCAATAAACCTGCAGTATTATCAAGGATCTACCACAGCAGCAGATAGCATCAAAATGTATACAAAGTAGTGATTATCTGTCAAAATAATTATCACAATCAGGCTGTTTTAAACGTGTTGGCATCAAGAGGAAAAGAGGCTTTTCTTCTAGAATAAACAAGTAATAATTAAAAAGCACAAATTATTCAGATTTAGCATTTAATTTCACCTTTCAACTGTTGAAATAAGAATGCTGAGAATACATACTGTCTTACATTAACAGAAAAATAGATGTTAGCTTTTAAAGTCTTCCAAATTGTCTATAAAAAATGTTACTGCCCAAGATCCTTTGGAGCACTTTGTTGAAGTGAAGACTTCATTAAAGACATCATAAGCTTTTTAAACTAGATACTACTTGTTTGATCTAATGAGTGATGGAAAATTTAGCATTGCTTATTTGGACTCAAAATAATCTCACTTTCCACCATCCTCGTCCATTAGAGTGAGAAGATGTACAAGCAAATTCAACAGCTTAAAACAGCACAAATTAACTTGTGTGTTAAAAATATGTTGCTATATCTTCACAGAAGTTTCTTTAAAAGGAAATCCAAAGACATCAAAAATAGTCTAACTTTACTATCTGGTTTATGATCTGCAAGACTGCTAGTTTAATCTCCTTTTTTATCAGTTTTACTGATGCATGAACCACATTTTGCTAGCAACATCTGAAACGGCTGCATGTTCCTGCCTTCTTTGATTTCTACAGCACCTTGGTCTAGCACTGCTTCTCCCATGGCCCTGAACTTCTTTTCTGGGTTCTTCATAGGCCTCTGATGCAACCACTAGAGAAACCACAAGGATGCTCATGCACAGAGGAAAAAGCCTTCAGCAGAAGCAACAACATACATAAAAACAAGCTTAGCTTTTAAGTGTCATGTTTCACTGACTTACAGCCTGACTCTACAATAAGTCTCAAATCTCTTAAGAATCTTACAAGGCCATAGGGAGTAAGGGTCTTCAAGTAATCAATGAACTGCAGTGAATTCACCAACTAGTAACACAAACTTGCATTTTGTACTAATATAGTTATTTTACTGAAGAATTTATTCATCATCTGACAAAGCATCAACTTCTAAGATAGTTTCCACAATCCCAAGGTAAAGAATTCCTTAGAGCACCAGTTGTGACCAAAACATGGAAGACTCCCACCACAAGAAAACTAAATCAAGCTTTATGGTATCTGTGTGGAAGACTTAGTCCAAACCTGACAGGTAGGATAGACTGTTTCCAAATGTTGTAAAACTATTTTATCTTAAAACATTAAGAATAATGTAAATAACACCCTTGCTGTGTCAGATAGCAATATTATATTCCCCCACGATGCTTTTCAACTGAGAAGCACTAATCATATTTTCTATCAAACTTCAAGTTCCTATTCTTTGTCTAAATTAGATCCTGCTTTAATAGCAGCAGTCCTATCCATCCATGTAAGTGAATTAGCAACAGCGATGCTGTTTATGCAGTTTCAAGACAAAGCCAAAAACACTTTTTTCCCTAGGACTCAGAATAAATTAGAACACAGAACAGCTCCTTATACACCCTTCTAGGAAGTGATGAAGATTCTAATTCTAACATTTTTCCTGTAACCTCACAACAAAAGCACATGCAAAACTCCAGTCTTACTTTATCAGGGATCATAAATCCAAAACACAACAAGTTTCGTTTGTTTGTTGTTCTTTTTAAAATCAATTTTATTGGTTTTCTCTGGCAGCTCCAAAAGATTAACTAAGATCTACACCAAATCATAATCAGCTGGAATTCCAAAATGGCTGTTATAGTTAATACCAACATTTTGGCTCATCCTTCACTTCTCTCATTATTATGCACAATATTTAATGGATTGATCCAAGTTCCTCTCACCTCTTGAGGAAGCTCCAGCTTAGACCTGTCGTCCAGCCCATTCGAGTGCAAACCCATCAGATAAGGGACAGGAGCATCTAGAAAGTGAAGGAGTGATGCAGGAAGGATAGGAACATACACATGCTGCCACTGAAATGGAAACATTAGTGCTGTAATGGTCTCTGCCACAGTCATCAGTCTCTGATAATCTGAAAAAAAAAAAGGAAAATATAATTCTTAAATATATTTAAGTAAACAAACTTTAATTCAAGAAACAAGAACTTGCTTTAAAACAGAAACCACAGAACTTTGTATTAGCTGAGCAGCATTTTTAATGGAAGCCCACACTTCTGCACCCAAACACATTGTGCTGAAACAGCACCACAAAGTAGGTCATTCTACATGACACACGGAAATGAGAAAATTAAGTCTTTGCACTAAGTCATTCTTCACTACCTAAACCAGGATTACACACAGGAATGCCATTCTGAGTTTGGAATCTGTATTGTAATTGGCTAAGAAATACAGTGGAAGTATTTTATTTTCTCTGTGCTTATGGCTTTCTATGGAGGCCTTGGATGAAAACCAACGCATCTGGTATCTCTCAGATAAACATTTTTAAAAAGAATGTTTAAACATCTCTAAAGCATGCTGTATAGTAGCCAACCCAACAGTGGGACTGGAATAACTGTTAAAAAAAAATAATAAAAGGGATCAGCTCCATTTATCCTTTGCAATATATGGCCAAAGTCTCAATTCAACATAAAAATAACTCATTTCCTTGTACAATTTCCCAGCAGTGCAAAGTGCACCTGTGCACCATGCATACCAAAAGATCTTTTTTATTCAGCAGCTGGTGTCTAGAGCAGTTAACACTGCAGTATGCTGGGCCAAAACCACCTCCTCCTCTTTCATACCATGGAATCATCTCTAATGGGTTTTGATATCTATGCACTGTAAATGAGGCAACACCAGATGAACTGAGAGCATGTGTTCAAACACAAACAACTACTAAAATATCCACAATGCAGTCAAGCAGCCAGGCTAGAAAGACCATCAAACAAGAACTGTCATAGCCTTCTGAACTTATCTTCAGTAAAGCTATAAATACAGTACAAACTGTTAACAAAGGATGCCTTTCACATGACACTGCAATAATATCAAGTTCCAGTCAGAAAGTGAGGGCAGAGCAAATGGAAGAGGAAAATAAGTATCCTTCATATATGTCTGTGACAGAGGGGAATGTCTTCTAACACATTCATAAAATTAAGGACAATAAGAGACTGTAAAAGACATTTGAACACACAGGTTCAGATGCTGAGATTTCTGAAGGTGTTACACTGCTGCAGAGTGAAAATGAAAAAGAATATCAGCTCTAAACAAACATTCCAGAGAAAAACAGTTCCTGGTACCCATGATTAGTTGTGTTAGAAAGTAGATGTGTAGTCTGCAACCTGCAAAGAGTCTCTGGGGAATTCAGTGCAGTCTTTGCCAATGCCAGTCATCACTGTAATCTGGGCTTTTGATTTTCATTTTCAAATCAAGCTATGGCAGTGGAAAAGGTACCTGCGTAAAGCTTCTTGTCATTGCCTTACCCCAGATGAGCTGTACATTGTTCCTTCAATCAAAATGAGCTATGATGGTTACAATAGTTCCAAGTTCTTGCTACAAAACAAATAAAAAATACCTGGACTGAAGTACATTAAGGAACAGCTTGATGAACATCACCAGCAGCACTGCCCTACTCTGCCTGGACACCAATTCCTGCCTGAAAAATTACTAATTAGTTCACAGCTTTAATCACAGCCTTGACTGCAAAAAGTGACTTAATGATTAGCCTTGGGAAGAAGAATCTATTCCATACCCAAAGTGTTAAACTTTAAAGTAGCTAGAAATACACAAAGATTCCAGCTGGTTCATATTCAGCTTGTTTACCCAAAAGAACAAATCTCAGAATAGAAACAGTGTTTTCCTACTATACAAAAACACTCTGTCTAATTCTGCTGGCTAATTTAAATACAACTTCTCTCAGCAACCAGCCAATGTTCTTTAGGCATTATTTACATCAAGAGCTGTTGGCAAAAGGACACAGGCAAGAAGCCTGCAAACAAAGCAAAATAGCCTAGATGTTTTCTTAAGTTACACGTACCCAGAGAGGGTGCGGTGTTTCATTTGTTTTGTTAAAGAAAGAAAAAAGAAAAAGAAAAGGAAAAAGCAGCACCAGAGCACTAGAAAGGATTTAAATATTTCCTTCTTTTTAAAAAAGGAAGTGCTCCAGCAGTGGTGTTACTCTCACTCTTGTTTTTGAAACCAGAACATGCTTTTCTGTTGTAAACCCACATTGTTTTTCTTCTTATTATTTTTAATAACACATGACCACTTGCTTTAAGAACACAGATAGGGTGTGATTTCCTTTTCTAGCCAATTGCTGTATGTAAAATAAGTTACCTACTGAAGAGCTTTGTTGAAGCCACTTTGTTGAAGTGTATTTACACTACTATCTCCCTGTGTCTAGAGCAGCTACATTTTTTTGTTGATCTATAACAGACAAGCAAATCAAGGAAAAAGAAGGAAATTGATCTTGGTTCTGGGAGGACAAGGGAAGAAGTGCTAAGAAACATAATTTCAATCCTCTGTTCTCACACCCTACCAGAGAGATGTCTATGAGAACCTACAGAAACCCTCTAACTTCATCCAATTGAAAACAGTTAACTTGTAAACATTCTGAAATAGTTTCTCCTTCGCATCTTCAGAGATGGCAGTGAAACATTGCTATATTTGCCCAGTAATTTTTCCATTCCCATTCCCACTCCCATTCTGTTACTTTAAAGCAGAGTTGCCCTTACAAAGGAGGACCACTATCACAAATGAGTTTAGAGATCTTCAGAAAGTATTTGAATAAACCAGAAGGATGCGCTATTGAACAAGGTTAAACCTCTTCTTACTTTGAAGAGGAGCAGAAGGTGAAAAGTTAAATATTCAGTCACTATAGACAAGTGACATGCAATGCACTTGAGCCATCAGAATATAGCGTTGCCACGACCTAGAACTCCCTTTAAGCATGGTACAAAAGAAACATTTTCCAAAGAACTCTTCTGAGCGCAGGTATTCACTATGTCAGACACTTGAGATAAAGCACGCGTGCATTTTTCAACTGGGCTTTTTACTTCAAACAAACAAACAAAAGTAACTGCAGAAAGAGAGTACTGTGGTAAAGAAAAGAAGTGGATCAAAGAACTTCTAATTCACATTCACTTCTGTGGCTGACAGAACACAGAACCTTTTTTCGGGCTGAATAAAGATGCACACATCAAGCAGCCTATTTCCTAAATTACTGCACACATAAGAAAACATCTTCCTGGAGTCAGCTAATACGAGACTAAAATGCAAAGAAATTAAACCCATACATTAAATCATTACAAAGATCATTTTAAAGCAAGTGAAGTAAAGGGGATGAACAATTCAAAATCTAAGCAATCAAATAAGCTTTCACTTGAAAATAGCAACAGCCAGCAAATATCCAGAAAAATAAAGCTGAGCAAGATCGTCTGTGGCAGTGGTGCATTATATTTCTCATTTTATTGTTTTTAGCTGCTTAGAAAAGCCTCCTCCAAGCACAATTCACAGCTGTCTGAACTCAGTGCATACTGTTCAGAAAAGCACTAGGTGCTGTATAATAAAGATAAGAAATAAATCCATTTCACAGGTAGAACAGCAACATAAACTGCAGGAATCCAAACCAGCTCCTGTAAAGTCATCTAGTGAGGGCATAACTAAAGCTCTGCTTCAACACCGTCTTCTGGTGTTTCTGCCCAAACTGCATTGCTCAGCACTAGCTTCAGGTTCTTCATCTCACAAGCAATTGAGTTCCTCTAGCACTTTCCAAAGTGGGAGAGACAACTCTCGCAAGAAGACAGTCAGATCAAGGAACTCCCTCTCTACATTTGGTTTATATTGGTCCCAAACACACAGGCTGTGCCAGTATAGTAGGACAAAAGAAGAATTTCCTGAAGTATTAATTCAGAAACATGTCCAAGGAATCTCAAAGCAAAACACGCTCACTGCCAAGTGAAGTTACTCCTGTTCCAAGGATTGCCAGCAACCAAAAGCACTACAGAACTTGTTTAAAAAATGATTACATCTGCCCCCAAAGTCCTCCAAGGAAAAATAAAGGTGGGAAAAGAAAGTCTCACTAGGAAACCCTCTTTATACTGCTCTAAACCTAAACCCACAGCAATCTCATCCGACCTAGAAAAATTAGAAAGGATAGAAGGGATCCTGTTTCAACTGACACAGTTTTAAGCACAAAGATATTTACCAAAGTTGAAAGACAGTGAAAAAGATTAACACTGATATTCACAAAGACAATCTAGACCTCACACTACTGCTCGTGCAAGAACAATTGTAAACTCTACAAAAGTTCAAGCAATTTTCAATTCCCCTCAGAACTGAACACACCTGTATCTACATTCAACATACCCTTTCTTGCAATCAGAAGGAAAAAAGTTAGTAAACCATACGTATTAGTAGAATACTTCAGTTAAAAGAAAACAAAGTAAAAGAAGGAAATGAATTGGTAAAGGTATAGACAATCAGAACCTCAGTCAGGTGTGTCATTTTTTTTTCTACTGACAACATTCTTTTAAGCATCAAAGAAAGCAATCATTCTACTAAACCAATTTTCTACTTCACTGACACATAAAAGAAATAAGAATTTCTTGGTTAGAAAATATATGAGAGATCACAGAAAGAAAAAGTTGATTTTCTAGAATTTCAAAATACTTCCCAATCTCATTTCAAATGATAAGAAAATAAAATTAAGTCTTTATCAAAAGCATTTTAGAAAAGTCTTCAACTTGACTGCTAGCAGCCCCCTCAGTATTCACTAACTTTTGTTATCACCCACTAGCAGCTCTAATGATGTTCCCAGTGTTAGCAAAATGCTTCAAGAGTGCAAGGAAAAAAAAGAGTCTGAGATTTGATTCCTCAGAAAATACAATCTTATATTTCAAAAACTACAGCTACTGCTACTGAAAAGGCATGATTTTACCAAAACTGATGGCCAAAAGTCTAACGAATAACTGAAAATACTTTTTTGACTGTAAGAAGGCCTTTCAGCCAAAAATTATTAATGAAAACTTGATAGACTGAAACAAGATAGTTCTATAAGGTATAAAGAAGCCAGACTAAGACAATTCTTAAGGTAAGGCAGGTAGCACTAGACAGAAACTGTCATAAAGACCCAGGGCTACTGGCCTTTGGTTGCAGTAAGTCCTCTCTCCTGATTTCCATACTCCATCACAACTACAAGCCAAACTTGACCAAATTCTTCAGATGAAAGAGTTTGTGTTGAAACTTCTGCTCATGAGACAGATGTTCTCATAAACCCTCCCTAAATGTTGGTTGTTATTGTTGTTGTTTGTGGTTTTGGGAGCTGTTTTTGTTGGGATTTTTTTTTCCTGTACTTGAATGTATAGTTTTTTTCTCTGGCAGTTAATATTTATACAACAACTGAGACAATGTCTTGCTACAGTTATACACCTTTGATTCACATACACAACCAATTGTTCTTTGGCTTTAGTGTATGCACACATCTCGACACACAAACATCTTCATTTCATGCTTCAAGAATTTTGTTAATAATGGCAGGATACATTCTAAAAATTCTTAACATTTGTATTCTACATAATTCTTTGACAGCTCAGTGGAAGAAAATATTGAAAGCAGACTTCATTAACACCACAGGCTATCCCAGGATTCAGCTAAGGGTCTTCTAGGCTTCTTCACCACTACTATAAAACTGTGTTTAAATGCAAACCATCTACTTTAACCCATACCACTAGTTCAAAACCACCCATCCAAAATGTCAGTCCTAATGTTAGGACAAAGAGAAGCAGAAAAAATTATTCTCTGGCATAAATCCACATATACTGCTTTAGAGTAACAGAATTTAGGGAGAGAAAAAGAGCCCAGTGTTCACAGACTTTAATACAGCTTAGTTCTATCTACCTACTTAAAAGCAAGCTTTATCAACAAGACATCAGCAAAAAGACATTGGCAATAACTGTTTCAGGCCTTAACAGAGATTTGAATTATAAATTCTGGCAAACACAACTTTCTCAGGTAATTTTATTTCAAAATAACTACTGAAATGTGACTTCAGGTACTCAAAGAGAAAATTATATTTGTACTATGAATTATTCTTCAAAGTCCTTCAAAGTTTTCTATGCCTCTTCTCAAAATGCATGTACAGTTTGGCAGAGATAGGAGGGAGAATTCAGCTAAGCAATTATGTGGGAAAAAGCATATTACTCTAACAGTAGAACACTTCCAGAAACAACAATAAAGGGGACAGTCAGTCCATGACTGCAGGAGATTACATGAAAGCCCCAGGGTTTAAGCTGAAGTACCTAGAAAAAGGAACCAAACAAACAGTCTTTGTAATTTGAGAATTTTCCTTGACATTAATACCTGCATATAGATTAGCCTTACTGCATTAGTGCTCTAATGCCACTTTAACACAGCTACTCTGGTTTCTGTGTTTTCTTTTGTTCTGTTTCAGTTTTGCTTTTTTTAACCATTCCAGAAATGAAGAATCCTTGTGCCAATACAACTACCAGATAAGAAAACAGAAAGGAAGTACTCACGCTGTGAATAAAGCAGTATCTGAAATTCCAAGAGGGCACAGGTAAAGAGCTGAACCACATTTTCGACTCCAAGCAATTCAAATACTTCTTTAACCGGGAAATCAAATAATGGTAGTTCATTGGTGCTTGGCCTCTGGCAGATAATTGGTCCATAAACACCTGAAAATTTTAATGATCTTCCTGCTGGAGGAAGAGGAACCTCATAGAGAATATTGTAGATGTAGCTTTCTAAAGGTAGAGGTGGTGGCTGAGGCGAAGTCACTGCTTGGTGAAGTTGTTCTAGTACTTTCTTACAAGCTTTCATGAAAGACATCGGAGTAATCAAACAAATGCACTTTGAGACATACAGTGTGTCTCTGCTAATATCGTATGAGTTAAAACGCTGTAGCTTTGAAATAGAAGTGCCGTTGCAGTCTCCAGTGCTGCTGCAGCTATCTTTGTCATTTGTGGGTGGAGTATGAAGAATGTCATATTCAGCATTGTGCATATGATACAGTGTCTGCATTGCACTGCAGATCTGTTTGCTAGTAACCTCCTCAAAAAACGTGAGAGAAAATCCAAATGTCCGTGAGCCATCTTCACGAGTAATAATGAAAGAGTGGAACTGAGGTTCTCTAGAATCTGCTTGCGTCTTGAAAGCAAGCCCTTTAGGCATACACAGCTGTAGATAAAAACAAAGAGAAGAGGGGAGAGGAGGAGATAATATTAACTCTTGTTTTTCTCCCCCCACTTTAGAAGAATTTGCTAAAACAGAATTTAGAGCCCTCAAGCTGCCATCACATTTCATACTAAAACTGCATTAAATGTTACATCTCTAGACAATACAATAATACAGATCCAAATTAAAAAAACTAAAGTAATACTTTAAAAGAACTGTATGTTGTTTCTATTAAAGGCCATAACCATTTTGTTATAAGCCTCAATAGGAATAATATAGATAATATATTAATATAGATAATATAGTTTGAATAGAAAATTCAAGCTCACATGAAGAAAAGATTTGGTCACTAAGACCAGAAACTTGACAAAAAAAAAGTAACTTTTTTGGTCTAAAATAAGAAACTACACTGCGTTACATTAAACAGTACTATTATGCACAAGGGACATTCATTAACTACAGACTAATTTATTTCTCCACCAATTCTCTACAATGTAGTGGAAAAAGTCAAAAAGAATGAAAAAACTGTCCCAGAGACATATTGTTTATATATTTTAACCTTAATTTCCTTTAAAGAATATCCCAATTAAACGGAAAGATCTTCTGAGCCTGCACAATTTAAAGCATTTCATGGTATTTTTTTTCCAGTCTACAATAGACTTTGCAATGCTTTTTTTTTTTTTTTTTTTTTTTTTTTTGGTAAGGAAAACATATAGGAAGGTTTTTGCCTTAAAAACAAGAGCCATTAAGTAATACTGACCATTCCCACTGCATCCTGGTCAAAAGGGTTCCATTCAACATTCTCAGGATAGCGAGCAAGAACTTTGGACTTAAATGTGCGTCTTAATGGAGTCTGATCAAAGTTCTCCCCTAAAAGTGGAAGAAAGATAAAGATGTAAATATATCATTCTCTTTTTAAGCACTAACACAGCCGTAAAGCAGGACATCAGCAGGTACACGTGAGAATAAGTGAATTAAACACACACACTCCTTTTCAGAGAAACAAAAAATGCAAGACAGTTAGTTAGCATAAAACCTGGCTGCAGATATTAGCAAGGACTGGTACTATAACATTTCTATGTTAAGTATCTGTGCTTTTCCTTCAATGTATCTTCAGATCATGATTATGTCAACAATTATCTAAATTACTCCTCAGTTATTTCAGATTCTTATTAAAGTACAGCTAAAGCTTAAGCTTCAGTCTAATTCTGTTACAGAAGAAAAGCACAAATAGACAAGAGGCAAAGATAATGCAAGTTTAACATAGACAAATGAGGCATCACTTAGTTTCTTCTTCAAGACTTAGGAAAAAAAAGGATGTACACCGTCTATTACAGAACGTTAGCTGTGAAGAGAGAGCTTAGAGTGTTAAAAGATCAAGAACCAAGGAAGCGCCCATGAAGAGAGGGTAGCAGGAGAATGGAAAATTGTGTTTGTTCTGTTTTTAAATTTCCCCACGCATTTTCCTTTACCTTCTGTTGCACTTGAAATGAAACGGCTGGCACCATCTCGGGTTTTAGAGGCCTGTATATACTGGCATAAAGCTATATAACAAATAAAAACAACACTGCATTATAAATTTATACTGTTGACTGTAATTGCGTAGCTAACACACCAGTAAAAAACATGTACATATTCTATACTGAATTCACATGCAAAATAATTGACCTACTTTTCTATGTTCTCTGTACATATACAACCTTATATATGTTTCACATTTCATACAGGTATTTCTTGAAAGAGACTATCAATATGTAACAGAAGCTCCCAGTTCCTGTATACACAACCACAACAGCAAAACAGCAATAGTAATTAATTACCTGACAAACGAATGGCAGTTTTACATGTCAAAATATAAGATACTCCCAAAGAGCAGACGATGAAATTAACTCCACCCCAGGGCCTACAGAAGTAAATGGATTTAAGCAGCATGGTTCTAATTTTTAATAGCCATACTAAAGATTGGTTGACACAGCCTCTTAAATTTCCACTAGAGCAATGAAGGTCTGTTGTGAAACCACTCGGTAACTCCACAGTAAAAATAAATAAATAAAATAAAAGAGAAAGGGAAGAAAAAAAATAAGAAAGAAAAAACAAAAAAACAAAGGAAAACCACACAACTGCGGATCTTAAAAATAAGCTTTGCTATCTTACTAGAATACAATTAGCTAAGCAATCATGCAGCTGCTGGCAGCTGCACTAACAATCAGTCAGAATTGCATGAAATGATACAATTTAAATAAATCAAACTATTTCAGCAACACCTGCAAAAGAGAAAACACTCTTCAACTCCTCACTTATTTTCTTGCATGCTACAATTACAAGGCAATAGAAATTGATTTTAAAATTGATTGGGTTTGTTCTCTACTTCTACAGTAATATTTAAAACTCAGTTTTTAAATGAAATAGAATCTTCATTCAGTTACTTTCACAAAGTAGCCATTCAGAGATAGTTATAACTGTCTATAGACAAGAAAGACCGTAGTAAACACACCCCACTACAGTAAAGAAAACTTTGTTTCCATCGTACGCTTAGAAGCCCTAGTTCACAAGTCACCTAAGTTTGCATTTGGTTTTAAGTCTGACTTAACTATTACCTCAAACAGGGATCTCGTCCTGAATCAGGACCTAGGACAGGTCTCACGGTACCTAAGCTGCTCCCACATTTCATTCATCTCAATTTTTTTAGCATTGAAATTAAAGGAAAGACTTGTTTGTCTTTTTCTTTTCTTTGTCAGCCTTTTCTTTTTATTATAGCTGAGGAAAAACATCATTTACTAAGCTAGTTTGTTTTCCTTCCCCCATGTAATTAAACAAGTAAATATCTGAAGGTTTTTTCCCAAGCTTGGAAACCACACAACAATTACTGGGTTCACCTACGTGCAAGATCATGAATATTTCGGAAAGAATGAGACAATTTCTCGAATAAAAATCTTCTCACTATGATGATCATTAGTGAAAAATCTCATTATGCTGCTCTTCCTTTACAATCACCAAAAAACAAGCCCCCCAAAACAGATGCTAATCTACTTTAAAAAGCCTTTCCCCAAATTCCACCATCGCACACTCTCTCTAAAGACACTTGTACATATATTAGATCTAAAAATCAGTCTAAAATTTAATGTAAATACTAAAACTGATTTCTGGAAACCCACATACTATTCGGAAGAAAATCCTGATTCCGACAGAAGCATACATGCATTCTTGTAATCAAAGAAACAACTCAGCTATTGAACAGGCACTGCTCTAGTCAGACAGCCTCCACACCTTCACTCCTATCCTACGGACACTCTGCTCTGGTTTTACATTATCTTGTTGACTTCTTCACATCAGTGCAGTCTCACATCTACTATTTCTTTTTTTCTTTACTATCTACTTTTATTTATTTATTTTTTTAAATCGCAATGCTTTTAATAAAATAAACAACCAGACCTTCAGAATGAGAAAAGCTGAATTCAAGTGATTCTGATAGGGAAGGAAACTCAAGTGACAACTCACCAACACCATCTGCAAATTTCAGGCCTAGAACAGAAGGTTGATCTGTTCGACTCCAGGTCACTGAGCAGCCTATTTTCTGGCTGCTACAACCAAAGAAGATCTGAGCACCAGCAGGTCCATTGCTAGGCTCCCCTTCACTTCCCTCACTGATCATCTCGCAGTTACCACTAGGAATCCAATCACACACACACACAGAATGGTTTTACTTCAGTGTCCAAATCCAATTAACCCTTAGTTCCTAAATGTATGACTGGTTAGAAGTTTCTCAGCTTCTCACATGTACTTCTTGCTCCAGCAAAACACCAACTGCTGCATATTTCCAGTAGGCAAAAATAACCCAAGGTTTCAAGATCTGTCTCTATGAGACATTCAGATTAATTTAGTAGTCACTGAAAGCATTTTGATAAAAACTCTGAATAACAAAACAATTCAACAAATGCAGTAGGAAGAAAAACATCAGAAATTGACAGTTTTATTCTAAAACTAAGAAAATAAAGATGCAAAAGAAATTGATAAAAACGACGTATCCCACAAGTGTTAGAGAGAAGTTTTTGGTTTTGTTTTTTAACTGAACCATAGGTTTTTACATATGTTATCAATTCATCATTTGAATTCAGTTTCTAGAATACGACTGCAGTGTCACAACTCTTAAAATAAACAACCATTCCAGGCTAAAAACTATACAGAAATCTCTCCTTGAACACCAGCTAGGAAAAAATAAAAGGCTTTGAATGGATATTAGAGAGGTAGAACTGGCTCAATTTTCCTGCCGCAGAAGCAAAGAGCAACTCGGAAACAGCTCCCCTATTTACTACAAGTGCCTGAGAGAAGAACTGAGTGGTCACGCAACACTGGTTTTCAAGAATTGTTAATATTGCCACCTTCATTTGCTCACTGAGCCTGTTGACCTGCTCAAAATAATTATAAAACACAGCTCTACTGTTTCTCATTAAGCAGTTTGTTGCCCTTATCATGCCAAGCAGCTTGTTTCTTTAAATTCCTGTGATATAGCCTGCTACTCATTCAACCCACTAAGCTTCAATATACATTTACCACATACGTGACATCTTTTAATGGAAAATTATATTGGAGATGGTAAGTAATCAAAACAAAAGAGCTGTATTTTCCACATAAGGACATTATCATTTAAGCATACACAGGCGGTACATGAATGCCTTACGACAATCAATGTAAAGCACGTTAAACACAAACAGCTCATGTTACTGTAACTAAACAAATGTATAAGAATAACAGTAATCTGCACCAGCAACAGCAATTATGAACCACACATTTTGGGCTGCTTTCCTGAGTTAAGCAGCACACTAGAGAAATGGAAGTTAGGATTCAAGAGTCCCTAGAGAACCCTACAACCATACCATTTACCTCTTCGTTTCCTATCCCACAGTATAAAGAGTCATGCAACGGTGGGACCCATTGCAGCTTGAGTAGTTACCCTACTAGGGCTCAAGATCAGGCTGGCCCTCACAGCCAAAGAGTCAGGTTTTCTAAAGAATGGATTGCAAATCAGAAGTCAGCCAACACAGGGATGTGAACAGTGCATGAATTATAAACAGCATCCAGAAAACAGCCTAGCTGCCTTAATACTGCATCTCCACTGTGCTTTGAAAGAGCCCACAGCAAACCAGGTTACAGGACCAACTCAATACACAGATGCTATGTAACACGATACAATATACATATATGAATAACATGTTATGTTAATTTTATCCTGCTTTGAATGTTGAAAATGCATTAAAGCACACATAGTAACATTTACACTTGGGTGAAAATGCATACCATATAATGGTTTTAAATGCATCTTTCTCACTGCTGGATGAAAACAGAGTAATTGCCTGTCACGGGGCACAACACATACAAAAAAGTCCAAACTATTTGCAAAAATACAGGAATGGAAGCATTCCACAACACATTTAGAATGGAGCTAAATCTAAAACCAGCAGCTGGTGTCAAAAACAGCAGCAGGATCCCCAGTTCAGCCAGCAATCACTTTCTCAGTATGTGCAATGAGGTAACAGATACAAAGACATTTTTCTGAAAGGAATGTTATCTTTATAAATTATAATTACTGAGCACAAGAATCACTCCAGCTCTAAAATCACAGAATCCCTGGTCCAAATTGAAACAAAAATAACCGGCAATGCATGGCTAGAGAGCTATTAATATACCAATAATTAGCCACTGTTTCAAAAGAATGAAAATTAAAAAATACCTTTCTCTGATTCCTTCTTTAACAAATGTTGATCTACGTGTAACTACAAAACTCTACAAAAATAGGAAATAATAGAAGTTTGGCAGACTAAGGTAAGAAAGTCACTGAATGAGAATTCAAAGGATAAAAGCCATGATTCAAGGAAAGATGCAGCTGCAAGATCTGTAAGCAGTCACTCCATCAGCAGACAAATGCCTTCACATTATGACTTGCTTCCTTCCTTCCAGCTCCGTCTCCCTAAGCAGAACCACATGCATTTCTCATCAGAGGATTCCCTTTCCCAGAGAAGCTCTTTCTTGGATACACATTGAAAAGAGCTCATCTCTTTTATGCTGAGACACACTAACCTACTGTCCTGCACTTCTATTTCCCCTCACTGCTGGCAAGACCATCAGACAGTGCAAGCTAAAGTGATGGCTGGACTAGTTAATTTATTGCTCAATCTGGGACTTTTAACTGTTTTGAAAATGGTTTAAGTTATTTATATGAGAAAAATCTTCAGGATCACTTTTTTTTTTTTCTTTTTTCTTTTCTTTCTTTTTTTTTTTTTTTTTTTTTGACAGTATCACTGCTTTAGCAATTGGAATGAGAGGTTTCACATCCAACACATGCACTGAATTTCGGGTTTTGCCTCTTGTCTCTAATGGCTGTTATTTCCTAGGACTCATAAGAAGTCTACAACCAACAACATTCACAGCTGTGACTCCCTCCAAAGACTCCTTTATGCAACTTACAGCTCTGCTTTGGCTGAGAAAAGAGCACAAAGGCAAAGGAAGTCCTCCATCTGCCTTGCTAAAACAAAGGTAGAAACGTGTGTTAGGGGACACAGCACCCTCTACTTAAGTGTAATTGAAATGTAGGTTGGCTGGAGTGCCATCCTTCAGCTGTAAAAAACAAACAAACAAAAGATTTTATTTAGAGGAAGCAGAGAGAAGGCAAAGAGAATAACCAGTGCAATTAAAGGCTCCCATGTGTTTTTGGCCTGTTTGTCACCCAAGGAACCCAAACTTGCTCTTTATCCCAACCCCATGAGAACACATTCCTTTCAGCATATAACACTCAATGAATAATATACTTCTTCCTCCTGCAGCCACCAGAAAGATGAGAAGGACAAAAAGCCAGGTTAATTCCAGATCTGCTTACTGGAAAAGATACTTTTGTTTTCTCAGTTCCTTTTTCTTTTCAGCTTTTCAACAACTGTAACACAAAGAACCTCACTGTACACAGAAAGAAAAAAATAAGTTACTTTCCCCGTGTAACTGGATATCTGGTGTAAATGTCACTGGATACAAAGAATATCTTGATCATCCATTCCTTCACTGGCACATATTCTTCTAAGCTCTCTATGACAAGTGAAAATAAGAAATTACAAGCAGATATCTATAAATTTAAAGTCAGTATTCATCAGGTTGATAGCAAAACACACCACCACATTTCTTCAGGAATACTCTCAAAAACTGCAGCAATAGTTTTAAAGCACCAAAGAAAACCAGTTGATAACATCTGCATTCTGTGACTGCAAGCCCAGGAAATGAAAATCGTTTCTTCTTCTGGTATAGATCAAATGAAGGTGGGAAGAGGTGGGTCAGGGAAGTAGTACAAGAAACTAACAAGAATCTGAGGCAGCTTTTTACAAATTCAGCAAGAAAATCCCCAGCTCGTATCTTTATAAGCATCTTAAGTTGTTGGTGTATTTTTGTTTGCTTGTTTGTTTTAAGAGAAATACAGTGTACGCAGCACAGGATAGTAAGATGGATGTGATAGATTTAAGCTAAGACTGCCTGATGGAAGTTTTCAAGGAACCGTCCTTAAAAATGAAAATCTTTTACAAGACTTTTTTCCTGCCTTAGCCAGAGCAAAAAGACAAAAAGACCTTTTGCTCTGTTTTCAACT
Source organism: Coturnix japonica (assembly GCF_054131305.1). Classification (NCBI taxonomy): domain Eukaryota; kingdom Metazoa; phylum Chordata; class Aves; order Galliformes; family Phasianidae; genus Coturnix; species Coturnix japonica. Next base: position 16,044,002 of record NC_140667.1, on the reverse strand, counting down.
AAACAGAAGCAGCATTCAAAATTACAATAACGGGCGTGTTCTCACCCACAGCAGGGAGCAGGGCTGTGCTTTACAGAACAAAGCTGAAATGCATGCAAAAGAAAACACTAAGAAACAAAAACAATGGCTTATCTTCAGAATAGAACAGAATTCAGAGTACCAGAAATATAAAATGGAAAAGACCAGAGGAGTCAGGTTCTTCAGTTCGCAGATCCCAAATGAACTTCCACGGGAGAGAAGAACACTGTGACACCTGCCTAAAGCTCCACGCATGCAATGAACATGCAGTCCTAGAAGCAACCTCACAGAGCACAAGTAACACACACCCTCTGGATTACAAAACCCTTACGAGCTCGAGGTCAGCTCAGGTTCTGCAAACTGTTCCTCAGACTGAGGATCTTTCTGACTATAGCCCCCAGTGGTGCAGCATTTCATGGCAATGTACCAGTTCAGTTATTGACTGTGCACTGCCAACCTCTTCCCCCATTCCAAGACCTGATGCTTCCTGGAACCTGCTACAGTGATCCATGTCCAACAGAACTAGCCAGTCCTCAAGGCACACAATCACAGTAAGAATAGAAGGTGGGAGACCACAGCAGCCTACAGTTAAGATTGGCCTGGGCTGCCACAAAATCTCTGCCAGACTTTTTCTCAGAAACGATGCTGATAAGTAGAATTTTTACCAGTCCTCAGTGAAACTACAGAATGAGGTCTCCCACATTTCAACATCTCAAACCACCCACATAAGTAAGCCAGAAAGGGTCGCAACATTCCCATGCTGGTTAGAGCTGGTACCGGGACTTCTCCCCAAGGTAATATTGAGGGCAGTTCAGTGAGTTAGTGCTGGGCTTGGAAAATAAACCCAGGACATAACAGTGGTAAGAGACTTTGCCAAAAGTAGCAAGTCAATGAGAAATAAGTAATATATGCAAATAGTAGATAGTTGACAAAAATTAAGGCTCACGAAGGTCAGACACAACACATAGCTCAGTACAGTACATTGCAGCAACCTCAGCATCCAACCCCACATGTTCCTGCAACTGTAAATACAAAGAGTAGCAAGTACAGTGGCAAGAAGTGTTTTCCCAAGCTCTTCTGAAGTCATGCTGAAAGAAATTTTGTCTCTGTGAGCCCATTTTGTTTCCTCACTCAGTTAAACTTTGAAACGTTTCCCTACACGCAAATGAAAAAGTTGGTTAGGATTGCCTTGCTGCCAGACTGCAGATCACTTAACCATGGAATGCAATGAAGTTTCTCTCTTGAGATATTTGAGTACTAATATAAATGATGCAGTACAAAGGTATACGCTGTACCTGACTGTGGCAGATTATACAATCATTAAATAAAGTAAATAAGGCAATATTCTACACTTCCACAGTAAGGTTTGAAGCTAAAGGAGTCTTGTCCATCAAATATGCAAGGCAACATTTTCCTACAAATAATGAGAAAGAAGCCTTTAGAAGAAGCACTCAAAGTAAATTCTTCATCATTCGTCAGTCTGTGTTTGAATGCTTGATCATTTCTCTGTGCACTAATATTTTATGCCTCCTAGGGTTAGTGTTCCAATTCACAGCAAACTCAACTACAAGCCACAAATCCAAAAGGCTTGTCAAGAAACTCAGAGAGAATAATTACTGTACAACACACATCAGTTCAGTAATTGTTTCTGACACTGTCACTTTACATGCATTACTTCTGCTACGTGAGCCCTGCAGGTCAGAGGGAATTCAAAAGAGAAGTATGAGAAGGCATTACCAAGAACACTCAAGTAGAACATCACTTGCTCAAAAGGCAGATAGAAACAGCTACAGGATCAATAATTCAAAGGTTTAGAAAAATGCTGCTTTGTTATTTGCAAGTGTCGGTATTGCCCAAGAATAAAATCCATGTAAGGTTTTCTTTGTATAGCTCTTCTCGTGCAGAAGAAACCACAAAGGAACACACACACAAAACAAAACAGAAAAGAGCAAAGGAACAGAAAATCTTAAAACTTCACCTTTGTACGCCTTGCTTTACGGATGTGAAACTCCAATGCCTTTCAAAAAAAGGTTTCAGAAGTCTGCCTTGTACACCACATTCTTATGACACATTCTTAGCATCATTAGTCTACTCTGAAACTAGGAACAAAACCTGTAACTCTTCCCCTTCCTCCCACTTCAATTAAGATCCTTCCAAATAAGCTGAATCTATAACTGAATAGTGGAGGACGGGAAAAGGAAGTGTTTTGGGACATGGGGAAAGATTTTCTAAAGCAAACGGGATAACCACACAGTTGGTGTTATAGAAACATCACCTAATAAACCCCAACTTCAAATGCAGTGCTGCAAAGCACAGCTGCTTCCCCCTTACATCAGCTCTCCCATTCTTTATTCCACATATCAGCTACCCTAGCACGTCTGCCTCAGTTCCCAAAGAGACAAAAGATCTTTTTTGGCACTCAAACATAGCAAACAACTCAGGCTTCTTGGGAAAAGACAGAGGGGGCAGGGTGCGGTGGAATAAACTGTTATGTGGATTAAAGCATTTCAAATGTGCCGGTGTAAGCCCAGCCAAAAGCTGTCAATACCTACAGCCCATCCACAGTGACCTGTGTGAGAACAGTGCAGGATCTGAGCCCTGGTGCTGCTAGAGGGGCCTCCACAGAGCCAACATTTCAGCCAGCAGCCTCAGAGGAGCAAAGGAAGTGAAAAGCTTTCCTCCAGCCTTGGAGGGAACACCCGCGGGAGGAGGTGCACTACAAACTGTGCAATGTTTGTACTGGTGCCATCTATATTAGGGACAAAGAGAGGCAAAAGGAAAAGGAAGAAAACACATCAGCTTACAGAGAAATTAAGCAGTGGCTCCTACTGACACAGTTTCTGCAGTGACTGTTGGCACTGTTACTGTAGCAAAATGTACTCACGCACTATTTACCCAAGGAACAAACGACACTGTAGAGACCATATTTCCCTGCAAAAACCACAGTGGGCTCCAACCCCAAACTGCATTATTTAATTCCCAGAGATAAACGTCCCAAAGAGGAAAATAAAATAAAAGAAATAAAGCCAAACATCAGTCAGAAAGGGTTTTCTGCTGCTCTGCACTTGCTCTTCCTCTCCAGCCTTCCCTTGAGGCACTTATGACAAATACCTCTAAGGCAAACTGAAAACCTGCAAGTACTTAAGCGTGTTGAACTTGCAGACTAACACAGGAGCCAACAGCATTACTGCAGGAAACTGCCGTACCGATTCTGAACTACTAAGAAGCATTCATTGGTTTGTATATCTGACCAATGCTCCCAATGACATCATCATACCCATAGTTTAAAACACACTGTATTGTTACAGAATGTCACCACAATACACGCTACCAAAAGGCAACGTACGAAGGTAAGTTGACATTTTAATCTGGAACCAAGCAAAACAGAAAAACAATGACACTTCAATTACAGGCAGAGGGATGAGGTGAGACATTTCTCTTTTACCGGTGAGGAGAAACACTTGCACTCACATCAGTTTGTCAGATTAATTTTGAGTGTAGCTAAAAAACTACCACACATTATCACATAGAATTTCACACACCAGCACTAACAAAGCAGCTAGTGTCTCAGCACATACATGTGTTACCCGTGATCAGTCCCATGATGCTACATCACTGATGCACACTGATCTTGTGTGCATCACCACTGGACTCAAAACACAAGCAAGGGTATGGGAGATTAAGGATAATTAAAATAGTACTACATTTTTGTAGAGTAAATAGAAAGTAAGTATGGATTCTGAAAAAGCACATTAGAAGTATCTACAGGAAGGAGAAAGCCTGAATACATGCCTCCTCCTAATCTTCCTTCAAGAATGAAGCCCACCATCAGATGGACAACTCAAAGCACTAAACACAGATCTTGGTAAAAGAAACAAAAGTTTACCTACGGAATAAATCCATCTCAGGACCACACTTTCTATGGTCTGTTCAGACCAGGAAGAAAGGCAGAAACAAATATGGGTGACACATTAATTGTTGGTACTGGTCTTCCAGAACATGATTGGGTTTGGTTGGCTCTTGTTGCTGTTGTTGGGTTGTTGTTTTTTTTTGGTTGGCTGGTTCTCGTTTATTCAATAATCCTGTTTGTAAATCATCATCCTTTTCTTCAGAGATTAGGAGCATTTTGTTTTTGCAGCTACATCTCTTTGTAAGGCTGTTATTCCCAAAGTAACTACTATCATCTTTACAATACAGCACTCACGACTACAAAGGCACGTGCAATACCCAAAGCATGGGATGAGAATACAGTGACCAGGCATCTATATCTGAATTTCACATTATATAAAGGCAATGTACATGTAAGTAATGCAACAGCAAGTTCATCCATTGATACGCCATGACATAATAAACTACTGGCAAGTGGTTGGTAAAAGTTAACACATTACAGAAGAGGAGGAGAAAACAAAATCTTTAGAGAAAAAGAAGGTGGAATAACAATCCTAACAGCTCACTGCAGCACAAGTACTGCTTTCACCATCACTCAGCACTCATCTAAGCAATTCAAAACAGTGGAGGTTCCAACAGAAAGACAAGGCACCACTTTGTTCTCTTATTGAGGACACATTCTTCAAAAGAGATTAGGAAATCCCACCACGATGTTGCAGCATTATGAATTATAACACACAAAGGTTGTTGGTAATTGATGTATTTCATCATTTCCTCTCTGAAGAAGTATCTGTCCCAAAACACTGCAAAGCACCTAAGAGATTCGTTATCACTTCCAACACCTTGTCATCATCAGGAAACATACCTCAACCCTCACCAGTCCAGCACAGAAACCACTGCTGGATGAAGCTTCAGTAAGATCTAAGCCCCAGGAGCTGTATGATTACCTGTTTATTCTACATCCCTCTAGCAAAAATCTTCCTCCTACTTTTAACAGGTCCCCCCCTGCTAAGAACACAATGATAGATAACCACCTCACATCTGTGCATAGAAGAACCTAAGCCACACAAAATATCTTTAGCCCATGCTAAATAGAGAGCCCTACAAACACTATTTTTCATTATATCACAAGAAAACAAACATCATTTTACACACTAATAGAAATCAGCATAAATGTGTATACATCTGGCATCAACTGCGCATTTTCCATCACGGCTGTGCTGTTCAGCAAGCTTCCAACGCACAAAGGAGAAAGGCTACCGCAGGTGTCTGCTCAAGCAGGAACCAGACCGAGCATGAATCCTTGCTCTTATACTCCACCGACAAGCCCGCGGGGAAGCTGCATTACGAACAGCGCAGCTCAAGGCCTGCCATGCCCACAGCCTGCCCGGCTGGCTGCCCTGCCAGCAGCACCCGGTGCCCGCAGCAGCAGGCAGCTCCCTGCGGCAGGGCAGCCATGACATCATGCTGTGCCGGCTGCACACCGTGGCCATGGCGCAGGGGAGTCCCACGGGGACACGCAGCCTCAGCTGGCAGCCGGGGCTGCTGCCGTAACCCAACAAGGGATGCTTTGGAAGCAGATTGTCTCAGGAAGGTAAGGATTCAGGTCCTATTTTTCAGCACAGAAAGAAAAGTCAAGAAAAAAAAAAACAAAACACAAATGCAGCCACATAAAAAGCCCCGCTCCACAATAACCCTTTCATTCAAACAGGAAAACCTTCCAGGAAGTACAGAGTGTTTCAAAGCCTGACCCAAAACCCACTGAAACCAACAGCGGTCCTTTGCACGTGTATCAGCGGGCACTGGAGGAGGCTATAACCTAAAAGATGATTTAGAAAGCATTATCTGTGCCACTGCTGTGCATTATTAATGACACAACAAACTCAACAAAACGCACTGGAATTCTGGCTAGCTCTTATGCTGGAACAGTATCAACTTCTTCTCCTTCTCCCCATTCCTCCTTCTTCTTTTTAATTCTTAACCTGTTCCTCAAACCACAGAGCAGCCTTCCCCATCACAGTGTGCGCCTATTCCTGCCCCAAGCCCACACTCTACCACCATGAGATGGGGCAAAGTGGACGCGATAGGTGCAGTCCTTAACAGGGAAAGCAAATACAGAACACCATGCTCCAGCCCTCACAACTGCAGATTCAAACAGAATCGCTACAAAAAGGCGCTGATCTCTATTCCAGATCACTGTCTGATAACCAGCTCAAAGGAACACCATGTTTTTGCATTTCATTATGGGAGTTATTCACGTGCCCGCTGAAATCAGAGACTGCCAGCAAGCGAGCCTTGCGCTACGTTACACAAATAGACATATAGAAAATGGGTTACAACATTAACATCAGAAAGTGCTTTCATCCAGAAGCTTTGCTCACTTGTGATTTAATTTAGAAATGACAATGGAATCACCTATGCCCTTCAAGGAAGTTATGTTGCATTTTGTTCTCTTGTATTTCTCACACTGAGTTGCTGCTGCAATTTAAAAGGCCATTAAAGTGCAGACTACATAGGATCCTCAAACTGCAGCCTGCAGACACTGTAACATACAGAGGGGTGAAGGTAAGGTCCTGCTCAGCATCAGGAACTGAGGAAAAATTGTCTTTCAAGTCATTAAAAGAAGAAAGTTATCAGCATAGCCCAAGCTGAGTAGAGTTTATTGCAAGGGATGAGTTCCATAACATACGTTTCACTCTACAAGGAACAGGCATTAATTCACACGGTGCTTTTAAGACAGATGCAATACAAGCGGATATTCCACAACCAAGTTAGTTAAACAAATAAACATGATACAATCAAGGCAGTTAACCAACCAACCGTATAATGAGCAGCTCAACCATACAACCAGGCAATAAGGAGGCCAAGTTTTTACCATGGCAGCGATGCACCTTTCTGAACACGCAGCAATCCAATACAACTGTAGACCATGAAGTGAGGCCAAGGCACTGCCACAATAAAGGGTGGCCCTAAAGGACAGCTCTGGCACTGTGCTGCAGGACATTGCAAACACACACACACAGCCAACCGTTCTTAACACTATTTCCATTAGGTGCTGCAGGAAGAGAATCCGTATCCCACGTAGAATCAAAAAACAGAACAAGTAAAACAACCGCCACTTTACGTCTAAAATCCGATTCCTCGTTCCTAGAGCGTTCCCCCCCCCCCGCCCTTGGCACTCACCGGAGAGCTCGTCCGGCTCCAGCCCGGTCTCGGTGTCCAGCCCGCAGATGACGAAGTAGTCTGCGAAGCGGCCTGGTGCCGAGGAGCCGCCCCCGCTGCCGCCGCTCATGCTGGAGACCGAGGGCTGCGCGGGGCTCAGGGGCTGCGGGGCCGAGCGGCGGCGGGCGGCGGGGCTGCGCCAGCTGCGCCAGCTGCGGCGGCCGCCTCCATGATGGAGCGGAGCGGGCAGCGCCGCGCGGCATTGTGGGTACGGCCCCCAGCTGTGCCCGGGGGGGGAGGGGGGCGGCGCGGGCCGAGGGACCGCAATGCTGCGCATGCGCACTGCGCGCGGGGTGACGTCATGCTGCTGGGACCGGAGGGGAGGCGGAGCGGGATGGGGCCCTGAGGGCGGGAGCTGAGACAGCCCACAGGGATGGCGGCTGAGGGGCGTCACAGGAGCGAACCCCGGGCAGCTGGGGTTCTGCTTTGTTTTCTGCTTGAATTACTGACACAGACGTAATTGCGATCGCACAGCTAAGTGAGATCTGTCCCACAAACGTTTCCTAAGGAACGGGACAAAGAACGAGAGTGACTCAGGCCGAGCGCTGAGCGCCGCGCCGTGCTGTGCGATGAGAGCATGTCTTCACGCTGAGGGACCTGGGGCAGCCTCACAGAGCTAAAATTAGCGCCCAGCGGCTCCCCTGCCTCACAACGCCTCAGAATCACAGTTACCAAGGTTGGAAAAGACCTACAAGATCATCTAGTCCAACCATTACCAATACTTCCAGGCTAAATCATATCCCTCAGCACAACATCCAAATGTTTCTTGAACACTCCCATGGTCGGTGACTCCACCACCATTCCAATGCCTGACTACTCTTTCCGAAAAGTAATACTTCCTAATGTCCAGCCTGAATCTCCCCTGACGCAGCTTAAAACCATTCCCTCTAGTTCTGTCACTGATTACACGAGAGAAGAGGCCAACCCCCAGCTCACTACAACCCCCTTCAGGAAGTTATAGAGAGCTATAAGGTCTCCCCTGAGCCTCCTCTTCTCCAGGCTGTTCTCTAACAGCGCCTTTCACATCGCAGTTCTTCCCTGTATTCTCTTCACTTTCCCCTCAGCTCAGCACGGCTACTGCAAGGGAAAAGTATTTGTCAGCCTTTTAGGATTATTATCTTTAAGATGACATCTGTAATGCTGAATTAATTAGCAGCCTAACACGCTACCAGGCACGTGAAACTGCATGGTTGAGTCCACGCTGCAAAGACACAGCAAGTTCCTAATGCTGCGTGGGCACCAGAGACTACAGTGCATGTAAGACGGCTCTGTCAGCGGCCCGCAGCGATTTGCAGCACAATTAACCGGGCTCTTAAGCCCATCTTTCCCAGAGAACTGCATAGGGCTTTTCCATCCTTCTGGGAAATAGGAAAAGACGTGAGAAGAACTGGCGTTATTAGGATTCGCTTGATTAATTCGCCACAGAATGGGTTATCAATGAATGGAAGTATTGCTGGGGTTTGACTGACAGCTCTGACAGTTCAATTCTAAACCACTAGTGAGGCTAGGGGAGAGATTTCAATGAAGACAGAAACATAATTAGATGCAGTAATACTAGACTGGAAGTCTCAGCTCCACAGCGAGCACATACATCTAGACTACACTGAGCCTGCCTTCTGGTTTGAGGAAGACAGCAACTGAGAACAGAACTAGCTAAATCTGGTTGCTCCTATCCTGCTACATTTGCTAGGCATTTTACACACCTTTTGCTCCTTGGTCTGCTTTTGATCTGACAAAGGACTCAGTGTTCAGAATGTGATAAGCTTCATTTCTCTAAGCCTGTAGTTTAACTCTTAGAAATATAACGCTGAGGTGCTGGAACATGTCCAAAGAAGGGCAACAAAGCTGCTGCAGTCTAGAGAAAAAGGCTTGTGAGGAGCAGCTGAAGGAATGGATTATTTAGCCCAGAGAAAAAGATGCTCAAGGGAGTCCTTATCACTCTACAACTACACCAAAGGAGGCTGTAAGTAAGGGGTGCGTGTGTGTGGTGGTGGGAGGGGGGACGGGGGGGGCATTGTCAGTCTCTTCTCCTAAGCAACAGGACAAGAAATGAGCTTGAGTTCATGTCAGGAGAGGTTTGGATTGAACATCAGGAAAAATTTCTTCACTGAAAGGGTTGTGAAGCATTGGAACATCCTGCCCAGGGAAGTAGTTGAGACACTATCCCTGGAGGTATTTAGAATATGTATAGCTGTAGTACTTAGAAGTATGGTTTAGTAGTAGACTTGGCAGTGCTAGAAAATCGAGGAAGTACCACAGGTATTGTAAGGGCTTGTGTTTGTTTTGTCAAATAAAGAGTGAAACAGGGAAATAAAATACGTTCTTGCCCACACTACATGCTCCAGCCACATATTTAGGAGATTTAGCCAGAAAACAGGCAAATTGCTGGAAATACAGTTGAATAGCAGCGTTTAACAGAACCCACACCCTGCTATACAACATGGTAAAAGACAGAAAGTGATTTTTATAAAGGAGAGTCTCAAACTAAGAAATTCAGATTTGTTTTGGTTTGATACAAGAAAGGAACAGGGAAGCAGCTGCATGAACTCAAATCAATAAAAGGTTAATTAATCAGAAGTCACTGTAATTTTTGCTGTGAAAGGCTTATTTGTAATTTGTCAGATAAGCTCTTTGCTTTCTTAATCTTGATTCTAGGCATTTCCTAGATGTGTTCAAACAGCTACAGCTCTGTCTTCTCATTTTGTCAGTGACAACCTCTTTTCTATTATATCTTTCCTTCCTGATTATTTCATTTATGAAGTTTTGTGTGCCTAGTGAACGCATGTCTGCAACGCTTCATTCGAAGTCTATCAGCTTTCATTTCTCAGTCTTCTTGACCCACGTTCCCAACACAGGGAACACCTAAAACACAACCATTTTGTCAGTGAACTTTGCAAACAGACTGATGTCCTCAAGTGAGGCAACACTCTCAATTACGCCGCTATATTTTGAAAGTATTCTGTATGATGTTTACAAAATTAAGTGCCTTAAATCTGTGGGAACTATGTTTGCCAGAGAATCACAATGACATATTAACAAGTAGGAAGTGGTTGTAAAGATTCACTGCCTTTGGCAAGACTATTGCTGTTGGCTCAGCTGCTGTTTCCAAACAAAAGCAGAGGCTGGGATTTTCAAGCTCAAGCCTTAAATCATAAGGACAAAAACCAAGTTATTTTAAAGAGACAGAATGTGAACATAACCTGGTTACTCCTCATTAATTTGGACTGACTTTGGCAACAATCACAATTATTGGAGGAGTTTAATAAGCAGCTAAAAAACATAAGTATGGAAAATTCCCATTTTACTCAGCTCTTCTCAGAGAAATGTAAAGTCTAAAATACAGCACCAGCTTTTTCTGTGCAACCATTTCCCAAGATTAGGTAAGCTCAAAAAGATGAAGGTGCTCTTCATCTTTTGCATCAGCAGCACTTCACGTGACAGAATAACATTAATTTCTCATAGCAAGGAATAAAGATAGAATATCTGTTCAAACTCCTCTGTAAAATCAAATCATCACCTATGCATTAATAAGGGAAGCACATCAGATCAGGCTTGCTAAATATTTTACATGTCTTTTCAGTCGTAATACACAGTTCTGGTTATGAAACCGACTCCGTGTGATGTCATCTAACAGATTTGTACCTGTTCAAGGCATGTTTGTTGAACTCAGTAGGCAAGAAAAACAAACACTTACTCCAATGTTATTACACAGGAAACAGCTCAGGGAGGAGGAGGCCCATCTCTCTTCACAGTTAGTGCACTGACCAATGCTGTGATTGACTGCTCCCTAAGGGATGAATTATTACTTTCTATATTAACTGTACCTGTGGTACCTGGTGGGTATTTCTGTCCTTGAGCTGCTGCTACCTCAAAATCAATATTTTATGCAATTGATAAAAACAAAAAACCCTACCATAAAACAGACGTAATGTTAAGGGAAGGTGAATGAAGCTGTAACAACTTCCCATCAGGAATTCACAGCAGAAAAAACCTAAATTACGTAATATTCCTATTTGAGGAGATGAAATGAGCTAAACTCCCTTATATTGCAAAGCATAAAAAGCCTTAGAAAATTATTGTTGTACATGAAGAAATAATGTCCAGACAGAAGGAAGTGAGGTTTATGTAGGTGTTCTGAAATAAAAATACACAGAATGAATCCCAGACATGATCATCAGCTCAGTTTAATGTTCAAAGTCATTAAAAAATACCACTTAAAGAAGAACGCACCCTTTTTAAATAGATTAAAAATTTAGACTAGATGAAAGTTCAGCATATTTCATCATACTCAAAAAAATACAATATTTCAAATTTCATATCATAGCTTTATTATCAAATGGCAAGAGGCGTTTAGTAAGGATGTCATGCAGATATCATTTACAAGAGAATTCCAGAAGATAAACAGGTCAAAATCAGGTCATCTCTAATATTTTCATAGTCTAACTCAAATCCACCTTCCCTGATTGGCCAGTTTACATCTGGTAGGTGCTATGGCTATCTCTCAGACTACTGGCTGGGGTCCACAGAGTCCAGCATGGTACCTCACTCCACAATACAGCACTTCTTTGCCCTTTTCACAGCTACTTCAGTAGTCCTCATAGGATAGGGAAGTGCCTGAGGCCATTGGATGTTGAAGATAAACATGGAAGGAGTAGGCTTTAATAATAAAAAAATAAAAATAAAAAGGAAAGGAAGGAAGGAAAGCAAGGAAAAAGCACTAAGGAAACAGCCTTATTTTCATCCTTTTCAAGGTTTTAAGGCTTTTAGCCACTGTGTTGGGAACTTTGCCTACAACTGAAACAGGTTTTTCAGTATCACAGCCTGATCCCGTCTACACAGTGAAACATAACTCAATAAAAGTGCCAAGCGATAGCATGATTCATACAAAACAAAGTTCATTCCTTCTTTAGTGTCAAGGTTCCATCAATACAATTTCATATAGTGTTGAAGGAATTCTCCAACAGCATCTGTTAATGACAAAAACTGAGGCAATGTCAGAAAAGCCACTGGGCAACATGGAACTGAGTTCAGCTGCATGAAAAGTTACCTATGCAGATGAAGAGGCTGTAAATGTACAGCAATTTCACACTCAGTATCCAGTGGGCACTTGGCTCACAACAGCTACTATTTATTATGGAACAAATCCTCTAGATAGATGAGCTCTGAGATTAGAATCACAGCAATTAAAAAAACCAAAACATTGTTAAGTTTTAAATGACAACACAGTATACTTTTAGAGGAAATTCTAAATAAAAGTACAGCTCCTGAAGCTATATGCTCACAATGAATTTGTGAACAGAAGTTCAATCAGTTTTTACCTATATAAAACCCAGATTTAAATAAAAGACAGAAATAGTTCATCAGTATTTACTATATATTTACATGTAATACTGCAATAAAATGGAGTCAATCAACATTATGTTACAAAAAGAACAAAATTCTTTATAAAGGTACCAGCACCTTTCACATTATCCCATTTACGGAACTATTCTCTTACAACTCAAATGATCCATTGTACGATGAGTTAACGTGAGGACACAGACAAGTGAACCGTTGAACTGGAGCATATGCCAACATGCCAACTCACGTCTCAGCAACGTACTTCAGGGGCAGAAACTTAAAGCCGGTGAGCAGCACTGGTTTCAGTAGGATAAACTTAAACACGTACCCAAGTTCCTTGCTGATCAGGGCCTCATTTGACAGGATTCCGTTGACAATACAACAGTTACAACCATACAAGGCGAGGTATCACATACCTTATTTAGTGATATATATATGTGTGCATATTTTTCAAGATGAACTGTAGCTGGTTGTCCATTGCCAGTTACTGACTGGCCAGAGAATGGAATCATCCTTCTAATCTAATGCACGTTCACCAAATTCCGTTACTTGATGCTTTGAAGAACATTTGGAACCAGCTACTTTACAAGAAGTGCACCAGCTGTACCTGATGCTCCCAGCCAATTGAGCTACAATGGAAAATCTCATATTCTTTGTATAACGCTTGAGAAATGTTAGTAATACACTAAACATACACACTCTTAATTCACTTGAAATTAACGTTTTATATAAATACGATCATTTTCTTGAATTTGCAGGATAAATGTATGCAAGTGAAATACTGCCAAGGTGAACATTAAAAAGTTGGTTTAGAACTTCAACATCAGCTGGGCACAGTAAGAATTCCAGCCTGCTCTCTTACATTCCCTCCCAAAGGAAAAATTAGAATGAGACAGAACGATCTGACACTTTGCCTTTGTTAATCCAGTTAGTAAAGCAGACGTAGGTTCAAGTATTTAAATCCATACAGCACTAAAGGAAGCAAACGATCAGGGTGAATGTATTATTGTAGCTAAACGACTATTCAGAAAAAATAAGTTTGAGTGAGCACCGTTATTATATTACGCTATCTATCATTTTGGAACTCCAGAAAGAAAAAAAACTATTGTTGATGAGAAGTGTGCTCAGATCAGATCACATTCAAGGCTACAGAAATGTTGAGAATGTTACAAAATCCGAGCAAATCATGAAGGGATTTTCTTTTTTCTTCTTGCAGGTTTTACAAAGCAATCTGTAGCTCACATCTACAACTTCTGCTCTGCGTATCATCAGAGCAAAATGTGGTTTCCCTTCCCTCATCCCGAGGGCCACACATACCATCCTCACTCCCCAAAGCAAAACACAGTACATTTCTGAACACAGTTCTCCCAGGCCACGTGTTCATTTAAAGACATTCCTACCATCACGAACTTCCCTTTAAAACGCTTATGAGCCAATAGAAAAGCAAATATACAAATATCAGAAGTGCCGATCCTGAGATGAAATATGGGAAATTCGGGTCCAGTTTGATCATTATTCAAACTTCTGTTTCAGTTTCTTCTGGAAGAGAGCTGGTAGGATGGAGAGGACGGCAAGAATCATGAGAACAAAGAGAGAGTTCCAGGAAACAGCTTCCCCTGCTGTCGTAAGTTGGTATAGTGTTGTTCCTGCCTTAATGGCTACAAAAGACGGTGGTGCCACACCTGGAAAGGAAAAGTAGAAGGTAGGATAAGTAAGAAAGAAAAAGTAGCTTTGTGGAAAGAAAATCATAAATGAGTCATCCAGCCTTTAACATCAAAACCTCAGACTTCACTGACTTTTTTTTTTTTTTAAAAGAGCAGTATATACAATATAAAACTCAAAGAAAATCCCGTATCACTACCTGTTTATGCTATTTTCAATACAACTTAATGCCAATTAAAGCACTGAATACAATACATATATTTATATAACTATGCTAGACTGTGCAGATTCCAAGACATCTCTACCTATCAGTCTTAGTTACACTCATAGAAAAGGTAAGTTGCTTTCTAACCTAATTAAAAAGACAAAACTACATGCTTAGCACCACGTTTGTTATACATTCACTCTTAGGAAGGCACATGATAAACAAAATGCATAGGAAGGAGAGGAACAATCCTTCAGATTAAAGTCACATATATCTTCACATGACCACACTCAAGTAGAACTATACAAATTACTACTAGAAAAGTGTTTATACAATGTATGTTTCCTTAAGTAATCAGCCTGCATTTGTAGTACCTCATCTATTACACTGGATTAATCTTGAAGACTAAAGTCTTCTGACGACATAAGCTCCACCCATCAAACGACTATGAACACAATATCCTCGTGTCATCTTTCAGTCGTCCAGTAGGTGGCGATCTCCACTGAACAACGCATAAAGAAAAGCAAATACCCGTTCCTTATGGGTGCCCCAAACTGTAGTTCACTACTCAGAATTCTTACCTAGAAAAGTGCCAATGAAAAATACTTTTAATGGCACGTTTATTACAGGAGATGTTATATTGATAAACCAATTGGGGAGAAACGGTGTTATCCTCAAAAATATTATGTAGTTAATGAGGTGTTCTCTGTGACGCTCAACCTGGGAAAGAAAGAATCAGTTAATTCTGTGCATCAAAAATAATGATTTTACTATTAATGAACTGTTAAGATGTTCTGTGCAACTTTTGTACAAATCAGTTAAAAGATGAGTCAGTCGCTGGTGAATCACTATCACAGAGTACCATGGTTTGTCTGCAAATACCAGCCCATGGTAAAGCATGGTGACAGTGTGCCTGAATCAGCTCCCAGGTAATTCAGCACAGCAGCAGGCCTAATTCTAACATCAGCTCAGCAACCTTTCCCTAACTACAGTCCAACAAACACTTCCATCTTGTCATCCTGCTCCTTAAGCCTCTGCAGAACTAGCAACAGAGTTTCTTCCTCATTACATCCTGTCCTAAATTGTAGTCAAACCTGAAAAACAGCTGTATTCCTCACCAGAAAGCTTACCCTGGCCATGAGTATGAAGTTCATCAGATAGCTGCTGCCAGAAGTCTTAAAAGGCTGTCTGCACCTTTTGTGTAATGCCTAGGATTAACATCACCCAGGAGCAACCATAATAGTTGCTCCTTATATCTTACTTGCAGTCCATTACATCATCCTCAAGTCTATCCCAGCTTCTTATACCAGGACTACATCAAAGTCTCCTCTGCTCGCAGACTGGCTTTAGCACACTACCCAGGATGGAAGGGCATGCTGTCAGAAAGGGATCAGAATCCTTTCCTTGCAGGTGTATGAGCAAAATATCCTCTTAACTTCCATCCTACTCTACTACACGTAGTCTGTCAGAAGGCTCAGCCTATTCAGGAACTTTACCTGTTCTGACCACTTTACTGCTTTTTCCGTTAAGTATTTGTACACAACAGGCCGTCCCACTAAGTATGAAAGCATGTAGCAGAACGAAGCTCCAAGGCCCGAGCACTGAAAAAAGAAAACACAACAAGTTGGCAGTAAAGCTCTGATTTATATTAGTCCTGTGTCCCCACAACTACACTGTCTGGATACAGGCTGCTTCATTGCAGTCCTCTACTAATGAGGAAGAGCTCTGTGTGCCTGTTCCGTAAGAGTTTTGTTGACACAAGACAGTTCTTTTAATTCCAAGACATTTTTATCAATAACAACACAAAGCAGCCAATGTTGATTACTTATCAGTTACTACTGAGTGTCTCTGTACTTTTAAGAGTCCAAACAATGAAAACCCAGCAGAAAAAAGGGCATAACATCATTTAAAAGAGATTTAAACTTAATATAATCACCTTAGTTCTCCCCATACCTACTCATTTACGCAGTTCTTGAGTTCTAAGGCTCACAATGACACCTTCTCAAGCTTGTCAGTAGCATTTCCTAAGTTAAACTTCTAGGGTAATTCAGCCGATTTAAGAGCAAGTATGTTTTGCAGCACACGAATAAAAACACAGTACTTATGTTCTAAAATGACAGGCATGTTCTGGTGAATGCTAAACATCTGAAGTAAAGGCAGCTCTCCAGCTCGTTTACACTCAGCTGTCTCCATTATTAATAAAACTTGGACAAACAGCTGTTTGGATCATCATCCAGTGCTGCAGTGAGTTTTATGGGGAACATACTTCCTAACAAAGCTTAACGAGAACTCATTTATTTCCTGGAGACTCAAGTCTACCAGTTTCATTCAGCCAGAGATTGTTTGAAACAGAAAGCTGATAGGAAAAAAAAAGGATAAAAATATACACCCTTACAGACTGTGTTCCACACTTACCAGACAAACCAGAAATAAGGCCAGTGGAAAGGGATAAAGAAACCCTGACAGGATACTGAGAAATATAGACCCAGGGATAGCAAATGTTTGCAAGCTACATGCATCTTAGTTAAGGAAATCTGTTCACTGTTAATTTCATAACAAGTCAGTATATATACACCACACTCCAAAAAAGCATAACTATAAATACGTATGGGCACAAAAGATCCTTATATCAAAATATTTCTGCAGAGTAGCACAAACAGCCCATGCACAGGGAAACAAGGAATACATACATCATTGACAGGTACAAAAGTAAGTCAATAAATGAATAGTACACTTCTTCTCTTCATCTCTGTGTCACCTTCAACACTGGAGCTTTACTGTAAGATTACAGGAAATGCAGTTGTGATTTTATATTGTTGACTAATGATAAGGAGATCCCAGCCACCCTGAAGAGGTCACAGAGACCTCAAGCAACCTCAAGGAACTGACTGAAATACTGACAAGTCTAAGAGCATTCCTTGATATCGAGTCCATTACAAACAACACAGGGTTTTTTTAAGTGTCAAGGTTCTGAGATCACTGTAGCAAGCTTATCAACTAAATCTGCTGCTAACATAGCTGATAGCTAATGCTGCCACATCAGCTCATACTATAGTGCAATAAAAGGCCAAACCTGTTCTACTTCATTTACTAACCAACATTTTGGCTTTCCTCAAACATAATAGATTATCTGAGAATCAAACTTAAAAGGAACAGGCTAGAGGATAATTAGTACTGGCACATCCAAAGTTGATTTTTCTCACTTACAGAAACTCTATTGCAACAGATCACCTATAGAGCTTCTCAAAGTTATTAACCTTTAGTTAAGTGTTCCAGTTAAGAGTGTGTTTAATGATTAATACATTCAGCACTCAGGGAAAGAAGTTAACACAACAGACAGCCTTTGTGTCTCACTAGGCAGGAAGTACTTCAGAAATCCAGCTCTCTAAAATGAAGAGATTCATTTTTGTCTTTTTTGTCAGAGTTCTGTTTGCTTTAAACGGTCACTGCCGAGATAAAAGGCAACGTTAAAATGGCAATTCTTTCCCTGAGAGATCACAGAATCACAGAATTACCCGGGTTGGAAGGGACCTCAAGGATCATGTTGTTCCAACCCCCCTGCCTAGCAGGGCCACCAAACATACACATTTACTAGATCAGGTTGCCCAGGGCCCTGTCCAACCTGGTCTTGAACACCTCCAAGGACGGGGCATCCACAACCTCATTGGGCAAGCCTACAGCACCCGGTATTGATGATTTAAGAACTTCTGCAAGCAACCCTTAGGCAACACTTTTGGATGTCAAAGGAAGACAAATTCAGGCATTTCTGCCTGGCAGCGTAGTTTGTATTTAAAGACAGCATAGCGCTGAATTAACACCAAGACTCATGCAATTAAAATATTGTCCGCAACAGATATAGCACAGATGAAGCTGAAAGCAAATCCTAATCAAATTACATACGTATTTACACGAAGTAAATAGTTCATGTTGTTCTTACTAATTACTCCTCACAATCCAATAAGCATACGGAAACATATAGATGTAGGGTTCAGTTTGTTTGTTTTCGTAAGTTCAAAGGTTCTGGGGCTTGCCCTGTTAACGTACCTTCACACATCACCCTCCTCTCTAGATCAGGAAGTTTATAGTCACATCTGGATTTTTCATTTCTCGTTCAGAGAGAAAAAAATCCAGTATTTTCATGTCAGAGAAAGGATACAAAACATACGTGGCAAAATAAGCCACCAATACTTGAACATAAAAGGTGTCCTTGTATTTGGACAGGACTTTTCCCAAGGCCTTTGCATCATCCATATCTCGTGGAATCTTTATACATTTTCCTTCTTCTCTGGAAGAAAAGAAAGCAGCGTGGTATGAGATGTATCTAAACAGCACAATGAAAATACTTGTTGAGTATATAGATAAGATGACTGAACTACAACCTCCACAAACAAAACGCATCACTACTTTTGTGGTAAGGTTCTTACACGAACATATCTAACATTTATGCTTTTTCTGAATTAGAGAAATCCTCCGTTTCAAATATGTCAGCCATATTTTCTATTGGTTACAATACCTCGCTTTATTTCTAGCATTTTATTTCCCTTACCAAGTACCGATTAAAAATAAATCATCACTCCAACCTGACTTTTGACAACTGAAGAGCAGCCAGCATTGGAGCCAACTGTAACTGCCTTAATGCTGAGGCCACAATATCTGAAGCGCAGCAACAGCAGCAGAGGATCACTTCACAAGCAAACAAAGCTTTAAGAGTGAAATCTTATGTCACACCTTCACCTGGTGCAACCCTGGGCAGCACAGCTGAGTGTCCTCTCCTCCTCTTTATCAGACTTAGCAACTGGGCTGTTGAAACTGAACTTGTTGAGCAAGTTAATCACACAGAAAATTAACTACTAAAAGAAAAGAAGAAAGTTGTAAGACAAGCAGGCCTCTATCTCGACAAACTATTGACAGCCCTAGCCAAGTGTGTTTGTTATCTCAGCTGGGGAAGGTTCAGAGCAGAGCTGCCACTGCTAAAGGGGTAAGTGGTAACTTCCTAAAGCTTGCAAACTCAACTATGCAAAAGAAACCCCTGGGTCAAGCACAACTTCTCTGCGATCTCTGTGTATCCCAATAGCACATTCTGCATCCTGACATTCTAAATGACACACTCAGATTTCCTTTACAAAAACTAGAGATGTCTGTTATTAACTTACAACAGTTTAACGCCACTTAACCGCACACGGGCTCCTTCATAATTTGATACTGACTGAGAAGCAAATAAGTTTACCTCCCATGACATACTTACTCGCTGAGTTGTGGGAAATTTTTGTACACCAGAAACATAAAGAAAGCAGCTACTGTGAAGACAGACACCAAAATAAGAAGAGACGTTCGAGCCGATCCACCTTCAGCCTGAGCTTTTCCTGCAATGAGATACAATCAAAGTTAATAACTGTTATTTCAGTTCAGGATCCACGCTTTGAGGAAGCACCAGGCGGGCACGTTTCACAACGCCGTGCAGGATGATGAAACACGTAGGACGCAGAGCCGTGCCCGGAGCTCAGCGCAGCCACCCCTCGCACCAAGGCCGAGGCGCCGCACTCCCGCCCGCACTGACCTTCCAGGAGCCGCTGTTGCCGGGCGCTGTCCGCTGCCGTCCGCCGCTGCGCCATGTCCCCGTGCTGCCGTGCCCGGCGCAGGCCCCGCCGCCGAGCAGGGAGCGGGAGGAAGCAGGCGGGACCGGGCCGCTCCTCCTCACCCCACCGGGTCGCGGTCCCGCCTCGCCGCCGCACGGAGCATGCTCCAGCCGGGCAGCGTGGAGCGTGGCGCTGCGCGATTCTGCGCCGTGCGGTGCGGCTGTGCACAGCGGGACATACGGTAATGCCGGCCGAATATGCGGTAACGTGCACTGTGCGCTATAGGGAAAGGTCATGTTGATTTTTATTTGGTTTCGTGGGTTTTTTTCCACCTGGAGCCCCTTTTCTGGGGTCTCCTCTCAGAAATGAAGCTCTCCGGCTGTTCGAGGAGTGCAGCCTTCTGTCTGACTGCTCTGCTGCCAACACGTCACCTCTGTTGCGCTGGGTGGTACGGGAAACAGCCCGTCAGTAATCCCAAAGCAGTGGATTTTAATGATTTCAGAGACTGCAGTTCTTTATAGAGCAGCAAAGAAGATGCAGTTCAGGACACATGTCTGTTTAAGCACACAAAGAGCTCGCTTTTATCGTCACAACGCACAGAAAACACGAATGTAGCCGTCTCCAGGAAGCTGATGATTCATTTAAGAATCCATGTGCCATTACACAGCTACAGCCCCTGCCAGAGCCACGACTCAGCCGAACCATCCACTGTGAGCTAACTCCTGTTTAATGTTGGCGCAGTGATTTAAACCATGGGGCATGAGCCACAGCGTGGGGTGCTAGTTCAGAAAACTCTCAGAGGCAAGGAAATGGACAGATCCTGCCTCAGTGCTTATCTGACTTCTAATTAATCTGGTTTGAATTCCATAGCCTCTGTGTTACCTGAAGGCAGGTAGCATAACAGCACCAGTTAGGCTAACATCCGACTCTTGCTCCTATAGTTCCCACTGCTCCAGACAGCCCTATAAGATACAAATAATTACAGGAATACAAATTCACACCACAATTTCACTTCTATCTAATACAATTTCATGGCCTGCAGGTTGTTTCCAGGACACAGACTCCGCAGGGGGCTCACAGTGTCAGTGTATATTCATTAAAAACAGAGAAGAAAACTCTAATCGACTCTGAATCTCAGAGCTCCAACTTTCTGAATTGCTGCCAGTGTGAAATCTGAGGATTAATTAACTTGATCACCTTGAAGTTGAAATATGACTGCATTAGTGATATTTGTTACATTATCCAAAGACTCTCAGACTGTTTCATGCTCTTGTTGGTTCCCCTTGGGGGATACTGTTGTTGTGAAAGCATTGGCTCTTTTACTGAACCTTTAAACTGTCCGAGGTGTTTAAGAACTTCTGACAATTTAAATAGACACCTCTGAAGTCATCCATAACTTACAAACACCAGCAGAACCTCTCTGTCTGCTCAGAAGAAAATGGATCCTTCTGGTGGATGTTTCTTAGGATGTTTGGGATCTGTCTGCAAATGAAATAACTCAGTAAATTGGATTCGCTTACCTGAAATAAAGCAAAGACTGAAAAATACCATCATAAGCCACGTTACTCAATGATTCAGAGGAGAAAGGGTTTTGCTAACTTGCAGTCAGTGAGCATTCAAGAAAACTTTGGGATCAGCAGTGCTGGAAACAGCTTCACTCCACAGGGGTACTGGGAATGATAGCTGTGGGCTGAAAATAGAGTTACTATCTTCAGGTATAAAATATCACCTAAACATGATATATAACGTCATAAAGAGCATAAAATATCCTTTGTCTTTGGATCTTCTTTCTGAGTCCTTTCTGATTAGGACCATGTGCTGCACAGTACTTTGATCTGCAGAGAAAGATAAAAGTGCTCTGACATCCAGTTGGGTGCGCTCAGTGGCTTAGGCAGAGGGATCAAGCATTCTTAGAGGCTACAGACAGAACAAGGCAGTTATCCACAAGATTTACATGACTCAGATTTTGAAAAACATACCTTAATGTTGAAATATAAGCCCTCTTTCAAACTGGGTGAGAACCAAAAGAGAAAAAAAAAGGCTTTTTTTTTCTTTTTCTTTTTTGAAAGAAACAAAATATGCTGACAGTTACTGGAGCGGTACCTAAGTGTTCAGCTATATACTCACTTCCTTCTATGAGTGGTTGGTTGGAACATTTTATTTTTATCAGGTTGAAAGAGCTGTCTTCCCACAGTAGAAAAAACTTGTATTTGCTGCCTTTTTTGATGTACGCCTAGGTAGACTGATGGAGCACGTGTCACATGGCTGAGTCACCAACACTGCAGATGCTTTGCAGACTGAGTCATGCCTATTGTCAGCAAGAGGGAAGAGAGTCTGAGTGTGACCCTACTCCTGAGAGCTTGAAGCTGAAAGGTAACAGTTCAAAGTTCAACATAACGCAGCTTATTTTGCTTTGAACTGAACAGGAAGCTACTTTGCTGGCATCTCAGAGAGGCAGAAGCTTGCAAAAGGAAGCTAAAACAACCTGAAGGGCAGAAAGAGACACCAGAGCTCATGTCACTGCCTGAGACCATCCCTAAGACAAAGCCAGAATTATGTGAGCAGTCAGTTTATCGTCTCAGGAGGGCTTTAGATCTAGTATGGCTCAGTGACAGTGCTGAGCAGTCTCAGCATGGGTGATGGATGCTGGATGCTGAGGTAACTGGTTTCCCAAACACGCAACTGGTTTGGAAGCGAGGAGAGAAAGTGAAAATCCAACAAGAATCACAATGAAAGAGAAAGTACATTGCTTGATCCTGTGCACGAGGACAGCTGGAAGACCTGCTCTTGGACCACAGATGTGGGAAGAGGCACCTAACTTGGTCGTTCTGACGTAGGTACAGAAGTACAGCACTACATACATGCAATGCCCTGACTCCTGCTAGAATATGATTGCATTTTCCAAAGTTTTGAACCAATTTATACCAGCAGATACAATTTACACCAACAAAGAACTTCATATTTTGCAGCAGCTGCATTTTTCTCTTCTACATCTGCTTGCCTTAAGAAAAAACAGATGTACAAACCTGTAACTGGAACATGTTAACCAATAGAATTACACACCGTAATTCCCCAAGCTATACAGAAGCTCTTACCGTCTTAGAGGAAGATCTTTCCACAACTTAATTTATATCACTTGGGAAGGAAATTAAGACAACAAAATCACAGATACAGCTACACTGAGGTAGCAGTTAAACTGATCGTATGGCCATCGTGTTGTTATTTTCTAAACAACTTGTCACTAATCCGTTTGAAGATACTATGAACATTGTCTCAAGAAGTTGGCTTTAATTAAATTAAAGCATATATAAATTAATTTAACTCTGTGGATGCAATGTTTTCATATAACATTAAAAGGGTTAGAAATGTTTGAGTGTCCCCTTCTCCTCAGTTCTTCTAAGTATAGTTTTGCTGAAGTGCAATTAAAAATGCTTGGAGTACTGTGTAAGTACAGAATATCTGGCCAAAGTTAAACCTCTAAAAATGTATGTGCTAGCGACTCTATCCAAAATATACTTTAAGTTTAATAAATCTATGCCCTTTGCATGGAACGGGGTGGTTGTATTTTGACGAGTTCATACTGATAGTTATGGTTAAAAAATAAACATAAAATTGAGGCTGTAACTTCATGAATAAGCATCTGTATGGAAGATGAGTTAGGATGCGGTGTGCTGATAAATGTGAATGAGAAAAAAAGCATCACCAGGTGAGGTAAACAGAAATCAGTGAGTATTTGTAGCTGGGTAATCCTGGTTGCGTGAATGAAGAATTAGAAATATCTTGGAGCCAGAGCTTTTATGAAAGCTTTTATTTTAAACAAGTCTGTGCTCAAGGACCAAAGTTTTAAAAAAGTAAACCCCAGAATCACAGAGATTGGAAGGGACCTCGAATGATCATCTAGTCCAGTCCCCCTCCTAGAGCAGGAGCACCTACACCAGGTCACACAGGAATGTGTCCAGGTGGATTTTGAATGTCTCAGGAGAAGGAGACCCCATAACCTATCTGGGCAGCCTGTTCCAGTGTTCTGTCACCCTTACTGTGAAGGAGTTTTTCTTGTATTCATGTGGAACCACCTACATTCCAGCTTGCACCCATTGCCCCTTGACCTATCACTGGATGTTGAGTGAATTAAACAGTGAGAGGAAAACTTGTAAGGCTTAAAATGAATTGAGGCTGATCTCAGCAATCACAGCCAATCAGACTGGTTTCTCTCCTGGTTGTCTGTTTATAGGATGACATGTTTGTTAAGATGCACATTTTAAGTCAGACAGTTTCAATTTATCGCTCCTTAATTAATTAGAAACACAGTAAAATAAATAGTTAAGACGTTTCTATCCCAAAAGGTAAAAATAAAGGCCAGATTCTCAGATCTGATGAAGTTCTTGCTCCTCTTTGGTAGTTGGTAGAACATCTTAAATAGCCTGCAACATACTTTTTCCATCGCATCCTCCAGTGGTGTGTATGGAACAGGGAAAGCTTTTCTAGTTATTTATCTCACATCCTATAGTTGGATGCAGGATGACAGAAGTTAAAGGTTACTTTGTCTTGCTGCAAAGAGAAGAATGAAATGGCATCATCCCAGCCAAGCCTAATTGAAGTCCCATCAGGCTCCTCAAATGCAGCCCCAAACTTCAGAGGTCTCAAGAGACGTTGTATTTCAGACTTGGAAAACACTTTCTCTTTAAAAACACAAAGCTCTTATTAAAAATAACCAGGAACAGAGGGAGATGCCAGCTCAGTAAAGGGAATCTCAAGTGTTCTCCTGGCAGAAATAACTCTATTTAGAGCCACACAGTTCCATCGCACACTGTCAACTACCTCACCCCAACTCTTAGTCTCGTCTACATGTACATGTATATCATCTGCAGCTAAGTTCATGCTAGCATAGCTGAACAATCAAGTATTTCCTTCTATTGAGCAATATATTCCTTCAAGGAATCCTTCTAATTTATATCAGTAAGGAAGGTAGTTGGACATACATGCCTGCAAGACAAAAGTTCTCAAATCTGAGTTACTCCATGCTGATAAAAACGATACTTTTAATGTGATCGCAGGCTCATTTAAATGTCTCTTAGAATTCTATCTGGTTTTTGGAGGTTTTTTTTGTTTTTTTGTTGGTTTTTTTTGCAGCCTCACGCAGGCCTATGTGGAACCCACCTCCTCAAACTCATTAAGACATGAGTAATCACTCTTAGCTGCCTTGGAATGTGGTTTTTGCACAACCTCGCTACCTGAACTGGACAACTGGCAGAAAGGGTATGTCAGCAGCCAATTGCCTAATAGTATTGCAAAATCAAATGGTTTAATTACCAGCAATCATCTTCCATGTGCTCGAGTGGAGTTTTAGTGACCACATGGTGTTAAGTGGTATATGCATTCAGCATGGAAAAAGAGACGCGAAGCAGCAGTGCAACTTACAAGCATTTAATTTTGAACAGAGGACCAGTAAAGTATAAAATTAACACGCTCTACAAGGAGGAATATGCATGTCTTCTCACTAGGTACAAAAATAGCAGAATGACCTTAAGCAATGTGATCCGGATCATGGTAGCCATACCTGGCAAAGGTGAAATCTGACTTCTGACCTCAGCATCTTTTAAATTCAGGCTTAAAATGTAGCATTTTATGCTCTAGGAATGTGTTTCTTGCTTACTTGAATAAATAGGTGTAGTGGAAGTGCCGTGTTATGGCCTGAAGCTGTGACTGAGTACTTGGTGAGAAGGCAGGGCCAACCCAGGGGAGCTGAGCTGCAAGCAATGCACATGAGTGACTGGAAAGGATGGAGCCAGGATCCACCCCTTCAGTGGGTGCTATGACTGCTGAAATCACTAGTTTAATCATTCTTCTTCCAACTCCCGTGAAACCATCAGTTTGAAGTTCTGCTGTTTTTAAAGCTGTTATTGAATCTATCCTCAACACCAGTGTATCCCCAAATCATAGAGGGCAGGGTGACCAAAGCCATTTGCTGCTCTGAGGGAGAGCATGAAATGACTGGGACTGCAGTTCTGATGGGAAAGGAAGAAAAACTAATTCACTGCTGCTGTAAACCACACGGTTAGTTTGGAAGAAAATGTATTTAAACCAGTGTTCTGCAACAGAAAAGAGTTAAAACTCAGGGTGACATCAAAGAGGTCAGAATGTGTTTAATTGAAACGTTTACAAAACCTGAGAAACAAACTGCCATACATATTTTCCTAGGGAAAAAAACATCTATAATATGACTGATAGCACTTGCTATCATAATAAATGAGTATCACAGAGCCTGTTTTTAATCAGGATTAGAGTTGAAATGGAAACAGGATGATAAGTATGGATAATGCTCACCTAAGGCAGTTCTCTGATGGAAACCTCTTCATTTTAATCTTGACCATCGTGCGCCTAGTCCTAGACATGTGTCCTGTTTGATGGCTTGGCTGATTGTATAGAACCAGATCTACATGTGCCTGTGATACAGAAATTCATGTACCTTCTTCTACTACATACCACACTAGTTCCTTTTTACTTTTTTTGCTTCATAAAACACCTGGAATAATTGTGGAGAATTGTGCAGCTGAAGACAAAAGCATTAGCAATGCAGTTCTTACATTTCTAATTATGTTCCCTACTTTGCTGTCATAAGTACTGAAACTAGCATGCAGGAATCCTGCAGTGTGTTTGGCCCACAGGCCAGATAACCAACCTAATTTTACTTTAGCTGTTGGCTACCAAGAGCCTGGTGGCCACATGAGTATGTGTTTCTGGGCCAGCTCTGTACTAACTCAGCTAACCTCAGATAATGCATCCTGGCTGCAGCCCATGCAGAAGCTAAGATAAAGTCCTTTGTGTTCATATGCCACAGTCAGATACCCAACTGCAGCATGAATTAGCCCAGCTTACCCACTTACTATTCCAAGTACGTGGTTATTGGTGTAGCGGTGGTGCCAGTCATCAATAAAAACATACATGAGCCCTTAAGTAGAGAACAAAGTTGAATAATAACAACTTCATCTCTTCTTTTAGCACCAGTATTTTCTCAGTAATTCACACACAGGTCAGAATATATCCTATGTTTACAATGCCTCAGCGTTATTAGCTCTGCTGGTAAGTAAGAAAATATTAGCATTTAAAATTTGATAGCCCAGCAGAAAACATACACATCCCAGTCGGCTGTGAAAACTGGATTGCAAAGACTCACAAAAAATAACTGCCTGTCTCTGGGTGTTTCTTTGATGACTTTTTTATGCTTCTGCTCACACAGACAGAGGACTCACCAAGTAACAGTTTCCTTTATTTGCAGCCACAGAGACGCACAATTGTTCATGTAGCTCCATTTTTTCACCTGCCCTGCATGGGGCCTGTGTTTTTAATGCAGCTGTGATTATTTCAGCTGTATGTTCCGAGAAGGGACAGAACAGGTTTGACATTGCATGTAAAGTTTCTATCTACCCACTTCCCCTGTGCTGTGCAGTAATCTCGTAACTGGAATGTCCTTTCGCTTTTCTTCTCCAAAAGGGAAAAAAAACATCTATCAAATGAAGGAAGGAGTAGAGAGAATATCAGTGCTTCTGGTGACATCTGGTGAACTGTCTACAGTTATACAGGCTGGAGTGAGTTAATAAACTGCATATTATGGTAACAGGCTACTAAAATTCTTATGTATGTATATTGTTCTTTACAAACTGAAAGTATTGGGAATTTATTCTGGGTGGATTTTTAATATGAGAAAAACCTGGTCCTCTTCTACTTTACTCGTTATTCCAACGGTTTCAATGGAAATAGGACATGCTTATAAAGATTAGAGTTGTTCTAAACAGGACTAACTTGAACTCTTTATGAAACAGGAAGAAATGTTGCACTTGGATGTACTTACAGGTCACATCAACCCCAGCTGAACATATATTACTAGTAGCACAGAAGTCATAGCATGTATTCACATTTTTATTCTTAGAAAGTTCCAAAATCAGGCTTATTTCTGACCAAATGAAGCTTATTGCTTTGTCTTAGTTGTAAAAACTGCAATAGTAAGATCTTGTTTTAAAAATTAGTTTCCATCTGAATGCTAATAAATCATGGGTGCACATGCCTTGCATTTTCTATATACTCACTCCAAATTTGATGTCTGCATTATGTTTAACGCACAGGTCAACATTTAAGGTATAACTGTAAAAGAGATGAGCTTGGGGTCTTGCTTTATGGACAGGACAGCAAGGGAAGAAACACTCATTTTCTTGCAGAATTTGCTATATGTTTCATTTTCTGTGTATGTACCACTGAGACATTTCAAACCACCTCTTGCAGTTTTGTTTTTCTTGCATGAAGGGAAGTATATTTTTAATAGCGTTAGGTTGGGGGTTAGTGTTACAGAGCTGGAGGGGTCTCTGCATGGCAGTGACAGGAATCTAAACTAGAGACACATGGATAAATACAAGTACACAAGCTGAATAAAAAGCGCATGAGGTAGGAGGAGATAAAGTGCTGTCTCTGCAGACACTCTTGCTCCACTGCCTGTTGCACAGAGCCTGAAGCAGGTTAGTTAGACTGACACACAGTGGAACCTGAGCTTTTGGGTACAGATACACCTAGAAAGCAAACACACACACAAAATAAACCCCACACAAAACAAACAGTTCATACAGTTTATGATCACTTCATCTAGTCCAACATCCTGTGTAGTACTGGCAATTCACGTTTATTCACACACACACACATATATATTTTATTAAAGCCATTATCTTGTTGGCTTGCTGAAGGACAGTCTGTGTTATTACTAAAGCAAACCTTCCAGAATGACATCCAGCCTCAGTCAGAATGCACTGAGGGAGAGGGGACTGATTGCTGCCACTGGGAATGTGTTCCAGTGACGCTGTTTTTGTCTGTTAGATATTTGCTCCTGTTGCATCTTCCTTTGCCCAGGGGCTAGGAGCTGCTCACAGCCCAGCTTTTTCTTCTTGAGAGGGACTGTCACTCTCCCACCTTGCTGTTGAAGTTAAGAATTGATGATGGAGTCCTGTACCTTGAACAAAAGTTTCTTGAAAAACATAACATAAATGCAACTGCTAGAAGTCCATTTTTTTCTGAACTCAGAGGAAGCAACTAATGACCAAACCTTGTTTTCAGCCTCTGTCCCTTGGGAAACTTATTTAAATATGTGGTTTAGCATCTGCTCAAGCTTTACCTTGCTGCAGGGAGTGGGGGCAGATTGTTATTTTTGGGGGGTGTGTGGTGTGGACCAACTACTGGTCTTGTGCCTATGTAAAGGAGCTTAGTGGCTTATTTATATCTGCTCTGAACAAAACTTAAGCAAGTTTGCCTTGGGGATGAAGCCAACACCCAGCTGATTAAAGGAGACTGAAGGGAGCGGCGCAACATATTGGGCATGCTGTGGTGTCCTGCTCTCCCAGCTGGAGCTGACCTCAGAGCAGGGTCTTTGGAAGGAACCTCCCCTACAGTACCCACCAAATCTTTCCTTTATTTATGGGTTCTCAATCCACTGAATGCAATGTGTGCTCAGGGTTATAGCCTACTATGCTATTTTTTATCAAAAAAAGGCTCTCCATTCTGTAGGTATTCCCAACCAAACTATTAATTCTTTAATCATTTAATCAACCTTGTTGATTAAAGTCCATTATCATTAGTTAATAAGCTCATATCTGAATCCCGATTGAGCTTTTTATGATTGAAATAGTTATTTGTAAAGTGTGCATATTGGCACAGTATCTCTGTGCACAGTTTCCTTCTCCCTATTGTTTTTTTGAGAAGCATCTCCAGGACAGATGTGGTGAAGCACCCAAACTTGATGAGGCTCAAACGTTTGGCTTCTGGCTTTCCATTTATTGTAAACTGAATTGTACCCTAGAAGGGCATACAGGCCTATCAGGGCTCTGCAGTCAGTTCCAAGGCAGAACAATACTTCATTAGAACTAGCAAGTATTTTCTTTGTTAGGGTTCCAACTTTCTGGAGAAAATACTGAACTGCTAAACCTGCAACAGTGTATGAAGATATGTTTATCTTCAGGAGTAACTGTAACTGAATTGTGTCCAAGGTGCCAGGCCTGCACAGCACCGCATCTGCCTTTTAAGAGATGCTGTCAGTGTCAGGATGCCACGACAAACCAGTTCCTCACGCTTTGATGCCAGTTGTCATCTGCTCTGTTGCTCTGCTCACACTGCTGGTATCTGTGCTTCCTTTGATCCTTCCTATTTCATCTCACTCTTTCACAGTGTTACACGCAGCAAACAGCATTAACAAATTGTTCGCATTGGTGAAAAATACCTTTTTAACCTGTTTCTTCTTGGAGCTGTCATCCCAAATCTGGGGAAAAAAAACCTCTCAAACTCCAAAGCGGTGCTGGAGAGCAGCGGCCAGTCTGCATCAAACACCCTGACTGAGCTCCTTCTTTATTCACCTCTGTGCACCACTTTTGCATTTCATCCTGCTGTGAGATTAGTTATTCCTGTTACTTCTGGGCCGGCGGAGATGCAGATGCTAACATTCCTGCAAAGGCAAACGTTCCCTGTCATGTACTATCTTTGGTTTCAGAACACTCAGACTCTGGACCATTCCTTCTGTAACCGCAGCATCTCTGGGGCTGTTGCTAACTCTGCAGCTACATCCCCGTGCTTCTTTCCTTTGTGGTGCTTTGCATCCATGTTTGATGAAGAGCATTTTATACAAGCAGCACATCGTGAGCCCTTTGTCCTCTCAGTTTCTTGTTTTTCATGTTAAGGAAGCTGCATTCTGTTTCAGAAGTTGCTGATCAGCTTAGCGCCTGTGCTCTCTCTGGTTAGAGGCATTATTGCCTTGTTCCTTTGGTACAAAGAGCCCTGAGATTTGATCTCGCTATCTGCACTGTGACACAAAGGAATGGAAATGACCGTGTTGTAGCATTTTTAATGATATTGAGTCTACAGTGTTTCACCTTCACTTACACTTTGGGCAGCATCCCAGAGTGGCACGTACTGCAGATCCAGGCAGTTTGTAGAACAATATTATACCACACCGTGTCCTGAAATCTGCTACACCACCACCACTGTGTTCAGTGGTGGAGTCACCGACCATGGGAGTGATCAAGAAACACTTGGATGTGGCACTGAGGAATATGATTTAGCTTGGAAGTATTGGGAATGGTTGGACTAGATGATCTTCTAGGTCTTTTCCAACCTTGATAACTCTGTGATTCTGTGACCCCGACCCCTGAGGAGGCGATGGCGGCTCCGTGCTCTGTTCTCCTACATGTCCCGTGTTCCGTCGCGGCGGGGCGGTGCTGTAGGCGGAAGGGCGGTGCTGTCGGGCGGTGTCGGCGGGCCCCGCTCTATCCGGGCCTTTGGCGCTTCCCTTCCTTTCGCGCCGGCGGCCGCTGCGAGGCGGCGGGTCCATGTGCGCACGGCGCGGCGCGGCCCCGGCTCGTGCCCCCCGCCTCCCGCCGCCGCCGGCATGGACCCCAACACCATCATCGAGGCCCTGCGGGGCACCATGGACCCGGCGCTGCGGGAAGCCGCCGAGCGGCAGCTCAATGAGGTGAGAGGAGCCGCGGGGGCCCGGGCCGGGCGGCCGCCACGCCGGAAGGGGGCACGGCACGGAGCGGGCGGCGGGGTCGGGTTGGGCCGCGGGGCAGGGCTCGGCCCGGAGGGGCCCTGTTAGCGGCGGGCGGGGGCCGGCCCAGGGGAGAGAGGGACCGGGCCGGGCCGCCTGCTCCCGCAGCCCGCTGCCCTCGGCCCTGCCCGCCTTTCCCCGCTCGGGCTGTAGGGCCCCGCCTGGTGCCGCGGGCCGGGCCTCAGCGTCCCTGCACGTGGCGGCGGAGCTCGGGCCGGGCCGGGCGGGGCTCCGAGGGCGGCAGCGGGCGGCAGCAGGCCGGCTCCATTGTGCCTCTGTTCGGCCGGGGCCGGGGATCGCGGCGGGGCGCGGAGCCGGGGCCTCGGGCAGCCCGAGGTACCTGCGGGGGCGGCGGAAGGCGGCGGCTGCCTTGGGAAAGGCCGCGAGGGGAGCGGGCTGCAGGAGCCCCGTCGCTCCGCGTTGAACTCGGTGGGCGAGGGGCCCCGCGTTGGGGTTCACGGGAATCCTCCGGGCTCCGGCCGGCAGCGTGGCCGAGCCGGGTGAGATGAGCGGGTGTAGCAGCAACACGTGCCCGGGAGACGTGGAGAGACAGACGATGGGGCTCCGGCCCAGCCCTGTCATCTGCTCGCACCGCGTGCCGCTGTGCTGCGGCCTAACAGCTGGCGAGCCCTGCTTCCGCGGCTGGAGGAGACGGCTGCTGCTTGTAACATTTTACCTGGGAGGTGAAAACTCCTCCTCGATGAAACACAACCCGTGCGGCTGCTGCACGTCTTGAAGAAAAGGTGCTCTGGTGGTTGGTGTGACGGGGAAGGGGCTGAAGGAGGAGGTGAAGGGTGAGCCTGCATGGCAGCTCCCGCTGTGCTCTGAGCTCGGCCTTTCCACACACGTTTTCCTTTGTCGCCCTGGAGCAGACATTGGGCCTACCACGGTATGTCCAGCACGGCCACGTCCACTCAGCTTCACTAAAGCTGGCCCAGGCGTTGTGCTGGCAGCAGGGAACTTCCAGAAACTGGAAGTACAACTTGTCACACTGTGAGAGTGTGTAACTGCACCCAGTGGCTGGAAGTCATTCAATTCATGAGTTAGACACGTCTGAAATCCACAGCTGTAACACTACGCAATGATTAGATTTGTGTTAAGCAGTTGGCTATCTTCTCCATATATTTATCTTAAAAAGTATTTTCAGTGATTTCTCTTTAAACCAAAAGCCAAAATAATGCGGTGGCTTATACATACAACAAAACAGGTGAAATCTTAATCTGACTACAATATGAGAATTTTTATTCTGTGCATGTCAATATCTATATATAGTAACTTACTTCAAATCTATTCCAGCTATTTTCTGCAGGTACCGAGTTGCTGAACGTGCAGGAAATTGCATTCTCTGCCAGTCAGGTTCTTTAGCAAATGGCTGATTGTTATGTGAGGGGCTGTGCTCATCATCTGCCACCTTCTAGTCATGTTTCTGAATCAAAACGTGGTCTGTTATGCACCACATCGGTATTAAACTGGAATAAAATCCACATACACGTGCCCTATCCAAAGCACCGAACATCACTGAACCCTTGACTAAGAATTCTTTCTTTGAAATGCAGCCTCGCTGATCTTTCACAGACCATTTGTGATAAACAAATTAACAAACAGCCCAAACTACTGCACCCTAAATCTGCCGGCATTGGTGTGTGTGTGTAATTTTATTCACTTTCATGGTCTTCTTTTTATGTGGAGTGATTGAAATCAGTTTTGCGTTTGCTTGCAGGGTACTACTCTGAATTCTACTGTTAGAGCAGTTGTGTCATCAGTTAATACTTGATTATGTCTTCACTTTTCTGCTGAGATGAAATCCTACAGCAGTGAATAATCTTGCAGGTGGCTGGGGACAGAAGAACACCTTCATCATTTGTCTATTAATTGTCCTTGGTTGACCTTTTATTGTATCCTTATTTTGCCTGTAGTGTCTCTGTTGAGATGTGGGGACTTTTCATTAGGAAAATCTTTTATCTTATCAGAGAAGAATGAGCTTCAGCCAGTAATAGATGTTTCTAATTAATGATGAGTTAAATATCTAGTTGTATCTACATTGAATCATATCAGTCAAGAGTTGCTGATTTGTTCAGACCTTGTTATTTTTCCTTTGACCTTGGCTAAGTCATGTATTCTTTTATTCTTTCACTACACTGTGACAAGTCATATTGCCTGCACTTAAAGCACAGTGAGGACTGTGAGTTGAGATATGCTAAATGCAGGCAGCTCAGGGCTCTCCATCTCTTTGGTTTTACTTTCTTTAATGATAGGTTGAAGAGAGTGATGCCACTAGCCCTTGAGTCAAGTGTGTAGCTTCCAGCTTCTTGTCTAATTTCCAGCCAATGATCCGCTGTGTGGTGTTTGCTTGTCCCTGTGCTGTCTTATAGAGGAGGTAGAACTTAACAGGGTCTTAGGACCACTCTTCCAGTAAGCTTCTGGAAAGCAGCAGGACTTCATTGCCTTTCAAAGCAATCTTTGTATTGTGCTTATAAAGTGCTTCCCAGAAGTGATGATGAAAATAAGTATCTTTAACTACGCAGCTGTGGAGTGAGCCCCTGAAAGTTATGCACTGAGCTGTTTCATTCCTTAATATCAACATATTTGAAAAGATGCTGCTGTTAGATAATACTCGCCTTGCAGATTTCTTTGCAGCTTAAGAGAATTGATCATATAACGAATCTATATGTTTTGTATTTGAGATTAACCCCTGTGTGGATGAGCTGCTTTTCAGAGGAGCTATCCAGCTTCTCTGAGAAATATTCTTTTTATTCTTTAAAGAAAAGATAACCCCAGTCACTCACAATGTTTTGTACGCCAAAGCTTAGCTGAGTTCGAGGGAATTTTTACCCTGTTGCTCCACTGAAAAGTACCTTTCAGAAGTTGTATTTACCCTTTTTCATATTCTGATACAAGTGATAGTAAAGAAAAATGCTTGAGCTTGTGAACGTGTCATCATAGCATAGTCTCTTTAACAGAGTGTAGTGTGACCTCATGTAGTGCTTTTCATTGTCTGCTCAGGAGATAAATGCCTCAGGAATGGATTGATGAACTAAAGTGATTGGACTCTAACTAGTGGGAACTTAGCAGTGAAGAGCTGTCCAAGGGGAAAAAGCAAGTTCCTTACTGCATTCCTTTCACTCAGGGATTTCAAAATACTGACATGCTCTTGTTTTGAATGCTTTGGGGGAGGTATTTGTAACATTTTGTTGTTGTTGTTTTTAGACCTAGGAGGTATAACATGATCTTCATGTATGACACCTACAGCTATATACCATAGTGTATCTAAGACCAAAAGCAGAGCACGAGTTCCCTGGCTCTGTCTGATCACCAAATCGTGGCTGCTTGGTGGAACTTCTTAGCATGACGTTTATGAAAGTTCATGATAATACTCTCCTATTTCGATTCCCCCCCCTTTTTTCCACTTGTCTGTTCTGGTGTGTGTCAAACAAGAGATCTTTTGCGAGATGCTGGATTTAAGTTGTGTATGCGAAGGCTGGTCCAGCATCAGAAATCCCCTTGGGAGCAGTGAGGAATCGAGGGAGCGTTGCTGTCACTAGGAAGCAGTTGGATGCTTGAATCATGCTAACCAGTGTGAGGCAGAATCCTAGCAGACAAGGGTGACCTGTCCCTTTCTTATGGCTTAGCGAATGGTTACTGTATGTGCTCAGCTAACTTTTACAAAGAGCACGTTTCCTTTTTCCTCTGAATTGAAAAGTAGATAGATTTCAGAAGTTGCAGACAGCTCTCTGCTGAAATAAGCATCAAATGCATTTGCCAGATTCGATATGCATGCTTGTGTTTTTAGTGGATCTTAAGCTTCATTTACATATGCATTGCAGCTGTGTAAGAGGTGGTGAAACCAGCTTGCAAAAATCTGAGGTCAGAATGACTTCCACACCTGCTGAGTTCTTAAAAAAGGATTGAAAGAGCGCTAAGGAGGAGTCTGCTGATTCAGCATGGCCTTACAGTTCCTGACCTTACCTTTCTATAAAAAAGCCAAGCTGTTTCATCTCAGTGTAATAGCTGTGTGTTCACTTAGTGCTGTTACAGCCTAGATAAAAAACCGTATTCTTCAGAATTGGAACTGAGGAACTGTATTTAAATTATGGTTTTTAGCTCTTTAAAAAATAAGTTACAGCTTTTATTTAAATGTGTGCTAATTTGAATAATTGTATTAATACAACCTAAGGTTCTAGTTCAGCAACATGTAGTAAATATCTTATTACTGTTCTCTTCTGCTTTTTATGCTGACAGCTAAGGAGATGCTTTACAGAAGGATGGAATTGAGGGGTTGGAAGGGACCTGTGGAGATCATCATCAAGTGCAACTCCTGCTAAAGCAGGATTCCTACTCCTATTCCTATTCCAGGTTGCATAGGAAAGCATCCAGGCAGGTTTTGAATGTCTCCATAGGAGTCTCTACCACCTCTCTGGGCAGCCTATTCCAGTGCTTCACAACTGTTACAATAAATAAGTTTTCACTTGTGTTCAGATGGCACTATCCGTGTGCTGGTTTGTGCCCATTGCCCCTTGTTCTGTTGTCAGGTGCCACTGAAAAGAGCCAGGCCTCATCCTCTTGACTCCTGCACTGCAGGTGCTTATAAGCATTGGTAAGATCCTCTTTCAGACTTCACTTCTTCAGGCTGAACAGCCCCAGGTCTCTCAGCCTTTCCTCATACAGGAGATGCTCCAGGCCCCTTATCATCTCTGTGGCCCTCTGCTGGACTCTCTCTAGGAGAACCCTGTCGTTCTTGAGCTGGGGAGCCCAGAATGGTTCACAGCACTCCAGCTGTGGCCTCACCAGGGCAGAGTAGAAGGGGAGGGTTACCCTTCACCTGCTGACCACGTTCTTCATGCTCCTTGGAACACCATTCTCTTTCTTGGCCACATGGGCACACTGCTGACTCGTGGCCGCCTGTTGTCCACCAGGACACACAGGTTCTTCTTTGCTGAGCTCCTCTCCAGCCCCTGACTTGTGCTGATGCACATGGTTATTGCTTTCCAGGTGTAGGACTCTTGAATCTGCAGATGCACTTGATATCTAAGAAAAATGTATGGAGACACTTTCACCTGTGATTGAGCTTGTTATTTTTAATCAGTTAATGTCATACATGCTTTGTGTGAGATATAAATAATCGTGCTATTGGAGAAGAATGTCTGTAGTGGGTATCACTGGGGGGAAGAAGTGCCTTTGAGTATGATAATGAACTGTTGGTAGTTCTGCATGCTATCATCTGGTTTCTTTGTGCTTGGTACATGTTTCAGATTGAGGCTGGCACGACACCTCATAGGAAAATTGTTTTAGCACATGGCTTGCAAACCTGCTTGGCTAGGAAAAATCTGCAGGGAAAGATGAACAGAGATTGTAAGTTGGGGAATGCTGATATTAACAGACAGTGGTGCAACGTTTGTGGTCTGATAGAATGCATTCCTCAGCCAGTGAGGCTGCATAGCAGAGATTGCTCTTGGGAAAAGTCCCCGGATTCTTTGGCTCTTAGACAACAGAAAGTCATAGCAGTGACATGGCACGTTGGAAGATTAGTAATGGGGAAGGACTTGAGGTGATTTTTTTTTTTCAGTGCTGACTTGCATGTTGAGAAATAGACTTATGACACAAACTTCTTTCTGCAATGATCATAGTTCTCTTAATTTCATATTTGTAAAAGTAAAGGGTGATTGTAAGCAAGGAGCATGAGAATGAGCGAGGAGGTTTTACCTGCATCACAAGTTCAGTCAGAAGTTGTTTCTGCTCTCCACGCAGTTGGTGTGTACAAGAGAAGCCGTTGTGAAATGGTGGTTTTAGCTGTCGTGTTCTGGAGCCTTGATAGGTCTCTGTAGACCAACACTAATTGTCAGCGCTAGTTGCCGGCTTTTTGTTTGGTTGGTTTTTTAGTCGTGGTGTCAGTGAAGTCAAACACAGTGTCCTGAAGGCCAGCCATCTCTGCAGTATAAAAATACTAAAGATTAAAATAGCTGAAATGAATGTGTGTTCAGTATTCCTAGCGCCATAGATAGAAAACCGGCACCTATGCGACGTTCTAAAATTAAGTTCAGTTGTTTCATCTGAATGCCAAGGCTCAATGTTCTTCTTAGTAGTAAAGCAAAACAAGGGAGCGAGCAAGGAGTTTTGTGGTACCTGGGCTTTCATGTTCCCACTCAATACGCACGTTCCCTTCATGGAGTTGTTATTCTCTCCACATTTCAGCCTCTCTAGAAGCGTGTTGGTTTTGATGGAGCGGGAAAGCTCAGTGTGAAGAAGTGGGAAGCCCTTTGTGTAGAATGCATAGTGTTCATGGATTTCATGTGTGTGGATTTGGCTGTAACTGAATGAATTAATGGGATGTTTCAAGTGAAAAGTACAAGTTACTTTATATGCCAGTTGTATTAAAATCACCAATTATTTCTATCCTGAGTCTGTGCTTTGAACCAGTAAAACTGAGAGAGAAGCACATCCCTGTGATTGCTTGGCGTGTAGTGCCTGAAATGTTAATAAGGAAGAGATCTGTAAGGTCTGGGGAGACAAAGGTAATGGTACAAATGTTCTGGTTCTGTCATCTCAGATCATTTAATAGCTCAGAGGATGCAGTGGCACAGCTGCCGGGGGGTGGTGGGGCCACCGCTCCTGGAGGTGCCAAGAACTGTGCAGATGTGTGATGGAGGGATGTGGGCATGGTGGGGATGGGCTGGCGTTGGTCTGGATGATCTTATTGGTGATCTGTTCCAACCTTAATGGCTCTAGGAAAATAAACTAGTTTTAATACAGTTCGTGTTTTTAGGAGCTTCTGTGGCTTGCTGCAATTACAGTCTCAGTCCTGATTTATTTTTTTAATATAGGGAAGATTATTTGGAATTAATTCAGTTGAATTGCAGTGCGTGGCAGTCTTGTTGTACATTGCTATCTATTTTAGTTTTTGGTTTTTTTTAAGGCACTGAACATTTCCTTATTCAATTTTTATTCATATCAGTTCTTTGTCAGTACTTAAGCAGCTTATTTTTTACTTTTTTATCTTTTAATTGCAGTATAGTTACCATTTTTTCACAAGAAAATTGAAGGAATACTTTGTTTTCAGTGTTCTTGGATTAAATACTTCTCAAATTCCAAACATGAAATGCATTAAAGAATTTTCGATACCAAAAAGACAGTTAAATTTATCCTACTTATATAGAAGGACGTCACTTTGCACTATAAGTTTGTTTTGAGCATCATGTAATGCAGCCTTAGTCATAGGTGAGTTAAGAGTTATTGAAACTGCTTCCTTTCATCAACAATTCTTAATGCTTTTAAGTACAGGAGTGCTCCTATTGGCATCAGTATTAGGGGCATAATGAAATACTGTGTTGAGTTAGGGTATATGTTGCAGGAGAAGTGCCTTTTAATGCCCCTGAATGAAAAGGAGCTGAATAGTCCTGGAATTGTAGAAATTATTACCAACAAGTACATCTTACTTAAAAATATTCAACTATTTACTTGATAGTTGAAAACAAATACATGTGTTTTTTTCATTTGGAAGCGTGTTTCCTTCATGAGGACATCAGAGATATCAGAGGGATTTGGGCCAGGAAGATGCGCGCTGATGTTGGTGTTCCTTCTTCCCAGTGCATTGAGGCACCCCGTACAAATAAGTGTTGTGGTTGGACCAGGTGCAAGTGTTGCTGATGTGGCCTTTCTGAAATCTGTGGATTTTTAGTTTACATTTTAGTATCTCGGGGCAAATCTTCAGTCAAATTCATTCTTTGTTGAAAATAAAAATAAAGTATTGGAAGGGATGAAAACTTAAATTCTGACAGTGCTAATTTGTAACTTTTTTTTTGTGTTTACAGGCTCATAAGTCAGTGAACTTTGTTTCAACTTTGCTTCAGATCACTATGTCCGAGCAACTGGATTTACCAGTGAGACAGGCAGGCAAGTCTTTAAATCCTTTTACATTGTTTCTGCTGTAATGGTGTGCACAGAGCTACACATGCAGATACTGCTGAGGAATTCTAAGTGTTAATTTCTAACATCTGAAAGTCAGGGGTTGTCAGAATTATGGTCATCATAACTTCACCTGACATCATGCACTAGATTCATATGGGGAAGAGAAAGAAAAGGTGGCTGACTCTTAATTGGAACTCAGTTAGTTTGCACAAGTCATCAGTAGAAATTGGTTTTGAGTATTAACAGCTTCAAATATCACCTAAGAGCTACTATGATTACTTGATAAAGGTTTCTGATACAGTACTGTGGGTTCAGACATCTCAGGAGATGGGATCTTGATCACTTATTTGGGTTTCCCAGGTAAGAGATTAATCCAAGTTGTAGTGTAAGCCTAATTTCTGTTTTTTGTCTTGATGCTTGGGGACAGTAAGCATTAAGGTTATGTTAGGCCTAATGTATATGTGAAAAAAGGAGGAAGTTTGAAAACCTCTGAAAATTCCACCTTGATATGAGCTAATTAAAAAATAATGCAGTCCATAGAGGGTGGAGACAACTCATACAGCACGCAGCTTACAGACAGTGCTTGTTTTGTAAAGCAATTAATGGTATGATAAATCCCACTGAGGGCACTCAAGTCTGCATCGCTTCAGTGTTGTCACAGCACATATCTGCAGGTTGTTTTGTATCTTGCAGATCCTTTCAGAAACCGTTTGCTTCTGACTCTTCAGAAGGTAGATGTGACGTTTGCAAAATGAGTTTTCTTTATGGATTTGTATATAGAATTAGATTAATAGTAACTTTGCTATTAGTTTGTAATTTGAGATTTCCTGTTGCCTTTGTCAGTCTGTTTCTTTTCAAGTGCTGTAAACTATGTTCAGACAAATAAGCAGTTCGGATTTGGTTGTCAAAAGGTAAAAGCGGCCCAATAGCTGCAAAGTGCTATGGCCTGTTACCTTGGTATAAAGGAGCTCTATTTCAACACTTACACTTGTACTAGGGATCTAACTTTTTGTGGTTTTTGTGTTTTGTTTTTCACTTGGAAAATTCATCGAATGTTTTAGGTAGTCATTAGTATTAATTCTATTTGATCAGTTTTAATGAAAGTAGTGAGAAATGTTGTAAAGGATTTTTTCAGTAGCTTACTGCTAAAGTGTTACACAAGCTTTATATATGTAACAGAAGAAAACAGCGTTTATGATTTTCATGTGGATTCACATTATTTATGGTACTAAATATCAAAATAGGTAGAGAAGTATCAACACAGCAAATTAGCACGTTAATAATTTGTATGTATTATGCATTATGGTTCTCCTTGTTAGAAATGGTCAATGCAGTGATCATTATAAGCAGTTTTGTTCTGGAATAGATTTGTCTTGGCAAAATGAGTGTTCATTTGATATTCTGGTTATGAGCTGGTCTGTTGCTTTTGTCTGACAGGGGTTATCTACTTGAAAAATATGATAACCCAGTATTGGCCGGACCGGGAAACTGCCCCAGGAGAAATTCCACCTTACTCCATCCCAGAAGAAGATAGACACTGTATTCGTGAAAATATCGTAGAAGCCATTATTCACTCTCCTGAGCTGATCAGGTATGTGGTTTGTGTGTGTTTTGTTACAGTTTCTGACTTTTTTGTGTTTGTTTCTTCTTTTTACACAACTGACATAAGCTGAATGTTAAGCATATGGAAACTTACTGGTCCAAAAAATTATTCACAATGAGAGAGTCAGCCCTCGTCACTTCATTTTTTTTTTCTTCAGATGAGCACTATTAAACAGAAAGTGTGGAACCTAAACTTTCTATTTAAAGAAAATATGCTTGAATTTAAATCATAGGCAACATGAATTGTTTCAGTGCCAAAGAATGTTACTAATTACTTAATCATTGTACACTTGATTTCTAGAGTACAACTTACAACTTGTATTCATCACATAATCAAGCATGATTATCCTAGTCGTTGGACTGCGGTTGTGGAGAAAATTGGGTTTTATCTTCAGTCTGACAACAGTGCTTGTTGGCTCGGGATTCTTCTGTGTCTTTATCAACTTGTGAAAAACTATGAGTAAGTGGTGTTGTGGTTTTTTTTCCTACCATATATAAGAGCAGAAGGAACATGCTTTTATCTCCTGTGTACCGCATACATCTTGCAACAGTGTGAAGTTCCATGTGGGATGGAGCACAGGTTGATAGACATCTAAATTTAGACAGTGTTCTTGCTGTTCTGCAGAGTTAACACTTGAGTTAATAAGGACTTCCTTCTTAGCAAATTAAAAGTTGGGGGAAAGCTTTAAAAACGTGGCTTCAATTTAATTCAGAAGTGTTGAATGTTTGGGAAAGGGAATGGAGCTTTCATTTCAGCATAGGCATGGAAACATCTGGGGCCCTACTTCAAAGGGTGTTGCAATTGAAGCCTGCTGCGAGTCTGTCACGTGCCCTTCAAGCCTACACTCAGTTTGTTAGATGTGGGCAAATTAGATAGCAAGATGTGGGAGACTTTTCAGTTTGTGTTCTTCAGTGCTGGTGAAGCAATCCAGCTTTTGGAAATGTTTCTGATGAAGTGTGAACCCCGATAGATGTACTTGTAGAATTTTATGGACTAGCCCAACATCTGCCATTTCTGGCAATAAACGTGTTCCTTTTGCTTGCAGTTTCTGTAGTGCTCTGACTGTTTCTTCACTCTAGTAATGGTGTGGCAGAATGTGATTTAGTCTTCAAGTGTGCAAATTGACAGGAATGCAGTACTAGCAGAAACATCATGTGGGTATATAGTGGAGTAAAAAACTCCTTCATTTTTCCACTTGCTTATTGGTTGTAATGTTTACTCCAAGTTCTGTAGCAAGAAATACTTAGGATTTTTTAGCCACACATTATTCTCATCTGTAATATAACCTGCTTCTATCTCCACTGGGGAAAGCATAGAATTCCAAAGCTGTCTGGAAGGCTTATAAAGCTAGCTGTGCTTTATCTAAAGGTACAAGAAACCAGAGGAGCGTAGTCCTTTGATAGCTGCAATGCAACATTTTCTACCAGTTTTGAAGGATAGTTTCATTCAGCTCTTGAGTGATCCATCTGATCAGTCTGTCCTCATCCAGAAGCAGATCTTCAAAATATTTTATGCCCTTGTCCAGGTAAAAATAAATTTTGTATATTTTTTGGAATGAGTAATTGAAAGTAGACTGAAATATTAACTAGATTAGTTGTGGGAAATTACTTACATTTACTCATCTGTGGTATGAATCACAAGTATTTTAGTATCATAAACTGTGCTGTAAAATCAGTGCTGTACTTTTTCCTGATCTGCATTTGGCAGAAACTTACTCCCGCTCTCCACTAAGCTGGAGTGTTTGCTACAAAACCATTCAAATTACTTATTCTAAAGGCAGATAATAGAGGGCAGCCTACACAGGATGACCAGTGCAAGTGTAAGGGAACTGTTTACATCTTAACTGCTTCAGAAATCAGTGTAACATCTAGTGAAGTAGTACCTTAGTGCTTCATAAGCAAAATTGCAATGATACCCAGCACCACTGAGGATACTGGCGGATGCGGTCTAGATTGTATTCAGTTCTTGCTTTCTTTAATGGAAGCTGGGTGTGGGTGTAGACTTGAAAGAGCTAAAATTCAATCTGTGAATGTAACATTATTTTTGAATTGCTTTATAATTGTTGTCTTTATTTTGAATAAGTACACGTTACCTTTGGAGTTGATAAATCAGCAAAACTTGACTGAATGGATAGAGATCCTGAAGACTGTTGTTGATAGAGATGTACCCGCTGTAAGTGTCTTTTGGCTATTATCTGTTTAATCTTCAATATTTTTCACAACAGATAGTCTTTCTGTGTGTTTCTCTCGATGGATGCCAAGAAAATAATTTTAAAACAAATAGGATATTTTAAACAGGCCTGATGAGTTTGGAAAGTAAGTAGTTTGTGCAGGAGTTCTGTTATCAAAGTGTAGCATAGTTTATTTTGGCTTCATGTTTCAGTACTCTGACCACTTAAGCATCGTGGGACTTGGTTTTAGATGTGCTGTACTTTATGCTTTTAAGTTAGAAGTGTGA
The DNA here is from genome assembly GCF_054131305.1 of Coturnix japonica. Lineage (NCBI taxonomy): Eukaryota > Metazoa > Chordata > Aves > Galliformes > Phasianidae > Coturnix > Coturnix japonica. The sequence goes on along the minus strand of NC_140667.1, from coordinate 16,000,557 downwards.
TATGTGAATTACAGTGTAAAATTGAAGTAAATTAAGATATGCTATATGGATGTCCAAAAGTCATGTAATTTTTTTTTCTTTTTCCTTAAGGAAACTCTTCAGGTTGATGAAGATGACAGACCCGAGTTGCCTTGGTGGAAGTGCAAGAAGTGGGCTTTGCATATCTTAGCTAGACTTTTTGAGAGGTAACTTCTGCTTTAATTACTTTTAAGAACTCAACCAAATGATTAAGTCAGTGATAGTGCTTCACACTGAAATTTGCATATTTGCTTCAAATTCTAGGTATGGAAGCCCTGGCAATGTTTCCAAGGAATACAATGAGTTTGCTGAAGTGTTCCTGAAGGCGTTTGCTGTTGGTGTTCAGCAAGTAAGAAACACAGAACCTGGGGAGTATTGAGATAGGTTTAGAGTTTGTGACCATTTCTTCCTTCTTGTTCTCTTAGAACAAGTTTATAAAACATCTCAGAAGTTGTTCTAGAATCTGTGTGCTTGTATTAGTTCTGAAATCTGTTTTTCTCATAGACTATCTCGCCTATATTATTTTCATGTGTATGTCACACCAAAAAAATCCAACATGTTTTTTCTGGATAAACTGCTTTAAGCTTCACCTACCCAGCTGGAATATCTTGATTCTCACCCCTTGTGCTTGTGGTTCTTTTGCTCAAGATGTTTTTTGTTTTGAAAGACCCGATGAACCAGTACTAAACACTGGTTGAACTCTACTGCCTGGTTGTTCCTTTTTGCAATTGTAGGATTTGTTCTCTTGTTTCCCTGCAGCCTACATCCCACATCTTGCTTTTTCTCATTTAATCTTACATCCTTTCTTATTCTTTGCTTTAGTTTTTTTGTTTGTTTTTTTTCTTTGTTGCATCTGAACAGTGGGAGTTAATAAGTTAGATATGTTAAAAGAAGCCTGAAATGCTTGTCAGGGAACACTTTTCTAGTGTGGCTTTAAAGACCATTTGTTGATCCTCAGTTTTGTCTTCATTTTCAAAGACTATTACCTATTTTTTTCATTGAATATCAATGAATTTAGGCTTTCCAGTGTGTCTTTCTGTTAAACTGGAGAATCTTTTCTAAATGATAAAGAAACAAAAAAAAATCCAACCAACTTCAAACCCACCTAAAACTCAAATATACCAGAAAACTAGAACTTCTTGCATAAACTTCCACAAAAAATATTGTAATACTAAAAGTTCACTTTCACCAAAGTCCCAAGGTTATTCCTTTTGCTGAAAAAGAAGAGCCTTTAGTTTATATTTTCTTATATACTCAGCTGCTGCTGTGGTGTACCTTAGGCCATGGAGCCCATGGAAGATGGCTTATGTAGTTCAGTATATGTTAATAATAAGTTGATGGTCATATTTTATTGCTTGTGTTTAAATTCATAAAGGAAGTCTATCAGTTGGAAGTTAACTACTCTGTGTAAACTCACCATTTTCGTTAGTTTTCTGGAAGTAATTTGTTTAAAGCAAGGAATAAGGGAAATGAAGAAAATAGTTTGCAACTTAAAGAGGGTTGATATAAGGAAACAAGGATATAAGGAAAAAGACTTCTGCAGTGAGGGTGGTGAGGCACTGGAACAGGTTGCCCAGAGATGTGGTGGATGCCTCATTTCTGGAGACTTTCTAGATCAGACTGGACCAGGCTCTGAGCAGCGTGATTGAGCTGTGGGCGTCTCTGTTCATTGCAGAGGAGTTGGACTAGATGGCCTTTAAAAGTCCATTCCAACTCTAAGGATTCTGTGATTTATATAAATCAGGAAAGTAAAATGCATTGAGTTGTTTGGTTGTTCAGTCTTTTTTAATATCGTCTTGGACTTTTTTTAATGATTAACTCTTCCTTTAGTTGTTCTGATTTCAAGAAGCACATTCATTTTGACCACGTACTGATGGTTTACTGGTTTTGGACATTGCAAACATTTACTATCACACTATATTGTTTGCAGTGGATTGTTTTCTCTTCTTAGTTTGCTTACAAGAGGCGTAGGTATTTCTTTGTGTTTTTCTATACCTTTTGAAAGCAGCTTCAAGTCTCAAAACTTCCTCTCTTTTAATTTCCTACCCTAAATCACTGTCTTATGCCACCAAGACCTTGTACTGAGGTGAGGGTAACAACTGGTAATTCCTTTAAGTCCGGGAGGCTTTTATACTTCTGCTCTACTCTGCACTTGTGGAGCTCCCCCTCAAGTACTGTTAGTAAGTTTTGACACCACAGTACAAGAACTTAGAACTACAGGAGTGTGTGCAAAGGAGACAAGAAGGGTGATGGGGGCTCTAGAGGGTAGGATGTATAAGGAGTGGCTGGGGTCTCTTGGTTTGCTCAGCACAAAGCAGAGGAGCTGAGGGAAGGTCTGATGGCAGTGGCAGCGCTGAGCTCTGCTCTTTAACACGGGATGAGGGTCAGGTTCTACACCAAAGGGCGGTGGGCACGGAATGGCTCATCACTCTTCATACCCAATGCACTCTTCATACAGTGTCACTGTTGTAATACAGTGTGTGGATAAGGACAGTAGACTGACAAGGTGCATTTACCAGCATGGTGTTTAGGCATGAATTTATGCCCCTAAAGGTTGGTGAGACAGAGCAATAAACCACATAGAAGAAGGCTCCCTGAGCGGTGGTGATTAATTAGCATTAACGTTTTCTTTTTAGAGGATTGCGTGCTTAAAAAATACTCACTACCTGATATGAGCTTCAAGTTGCTATATAAAATTAACAATGACATTTAGTAGATTAGTCAGTACCCATTTTAATCTAATGAGTAAACATTTAAGATGTGTTTTGAGAGGTTTTTCTGTGGGATTGTGATGGGATTGTGTCATTTGTCAAGCTAAAATAGTGCTCAGTATAAGCTATTAATTAGATCCAATTTTTCTAGGTGTTGCTGAAGGTGTTGTATCAATACAAGGAAAAGCAGTACATGGCTCCTAGAGTTCTGCAGCAAACACTGAACTACATTAATCAAGGAGTGTCGCATGCAGTCACCTGGAAGAATTTGAAACCTCATATTCAAGTAAATCACTTTCTGGATTTCATACTTACATGAGTCAGTAGTACATTAAGCTGTGGGACAGTGTCTCTGTCATTGCTAGAAATAAACTTTTGGGAATCTCTGCTGTAAATTACCCGCAACAAGAGTTTAAGCCTGTTTAAGTTTTTCTTGATGAATGAGCAAAGCTAACTAGCTGGTATTTTTTTTTGCTACAAATCTTTTGTATTTTGCCAATTAAAAGATCACAAGGCTGTATGGCAACATAACAGATTTGGAGATGGTGATAACTACTGGATTTATCACAGAGTCATCTCTGTACAGCATAATCCAAAGCAAACTCTTTTAAGGAAGTGCAGAGAATCCACCTTTTTCAAGTAGTTTTAGAATGTTTCCATGTGGTGTCAGAACTGACGAGGAGCAAAATCTGATTCCTGTTAAGTGTGGGACAGGTTCATTTTTGTAGTGTTAGTTTGTTTTCAACTTGTTTTTTGTGTTTTTTTTAATTGCAGGGGATTATCCAAGATGTGATTTTCCCATTGATGTGCTATACAGATGCTGATGAGGAGCTTTGGCAAGAAGATCCATATGAATATATTCGCATGAAATTTGGTAAGGATTAGGAATGTCTTCAATTAAAATTTAACTTCCTATGAAGAGGTTTTTTCGTGGGTGTGAGAACAGGGATAACTCGAGCCTTTCAAAAAAGAAAACAATGCACTGTATTTCATGTAGTTAACTTCTGGATAGATTGGACTATGTGACAGATACCATAGAATATTTCAGCAGTGATACAGTTGCTTCTGCATTTGTAAAGTAACTGATTTTGGCATTTACATTGTTTCTTTTCCAAAAGTGAAACAGTCCAGGTCTAGCTTACTAAAAGCAAGCTAAGTAAATGATACTAAAAGTTGAGTATTTACATTAGTATTTTAGAATTGTAAAATCATAGAATGGCCTGGGTTGAAAAGGACCAACCTGATCATCCAGTTTCAGCCCCCCCTGCTATTTTGTGCAAAGTCACCAACCACCAGACCAGGCTGCCCGGAGCCACATCCAGCCTGGCCTTGAATGCCTCCAGGGATGGGGCATCCACAGCCTCCTTGGGCAACCTGTTGCAGTGTGTCACCACCCTCTGGGTGAAAAACTTCTTCCTAACATCTAAACTAAACCTGCACTGTCTCAGTTTAGGCCCTGGTGTTCTTATGTCAGTGAATTTCCTGCGTGCTGTGGTTCAGAACAGATGTACCATAATGGTAAATGACATGGCATGAAGTAAGCCTCTCTTTCCAAACTTGCCTAGTTTTACCCTTTTTCATGGATTTTATTTATAAGCCAGTGCAGCATTTTCAGGCCATGGAAGAATGGAGAATCTTCACGCTTCCTGAACAAGTTCTTTCTTTTCTCTAGGATTTTTATGTGATTTGAGCATGTGATTTGAATTTAGGGGATTTCTTTTGGAGATTTCTTGTCCCTTAGGTCAGTGAGACCTGTAAACAATTCAGGTATTATACATGGCTCTGAGAATCCTTTTCTGCGGGAAATAAGAAAAAAATGTAACTGGTTCAGCCAAAAAATCCATGCCCTTCCTGGTGCAGCAGATTGCATAGGGAAGCAGATGGTGATGTCTAGTTAAAAAATACTTTTTCTAATAAAGAGGAAAGCAAAGTTTTCAGTTAGATACACAGAGCTGGTTATCATGGAAAATGTGGAAGATGGAACTATCAGGAATGTCTAACTTACTGTGACTGCTGTCTGATCTCAAAACATCTGTAATAAGAAAGCATGATGAACCACCTGCAATAAGACCAGAAAATTGATGTGCTTTGTATGAAACCATTAGATAACGTTAGGGTAATTATTTACATCGGAAGACTAAAAATTTAGCTGTTTTGTTTCTTTAATAGATGTATTTGAAGACTTCATTTCACCAACAACTGCTGCTCAGACGTTATTGTTTACATCATGTAGTAAAAGGAAAGAGGTAAGCCCTGAAACACACAGTGCTTCTTTGGTTTACTCTGTAATCTGTATTTACTTGCTGGGAGAATTACTGAGCAGCTTTATTTTTCAGCTCTGTCATACTGTAGTACAGTGACATTTGCCGTTTATCACAGATTTATTTTGCACTAGTCTACTTATAATCTTTGTACTTGTCACTTCCTCTGGGACCCATGTATCAAGAATGTTATGTATTACAACTGATGGATAAAACAGAATGGAAATTCCAGACTTTGGGACGGATTGTTAGACGTTCACACAACTTGAGCCATTTCAGAGCACTGAGAATGGTATGTGCCATGACCAGTTGAAATACTTTGTGTATTCAATCTAGGTTTTGCAGAAGACAATGGGCTTTTGCTATCAGATCCTTACGGAGCCAAATGCTGATCCTCGTAAGAAAGATGGTGCTTTACATATGATTGGTTCCTTAGCTGAAATTCTTCTGAAAGTAAGTGTAATTACTAGGGTTTGCTCAAGTTCAGCTGACTTATTTTTAAGTTAATTTAAATTCTCTGCTTGTGGAAAAGAGCACTGCAATTCTTACCATGCTGTACTGTTTAACTACATTCCTTCTTCGTGGAGGAAAGGAGAACAATCCAGCCAATGAGGGGCTGATGACTTAACAAGATCTTTTCTGTTTAGAAGGACAAAAATAAAGTGAAATCAGTGAACTTTGTCAATTAGCATGGCAGTGAATAAGAAACAGGTCTTTCATTTGTTTTTGGACCTTGACTGAGAAGCTTCTTAGACCACTTTTGCCTTTGGTATCAGGGTAATATACCACCAAACAAAAGCCTTTTCTTGGAGTCTGTGAATAATGGGAAAGAAGTGAACGGTTTTGTCTGATGATTTCAAATTGGATCTATGTGAAGTTTGAGTAAAATCTGGGATCCTGTATTGCTTGATGTCTTTATTAAAGGGGAAAGTTAAACGTGAGGATTTTTTAAGCTCACATGCTATAGAAGTTCAGACTTCTGTAAATGCCATTTTTATTATATTAGTATGTTTTGATATGAAATTTTAAACTGATAAATGTTTTTGTTAATATTCCAACAGAAAAAAATATATAAAGATCAAATGGAATATATGTTGCAGAATCATGTGTTCCCTCTCTTCAGCAGTGAGCTGGGTTACATGAGAGCACGGGTAAGAAAGCCCAAGACTTAATGTTAAGGTTTACATTTTTCTAGCTCAAGAGTTAAGGATTATTAAGTTACTTTGTCCTTTTAGTGGGTGCGTTTCTTTCTGTACCTGTAATAAAGTGAATGCTTATATCAGTGATTAGTCTTTGTATATGATTATGAACAGCTACTGTGTAGCTATGAGATGGCTGCAGAACTGTGTGCATAGTTGTCCATCTGTGTCTGGTGGTACAGTCTATTTGTGTTCTACATTTAGACTGTGCTACTCACACAAAACCTGTGGCCAAAGATGAACTTGAGATCATAGTACTGGTCTAGTGACGTCTGAATGACATGCCTCCTGCTGGCCAGCCTCCATACTCTCAAACATCTTCATCCTATAAGTTTTATGGTATCGTTACGCAACATCAGTTTTATTTCATAGTTAATAATTTGCATGGTTGTAGGGATGTGGATAGTCAATAATCCTGATTTTAATTTTATGGCACTAAAGTTACTCATCGTTGTCTCTTTCAGGCTTGTTGGGTTCTTCATTATTTTTGTGAAGTCAAATTTAAGAGTGACCAGAATCTCCAAACAGCTTTAGAACTCACAAGGCGGTGTCTGATCGATGACAGGGAAATGCCTGTGAAAGTGGAAGCTGCAATAGCACTACAAGTTCTGATCAGTAATCAAGAGAAAGGTAGCCCTCATTTTATGAAACTACAACAAACTTACTCTGTATAAAAAAAGAATAGTTTTTGTCCTAGCAAGCTTTAAGCTGCTTAATATTCCCGAAGCTGGCATAAAAACAACAGTGCAAACAAATTCTGTATCAACTGTTTTGCTGATTTGACAGGAATGCTTGTATACCTTTTTGTTCAATCAGAACTTGTATTGAAAAGTAATCTTGCATTCCATAGATTGTGGAACTCTGTGGCCTTTGTTAGTTCAGTTGTAGGCCTCTTGATGTAGCTTTTATAATTACAAAACTAAACGTTACTATTGTTCTAATGATAGGTTCTATTCATTTATATGGCATGTTGATGACAAAATGCTAAATATTAAGTATATATTGACATCTTTATACTGGTATTGATACTGTCAGATATTAATTTCCACTTTTTTTTTCAGCTAAAGAATATATCACCCCATTTATTAGGCCTGTAATGCAAGCTTTACTTCATATTATAAGAGAGACTGAAAATGATGATCTTACTAATGTGATTCAGAAGATGATCTGTGAATATAGTGAAGAAGTTACCCCAATTGCAGTAGAAATGACACAGCACTTGGTAAGGCTTTCTACTGACTTGGAGAGTTGTTTTATATGTAGGAGATTGATCTGCTTAAGTGCATGAATAAGAGTGATTTCCTTTTACACTTAGAATTATTTTTTTTTCCTCAAAAGCGGGTTTCATAACTTGAACTAAATGGATATTTCTAAGAATTGTAGAAATCTTTGAGAAACCCTTATCCATGTTTTCTTTGGAAGCGTAGATGAAATTTGGTAGCAATTACACTAAAGATGTTGAATCTGCAGGTAACTTTCTTTGCAGCAGAGATTAAGTTTAGGTGACTGTATCTAGCAAGTTGTACTATTAGTTTCAGTAGTAGAGTTCAGTTCAGCGTTAATTTATTATTCAAGACCCTTACCTCAACATTAACACTGAATTGTTTGCACGTCCTCCTTGAGAGCACCTGCTAAGAGATCCAAGCTAGTTCATAAACCCTATTTCAGAAAACTAAATAGTGCAAATGTATTTCTTTTAATGGAAGGCAATGTTGCTTTATTTGTGAGTGGTTGAGGGGTGGCAGTTCAGCTGGCTTAATTTTCCAGCTTGATCACACATGAAAACAAACTGGAGTGAAGCGGTCACCTTAGTATTTTCTTAGCAAAACACCTTGAGTTAATTCTATAGAATGCCAGACTTGCGCAGTTGTTTTTCACCTCCACGTACGTCCTCGCTGAATGACATTTATGAGTTGTGTTGTTATTACATGCAGGCAATGACGTTCAACCAGGTGATTCAGACTGGACCTGATGAAGAGGGCAGTGACGACAAAGCAGTGACAGCAATGGGAATTTTGAATACTATTGATACACTTCTCAGTGTAGTTGAAGATCACAAGGAAGTACGTATATTTTACTTTCAAAAGCAATACCTGTAGTCTAAGCCACTGGAAAGTCTTTTGTAGTTATCGTGTATCTGACATTAATTAGTTGGAAAACTGTGCAGCTAAAACCTTCATAAAACAAAGAACCAGAGGCAGGCTGGATCATGTTTCTGACATAATAAATTCCTTCTAGCTGGAATACGGCTTGCTTTAAATATGCTACTGCCAATTATAAACTTTCTTGACAAAGTCAGCTATTGCATTTTGATAACTAACTGCAGGGTACTTCTTTGACTTAGATAGTTAAGTAATAAGTTGTACTCTTAAGTGCTCAGAAGGTTTTATTATGGAAACACAATACAAATTTTGTGTCCAAGGCTTGTCCAAATAGACTTGGCTGCTGAAGCTGCACTTACTTGTTTTTGCTGGCAAATGGATGAAAATGGGATGAATATCTAACAAAACTCTAATCCCCATGAGCTCATTTGGAAGACATTGGTCAGTAAACATGTATATCTAGAGATATCTTATACTACATATCTAGATGTCTTATACTAGATGATCAGGTAGGTTTTTCATTTGATTAGTTTCAAATCCTGTTCTGCATAGCTAGGACCAGAAACTCAACCCTTACTAATTGCTGTGCAGAGTGAGTGTCAGGTCAATGTCTTTTTTTTGTTAGCTATTCCACAGACTAAGAAGTTATTGTTGGGAAGACTGTACAGTCCTGTAGAGCAGCACTGAAGTTCATTTAGTACGCAGTCAATTAGTCCAAGTTAGTTATAGGGTTCTTCTGAAATTTCACTTTTCCGGAACAGCAAATACTTCCTACAGCTTTCATTGCTTAGGTCTTTAGCTGTATGTTGGTTTCATGTGTTCTAATTGGACGAGATTATGGCATTAGACTTAATTGTAGGCCTTTCTAAAGGATGCACTATAATGAACTGTAAAGATTGTTTTTTTTCCAGTGTTCAGAGAGATTCCCAAAATACTTCCTATTAAATGTAGCCTTAAAAACTTTTATGTGGGTGCATTGTGTTTTAGAATGTGGGAGGTTTTGAGTTGTTTTTAGAAGATATTTTGTAAACACAAACAAGTTGGAATAATATTAAAATTGTTTAATTTCAACTCCAAAGTACTGAAGACAGTCAAATCTTTGTTGTTTTCCTGCTTTTTCAGATTACTCAGCAGCTGGAGGGAATCTGCTTGCAAGTGATTGGGACAGTTCTGCAGCAGCACGTATTAGGTGTGTGTGCTTGTATTTGCTTGAGTTTTCGGTAGTATGGGATGGGCTTTAAAATGTGACTACATTTCTGTTTCTTTTAGAATTCTACGAGGAGATATTTTCCTTGGCTCATAGTTTGACCTGTCAACAAGTTTCTGCACAAATGTGGCAGCTTCTTCCTCTTGTTTTTGAAGTCTTTCAGCAGGATGGCTTTGATTATTTTACTGGTAGGTAATATTAATGAGAAGGCCACATGGTTTCATGTGTGATTTCATGAAGAAAAGTGAATTACACCTTTATTGAAATGTTCAGGAGAAAACTGAAGTGTTCTCACTTGCAGATACTTCTGCAAACAGATCTTTTTTGCTAAGGCAATTCTGTGTAGATACATACCTGTCTTGAAAAACATTAGGCACGGATCATGATAAGCTTAGTAATACATAGATTTTAACCTGTTTTTGTCAGCTATTCTGTTCATAAAACATGAAAACAAATCTAACTTAATATTCTTATTACAGATATGATGCCTCTCTTACATAATTATGTTACCGTTGATACGGATACGCTTCTGTCAGACACAAAATACCTTGAAATGATCTACAGTATGTGCAAGAAGGTAAGTAGATGACTTTGTGATCACATCATCTGTGATCTCTAAAGTAATACATAATTTAGCTGGCTACTTCTATCAACAACGGTAGACTCGAAGTGATACGTTCTGATATTCTCTTCAGCATCTTTGTGAATTGGTGCGTTATGATGTTATTGCTTAAAATTTGATGTAATCTCTTCATATTTTTTGATATATTATACTTTTGCTGAAAGGCAAAAACAGTATGTAAATAACAAAAGCAGATTAAACAAACCTTTTTTGTGCATGTCTTTTTTTTAGTGTGCTTTTTATACAGGCACGCATACTGTGTGTGTGTGTATGTGTGTATATATATTGCAAAGGGCAGATAATTTAATCTGGGGTTTTTAACCTTGCTATAGCTGGAATACCAAATACTATACATATGCTGAAGATATGAAATCTGTTAGCTAAAACAGAGTGGAGATGGAAAGCGGAGGGATAGGAATGGCAATCTGTTTTACCAAGGTTATGTAAGATCAGTGACTAAACCTGAGAGTAAAATGTGGTGGTTCTGACTGTTGCCAATCTTTATTTGAAGACAAGTTGCAACCAGGTTGGCTGTAAATGCTATTTAATACACTGTGGGGAAGAAAAGCAAAAACCTCTTAGTGTATTATTAGCTGAGCACAGCGAGTCTGGCACAAAAGCTGTAGAGATGTCATCTCCCAAAGAATATCCTAAATATTTTTTTGAAAAGAAAAAATACCGAATACGTGAATGCTTAAGAGAAAGTTTTATTTTGTGTATGCAAGTAAATCTTTTCCAAATGGCAGCCAGTTCTTAATACAGCTTATATGGTGAGGTCTGTGTGCGTATTGTTATTTAACGTTTGTACGGGTAGATTAGTTTCAGCGGCTTTCAGCAACTTTATGTTCTCTGTGATTCTGGTAGTGAGCCACTGCTGTAGATTTGGCTTCTTCACTGATAGGTGTTTATACAAGCGTTGCAGATTGGGTAAATTTATATTGCTTTTCAAAGCAGAGCAGCATGTTGAAAACACCTCTTGAAGTGATATAATAAGAAATAATTACTTTTCAGGTCCTGACAGGAGTTGCTGGAGAAGATGCAGAATGTCATGCAGCAAAACTATTAGAAGTAATTATCCTTCAATGTAAAGGGCGTGGAATTGATCAGGTTGGTAACTTCTGGTTGATATTGCTAATACTACAGAGTTATTTTTTTTCCCCCTCAAATATGAATTGATTACCTATTAACACGAGCATTTCTGTTGCATGAAGTTTGTGTAGGGTGACTAATGATCCTGACTTCTCCTTCAGCATCACAAATCCTACTGTGCAATTAACAGCACTAAGCAAATAGTTATTGCACACTTCATTTCCAGGATTTAGGATGCTGCAAAGCTCAGTATAAAGTGTTTTCATGAATCTGGAAGAGAACTGCTTTAGGAGCATCTTAGCTAAAAGTGGATTAATTTTATTCTAAGGTGATTATAGTGAAGGTTGATGAAAATGATTCAATCTGTCAAGTTAGTAGCCTTTAAATAAGAATGAAAATGAAGTTCTTAGAATCCCAATTAATACCATAGAGGAGTCAGGGATTTCATTAAACATGAATGGAAGTTGAGTTTTGAGAGGTGCATTTGTGTGCTTCCTTTGTGTGTCTATGGTAAGTACTGTATAAGAGCTGTGTAGGTCTCTCTGAAAGTAATGCCCCCTATTTATTTCCATGAAAACTACATCAGATAAAGAGTGTAATAACACTATTAGACATAACAAATTATCAGCTGCGAAATGTTACTTTTCAATGTAGTCACTGCAGTCAATGTGTATACACGTGTGTGTAATAGAAATTAAAATACCTGCACCGGCGGAGGTGACACACTGTCACATTGCTGAAGCACGCTGCCTACCATTTACTTCTGCTGTCTGGGATGTCACAAAATCCATGTGTTCACAGTAGGTGTAGTAACTTGTCATGTTTTTATTTCATCTTTGTTCTTATGTGACTTCTGCTGGCTGTGAACAATTCTTTCCATTTTACACCCTGTGTATTTATGTGCCAGTCTGTTTTTTTCAGCCACTTCTGGAGTGTGAAATAAAGAACTGATTTTGATCACTAAGTTTATAATTGTTCTCGCTCTTCAGTGCATACCCTTATTTGTGGAAGCTGCTTTAGAGAGATTGACCAGAGAAGTGAAAACAAGTGAACTACGAACAATGTGCCTCCAGGTTGCCATAGCTGCTTTGTATTACAATCCTCATCTATTATTAAATACATTGGAAAATCTTCGTTTTCCCAATAACGTGGAGCCTGTCACTAATCACTTCATAACGCAGTGGCTTAATGATGTGGACTGCTTCTTGGGGTGAGTGTTTCTTATCTTGAAGATTATTCTCTGAGGTACACCTCTGTATTATCAGCTTCTAGATCGTAATGGTATTTGTAATTTGCACGCTGTTTTCTTTTACAGGCTTCATGACAGAAAAATGTGTGTGCTTGGCTTGTGCGCTCTCATTGATCTGGAGCAAATACCACAGGTTTTAAATCAAGTTGCTGGCCAGATCCTGCCAGCTTTTATCCTTTTATTTAACGGATTAAAAAGAGCTTATGCCTGTCATGCAGAGCATGAAAATGACAGTGATGATGATGATGAAGCTGAAGAAGATGAGGAAACAGGTATGGAAACTGAAGATCCGTTCTGTTTTCATGTTTCTTGGTGGGTACACAGAGTTGTTTTTCGTGGAATTCTTCAGAGTTGCCTAATTTCAAAACTCAAAGCTGAGATAGAGCATTAGACATCTTTTAACATCTTTCAAGCATATCTGCTTCTTTTCCTGTCACTCTTAGAAGCTGACTTCCTCACCTGGGTCTCCTCAAAGCTGTCAAGCTAGCTTTTATGTACGGATGCTGTCAGTGCTGCGTCCTGTCTTCTCTTTGAGGAAGTAGTAGTTAGAGTCAGTAGGAGGAGTTTGCTACTGTGCTTCATTGTATAGTTTGGACTAATAGTCATTACAAGTTGTCCCATGAAATGATGGAGTTGTAGGTGTATATTGAAAACAGATCGTAGTCAGAATGGTTTGAGTAGGAAGCGATCCTTAAGGGTTTGGTTCTTACTGCCCTGCCCTGGCAGAGGCATTGCACACTAGGTCAGTTTGCTCCGAACCCCATTGAAGTTCTTAGGTTTTTTTCTTGGGCAAGGATTTCTCATTTCTCGTAATCTGAACTTCATCAGCTTTTACAGGCTTTTTTCTCTATATGGTCTTGTCACAGACTTTCACATTATTTTCAGTATTGTTTATTTGAAGATGAAAATGATATGCAGGTCCTCCCTGCGTCTGTGTTTCATCTTTTCTATACACTGCTTAAGCTTTTCTCTCTCGCTTCATTTTGCTTTCTATGTTGTCATCCTGATATCTCTGGGTATTTGAAGCAGCTTTCTGCATTCAAGGTGTTTTTCATCTACCTAGTTGAAGCCATGTTTCTTTTTGATCTCTGCTATTGCCTTCTGGATTCCCCAAACTATTCTCATTACACATTGTTAATCTTATTACTTTCTGTAGTTCTCAAGCATCATTTCCAAGGCCCTTTTGAAGACCCCTTTAAGCATCTGTCATCAAATTATCATCGTTATTATTAACTAAGCATCAAATTATTTTGAACATCCTTTGGAGTACAAATAATGCTTTGTTTAGTTTTATCAAGTGCTTTTCAATGCTGTCTGTATATGTTTATATATCTCTTTACCTGTTCTTGAGATTAAATGTTTTTGTGTGTGATATTTCACTCAGAGGAACTGGGGAGTGATGAAGATGACATTGATGAGGATGGCCAAGAATATCTAGAAATTCTAGCAAAACAAGCAGGTGAAGATGGAGATGATGAAGACTGGGAAGAAGATGATGCTGAAGAGACTGCTTTGGAAGGCTATTCCACAATTATTGATGATGAAGACAACCCTGTTGATGAATATCAGATATTTAAAACAATTTTTCAGAGTAAGTAATTTTATTTTCTGGCCAACTAATCACATTTTAACTTAATTTTAGCCTGTCATTGTGAACCAGAACTTGCTGAAAGCTTCCAACAGGCTTTCCAATATGTGGTTTGAATGAGTTCTTTCTTTGAAAAAGGGGAAAGCGATGCCATCATTTCACTTTCAGAGAAATGGGAGCCCTTGGAAGGAATTTCTGGTGGGAGGGAAAGAGTCAGAGATGTGTTGGATTATCTGATCCTAACAGGGCTTATCAGCATGTTATTTTGATTAAAACGGCAGTGAGTTAATATGCTTTGAGTTACAGAACATTGTAATGAACCTACGCCTTTTGTATGTTTTCTTTCTCTTGCAGCAATTCAGAATCGTAACCCTGTGTGGTACCAAACTTTGACACAGGGCCTTAATGAAGAACAAAGGAAACAATTGCAGGACATAGCAACTCTGGCAGACCAGAGGCGGGCAGCACATGGTATTTTTTCCCCTTTATACCATTAAGTGGTTCTTTAGCTTTTTGAATGCTGTTCATACACTCAACAGCCTATAATTCAAGCCTGATAATGCTTTCATCAAAGCAGGCTTGTTTTGCAGACCGAAGGTGCTTGAAAAGCCTTAATACTGCCAGGTCACAAAGCTTTAGTGCATAGTCTGTATGGCAAACCATGGGTGGATGGAAGGGTAGAAGTGGCTCAATGAAGAGCTGTTATAATTTGGATTATATATTATATACTTCATTATACACATGGAAGCATATATTATATAGTTTGTTATAATGTTGAATTTAATAACAGTTGTTGACCAGAAAGTGGATGAACTTAGAGGTTTGGTAACAAGCAGACATGTTACCCGACCAGTAGAGTGTTTTGTGATGTGACATAGTACAGCTGGGATGGCCACTGATTCTGTGGGTGGGAAAATGATTGCTCAAAAACTAGTATCCATCTATAATGCTACACTGTTAGAACTATTAAATATTTCAAATTACTGTTCTTCAGAGGAGATAGTACAGATTGAGGCCTTTAAATGTAGGAAATGGACAAATATTCGTGGTTCTTTTATTAATTCTCCAATTGTTTGAGTGTAAGCCAATATATTAGTCTCTGAAGTCAAGACTGTGTTTTGATTAGGTCGTATGCTGCATCTTATTGTAATAAGGTGCTTCAGATTAAGTTCAGAAAGCTTTCAGCAAAAAGCTTATTATAAAGTGATTACTCTTAATACTATTCTTTTGTGTCAGAAAATAGCCAAATGTATCTCAGAGCTTATTAAGTGTCCAGAGTGATCCACTTTGATAGATAGGAACTATAGTCTCGCTGTGTTCTACTTGTGCATTTTATGAAGAAGAGTGTTTCTTTTTTGTTCCAACTGCTTATTCGTGGAACAAATTAGGTTCAAGTTGTGAAGTTTAACTTAAGGAGGTAGATCCTCGCAGGAAATTCTTAGGTACTAACAGTATATTGATCTCCATCCAGGCTTCCTACCAGCCATGAACACAACCTAATAGAAGGATCTGGAATCTAACTGTTTTACTAGCGTAGCTAAGAAGAATCTCCATGTGCTTGGAGAAACTTGCCTTCTATACTCTAAGGAAACAGGAGTGAACAAAGCTGCGTTGCCCTGCTTGTGTTCTCTCCTTGTCCCTCATGAGCCGTGGCAGCATTTTTCTGGCCTTTTAGAAAATGGAACAGTCAGAATGTGGATCCTCTGGATAATGAGCTGTCCTGTATTCCCACAAAGAGACCATCTGGAAGTCCTTCAAGATAGGAGAAGGATAGACTTGAAGTTAGATATTTAATAACCCTCGTTACCTTGAGCTGGGGATAATGCAACCCTTTTGTGTTTGAGAAGGTAGATATGTATTAGATTGTAGTGCTGGTTGACAGAAATGCATCTGTCTGCTTTTTACCAACCTGTTTTTGAGCTCTTCTTTCATTAGAACCTGTAAAAACATTAGAACTTGTAAAAGGCAATCTTGCTGTGATCTTTAAAGGATGTAATACGCATCTAGTAAAAACAGATGGAGGGATGGATTTGTGAACCTCAGATGCCTAAAGGTCTTAAGGCATGGTTGATAATGAAACATGGTAGATGTGGTTTCTCTCAGAACTGAGCTTATTTCTGCTTATATTGTTGAGCTGACGTAGGAACAAATGAATATTGAGATGATGTCTGTTTGGTGCTTTTGTTTGGTGCATCCTGATCTGATGGTCAGGCATTTTCATCAGAAAGAAGTGTGGGCAGCACTTTTAGAGCTGTGTCAGCAGTTTTGGAGATGCAGCATTTGTGTAGGTTGTCTTTCTGATGTGGGGAATTACACATTTGTTCCCAAAAGCTCAAGTGTGCTCGTTGGAAACGTAAATTTCCTTTATCATTTAAGTATAACTGTAAGTCCATCTACTGGGGCCTGATGCATTTCCACTTTGTGAGCAGTGATTAATTTTCCTTCTATCTTTGTTCTCTTTCTTTTTAGAATCCAAAATGATTGAAAAGCACGGAGGATACAAATTCAATGCTCCAGTCGTGCCAACTTCGTTTAATTTTGGAGGCCCTGGCCCGGGAATGAATTGAATTATCACTTTTCCTGCTACTGTGTGATTGTAGTGAAGAGCTTGTGTTCCTCCCAATAGTGGTTCCAGAATTGGTTCATGTTACCTACAGCTCACTCTAAACTAATTGATAAATAGATTGGACAAAAGCCCCCAGTGTGGGACCTGATCATGCAATCTAATACTGGAAAGCAAACCAGAGGGGTTTTTTTGTTTTGTTTTGTTTTTTTTTTTTTTTGGAAGTCAGGAAGAATCTGAATTAAAAGCTTCAAATGACACACTTTGGAAATCGGAAATCAAGAGGGATGTCATGAAGGCAGCTTTTCTTTTTCTGAGGAAAAAAACCCACAATAGGCATGGGCTGCAGGACTATTTAAATCTCATTTACAGTACAAGTTAGGAGGCAGAGTTAATTTTTACACCTGTGGCGGTATGAGTATTTGCCCACCTTCCCTTTTCTCCCTTCCTTATTCGGGTGTCTATTCTTTCAGTGTAAATAAGGTAATCAAATAGCCTTACTTAATCTTCGTCGTTTCCATTTATCAAGATTGTTCATATGTAGAATATCGGACACTTAATGTAGCACTACATAACTGATAAATCTGTAAATGAATTAGCACTTTCATATTGAAACAAGCCTGCTAGCCTATGTACAAAAATAGCAAAATGTTTGCTGTTTATAAAAAAAAAAAGAAAAATAAAAACTAAGGGATGTATTGGGGAAAATAATTTCAAGGTATTAATTTTAAAACGAACTAGCAGTTTTGTACTGTGGCGCAGTCACCTCTGCTTGTGACTTGAATTCGGTTCTGTAAAAAGGGGTTAGTGATATTTCATTGCTGCTAAAAAAAAAAGAGAAAAATAGCAACGCCCTCTGTGTCCTTTGTTTTTCTTACAGATCTCACTGTACGACTTACGATTTGGATACCAATGTTCATTGTAAGCACTGAGAAAGTGATCTTTTCTGAAGCATGTAAAGTAGATGTGAAGTTCTGCTCTTAAATGAGTTGATTGAAGTGTGTGGATGAAACATCTATATATGCAATCTATTAAAAAACCAAATTAATAATTGGGCTAACCTGGGCTTTGATCTGTGAGTTGCAACTTTTCCCATCATTTTGCAAAACCTTTTATTTTTTCCCCCAATGTGGTGGCGCAAAGTGCGCTGCCGCTCTTAGTGTACGATCGTCCGCCTGATCCAGACCGTGTATTTGAAGTTTTGCCAATCTTCCATTTTTTGAAGCCACGATTCTCTTCTTTCCAAGTTGCTATAGTAACTAGTATTTTAGCTAGAGAGGCAAAATACAGTTCCCTCTGGGACCACTATCAAAACCACTGTATGAAGAAGCCAGCAGGGAGATGCTGTGAATGGGTTGGCTCAAATGCCCCCTTTCTTTCTTTTCTTAAAGCATAAATCCATAGGTTTTTGATCTTGCCTTGAGATCATTGGTGTCAGGTCTTTTAAATCAAATGTTTTTTTTGTTTTTTCTTTTGGCTGTTTTTATATTGAAAAAGAAAAATGTCACCTGCTGTTACAATTGATATTAAACGAGCTACCTTAATTTAATGTAAGCCTCCAAAATTTAAATACAGGTTAAAAAATAAACTGAGTTTATATCTGTAAAAATGAAATGCACATATATATATTATGATACTCAAAATGCAGTCTTCAGAAAATTGGATTGTGTGGTGTGTTTCTTTCCATCAGCAGCGTAGCTGCAATTGGTGGTGTGGGGTTTCTTTGACTGGCACGGTTCTGTGCCTGCTGTGTGTTACAGGACTGCTCATACTGTGCTGTGAGCCAGGTACATG
The DNA here is from genome assembly GCF_054131305.1 of Coturnix japonica. Classification (NCBI taxonomy): domain Eukaryota; kingdom Metazoa; phylum Chordata; class Aves; order Galliformes; family Phasianidae; genus Coturnix; species Coturnix japonica. Next base: position 15,982,154 of record NC_140667.1, on the reverse strand, counting down.
GGGCACTTCCACTCCCTCCTCTCTGGACAGCCTTTCTAAGCTGAAAAACTTGTGCAGAGTGCTGGTGTGAGAGGCTGAGGCAGCGCTGTGCTGTCACTGTGCCCTACTGTAATAGCAAAGGGGTACCTGATGCAAAGTTTGGGCTTGATATTGCCTAAAAAATTAAGTATTGAATCCATGGTATCTGTTATGCTAGTGGTATGGGAGCCACAGTAGTGCTTAGTGAGCTCTAAACTGACTGGCCAAGTACATAGGGCAGAACTGTGTTTATACGTATAGAGTGCACGACTCCTGAACACCCACAGGTCTCTGGGCAGTTTTATCTTGTATGAAAACGTGATGCATCATCACAGAATGTTTTTTCCTGTGCGTTCCTTGACCTTGAAAAACACCCAGTTGAACTTCAATCTTTCTGAACATCTGCTCGTTGGGTTCCTGCTTATCTCGTTCTGCTTCCTGCCCTCCAGAAAAGCCTGAGAACGTTTTAGGACAGATGATGCTTTTGCCTCATATATATATATATATATATGATATAACAGCTGCAAGAAGGCTGCATGTACAAAGCAGATGGGAAAAGATGGAGAATTACCAATTCACTGCCATTGTTATTTCTGAAGCTTCTATTTTTTCCACACGAAGGGCGTTAGTCTATCTTGGAGTGAGGACAGCCTTTGAGGCTGTGTTTCTGTGCTAACTAAACTGGGTAGAAAGGAGTAGCTTTAACACAAAAGGGATCCTCCAGCTTTGTTTTCCTTTGCTCCAAGGAACTTATATATATATACATGTATATAGCAGTGTGGTTTTACGCTGCTGCTGGTGATTGCGTTTTGTGATGCAGCTCTAAGGGAAGAGCTGGGGAATCGATGTTAGATCTCTTTGGATCTAAAGGCAATGTTTGCACTGATCAGTTCCGAGAAGCACCGTTAAGCTTCACGGCCCGTCCTGTCCTGCTTTGGCTCACTCGTCTTCTAGTCGTTCCTCACGGACAGGCTTCGATCGAGCCATTTCAGTCTCTGCCGCCCGGTGCCCCGCACTTTATCAGCCTCTGGAGCTGCGGCCGGATGGCTGCACCGCTCACATCGCCTCGAACGAGCGTCCTCGGGGGCTGCTTATAAAACGCCTTCGGGAGCCGGGCCCAAGCGGCGACGGAGCCCGGCCCCGTGCGCTCGGATCCGTCCGGCGCTGCGCTGCGCTGCCGGTGGGAGCCGGTCGCCGCGAGGCCGGTCCGCGGCCCCTCGTTCCTTCTCGGCCGCTCCCGGCGCCCGGTCTGCAGAGAGCCGCACTCGCCGCGAGGTGCGGCCGCCCCCGTCCCGTCCGGTCCGGTCCCGCCGGTCTCGCTGCCCGCAGCAGGAAATGGCGCCCGCTCCGACCCTGACACACGAGCCACTCGCTGCCCGCGGTACAAAATGGCGGCCGCGGCGGCCCCGCACCCAGCACAGCCGAGCCGCCATGAAGCCGCGGGGCGGGGCCGCGGGCGTCCGGCCAATGGGCATCGGCGCGGGGCCCGGAGGCGACCAATGGCCGGCGGAGGCGGAGCCACAAGGCGCCGCGCGCCCAATGGGATCGTCGGGAGCTCGGTGCGCAGAGCCCGCCCGCGCGGCTCGGGGCGGCGCTGAGGCGGGCGGGCGCTGTGCGGCCGTTTCCTGTCCTGGTGCATGGTGGTCGGACGGAGGAATTGTTGGAAAATTTCTCGGCGAGGTTCGTATATAAATGTGTTTTTACCCAGTGTGCCTTATTCTACCACCGCCATCTCGGATGGGGCCGCCGGGCCGGGCCGCGCCGCGCGTGGTGCTGCGCCGAGGGGCGGCATCGGGGGCAGCGCTGGGGGCGGGCGGCAGCGCGGCACCGGCCCACAACGATCCACCGACTGTCGCGCCGCCGCCCGCACCTTCCCCTCCTCCCGCCGGCAGCGCGGCCTCGGGCCTCCAGCCCCGGGCACCGCCGCCCCCCGCCCCGCCCCGCCCCGCGCGGCAACACCGGCCCCTGTGGGACCCCAGCCGGGCCCTCAGGCCGCCCCCCTCGCGGGGCGCCGTTGGCCGCCGCGTCACGGGCGGGGGCTGCCGGCCCGAGGCGCCGACGGGCGGGGAGCGGGACGGGCCGTGCGCGGCGGGGCCTGGCCGTGCCGTACTGCGGCCCGGGAGCTCTTGGGGCTCCTGAACGCGGCGCCTCGGCCCTCTGAGCAGCACGGGGCCGCACCGCGCCTCACGGAGCCGTGTCCCACGGGAACTGGGCTCTTGGCCTTCCCGGCCCCGCAGCCCTGAGTGCCGGGTGTGCCGGCCGCCGTTCAGGTGATGGTACCTGGGAAGCGGCACGTTCTTAGCCAACACCTCTATAAGGGCACACACACATAACGCGGTGTGTTACACCTCTGTGAGTGCCCTGGCCGTACAGTTTTGAAATGATGGAGTGCGATTGAAGCACGTTGCCGTGGCTTTTCGCTTTGTATTTCGTGGGCTGGGCCTTAACACGGTGTCCGTAGAGTGGGAATTTCCCATCTGAATAGCTGTGGAAGTCAGGGATGTGCTCTCACATTGCACACGACTGTGTTGGTACCAGATGGTGCCTTAATTGGGCTGCGTGGGATAAACGTTGAAATGGTTTTTGAGTAACCTATTCCAAACTGATTACATAATTTACATAAAGTATTCTCATAATAAAATAATGTTTCGTTCCGTGATCCTGCTTGCAAAAGAATTGTTCTGCCTTACGCTGTACGGCTCGAGTACAGCAAATGCGCCAGCCAGGCTGAAAATGTCCTTAGCCAGAACATCACTTAGTTCACTCTGTGCCATCGTGGCAGTATCTGTGCTGGGGCATCATGCTGGGACTCCCTTCTCTCAGCAGAGAAGGACAGAGGTAATAGCGATGAATATTCCCCAGCGGTGAGCGCCAGCATTAGCTTTGTAAATGTGTGTTTATCTCTGGACCATCTCAGGTTCAGCAGGTCAGGCTGCCTCTGGCCCACACTGCTGCTCTGTGCTGCCCAGGGGGTGGAACCGGCAGGAGTAGAGGCAGGGTGCAGGTGGTGCTGCTGTGCTGGCTCCCAGCTGAGCCATGAGCCACTGAGCTGCCACCGTTGGCTCCACACCTGCAGTGGGCACATGTAGCATGGCCAGGCTGGGCGCCTCTGCCTGCTCCTGTGGTGTCAGGGCATCCTCCCGTGTGCCATATGTGCTGGACTTCCCTTAAAACATTGTGTGAATATATACTTAGCTGTGCTTATAGGTATGGGTGCTTGGCCACAGTGAGCTCAGCAAATGAGTGAGAAGGGTATCAGAAACGGCACTGATCCGTCAGACCCTCTGCCTATTTATCAGCAAAAATAATTATTGAAGGGGGATGGAATGTGCCCCTGCAGTGCACATCACCCGTGGTAGGGGATTTGGAATGGCTGATTACAGCTATTGCTCAAGCTTATGTTCTTTCCTGAAAAAGCTACTTGACCAGATTCATCCTAAAGAACTTAGTGGTGTAGAGAAGGATGGGCTGGTGGATCAGTGACCTGCAGAACAGGGGCAGCACAGCACCTGCCTTCAGCTGATCCCTTGACCATGCAAATCAGTGGATCTGTGTGGTGTGAGGTCCTCACTGTGAGGAGCTAATGGACGCTGTTAGAACAGGTCCTGCACTGCTGCTTTGGCCTGGGAGAGTACTTCAGAAATGAGTGGTTTTCCTGGTGTGCTTTTCACACCTTCCTAAGTAGATGTCCCTATTGAAATGAACAAACGTGTACAAGTTAAGGTCCGGTTTATCATGAAACAGCTTAAGTTGCAGGGACCTTAAAGATCATCTAGTTCCATCCCCCACCATGGGCACGGCTGCCACCCACTAGATCAGACCAGCATCCCATCCAGCCTGGCCTTGAGCACCTCCAGGGATGGAGCATCCTCAGCTTCTCTGGGCAGCTGTGCCAGTGTCTCACTGCCCTCTGTGTAAAGAACTCCTTACTAACATCTAACTTGAATGTCCCCTCTTTTAGTTTAATGCTGTTCCCTTTTGTCCAGTCACTATCAGACCATGTAAAAAGTCACTCCCCCTCCTGCTTGTGAGCTCCCATCAAGAACTGGAAGGCTGCAGTGAGGTCTTCCTGGAGCCTCCTCTTCTGCAGACTGGACAAGCCCAATTCCCTCAACCTTTTTGCATAGGAGGGGTGTTCCAGTCCTTTGACCATCTTTGTGGCCCTCCTCTGGACCCACTCCAACAGCTCTGCATTCTGTGATGGGGGCCCCAGGCTTGGGCACAGTACTCCAGATAGGGCCTCACCAGGGTAGAGCAGAGAGGGATGATCCCCTTCCTCTCCTTGCTGCTCACTCTCCCCCCCCAGTTGATTCTGCCCAGGATACCATTGGCCTTCTAGGCTGCGAGAGCACACAGCTGGATCACGTCCAGTTCTTTGTCCTTCCTCTGAAGGGCTGCTCTCAAGGAGTTCTTCTCTCAGTCCGTAATCATATCTGGGACTGTGTCAACCCAAGTGCATCACCTTGCATTTGGCCTTCTTAAACATTATTAGGTTTTCACAGGGCCACTTTTTGAACCCGACCAGGTCCTTTTGGACAGCAAATGTTAGCGTTTACTAATTTAGGAGTGTTGTTACAGACTTCATGTAATGGCCTTTTAAAATGTATGAGCTTTTGTTTTAAATAAAGCTAAAAAGAAGACCTCTTTGAGCTTTACGGTGCCATTGGGCTTCCATTAAAGATCAGGATGTTGATCATTCCTTGCTGTCACATGGAAGCCATCCTATGCTATGTACCGTAGCATCCCAGCCGACTTGTGTTCCCCTTTCCTTACCATTGGCTTATCTTCCTGTATTGTCACATTGCTGAGCTGCAGAGAAGCAAAGTGCTTTCTGCTCTTTCCCCACCAACAGGTGGTCTGCTTTTCTCTTCTGTTCTACAAGGAAATAAGTGAGCCTATAGAGATATGTGACGTGGGTAACCTGTCCCTGTGCCACAAGGACTCCTGAAAGGCCAAAGGAAACACCCAGGTCCGTAACGTGGATTGTGATCCTAATGGATGGGTTTCCTTGTGGAACTGAACATTCTGCTCTGGTTTCTGTAAGCAGACGTGCTCACAGGTATTTTCCTGTGGATGAGTGAGGAGTTGGAGGGAGTTCCTGCCACACAGACATTGATGGAAACCACAGCTAATTTGCCATGTCTGGAGCTGGTACATTTGCAGTTGTTACTGATTAACACATACCCACGTACTTTGTTAAAATTCCTGGTTCTGCTGGCAGCTTTCCTCTGACTGCTGGCCTAACTCAGTTTCTGAGCGTGCATGTTATTATTTACCCAGTGCTGCGGTGCTGTCAGTGACATTTAATGTACTGCTTTGGTATGGACTCTGGTCTGAAGCAGAGCCTACGGTTGTGCTGGTCAATGGGGTTCCCCACTGCAGGGCTGCCATGGAGCGCTGGCTCTGTGGAAGTGGGAATCCTGCACTGCTGCCTGCAGGGGAGCTGTTGTCCCACAGCTAACACTGGCTGGTGGAAAGACTGACCCCACGCTGCCTAACCCGTCATTTCTTCTCTAATATGTTCAGGCAGCAGAGGAAGCAAACACTCATAGCTGACTGCACAGCGATGGGAAAAGAACTGCTGGAACGGGAGCTAATGACATGAAGTTCTGTGTTCTTACTGCTCTCATGGAGCTGGGCTTTGTTCTGGCAGTGTTACATTTGTGTTCACGTGTTGTTTGTGAAAGGATCAAATTCTGGCGGTGAAGGAGTCTTGAAGGGAGCTGCATTACCATTGGGACAGCGCATCTCTGGTGGGTTGGGAGGGCTGAAGTGCTGCAAAAAGAGGAAAGTGGAGCCTTGGTTGGGACTGTGAGGCCCTGCTCTGGGCACACGTGTCTCTGTGGCTTAGTGGTGCTGCCATGCGGCACGCAGACATGGGACTCATGCACTTGGCACTGCTGTCGGGATTGATTAGGTTCTTCTGTGCTGGGCTGCAGTGCTTCCTGCCATTGAGAAAACACTGCTGTGGTGTGTTGTTAAATTGTGTGTCTTACGCATCTTCAGTGGCCGGTCTGGTTGAATCCAGCTGTTAGCAGTGTCTTCTGCAGAGGTTTTGGTCTTTGTTTCAGCCTTGTGCCCATCCTGTACAGTGAGTGATTGATTTAATGTGGAAATGGCTGCTTAATTATGTCCTGGGTCCCTTTGCAAGAACAGGAAAAAGTACAGGAAGTGAAGATGATAGAACAAAGCACCAGGAAAGTGAGAAATGCCTGACATCAAGGAGCCTCTCTTATATGTAATAAAAATCTAGCTGACCAATTATTGTATGAAATCAACACTGTAGTGCAGCAGTATGATCCTGGAAGAGGCAAAGGCTATTGAAGGAGCAGGAAATCCTTGTCTCATCTCTTGAAGCATTTGGTCAAAGCATGAACAGGATGTAGATGTCATTTCTGACCCTCCAGGTTTCCTAAGTAATACTGGGAAGGACTGTCATGCAGGTACAGCTGGGAAAAGAAGGAAGCTTTGTGAGAGCCTTCATTTTGCCGTGTCTGTATTTCTGACCCTACCACTGTCCGCTGCCTTCATGTAGCTGCTGGTCTAACCCTCAGTCCCGTAACACACAACGTTTTTGGGCAGCTCTGTTTTTCAATCCAGACCCACTGCTTTTTGCCCTAAGACCCAGCAGGCTGCAATGTTAGTTATCAGTTGAAGTGCACTGGAGCAGAACACTGATCATAGGTAGTAATTGTGGTCTTTCACAAATGCTTGTTAATCAAACTGCTTTGGGAAAATGACTGCACTGATACTGGCAATCGTATCAGTTCTTGAAGGCCATAATTGGGTAGTGATAGGACAGGGGGGAATAAAAACTGAGAGAGGGCTGGTTTAGGTTAGATATTAGGAGGAAGTTTTTCACCCATAGGGTGGTGACACACTGGAACAGGTTGCCCAAGGAGGCTGTGGATGCCCCATCCCTGTAGGCATTTAAGGCCCGGCTGGATGTGGCTCAGGGCAGCCTGGTCTGGTGGTTGGTGACCCTGCATGTGGCAGGGGGTTTAAACTACATGATCAGTGTGGTCCTTTTCAACCCAGGCCATTCTATGATATGATATAATGCAGCCAGAACTGAACTTGGGATCCAGCTTAATCAAACAGGGGAACACAGTTTCCTAAAATTCCTTAATGAGATATAAACAGGTGCAGGGTTGTATTGTTGGCTGCTTCACTTTGCCAGGTGAACTATCATCTGTTTGTATAAATGCTGTAAAATTACAGTGGTTTTGCACATCATTAGAAGTGCATTAAAAATAAAAGTGACGTTTATTTTTAAATTAAATAGATGGGTGTTATTTCAAACTTCCCAGCTCTGTCTGTGTGGCGAGGGTGAGCAATCACAGGGTTACCTCATGTCTGGAACAGCCTTTTTCCTGTCTGTCTGTCATGGTTCTTCCACCTGGCACTGCTCAGTCTGTCTTCTTGTCTCCTTGCGTTTTGTAACCGTAACTTTTCCTCCTTGGCTGCTGTTAAAACCTTCATTCCCTTTCATGTTATTGATGCCCTAAGTGTCAGCCTTTTTTCTTTTCCTCTCTCAGGAGTTTCTGCTGCTGTCACTACAGGTTTTTTCTTTGTCCAACAATACAATGTTATAATAATTCTATCAATGCCAAACTCTAGTGTTTGTTTTCCAGCTGTTATTTGCCACATTCTCGTCTCTGTATGGTCTCCTCCTCATTCTGTCCTCAGCTTCCTGATTTCCCACTCCTCCAGACCCAATTCCTGCCACATGGCACCATGCTCTCTACCAGTGCCTGCTTTTCCTTCAGTTCCATCCCAGCTGCTGTTGTTCCACTCCTGATTTTCAGCCCAGACTCCTGTTTTCAGCTGCCATATAGAGCTTACATAAAAACTTCTCTTTTAGCATGTCATCTTTTCTTCAAAACAGGTGACAGCACCCTAAAGAAGACGTCTGGTAATGTGAATGTTAATGGGGGCAGGAATACAGTGTTAGTGACAGGAGCCCTTTAACAGGCAGCTTCGTGAGGTCTTTGTGATAAATCCTCCCTCCCTTGGCTCCACGTATCTGAGTGCTGAGAACTTGGTGTGTAAGAGCGTATGGCTTTCCCTGTTTGGAGAACTGTAGATACATATAAACATATATTTTAAAAAATGAATAGAAGTTAGTGTTTGTGTACCCTGGTGGGTGGCATGTTTCACATTTCTAGTACAGCTTTCATCAGCACTATACTGAACAAGCTGCTTTCCCTCTGTGCTTGATGGTGTGAGACTTGTTTCATCATCCTCTCTTGTGGCTGCCTTTTGCATCCATCTCTTTTCAGTGCAGGGGGTTCAGGCTTCAGCCATTTGCTGATTCAGGCTGAGTTTTCTCTGGGTAGCGTTTCAACCGTCTTAAAAAGGTAAGATCCTCTGCCATAGGTGTATTCTGGTGATCAGTCATGTCAGGAACGCAGTGCGTATTACAGCCCTTTAGAAAATCTTCCCAAATACCTTGATATGTGCCTTACAGAACTACAACTTGTACATGGTCTCTGAAGGTGTGCAGCAGTTCACAGAATCAAGTCCTGTGTTTTCAGTTCAGTGAGTACCTCATGACTGAGGCTGTACGTGTGCCTTCCTGTAGGACAGCTTTTGAGAAGAACTGGAAAACGTGGATCTTGTTTAGTGATCCGTGTTCCATGGACCCAGTGATCCATGGAATTAGTTGTGAAATTTCCATGGTGAGCAATGTACCAACATCATGGTGGTGATGCTCTAAAAGTATGTGATACCAAAATGATGAAGATAGCCAGAAACTCAGAGCAGTTACATTCGGAAGTTCTCTGGATGCAGAAGTTACCTGAGCCAGCCCCTGCTCCAGGTGGGTCTGTTGTCACATTACCTTTAGCACCTGCGTGGATGGAGAGTCTATAACCTTTCTTGGCAATCTGCTCCAGTAGTTGACTATTCTAATTTAACAAACTTTTACCAGGAAAGGTAAAATAGAAATTAATGGTGCAGTAGCTGCAATGTCTATATAACAGTTTCCCTGAGGTATCCCGATCCATTTCTCTACAATATTACCCAGCTTTTAATTTCCCTTTAGTCCCTGTCCATGCTCGTCCTCAGACCTCATAGTGCTGTCTGCATAGCTTGTCTTCCCTGCTAGGGAATGAGAAGGGACCTTTCAAGGGAGCAGCGTGTCCTTCAGCTTGAGGGTATTTCTCCCTGCACAGATTTTGTGTTATTTTGGTGACAGGGGTGGGATGAAGAGAAACGTGTTGGAAATTGGGTACTGTGGCTGGGCCATCTGAAGAAGGAAACTGGTACTTTGAGAAGAGGGGATGGAGCTGAGGTAAGTTAGTGGGAGGGTGGAGGACTGGGAGGAAGATAGATTGGAAGGGGGATTTTGGAAGGGGACAGGATTGAGGAAAAGCAGCAATGTAGTTATCTGCATTAAATCTAATTTTTTCTTACAAAATAACCCCTGAGCTTCCAAGCAGAGTGTTCTGCTAAGGCCTTGCTTCTGCTGTGCTTCCCAAGAGTTAAGAGAACAGTGTTAATTCTGGAGGGAGATCCTGTTTCTATTTTAAAGGTGGATTGTATGCTAACTATGCTGAGGGCTTCTTAAAAGGTGCTTTGCCAGGAGAGGGAATTCTCAATAGAGAAACCCAAATGAGAGGCCTTCAAAGTCCCGTTCCTGCTAGAATGATGGCAGAGCAGCATCACGAAGAGGCTCTGTAGCCTTTCCTCTCTGATGTATGAAACATTCTAGATGATTTGCAGCCTACTCCCACAAGGCATCCTGAAAATTGAGTGAATGGGAAGCGCTGTCAATACAAAACACCGCGTTAGCAGTTAAGAGGGTAAATAAACTTTGTTCCCCACCAGCATCTAGTACCGTAATTACTTAATTAGACTTGCTCCAAGCTGGCAGTACCTCCAAAGAAGTAGTCCCAGCAACCTGGTCTGGGATAAAACTTTTAAAGATGTGTTAATTTTGTTTGTTTGTTTGTTTGTTTTAACTGTGAGTTTTCTGTGCTTAATCACCATGGGGTACTTGAACACTGAAGAAAGGGCTGCTTCCATGCAGTGCTTGCTTAAGCCAGTCCTGTAGCTCTAGCGCAGGCTCCCATTTGTGGTTTATGAGCACTTTCTAGGTGAGAGTTCTCTGCCCATTTTAGGAGAGGGGGTATCGCTGGTGAGCAGGGAGCAAAGCTGCTTGTCTAAAGCCACTGATGTGGAGATGGTAGAGCGGCTCCTGCTGTCATGCTGGAAAATAGAAACTGGTTCAAAGTCACTTGGGTATATTTGGAAAATGTGGCTTGGATTTATTCTTTGAATACTGAATCAGTGTGCCAAACCTTGTAAGTACTGCTGGCATCCTGGAGGCATAAGCTCTAAATGGTCTACTTTGCTTTCACTGTTCCGTAGTTCCAGCTTAGTGAATGTGAGTGTCTTCATTGGTTTTTGAGCCCACTGATGAGTTTGCTCATTCAATGGCAGATTTTCAGATCATAGGAGAAAAAATAACTGCTTAGAAATTTAATTAGAAGTAAATTTGAAATCTTAGATTATTCTCCTCACCCTTGAATTACAACACAGCATGTCATAGAATCCTTTCAGATTCAATAGACTTCTTAATATCCCATATGGAAGCATGCCTGGGTGAAAAATTAGTATCCAGAGGAATGGCTGGTTCTGTGGGATGCAGAGTTGTGCCTGTCACTTAACAATCTCTATCTTGTTATTAACACATCTTGTTGTGAGATCATTTATTTCTTTAGATATATATCCTTATAGACAGATAGATAGATAGATAGATAGATAGATAGATAGATAGATAGATAGATAGATAGATAGATAGATAGATACAGATCTCTCGGAGCAGCTTAATGAAATAGTTGGACCATTCAGATTCGCTAACCAAGTATGTGATCACCAGTGTGTGATCCTGAACTTGTTGCTGGTACTGGAGGTGTTCATGCAGTGAAAGCCCTGTCACTGTTATGGGTGACCATGAGTGAATCGTCAGCTTCATTTTAATTCTGGGGGCAAAAAGGTATAATTATTTGTACCGTCATTAACACAATTTTTCCTTGTATGTGTTGTGTTTTAACCAAGCTGGTGGCTGAGCAGCACACATCCCCTTCAAAACTCCTGTTTGATGTGATACGGTGTGGAATATCCCTTCGGACTGTTTAATTCAGCCATCCTGATTCTGTTCCCTCCCAGCTCCTTGTGCCCTTCTCTGAGGGTGGCAGTAGCTCTGTACAAAACTGCTTAGAAGCAGCTATAAACTTTGATGTGTTATCAACATTGTATTTCTCCTAGAACCAAAGCGTAGCATCGTACCGGACACTCTGAAGAAAACAATCCCATCCCAGCTGGAATAAATACAACATGTTGGTTGAAGTTTAATTTACTGAATGCTACCTGAAGTTCGTAATAGCTTAATTAATTGAGATAACAATACTTATCTATTTCAAATAACTTTGTTGGGTTTTTTTGGCCATTGAATTATTTTACAGCTATCTCATTCATTCATTGCATCATCTGTGTGTGGAAGGTAACAAAAAATGTTTGTGACAGTTGCATAAAAATCCAGTTAATCTTGGAATGTATTTAACTCGTTCTAGTATTTAGATTTTGCACTAATGTCCTGTGAATGCTTTCTTTTTAGGTAGACAATGTTACTAGCTCAGATAAACCGAGACTCTCAGGGAATGACTGAATTTTCTGGAGGAGGAATGGAGGCCCAGCATGTGACTCTCTGTCTGACAGAAGCAGTAGCCGTGCAAGGTGAACATTCAGTTGAAATGTGTATTATTGAGTCTTTTCTGTTGGAAGGTCAGGTAGAACTCTACAACTCAAGCAGTGTATTCTAAATGAAGAATCTAACACGAATCAGCAGGTTATTCTTAGTTAGCTGAGATGAAGTTCACTGATTTAATTAAAAGTGATCTCTTAATTAAGGTAATAGTATAAATGTGTCAAAATAGATGCTCCAATAACTTAATTCTCATAGTGGTTTTACTGTTTTATACTTTGTAACTTCAGTATTCAGCAAAGTAAATTTTGAACTAGTTAAATTTTGAAATAGGCTGGTGATTTAGGATTGGTTAAACATTGTATTTTCTGACAGCTTTGGTATGATTTACACTGATAAAACCCTTTTCCTGAGTATTTTAGTCTAAATAGTTTTGCATATATTAATGGTGGGTAATAGTGTGCAAACCAAAATTATTGATTCAAATAGATATGCTGATTTCACTACTGGGACTCATGACCTAATTAATATTTTCCCTAAAACTTAAACTTTGCAGTCATTTATTTTCTAGTTAGAGCAAGTAACATCATGGCTGTCATGATTATGGAACGAGGTCTTGAACATATGACCACAGTGTATCTTCAAGGTTGAAAACCCAGAAAACCTATTAGTATATCTAAGATCATTGAGTTGTAAGGGATGTCATCATTTCAGAGGTGCTTAATTGGTGATTTTTAAATGCTGGTAATGGGAAATATGAACCTTTTGCCTTACTAGATGGTGACAACTTGGAAAACATGGAAGGTGTAAGTTTGCAAGCAGTTACCCTTGCTGATGGCTCCACTGCATACATACAGCACAATTCTAAAGGTAGGTAAATGACTGGAAGTTGATGTGTGTCGACATTGTATTCCTCTCTTTAACCCTGTCTTAGGTTGCAAACCCCTCAGGTGGTAAAACTGAGGAAAATTCACAGTGTTTTCAAAGCTGTATTCCTAGTTGGGGTGTTGCAGTAATAATATCAGATAAATATTTATTTCCAGTACTAATAAGGTGCAGTTATCAAATGCAGAACATAAGTGAAACACAGAAGCAAGATACTCTTTATGCATCAAACCCAAATACCAACATTCTGCCTACTGGATAGGAAATAAAATTTAGTGTTCTGCATTGGGTTTATTTATTTCAACCTTAATGCCTCGTAGCATTTATTTTATCCTAGAATTTTAAAGCCACTGTTTCTTAGCCCTTTACTATGCTTTGGCTTTAACAAGCAGTGTATGTCTGTGATATTTTACTGATATTCTGTCTGATCCAGGAAGTATCTGCTGTGTGTTTAAAGTGGGTTGTGTCACACTGTTAGATTCCTTAAGGCTACTCCATGTATTTCAGATGGTAAACTAATGGATGGCCAAGTGATTCAACTAGAAGATGGTTCTGCAGCCTATGTTCAACATGTACCCATGACTAAAAGTAGTAAGTGTAATAATACAAGACATATATTTGAAAGTATTTTATTACTGATAGGTACCAATATTAACTGATCAGTAATCCTTAAAAAAAAAAAAAAAAAAAAAAGGCTTGATTTCTTATTATTTTGCAAAGAATCTTGAAGAGAGAATTTTTCTAACTAATGGGTTTTCCAGCCTCTTTTCAAAGCATTGAAATTCTTTCTTCTAAACAGGAGACAGTTTGCGTCTGGAAGATGGACAAGCAGTTCAGCTGGAGGATGGAACCACAGCATTCATTCATCACACCTCCAAAGGTAAATGGTTTTTGAATAGTGATTTATTATTTCAGTTCAACAGAACTTCAGCAGTAAAACATGATGCTGTCTTTAGGCAATTCCATAATTCAGTGTGATTCGCATTGTAGTTTATTTGTTATTTCTGCTTAGTGGCATCTAGAAATTACTGCAATTGCTCGGATTCAGTTCTTTACTAGGACATCATATAGCTGTTATAAGCAGAATTTAAAAAAACACCAACTGTGTATTTATTTTTAAAGCCCTGGATCTCAATAAAGTAAGTAATGTCACATTAGTAGAGCAAGTAAGGCGTTGTACAGATTTCAGCCATAACTGCATGTACAACTGAGAAGAGAAAGCAGTTGAGAATGAATCAGTGAGTCTCTCTTGTAGAGACATGATGTACGTTTCAAAGATCATCTCTTCATGTCATCTTTAAGTAGTAGGGCTGAAAATGCGATGACTGACGGTCAAGAATGCAAACATTCATTTTAAATTATAGCCTGGATTTCTGTAGAAGCTGATTATTCTCACCTTAGGAGCAATCCTATTTCTTTTGAAAAAGTGAACACGCAGATATTTTAATAAACTAATGTGACAAAAATTACATCCCACTGCCAGCAACACTATTCAGAGGTTTTTTTGCATGTATTTTTGCATGACTCTGGTCTTAAAAGACCTTCTGGTCTTCTAAAATCTGATGTGTATGTGTCTCATATATTTTCATTTTAATATGAGTGGATAATGAATTGGAAGAATATTTGTGTTTGTGATTTCCTTTGTTAGTAAAGCTAGACCAATACAGAATTGGTTTTGCGTTTCTGCAAGTGTGCAGAAGTAAAAGATGTAAATAGTGTTGTCTTGAAAAAAGTTAATCTGTTATTTAGTGCTGTTTTATTTGGTTATATTTCTTGTAAGTATCAGACATGGATATGGCATTTGGAGACATATCCGAAGCAGCAGTAGTTTCTTGTGTTACCTATAGACATTGCTATTCCATTTCATTCATAAAATGTCATAATATTATTTCTCAGACAGTTACGATCAGAGTGCATTACAAGCAGTCCAGCTGGAGGATGGAACTACTGCCTACATTCACCACGCAGTGCAGATGCCACAGTCCGATACCATTTTAGCTATTCAAGCTGATGGCACAGTGGCTGGTCTTCATACAGGAGATGCTGCCATTGACCCAGACACTATCACTGCTTTGGAGCAATATGCAGCTAAGGTATGCTGAAAAACAGTTCACCTACCTGTAATGTTTTAATCTCATATCAATGATACTTGACAGCAAAAGCCCACTGTGATCAAAGAAATAAAATGATAAGAGAGACTTCAGACTCTTAAGAGAGAACACAGTGCCTCACTGTTATGTGTAGCTCTGGTGTGTGCTGTTGCATAAAGAGAACAAGAAATTGAACTCCAAAATGATGTGGAGTTGAGCTGATGTGCATAGTGATTCAGACAAGTAAAAAACTATTTTCCTTAAAACACATAGTGTTACAGAGGATGTAGTTTGGGAGGAAGGAACAAAATTGAATTATTCTTGACCAGAGACCATTGCTGATTCTTTTTTTCTTTCCTTGAGAAGAGTTGGGCTCGTTATCTTCAGTAAGGATATTACATAATAATGAAGTGTAAAAAACACGATTGGACAGCTAATGAATTAGAAGAAAGCTTCTCTGGTCCATGCTTTTAATGATAAAAATGTAATGTAAGGCTAAAAATTCATGTTCTCCACTTCAGTGGACTTCTGTGAAGTGTGGTCTAAATATGCAGCGAACAGTTCAGCTTTCATGACTTAATAGTTTCCGAGTGTCCTGATTCCTGGATGAGTACCATCAGTGCTAGTAGTGGTTAGGAGAGGAGTTGAATGAATTTTATTATTTGTTCTTGAGCATTACTGGGAATTGTCAGACTTTGGGAGAAGGCCAGTTAGGGTGAGTAAATGGCAAATACACCATTCTTTCCATGGTGTTTGTGTGCTATAATTGGGAAAAAAAACCAAACAAAACACATGAGAAAACCCATCAGATTTTGTTACATTTAGCTGTGCCTTAATGTTTCATACAATAAAAAGGTAATTCAAGGTTAGCTGTGCTGTAGTGACAAGCTTTTAAGCATTGCCAAGCTATTATTTCGTTTAGGTCTAAATCAATCTGAACTTTGTCCTTTTTAATAAGGAGCTTATTAATATAAATTTGTTATAAGAGTATGTTTCTGTTAAAATATATTTGCTTTTTTCTCCTATTCATCTCAACGTGTGTTTTTGAGTTCTGTAATGTGAATTAATATTCTGAAGTGTTCTTGTGTATACCTGGGAAAAACCCTACTTGTTTTCTTAAAGCTTTCATCTCAGCCTTATCCTGAAGTATATGCTAGAACTTCTCGAGAAAAATCAGTCGAAGTGAATTTCCAAGTACTGAATCTGCATGATGTACAAAAGCAAGTAGTAGCTGAATTGTTACACCCCTATATTTCTCTTAAAAGGAGAAATGCGGTTTTATGATTCTACTTCATGTCCATGTAGACTTCATAATAAGGCAGTGTATACTTTTAATAGCAGATGGTTTAGGACATTGGAAGAGGTACAGAAAGGGGCAGCAATGGTGACCAAACAAATGAAATATATGAGGTAAGGATATGAGAGAATTTTATATGATTTTAAGTGGAACAGAGTCGTGACTTGACATTGTCTTTACCAGTTTAAGAACTGGGGAACATCAGATAAAACTTGGGTCACAGGTTCAGTGACAACAAGGGAAAGATACTTTTTCAAACAGCACAAAGTTAAGCCATGGGACTGCTTGTAGGATGCTGCTCATACTAATTACATCCCTAGATTCAAAGGGTAATTAGACAAATTCATGAAAGAAAAATGTATCTGGGGCTGTTAGGTAGAAGCATGTGATTTCTAGTTCAGGAAATTCCTAAGCCACAAATTGCTTGGAGGTTGGGAGAATATTTCTGGAAATGTTCCGCTAAAAGAAGACCACAGGGAAGCTCAGTGGAATTGGCGGAGCACACTCATTTTTACATTCAGTTTTCATCACCTCTTACTTCTCTTTTAGGCATAGTACAATTTCCAACATATCTTACAGAGTGTGTGTAAAGACTAACTGGAATCCTCTTAATTTTAGGCTTAGTCAATGCCATCTTCCTCTCAAAGCAGCCATGAACAAATAGATTATTGTTCTTGGTCTGCATAAAGTCAGAGGATATGTAGTGGAATTGCAGATAGGAATTGTGACTAGATTTAGGGGTACCAATCTCAGCCTTGAGTATAAGAGGGTATTTTGAATGTGAGCACTCAACACAGAGTCAATTACTGAAGTGGGAAACTTTGTAATGTACACCTCAAATTAGTGTTTTTTACTACAGTGACTACTGTTCTATGAGTTAATGCATTTGAAAGCATATTAAGCAATCATTTCAAATATTTTAGGTTCCTTGGAAAACACAGACACCTTTCTCTTCCTATAAATTTGTACTTAAACCTTAAGAGCAACACGCAAGATACACACGTCCTTTCTTACCTGTTGTAATTTCACTATAATGAATTAAGAAGTGATATATTGTTTAGGTACTTTGACTCTAAAGGAGCTGTGCTGTTTGGAACAAGTGAACTGTGCTTAACACAGTGTGAGAGATGCTGTTGTACTATAAAAAAAAAGTAAATGTTTTCTTTCTCTCAGAACTCAGTATTATCGATTTTTAATAATTTAACATAATTTCTTCAGATTTTTCATTTAACACATTCAGTTCTTGCAGTCTTTTTGATGTCATTTTAAGACAGTCTTGAGGTGCTTTCCTTACCTGCAAATGGTGATTTTCATGTGAATGAATGTATTGTGGGACAACCTGGTTTCAAGAGGGAGCCAGAGAGCTGTGAATGAATAAGCCCCCATGAACTGTCTGACTGTTAATCTGTCTTTCAGGTGAATAAAAATAACTTGTTTTTCCCATATCAACCTCATTTTTCAGGTATCTATTGATGGAAATGACAGTGTCAGTAGCACGGCAATGATAGGTGAAAATGAACAAGAAAAAAAAATGCAGGTATGTAGCACAATACCAAATACCTACATGCATGTTTCTTCAGTCTTCTCTGTGCATAGTTTGACTGTCTGTGCTTAATCTACTGCTCTGTAGATGACATTGCTTCGAGTGAACCCTAGAGGAGCAGACAGATATTTCCAGTTCTTTTTCTGCTATCATGTTGAGATTACTTAGAGGTATAAAAAACTTACTGAGGTGAAGGTATTAACGTAAAAGTTCTAATAATAATAGAAAATACAGGTAAAAATTATGAAGTCTCAGGCCTTTTTTACTTTAACCAGGAATCTGTAAAATCCTAATTAGGAACAACAACAAAAACGAATAACAAAACCCTATGCCCTCACATGTTCACATGGCATAGAAATGGCCAAGTCATTGCACCGAGAAGGATTTGGTCATCAAAGAATTGGTGTTCTTCCTTTTTGTTTAATTTCAGAGGTGATGAAGTAGATGAGCATGGAAAAATATCATCAGAGGTAAAATATGTTACAATACCTGTGAAAGAGGGAATTATAGGCTCACCTCTGGCAGTGACCTCAAAGTTCTGTCTTCTGCATTTTTTTTAATGTTAGGTCCCACAACATTTAAAACCAGTGACAATCCACAGTTGTCTAAATGGCGTGCGTATGGGAAATTGGTACTCACAGCCTGAACCTCTGATTAATCAGCTGAGGCAAGTGTTGGGTCAGCTGCGGGAGCACAGGTGAGAGTAATCTAGCTGTGCTTCTGGAAGGAGTGGAGCTTGAGTCCATCTCCTCTAGACTTCATTTAAGGGCTGACCACCACTAAGGCAGCATCTCTTGGGAGATTGCTCCTTGATGGAGATTGCCTCAGAGGTTCCCAGTAGACCGAAGGCTTCCATAGGGGTGAGATTTTCCTGTAAATAACCTTTTGGATATTTACTACCATCTTTTCATTATTGTCACTGTACAGTGTGACTGTGAGGGGAGAGAAAGACCAATTTAGAAGTTATCAATGGTATTAAAATGTATCCCATAAATATAAATCAAGAACTTCTGGAGTTTTGTACAGTACTAAGCTACAACTCTATCAAAATGCAGAATTCAAGGAAGAATAGAATAAGATTTGTTTGGCTTTAACTAGAAGTAAACACCTATTATGCAAAACAAGCTGTTACAGATATCCAGTTACATGATGATTTCAGCCTCAACCCTAAAACAGTGAATCCAAAGGTTGCTTTACCTTGCACTTCATATGGCAACACATATGGCTGTACGGAGGTGTGCTGATCTTATGGAGCAGGACGTGTTCCAAACAAATAGCAGAAAAAGATCTGATGTTTCAACAGGTGTTTAGGCTCAGGCACAAAGTCTGATACCCACCCACCCCCCAGTAAGGTGACTTCATTTGGCTGACCAAGGAAGTGAGGGTCCCAGCTATTGGTTGTTTCTGAAAATATTTTTAGTGATTATTTCTTGGCATGATTAAGTACCTACTTGTAACTCATTTAGTAGTAATGTATTACTTAAGATACTTCATCTAAATTTGAAACTATTTCATTAAATAAGTGTGTATTTATAAATTCTTCAAAAAAACCCAAACAAACAAACAATCAAAGTAACTGAAGAACAGAACAGATGTTATGCTGCTGAGTAGTCATTCAGACCATTTGTGTGTGGATAAGGTTTTCACCATAGAAAAAAATAAAGCATAAAACCTCTTTATTGTTTGTACAGATGAGAACAAAAGCCTTTGTGTGACCTAAAGGATATCGTGCATTATTGTTTTTTACATCTGCCATAGCCATCTGTTGACATGAAAAGCAGAATCATGTGACTGCTGTGTGTGTACGTGATCTAAAAATCTTACCTGAGATCTTAGTTACCTTTGTTGTCCTCCTGTGTTACCTGTCTGAGCTGAGTTAGGATGCATTTGTGATTGCCTTCAAAATAAAGAATTTCTGAGCTTTTGTCTATTTAATTGGTAGAAAACAGTTCTCTGGAAGAAAGATCAAATTAGGGAACATTTGAATAAATTGGGCATGTGCATACATCTACTGGACCTAATGGGTCTAGTGTAATTGCCATATATTGCATAATAATTGCTGATAGAGCTTGGTAATGTTGCAAAGCCACTCTTGCTTTTCTTTGAAGGGCTGTGGTGTTCAGGGGAAGTTTCTGAGGACTGGAAGAAAGCAAATGTTATTCCTATTTCAAGATGTGTAAGAAGGAGGATCTAGAGATCTATAGATCCACCGGCCACACCTGAGTCCTTAGCAATTCACCTGAGTCCTAAGCAATTAGGTGAACAAATGATCTTACAAGCCATCTTCAGACATGCTGGCAGTTGGGAGTAGTCAGTGTGGATGTGGGAAGGAGAAATAATGCCTGACCAACCCAATCCCCTTTTATGACAAAATAATAACCTTTGTAGTTATGAGAACAACTGATATTGTTTATTACCCACATGAAATGAGCCAACAGGAATCTCGGAAAGTTTAATAAAAAGAAGTGGAAAGCCATGAACCTGGGAAGTGTAACCCAGAGCACTGGTAGAAAATGGAGAAACTGGGGATCCTTGTGGACAAGCTGACTGTGAACCAGCAGTGTGCCTTTGGTAAAAAACAAAGACCACACATCAGCAGATCAAGGGAGGTGATCTTTCCCTTATCTGCTATGCTGGTGGTACACGCTGGAAACGCTTGGCCCAGTTCTGAGCTTTCAGGAATGCGTGGACATAGTGGAGTAAGTCCAGTGAAAGACTGAAGATGATTAAAGGCTTAGAGTGTTTGACAGACGAGGAGAGGCTGAGCAAACTGCAACTATTCAGCTTCCAGCAGAGAAGGCCAGGGGGAATTTACCAATAAGTAGAAATACCTGACGTGGGCGTACAAAGATCACAGAGCCTGGCTCACAGTGGTGCACAGTAGCAGGATAAGAGGAAATCTGCGTACACTGAAATGCAGGACGTTGTGTTTAAACTTGAGGAGAAAAACTTCTTGTCTTCGGTGCTGGTGTAGGTTGCACAGGTTGTAGTGTCTCCATCCCTAGAGATACTCAGAGCTCAGCTGGGTACTGCCATGAACAACTTGCTGCAGCTGATTCTGCTTTGAGAAGAGGTTGCATTAGGCTGTCCCATCATACTGATGCTGTGGCATGTTCTTTGGCAGCGTGGAATTGAATTGGATTATGGAGAAAATAAAAGTAGTTTGAAAGATACACTTGTAAAAGTTGTAGTTACTTTGTATACAGTTGTATCAGTGTGTTTACATTTGGTCTTCTGTGGTTTTTTTCAGTCTGTAAGAACATTCCTTGTTTATTAGCATAACAAAAAGCCTTTGATAGGGGTCTAAGCTGTATCATGAAGCTATTCTGTGCATTTTCCTATTGTATCTTGCAAGAAAGCAGAGTAGAACCTAGCTTCATTTGCACCCATTAGTTTGATCGAAATACGTGCGTCACTGACGAAATGCAAAATGCTTTCCTTCATTTTTAGAAAGTGCTCATTATTAGTGCATTTAATTATTGGATGGCCTTTGTGTGAACTTATCTTTGAAGGCAATCTGATTTATAACTAACCTCCCTTAGGAACAAAGCCAGTGCCTTAGATGTGTAATCTCTGTGTAAGCCTCTTCTTTCTAACACTCATCTTACTGCTTCACCTATTTTTCAGATTATTTAGTCTTATTTAGTGTTATTTGTCTAATTAATGCATTCATTTAGAAGTTCTAGCTCCAAGTTAAATATGTTTTACAGCTTCTCTCTTTGAAAACTCATTTTTTATTTCATTTACCGAGTGCTACAAAATATGTAGCGTAGCAAAGAGAAACAAAAGGAAACCTGTTAGAATAAGCTTTGACTGCAAAACAGTGTGTGACTTTCTTGATCCATTGTATTTTTTTAATCTTTTCTTTTTCAACTTCAGATTGTCTTGCAGGGACATGGAACGAGAGTGGCTGCAAAATCTCAGCAGAGTGGAGAGAAAGCATTTCGCTGTGATTATGATGGCTGCGGAAAACTGTACACAACAGCTCACCATCTGAAGGTAATGAGATGTACAGTAAGCATTGTTACTTTGCAAGTGTGATTGATTTATTTGTTTATTTGACAAATTGTTTGCTTGAAAGTGATGGAAATTAACAGGAAAACAACTGCGATGGTGCTGTTTTGTCAAGCGTTTATTTGGTTGGACTTAAAATAATCAACGTAAGAGGACCTGTAGAAGTGCTCAGTGTAGTCAAAAATGAGAGAGAAGTCTCTGATGCATGCATGCTTTCTTTAATATAGTTGGCCATTGTTTTGGCCATTCCACATATATTTACAGAAATGTTTTTTGTAAGACTGACTTGTGGCGCGAGTGGTAGGAATGCCGCGTTGCAACACCGGAGGCCCTGGGTTCGAATCCCCCCTGTGGCGCAAGTGGTAGAAGTGCTGCTCTGCTACACAGAGGCTCGAATCCCGGGGGGTTGGACTCGATGATCTCTAAGGTCCCTTCCAACCCGCACGATACTATGATACTATGATGATGATGATCTTAGAAGAAGATACTTCACAGAATCACAGAATTGTAGGGGTTGGAAGGGACCTCTAGAGATCATAGAGTCCAACCCCCCTGCCAAAGCAGGTTCCCTACACCATGTCACACAGGTAGGTGTCCAGGCAGGTCTTGAATATCTCCAGAGAAGGAGACTCCACCACCTCCCTGGGCAGCCTGTTCCAGTGAAGTGGAAGTTCATGGCTTTCCATACTTGTAGTTTCAAGGGAAACAAGACTCCCTGTGTGAATTTTTATCACTGACTTAAAAAGACGACATTTAAATGTGAATCCTGGGAAAAGAAATAAAATGTATTGTCTTTGAGAATAAGTTTTTTCTGTGCTGAAGTAATCAGATGCAACATTTGGTTAAATGAGCGTGTTGGATGTGTTGGCAGGTACATGAAAGGTCACACACAGGAGACAGACCGTATCAGTGCGAACATCCTGGATGTGGCAAAGCTTTTGCAACAGGTAATCCTTTGTAGACTAACTCTTCCTGCCTTTTAGCATTTGTCTGTATAAAATAAGTTTATAGTTACCACTGTTTGTTTTTCTTAACTGCTAAGTATAGAACCTAGTTGGGAATCCATTTATGAGAACTGCAGAAAAAGGTGGTGTTTTATCTAATTAAGCATACAGAAAAGAGGGAGGATTTAATTGTTAGTTACTGAAGAGGTAACGAGGTGAAGCACTTGGCACTTTCGTTTGGTCTTCACCTGTCATGCTACGGTCAGATTTTATCTTGAAAAAAATAGGCCTTCTTTATATGGAACTAAGAGTGTAAATTACACAAGGTGACAAAATAAAGCTGAACCTGCTGGGTAGAGGAAACTAAATAATATTCTGATCCAGAGCTGAACTTTGGTGGGAGCTGCTTGAAGTGTTTGTTATCACATTGTATCAGGGTGATGTTTCTCCTAAAGTGAACACTGTCTTTTGTACAGACGACTCCATTCATAAATGATACACTTCCTGAGATTTGATTTGATGGTGTGGGATGTAATTATAAAGGATGGACCATTGAAGGTGGTACAAAAAAGCAAAACTTGTTTCAAATTCTTTTACTTTGAATGTAGATTAGCCTGATTCTTAGAAAAGTTAGACTCTAGATTTTCTGTAAAAACTGAGATGTTTGTGGAACTCCATCTGATGTAATAGATTGAACAGTTTTTCTTTAAATAAGAAGCACAAGAAATGCTGATGAGAAAGGTCAAAAGACAAACAATCCCACTTAAAGGGTTGTACCTACATTTAATTATATAGTGAGTTTGTGCAGAGATTTCAAAACAATGTAACGAAACATTATTTTCCAGTGCAACAGACTGCAGCTCTTAATAGCTTTTTGTCTAATGCTATATTTTTGGCCAAAGCCATTTGTACCCCCTTACTTCAGCCTTTGATATGGTTCGTGTTACACACTGAACGTTTTCAGCTTAAATATTAAGGACTCCGCTGTGTTGGATCATGACGTACTGTTTATTTTAGACGTAAGAGTGAATTGAAGCATCAGAAGATAGAATAAATATTTACCTATGTTATAGTAATTGCAGTTTATCCCTTTGAAGGGAGTGGGAAGTGTAATTTCCTAATAAATGAGGGAAGGAGGAATTCATAAACTGAATCAGGAATTTTGTTGCTCTGTATGGTAGAATGAAATGCTTGTAAAGGGTAATGGCTTCTGTCCATCTTAATTTTGTACTTGGGCTGTTTTAACATCCTTTCTGACCTTCAGGGTATGGATTAAAAAGTCATATCCGAACGCACACTGGTGAAAAGCCGTATCGGTGCACAGAAGAAAACTGCACCAAGTCATTCAAGACTTCTGGAGACCTACAGAAACACATCCGAACCCACACAGGTAGGATTACTATCGTTTTGTTTCTCCAAGTTAATTCACTGAGGTGGATTTCTCTGATTCACATTGCTTAGAAAAGCGTTTACATGTCGGTGCTGCCATTGCAGACTGACATCGTTTGCAGTTTGGTTTGCAGCTGTAACATAACAAGGGGCCTTTCCTCAGTAAGGTAGCTCACCTTTTAGAAGTGTTTTGGTGCTTTAAGATAAATTGAAAGCTGGGTACGTGATGGCTGTTA
The DNA here is from genome assembly GCF_054131305.1 of Coturnix japonica. Taxonomy (NCBI): domain Eukaryota; kingdom Metazoa; phylum Chordata; class Aves; order Galliformes; family Phasianidae; genus Coturnix; species Coturnix japonica. Next base: position 15,958,028 of record NC_140667.1, on the reverse strand, counting down.
GTTCCCAGGTTGTTGCCCTTCTCGCAGCAGAAAAAATAATAAAAAATACGGTATTAAACTTAATGGAAGTTCCAAATGTGTGAAAATTAAAACTGAAGTCCTTTGTGGAAATAGGTGGGAGTTGTGTGTGCTTATACGTACCCTGTGTGAGTTTCAAACCCTGTGTGAGTTTCAGTAGTGCACTGATGGAGGCAAATGAGTCCCCTCGCTTTGCTGATGCAAGAAAATCTCGGTCACCTGGAAACAGGTCACTTTTCTAGCAACTCCATTAGAAACACAAAGGCAAACCAGTCGGGTGACATTCCTGCAATCGCTGAAGAACAATCGGCGTTGTGGTTTGTGACTGCAGCCCTCCTTGAGGCTGTAATTGGAGGTTCTGCCTCCCGATGGGGATCAGGGGAGCCATGGTAACACAACATCGAGGCTGTATACTCAGATATGCTCTGTCTTGGCAGAAAAGTGGAAAACGTTCATGAAACAGCGGCCTTAAGGAGTGAATTATAGTTTCCTCTGCCAAGAAGCTGACTGCTTTGGAGTTTCGTGGTATTAATGTCTGTGTCAGGACTTCATTTTTCATTTCTGTTTCCAAGTACTTAGAACTGTATCTGTAGTGGTAATCTGCCCTCTCTTGCTCCGGGACTCCTCTCTTTGTTGAACAGTAAGGCGGGGGCAATGTACTTAGCTCTACCCAGTGCGAAGTTCCAACAGGACAGCGTGTTGGATGGCTCGCACTTCTCCAGAGTCAGTCCCTTTGCTCTCCCCCAAAGGAGCTGTGTGCTCTGCTAGGTCTGAAGGATCAGAGAGATTAGGCAGGGGCTGGCTTCATCTAGTCTTCATGGTGAAGGTTTTGGAGGAGCAATCAGTTATTGTGTGTAAATTTAGTGCAGAAATGGACTTAGGAATAAAAAATTCTGTGTTTGTGATTGCTTTGGCTTTTGAAACTTGAATTTCAGTGCTACATCTCTTTAAAAATTTGTCTCAGCCAAAGGTAAAGTGCTTTCTGTGGTATATTTTACTGATTTGTCTGTACACTTTTTGTACTCTTTTGTAACTTTTCTGTGTGTACTTTTTCTCTTTTTCAGGGGAAAGGCCCTTTAAGTGTCCTTTTGAAGGATGTGGCAGATCGTTCACAACATCTAATATTAGAAAGGTTCACATCAGGACACATACAGGTGAAAGACCTTATTACTGCACAGAGCCAGGATGTGGGAGAGCTTTTGCCAGCGCAACTAATTATAAGAATCATGTGAGAATACACACAGGTATGTGAATGATGTTTTGTGTTTTGAAATGGATCCTGCTTGGGAGAGTCTCCTTTTTTGAACACCATTTTGGTGCGTTGTAATTGGATATAGTCATGTTTATGTGACTTGACCTGGTGCCTTTGTTTGGGCCTTATCTTCCCTAGTATGAGGGTAGTTTGGCTCACCTTTGTGAGTCACCCTTTCACTTTGATTGTATTTTCAAGATTCTGAAACATAGAAGGTAGTGATAGCCATATCATCTTGTAAGCCTTACATTTTAATGCAAGTGTGGATAAGTTTCTTGGAGAACTTATGAACCAGATTAGCTTTATAGTTTGTAATGTAATTTAGACATCTGTTTCATTGATTTTTTTGTTTTTATTGGGAAGTGTTCTTAATATTAAACCATAATTATTTAAATGTATGCTTCCTATAGATTATTCAAAGCTTAATGACTCAAGCGAAAGAAAATTTACAGCAGAGCAGCAGTACAACTAATAATTGAGGAGAAGTACAGAGCTTCCAGTAATTAAGGAACGAAATTGTCAGTGCTGTGCAAAACTGATGTTTAGGTTGACACCTTTCCAGAAGCCCAAAGTGCTGTATCACTCGGTGATGCAGTTTGCATTTGCCTTCATCCTCAGTATCAGTTTCTAAAGATTCTGCAAATTGCAGCTTTTAGACTGCATCATCCTGTACATTTTATATGGAATGACAGGGAGAAAAAAGGGCCCGACTTTCACTGGCAGATTAAAAAAATAAGTACATAAAAAAAGACCAATGAGAGGCTGCATTGATAAACTTAGTGAGCTTCACTGTTGCCTTTGGAATTGAAATGGGGTTGGTAGTGGAAGTGTGTCACTAAATACCCTACACATTCATTGACAATCTGTCTGTGCATTCTGGATAACATCCTCTCCTTCTCTTTTCTGTACAGGGGAGAAGCCCTATGTCTGTACAGTTCCTGGTTGTGATAAACGTTTTACAGAGTATTCCAGTCTATACAAGCATCATGTTGTACATACTCATTCCAAACCATATAATTGTAATCACTGTGGAAAGACGTACAAGCAGATTTCTACACTTGCTATGCACAAGCGGACAGCACATAATGACACAGAGCCCATTGAAGAGGAACAAGAGGCTTTTTTTGAGCCACCACCAGGTTAGAGTTTCAGTCTTTGAATCTCTTGTCGTAACAAATGGGCTGAATGATATTATGCTGTTTATAACCAAGGAAATTAAAGTGTAGATAAGAATCTGAAGAACTTAATAAATGTTATTGAACTTCTTTGTGGGACTTTTTAGTGTGCTGGTCAACTTGTAAACAGAAACCGAGAGAGTAATTGACCAGATCATAAACTGATTTTATAGCAGGCTGGAGATAAGAGAGAGTTGAGAAATTTGAGCTACAGTCTCAGCAAACCTGCTATAAACAATTCTGCTATAAACGTGAATGTGTGAAGGGACCTGCAAGAGTCTGAAGTGTTTGTCTGCAACCTACTGGATTTTACTGAGGCATCATAGTTGCTGGAGGTCTTTTGTCAGGAATAAAGGCACTGCCTTGTGAAAAGAAAAAATCTGTCTGTGCAGCACTTCAATACTGTGGTGGTTTTGTGACAGTTAATAGCAGTATCTGTGAATTTATGTCCTAGAGGCAAAGATGAAAATAAGCTAAGAACGTTTGTCGTGTTATCAGTAGTATCTTGTGACTATAAACACGAGGCTAAAAGAAATACTGTGAGAGAACAGTTATTACTTTGCAAACTGTGATTTGTCTGAAGATAGAAAATGCAGACGCAAAGGGTTCTGTTTTACTACGTGTATTTGGGAAGCAGCACTGAACGCCTCAAGCAAATTTGCTGTGGTCTCATGCTGTCTTTTGAGGGAGTTACAGGATTCTTCTACTGAAGTTAAACATTTATTAAGATAATTAACTGAAATCTTCACACAAAGGCATCGCTGTATTCCTCTGTCTGCTCGTTAATGAATAACTCTTTTAAAAACTGCCATTTGTGTTCTCATGAAGGCTCCTGTATGGAAAAGTCAGCATTTAAAGATTGAACTAGAAATGGTTTGTTGCCTTTTTAATGTTTCAGTATAAACTAGTAATATACTTTTGTTATGAATAGTGTTTGTATATCTTTTTTCTCATCTTTCAACTATCCTTTTTGGACTGAAGCATTTTAAAACCATCAAACCAGGTTGGCATTTGTTCCTTGTTGGTTATCTTTCCTGCCTGTACATAGAGTACCCAAACTGAACTATTCTCTTGCCTTCTTTGTATCAAATAGGTCAAGGGGAAGATGTTCTGAAAGGCTCGCAAATAGCCTATGTGACAGGTGTAGAGGGAGAGGACGTAATTTCTGCACAGGTTGCTACAGTTACTCAGTCAGGATTAGGTCAACAAGTAGCGCTAATTGCCCAGGATGGAACCCAACATGTAAGTAAACGTTTTGCTGAAAAGGTGACAAAAATATGTTGAGAGTTTAAGCTTGTGCGTTGTTGATAAATCTGTGCTTTGATTTCTCATGGAAAGAAACTTCTTTGAAGATTATTCTATCTGTATGCTTAGGATTGGATCTCCTCTGGAACGCCTACATTCAACCATATATCCTCTTATCTGAAACTATGTTGATACAATCTTAGACTTTTTGGTCTGTCCTGTTATCTATATCACTGGAAGTCCATTATACTCACACTGTAGGCAAAGGCTGTATAACAACTGTTACATGTGCAACATGGCTGCTGAGGTTTCCCAGAGTTTCCTGGTTATTCTGTTAATACCTGATAATAGTGGAATAATATCACTGGTATCACTGTTGCGTTGTTTGTGGGTGCTTTTTAGAAAAATAATCTACTTCGACCCAGTGCATGTATTACAAACTGGTAGTATTCAATTCTTACCATTTCTGACATAAACATGAGAAGATCAGGAAATAGAATGGTACTACATACACCTGAATGTTCCTTGGGATAGGTTTTTTTGAGGAATGGGTAAGAAACCCACTGAGTGTGGATTTCAGCACATTTTTTAAGTTTAATTCTGGTAATACATTAAATGTATACAGGGAAAAAAAATTATATTTCAGCTGAGAAAGGTAGCTACCGTGCCAGTAGGATATAAAAAACATCTAATATTAGAATTGGGTATGAAATAATAAAGGGGACCGTCACACTGCCAGCCCCTAACACTGCAGCAGCACTAAGAAACCAACATTTTAGCCCCTGGAAATGAAGGCCTTTGAAAGCCATAACATGGAGTTCTTTTCACATCTATTAATCCTTCAGTTTGATTTCAGTTCTGGAATGTTTTATTGCCTTCTGAATCATGCATCTTATCAAATCACCGACTGATGCTCTAATACATTTATATTGGAGACATCAGTAATTTATATCAATTTTTAAATGATATTTTTAATTGGTGGTTTTAATTCTAAGTCCTTACCAAACCTCTTTAGTGACTCCATTAAGATAAAAGCATGTGATGCAACTGCTTTGAGTCTCACTGACCTCTTGTGTAAGACCCGTGCATAGATAACCTCACATGGAGTTCTCTGGGGTATGATCTGACTGACATGGAGTTCTAGACTCTAACTGAAAGCACACAGCCTCCTTCTCAGCCATAACTGTATTTCTGTAAAGAGATACATGGGGTGTTAGGTATCCACCAGTAAGATGTTTGTAATGAGGGCTCTTCATCCAAGAGTGGAAATTGGCCAGAGAGTGACGGTGATTCTCAGGAAATGCACGAGTACATCAGGAAGTAGAATAATAGATGCTAGGACTTGTGGACAGTATGTTACTGTATATGGGACTTAGGGTATTTTTTTCAGTGCTATTATAAGTTGCCTTTTCATTCTGAATTGTCAGGCAGTTTGTTTCACATGAGGAAGGTGAACTCGCACCTTCTGCTGCTGAATCAAGTAGTGGGAACGTGTTTGCTGCTACAGTGCAAAAGCAAACTCTGTTTTTTTTTTTCAAATCTCAGTTAAAAACACCTGAGAACAGCATTATGTTGCTGAAAGCTCAGACTCAGGTATGACTTGAGCAGCAATTAAACCTTTATTACTTCAGGAATTATGTTATGTTTCAGGTCAACATATCTCAGGCAGATATGCAGGCCATTGGAAATACAATCACTATGGTAACACAAGATGGCACCACTATCACAGTCCCTGCCCACGACGCCGTCATCTCTTCTGCAGGAACACATTCTGTAGCAATGGTTACTGCAGAAGGCACCGAAGGACAGCAGGTAAAAAATTATCCTGTGTATGTAAGTAACGTTCCTTTTGGGATGGTATAACAAAGGCACAAAAGTCATCGCAGTATTCAACACCAGGCTGTATCATTCCCATCAGACTACAATGTGTTCTGTTCCATTAGCATGCAGCAACAGGATGCTTTAAAAACAATAATTGGCCCCCAAGAAAAATTGAGGTACTAGTTTGATAATTCATGTAGGTATACATAAGAAATAGAAATGCTAAGCATTTCCCCCAGAGTCACACAGTAAACAAGTGGTAAAGCTAAACGTAGAATCCAGTGTGAATTCATTGCTTAATATTATGGGATTGTAATCTGTTTTGCAGAGAGAAATGTTTGTAAGTATACGTTCGCAGTTTTGCTATTAATATACAGTAGTTAACTTTTTTAGTACAAATACGGTGATACAGCTTTTCATATGTAAGTGAAAATACTGGTCTAAAAATGTGCCGTGTGAAAACAAATATATTTACTTCTCTGTATGAGTGTATGCATTCCATGTATGCGTAGATAATCACAGCCTCACAGATACAGTTATTGAACTTCTGTGCTGTTCTGAAGATAGATGTGTTTTGAGGGCTAAGAGATGACACTGAGAAACACAGTGATGTGAGCTTTCTTAAAAAATGACCTGCTCTGCAGGTTAAAATTGTGCTCATGAGTAGCCATAGCTTTGAATGTAAATTTAATGTTGAAGATAACAGTTGTATGAAGGGAATATAGGTGAATTTGTGTGCCCCGGTGGCGCAAGTGGTAGAAGTGCCGCTCTGCTACACAGGAAGCTCGAATCCGGGGGGTTGGACTCGATGATCTCTAAGGTCCCTTCCAACCTGCACGTGACTATGATACTATGATACTATGAATATCTCGAACCATCCCATTGATTCTCATTCTTTGCTCCTGAAGGTTGCCATTGTGGCTCAAGACTTAGCAGCGTTTCATAGCACCTCGTCAGAAATAGGACATCAACAACACGGGCACCATTTAGTAACCACAGAAGCTAGACCCGTTACATTGTTGGCTACATCCAACGGAACACAAATTGCAGTACAGGTAAAATGGAAATGATTTTTTGGAGTGCTTTTTGCTTCTAGAGCTAGGAGCTTCTAGTTGTATAACTAGATCAATGTAATAAGCTTGGCTCCCCTGAAAAAAAATAGTCAGTAACCATATAACTTTGTATTTTAAATAGTATATAGTATTAGAAAGAAGAATAATAAGCACCTGGTTTTCCAAATCTATTTGTAGAACTTTGAAAAAAAAAATAAAATAAAAAAAATATATATATATATGTTGTTTGGGGAGGGCTGAAGTTAAGGGCATCTGAATCTTTCACCAGAGAATGATGTTCGTACTGTTGGAGAGTCAGTAGGTCTTTAGTGGAAGAGTGTGTTCATTCATCCTTCAGCATTACATGTTGAGGTGATCAGGAACGCCACACTGTCAAAGTTGAATTGCTATGAACATGCCTATACAGATAAAATAATAATTTCCTCTCTAAACTGCTGTAGAACGGAACAGTGGTAATGGGACTGTTTCTTTATATAATCAGAATTCCTCAATAGATGCACACTGTATATATTATATGCTGTTGTTCCATAGAGCTTATTTTCTCAGAAGAATTAAGGAAACTGAAAGCGTTTGTTTGGTTTACCAGATCTGAAATGTAATTCAGTGGCTACTGTGAATTTCAGAAGCCTTATGTTAGCTTTGTTCTGTCAAGTGAAATTATTATCTGCCTAAATCATGTAAGTTATTATATGTAATGAAATGCATTTGCCATGCAGCAGTTCTCTGAAGAAACTGAGTTTGGTAAATACATAGAATCTCAGTTAAATCTGCTATCAGAGGATCTCCTGGTTTTCCTGCTGCTTAGATAGCTGCTACTGTAGATGACCCAGGAGAGATGTGACAGTACTGATCACACTTACTTGTGCTCACTGCCCATCGGTATTTTTCCCTTTGGTGTCACCTTACAAAACTGTAAAGAAAAATCAATCTGTGTAAAAAGTTTAGATTTATTTATGTTTAAATGCATTTGTTTCAGCTTGGAGAACAACAGTCCCTGGAAGAAGCCATTAGGATAGCCTCCAGAATACAGCAGGGTGAAACACCAGGCATTGATGATTAACTTCTAAAACTGCTACCAGAACAATAGATTGAAAGGTATTTTATTTTCAAACTACAAAGGTCCATGGCAGCAGCAATCCACAAAAACTTTGAAGTTCCCTGCTCACTGGTACTGTGTACACATTTTATGCAAGAGCAAAGAACGTTTTGTAAGTGTTGTGTACATAACCCCGGGAATGGACTGACATCATCTACTTCCAACTGTTGTATATTCAGGAATATGGAATTAGGATTATATAGTAAATTTCCTTGTTATCCTTTCATCAGATTTCAGACTGGTCTACAAGCAAGTTAAAAACAAAACGGAAGTATTGGAGTTAATTTTTAGTGTCATGTACAAATAATGAAGGCATTACTGAAGATTTGAAGTGTTGTAAAGACTATGACAAAATCATAATTTCAAGAACCCTTTCAAGTTATAAAGAAGACAGAGTCTTTTCAGTTGTTTTCCATAAATGGAAAAGTCATGGATTTTGAGCCTACTGCAAACCTTCATATTTTGATTTGTTTCATACAGATTTGAATACTCTTTAGATTGCCCCCTCCCCCCCATTCACTGTAAATACAGATTGTTAATGCTGGGAGTGCTAATTGTATTATCTTTAAATTGGATTATGTACAAAGGAGAAACTTTGGTTGTTCGATATTAAAAAAAAGTAAATCTAATGATTTCGTTTCTTTACATACTTTACTTAAGATGTTACTCTGAAATTATTATGCAATAAAAGATAACAAGATTGTATTATCTAGATAGGATGACATTGTTCTGTGACATACTGTTTTACTTTTAGTGGCACAAGTTAAATTATTTATTTACGGCCTTGTATAATTTTTTTTCCCCGAAGTTTATTTATAAGTTTAAATTTTTTACTTGTTTTGACCACGGTCCACTGAAGTATATAAAGTAATCAGTGCTGGTCGTTATTTTCAGCATTCTGAAGCACTACAGAAATTATTAAAAAGCATAATTAGTCAACTGATTTTGACTTGAAAGTAAACTAGGAGATCTCAAGAGGAATATGTTCAAATGGTGCATTTAGGGCATAAGTACATGTACTAATAGTCTGTTTTCAACAGTTCTGAGTGCCTGCAGCTAATACTGGTTACCTACGATGTGCTGCTAATCAATGATTTTGAAAATCAGGACACAAGTTACTAGGAAATAAAAAAGGGATTAATGAAAGATGATGTAAGTACAGTGCTCCTCTCCACCTATCATTCTATAAAGGAAAAAATTCATTGTAGATAAATCTAACACGTACTGTAAGATGTAACTTAAACCTTTTTATACAGAAATTTGTCTTTACTTGTCTTGTTATTAAGCTTGTTGAGCAAGTTAAACTTTCTTGGCTTCCTGTAAGACTCAGTGCTTACTTTGGATGAGTGTTGAGAGCACTTCTGAAACCGAAGCCCCACCTTTATCTTTCTCAAGGGAAGGATTAAACATCTTGGGGATGAAACGTTGATCAAGTGATCATTTTGTATGTCTTGTGAGGGGCTCATTTTGCATTAAAAAAAAAGTAAGTTAATAACAATGTACTTGGAGGTATTTGACATCAAAAAGGCCGAATTTAATGTGATTGACTATATCAATACGGGTTGCGACTTTTTATGCTTTTCATATAGGTGGCCAACTGCAAAATGCCGTGAGAGAACACAGTACTATGGGATAAAGGTGGTCAAAACAGACTAATGTCCAGAGCTGTTACAAAGCACAACTTTGAAAACACTGAGGTTGTCTGCAACCTTCCTGTGGGGTTGAGGCTGTTTACTTATGTAGATGCCAGATTTCCTGAAATTTTAAGTAATTTTGATGTCCCTTGGAGATAAACTGTACTATGCAAAGAGGTTAATTACGTGTCAATTAGATCAGTTTCTTAGTTTTTACGACCTTTTAGAAATTAAAGATGTATCATTTGACATGAACGTTCAAGTTTTTTCTTCTTAAATTTCATTGCCAATAGTTTATGGAAACAGTGGCTGGAAGTGACTTAGCACAGAAATAACAGCAGTACCTCTTGTTTCCCAGGACACTTTCTGACCACTGCACAAATGTGAGTATTACATCTTCCTTCATACTAGTTATTTTCCTGCTAGGTATTGAAAGCTAGCTCGATAAGGAAAAGCTGCAAAATCCTTAAGTGATTTTTCTTGTATCTTACCAGTTGTTCTTGCAAAATCCCTGCAGTCAAAGGTTGTGCTTCCCCCATAGTTACCCCTGTAAAGGAAAACATACTTAAATACTGAATAAACAAGCCAGACTGACTTAGACTGCTTAGTCTTGAGAGAGAAGCAGGGATGATTGTGTGCATTTTCACTGTGAGGCCTTGTATGTATAACAGTCTTGTTTTCAGAGTAGAGTGTCGTCTGTGATTTTCTGCCTGCTTCCCAGGAGTAGAAGGGAACCGTCTTGTGAGCAGAAACTGCCGTTGGAAGGTTCTGTAGTGGAGATTACACAAGTTGAAATTGGGTGAAGTAGGGATCTTGGTGAAAAGGATTTCAGGAGGAGGAAGCAAAGAATATGCCCCAAAGAACTGGGTGTCAGGCAGTAGAAATCTCTTACATTTAGCCATAGATTTTACTCCTCTTTTTGAATGTTCTGTTTCAAAGGGAGCGGCACACTGGGAGAAAGAATTGTAAAACAGGGATCCTATGAAGTAGAGCAGCCTTTCCTCTCAGAAATTGGCTCCCACATTTCCAGCATTCCCAGTCACAATTTTCTCTTAGACTTGAATTCCAGCCCTAAGTCAACTCCTTCCTTAAAGGAAAAATAAAAAACCCCAACAAGACAAACAAGCCACCTCTAGACTTGGCAGTCTGCACTGGGGGATTTGCTTTTCTTTGCAGTAGTTCAGTGCCTCTCCAGATAGTAAAAACAGAGAGGCAATTATTAGAGGTGCTCCCTGCTGACGACCTTTTGTGCCTGAGGCACTATGCATAACAATAGGACAGTTCTTACCCTAAAGAGCTTAATGCCAAAGCACACATGAATAGGCTGAAGCTGCAAGACTGTGTTTTTAGAAGAGTAAATCCTGAAGCCTGCCAACAAAGTTGTAAAAAGCCATAATACCTGATAGTTTAAGTAATCTCAGCGACCAGTCAGCTGACTGATACCAGAGATATTCAGGCACAGTATGGGAGGAAAAACAGGACATGTGATGTCTGCCTAGCATAGAGCAGAAGGAGGGAGCCAATAGTCCAGATAAATGAAATGTAGGAGCATGGATGGCAGCTCTTCCTAAACTTTACTCCAGTTCCGAACCTTCATTGAATTTGGGGAACAATTTGTTTGACGGGATGTTCTGGCTTCTCTGACAGTCACGCAGTACTAGAGTACTGAAAAAGCCCTGTGTGCTGCGTACTTCTCAAGAGGCAGAGCCGAGAAGCTATTTAATCAGCTTTAACCACTAGGAAAAGATGGAGCAGAGTAAGGGTGTGAAGAAGACCTGTTTGAATCCAGCCATTTAACAGAGACATCTGGTTAAACTCAGGCTGCATACTTTAGGGTGACTATAACTCCAGTTTAACCAGAATGCAGAAGTGCCCTGTAACGAGCCCATCCCAGTCACTTAGTTTGTCTTTGAAGGGTAATACTAAGAAGTGCAGTACAGATTTCAGTAGTTTTCATGTATAGCACAAGGGAAAGTAAGAGCAGGGTGGGCAGGAAAATGATTTCTCAAGGAGCCTTGTCTGCACAGATACAAATGCATGAATTCAGACTCCAGCTCATTGTTGATAATAATGTACTCCTATTTTTGCAGATCAGTACGTATTTGAGTACTGGATCTCCCAAAAGTATTTTTTGCTCCATTGGATAAAAGCCTTCAGAAATTTGAATTCGTATGATGGGAGACTAAAAGCCAGTGCTGATTCCTGTGCCTTAAATAGTAAACTATACTCATAAGTCATATAAATCAGCATTTTTTGGTGTCATGTTGTGTAATTAAAATGTAGCTTAGGTGTTTTCAGCAGTTTTGATGATCCTTTGATGTTCCTTTGATGTTGTTTTGCCAGCAAAGTTCACTTGGCCAAAGGAATATCTGACAGCACAATTAGGCTATCACCTTTAATAGTAATTGGCTGGCACCTGACCCCACTGTTAATGTGATAGCAGACGTTTTCAACTGAAGAGTTATATTCAAAGCGGACTTAATTATCCCAATAAACACAGAAGCTTATATCAACAAGGAAGCATTTTGTCCTACATAGTCTGTGTATTTTTCTCTAATTGAAACATGACCCTCTTAAATCCCATCCAGCTCAGGTTCTGAAGACCTAAGAGACTCTGTCTAGATTCATTTTGTTCCGTTTAAATTATTTGAAGCATTGCATTCAAAACAATGACAAAACGTTGATAGTTTTTGAGCACAAACGATTACATGGAGAAAAAAAAGTGTCTTACATGCTTACATGTAAGTGCCTTACGTGAAGGAAGCATTTGCCCTCACCATGTTAGCTGACTGCTGTGTTTTACATACTTATCCAGGGAGTTTCTGATTCACCATCATGTTGATGCTGTAGTATTTTGCTAAGGGGCTTCTGAGCAGGTATCTTAGTGAAGCAAGACAAGGGAAAGGCATCCCTGATACCTGGCAGGTCTGCTGACAGAACAGAAACTATCACAGTGCTGTAGGAAGCTCCTAGAGAAAGCTACATCTCAAGCTACAGCTCCCATGGGCTGGTAGCCATGATGTAGAGTTCATTCAGATCTGAATGCAAGTTATGATGACTCTGAGAAATAGCCAAATGCAGGAATGGTTTGTGGGGCAGACAAAATGAGCTGCTTTTTGCTTTGTCAACAGAGACTGCAAGATTTCTTCCATGAAATGATGCACACGAGATCATTAAAATAAGTTGCAGTAAATTTGAGAAAAGGCAGAGTACTTCTATGATTTTGTATGTTTCCTGGAGGGGAAAAAGACAAAGGTTAGGGATGCTGGTAAAGTAGTAGTGACTGTTTTGTTTATGTTCGTGGGACATTTGAGGCTTTTAGTCTTCTGTTAACTTCACTTATACACAGGAAAGGGACATTCTCATTGTACCTGTTGTTTTCTGTCAGGGCAATTATTCCCTCTTCAAACTACAGGAGTGTGGTGTGAGAGCAACGTGCAGATTTCCAGAACGTTTCTGATCTAAATACATCTCACAGGATCAGATTCTTCTGTTGTTTCCTTTGTAACCAGAGGCAGAAATGTATGCAGAAGGGGTGTCAGTAAGGCCTGATAAAGTGTATGCTTTCATTGTTATGGACAGATATTGAGGAATTGTGCCTGACTACTTGGCAAAATCTGTTTTTTAATTTTTTAAACTTCTTTCTGAATATTTTCAGATCTTCCTTTGAATTCCTGTAGTTTAGGCTCAGAATTTCTTTGATAGAAGGCTGTCAAATTCCCCTTTCTTTTGTCCACCTCCATCTCTTGCTCTTGTGTTCACTCAGGAAGTGCAAATAACATCACTGAGAAATGCTCTATCTACATGCTGAGTATGGGCTAAAAAGAGCAAAGGGAATGGCAGCATCAACTACAAGCTGCTGTAGAGTTTCTGATTTTCATAAAAGCAGCCTGACCTTCCTTTTCTTTGGCTTTTTCACTCTGTTTATCCTTCTCATAAAACGAACCAGTTTCAAGCTCTGCTGGCTGCTCTGCAATGGGTTTCATCCGGTTTTTGGCAGAACTCTTCCAATTTGATCACTGTGGTTTTGGGGGACTGCAGATGAACTTGTAAGTGCAGGAAATCCTGACAAGTAGGCACTGTATTCCCTTCCATGGCAGTTTCCTCTTACAGCTAGACAAATTGGCCATTGTTTCACTTCTTTCCCATTCATCATTGTTTGGGTTGTCCTGCTACCTACAGAGGGAGAGAACTGTTTCCCTTTGAGCTTGAAAACTCCTAGTTAAAAGCTGTTGGTTCCCACTGAGAGTGTGCCACCCCAGATAAGCGTTTCTGGTAGCAGAAATCTTGAGTGCACTGGACTGATACACTCTTTAATTTAAAAGCAAGTCGTTTTTTAAAAAGTGGCAAATATATTCTGAAAACAAATGGAATTAGTAGGCATTGCACTATTGCTGGGTAAGTGCTGCCCAGACATCAGGGTACACATCTATCCATGGGATCAGGTTTTTATTTAGTGTGATCTACAGAAGCTCCAAGGTACAATTTAATGAACTTCAGAGAGCTAGGGCTGAATTTGGCTCCAAAGAGTGTAGTGCAGGAGAAGACCACGCAGCTCTTCCCTGCTCACTTCTCCCTGTGACATTCTCCTCTGCTAATGTACTGTCTAAGGAAATAGGCTCTGTAGTGCTTATTTAGGCTGTTGATAGGCCTGGTAATGATAGTCCTTGTTCATGGTGGGCAGGGTAGCCAAGTTACCATACTCATGCTTGGGAAGAACCAACTTTTCTTCAATACAACTATTGACAGTCCCATCAAAATACAGCAAAAACAACAGCTTATGTGGATTCAGGATGGCACGTAGGTAGAAGCCATGAATGCGTGGTCCTTTTATAGCAGCTACACGTTTTGTTATAGTTGCATATTTATGCAATACTTCCTTATTTGCTGTCAGTTTGGAAATAAACTTTCTTTTTAAACAATTGGGTTTATTTTGTTCATTTCTTTCACCATTCCTTTTCTCCTCTTGCATTTTTCTCTTAGTGTTCTTTAGATCTATTTCCTCTTCTGCACAAACTCATCCTTGTTCCACTTGATGTTGTCCCATTTAAGCTGTTACAAGGATCAACAGTTAAGTGGTTACTCTGTACAAGGAACCTTCTGCAGTTCCATTTGCTACTTACCCTCATTAAATAGCTGTATCTGTAGACTCCAGAAAGCAGTGCAGCAACAGTTACATTTAGGTGGAGTTTGGAAAGGAAACTGAAGTGTTTACTTTCTTCCCTCCCCCCCCCTTTTTTTGGTGGGGGGGAGGGAAGGGGCAATTTTTAGGTTCTTTATAAGAAACTGCTTTTCATCTCCTGTGGGCCATTGATCAAGATGAAAGCTGTATTTTGTAAAGGCCTTTTTGTGTTCCATCTATCTTGAAACTCAAATACTTCAGTTGGTATCTGCCGCACGGTGCATTCACGTTTTGAATTACTGTAGTTCTGAATTATTGCAGGGCAAGTGTTTGTACAGCACTTGGCTTGGTGTAGCCATCTCTGTGTGAATGATGCCCGGTTTTTCTTTCATAGGTTACATTGTCTGCCTTCAGTTTTCAGGTGATCAGAATGCGAGGAGTGTATGGGATATGACGCTGAAGTGGAAACATCCCTCTGCACTGTGTCAGAAGGAAAACTGATGGCATTCTTGGACATGATGGTGGAGCTCTGAGCAACACCACCTCGTTGTGCATGAGCTGGGAGCGTGGGGAGGTATTGAGTCACGGCAGTGGCCAAATTAATGTGAGGCCAAATTAATGTGAGGCCAAATTAACGTGAGGCCAAGTTAGTGAGGCACTTGTTATGTTTGTGCGGTACCAGGTCTGCCCCAGGGGCTCTGCTCCCGGAGCTGAGGCAGCAGCAGTTATCAAGGCAGACATGGCTGCGCACTAACGTTGTTATTAACCGTGTGTTTCACTGTTATCTCCGAGATCGCAGACCGGGCGGCGCTCCCGGTGCAGCGGCGCCCCGCGCTCAAGATGGCGCCGTCCCGCCCTGTAGCCGTAGCCGTGTCGGTCCCGGCCCCGGCCCCGCCCCCCCCGCAGTCCCGGTTCGCGCCAAAGCGCCCCGTGACGTCATCGCGCGCAGCTCCGCCCCCGCCCGCCGTGTTTTCAAACGGAGGGGGCGGGCGCCATTGGCTGGCGTGCGTGCCACGTGACTAACGGTCGCGGGAAAGCCGCGGAGTCCGAACGGCGCGAGGTGCCGCCGTGCCCGGGGCAGCGCCGCGAGGAGCAGCCGATACCGCCAGCAGGGCGGAGCGGAGCAGCGGCCGTGAGCGGGGCCGAGCCGCCATGAGCTTCCTCAGCCTGCAGCCCACGGCGCCGCCGCGGCGGGTCTCGGCCCGACGGGCGGCCGCCCCGATCCGGCAGAAGCTGCTGTTCCTCAGCGGCCACAGCGACTGCGAGGAGGAGGACGAAGACGAGGAGGAGGAGGAGGGCGGCAGCAGCGGGAACAGCACCGGCGAGGACTCGGCCTTCCAGGAGGCGGACTCGCCGCTCTCCGTCGCCCGCACCCCGGCTCGGGGCGGCCCGCCCCTGCTGGAGGAGGAGGAGGAGGAGGAGATGATGGAGCCCGCGGCCGCGCCGCTGCCGGACGAGGGGGACTCGTGGGAGGAGGAAGGTTTCGGCTCGTCTCCCGTCAAGTCTCCCGGCTCCTACTTCATGGCCGGGTCGCCGTCGCCGCCGCCGCCGCACAAGGGCCGCCGCTCGGCCGGGCGCTCCCCTCCGCATCCCGCGGCTGGCGGCTGCCGCCCGCGTAGCGACGAGCCCGGCTCCCCGCTGCCCGAGTACCCCGGCACGCCGCCGCACAAGACGTTCCGCAAACTGCGGCTGTTCGACACGCCGCACACCCCCAAGGTGAGCGGCACAGCGACGGGCCGGGCGGGGCGGCCGTTACCGGGCGGGGGGGGCGGCGCCCCTCGCGTCCGGCGGTTGGAATGCGGGGCCGGGCGCGGCCGTGGCGGTTGTGTCGGGCGGGGGGCGCTCCCATCCCATCCGCTCCGCACGGCGCACAGCGGGGCCGACACGTGAGGAGCGGCCGGAACGAGGCGCCGTGCCCGTCCCGTGCTCGTGGGGAAGGCCGAGGCACGGAGCGGTAGCGTGGCAGCGCTCTGTCGGCACGGTCACTTTGGCGGTCGGGTTTTTGTTTTTCTTCCAACTTTCACTGTTGCTGAGGTTTTCCCGGCGGCGCAGTGTCCCGTCTAGATAAAGCCAAGAGGGAGATGGGCTTATGCTGAGTAGTAGCGAACCTTTTAAAGATGCGAGCGTCTTTCCTGTGACACTTAAAGCAAACAGCTTAACGCTGAGTTCCGGCGGAGAACTTTAGATCAGAACCCAAATTCCCCGCCGGTTATCCCGGAGGTTACCTTTGGAATTCGAGAAAATCGGTGACGTTATCCAGCGGGAACGCCAACCGTGCTGAGGTTCCATAGAACCTTGACTGTCTCCGTCTAGTTTGGGTTTGGAGAGCAGGGCTGGGACGCTCGGAGTGTTGACGTTCCATTCGGGCTCGGTAGGAGCTGGTTGGATGCGGTGCTGCTGCTGGCCATGCAGTAGGACAGCGGTCAGCATCCTTGGGGGGGCCGGCTGCGGGCTTCTGTGCCCGATGTAATGAGCAACCCTTCGACTTGGTGATGGTCGGTTTTTGCTTTAAGCCTGTCATTGGAGTTCGTGGCCCGGTGTCTAGTCTCACCTCCGTATCGTTTATATGAACATCCCCTTGTGACTCGTTGTGTCTAAAGCAATATTAAAACCATAAATGCCTTTTCTGTTTTTTAAATACAGAGTTTGCTTTCTAAAGCCCAAGGACTGGGCTCCAGCTCAGTCAAACTCCGAGGAGGCTCCTTATTTATGAACGCTGGGAGGTCAGAGAAGCAAGACTCAAATATTAGACAAACACCTCATGTGAATATTAATCCCTTCACTCCCGATTCCATGTTCCTTCACAACTCTGAAGGGCAGTGTCGAAGGAGGAAGAGAACACACTGGAATGAGTGAGTAATGTATTTCTTTCTTTGTGAAATTTGTCTTGAGCTGCTTCTGTAAGAATAGTTCTCTTTACCAATCTGTTAGCAATGTGAAATAGAGCTCTCGAGCTCGTGCATCTTTGAGATGCATGGTAGTGTGGAAGAACCATTTAGTATTAGATCTTCTGGTTAGTACGTAGTGGAGAAAGATCAGGCTGTGTCCAGACTGCACACATGGCTGTTCCTTGAGGAAGGGCAAACACACTGAGTGCTGGTGTGAAATAACAATGGTGCTTGAGCTGCTTATGGTTTTTGTTTTGACTTTCTCCTTATAAACACCTCATTCAGTTAGACTAAACCTGAGGGGGGTGGGAGAGCTGAATCTCCAAACAGTCAGTAGTTGTTAGACTTGAATTGTAAATCTGTTTTAATTCTGCAAAACTAACAAGTGTGAATTCCAGCTCTTGTGGAGAGGACATGGAAGCGAGTGATGGAGAGCCTGAAGATGAAGTTATCAGACCTGCTAAGGTAATGAATGTTTAGAGCTTGTTGTGGGTTTTGGCACTTTGCATGTCTGCACACCTTAATATTTTCTTTTCTAATCTCTGCAGAGGATCACAATAACAGAAAGTAATATGAAGTCACGATATGCAACCGAATTTCACGAGCTGGAGAAGATTGGATCTGGTGAATTTGGTTCTGTATTTAAATGTGTGAAGAGGCTGGATGGCTGCATTTATGCTATAAAAAGATCTAAGAAGCCCTTGGCAGGCTCAGTGGATGAGTGAGTATTTCCTACTCTTACAAGCCACCTTTTAGTGCTTTTTTGTGCGTGTGATTGGTTTGTTGGTTTGTTTTTCTTCTAAATACTGTACAGACTTAGAAACTGGGGAATAGAAGTCATTTGACCACAACTCATTTACCCCAGTATTCTAAATGGAAGCAGTTCGCTCTCATCTGGAAATAAAAAGATAATGCTCCCTTGCATTACTGGCAGGAGGGTACTGTACGAATAGGCCGTGCAGTGCTGATCTTTGAGTTAGGAGAGGAAAGCAGTGTTCCCACAACTGGGTGCTCGTGTGTGCTGGGTATGTCTGAGTGACATACAGCTTGGCAGGTGTTTTTTGGGTGAGCCTGATGTGCCTGACTTTTTTTTCCCCAGTGTTAAGTAGTTTTATTGTAGTGTGCTGCCCAAAATTGCATACCAGGCCTACACAAGAGGAGTTCGAATTATTCAATTGTGCTCATGGCCCAAAAAACTTATTTATGGTCCCGGCTTATGATTCTGATCTTTTTTTTTCCCCTGAAACTTCAATGATGTGCTTCGGAAAACTTGCTGCTGAGAATAGCTGGAAAGCAAGTAATGCAAGTGGCATCAAGAATCACCTGCAACAAAGCCTGATTTTTAATGTTCAGTGTCTTCTGATGCAAAATAAATGGCTTTAGCTGGTTGGACATAAATACAAACCCAATGGAAGGTGCCACAGAGATGAATGTTAAGATTTTTATTTCAAGACCTGAGCTGGTAGAAGGGGGTGATGTTACAATGTGTTTCTATATCAAACTGAAATGGAACTAATTTTACCTCATAACATTCCTATGTGCTGTTTTTTTGTGACTGCAACAGGCAAAATGCTTTAAGAGAGGTTTATGCACATGCAGTTCTGGGGCAGCATTCTCACGTAGTAAGATACTACTCTGCATGGGCTGAAGATGATCATATGCTCATACAGAATGAATACTGCAATGGTAAGTACTGCTTATCAGTTGACCTGAACTTGTTTAATAACCTGATTTTTGGAGATACCCAGGTATCTACAAATTGCGAGCATTAAGCAAGATCTGATTGCCCTACACATAGCTGGTGTTGTCGTTGTCTCAGGTGTGTTTTATGTGTTCCTTTCTGTTGCAAAAGGGATAACAGGTACATGAAGCAATAACAGCAAAGTTTCAGGTGGTGTGAAGCTTTCAAGAATATTGGAACTACTCTAGGTGTTTGTGAGCAGTAAAGCTGTGCCTTCTTTTGTATAGTATCTCAAGCTGGAAGAGTGAGGAAAGGTTTTTCCCTGGAAAAAGTGTGTGGGGGGGAGGGGGGGTGGAAGGAATACATTGCATTGCTATAAAAGAGGTGATGCTTGATTTTACATTTCCTGTGCATCATCAGCAAATTCTTGATGATGGAGTTGCTACTAATTCTGGAAGTCAGTTGTACTTAAATTTTGAAGTCATTACTTTCTCAATTGTCTGATGTAAAAAATTGTTTTCTTTAATGTCTCTTCTAGGTGGCAGTTTAGCCGATGCCATAAGTGAGAATTACAGGAACATGCGTTATTTTACTGAGCCAGAGCTGAAGGACCTACTGCTTCAGGTGGCTCGAGGCTTAAAGTACATACATTCAATGTCGCTGGTACACATGGACATCAAACCTAGTAAGCATTAACTGCTTTAATCTACTGATAGCTTCTTCAGTAAACTTAATCTTCTGTAGACAAATGAGTAGTTAACCATGCTTTATTAAGTGTGAATTGTTAATTGAAGTTCTAAGTAGCGGTAGAAAGATGTCAGTTATGAAGTTGGCAAGCAAACTTGAACTGTTAATGAGTTTATCTTGGATCTTTTTTGTGTAATTGACTCTTGCATAAAATTTGGCTGTTCTCCCAGCAGAGAGGCACAAAGTGAGTGTGTGCGTTTGTATGCTGTAATTTCTTGCTTGAGGAGTTGGGTACGCAACTGAAACTTCTGCATGGCAAAGATAAATGGGTGAAGCAAAAATTGGACACAAATGTGGTTTTTTAACAGTTGTACTCTTTTTCAGGTAACATTTTCATATCCAGGACATCGTTGCCAAATACAACTGCAGAAGAAGGTGATGATGAAGAGTGGTCATCTGATAGAGTCATATTTAAAATAGGTAAGAAGCAGCTACTTGTGCTTGAGAGCTGCATCACGTGCATTCCTGAGAAATAACTTCATGTTTTTGCAGGTGACCTTGGTCATGTAACTCGGGTATCGAGTCCACAAGTGGAAGAAGGTGACAGCCGTTTCCTTGCCAATGAAGTCCTGCAGGAGGTAGCTATCCTTCTTGTGGAAGATAGTTGTGATTGATCTGTGTGCTGCTTTCTCTGTTGTGATTTGTTGTCTGCCACCTCCTTGCTCAGGGAGAAACTTGTAAATGATTTCTCCCTGAACACTGATGGAAACGTAATGTGTGTGTGTGTGTTCAGTACTCATCAGTCTGTCAGATTTCTTTTTATTACTGGATAGTGTCTAATAAATTTATTCTTCTTTATTTTTGAAGAATTACACTCATTTGCCAAAAGCAGATATTTTTGCTCTTGCTCTAACTGTTGTCTGTGCTGCTGGGGCTGAACCTCTTCCGACTAACGGTGACCAATGGCATGAAATTCGACAAGGAAAACTACCAAGAATACCACAAGTGCTTTCCCAAGAACTTCTGGAGTTACTAAAAGTAAGCACTCTTGTTCCAGCCGCTCACTGATTTGTGCAGTTTATTCCTGTACTAGTGGCCTTAACTAGGATGACTTATTTTCTTTTTTCCAAGGTTATGATCAGTCCTGATGCGGAGAAAAGACCTTCAGCAGTGGCGCTTGTCAAGCATTCAGTGCTGCTGTCTGCTGCAAAGAAGAGCGCAGAGCAGCTGCGGATAGAGCTGAACGCTGAGAAATTCAAAAATTCACTTTTGCAGAAGTAAGTAATTCCTCGGGGTCCTTAAATGTAACTCAGTTTCATACCGTTTTTCATGGGATGGTTATGATTGAATGCAGAAGGAATAATTTGACAGGTTGTGCAGGTCTGTAAGGGGCAGGTTTGCTGAGATAACTCAGCTCTTGTACTGTGTCCTTCAGTAGAAGGAAGAATTCAAGATTAGACTTCTAGGGATGAATAGGTACGTGCTGTAGATCTTAATTCCCAAGTATTGGTGTGATGGACAGGTAGATGTGGGCATGTGTGACTGACCTCCAGTCTTTTAAGGAAGTAGATTTTTACAATGGATCGTACTATTTCAGTGAACTGGTACAGTGTTCATGTGCAGAGGATGCGATGGGACACTGGTGTTAACACTCTGGCTTAAAGGAATAGAACTTGCCAGTTGAATGAAAACATGCAACTTAATCATTTTTCTCCATTCATTTATCACTGACAGAGTTGAAATAGGTATCACATAAGGTTAGAAAAACTGGTGAGCTATGTTGTGTATACACGCTTCCATTCCAGTGGGTGTTTTGGCTTCTATAAACACAAGCAAAAGCCATTGAGGAACTGTTAAGAGTTTTTATCCCAAATGGTTGGCAAATCTTTAGTTCTGAACTGCTGTGACTAATCTGAAGCGCTTACTGTGACATGCACGTAGACTCCCACTGGTGCTTTGCTAAAGTGTGGCTTCCAATGTCTTGCAGAGAGCTGAAGAAGGCACAGATGGCAAAGGCTGCAGCTGAGGAGAGAGCTCTGTTCACTGACAGAATGACAACCAGATCTACGACACAAAGTAGACCATCTCGACTCATTGGCAAGAAAATGAACCGCTCAGTTAGTCTTACTATATACTGAACTGAGGTCCAAAAGAACTACTGAGAATGGCTCTAGCATCTCTGCTGGACTGAAGCCTGAGGATTTGAAGGGAACGTTCAATTCCTGGTTTCTTGTCCTGTCTGAACAGTGTCGCTACTTTTACAGGAATTGCTTCTGGGTTTTTAATTTCTACGATATGGCTGATGAGCTGTAGTGGCCATTTGAGATAATGGACTCGGTTACTATCTGTAGAGGATCCTGGATGTTAATCCACGAACATTTCAGTTACACTGTTAGATGTTACATCGCCCCAGGGTTAACCACTATAGTGGTGTGCTGCTTTTTGGTGTTACAGCATCGTAATGACAAGTACTATCCCTAATGATCTTTAAGAAGGAGGGAAGGGGACTTGCTGTGTTACTGGTTTTGGAGCAGAGGGGAATAAGTTTTGACAGACGGGCTTTAAGGCCACCTATGCTCGGTGTACCTGATGTCAGGTAGACTTCTATTGTGAATTTTATTTGTATATTCAACTGGGAGCACTTTGTAGGCATTGCATAAACCACAGCTTAGAAACCTGTGGAATTAAGTGCCATGTGGAACTGCTGCTATTTTAGTGTTTTGTCCTCGCTGTAAACTGTAGCATTAAAACAATCATTCTTGTGTTAATAGGCTTCTTGTTAAAACAATTACGTGAATCAAATCTAAGCTGCGTTTTAGTGAAGGCAGCATTTTCCTCTTGAAGCTAGTGCATTGTGAAATAATGCACCAATGTAAACTTGGACTCTGTATTAGTGTAGTGCAATTGTTAATGTCTTGGCTATTGATGTTCTGTAATCCTTTTAATAAGGTTCTCTAAATGTTGGTATTCTCTTCAGTTTTTCATTCTTGAGGCTCTTGTATATTTTTTTAAATGTTGAAATACCTGTAAATAATTGTTTAGCGTAAGTGTTGAGGTTGTTCTTCATCGTTATGTACATAAGTTGAACTGTGCATATAGTGCGCTATGCTATAAATGCAGTCTGGGATGCCAACAGAAACATTTTAACTGCTCAGTTTGAAATTCCCAAACAAACAGAATGTGGCCATTGAAACTTGTACTGACGTTGGCTTTAGGTTAACAGATGTTACTAAAAGATAGAACTGTTCCAATAACTGGCTTGTCTCTTAATTCATTTTAGTGTAAACGGTGTTTCTCCCATTTGTGCTCTGTTTGTTTTTACTAGTGTTGAATTTGAATATTAAAGTTAAAAGTTGTGTTTAGTGGTGTCCTATGCTTATTTAAACTTTATAATTGTGGAAATGAGATGTTGATTTAGGAACAATCCAAGGCTGGGTTAGATTTGCTTCCTGTTGCTATGTAGCAATTTGCGAGTCCCTCGCTATTGTGAGTGGGAGTCACCAATAGTCACAATGGGGCAAAAGCAACAGTCTGCCTGTGCTAGTGTATATCAACAGCAGTCTGTCTCTACAGCTTCAGGAAGGTGCTGCGAGGTGGGAAGCTGAAGACACTGGAGTTGGAACTCGGTGTACTGGACTTGAAGACTTGGGCAGACTGTGAAGGAAGTCCTGCTGCTTCTGAGGTAAGGAGGGAAAGCTGCTGAGAGTGGGAAGAGAACTGTTAATGCAGAAGCTTGGAGGGAAACTGGTAGGAACTGGAATGTGATAAGAGCACGTTTTCTATGGCATGGAAGTAAAATACACGTATGTAGCATATGTAAAGAGGAGAGCTACATTAAAAGTAATAAAGGCTTCATTGACGAGCCTACTTAGTGAGTTTTTAGATTGCTTTCAGAAGAGTTTGATCTCGGTTAAAGCAGCAAGTACCAGAACTGGGAGGCAATTGTTATTCGCAATACCTGTGTTATTACTTCTATTTCTCTTGTGATTTTTATTTTTTAATAGGTTCATTTTGCAAAGCAGAGCTATTGTAGTACTCTGACTGCTGAGATCAGAGTGTCTGACTTATTGAAGAACTACAGGTACAGAGAACCTTAACATAACTGTAAAGCTGGTATTTTACATCCTTGTCTCCTCTAGAAATATGCTCCTATTCTGCCTGAATCTGAATCCAGTGCTGCAATCCATCAGAGTTGTGTCGTGGTTGAACTGAATTTAAATCAAGACAAAATAAACCCATGTGCTCCCTACAGCTGATGTTGTGACCTTGTCTTTCAAGTGTTTAGTGGTCTTCAGCAACACCCGCTAGACAAAATAGTCAATGAATGTCTAGCAAAACATTCATTGTGTGCTAGTATGGCATTTCCCTCACTATTAGAAATCATTGTTTGTTTGGCAGTAGTGATTAAGCATTCTTATCAACAGTACTTTAGATAAGTGATAAATCTTTTATTCATCTTCACACTTTGTGTTTCTGCAGGCTTGGAAAAGTACAGTGAAATCATGGCAGTATCGTGTAATTTTGATATACATATAAAATGTGCAGGTTTAATAATTCTCAGCACTTGTGCTGCTTACCGATGGCCTTGCTGTTTGGAAGGGCTTGTTCTAAAGCAATGACCAGAAACAGTCAAACGTGCAGCTTCTCTCTGCAGGAGCCTTCTCTTTTTTCAGTGACCATCTGAGAGCTTCTAGCTCCCCCAGTTGGAGGCTGCTGAGCTGACACAGGTTATTGGCTGAAGAAACTGCAGGGAGCGGGACAGCACGTAGGAAATTAAAGTTCCACTTCTGTTTAAACACTTGGGTTTGTGTGAAGATGTTATCACCTTCAATGTACAGGACTGGGGTAAGGGAAAGGGAAGGGCCTCGAGGAGAGAGTATTACTGTGCCTAATTAAACAGGAAGCAGTTTATTACTATTTAGCATGTTCAAAGACCTGACTTATACAAGCTCAAAGATGACTTCAGATGCTGAGTTTTCCATTGCATTCTTCTCTTAACTACAAATGTAGACTAAGATGCTTGTGAACAGGAATGGGCTGAAAAGATAACTTAGTGCTCCATATTTTACCTCCATTAAAGTGTGATTGAAAAAGCATGTGTATAAATAGCTGAAAAGTGTATCTAAGTGTATTTTGCTGGAATATCTGTAAGGGCTGCTCTAACAATCTTAGAAGCAAACATCAGATGAACTGCTTTTTGTAGGTGAGACTGAGCTAACATTTCACTTGGTATCCAGTGCTGCTGCTTATTTCACCTAAAATGATTTTCATACTTAGTTTCTATGTAGTTTCAGTGAGAACATTTGGGGCTGTGTGTTGTAAGGCCAGAGCCAAAATGGGTTTTAAAATAATTGAAGAAATAAATTAATCTAGAGATCTGAGGACCGACTGCAGTATCATACCACATATGCTCACTGCTTCTTCTCACCCTACCTTCAGTGTTTGAGACTTGTTAAGAGTGGGGCTATTCCATTCAGAAACTGTAACGTGTTGATCATTTAACATTGACATTTGCTTTAGATTTATTTTCTATTGAATTCTTGCTGTGAAATGACAGGTTCTAGAAATAGTTTTCTTCAAAGAAGGCAAAAAAGCATTACTAAAGGCCTTTGGTTTCTGTTTACTTCAGTGTGGCTTTGCTGAGAATGAAAATGACTCTTCCAGTCCCTGTTTGGGATGACGTTCTCTGAGTTAATAATGAGCAAAACCTGAGCGTTACCAGCGTGTCTGAATTCTTTCCTTGATGATGTTTAAAATGACTCAGTGATATAAGACAAAATTAGTGACATTTTAAGTGTGTAATCTTTATTCTCATTAGAACCGCCCAGACAAATACTTAAATGTTTAGGTAATGAGTAATTAAGCTTCTGGAGGGGGAGGAGGAAGAGAGAAGTGACCTCTTAGGGCTGGGCCTCAGCAGGGTCTAAGTAAAGCTTTTTCCTAAAAGTGAGTCACTCTGAGACTGAGCCAGTTTTCCCTTCCTCACCTCCCAGCACACTTCAGTCATGCTTTAACCAGGGTGAGCAAACAAGATTAGAATAAGCACAGCTTGTAAAACAGAGTTGCTGAGATCTCAAATTCCAAGAAAAGCAGAAGTGTGTCAAGTTGCATCACAACTTACTTTTGTCACATGAATAATGCAAGCAAATTAGTTTAGGCAGCGCTATCAAGGGCTTTGTGGGTAAGTGTGATCTCTGTTAATTAGAGCTCTGCAGACTGTGCCAATGTTATCTTCAAAGGTTTTAAATGCAGATTGTTTGTTGGAGGGAGACCCAGGCTGCTCCATTTTAATGCTTAAAATAACCCACAGTCACACCTGTGACTGGCTGCAGTTAGTCCTGAACCTTGTGTTTCTGCATAAACCACAGAGTTTGTTTGAGCTGAAAGCTTGTCTGTGTATCAACTTCAGCTTCAATGGCTTCACTCTATTGGTTCTATCACGTAAATGTAAAACAAAGTGAATTTTGTGTGTGTGTATGTACACAAAACAGTGTATTCGTTTTATACCTAACTTGTATGCTTCTTTTTGATCAGCTCACCACAAGATGGATCAGGTGAGGCTTACAGGAACCGGTGTTAATGAAATACTGGAGCGTGGGCTGCTGCCTATCAGCTGGGCAGGAAGCAAGCAGAGGATTTAATCATGTCACGTAAATGCACAGTAACTGAAGAGAAGCTTGCAGATTTCCTCCTTTCACATCTACTGCAAAACAAAAACTAGGAGTTTGCATATAAAGCATAAGGTCGATGCTCAAAGCTAATTATTAGCTTTCCCTCTGACGTTTCATGAACTTAGTTGCGCTCCGCTTTGTGCTGCTGGCTGCTCAGCTGCACATGCGGGCAGGCACCAATCCCCACTCTCGTGCAGCCCGCCCCGAGCTCTGCCGCGTGCCCGGCTCCCTCAGCGCTGCTCGGGGAGGCGCCTGTGGCGGCCGGGCCGGGCTGGGTTCCCGCCCCCGGGGCGGAGCGGGGCGGGCCCGGCGGCGGCGGGCAACGGGAAGGGAGAGCCCGATCCGGAGCGCAGGCAGGAGTGAGGTGTCGGCAGGCGGCCGGCCATGGTGGGCCTCAAGGAGGAGCTGCTGAAGGCCATCTGGCACGCCTTCACCGCGCTCGACCTCGACCGCAGCGGGAAGGTCTCGAAGTCGCAGCTCAAGGTGAGGCGGGGCTGGGGCGGGGCGGCCGGACCGACCGGGGGCACGCGGCCGCTGGGGCCGTCAACGGCTTTTCCTGCCTCGAGGCCGCCGTCCGTGCGGCGGGGCCGGGACCGCGCTCTGTGGTGCTGCCCCCCGCGTGGAGCCCCCGTAGCGCCTGGCCACGGCCCGTGTGGCTTCGCGCAAGTGGGATGTGTCCTGTCAAAGGGAGAGCGGGGCTGCACAGCGCTCTGTTATTCGGGTTCGCACGGTAGAATTAGCCAGGAGGCTCCAACTGTGCCTTTCTTTCGTCGCTCGAGCTCTGAAGTGATGGTTGTGCTCTAAAGAGAGCTCCCAGGCAGCTTGCCGAGTCTTGCCCGTCTTGGCCCTGCTTTATGGGGCTGCCTTGGCCCGGCAATAATAGCAGTGATCTGGATAAACAAATATCTTGAATAAGAGCACAACACCTGTTGCCATCTGGAACTGTGGCTCCTTGTTGTTACTGTGGAGTTTCCATGTCTGCTGGGTTTGGATGCTCTGTGGATCGGCCTTGCCACGGGCAGTGTGATGCAGCGCCCGCAGCGTGTGGCTGGCTGTGGGCAGCCCCTTCCTCTTCTCCATTTTGTGTAGGGCCGTGGGGCTGGCCTGGCTCGTGTGTAGGGCTTTTCCTTCTTTCATTTTAGAACAGAGCTGCTCTTACCGTGCTCCCTCATGTGCAGGGCTGTGATTGCTGTGCTGCAATCACCGGGAGGTGGCACCAGGTGGGGAGCAGCAGTTTGTGAGCACTGGGTGAGGGTGTGGGTGGAGAAGGGGCCCGTGCTCCACCTGTGGTGTCTGTGTTTGTGCTCGGATCATTGGTTGACGTGCTGGGTGCTAGAAGAACAGTTGTGCTTCCAAACCAAAGCGTGGTTATTGATCTTGTTAGCATCCCATGCCTGCAAATGCCCGTGTATAAAAAAAGATAAAAGAGAAATGGGAGAGGAAACTAAACAAGCATAGAAAAGCAATGGGCTTTGGTGGTTCCGTGCAGTTGCCTCTGGTGCAAAGGCTTGTGGGGGAGTGGCACCTGGGGAGCTGAAATGAGGCTGTTGCTTTTCCATAGCCAGCAGGAGTTTGTGTTCAGGGAACCTGGCAGGAGGCAGTGTTCTTCTGCAGCCTTTTTGTGGCAGGGGATGAGTGTGGATGCTGAACCAATGGTCCTACTATGGAGAAAATGTGTTTGCACAGCTGTAGCTATTGGGGTGGTAGGGCAGGAGCTCTGCCTCGTTGACTTGGGGCTGTGTTGTACTAAGGAGTTATTTTGTGGTGCTGTGTTTCTTGTCCAAGTTTACAACAAATAAGGAGTACCACCCCTATAAAGCGGAGAGAAGAGACTTGGAGTAAGCAGGTTAGCAGAGATCAGCAGCAATACAAAACGTGTATAATAACTTAATGAATCTTTCATTATGAAGAAGTTTGGTGAAAATCCATTTGTTTTCAGAGAGCAGCATGCTGTATTTTAACACACAGAGCTTCCCTTCACAGTAGGAAAGCTTATTGACCATGGATCTCTGAGTTGTGTAATCCCGTGTAAGGTACTGGCATGGATGTACAGAAGGTTCTAAGTAATCTCCAGAAGTTTTACTGTTACAGCTATAGATGTTACCAGCTTTCTACACCAGCAGAGCTGTTTTTAGTTTTATTTTAGATTTTTTTTTTTTCATAAATTACATGTTTAAATATGGACATAATCATCGTTTTGTTACGGAACTTTCAAACACTGCTATAGCAGCGCTGAGGTATCATTGTGGTGGATGAAATTATAGCTGTGTCGAGGTTCAGATGAGCTTCATGCAAATACTTGCTTTCCTACATTTAAACCCAGTCTCTCTTTCATTCTGCCATTTAAAAATTGATTTATTTTAAAAGTTTCTCGAATGTGTCAACGTTCAGCCTGTTTTCTGCGTGGAACTTGAGTGCGGCTTTAAATGGAGTTACACTTAGCCAGCAACGCTCCTTGTGGAACACGTGTAATATTGGAACTAATATTTTCTACCAGTTTGTTCTTACTGTGTCTTTGGAAGCTCTTCCTTGCGTTGCTGTGAGTTCTCTGCTTTGGTAGTGGGGTTATTTGGCTGTTTTGCTCCGTGTGCTGCCATTGGGATGGACTTTGCCAAGTCCTGCAGTGCTGGTGCAGGATGTGGCCTCAGGCACGCTGGCAAGGTGAGGGCAGCCAAAGCTGCTGGTGAAACCTAGAAAACTTAAACTGGCCTTTAGTTGTAGCTGGGATGTTATGGGGTTATTGTGCCTCTTACCTTCGCTTTGCTCTCCTGCTAAATGGGAAGTCAGAGGCTGGTGGAAGAGGAAGGATGGTGTAATTGGGGTGAGAGGGCCGGTCAGACGGAGAGGAAGGCTTCAAACAATGCAGCAAGGCACTGGAAAGGCTGAGAGTCTACGAGGAGTGGGCTGGACCCTGCAGGACAATTGGTTTTGTCCAGCACTGAGGGGCAGTAGGAAATTAGTCACGGTGACTCAGGGCTGCACTTGTGCTGCAGGGCTGCACTCGGGGCTCATGGCAGCCGGCCCCAGGGCCATGATGAACTGGGAACCGGGCTTGGTGTAAGTGCCACGGTGCGGCCAAGCTGACATTGATGAACCCAGGTCTGGTGGGTAAGAAGGCTGTGCTGCAGAGGTTCTGTGCCGTGGTCTGGCCAGAACATCTCATGGCTGTGCTGAGGGCTGCTGGGTGCTGATTTCATGCTGATTAGGAGAGGAAAAGAGAAAGCGCTGTGAGGGCCTGCTTTGGAGGGCTGGCTGCTGACATGGATGTCAGGGAGAGATGAGCCAAGAATGTCCTGGAAGGAATTCACACGAGGCCAGTGAATGGAGCTGTCAGGGTCTGTGCTGCCAATGCTTTCAGGCATTGAAGAGAGACGGGGGAGGGAGGAGACCCCCCAAAAAATGGAGAAGAAAGGAAAGGAAAAATACAGAAGAACCTGTTAATAGCCACTGTAGAAATAATCTGTCATCTTAATGGTCCTGATGTTTTCTGGGCCAAATTTGTGTTACTGGGCAAGAGGTAGCAGAGCTCTCATCCCTCTTAGAAATGCAGGTGGCTTCTATGGACAAGGTTAAAGTGGAGCCGCTCAGGTGGTGACAATTCCACTTGCATGTGGTTTCATTAGGGCCCAATGGGCAGCAGCTGCAGTGCATAGAGCTGGGCTGGGGTTCAGCCCTCCAGGTAAAGCAACATCCAAAGTCTGTAGCAGTAGCTACCAGAGACCTTTGGCTCTGGGTTATCAGTATGCATAGCAAAACACTTCCAGTATTTCTTTGGTGCCCCTGGGCACCTCTCTTATAAACTTCTGATTGAAAAAAGAAGGAGAGCAGTGTCTTTGTGGACACTTTGCAGAATGCTCATGACCCATCGTGGGCTGCAGCCTGGGGACCCCCACTGGATCCACCTGCTGCAGCTGTAGGTGGTTAGGTGAGCATTCAGAGACCCACAGGTGCTGGGAGAGGAGAAAGCTGCCCTGCAACCACACGGCACTGGGGAGTAACTCTTGCTGGTGCAAAACCACCTCGTGGTTGATGGATCTTCTGCATGGCAGGGTGATTTTCCTGTCCTAATTAATCCGCTCCTCGGCTATTAGTTGTTCGGAGCTTTTTTGTTTGCTTCGCTCCGTTTCATTTCTTCTTAGCTTCTACAAAAGAGAATGGGTCGTTAAAGCTGAGTCTATGATGGTGCGGATAATGCGATCTGAAAGAACAAAGCGAGACAGAAGGAGACCTCAGAGCAGCATTTTTCAGTGTTGCCCTGTGAGGGAAGAATTCAGCTGGCGCTGGGCCGTGTTGAAGAATGGCGGCTTTGGCAGGCGGGGAGGAATTTCCTGAGCTATGAAAAGAGCACTGGGCACAGAGGAGATGGCAGATAAGGCAGCCCTTAGAAATGATTGAAAGTGGAATTCTTTCCTGGTAATTGGTTGTTGGATGCAGAAAGCACCTAACTTTCTGACAGCCTGAGCACGGCGAGAAGGTCAGGGGGAGGAGTAACGTGGAGGGGATATGATGAGAAAGCGCTTTACTGAACATGTAACTTATGTTGCTAACGTGCTCAATCGGTTACATTTGTAGATCTGTTTGTTAGCTGCCTTTACAGCCGCTGTATTAGCAACTGTAGCCTAGGTGCAAGAGTGAGATCCCCCCATGGAAAGTCAGGAATCCCTCAAGCCTTAAATAGAAAGGGAAACACTCATGATGGCACATTTTTCCCCCCACATGTGAATCATGAGGACTCACTCGGTACAGTTTGTTTGTTAAAATGAGGATAGATTGGAGAGAATAGATTGCTGATGGAGAGCAGCCTGAAACGTGGCAACCTGTAAATACTGTTTTGCTACTCTGGGAAATAACAGCTTTTGTTGTGGTAAGGCTGATGCTCTTATTCTCCTGTTGTGTAACTGCAGCTGTTGTATCTAGTAGCTCTGTGCTGGTATGCAAGTATTAGAATGTGGTTCTTATGGAGACGTGTGCCTTTCTGAAAGAAATGGAAACTTTCAGAGTGTGTAAACAGGAATTCTCTGCTGAAGTGAACTTGTATTTTGGGCTGACTTTGTAGGACTCTGTGCCAATCAGTGCTTAGACTCCGTACGTCTCCTTAGCATATATATGAAAAGTAAATGCATGTTAATTTATCCAGGGACAAAGTAAAAGACATTGCAGGTGTGTGGCGGGTGTTTGATTGCCCAGACTTTGGAGCCTTCAAGCTTCCATGTCTTATTTTGCAGCCTCCGCCTAATGTTGTTTTACCTGTGTTTCTGCCTTTGGCTCTTCACATTTTTCAGCGCAGTCCATTCTTGGGCACGTAGAGCTGCATCCTTAACCCAGCTCCTGCTGCTGATACGCAACCCCAGAAGCTTAACCCTGCCTCATCCCCAGGGTGAGGGCTGTGGGTGGCAGCGTGCAGGGGGTGACCTGGCTCAGGAGGAGGAGGAGCAAAAGCAAAAGGGATGTCGGTGTGAGAAGAGCACTGGTGGCACGGGAGCAGCTGGTACTCAGGCCCTGCTTTCCTGTTGTGGGCACCATTCGGGCGTGCAAAGCTCAGCCTGTGCTGGAGCAGTTAAGATGCATAGGCTGCCAGTCAGTTTTTAGTAATTCTATACTTCCTTAAAACTAATGGAGCGTGTCGCCTCTTGAAGGCCATTTCTCAAGAACAGACGTGAGAGTTGGTGGGCGTTGAGCTCTTGACACTATGCATGCAAATACCTTTTTAAAATAAAAACTGTAGATGCACGTCTAAGCTCTCACCCTTTCCATTCCCTCTCTTTTCTTTTACCATCCAAAACTTGGGTTGAATGTTGAAAAGTATCTCAAAAGCAAGCAGATGACAGAAACCCATAGTTAATACTTTAATTGGAATAGTCATTTCTTTGTGAGCCTAAGGTGGCATATTGGATCCTTTTCCTCGATGCTGGTTTTAAGTGGGTAATCATTATTTCTAATTTCCCAGGCTAGCTCTTGGTGGTCACTTTCCCTCGCTGTCTGATTTCACAGTGTCCATGCTACTTTGGTGTTTGTTTCTCCATGCCTCTCCTGGCTTTCAAATGCACAAGAGCATGCATATAAAGGGCAGCTTCTATAGCAACGGATCTGTTTGTAACCACCACTGTAATTGTGGGAAGCATTCAGATCCTTGTGGTCAATTCCTTTTAGTTAAATGTTGGTGTTTTCCATTTTTTGAGAAAGATCTTCAAGGCAGAACTGAAGGTGCCATTTTCTGCTCGCAGTCTCATGCATCACAGCTCTGCTCTGGAGGAAGCGCAGCCTGACAGTGGTGTCACTCATGTTTGTTCTGTCCCCAGGTCCTTTCACACAACTTGTGCACGGTGTTAAATGTTCCCCATGACCCAGTGGCCTTGGAAGAACACTTTAGGGATGACGACGAAGGACCAGTTTCCAATCAGGGTTACATGCCTTATTTAAACAAATTCATCTTGGAAAAGGTAAGTTTTAGGTTCTTGGGTTCCATTTTTCCCTTTATCGTTCTTTTTAGTGTCTTTCCTTAGCACGCCATCCTTACAGAGCGGGCCTTTGCTTGCAGGAAACGTGCTGGTCTGAAGGCATTGTGCTGTGAGTGTCTCTGCAGGGTGGTTTTGGGGCAGTGCTCTGGGGTGTCTGTGCCTTAAAATGGAAGGGTATGCTCTGCTTGACTTCATCTATCTCTCCTTAGTTTCCATTTCCCATTCGATCTTGTTGTTCTCTATGCTGTGCCTGTGTAGAAATGCGTTAATATTAATAAAACAGCACAGTGTAAAATTATTTGTGAGTGTTTGGAGCTAAAGGTTGTCCCACTCCATACTGCAGTCACAAAAGATTGTTGCCACAAACTCATCTGCAAACAGGACAGGGAAAATATCTTTACTGTCCATTCTTGAACGATTTTAATAAATAGATCCCAACAATATTTATGGTGGGGAATGTCAGGGAGTGCTGCTATGTTTTGCCTTATGAGTTCTTTCCCTTGGTGTTGGAGAGCTCTTGAGAGTTTTGTGGTTGCATGTTTGTTGTTTCTGGGGAAGCTCTGGAAAGCCAGCAGGGTTTCCCCTTTGCCACAATCCATTTTATTCTAAGTAGAGGCAGGCACTGGGCCAGAGCTGGGTGCTGGGGGCTGTGTGTGTCAGCTCTAGTTGAAATCTGTGAAAGTAAAGAACTATCATACTTCCTTTCTAACGGCTTTGGTTGGGAGGCTGGTCTAGGCAGAACACACATACTTGCTTCAATACCACTGATTTCTCTTGGAGGCTGACCCCAAACCTTCCAACTTTGATTTGTGGCTGCAGAGATACACGATGGTTGCTTTCTTTTAAAACATCAAGTCCCAAAGTGACCTTCTGCTGGAAAGTCACTCATGTGACAGTTGCAGATTACGCAAGCTCCTTAGCAACGTTTTGATGACTTTTGCTGTTGCTTTAATCTACGTTAAATACTGGTGGAAAATATGATACGTGTCTGAGATGCAGTCCGTCAAGTTGGAAATAAGGAAGGCTTCAGCTATCTGGCTAAGCTCCTCTGCCTCTCTAGGCTGTCTGTCTCCTGCCCAGTGACACAGCCCTGTTCCATGTGTGGGAGCTGCTGGCCACAGATAAATTCTAGTAGTACCCACGTGCTGTCTTGGCTGCTTGCTGTGGGAGAGTCCCCCTTCATCCCTATTATCTCATTTCTACTTAGTGTTGGCTGTCTGAGCTCTTGTAAGGTTCAACAGAGACTGAGCAGCTTGTACATAGATTGAAATAAGAGCCCTTATTCTGAGTGAAGGATTATGTCTGTAGAGTCTGAAGTACAGGTTTGTTGTTAGTAGCATTTGTAGGCGTTAGCAAGCCACTGAGTCAAAGAATGAAGAGAGGCAGAAGGCTTTTTCAAATGTAATAATACATGCTTTATTATTAAAAGGTGTATAGGGAGAAGAGTTGTGGAATTGAGCAGCAATTGCATTTCTTAAGTAACACTTCAATTTGTAAATGAAAGACCTGGCTCCCTAAACCTGTTGGTGTGAAGTTACAGCATGTTGCTACTCTGGGGCATCTTCTTACCCCTTGGCAAAAGCAAAGAACAAGCTACCTTGCTTTCTTGTGGAAAGAAGGAGCATAACTTTGTGTAGAGTCCTGCATTGCTTTCATTCATATGCTGCTCTGGCTTCTGATAATTGCAGGATGTACCCATACCATTGGTTTTTCTTAACAGTTAACAGAAAATGTTAAGGAGCAGGGTTGAGTAGTCTCTGAGTTCACATTACTTATCCTGACTAAATGTCTCTTTAGAGTTTAGACATCTAGTATTGAAAACCAGTGGAAGTCTTTGGACAAAAGGCCACCTTTGTGCACTGATTGTGACATCTCATCTTTTGGAGATGCCCACATCAGTGCCAAAAGGCAGCGTGCAGTGGGATGATGTCACCGATTCACGGCACGTCTCTTTTGTTTAAAACAAACCAAAAAAAGCAAACAAGAAACTCTTTTTTTCCTTCTTTGAAGGCATAGTCTGTTCTTGATGAGATGATCACGGTACAGATGCTATGAATTCATACTAAGCAAAGCTGCTAAAGTGGGACCAGTACTTTATACCCCTAGACACAGAGAAAGCTCTCTCAATTTCTGGTTGTATTTTCTGGCAAATTAATTGTTTTGAGTGAGATCAGACAAGAAAAGTTCTTGATCTCAAGAGTTTTGTTTTGTTTGTGTCTTTAAAAAGCAATGTGTATGTGTTTATGACTTGTTTTTTTTAGCCATCAGTTCCTCCTGTTTGGAATGTTTCTATGTTTGCATGCTGTCAATTGAGCTAGAGGTGCTTTTGTGAATGAG
Source organism: Coturnix japonica (assembly GCF_054131305.1). Taxonomy (NCBI): domain Eukaryota; kingdom Metazoa; phylum Chordata; class Aves; order Galliformes; family Phasianidae; genus Coturnix; species Coturnix japonica. Next base: position 15,922,870 of record NC_140667.1, on the reverse strand, counting down.
CTGAAACGTAATTTTAGAAACTGTTCAAATATTTTCAGTTTATGAAGCAGTGCTTAGAATTGATCTCTCTTACATCCCAGTCAGAGACGCAGTCATTCAGACTAATTATTACTTTACAGTAATTGTTGTGTAGTAATCTGGACTTGAACGCTGGCAATGAAGGAAGCCAAAGTAGCACAGTCCAGGGTTCTGCAGTAGGGACAACTCTAGAGCTGATTTGGTTTTGGTTGTGGCTTTTCCCTTTGCTTCCCCCACAGCCATGCACAAATGTACTTCAGGAATGTACATACCAGAAATAGCTTTGCCACATGAAATTGTTCAGAAAAAATAGTATCTCTCATTAAAGAGACGTATTTAGTTTACTTAGTTCTACCCACAACTCCCAGCATCCCCAGAATAATTATATCCTTTCTTTAAAAGCCAGCCTGTGATGATGTGGAGAAAAAAACAATGAAACAAAACAACCCATGAAGGTGAATTAGAGTTATTTTGGAGAGCTGGAGTCTGCATGCTCATCTGAGCATCTTTCCTGAGTAATTTCTATGCAGCGTCTGTGCTCTGGATGCCACTCAGACACTTGATGAAGTCTCTTTCTATAACTGAGAGTGGGTCTGAAGGAAGGATGGCTAACATGGGAGTACTGGTGCAGTGCAGCCCCGTCCTAAGGCAGAGGAGCCCTTAGACCTGCTGGCTGCTGCCAAATCCTGGCAGGTGCTGGGGCTGCTTTGGGTTTGGTGCCTCTTTCAGGTATCACAAGCTGGAACCACCAGCTCTTACCCCAGCCAAAGCCTGTGCACGAGTTGTCACTCCACCCATCTCCCTGTGGCTGCTGCCACTGAGATGGGCTGCTTGTAGAGCCAGATGCATTGCTAAAGTGCTGCTGCCTGTAGGAAAGCAGGTTTCCTGCTCCATCACATCACCCCAGGAGCAGGGTAACTAGCAGCACTTTTCTGGGGTGCAAGTGCTGTGTGGTTTGGCCCATTGCAAGAAAATGGCACAGAATGTTACCTGTGGTGCCCCCAGGCAAGGTGCAAGAACCTATTTCTTACCCATGATTTCCAACATCTCAAGAGACTTCTGAAACAGTGCAGAATGTGGCTTTATTGGTTTTGTGCAAAGAAACAGCATGGCAAAGCTGCGTGGAGATAAATATACTTTATCCATAGCATAAACAGGGTTTAAAAAACAAAATAGGGGAAATGAAAGCTTTCACATATGTAAATGATTCACAGATGGGTACGTGAGGGTGCTAGGTGTGATAAAGGATAAGGGGAGGATTTCAGAGTCTGAGAAAAAGAAAAGATTTTAGGTGGATTAATGTTAAAGAAAGCAAGATTACATTTGTGAATATTCTCTTACACGAGTTACACTTGAGCAACATTAAGCAGAAAAGCTTATTAAAGGTCTTTCCCAACTGTTCCAGTCTGGGTACTAGTGTGTCCACATGTAGTTTTTGTTCTTGTGGTTTCCACATTTACTGTGTTGAGTTTTAGTGGCAGTACAACAGAAGGGCAGTTGGAAGGGCACAAAGTTTGGGAGCTGAAGCTTGTGTGCGAGAGGAAAGACAAAATCACAGTGGCCTCCTTCCCATGAGATCAGGGTGTTATTAACTCAGCAGAAGTTGGAGGTTGGATGCAGATTTTGCTGAAAGAAGTCCTTTAGTTCACCCCATGCAGGAAGTCAGAGCAGGCTGTGTTTGTGCTCATTTTAGGCCTTGATGTTTCTTACAAACTAGAGTCTCTTGGTGCTTTGGTATGACTTGGTGTGTTAAATTTCATGCACTTGTTATCCTGTGCCATTACTATGCATTGATTGTTGTTGTTCAATTTCTTCATTTTAGGTTCAAGGGAACTTTGATAAAGTTGAATTCAACAGAATGTGTTGGACTCTGTGTGCTAAAAAGAACCTCTCGAAAAGTCCTTTGCTGATCAGTGATGAAGATGCATTTAAAGTGTGGGTTATTTTTAACTTCTTATCAGAGGACAAGTACCCTTTAATCATTGTACCTGAGGAGGTAAGAAACAGCGACTTGTGCTGTTGAGCACTGCTTTGCTTAGTTTAGTTTCTCAGTTGTGCATGTTAATGGTTGCTACTCTGGAATTTTCACAGAAAATGATTCTTTTTAATAGAAACTACTTTTGTGTTTTATAAGGCTTTGAGTGCTTTTCTTGCACGTTACACATGTGGGGATCCTGCAGGGTATTTTAGATATTGACTGCTATTCTTGTCTGCCATTTAAACAGCTGGGGCTAAGTGGGAGTGCTGCCTGTAAACGCCTTATTTTGCAGACTGTGAGGCCTGACTGGTGCTGGGGAGACAAGCTCCAGTACATGCACCTGCCTGGGGCTGGTGAGCTTCTCATCTCACTCACGAGTAGTGCGTGTTGGGATCTTTAATACCTGAACTCTCTTATGTGTGATTCACACTTTGCACAGTGTGATTCTAAAAAAAAGAATTCTCTCTGCTCTGTTAGCATGGCTTGCAAAATGAGTCTTCAGTCTCATGTCACCCTCCTGTTGAAATGGAGAAGTGGAGACTTTTCAGATGATGTCTGTTACTGATCAAAACCAGCCACCACCTGAATGCTCTTGCTTGAAATGCTTGTAGGAATAAACAGCAGTGAGCAAAAAACAGAGAAGTCTCTTTATGCTTCAAGTGGATGGACAAGTACGGGCAGTGCTTGTGTAGGTAACCCTAAAGCAAGGTTTTGGAATCTTCACGATTTAAAGCTTTTTCCCCTGGGGAGGAGTGAGGGAAGAAGGACTCTGGGTGGAACTCTAAGCATTAACCATCTTTTGCAAAACCTGCTGCAGAAATCCTACAGGGCTACAGCTCAGCGCTGCAATGTGTATTTATTTTACAAACTGTTGAAAAGTCAAAGATGAAAAGAGTCTGATTTACATGCCACAGCTCCCAGCTGCTGAGCCAAACCACTACATACAGATCGTGCCCTTTTCCTATTGAAATGAACCACTCAGTTTTGCCTTGTCACTTTGTTTTTTGCAGGGCACTTTCACTCTGCGCAGTGTTTCTGTTTGTGGCAGACTGATGAGGACAGGTTGCTACCAGGCGTGCTGATTCCCCAGAGAGTGGGACAGCCTTCTTGCCTTCATTTGTTTTTTGTCTTTCCTGTTGATTCTGGAGGACAGAGATTATGTTTCTAAAAGCCAGGATAGCTCCTGTCTTAATAGGTTTCCTACCCATCAGGTAGGACCATCAGGTTTCCTTCCCATCCTTGGTCTCCAGGGTTTACCTGTATTGCTCTTTCACTTGGATTATTTTTAAAACTCATTAGTGTGGATGTGTGTTTGCATCTCCTTGATTGCAGCAACATTTACATCTTGCAGTACTCTTTAAGGAAAGCTTGGAGAGCCTGGCAAAGAAAGGCTGCTCTGTTCTTATCATGTGCAATACCCACATACACTCTTTAACCTTTTGCCTTAGACCGCACAGGTGATGTAATCAATTGGTGGAGGAGCTGCTGTGAATGCCCTCCTTTCTGGTTTGTGTTGGTCCTTCTGGTGCTGTCTGTGCTTCTGGATATTTCCACCTTTGTTCCCTTGCCCTTTTACTCAAAATTCCAGAAGTAAAGATGGAAACTTCTAATATAGATCAGCTTTGCTCCTTCTCTGCGTTGACCTTTCATATCTGCCTTTTAAGTTCTTATGGGGTTTTTTGTTGTTGATTTCATACTGCTTTTAACATTAAATCTAAACTCCAGATTTCCTGGGCAGTTTTTGGTACAAACTTGCAATTTCTTTGTCTTGATACTGAGAAGTTCTGCTGAAAACAGCTTTTTTCAATAGCATTCAAAGTGATATTGGTACCTAGTCAAGGTATTTTTCTTTCCTTTCTATGCCTCCCAAGTTCATATGAAAACTGGTTTATGTATTCAGTTTTTACTAAATGATAGTGTTGCCTGTCTGTGAGCTGAAATTGTCCTGCACCTCATCTATGAATGAAATGTGAGCAGGGATTTTTGCAGAGTGTGGAGCAGATGGGAGGGCAATGCTCTGTAGTGTTTATGTTTGGGTAAGACAAATGTAAACCTCCCATGAATCACTATAACTTCGCAGCCAGGGAGCAAGCACTTCTCCCTCCCTGTTTGTTTCTCTTATCCTTGGCTGTGAATATTGCAACATGCCACTTACTGCTGCTTCTGGCTTAGGGTGATTAGTGCAGGATCCAGCTGCTTCCCCTCCTCCCTCCCACCTCCAAGGCTTTTTGGCTTTTGAACTTTATTTTCCCTTTATAAGGAATTAAGAAACTTGGGTGGTACTTCCAAGTAGGAACAGTGATCAAATGAACATTTTTACTTTCCACCTTGTGGATGGCAAGATTGTGATATAGAGAAATATCTTAGGTATCCATTGAAGGTGTTGGTACAACTGTGAAGTTCTCTACCTCCTCCTCCTCTCAGGACCTGCTCCTTGGGGCCTTTCTGAGATTCTGATTTTAATGACCTGAACTGTTTCTGCATTTGTTTGAACCATCTCTTATCTGGAAAACTCTCTGGCTTGTGTGCAGTTTCACTTCTTTGCACCACTTGGACTGAAAGTTGAGGCTGCTGTCTTTCCTTCCTGCCAGTGCTGTGTACCTGCACACAGGTGCTGCTGTGTTGGGCCTTTCCTCTTAGCACACCAGGGACGGGCTCTTGCCCCAGCTGCAAAGCATTCAGGCTTGATTCCCTGCCCAGGTGTTGGGCAGATTGCAGATTGGAAGTGTTATAGCTGTTGCTCAAACAGAAAAGGGAGGACAGTCTGGAAAGCTTTCGGAGGCAGAGGCTGAGGAAAGCATTGGAAACATAAGGCAAGGAAAACAGTTACAAAGAGGAAATTTAGAAGCAGTGGAGGGGTAACACAGGCCAGAAGCCGTCCTGTTGCTTGGTTAGCACAGATCAGACTGGAAGCCAGAAGCAGTGCTTGGCCTGGGCTCTTCCCCTGCTGTGTAAGGAGAGGTGGCAGCCTGGCATCAGGGTGAGTGAGGTCAGTGAAATCCGGTGTGGGGAAGGGCCTGGGGTGGGCTGCAGCTTTGTGCTGATGGTGAGCAGCCGGGGCATGGGCACAAGAGTTGTGCCTCCCCATTGATATGGAAGACTCAGCTGGTGGTGGCCTTGGGCTGTAGAGAGGAGAGCTGGGAAGGAACAAGGGTCCATAAATGTCTGTTGTGCTGAAGTATTTGAGTCCCTAGGAAATGTGAAAAGCTATCAAATCTCCCTCCTGTTTCAAGGGAGAAGCTGTGGTACGTGCGAGGTACAGCATTTCTGTAAGCTGAGTGAAGGCAGCCTGGAGAAAAACAGCACTGTATATTGTTTGCTCAAGTTAAAGTTGTTGCTTGCAGATGGTCTCCAGAATTGACACAGTTCTTGTCTAAGGGCAGCAGTGGGCAGAGCTTTAGCGAGCAGCTGTGCGGCTGCTGGTCTCAGGGAGCAGAGCATGGGGAGAGCTGCTCCTGTTCCCCACTGAGTGCTCCCACTCAGCGTCTGTGGTGCAGGCACTGAAATGTGTGCTTCCTTCAGCCCTCACAGGCTGACCTCCTCCACGAGCTGAAAACAAAAAGGAAGAGAGGTGAGGAGTGCTGCAGCCATAAAAGGAAAACTATTTCTGGTCCGTCATGAGATTTCCTTACACCTCCCGTTTTAGTTGTCAGACTTGATTGTGTGCTGTTTAACCAGATGTTTTCTGTTGTATGAGGAGGTTTCCTAACACTTCCCCTTTCTCATTTCTGGACATGTGACTGCAGCCTTAGGAATGCTTTATCGCCTGAGAGCTGCGGTGTGTGGTCAGTGTGTTCCTGGGCCGCCCCAGTGCTGAAGCTGGCAGATAGGTGCACTGCGGGCAGTGAGCTCTTGTTGTAAAGCAGTGCTCACGTAATGGCTTTTAAGCAAGCCTTGTGTACTTCCTGTCTGTGCTTTTTAGGTCTGGTTTCTTAAGGAACCATGGTTTGTATAGTCGCCTTCTCTTTGTCCTCTGGTCTTCACTGCATTAATGTATGACATCTCTAATCCTTCTACCCGGCACAAAGAGGGTCTGAATCTTGTGTGGTTTTGCTGTGCGTTTGAAAATGAGGCGAAGGGAGGTGAAAGTCTCAAGTTGCCAGCAGTGATTCTTCTGAAGGTATTTCCTGCAGAAATACTTTGTGACCTCTTTTGTTTCCATGTTCTGTATGCTGGCATCTGATACTGTGAATGATGTATTAGGAATTGACCCTTAGCAATTCGGAACTAAAATCTAAACTGATGTAAGTAGAATAAAAGCTCTGTGCGTAGGGTTCTGTTTTCACCAACTATTGATCTGGAGGAGCTCTTATCTGAAGTTCAATGAATTCAAACATGGGGATTTTTGGTGACAGTGGAAAGGAGGAACATTTGATTTGAGAGTGTGTGTGTTGTTCTGATGCGGTGGGGAAAGGAACAGATGAGGGCTGTGAAATGGGCCGTGATTGCTGCCATGTTACTTGTACAGGATTGGGTACAGCTTGGATGGTTTTTTTTGTCTGCACTATTAATGCCACAAACCCTATTTGAATAGCATGCACCAGAATAGCCTCGTCTGCCACGCTCTGTTGGGTGTGAAAGCCACCTTGACATCATTTTTTCTTTTTCCTACTCTAGGATACCCACTTTATGTATCAGAAAAATAGGTGAAACTCTTGTGAAACTTATTTCCCTGCAGAGAACCGTGCCGAGGATAGAAAAGACCTCAAAGATCATCAAGTCCAACCACAGCCTAACCATAGTACCCTAAGTAACAACCCTCTGCTAAGTCATATCTCTGAGCACCACATACATACGGCTCTTGAACACATCCAGGGACAGTGACTCAACCACCTCCCTGGGGAGCCTATTCCAGTGTTTAACTGCCCTTTCTGTAAAGAAGTGTTTCCTAACATCCACCCTAAACTTACCTTGGTGCAACTTGAGGCCATTTCCCCTCATCCTGACACTTGTCACCAGTGAGAAGAGACCTGGAAGTGGAAAGCAAGTAGATATTACAGTGTGGGTAAAGAACAGCTACCCTGAGAGCAGATGCTGGGCAGGCTGCATAGCTCATGTTAAGGAACCCCTGAGCTTTATGTTGTTTTGTTTTCTGCTGACAGAGTTCTGGTTGAAAAGTGTTGGTGTGGAATGGGACTGGTTTTCCATGCTCCAGGGCATGGAATACAGCGTTGGGTGCAGCGTTAGTCCTAAAGCAAAACTGCATCAGCATCAAAGAGTGAGCAAAGCCCTGTCAGGACAGCAGCAAACATTGCTTCACATTTGCTTTTCAACGCTACTCTTTAACCACAAGGGCAGATTGTGTGTGAGCCAGCAGCCTTAATTTGTCAGTTATTTGCTGAGCTCACACGTCTCCTTGGGGAGGAGGGGAAATGTCGTTGGCTCTCAGACATTCCTCATTTGAGCTCATAATGAATGGCCTCTTGTTTGCTGCCATATTGGCCAGATCCAACTCCCTTCTCACTATTTCCCTCACACTGCTCCCTAGTCATGCCCCACCCCAGCACCCCGCACTGATGTCTGACAAAAGCCGTGTGGGATGTGGGTCATTCCATGTTTCAGAATGAAGTATAAGTTCTGAGACTGTTCAAATTGCAACATGTAATATACAAAGAGTTACAATATGCTCTCTGTACTTCAGTGGGGTTTGGGATATTTGTGGTGATGGTACTGACTTGTAGAGGGGAGGTGAGCAGCCTTAAATGTTTGCATCTGCTCCAGGAAGCAAAATAAAGTAAAAGAATGTACAAATAACATTAAAGGATATTTTGCCTTCTTTTTAGTGCATCACACGATGACACATTATATATGTTCTACCTTACTTTGCCAGACTGCCCAGCACCTTGGCAGGTCTCGCCTTCTCGTGCTTTACTTTTGAAGCCCAGATTGCTGTGCAGAGCTCCTGCTGGGGCTGATCTGTGCTTCCACATGGGGGAAAAGATGTGTAAAGGAATCGGACGAGAGACGTGTCCATGTTTCTTGGTGCTGCCAAACCTCTTGTGCCGGGTCTGGCAGTTCCCGAGCTCTGCTCTGCGGAGGAACCCCGTGGGGCTCCACGCCGGGCTTCCTCAGCCCTATGAGGAATCGTGTTCTGCTCCCCAGCTGTGCAGACCAACATCGGTGGGGAAAAACCCCAAACAAAACGGGAAGTCCTGGAAAGCATTTGGTCTGCGTTGCTCTCGGTGAGGCACCTTCACACCGTACACCCGGTGCAGGCAGTGATGGAGCGGAGCATCGCGGCAGCAGCTGCAGCCAGGCTGAGCTCTGCTCCGTGTTGTCTGCATCGCCGAAGGAAACGCAGAAGTGCGGTTTTTGCTTTGTTGCGCTGAGGTCCTTGCATAAAGACTCTCGCTAATAGTTTTCTTTATGAGCCGTTTTTACTGTGCTAAAGCTGTAGGCAGGCTTAGTTTCAGAGCTTGCCGCGTTTAAAGAGTGAATGAACAGTAATGCACTGCGAAATAAACAAAACACAGCCGACTTTCTTTCCCTCTTTATATTCCCGTGTTTATTTGGAGCAGCTATTAGAAGCATTACGCTTCTACAGGATGTGTACAGGATGATGAAAGATTAAAGGAAAAGGAGAGTTCATTCTGGGAACAATAAAAGCTGAGGTGAAAAATATCTATATTTTTCTATATAAGTATCTATATTTTTGCTGCCTCTGCCAAGCTGGTGTGCAGTGGTGGAGGGGCAGGTGAAGGCTGAGACGTGGCCATACACCAGCGGTTCTGCATTTCGCTTACTCTTCTTATTGCCTGTAATTTGTTTGCTTTTCCTCTTCCACAAGCGCTTTCTGAAACTTCCTGCTTTCTCACACCTCAGTGGTGCTGGGTTGGAGGGTGCAGTAGGGAAGGTCCGTGTCCTGTAGGAAATTGAATGTAGAAGAGGCTGGCAGGTCAATGATGTGTTTCTTTGTGATGAAGAGGGAAACTGCAGGTGGGGCTGGCTGCCAGGAGTTCAGCTGAGGCAGAAGGCTGCTGGCTCCTGCAGTCTTTGCAAATTGAGCTGTGCTCATGTTGGTGCCTAAATGGGAACACAGCTGTAAGGAGTTTCAGCACTATTAAACTGTGCTTCTCTGGAGACTCTTGATTTCTACATCTGCTGAAAGGGATTAATTTCTGCTTATATTTCCTTACAGATTGAATACTTACTTAAAAAGCTGACGGAAGCAATGGGAGCGGGTTGGCAGCAGGAGCAGTTTGACCTCTACAAGATTGCCCTCAACACCAGCCGGGAGGGTCTGTCTGCGTGGGAGCTGATCGAACTCATTGGGAGCGGGCAGTTCAGTAAAGGCATGGACCGGCAGACTGTGTCCATGGCAGTTAATGAAGTCTTTAATGAGCTCATATTAGATGTACTCAAACAGGTAAGGACCACAGAGAACTGATGTTTCACAACAGAGCCAGTGACCGTATCAGTAGAAAATGTTAAACTTGTGATGGAATTTCTTTGGCTGATGGATAAAGAGAAGGGGGAGAATTAGATGAATTACTTATCAGGGTTCTTCAATATGACCTAATTTTTGTCAGAGAGAAACTGGAAGTGTTCAGATTGATATAATTATTGCAGTAAGGCGAATGAGCTGCTTGCTGGGAGGATTTCCATTTAAAAAGGAAGTGTGTTCTGACTGAAATACAGCTTTTCATGGTATTATCAGTTCCTTCTAGCTGACAGAGTAGCTACAGCTGTCAGTTCTTAATTTATGACAATTCTTCAGTCTCTGGAAATGTTTATTCCAGATGCAAATAAACACTGTAGCAATAGAAATTGTGTTGTCACAACTTGTGTATTCATCAGGGTCTGGACAAAGGAGTGCTGGGCTGAAGCATTTGCTTCTAAGTTGCCCTACTTCATTAGGGAATATGTAGGGGATCTCCAGAGCTTTCTCCTTTCTTGTGCTTAGCAGTCAATGCAGCTCAGGGCTCGCTTGTATTCAGACACATCACACTGACCCCACAGCAAGCTCCTGTCAGCCTTTAGGTTCTGCACATTTCCAGATGATCTGTTCAGGAGCGGCTTTACAAACTGAGAACTATTTTGGGGTGTGCGGGCTCCCAGCTGAGCTTACCCGCAGAGCTGTGTTACACTGACTTTTACCTGATAGGGATTTTTTTTTTTATTTGATTTCTTGGTGAGGATGAAAGCAGAGGCTTTCTTGGCAGGCTGTGCAAAACCATCCTGCAGAAATCATCAGAGTGTTTTGGCACAGGAGCTGCTTCTAGAACAGCCACATGAAAATGTCGAGGTCTATTTTTGTTAACTCCTGGTTGCTTATTGGAGGTGAGGGATGGGGCAGATGCACATTCTGAGTCAGATGAGTGCAAAACCATTCTGCACTTTAATAACATGAAGATAAAATAGCTGGTGTCCTATCAGGCCTTCCACTTGTAACCCGTGAGGAAATCTGATTTCTTTCGGTTTCTATATGGCGTTGTCTCTTCCTCTTCTTTTATTTTTTTAATTCCCCTTGACTGTCTCCTTTCTTTCCTCTCTGAGAGGCTCAGCCTCATTCTCGAGGATGTCTGAGTGCCTGTGAGTGGTTCCTCAATGCTTAAAAATAGTTTGTAGTGAGGTGTGGCCCACCACCACTGACAGTCACTGGCCTAAGGGAGAATGGAGCTCCTCTGTGGCTGACCCTGTCTGCTTCAGGCACAGCGTGCTCCCTGGTAGCTCTTGGCTGGCAGAGTGGTCTGGTTTATTGCTTCAAGCTATGAATGACACATCATTTAGCACCCGTGTTGCTGTTGTTGCACACTTATTCTGGCTCTTTAAGACTGAGCAGGGTTGCAATGACAACTAAATTTTATTGTATTTTAGCTTTCTGAAAGAAGCGTCCTTTGCTTCTGTGATAGTTGGTGTGAAATAACTCCAGGAGCAAGAAAATAATAGATGCAGATTTTGCAGCAGTTTTGTGGGGAAAATATCATTCTGGCCTGGCTTTGAAAGCCAATTCTGTCAGTGTATAAGGGAGAGAAAGACACCTGGTTATGGACAGGATCTTGTGAGGAAGGAATAGCAAAGCTGCAGGAGTCCTTCACATGCCCTTGCAACCACTTGGACCTCCAGCTGTGTGCGGGGGAGGCAGAGCATTCCTGCATGTTCCTGTCCTGGCCAAGGGGTGGGATGGCGAGGGAATAGGCACGGCTGGGCTCCGGCTGGAGGAGCTGAGTGCAGCCAAGCTCTGTGTGTGTGGTTTTGTTTTCTAGAAACAAGCAGGCTCCTGTGAATGTCCTGATTTCTTTGCCCCAGACCTGTAGAGAGAGACGGCTTTGGTTTTGTCAGAGCGTGTTTGTTTGCTTATTTCCAGTGTGCTGTGGCTGAAAGACATAGAAAGGAAACCATGAACGTTTGTCTCTTAACTTTACCATTATCTCAACCTGAAATATCATTCCAGAAATGGCAGCTGAACTACCAGCTGACTTTGAAACTGTAGAGCAATAACGGACTGTAGCGTAACCAGCTCCCAGCAGTGCCCCTGCATAAGGACACAAAAAATCAAATGCCTGGAAGAGTGATTGGTTTCTATCCATGAGATGGGTTTTGAATTGCCATCCCCATAGTGGAGCAAGTAGAGCAGGATCACTAGCATGCCTGCGCATACATTGCTGCTGTTGGTTCAGATACGTTAATACTCAGTAGGGAGAAACTTGGGGGATTTGCTCATGATACCCAGTTATTATCATTAGGTTGCTGTGATTTTTATTATTTTATTTCTATGGACATCAGAAACAATGTGTGGGCTTCTCTTCCTTTTGAAATACTCTTCAGTAGCAGCGTTCAGGACAAGCTTACAAACGTTTTTCTTGATAAGAAAGTGGAGTCAATCATCTTCAGGAAATAAAATACTGGCAGAGAGATCTTGGTGTTATTTAAATCCAGACACAGCTCTGTTCTGTGAAGGCAAAATGCAGGTTTCACCAGCGAGTGTTGCTGTATCCTATCAGACAGGTGCCAGGAGGATGGTTCTGCTATCAGTTCCCGCAGCACACTCACAGAAGCAGTGTATGTGGATTGCTGCTTTAACAGGGCTCAATGAAATGAAAATGAGTGTGTGTCTGTGTGGAGCTGATCCCAGGGTAGGACTTCTCTTGCTTTGTACTGAAAGTAGGACGGAGGATCAGGGAGCTGTTTCCCATGGGGCAGACAATTAAAAGCATGCTGGTTTTAGGGATGGGAATGTATAGGGGCTGTCTGTAGGGTCTTGGGCTAATTTTTCTGTGTACTCTGCTAAAGATTCTTAAGCCACATAAGCAGAAGGCTGAGATGTTAAGCACAGGCCAGGCCTTTCAGCTGTGCTGCTGTTTTTTTGCAGGGTTATATGCTGAAAAAAGGTCACAAAAGGAAAAACTGGACAGAACGATGGTTTGTACTAAAACCCAATATTATTTCCTACTATGTAAGTGAAGATCTAAAGGACAAGAAGGGAGACATCATACTGGATGGCAACTGTTGTGTAGAGGTAAAAGGAAGAGATTAACAGAAAACCAATAGTGACTATGTCTGAAGAAGAATTTATCTTTTTTTTGGGGGGGGGGGGGAGGGAGGATGGGACTTCTGACAGCTTTTATTCATAGAATATTTTTTTACTTTCTATGAAGCAGTCTGTATGTGTTCTTTGTATAAACATTACTCATATTATTATTTGTAGATATGTAAAAGGGTAGAAATGGGGCTTGACAACATAGCTTAATGATGTCTGCAGAACAACCCTTTGTTATCCATTCTAGGCCTTGCCTGACAAAGATGGAAAGAAATGCCTTTTTCTCATAAAGTGCCTTGATAAAAGCTTTGAGATCAGTGCCTCTGATAAAAAGAAGAAACAAGAGTGGATTCAAGGTAAGGCTTCAAAAATGTTGAACTTATTCTTATGGAATGACAGAATGGCTTAAGTGTAAGGAGACACCTTAAAGATGGCCAGGTTTCAAGCCCCTGCCCTGGGCAGGGCTTCCATCTGCTAGATCAGGATGCCCAGCATCCAGGGCTTTAAAGTAAGCTGAAGCCTTATGAAATGGCTTGATCTTGCAGTTTTCGGGGGTTCCATTTTGTGACCTTTTAAGGGTCCATAGGGAGGGAATTGACTTCTTTCGTTCAGTTCAAGCAGCCCAAATTAAATTGTTACTATTTGCTTTTTCTATATGGCTGCTCTTCTACAGGTGAGAAGGGCAGGAAATGCACAAGAAATTGTTGTATTTGAGGAGAATGGGGAAGCTTGTTTCTTTCAGCATCATAAATGGGCTCTGTTTTCATGGTTTTGCTTGAGGTAGCTTGGCTTGCTGAGCTGAGGGTAAGGCTGTGAATTGAGACTTCCTTTTCTATTACCACAAAGAAGTTAACACCTTCTGAGGCCTTCCCAGGTAATGCACAGTGTGACATCATGTGCATCTTTAGCAGGACAAGGCTGAGGCTGTTGCAAATCCACAGTTGCCAGCAATATTTAAGCATGTGCAGCATTTTAATATTTACACTGCTTCTATTTGGAGCTCTTTCACACCTCCTTTCTACCTGAAACACGTACTTTGCACCAAAGTCTAATGTACAAAGAATTACTTGGTTCCTAAATGAGATCTGTTTTCATGGTTGTGACCAATAAAAAGCATGTATTGATATATATCAAAAGCATCTACTTCTCCTTAGCTTTAATGCCTGTTATTTCCTTATCTGAATATAAACGAGAACTGCTTGCTTACTGGGAGGCTGCTTTTCCAGTGAGTCTAAAAATGGTGTAAGCTCAGTTCTGGGACCGTTGGTGAACATGTATGTCAGGTAACATTTCAGACCTGTTGATCAGATTTGCTGAACCCAGGCAGTGAGAAGTGTGGGAGTTGTTTGTGTAGTGATATGAATATACAAATAATTGGTTTGTCCACTGCGTGTTGGACATCAGTATCAGAACTGACAGAATGCCTTGGAATGGCCGGACCTTCCTGTGGCGCACAGCCTATTCAAAGCCAAGTTCCTTTTACTAGAGGGTTGTGTTTGTGATTTAAACATGCATTAAAACAAGAAAAATCCCCAGCAGAGCTATTCATTTCCCTGGGCTGTCTGGAAAGTTGGGTGTTTCCCTTCGGTGATGTTCTCCTACTCTCTCTCTCCCTGTGTTTTGCACGCTCCTTCCCAGCCATACAGACCACCGTGAGCCTGCTGCGAGCGGGGAGCCCTCCGCCACACAAAGAGGCACGTCAGAAACGGAAAGAGCTGCGCCAGAAGCTGCTGGCTGAGCAGGAGGAGCTGGAGCGGCAGATGAAGGAACTGCAGACGGCCAACGAGAACAAACAGAAAGAGCTGGAGACTGTGAGAAAGGTGGGAGTGCGAGCTGCTGAGCAGCACTGCATGCTTTAGGCTCAGCCTGCATGGTTTAGATGGGCTTTGGAAGACCATTTGGCTGTTCTGGTGTTGAGGCACATTAAGTAGACTCTGGTGGAGGAGGGGAGTTTGTGCCAGATGGAGTGCCCCGGTCAGTGGATTGCTGCAGCCCACAGGGACGCCTGGGCACTGCCTGCAGCCAGTTCAGGGATCTGTGGGCTCAGGGTAACCCGTGTGCTGTGGCCCCGTACTCTGTGCATATGAATGTTATTGAAGTTTGTGAAGGAAAACCCCAGCTTTGTGCCTGGGCACTCCTGCATTTTCAGTTACTTTTGGTTGTTGGTTTGGGTTTTTCCCTGTTGGAAATACCTGCCCAACAGGGGGCTTCCCACTGAATTTCCTAGGCAATTTTTCTAGTGCTGTTCTATCTGGGGCAGAACACTCCTCCTCACACAGACTTAATTTCTAGAGATTTAATTTACAGAGGTTCCAAAGTTGCAAATTGATTTTGTGTATATGTAGAAGTTTAATTATATTGTAGCAGCGTGAGGGAGATTTATGGAGGTGAGAAATGTACTGTTCAGATGTAGGTTAAATGCTTGTTCCTTGGGAATGTTGGATTGTCTTTTGAAAGCCTTAGAATTGCTCTAAGAATTTCTGAGCATTAGCAGAAGTTTTTCTGAGTGAACTGATTTCCTCACAGACGCTTCTAGTCTAAATCCAGTGGCTGGAAGTGCCTGTGCTGTGTCTGCACAGCAGCAGTGGGGCTGAACGTGCTGATGGATCGTTGGAACCAGAGTGTGTGTGATAGTTCTCTGCAGAGACACTGATTGGAATTCAGATTCTCTTCCTGTATTTTACTTGTAAGGACTTGCAGGGAGAGCTACAGATGTGTTTAATTGCCGTGATGCCTTTTAAAGAAGTATGTGCCCTGGAATTAGGGTAGAGAGCCATTGAAGTGCTCACCAATGCCTGGCTGCTGAGTGCCTGCTGCTGGGGCAGCGGAGATCTTTACTCCATGCTTAGTCTAGAGAGTCTTTTGTTCACTCTCTTCCTAAATTGACTGTCTGTGTTCCCATTGAGGATATATGCATTCCTTTTGTTTTAAAGGAAAATCTGACAGTGGAAAACCATTTTTCTAAGTTTCCCCCTATACACCACGTGTAACCAAGTTGTAAAGCCAAATGTGCTTCACAGGGTAGCCTGTGTTACAGATTTAGTGGTTAAAAATGTACCTGTTAACAGAGAACACAGGGATGGATTTCTGTGTGCAATGGACTTCATGGACAGACAGTGGGGGACGACTATAGGAGAGCATTCTTGAGGGAGCAGCAGGATGCTGGCAGGCTCCAGGCTGTCTCTCTGCAGTCACAAGGGGTAAACCAACAGGAGCTGAGGTAAAGGATCATCTTTTAAAGTGGGTGGGATTGAAGTGACTTCTCCAGGAAAAGAACTTGGTCTACTGCGCTTTGACTAAGTGGAATTATCTGGGAGCTGCTATGCTGGAAGAATATAAACTGATTAGTTAAAAAAACAACACAACACCAAAACTCTTCAAGAAAAAGTCTTTGTAAGTGGTTCAGGGAGAGGAATTGTTCTGGCAGGCTCTGAGGTTGGTTTGCTGCAGGTGGCTGGGAGCCAGCCCTACACAGCAGCTGCCAAAGTGCACACTCAGACCGGTTTTTGTTTTGATAGCTTCTGCTCTAAAAAATATCAGAAGAATAGAGGTGCCTTTGTGTAAAACAGACCTTTTTTCGTAATGTGAAATGGAGTTTTGAGATGCACATGCTGAATAGATTGTCGTAAGTTTTCTTACCAAGAGAATGTGCAAAAGCCTTGTGCACCCTTTCTATTTCAGTCTGGGGTCTTGAATGGGATCCATGGAGTAGTGTGTTCTTCTTGCCCTTCCTGTCCTCACACTGTGGGGCTTCTCCCTAAAGCCCACAGTTGCTGTGATACCCAGGTAATGTTACGGGCCAGGCACCATGCAGGTTTCTGCAAGGAAAGCAGGGAGCTGCTGCTAGGAGCGGCTTGTTGAGCTGTGGCAAAAGCCTGGCACGTGTTTGCTCTCTCTGTTCACTACTGGCAGTGTTTGATTAGAACGTGAGGAAGGAAACTTCACTTAAATAACAGCTTGGGTTTGACCGTCATTGTATGTTACTGATGTTCTGACAGAGGAGGGATAATACTCCCCTAAGACTGGTAGAGTAATTTTAGCCTTTCAAAGGAGAGCATTTCTATACTGTGTTCTAAAGCTTAATAAGAGAAACTGGGAGCCTTCCCTTCTGCCCATCTAAAGATGGGCGTCCCTCTCTCACTGAAGGTCTGTGGCAATGAACTCCCCAGTCCAGCATGTTAAAAAAGGGCGCTTGTTTTCTGTTCTCTCCCATGAATCAGATAAGTTTCTTTAGAAAATGCTGTGAAAGAGTTATTTTGTTTCCAGTGCTGTTAATGTTTTGACTGGTGCTTGTACATTTCCAGCCCTCCCAGCGCTCTGAATGTAGGTGCTATTGAAGTAAGATGAAAGGAATAAATGCAATGGCAATCTTTATTTGTGGAACTAAGATACAAAAAGAAAAAACAACCCAACCCTGTTAAATAAGTTGTAAGGAGTTGTGAAGGTCCCAGCAGCTGTTTCTCTTTAGCTTTGATAAGGAGAATTTTTTCCTCACAGTTTCAAGTGGTGATTATTGTCTATAATTCTTTTTACCTTAGATGGCAATTTATGGCATGTTAAAGGGATGTGATTCATGATAGCACAATCACTTCCTATAGTCAAATGTTGTGATGCTTCTGCTTTGCCATGGCAATTCAATGCTTCCCTCTTTCCATATGAACTCTGTGCATGCTGGCATCTTTTCACTGTTGCTGAACTCCTGTGCACTCCTGCCTGGAATGGGGTTTTCTGAAGTAGTTTTCTACCCCATACAAAACAGACGTGGCCGTATTTCCTTCCCTGTTGGTTTTGCCATGGAGATCTCAAGGGAAATATGGAGGAAATCTGGTAGTCAATTAAAAGATAAAAAAGAATTATTTATCAATTTAGAACTGTCTTGCAATAGTAACACTGAAAGTGAGACCCAGAGAATGAGAACGGGCTCAGACATCAAGTACAAAAACAGACAACAGCTGAAGCCTCAACTGCTTTTAATGGTTTCTTTAAAATAAATAAATAGGTTGAATTCAATTTCCCCAAACAATTTGGAATTTGATGAGTTATTTTTTCCTTCTCTCTTTCCCTTCCAGCAACTGGAAGCAGCGGCTGCCCGTGCTGCTGAGGAGGAGAAGAAAAGGCTTCAGACCCAAGTTGAGTTACAGGATCGTTTCAGTCTGGAGCTGGAGAGAGAGAAAATGGTGAGTGGTGCCTGCAGGTTTTTGCTGCGATTCCAGGCTGTGGGCAGCGCACTCAGCAGGGCTGTCCCTCACACACAGTCACTGAAAGCTTCCAGCACAACTTGCAGGAGGTTGGAGAATGCAGCCTGTATAATTGTGTTTGGTAGAGATGGAAGGATAAAAGGATTTTACAAGGGAATTAAAAATCCTGAAACAGCTCCATGATTTGCACAGCGAGCTTCAGTATTGCTGGGAAATCACAAGTAGAATGAATGGTGGGCAAAGTAAATGCAGACTGAATGTATCCTTCCTTATTTTCACAGATGGAGTGCACACATTGTGTAGATAATGAACAAAGAAAGACACAGTTTAAAATGCATTTTAGGATTTTTCTGAGTTTATTCCCCTAGCGGTTCCTTTTCCATACTGCTGGTTCTTCTGTATTAGCCACACACAAGCACAATTAAAGGGAAACCTGCAGCGTTAAAATGCTGTTCTTATGATCCAGGACAAGGATTTCCACAACTAATCTTTCTGTCTTCAGGGAATTAGTGAGGCATTAACAGGCTCTTCTGTCAGCTGCAGGAAAAGAAATAGTTGTGTCAGTGCAATTATGCACAACGCCTCAGGGCAACGTGTGTGTAGTGCTGTGTTATGGGCTGAGTGTGCATGGCTGGACACTGTGGCTTTCTGGGTCAGTGGGATTGAGGTCAGCCCAGGGAGAGCAGCAGTGGAGCAGGACACGCTGTCCTGTCACAGTAGAAAGCAAGCTTTTCTTGCTGACACTTTACCTTCTGTGAAGCGTTGTTATGCATTACTAATTGCTGCGGTTTGGCTGCTTTCTCCTCTCAGTTTAATGGTAGCTGGTTGCTGTTGTCCCCAGTGTGAGCTGAGCAGGATGGTTCAAGTCCTGCAGTAGCCCTCATTTTCTGCTCAGGTCAGTGATGGGGAAGGTGGATGAGGCAGGATGTCTGTGGATACGCATCTTCTCCTTCTCTTTTCTCTAGTCCTTACCTTCAATTTTTGGTTACAGTAGTCGCTCTTAGCTCAGCCAACCTCCCCGGCTGATTTCCAGCCCTTTATCCACACTTTGCTGTTACACACACTGCAGCGCCGTCATCTAGTTGCGTGTGAAATCTGCTGCTGCTAGAGGAGGGCTTGCCACAGTAAAGGAACTGAAACAGCGTAATTAAGGTACACATACCTTTGTGTCCAGGCAGTCTGCAAGCTTTTCCTTCCTTCTGTTTAGTGTGTATCTGTACACTAAGCCTCATGATCAAACTGACTGAAGATAGGCTTAAAGCACTGTAAAAGTCCTGTGCAGTGAGAAGATGTAACTGACCATTCCATAGGGACAATTCTAGGCCCTCTTTGATTGGTGTTGCTCTGCAGGCTGCAGGAAAATGTCTCTGAAAATGCCATCTGAGAGAAACCTTCCTTTATCCTTGGAAACCTGAACTGAATGGTAACTCACACACACCCTCAATTTGTGCTGCTAGGTGAGACAAAAAATGGAAGAGCAAGTCGCTCAGAAATCGTCTGAACTGGAACAGTATTTACAGAGAGTACGTGAACTGGAAGAGATGTACAAGCAGCTGCAGGAAGCTTTGGAGGTTGAGAAACAAGCACGTCAGGATGAAGAGACTGTAAGGAAACTTCAAGCCAGGTATGTATGTTACCCAGCGGTGATGTCTGTTCCCCCTCCCCTGCACTAATAACCAACTGTGCTGTACTTTTATCGACTGTTTGCATCTGGCACGCTGCGATGGGAAGGGGGAATAACTTCAAGTGCAAAGATGGGAGATTTTCTTTTGTTAAGTTATGGAGGCCTCAGTTGGCATTCTTGGTTTTTTGTTTTTATTAGCCCTACCAGAGACAGTGCTCAGCCGTTTCAGGAGTGCAGGCTCACTTAGTTTTCACCATGCACTGTGCCTGTCCACACTAAAAACAGTCATTGCTCTGTATAAACTTTCAGTTGTGTGTTTTGTAAAGCAGCAGCTGTGAATGCAGCTTGTTGTTGTATTTTAACTGATGACAAAGGGTTAAATCTGCTGCAGGTATGGGCTTTGCTTTCTGTGCTTTGTTTCCTCATGGAGTTACTCCTCTCCAGACAGTTAAGACAAATCATGTTTGTTTCTTCTCTGGTTTTTAATGTTTTGCGTTTGCATCACTGACTGAATTTTCTGAGCAGCCCCTGTAGCAGTGAGCCTGCTGCTGCTGGCCTGACTTTCAATGCCACACTGAAGACAAGCCAAGCAGCAGTGACTTTTTCTCTGCTTCCCAATATTTGACTTTATTTTTAATTAAAATTTCCAAGAAAGAAAATAATTAACTTGGCTCTCCTCTGTATGCTATGTAATGGCTACAGCTTACTGTGAAGTGCAGCTGACACCATAATCCCCATTGCAGGTTACTGGAAGAGGAGTCAGCAAAGAGAGCTGAACTGGAAAAATGGCACTTGCAGCAGCAACAGACCATTCAGATGACAGAAGCTGAGAAGCAGGAGCTAGAAAACCAGAGGATGATAAAGGAACAGGCCCTTCAGGTTGCTATGCAGCAATTGGAACAGCTTGAACTGGAAAGGAAAGAGGCCCTTGAACAATATGAGGTGAGTTGTTCTGTTTATCAGCCTCTCCTGTTAGCCAGGTATGCAGTATTTGAACTGAAGTTCACCAGTGTCACACCTGGTAAAAGGATTAGCAAAGCATAAGAATTATAAGGACAGGGAGGGTAGTTAAGTGACTTTATTTTTATTTTTGCCACAGACCGCTACATTTGAAGAAGAGGACAGGTTTCAAATATACCGCTCCTTTATTCTTTTATCCTAATTCCTACTCAAGCCAGCTCAGCAATAGCCTAAAATACTTCATGTACCTGTCTGCTGCTGTAGACTATATGCAGTCCCATTGCTATCTTAATGGGATGCTTCTAAATTAGTTACTCTTGCAGTGTCTTGATGATTTGGGGCAGTGTCTTCTACAGATGAAATCCTGACGTGCACCTGTAAGCCCTTGTTCCTTTAGAAGTACTTAAGCACTGGAATTGATGGCAAGGAATGAGTCTAGGTCCCTTAATGTGGAGCAGTGCCTGGTCTCCCAAATGCCAGGCATGTTCTCTGCTCCTCTGAGTGTGCAGGCCAGCAGCTTGAACTTGTGGAAGAAATGTGAAGTATTTCTCAGAATCACTTGAGTACAGATATTGGATTCGTGTGTACTCTGTAGGGCTGGAGAGGTGTTGACCCCGACTGTTTAGGTCAGGAAAACAAAACAGTGAGATTTCTGTTTAATCGGGAGTGTATTGATGCTGTCACCGTGTCCCTGGAGTTAGCCTGTGCTTCACAGGTGCTACGGAGCAGCCTGGACTGGCACAGGACATACTGCAGTGATTCCAAGATGGAATATTTCTGGCCATTTTATGACTTACCGGGTGGGAGCTGCATGTAACTGATTGTGAGCGTTGCTTTCAGATAATACTCAGCTTTTTTGTGTATGCAGCATCATTTACTGCTCTGCACCAATGGCTGACTATATGAGAATTAAAAAACAGAGTGTGAAACTGAAGTGGTGGAGTGGAGGAGTTGACATTATTCTACAAATAATTGATCATTCAATTTAGAACTGATTGAAAGCCCTGTTTATGCAGAAGAATCTCTTTCTTGCTTGTGGCTTAGCAGCAGCACTTTGTTGTTGTTGGATTTTAAAGTGTTTTATTTGTGTATAAATACAATACAGTTATCTTCCAGTCTAAATGGGGCTGTATTTTATTTCAGGAGGTTAAAAAGAAGTTGGAAACGGCAGCTAATAACACCAGGAGCTGGAAAGACAAAGTAGCTCACCATGAGGGATTGATTCGACTAATAGAGCCAGGTAAGTAAGTAATTAACATGAAAATCACAAAGGCAGAGTGCTCATGTATGTGCATCAGCCAGCTGTGTATTTAAGGCCACCTTTCCTTGTAACTTACTGGTTTCTCTACAGCCAATAAACACTACACTGTCAGAACTGCTGCTCAAAGTAGGATCTTCCCTCTGAGTGGTAGGATTGTTCTGCATTCAGAACCTACATGGTTCAGAAGAAAGAGAAGTTGCAACTCTGCACTACATACAGTGTATTACAAAAAATACTGTCAATACAGGACTTAAAACTTGTTGCCTGTGTGCAGTGTAAGTACTGAAGGATCTCGACTGATGAGACCTGCTGCTCCCTGAGGATTTGGTTTTACTTGAAATAAATGAGTATTATTAACTTAGCAGTAGATAAAGGCTCTTGCTCTCAAAAGGGGCATTATGAAATCCACCTACCTGGAGTGTTAAACCTGTGCAAAATTAAACATCAGAACCTTTTCACATCTTTACCCCCTCTAGTGGCTTTGCTAAAACTATTTCTTTTTAGTGTTATTTCATAATATAGCATATGTTATGACATGATGCAATTACTGTTACATTATATTGCTACTTTGCATCATAATATTGTACTGATATCAAGATACAACATTCTGCAGTATATCATTCTGTCTCTAGTATTTACATTATTATAGTATTGCATTGTGTTACTATATATATTTAAACAAAGCAAGGATCAACTGGAAGGTGGCACGTATGAGTGTTAGTCAGCCTAAATGTGGTCTGCCAAAAGCACAAAGGAAAGATCCCTTCACCACTTACTAGATGTTTAGCTGGGAACCTCTCCCTTGAAGCACCTTTGCTGTGTCCCCGGTGTCCCTCCTGCTGCAGTGAGGTGGTTCCTTGCGCTGCCTTTTGAGACAGCTCCCAGCTCTGGGTGGTCAGCATTCATGAATGCTGACCAAACCATCCCAAGTCTGTCCTGCTGCTGTGGGAGTGGTGGGACTGTCAGAAACGTTTGTTTCAATGCTCTCTGTCTTCCAGGCTCCAAGAATCCACACCTCATCACAAACTGGGGTCCGGCAGCCTTCACTGAAGCTGAACTGGAGCAAAGACAGAAGAGCTGGAAAGGGAAAAAAGCCTCTTCTGAGTAATGATGATAGCTGACACACTGTGAACAGAAGTCTACCCTTGTTCACTCTGCTTTGCACAGAACAGCTTGTTGCTCTTTTGAAGATGCTAGTTTACTCAGCAGGATGGCCTTTCTACAAAGGAAATGCTGTTTACCATGCAGAAGTGTCTACTAAGAGCTCAGTAACTATACCACTGTGTGCTGTCTGGCAGTACTTGCTGTTTTCCTTCACCTTAACAGATATCCTGTTCCTTTATGCAAGACTTTTCTACTGAAGATTTTTATTTAAGTGTAGCCTGTGACACAGTGGTTTCTATATTAGCCTGTAACAAACAGGTAGCATCTAACCCATCAGGCACCATCCTTCTCATTTCAAAAAGCAAGGGAAGCAATTGCTATACTTAGTATAATGTAAACCTGGGAGAAGTCAGTCTTGTGGCCTCTGTCCAGAGCATTACCTTTCTTTCCTTTTAGGCTCCTTTTGCTTTTTCCTCTGTCTGCCTGTTGCTCTTCATGTCGCTGGCTTCATCCCTGGGTACCCACAGTCTCTGTTTCCTGGCTCCTGTGATCTGTGTGTCCTCTGCAGGAATGCACATAAAAGCATTGGAAAGAGGCATGTGCAAAATGCTGTTGCAGAAAATTTAGGCAAAGCAGTCATGCAAGATTGATCTTGTCACTGCTTCATACCTGAGGCTGGCTTCAAAAACGTTTAAGAACTCAGAAAACCACAACACACTGTTTGTGGTTTAACAGATGCTCACTTTTGTCTCTCAGATTGTTCTGGAGTGCATAAATGGAACGTGACGGCACAGAGATGAAATATCTACATCAAACCTATGTTTATGTAAGATGTTTGTTGATGCAATGACCAGTCCTATAGTTGTAGCACTCTGTTTTGTCTTATTCTTCATTAAGGGCCTGATTAGAAAAATGGGAGATGAAAACTAAAGTTGGCATTTGTATTTGATATGAGAATGATGAGTCAGTAGCAGTACTGTTACACAACAAAGTAATTCCTGTCCATCCATTCCAGCATTACCGGTAACCAGGATTTTCCATGGAGTCTTAAACTTCTCTGTAGAGAACCAGAGAGCGATTTCTGTTTCTGCGGGGAAGGAACAAGTGTGTGATGTTGCCCCGTAGCTCGCTCACCAGACTGAGGTCTAGCTGAAGTTTGACTGGCATTCTGAGAAGTCCTGCCTTGTGAAGAGCAGGTGCCCACTGCTGTGGTTTGTTAATCAGCTTTGACTTTTGCACACACACCAAACATAACAGTTTTTCATTCAGCTCGATGTTAAATTACCTTTAGGAAATAAGATGTGAACGTATTAGGTGAGTAACCAGTGCCTTTGGACACAGCACGGCGCTGCTCAGCTCTCAGACGCTGTACAGGCGGAGCTTCAGATTAAGAACTCGACAGCATTTTCATTGTCTGTTAACTAGGACTCACTCAAATACTGAAATCTTTGCAGACATTTACTCTTTGATTATATTTTTTTGTACTAATTGAAATCTTTCAATGTTTTGGTAAATGGGATGCTATGGTAAATGGTAAAATGGAAGGCAAATCCAGGATTGTCCTATTTGTATTTACTGTACAGAAAAGCAGTAGTTTCTTAAGTTTGCTAACAAGGCAGTTTTATATTGATCTTGTTTATAGAAAAAATGTGAAAAAAAGCTGTAATGGAAATACTAATGTTAAAATTTGCGAGATAAAAAGGAACATGATCTATAAACTGCTCTGTGCCTCTCGTGGGGAGCAGAAGATAGGAGTCATCTTCTGGGGCCAAACTTGGTAATTTTCATAGCAGTCTTTGTTTTGGATAAATGTGGTGTTTTTGGTTTTTTTTCTCTGTTTTTTTTTTTTTTTTTTTTTTTAAGAACACCAAAAGATGCACGTTTTCAGATTTTTTACTGTTCTTTAGAATGAGCTATTTAATAAAGTAATAAACATCAGTGACAGCTCAGAACATAGAGCTGGATTATTAATTTTCATGCACACACAAGGTGAGTAATTAATTTCAATGCACTCACAGACATAGTGTCGGATATTTACGCACTCACACATATAGTGTCGAATATACATACACAGCTGGTGACTAATTAATTTCCACGCACTCACACACATAGTGTCGGACTTCACGCACTCACACACATAGTGTCGAATATACATACACAGCTGATGACTAATTAATTTCCACGCACTCACACACATGGTGTCGAATTTTTACGCACTCACACACATAGTGTCGAATACACATACACAGCTGTTGACTAATTAATATCCACGCACTCACACACATAGTGTCGGATTTTCCACGCACTCACACACATAGTGTCGAATATACATACACAGCTGTTGACTAATTAATTTCCACGCACTCACACACATAGTGTCGAATTTTCCACGCACTCACACACATAGTGTCGAATATACACACACAGCTGATGACTAATTAATTTCCACGCACTCACACACACAGTGTTGGATTTTCCACGCACTCACACACATAGTGTCGAACTGGCACACACTCACACACCTGGTGACTAATTAATTTCCACGCACTCACACACATAGAGACTCAAGGGCAGTTAACAGCAAAGTTTTTTGTTGTTTTTTCTTTATGTTTAGCCTTTTATTTTCTAGTAATTTTCCAGCAGCAAAATGTAGCCTTTACACATTAGCTGTATAACTTGCCAGCACAAAGTTTTTGTTATGCCAACATTAAAAGGATCTTTTAGTAGTTGCATTTCAAGTCTTTTCCAGTGTATCGCATGATGCAGTATTTACTCCTGAGGACTACATTTTAAGCTCCAAAGATACTTGGGCTGAATTAATTTCAAAGAAAGCTAACACATACTATGTTTTTTCATGAACACAGAGAGCCTTTTTCATATTGAGCATGTTAATATTCTACATCGCTGTTATTTACAAAGAAATTATTTGTTCTAGTCCAACCCAGTCTTCCTAGTTTCATACATCCAGACAGGCTCTCCAAAAACTGCAGAAGGTCTCAGCAATGTCCACTACAGACATGCAAGAGATCGGTCAAGCCTCTAATGCCTTCTGCAGTTTTATTGACAACCAACAAATACTTACCCAGTGAAGTGGCCGGATTTCACAGCGTCTGATGTCTGTTCTAGATTCTTCCTGGTTATTGATCTTGAACTGTTCCTCTAACAGTTCTTCTAATCAGTTAATTGGTCCAGCTTCTCCCAAACCACAGTGATAAACGATGAAAAGTTTCTTAAGAGTAACAGGATTAACAATGCACATCAATGGAAGCTCCTGTCTACCCTTAGATGCAAACAGACACTGCTTGTCTCTTGTCTCACACTCTGGTCTTCCAGGGTTTCACAGTGATAGGATCTATCAAAGAGTCTGATAAGCTCTTTGGTGACTTGCTCACCGTTACATCTACCCCCACATCTCCCCCTTCTTTATTAATAGAAAAAGCACAGTTCATAGCATCCTGTATCTTTTTTTCTGTACACAGCAACAAACATGGAATACAAACCAAAACACAAAGTAATAAGACAAACTAACCCTAATTTTAGCAGATTTTATATCCATCCCACAAAACCTCTAAAAAGACCTCCAAATATATTCCACCCATCTTGGGCCCGTTCCTTCCTCCATAGAAAGGCATGTCTGCACACAGGGTTGCTTTTTGCAGCGTAGCACTTCTTCTAGCATGATCTTCAGTTCAGTTTCTATGCAGTATGAACTTCCTTCCTGCACTCTTAGTCCAGAGCTGGGTTCTTGTTTGGATCCAAATCATTTCATAAAAACTAACATACATTCACAAGTTTCCTTTTTTAGCTTTCCATCCTTCCTTACAACTTTCCCCCCTTTTTTGTTTATTAGCAAACAATCACCACACTATAAAATAAGAGCACTAATTATATTAGTAGCACAATCGTCAAAACTCAATCAAAACCTCAACTGATAACACACTAAACATAAGGTTACATGTAAGGCCATAATTTTTTGAGTCGATATATACACACTCATTCAAGCATTTATTTTATACAATTCTGTAAATTGACATTTATAAGCTAATGTATTATTACTTATTGACAACTATGAGATGGCAAACCACCAAGAGGAGAGATAAAGAACACAGCAGCAGTGATAGGCAGTGCCAGCAGGGCGTCCCTGCTTCAAAGTGCATTTTGCCCTTCTCACCCGTCACAGATTCTCTCCTGTTTTTATTCTTGCTAGAGACTGTAAGGTTTTTTCCACTTGTACTCCACATCTCCACGGCCAGTGCACGATACAGAGCCCAGGTGGAACACCTGCTCACAAAACAGAACAAACCACTCTATTAGATCTCTCTAAAATACAAACTACTCACGGACTGCCCTTACGTATATCTGAAATGGAACTGAACCAATATCCACCAGTTCTCGGCATCTTGAGTCACAAAATTCACTCTATTCCCTGGGGAAGGGGTATTAACATTAACTTAAAACACATTACCAGATTCCACATCAATTTACTGGGCAATGGGGCGGTCCCAGTTTTACATTCCCACTGTCACATGCAGCAGAGCAAGAGATTTTTATCCCTGCCAAACAGTACAGCAGAAATACAGGTAAAGATACTGCTATAGTTACCATAACAACTGCTTTTAACTGCATTTGTTTTCAAGAATACATTTTTTTCCTTCATTCAAAGAGAAACAGTATATTTATTATTGGTAAGTGGATGTTTCTCAAGGGCTGAGTTCTTTTAAAGCCATTACCCTTGAGCACATATTTTAGATTTGCAAGAATAAAAGCAGAGTGCTTCTCATTGTTCAGTATGATAACAACTCTAATTAATCTCTTTCTATATATACGTATAATATGAAGAGCTTTTCAGAAAATGAGATTTGGTTCTGCAGAAGCAGAGATAACATCCATCAGCTTATTGGTAACTCACTTCTTACACTTCACAGATGGTTTGAATTCATTTTCATCTTCTACGCAGGTTTCAGTGATCAGTAATAGCCCACTTTGGCACTACTGGCACTGAGGTCAAAATATGTTCCTTATTTCTTTAGCTATGAGATAATAAAAATGAGCAGGGTCTGAAGTTTTATTCATGTTGTCATGTAAGGCTTCTCAGAGATTCATTGCTCCCAGTGACTCTAACACAAACAAGGGAATGCTCCTGCAGTAGCTGCTCTGGCCAGAATGATTTGCTACAGATCAGAAAGAAAAATAATGCACAGTAATGGCTGTAGACGCATATTCCTCCTACTTCAGATCAGGGAGAGATGAGAAGCAGCTTTGGTGGAGAAGTGTCTGTGGCACACACACAGGTAAGAAACTGTTGCTCTCTGGATCTTACATCTTACAGGAAAACATGGAATGATTTATAATAGATTAAACTTTCTCAAATGGCAGAAAGGATTCTCAGATCATTCGGCCTTGTCTTGTTTTTAACAAAGGCCTTACCACACACACAGTATGGAGGAAGTGAAGTGCCAGATTCACAAAGTGCATGGGAGATGAAGTCCATTTTAAGGCAACTGACAGATTTTTGCAAGGACTTGGAAAAATAGAATGTTTAATCTCTGGTCCCTGAGAAAATGAGCTAACCCAGCCTTCTGGATATTTATTATTTCATTTTAAGTTCCAAAGGCAAAAGCTCAGAAATGTGCATCTAAAATAGTTTGACTAGTAAAAAGAATATATATTCCTAATTATACCGTAGATTCTTTTTATTGCTGCATTCTAACTGTCATCTTGTAGCACCTTAGAAAACCAGTAACTCCACGTCTCTTAGAAACTGCAAGAGCAACAGCCAATAGCTCTATTCAGAGGGCAGCCAGGTGGTTGTTTCTTTGTCTTTACAGCTGCTACTAGGAGTAACTAACATCACATTTCTGCTAATAACCATTCTGCACTGGCAACGTGGTAACTTAGGGCCAGCGCTGCTCACCTCACTCCCACAGGTACTCAGGGAGCTTCGCAAACAGTGCTGACAGTTTCCCTGCATGAAGTGAAAGAAAATAGCATTTCAGTTTAGGGGTTTTGATTTTGTTTTGATTTTGGGGTTGTTTTTTTTTTTGGTTTTGTTTTTAAATGTGTTCTGCAAACTGGTAATTTGAAACAGCCTATACATTCAAATATGACTTCCACTGGGAGAAACTCACCAACAAATTGTCTAACAGGGTGCATTAAAATCCACTTTCTCTCTCATTAAGCAATTAGAAACTCCTGTATGGAGAGGAGCATTTTCAAGTGCATTTGAAGAGACAATAATACAATATGCATGAAGTACTGTCTCCAACAAATTCTTTTCCAAGTAGCCAACCTAATACACACACTGATGATCTAATGAGAGGTCCAATACTTTGTCTACATTTAGTCTTTGTGCTGTTAAAGCACTACAGCCTATTTTTGTAAATGATACACAAATACTTGTTTAGACTTTTGCACAGGACTTCTTTAAAAAAAATTCAGAGGAGTGGTTTCTCTAGTATGTCCTTCTTGAAAAAGTCTTGCAAGGGCTTTCTCCTCTTTGGTACTTTATCACACTGTTTCTAAGTAGTGCATTAGAACCATATTCCACAGAGAAAAAAATATAACATAGACATAACAAGACCTACATCAGAAAGAAAACAGCAGTAGTTCAACTGAATGCAAGCAAAAATAGAAGAGAAAAAGGCGACAGCACCTACCTGACAGCCTACAAGTGTTTGTAATGCATAAACATTTGAAAACCACAGAGTTAGAATATTTTCAAGAAGTCTGCCTGTACTCTGCTCTGCAGATTTAAAACACTACTTGTTTTCAGACACAAGAAATCTCCACACAAATAGCACAGAAAAAAAATCCCTGATGTCATTATTCAGGGAAGGAGAACTGACATTTTCTTGGAACTATGAGGAGAACTGTAACCTGCATTCAAGAAATAAGTGTTGTAATGTTGTTTAAGTAATACATAAACATTTCAAAAGAGAGACCCACTTCACTGATAAGCCATATTATTTGTTTTAGAAAATATATTGTAGGTTTACTAGAAATGTTCTGTATTCAGCAGGAAAACCATAAAGCTTTCAGCCCTGAAATTAATCTTATGATTCTAAGTGAGATCAGAGTGTCTCTCCCTTTCAAGACTTCAAATGAATGTATTGACATAACTATTAAAAACAATACTAGTAGTACCTAACATTGAAAGATTTTTTGTTTGTTTGTTTTGTTTCTGGTGGCAGCACGGTTTTTTGTTTGGTTGGTTTTTAAATTTAACCAAAATGAAGTGGTTAAGAGGATTCATTTGAAGATTTTGTTAGGAGCTCAAACATCATTGTTTAACCCAAATATTGAGACGGGTTTTGTTTCTTTCTAGTGATGTCCAGTGCTGGGACCAGAATTAATGGGCACGAACTAGAAAAAAACTATTCTGCCAAGAAGCATTTATTTACTGTGCAGGTGACAGAGCACTAGCACAGACTGCCCAGGGAGATGTTAAAAATCCACTTGGACACAGTTCCCAGGCAGCTTATTCTGGGTGTTCATGCTTGAGCAGGGAGTTTGGACCAGGCAGCCTCTAGAGGCACCTTCCACCCCTAACAATTCTGTAATTTGTATTCTATATTCCATGATGCCAACGGTACACAACATATCTCATAACTGTTCATCTTCCTAACTATAAATTGGCTCCAAACATTGCATTGCATACATTAAACTATGGTAGGGCATTGCTTTCACATACTTCAACATGAAATACTTCTGTCATCTCATACAATAGGATTCACGAGCCTTAGTCTTCCAGCATGAGAAAAGACCTTTTCCTATAACAGATACACAGAATGATTTTTTGGGATGCAAAGCAAACTATCAAAAGATCAGGAAATCACAAATCAGAACATAGAGCTGGCTTTTCCTATGGGTTACTCTTGAGTTGTGGGACTGCAGAAGATGGTGAAAGCCAATAACTGCACTGTGGAAGTGTTACTCTCAAGTTCATTTCCCATCTGGCTCTTATGAGTAGAAATAATAATTAAGGCAGTAGTCATATAGATAATAAAATCTGTCTTTAGCAGCGACACTTTTACATGTCCATATTCGGTGCATTAATGGAGTGCAGTGATACTCAGGTGTTAACAGAAAGCAGTGCTGAGTAACAGTACTTTGAGAGTGCAACCGTGGTCTCTGAACCACAGAGTGTTCCAGATGTCAAATGAATTGATACAGGATTGCTTCGGATGCCCCACCGCATTTACTGGCCCAGGGATGACCTACCGTTCTCATGGAGATGCGGAGTTGGTGCGCATGCGCTGCAGCCAAAACAGCCCTTGTTCAACACGTCACCCATGTGCTTCTTAGTCACAGCCACAGGAGGAGATGGACCAAACTCATCCTCAGTGAGATGTGACACGATGCAAGTCAGTTCCATCTGTGGCACATACCTTTCAAAAGCTAGTGCTGAGTGTACACACCATCTTATATGTGCCAGGGCAGTTGGAAGCTGCTTGTGGTGCCTCAGATGGACGGGCTTTATCCTCTCTCTACCCTGTTCAGGCTTTCCTTCTGCTGCTGGGAGAACAATCCTGCAAACCAATAGCACAGTATCATTCTTGGTTTCACTTAAGACAAGATTTTTTCCTGTAACCACTTTATAGAGCTGACTTATGAGACTTTAGCAGCCTTATGCATTCATTCTCCAGCTGTAACAGGCAGGTTTCCAGCAACTTGGGTTACTTGAGTTGAACTTCCCAGCCATAAAGGCAAAGCCTACCTGAGGAAGCAATGCTGTGCTACGGCAATCTTTGTATCCAGGGGAGCTGCGGAGGTGGGACTGGGGTGGGGAGATAGATATAAAAACAAAGCAAAACCAAAAAGGCACGCAAGTATTCAGTCTTGCAGTTTCTTCTGGAGAAAACATCATCACCACAGCATCTATTTCAGTAAAAGTGAACTGAAAATGTCTGCTCTGGATTTTATCTCAATTAAATAAGGCATTTTAAGTTAACATTTGTGAGCATTGGTGCGTGGCCAGGATAAGAGGCACACACAGAGTATTTCAGCCACTTGGGACAAAGCAGTAATCTGCTGCTTGTCATGTGAAGGAAAGAAAAGCGTGCTAAAAAGTTGCCTGATAGAATGAAGGAAGTCGTGCAGCACTAAGACTAAGTTAGTTCCCCCACTCACCCATCCGTTAGGGACTTTCCAGCACTGCCTGCACTATGCCAATTACTCAGTAACCATAACTGTCTTTTTTTTAAAGCTTCCCAATTCGGGCACTGCAGAGTTCCCCTCTGGCAGTCCCCTGCTGGGCCCATCTCATCCTTGGACTTCAGCTGCCATCTGGTGGTGGTTTGGTCCTTAAGCAGCTCAACTTCTCCAGGGAACCCTGATTGATTAACGGGAGTTTTACCCATGCTGAGTGTCTGGAGACAACGAAAAGCACCCTTCTGCCTCTCTTCCCTTCAACAACTCCGTAGACATATACAAGAACACAAAACAACGACGTACGAAGGATGAACAAGCATAAGCATAACACAACCTGTATCACAATTACCTTGCTGCCATCGTCAGTGCAGGCCACCATCCTCAATTTCATGGTTCTCCAGTCATCTCAGCTCAGTCTACGTGATCCCAGAGGCAACTGAGAGCCTAGGAAAAAAGGTCTGTAAAGTAAGAGTGTTACCATTAGCTTAAGATAAATTGAGCTTTTCTAAAGAGAGCAGGGCTGGGTCAATGAGAAACGTGTATGGGTTACCTGCCTGTAAATAAGGAATCTCATTGTGGGCATATTTGGCAATGCCAGAGAACCAAAAATGCAGAAGAGCATGATGTGTGCCAAAAGTCGGTACTCCTTCAAAGAAGGGCAGTGCCAGGGGTCATTTTAACGCTTGAAATGAGAAGACCTGGAACACAGCAGCAGCTTCTCACTTCCAGAAGATATTAAACCTGGAACAATATGATATAAAACAAAAGTTAAAAACCTCCTGAAAAATGAAAGGGAAATGCAATGATACCTATGAGCACCCTAGTACCTGCTTTGTACACTTAGGAAATGAACAGGGCTGCTTCCTACAGTCGTGGTACCCAGCTGGGAGCTGCTGCTCCCTCGTGCTGATCTGTGCAGTTCTCCCGGTCCCACCATGACTCAGCAAAAGCCTCACCACACTTCCTCTGTCTCTATATGTGCAACGCAGAGGCAGCGAGGCACAGATCACAATGCATGGCTGCTGATCTTGTAATACCAGCTGTATGTGGCCCTGCTTATAAAACAGCCCTGCCCTCACTGCGCTGGGCTGCTACCTGGTATTTCTGCAGAGACCAACGACGCCATGCTGCAGAGTCCAAAGACAGCTCTGTCTCCATTTCCTCTCCTCACCCAACTAAGAGCACTCACTCCTGCTGCTGTCCCGACTCCCAGTTACCATCCAGCTGACTGTACGCCACTCAGGGGCACTCACTGCTGGCACATGTGAGCAGCTCTGCTGCTGCAAACCAGTGCAGGGATTTCAGCAGAGCTTCTGGAGTGGTGCTGGGCAGTGCACACCAAGCACATGCTGTTCCCATGCTGCTGGTGCAGCGCAGCCCTTCTGGACTCTTCAAGCTTTCCATTCTTTCCTCACTTTTATCTCACCCCTCCTGCTCAGCCCCAGCTCCCTGCGTGCCGATGCAGGGTGAGAAGTCTGACACAGATTTTCCAAAGCCCCCAGCTAGTTGTGGGACCCGCGCACGGGGCTCTTCCAGCTCCTGCCCTGGCAGGCCGGCCAGGCAGTTGCAGCAGCTCCCCCAGAGACGGAGAAAACAATAAGAAATACCAAATGTGCCGCAGGAATGCAGGAGATACCGTGGCGGGGGGCCCTGGTGAGTCTGGGCAGGATTTGCTCATGGCTTGGCTGTCGCCCAGAAGTTGCCACTCGAGCAGCCCTGTTGGCAGGCTGGGCTGGCGGGGGGACACTTTGGGGGCCCTGCCCTGCTGTGTCCCCCATCGGGCACTCAACGCCAGATGGCAGCCGGACACCGCCGCACAGGCATGCTGGAAACAGCTCCGGGAGCAAAGCGGCTCCTCTCACACTCCTAATTAATCACATCTGCAGATCCTGTTTTGAAAGGCAGATTCGCACAGACGCGGTGCTACACGAGTTATTTACAGCTGAGCTGGTAGCTTACTTTGAGCTGTGTCACTTGTGTACGTGCAGCTAAACACTGCTAGGGCACGAGGAAAAACCAGTCTTCCATTGCGAGGAAAGCACGCAGAACAGTGAACCCAAAGCTCTCCTCAGTGTTCATGTGACCTACCTTCCCTTACCGCACAATGGCAACACAAGCAAGAACCAGCAGGGCTGACCAACAAGGTAGCTGGTTCTGCCAGCCATCCGCCCAGCAGCACCGAGCCTCACCCCTGTGCACAGCCACTACCCTGAGTTACTCAGGTGACTGTGAGCAGGTCTGTGCCCTCCCCTGCAAAGGCCCATTGTTTACTTTGAGAGTCAGACAGCCGCTCTGTTGGGTAACGTTTTCCCTCAACGACTTACGAACTTTAATCTAATTTTGAAACCTAGAGGAGGCTAAGTTGGATCACACGGCTTTAACTGCTCATGTCACAAACTATCCAGCAGGGAGACTGGAGGGTTTTTTTTCTCCAGAAACCTTCTCTTGGCCCCAAATCCTTGTTTTTTCTTCGTTCAGACACCAAAAGAGGGGGAGGTTCAGCTTCCAAAAATAAATCAAAGACACCACGATGCCTGCAGGGTATTTGTTTCTCTGTAGGAACGCAGACCTGGTGGTTTAGTTTAAGAGGGACCAGGCTAACATTCACATTTTCTACATTCCTTGTTTTCCTGATATATCAAGATCGACAGGTTTGAACTGTTGTTTTAATGAAAACCTACTACTCTTGAGAGGGTTTCCTGTTTTAGAAAGATGATCTTTCAGAGCTACAAAATTCCAAGCCATCTGACTTGCTATCACCTTTGTCAGGTCCCTTAACCTCCTTATGCCTCAGCTGCTTGCTGATGAAATGTGATGGATATTTATCTGTTAAAACATGCAAGCTCTAATAGGTAATAGTTTATCAAAGTGCCTGCAAAACACTGCTGTTCCTGCAAAGAGACACAGCAATGCCATGGTAAGCTGAAATCGTGCCCACAAGGCGCAAATTGCAGGTACCTGTGTGAGCCGTCAAGGGAAGGCCATTCAGATCAGAGCAACTCGGCATGGGCAGAGCCTCCTGGCACCCCACCTTCCAGCCACCAGGAAACTTTTAGCCCCTCCGTCCTTCATGCCTAATTCCTTGTGGCCTGAAAATCTCCCCTAAGCTCTTGGGTTACAACCACAAATCGAAGCAGCCTTTAGATTTCTAATGACCTAGAGCTAAACTGCCACGTAGCCAGCCCTCAAGTGTCAGAAAAAAGCATGGCAACGGTCATAAAGTCACTGCATTTAAGCCAAGCCCTCTTTCATCATCCCTAATTCAGGCTGCTGACTCAATCCCAGGTAAGATCTCCCCCTCCCTTGGGCACTTGGAGTCCAGGAACATCCTGGTAAGCCCAACCGGGACTGACCTTGACTCTCTGGGCAGCTTCCAGAGCTTAAGCTATGCAAACCAGAGCAACAAGTTTTGCAGGTGGGTACAAATACCTTGCTGAAGGCTGAAGTACTTGTGTTCAACTTGCAAGTGCAACAGCCGTCCCTAAGTATGTTTTCAGTCTTGGAAACTGACATCAGCTCTCACTTCAGTAAATGCTGCAACCCGCAACGTCTTCGTGGGTTGTTTTTTTTTCTTGTCTGCTAAAAGCAATTTAGGATTTTCCAACTGTTCTAACAATTTAGAAGCTCTACTATGTAAAAATACTTTCTTGTGTTACAGAAGTCCATCTGAAGTGCAAAATGCATTACAAAGGGGATGGGGTTAGCTTCCTCATACATTGCTAGGGCAGATCTGCTGGCAGAAAATGACCACTGGCAGCTTTGCAAGGCATGGAAAAAGACTTATTGCCCAGATACTGGAAGCACAGTCAAAGCTGCCTTAGCTAGGCAAACAGGCACTGACTTCTCAGCCCGGTCTCTAGAGGTGCAGGTCTGCTGACGTCAAGGCTGTCATTATTGCAGGGCTCACAACCCTTGAAATGCGTTACTTGTGAGCTGTGGTCCAGCCTGCAGCATAGAATAGCTCCTCTCTAGTGCTTCTGAAAGGGACAGCTGGGACACAAGAACATCGCGTGCCCTTTACGCATTCCCACTCACCTGCTCCAGCTGTGCAGCTGCATGTTTTAGGGAACCTCTGCAATACGCTCTTAGAGAAGCCACTTCCTCTCCTGTTCAGCTCAGAAATTTTCCTGGAATATTGCTGCTTCCTCTCTGAACTCCTCTTCTAAAGCCAGGTTTTCTTCCTCCCGTGCCAAAATAGTCTGTAAAAAAAAAAAAAAAACAAAACCAAAAAGACAGCAAAGTTCACTTATTTGATGTGAAAAAGCTCATAGGTGCAACAGGACGGAACGTGCAGTGCTCAGGGTTACATGGTCATTAGGAAAATAGGAAAGCCACCAATGATTTTCAAAGCTAGACTCTCTCCCATCATTTCTATCTGGCTATCGTGTCCTGGGAGCCAGGAAGATTCCTGTTATGAGGGAATGTTTCCAGATAATTTTTTCCCCCACCCCACAGCACACATTAACATAAACTTTTCTCCCCTATGCCATAGGAACACAAAGCATTGCTCTTATCCCTTTATAGTTCAGGTACATTAAGTACTTCGTAAGCTGTTCGCTGAGCAGTGCTCAAGGGCACTCAAGGGGTAACTGTGTTTGATAGTGGTTTCTTTTCGTGGGTAGGGAGGGGAGAGAAACAGACATAACAACTTGCTGGAAGCCTCGGAACAGAGCCAGCAGCTCTGCTGACCATCCCTGCAGTGGTGCATGCTGGTGGCAGGACAGCACCTCCCTTTCTGGTGCAGTAGCACCAAGCTGCACTCAGGCTTGTTTTCTGTTTCCCCGAGCTGCACAATGCAGACATCCCCCAAATGTCCCAAAGTTGCAGGATAAAAAAAACTCATCCTTCCTCCTGGCCCAGATGCTGAACGGACATATGCACATGCTTAGCGCTGACCACGTGAGTAGCAACGCTGATCTCCACGGAGCAATCCACAGGCTCGATGTGGGAGCAAGGGAGAGCAGGACACCGGGTTCTTCGGCTGCCTGCTTTTCATACCACGGGCAGAGATCCCACCCAGGAGAGAGCCGTGCAGCAGCATGGTGCTGAGCGATCTAGCTGCTTTTATTTCCATCACCTGTGGCCTTGCTGAAACCCGCTATGAGTTATCTGGGACATTACGCCCCAGATGGGTCGAAACAACAGGTCTTGCTGCAGACTGTCTGTGTTCAGTGGGATGATTTAGTTACTGCTTTCCTCCCACCCCGTCTTCTTCCTTATTCCCATCAGTGACATGTTGGCTGGAGAGAAAAGTTATTCATGCTCTAGAAATGTAATATTTACTCAAAACAATTTTTATTTGGCTTGGCTTCTTCCCAGTGCCATAAAGTGATAGCCAACCCCAAGTGCTTACATAGACAACATGTGCATCTGAGTCATATTTATTATCCTAGTTATAAAAAGCACACAGTCTTGTTGTTTGGTGCAATGGGATGGGACTGAAGGCATCAGCACGTCTTGAGCATAGCCTGTCTCTGGAATCTGCAGAAATTTGCCATGCTCCAAATTTAGAACTTGTGGGTGGAAGCTCATGCAGGAGCCAACTTTTTATACCATTACATCACAGGAATTGAGGGCTCTGTGCCAAAGGATCCAAGGAAATTAATAAAGAGCAGAGTCTGTCCAGCTGTTGGAATTTAGAGTCACGGCAGAGAGGTAATTATTAATAAAAGAGGCTTCATTTGGAGCACGGTAATCTCAGTGTTTAAATTGAACATATCCCCTCCTTACTGCAGCTTACTATTCTATTGAAATTTGTAAAGATAATAGTTAGGAATTAACATCTGTAAGAGATAGGCCTAGCAAAGCTGAGATCATTCTAGATAGAGGACACGCTTCAGTGACTGCTTTCCAAGCTAAGTTAGGCTCAGTGAGAATACACATTTGCCAGTGGCATCACTGCTCTCCTGGCTGCAGGAGGTGGCTGGAACGTGGCATGCATTTTTCCAGTTCAAACACACGTCTCAAATGGACAGTGATCAAAGCGGAATCCAGCTAATTTGAAGAGCAATTCAATTTGTTTGACCTCTGTGTGCTGGGGCAGCCAGCATAAGCTCAACTGTTGCAGCCTCCTAGGAGCTGCTGGTAAAGCATCAGGGCCTGCTCCCAAGGGAAGGGTGAGCTGACCTCCAGCCCAGCTGGGAGATGCTGTGTGCGCCTGCAGCCCCACACCCGACAGAGCACAGCTGTGGGTCAGGTTGGGGCAGTGCTGATGCTGGGAGCAGGCCTCCACTTTGTGCACACAGAGGCTGCACCTACTGACTGCAGAGTATGGGTCTGGTAAATGCTGCTTTCTGCACCTCCAAAGCACAGCACACACAACAAGCACCTTTCCAGCTCCTCAGGTCCCCAGCAGCACACAGCTTAGAGAAAGCAAAACCTGAATCTTCACATGGAACAGCATGGGGTCTACATGCTGCAACTCTTCATGCCAAGGGCTGACCTCAGCAGTGCCACCAAACATAACCAGGAGAACACAACACTATCGTCAGAACAGGGGCTCCTCTGATATTTAAATCACAGAAACAATGGAATGCAGCTTCAAAGCTCATGTTCTGCTCCAGGGTGCATAAGAGCTATGAGTCATTGAACATTTAGCTCTGGGTAACCTGGGAATCTCCCAATTTCTGTTCTACAGATAAACTGACGCAGGAAACAACTACACATTTCTTCACAAAAGTGTGAGAATCAGCCAATCAAACAATAGAATACTGGCAGAGATGCTCCTGCCCTACAGATACCATGTGATGCTTGCACACACATTGCCTGCAGCAGCAAGTACCAAACAGCCTTGCAGGCCCGAGCCTCACCAGGAGCCATCACAGCAAAGACTTCTGCAGCTCCTGACAGCTGCTGCATGTAGAGCATCCCTCTCACCAGAGAAAGCAGATTAAAAAAACATAAGAACTCTTTAGTCAGGTGGCCACGGGGTGGCAGTTGCTATGATGAGAAGACAGCGTGCCACTGGGGAAAGGAGAAGGAAAATAGAAGAAGTTGTGTCATTCTCCATTTTCTAACAGCAGTGTTTTCACCTGTAACACAGGCATGTTTGTGCAGGGAGTGTTATGAGACTTGAGGCTGCTCTGGATTTCACAGGCTCTGTTAATAGATAAACTTCCTAAATTTTACCTAGAAAATAGCTACACCAACCATGTGTTCTTTCCAGGGAAAGCTCTGAGACACCCTGGCTCCATTCAAGGTTTAAAGATATATATCATTTTCTCACTATGTAGCGAAATAATGCTCACCAAATATTTCCTATGGTATGATCAGTAGAACTTGAAACACTCCAATGCTTTCAAATATTACATAAAAAAGGAAAGGCTACTTACTTCCTATCTGAATGTCCCAATGTATGTTTAGCTCGAGGAGTGAAGTTGCCATTTCACCTGCAGTCTCATGCTGTCACTTCACAGCTTTCCAGTGAATGCTCCGTCTCACACCATGCAGAGTCTGAAGCCACCTGCCACTGCCCCTCTGATACCTGGACAGAAGGTGGAAGAAAAAAAAAGACAGTTAAAAATGAGAAGCCTTAGTATACCATCAAGCACCTCAAGAGCTGGGGAACACCTGCATTTCAGAGCCAGATAACAGATATTGATCATTCTCAGCTATTCCTTTCAGATGCTGCAGGACAGTGACCCCACTTCCAGGAGCTCTGAGTTAGACAAATAATTATAATGAGAAAGTGATTCTATGGAAAGAGATGAAACGCTTGAACAGAACTGACTGCAGCTATAGCCAGAGTGTCTAATCCACGGCTAATCTCCAATTCTCTTTCCACTGAAGTCAGCAGAAATACCTCCCATCACATCTAGAGTCCCTAGAAATGCAGCAAGCATTTAAAAATCTGGAGACCTTTCCCATTCTTACAATTGGGCAAGAGTCAGATTTCCAAAACACTATTTATGCTGCACAGAAACTTCCTTCCCAGAATTTCCTTTGTTTCCAACAGACAATCCTGTATTTCAGTACTAGTTCTAGATGCAGCCAGCCATCATCCTATTTAAAAGCCATTCTCTTGGCCACCATCTTCCAACAAAAACAACAATAAATGTATTTGTGCTGATAACTTAGCTTCTGCAATCACAAAAATAAGATCCTGAAGACAACAACTAGAATAAGGGCCTGTTTCCTTCCCTGGTATTTCTTGCAGCGTGTAAACCCAGCTCAAACTAGTAGCACTGAAATTAATGCAAACACACAAAACATGGAGAATAATTTCATGACAAAATGAATTTGTGGCTTGTTTTGACTTTCTTTCCAGGAGATTTCTTAAAAGTCTAAAGCCCTGAAATTAAGGAACCTTGCTGGTTCCTTGCCTCCCAGCAACTTCTCTAAAAGATGAGTCGTTCAGAAAGAATGGAAAGTATTAGAGTGATCGCTTTGATGTCTTTAATAGAAATTTGGGATAGATTTGAAAGAAATGAGCAAAGTGTTGTTATTTCCTTTTGGAATAGCAGTCTGACACGACTGGTGCCGTTACACAACTGAGCAACCCAATGGCAGAGCACAAGCTAACTCAGAAGCAGGCCGAGGAACTCGTCCCCCTAATCAAGTTTATAGTTGGATGCTAATGTTCTCAGAAAACAAACACTCATGTTTATTATAGCAGAATGAACAGAATGTACTACAGAGAATATGACTCACTTTTCCATAGGACGTCTGTCTATTCTCTGTGTTTGAACAATGAAATATTGCACCTCTCACTTGTGGTTTGTAGTACAAAGTTTTAATGAGTTCATCTCAATGAGCTGTAGCCCTGCCACAAAAACTGATTGATTTGCTTAGTGAAAATAAGTGTGCCGTCTGACAGGATGCTCCACACACTAGGCCCTCCTCAACCAGCCCAAGAGGCTAAACTCTCTCACAGGTGGTTTTAGTCTTGACTGCATTTTGGAAATGAAAATATGCGGTCAGATTCAGCAAAACACTGGTTATTTTCCCTTGGGTGACTGGCTGTCCTGCTGCGTCCAAAGCACCCATTCTCCTCTGTACAGTTCATCTTTTAAACTGGTTTAAAACCATTCCTTTCTGCAACAGAAGGGTTTATTCTAAAGCAGACCTCATGGAAGAGACATTTAAACAATGACCACATTTCTATTTCAAAATATTAACAACGACAACAAAAAAAAGCTGTCTATTATCTCACAGGAAATTTTGATTAAAGCTTTCTTGCGAAAAGTAGATGTCCTCATAAGACCCTCCCAGAAGAAATTCAAATGAAGGGCAGAAGAGGAAAAGAGAATTTAAGTAAACAAGTGAGAAGAGCCAGGGAAAACAAGAGCAGTGAGCATGGTCTCAGGTGGCTGACTTGGCAGAGCAGGGCGTGAAGGAAGGAAGAGGCTGTGGGACAACGAACCACTGGCGTTTACAGTAGTCAAGGATTGTGCAGAATTTGTGACTTTAACCACAAATTGCTTAACAATACTGTACATTCCCTTTATTTCCCTCCAGCCCATCACGGGGGTAAATCCCTCTTGAGAAAAGGGTGGCTGCAGGTGCATGGGTAATGTTTGTTTGGGATGGTGCTGGTGGTAAGAGGAGGAGCTGCAGAGGGTGTATTTCACAGCCTCTTTAAGTTACAGGGGTCACAATGAGAAAAGACAGCTCTAAAGTCAGGCCCTTAACTGGTGAGTAACAAGTTAAGGACTGAGGGATTGCTCTGCAGCATACACAGGGATAGTCACATCTAACAAGAAAAAAATCTTGAAGGCCTTTAATGCCAGAAGAGAATGATGAGATGGGAGACATGGTGAATGTGTCACTTCCCAGTGATGGATCCAGGAGAGCAGAGGATCCACCAGAACAGAGATGGATGTAAGCTGGCAGGACAGAGACCAACTTGCATGGCTTTTTTACTAAGCAACATTAGTTACTGCTAAAAACACATTTGATTCATGGTTGTAGAGGAGATCAACCTTGGCAAAGACTCTATAACTTAGAAAAACCACTTCAAGTGAAGAAATTAAATATTCCCCAAGTTAAAGATTGCTCCGGTTATAGCTCATCCCTATGGGAATTTTTAGCATAGCTCTGAAAATGCATGGCTTCAGAGTAACTTAAGTACCCTCTTGCAGCCTGAAATGTTAGCTGCAATAGTGGGGAAACTGGGTGACAGAAGAACAAACCCTGAAACAGTTGTCATTAACATCAGGAAGGTTTCGAGGAGGGAGAGGGGAAGGTGTTACCCTGTGGTTTTGTGTTGTCATAGAAAGCGTAGAATGGAAGAACAATGCTGTGCATGGCATCACTTTCCCAAGGGCCAACTGTACAGTGGTTTCTCCAAACTGCTGTATTTCACCACTGGTGCAGTTCATTAAAATAAATAAATAAACAAAAAATCCTTATACAGCTAGGAATTATAAAACTCTGCAAAAGCCTGTGATGCCAACGACCTTCATTTGGAGGCACACCTACATTTCAAGTGCTTTGGAAGCTAACCTTTTTCAAAATACTTTCTTTAGATGCTAAAGTGAGGACAAACCTGGCTGCAATCCATTCTCTATGAGGGA
Source organism: Coturnix japonica (assembly GCF_054131305.1). NCBI lineage: Eukaryota > Metazoa > Chordata > Aves > Galliformes > Phasianidae > Coturnix > Coturnix japonica. Next base: position 15,880,583 of record NC_140667.1, on the reverse strand, counting down.
TTATGTCTTAAAGGGACACTCCCTCTCTTACTTTAAAACTTCTACTTCTTCACATGTTTCTTGTTTAAAAAAGACAAAACAACAACCACCAAAAAATCCACAATAACAACAACAGAAACACACAATCCTCCCCCCCCCCCCCAACCCAACAACCCTCGAGCCTGTGTCAGTGTCTTAGGAGTATAAATTTAAACATTCCATTGTAAGCTAAGATTATCTTGCCTCTTGCCCACTGAGACATGTGGGTTTGGCTTTATAAGACTCCATAACTGGCCTGCTTGAACCCTGTCCAGCAAGTTTTCATCTAAATTGATTAGGACTTGGAACATATTTTCTTGGACAAATTGTGTTCTAATGAATAGAACACTCCCTCACAGCTGTCCTGCCAGAAAGCCAAGATTTTTTCTGTCTAGAAATCATCCCAAAGTGACCCTTAGATAAAGTTCAGAATCCATTTTCATTTTTTAATTAAGAAAAGGTTTGCTTAATTCCATTCCATACATTTCAGTGCTAGGCAGCTGACACATGATTCCTCCTAAATATGTTATGTTAAAGAATTTGGTTGTGATGTCAGATCTGCCACAGACAATGCATTTCTAAGCACACTTGTTTGTATTAACTGCAGAGCAGGAAGATAGCTTCAGCAGAGGTAGAAGTCTCTATAGATGGCACACGGAACAAACTCAAGATTGGCTCTATTCTCTGCACAGTAGTATTTATATATATTTCAGTATTACCAAAGCCTCACACAGGCAACAAGGGATTTCCACAGTGCCTTTCCCCAGGGATGCAGCTTCCCTATAGGTCTTCTCTCACACAGTACAAACTGCATAAACTTGCCATCAAGTCCAAAGGTAGACGGGCTGGGAAATTCTTTCATTAATTAACAGTGGCCAAAAGAAGAAGCCATTTCCCCTCCATAAGAGGCCCTGGACACTTTTCTAATTCCAAGGCATGAGCTTCCCCCAGTCAGGATAAACACAGCCTTTCCTTTTAGCATTCTGCTCCATAGTTCTTCTCCCAGATGCCCCAGCTTGAAACCTCATTGAGCAACTGCTTATGATCAGCCCATCTGGAATTTTTCTTCTATGACCATTCCCATGGTAGGCAAGGAGGACTTAACTCCATCCAGAATACCCATCGGACATCCACGATTACATTGTTTTGCTTATCTTTTAACAAGAGTATTTCTAGGAACCAGAAGTTCACTCTGAGGCAAATTGAGATCTTTTCTACCCTTGCAGAAGACAGATCTGACCCATGCACCTATGTGGCAATAACACAGTATCACAATGCGTTCAGGATTTCCCTGACACATGGCACTCAGAGAATAAAGGTGTTCATCCACAATAACTCAAAGGAAAAAGTCTTTCAAGGGAACACGACTGCTCAACAAAAATCGCTTACAGTATTAATCAGACAGGAAACTAAGGCTGAGTTACATCTACTCTAATCTTGAGTGGAACGTGACTCCTTCAGCTGCTAACTGTACTTGCAGAAGGAATAAGCAGATCATGACAAATTGCTTTGCTACAAAAGCATTGTGGCACTGCTCATGGAAAACAGGTCGTAAGACAACTAGAAGAATGGGAAGTTTCCTCTGCTTTCAAAAGACAGACTCTGCATGCTCACACTTGCAAGATGCACGGTGCTGTGGAAAGCTGCCAGCAATCCCATAAAGAAAAATGATAGGTGCTGCAAGGATTCTCCAATGCCTTCACGTAAGGCTGGTCCAACCAAATCAGAAAATTACTTGATGTGGATGATTAGATAAAAAGGGTCTCACCTAAGCTTATGCTATTCGCACAGCCAGCTTCAGACAGAAAAAAAATTAAAAAAAAAAAAATCACACACCTCATTTACTGCCTTTGCCATCTTTGCTTGTGGACTGACAGCCGTTGCTTTGAGCTTGTGTTTCTTTTCTGCGTGCTCTCAAACTGGCTCATTGGAACCTAAATACAATGACAGAAGAATGAACAGAATCAGGAATGCTGACACTGTTGTACTGTATTCTGCAGCCTGCTATTGTTGGAAAATGTGGTTATAATGAGCAGATAATACAAGGTTAAATCCTTCTGAAAACATACAAAGCGACTGTGATACAATCATCTCAAAGTAGTTATCTTTATACATAACCATGGACTAAGCACCCAGTGGAGTGCAGCAAGCAAAGTTATGGGCCCAAGGCAAAACAATGACCAACTGCCAAGAAACATCCTCATTAGTCTTTGTTAGAATTTGTATTTTTAAAGTCATTGTGCAGTTCAATTAAGTTTGTAACACACAGATGAGAAAGTGGAAAAAAATGTGAAGACATTGGGAGATGAAATGTTACAGCACTGGAAGATGTCACCTCCTCTGTGAAATGCTTACACTGTGAAAATAAAGAGAGAAGAAAGAACAAGTCATTTCAGGATATATCTAGGATGAGAGATAAGAGCAGATTACAATCTTCTGATAGTCTTCCACAAAATCTCTTTCTTTGCATTCTAAATGATGCAGTCTGATTCTGAACACAAATCAAAAGGGGACTAAATGGAGAAAAGACAAGGAGATTAACAGCAGCCAAAGAGACACTGGGATTTTAGAACCTTGTGGCACTTTGAACACCTTAAAGCTTGGTTCGTATGTTCCCAGATAACAGTAGCAAAATTCACAGCACTGATCCAGCCTAACTCATCATAGAACAATTAACTCAGATCAGGGACATAAGTGGGATAAGCACGCAAAAGAGAGAAAGGGAGAGCAGAAGTAAAGTCAACCCATGTGACCACCTGTGTGCTACCAAGTCAGTCACAAGCCTTACACATTTCTGCACTCTCAGCTTCCCCCTGTTTATCTGTTTTGCAGTGCTGGATGTGTGAGTCATTTTGTGAAACTATATAAAGCTTTTAAGGAGAGTCAGCCAAAAATGTTTAGAGAGAGACAGGCAACCTATTTCTTGAGCTGAAGAAGAGATTTCAGGCCAGATCCCAGATATCACATCCAGGTTAAGTTCCCCTTGCACCATTCCAGAAGAAAAGAGGACTTCAAGCTGTCTTTAGTAGCAGCTGAGAATTTCCTTTCCCTGGGGGACCTGCAAGTGGCATCAGGCCAGACAGAGCTAGACTCATGCTGCCTGCTCTCCATCAACAGTGGGTGCTCTCTGGCTGTCAAGCCACAAGGACAACTGACATCCAGTCCCCTGGGGAAAAGCCAGGCTGGCTGGATTTGCACAAATCACATGAGCGTGAGCAAGCCCTAACTTCACATAAAGGCCATGACAGAGATAGCTCTTGCCTCCTTGTTTCCAGCTGCTTTGGTGGAGTTCAAAACCAGAGAAAGAGGTGACCCACTACAAGGGGGGCTGCCAGAATTTTTGCCCCTCATTCAGTAACCAGAGGACTGTGCCCCAGCTTGTGCGTTACTGCACACGTGGTTGCCCTCATCTTGCTGCATGACTCAAAGGCTGGCATGCAGAAGTCCCCCTTGTGCGTGGGCAGACAGGTAAAAGACAAGTTCCTGACAGCAAGACTAGACATTTCATCACCTTCAACTTTAACATACCCAGCAATTAACCTGCTCCCATTTCATGGAAGTCATGTGGATTGCTATCATTTTTGAGCAGCCCTGTCCCAACACTCTACCTGCTTGCTGAGTTTTCAGTGTGCTCAAAAGAGTTTTGTCTAGAGACCTGGTCCCCAAAAAAAACCCCAAAAACTGAACACCAACTACAAGCGCAATTAGCATTTTGCAAGATCGTGTGAGGGACTGCAGATTTGTACCCTCTGTGGTTAAACTGACGGACAGAAGGGTTACAGGAAAGGCATATTTGAACTCTCTGTAGCCAGTATATAGCACTGTAGGGAACGAGCCAAGATGTCAATGCTAAGGAAGCAAAACAGAGAACCAAGAGAGATGGGGAGTGAAGTAGAAGGCTTAGAGTTATGGATGCGAATTAATGAACCAGCAGTACTGGAAATGGGAACAAGCTGTCAGAACTTCATCTCTTACAACAGACAAAGAAAAAATATCTCAATTTCTGATGCTCTTGATGGAAACAGAGTTATGCAAGACTGATACTGTTCACACTGATTTAATTAAGGCTCTGTCAGCACTGTCAAGCTTAATTCGCCTGGTATTTCACATTTATAAAAGTCAGCTATAAAAACGTGCTCTGCACTAAAAATCAGCATTCTATAAATGGTCCCAGTCCTAGAAGGGTCATCTTTTTGGCACAAGCAGGCTTTTGAGAGCATCCCACTTATGTGCTAAGATATCTCTATCTAACTGAAACGATTACAAGCTTGTATTGCATTCCTTGCCCACACAACCCTCTCTGTGCAGTTTATGGGAATCTGGGGTGTCCAAAGAACACAAAGTCAAGCTTCCTGGTAGTATCCCATCAATGAAATTATTTCACAGAATTAACCCCCAATTCTGACACTTCTTATCATGCTAGATTCAAATCTCTGCATTTGCTGAGCCATGATGAGTGTGGAAAGGCAAGGACTAGACAATGGACTTGCACCACTTGTGAACATTTTTGGTCTCTGGGCTGGTTAGTGACAGAAGCAGTTCTCAGTGCGGAGAAACAAGCTCATCTGGATGCCAGCAGCAGTCCATGGCTAGAACATGACACAAATACCAAAAACACGTAGATGCGATGTTTAGGGGCATGGGTTAGTAGGCATGTTGGTGGTGGGTTGATGTTTGGACTAGATGATCTTATTGGTCTTTTCCAACCTTAATGATTCTGTGATTCTAAATTTTAGCTACTATCATGTACAACCCTGTCCAGAAAGACCACAGCACCTCCAATACCGACACCTGCAGCTAAGGGATATGACCGTCGTCCAGCCCTAATAAGCAGCAAGTATAAACCAGCCAGGAGTCACCAGTAAAATCAATAAGGTTTCTAGTGGGCTACCTCAGAGAATATTATAGATATGACTCAAATAGAGGCAGTAAAATTAAGACCAATAAGAACAAGCACTCAGTGCTCCCAAAAAATCCCATGTTCTGTAATTGTTATTGCTTCATCAGTGACAGGAAAGAGTTGTGTTTTAAAATAGAAATTCACTTAATTGTATTTCCCCTAAGGCACAGAAAATAAGCTTCCATGAAGTGCTATCAACTGTACAACAATAACATGCTCTCCAGACTGAAAACTGGTTCAGGAATTTGCATTGTGTTCTCGCAAAACATAACTCCTAGCCCAGTTTCTTTCACCTTCTTGAGATAACCAGGCAGAATTCTGCTCAGCAGTTACTGAGTTAGACTATGTGTGGTTAGTCAACATGTAACAGATGCCCAGCTTTCTATATCTCTTCTTAATGGAGGCTGGTGGGTCTACTGCAAGGCTTTAGAACACAAAAGTATCAAAGGAGTTGGTTGTTTCAATACCTTTGTTGGTATGATTGTTCTCTGCAACGAGGTTTGAGAGTCTGAGTCAGCCCAGGTGAGGTCAGCCATGCACAGGATTCACATCCTGTTGCTCTTGGTTCATGGTGCACACAGCAATATAATTCTCAGTACACTAAAAAAAAGAAGGGAAAAAATGAATATTAGAAGACATAGGAAAATGACGGCCTATACCTCTTTCTGATTCTATAAAATGTGTTAAGAACCATCATTTACAGACATGCATTTACATGTGAAATATTATCTTTCTGAAAGCTTGTCATAAACATGGCTCACACTGCAGAGATGGCCATGCATTCCAAGTTTTTGCAGAGGGAAGAATATTTCCTAGGGAATAAGGTCAAAATATTATTATTCAACCGAGTCAGTATGGGACAAATTAATAAAGTTACTACTCCATCATTGACTTCCATACATGAAATCTGAGAAAGTGGTTGTATCAACAGTACATCAATCTGGTCTGAGTACATCAGCACTGGTCAGAGAAACAACAACAACAAAAAATCTTCAGTTTCAAAGTTCCATTCAGCCTTGGCACAGAAAGGTTCACTTTTGTTTAAGTAATGCTTCTGAACAGATAATGTTAATTAAATGTTTGCATTCAAATCTTATTACACAGCGCAATAAGTCTGCTTTCTACACAAACACTGTGCGTCCGGTATGGAACAGAAAGCTGGGGGTGCAGACACTAATGAGTAATTTAAAACTAAAAGCAAAGAAAAGGGAATGCTTGCCACCTCCAGACCACGTGTGCATCTGCCTCTAAGTTTCTTCTCATTCACCAAGTATTTGCAAAAGATCCACTTCTGCTGCTCAAAACTTTTTCAAGCCCAAGAATGACATGGTCAAGTGGACACAAATTATGCTTGGTAAAAACAAATTTTGCAGCAGCACTGGTAAGTCAAATGCAAGATTAGCCCTGATGTGAAGCGCAGCAGCTAAATCATCCATCCAGATGGGAAATGTTGACAGTCTCTTAACTGTAGCAGTTCTAGTTCCAATATAGAGAGGTGTGCAAGTTGGCGTTGTTAAGCGGACACTACGGAACTATTAATTCTGTCTGCAAGTATAACAGGAAGTTTATTAAACTTGTATATTGCTGGACATAGCACCTGACTGCTGTGTTTCATACCGGAATGCAGAATTGGACAGTCCAATTCTGTACTGACGTAATGTACTGCCATGCGGAGGATTTCTTTTCGAGCTTAAGACCTCTTTCTCTGACCCTGGGAGCACACTGAATGCTGTGCATCCAACTCCTGACAGGAATGCTTCATTTTGCTCTTGAGCAACCACTTCTGAGCAAGCCAGGAGCAGAGTCCAGCTCTTCTTGGCTGGAAGAACTGGGATGTCCCAAAATGGAGCTTTTTAACAGATGAGTGAAAAAGCAGAGAACCCAAAGGACTGTCCCTCTCCAAAGCAAATCGTATGCATCAACATGCAAAAATTCCTTTTTGTAAGTAAGTTAGACTTTCTAAGATGGTAAAACAGCTGTGTGCTGTTGGGCTTAGCTCCTCTCCAGCATACCCCTAGATATCAATTTGACTGTCTCAGCAAGGCCCCACAGGACAGAGCAAGGCTTCTGGGTCTGCCTTTGGCAGACACTGAACCAGGTTGATTTTAAAACTTGCCCTAGATTTCTTGTGGGAGATCAGTTCAGCTGGACAACTGCTCCTTGCAGCAGAACATCCTGCCATCCCATCTCCTTCCCTCCCTGGAAGCAGGACACTTATCCTCTGCCGGGCTTGGTAGAGCTGTGGCTTCCCCCCCCCCCACAACGCAGTGGGTTGCAGCTACTACAGCTGATGGGGACAAGCTGCTGCCACCAACATGCTCTCTCTGGCAGCCTGGGAAGCCACAAACCTACTTTCTACTCAGGATGACTTACCTCCCTTAGGGGTTAGAGGCCCTGGTCCAGGCTGCTATTAATGGGATGCAGCATGATGGCTGTGGGCGCCGTATTTTAAACATCTGAAGGTCCCACAGGGAAGAAAGCAATGGCCATCACCAAGCCATCACCACTTGCTAAAAACACATCAGAGAGAACATGAGAGTTCTGAATAATTTCTGTGGTTTCTCATCTTCATGCAAGGGGCATGAAGCAAGGATTCCCTACTTATCAATGTAAGCTATGGGATAGAACAGTTTTCTCCCCTTCTTTACTTGTACACCAAAAACAATTAAAATTTAAAATCAATCCTGAACAACTTCTCGCTCTGATGAAAGTTTTCTCTTGGCAGCAAATAGTGGTGTTTCAAGACTTCTCGTAACACCTCCTTCAACTAGCATTTAAAATTTTGTTGAATTTAGCCACTGCACATCTAGGTCAAGAAATGCCTTGTTTTTAGCTGAAACAGAAAATATACAAGGTTATTTACCCAAAGAATCCCTCCCAGATCTACAGCTGGCCAACTGGACTCAAACCTTTCACACATAGTGTAATCAGGTTTTAAATAGTAAACATTTTTTATGCTGCTTATGCTAACGTTTTTTCAAAGCCAGATGACAAATACAACATCAGAGCATTTAACAACTATCAAAAGCCCCTTTCCTGACACTTTGCTCTTCACAGAAGCTTGCACAAGGTAATTTAAAGATTAAGTTGAAGGAATTTTATGAAATACTAATAGAGGCACGCTCATCCAAAGCACACGAGTCTTTTTGGCCTATTCTGAACAGAGAAACTAATTGCTATAAACATTCTCAAGCAGCCTGGTTACCTCTGGAAATAGAGAATTATACCTTTAAACTTCTAGCTCAGCTCAGGAATAGGCAAGCCTAGCAGATGCAAAGGCATGCAATTATGACAGCCATCCCCCAACATCCCCTTTGTGACACAGTCCTAGCAAAATTTTAATTATTCAGCCTGCTTTTGCATCTCGTCTGCTTGCTCGGTTTTGGTTATTACTGAACCTCAGCATCACCTCCACAAAGTACCACAATGCATCACAAAACATGCAGTGGCAATGACCCCAGGATGTCACTGGGGCCAACCTCCTGCTCAAAGGAGCATTCTCAGCTGCTGTTCTGCTCACCAGGAAGTTCAGGCATAAAAACCACAGCAATATTCAAACTACAATCCTAACTAAATTGGTGAGCGCTCCAGGGGCCGTTTAAACATTCAGAGCACTCAAGAATTGTCTCCTGCGAAGAATACAGTGGGGAACGGGGTCCCCGGCTGCACAGAAGTTACTATTGTCTCATCAAGCCTCTTAACACTGTGAGTTTGTAAAAACTATACAAATGATCAGATTCCAAGCTTTGAGGGGAAAGAAAAGCTAACTGCATACCATAATTAAACTTCCTTTGAACTTATCTATCTGTACCCAAAATTTGGGGTTGAAAACATTTGGTACAAAGCAGAAAGCATGCTTGCTTATTTCAACCAACTTTCAGCATTTTCATTCAGAGTGTAAAACAGATAATAATTCAGTGTAACGGTAATTATCTGTTATCTAGTCAGTATAACAAGATCCAATGCCTGTTGTCCGATTGGTGTAACAAGATCTAGGGAACTATGAGCTTGTCAGCCTGACCTTAGTACCAGGTAAGGTCATGGAGTATATAATCTTGAGGGAGATTACATGGCATATCTGGGACATCTGGGGGATCAGACCTAGACAGCACAGCGTCATGACCAACCTCATCTCATTCTATCATCAGGTGACCCACTTAGTGGATGAGGGAAAGGCTGTTGCTGTAGTCTACCTGGACTTCAGCATTCAACACTATCTCCCACAGCATTCTCCTGGGGAAGTTGGTAGGCCCATGGCTTGGAAAGACAGACTCTTTGCTGCTAAAGAACTGGCTGGCTGGACCCAGAGGGTGGTGGTGAATGGAGCTAAATCCAGCTGGCAACCAATCACAAATGGTTTTCCCTAGGGGCCAGTGCTGGGGTCTGTCACATTCAGTACCTTTACTGATGACCTGGATGAGGACATTGAGTGCACCCTCAGCAAGTCTGCAGATGACACCAAGTTGGCAGGAAGTGTCGATCCGCCTGGGGGTAGCAAGGCCCTACGGATCTGGACAGGCTGGATTGCTGGGCTGAAGCCAGCGAGATGAAGTTCATCAAGACCAAGTACCAGGTTCTGGACTGCAGCCACAACAACTCCAGGCTTGGGGCAGAGTGGCTGGAAGCCTGTGTAGAGGTAACAGAGATGAGGGTATTGGTCCACACTCAGCTGAACATGCGCCAGCAGTGTGCCCAGGCGGCCAAAAAGGCCAATGGCATCCTGCCTTGTATCACAAATAGCTATAACAGCAGGATCAGAGAGGTGATCATCTCTCTGTACTCTGCTCTGGTGAGGCCACACCTCGAGTACTGTGTTCAGTTTTGGACCCCTCACTGTCCAAATCTGAAGAAAGACATCGAGGACCTGGAACATGTTCAAAGAAGGGCAACAAAGCTGTGAGGGGTATGGAGCACAAGTCTTATGAGGAGCAGCTGGTAGAGCAGGGATTATTCAGTCTGCAGAAGAAGAGGCACAAGGGTGACCTTATTGCTCTGTACAGCTGAAGGGAGGTTGTGGTGAGGTGAGGGTTGGCCTCTTCTTCCACATAACTCACAGTAGGACAAGAGGGAATGGCCTTAACTAGCACCAGGGGAGATTTGGGATGGATGTTAGGAAATACTTCTTCCCTGAGAGAGCGGTGAGGAATGGGCTCTCCAGGGAGGTGTGGAATCACTGTCCCTGGAGGCGTTCAAGAAATATTTAGACTTTGTACTGAGGGACGTGGTTTAGTGGGTAGTATTGGTGATAGGTAGACCGTTGGACTGAATGATCTTGGAGGTCTTTTCCAACCTTGGTGATTCTATGACTACATCTTTTTTCATGATACTTGTTTGTCTGTTTCCTCTCCAAACAATTAACATTCATCTATAGGTAACCTATGCTTAGGATAGGAGTTGAGAAGGTAAGATTGCAAAAGACACTGCTCTTGCTGTGTTCCTGCACCCACTTAGATCCTCTGTGGAAGAAGAACTGGTACATATTATATTAACAGTTCTCAACATGTTCCTCATTACATAGCTGCAATAGGAGAGCCAAAGAAAACAGATGCCCCCTAAACAGCCACAAGGAGGCAAGATGCTAAGAAGCAGACTTTGACTTCAGCACACTCTCATTTTGCAATAATGTTCTTGCTGTTTGCCACGAAGACCCAAGCAATCAGTTCACATTCACAGTGGAAAGATTTTTACAGTAAAAGTTCACAAGTTCACTTTTGTTTTCTACAAGTTCAACAAAGTTCACTTAAGCGTCCATTTCTCACTGCTAGGTACATGTCTGTCTGAGTGAAAAAACTTCCTAGCAAAGTGCAAGTCTTTAGCAGAGAAGTCACTACTTGTCAGACCATGCAGAGAGCTCACCTTTCAGGAAGGCTTACACCTTTCTCACAACTCCTATGACATTGCACATGCCTGCAACTACATGCCCCAGAACCAGCTTTTCATCTAAGAAGTTAAAAGATTTTTTTCCCAAGTTTGAACTTTAGATTTTTTTGAAAACTTCCCCTTTTTTCCTGACTAATGGAGCTCAAGAAGGAACACCTCCTTCAGGCCAAAAGCACAGAAGATGCTTGTGATGATCTGCCAAGATTTTAACAAGGGCGTCCTCAGCACCTCGAAGCTGCACATCGGTGGAACGTGTCCCATATATTAATAATATTTAAACTTCTCTCAACACGCTCAGACACAGTCTTGATGCCAACGCACAGGTCTTGAGGGCAGAATGACAGCATCCACACAGGCTATTAACCTGAAACATGAATGTTCATATTTTTGGCTAATCCCCTCAAGTACTAGGTATTTTGGAATCCCTTTCTCTAAGGCCACGAAACTACACATTTTAATCTGAAAGCAATGAGCTGCAATGCTGGCATTACTTGCGAGAACTGTCATATGTTTATTACCACAGCACTATTGGTATATAGTGAGCATATCAGATTCACAAACAAAATATTTTTTTAAGGAAATGGCTCAGACACATGCAAAACCTCTTTTAAGAAAGAACATTTTTGGGTTTAGGTGGGGGGGTTCATTCATAATATATGCCCACAGAACTTTTCTCTGCACTGCCAGGAGTTAAGCCAGTGGGTGTGGACCCTGCTTCTTCTCCCTGTCCTTCTACCAGGACATGCCAAGGAATGCTGAATCACTTCACCCTGTGTTACAGAAGTATCAGCCTCTTTCAAAATACTGTACTAACATTCAAGTTGTAGAAGTGCTGACTGACCGCACAAAGTGGTTTGAGTCCTGCAGTCAGAATCTAAGACAGAAACCACTATGACAACCTTTGAGATTAAGAACATCTTGATTCGGATACATATCTTTAAGTTACAGAAAGAATATCCTGGACAACAAGGACTTAAAACAACTATATAACCAGGCCAATTTTGCACTGGTCTTATCGGAAGATGTTGCAATAAGACTCTTTGTGCATTGTGTACATTTCCAAAATGATGAAACCAGAGGACAGAAGAATTGAAACTGAAAACCCAGGCTTTTCATTTCACCTAGTTTCTATACCTCAGCAAATCAAAGCCAAAACAAGATCCTAAAATTTCCCCATGCTTTCTTCTCCATGCTCCCAAGGAAGGGAAAGGAAGACCCTTAAGTGTCACTGTAAGACTATCGCTTTGCATTACTTCCTCATCTCAGGTTTGCTAAGAAAATACAACAGCAACCCTCCATGTGCCTGGAAAACTGACGTAAGAAGTTGAAGAAAATACCAACAACAACGAGAGAAAGAACAGCAAGAAAGCAAGCTTAGTATTACAGATTAGTTGCCAAGTAGAGGCAGATCTTTCCTTGCTGACATGACACAGACTTCACTCTTGGGCTAGGTGAGCTGTACAGCAAATTGCTGGGATCCCCCCCAGCTGCTCCACTAGTCTCTGTCTGGTTAATCTCTACCAGAAACACACTCACTCTCTTCCAACCATCGTAAGCACCAAGGTTAAAGATCACAATCTGAAAACAAAACATGCTGAAAGACTTGTCTTCTCTCAAAGTGAGAAGGAAGCACGTCTAACTATTCAGTCTGCATGCTTTTCAGTATGAGTGTGCTGGATTATCAGAGCTTATATGACAGCTTTCATCAGGGGATCACACAACACGGTGCAAACAAGCACTATGTTAACCCATAAGGCAGGGACAAGTCAAGATTTTCTGTATCTCACTGAGCAGGAGAGTGAAGAGCTGAAAACGTAAGGATTCATGTAATGTCACATTGGAGCAAGAAGTGCTGTGAAGGAAGCCTCCAAGCAAAGTAACACGCCTGCATAGAAAAAAGCCTAAAGTCCATAGTGCATGGGATCGTAAGCCCTAAGATTTCAACAGATCAAATAAGCTAAGGTCTAACTCAAGAATATACATTCTCTTTTCAAAATCAGGTAGCCACTACATGACCTTGACAAAAAGTTAAGGGAGTTCTTATGGACTTCTAAGGGTGGGGGGGAGCGAGGGAAATAAGGAAGCAAGTCCCAGATGAGCACACAATAGTACATCACTCATTCCAGCCTCACTCCATTCCACTTGGGAAAAGAATCAGTACTTCTCTGTGCAGGTACTTACATACATACTCTCCAGAAATATAACTCATACTCTTTTCTGTTTCAGAATAACAATAACTTTTGCCCTGGGCACAGTATGAGCAAAATCTCACATAAGAGGTGTCACGGTCTTGTAGTGTTTGACATTGGTATTCCAATTCATAGCATCATGTTTAGCACAGAGAAGAACTACATGTCCCAGAGGACTTCACAGGCAAAGAGGAAAATACATCACAGAAGTGATGCTCTCTCTCTCGCTGCCTGGTAGTGGGTGTAGGTGTGCTTCCAAGCTGCGGCACCTTCAGTTTCAAAGTAGGCTTCTTAGTCTTTGGAAACCTCTCACTCTCTTACTATTTCTCTTGATTTATTATCTTCAATTTTCAATTAGATTGTATTATATTGTGTTGTCTTGAATTCCAACATCATAGTTAGTAAAATAAATTTTCCTCCTTAGATCCTTGCTGATGCTCTGTTTGTTTCCTTGATCCCAGCTCCCATCTCCCTACCCCTTTCCCTTCCCATTTGTTGGGGGCCAGGGGGCCTGTGGGCCTACTACCCCTCCCCTCCACACACACACACACACACACACACACACACATTGCTATTTAGGAAGAGGCAGAACTTGGAGCTAAAGATGTTGTGGGGCCAACACCCAAACACAGGACCTTTAGACACAATGTTCCTCCTCACCACAGAACAGTGCAGTCTCCCAAATAGCAGCATTACTCTTTACTTCTAGACCATAAGGGAGGAGTGAGGGAGATGCAAGCACGGGTCTTGATGTTGGTACTAGGAATATAACAAGATAAAAGCCACAGCTGAGTAACAGCGCCAAACAAAAAAAAGCTAAGCATCCCACAAAGTCATCCAACACATCTATTAACACTCCTTGTGACAGCTTCTACCTTTTGTAGCCACCAGCACCAGTAAATGTTAATAAAACCAGTAATCTAGTCATTCAACATTTCAGTGAAGAGCAAAGGGGATTATAGACTTTGCAAGGAACAAAAGGTCACGAAATCTGAACCCAGCATGCATACTTCTCATAACTCTAAACTTGACAAGGTGTGTTTACAGATTCAGCAAGGAACCTTCTTCAAAGCTTTGCAGAAGCTTATGGGAACTGCAGTCTCCCATTTGGAGCAAACATGCTTCTTGGGAAATTCATTCTTCTTTAACAGAAATTGCTTAAAGTATTTGAAGTTATATAAGTATAAAAACCAGCAGACGGTGTGGCACTGTGCAGAAGACCACATTCTCACTCATTTCTCAATAGGTTTCAAGATTACAGCCAAAAGCATGCAGAGGCCAAGAAGATGCCTCCCATAAACTTGCAATAATCTTTCTTGCTTTTTTAAACCTGAAAAGACCTTTGTTTCTACAGAGTGGAATTCCCAGAAATGTGAATACGCAAAGAGAAAGAAAAGATCCCTGGAGAGCTAACCATATTAGCAACCTGCTTCTTCCTCTTAAAGTTGGTTCAGCTAGAAACTCTGAATCGCAGCCCCAGGAAATTATGAGTATGAAATCGTAACACCCAAATAGGCACAGGCAGAGATCCCAGTGATTTCACCCAGTCAGATCTCAAGTTACAGCAGTTAGATCTTGATTTGTAAGTGCCATCACCAAACCTCCAAATCCTAAGGTATTTTCAAAACCTGGACTCAAATCTTATGAATGCCAACCTCTACCATTAACATGGGTGCATGGACATTTAAAGGACAGAAATGTTGCTCCCAGTCTACTTGTGTGACAAAACGCACACATGCTTTAAAGGTCAGAGCCTGTTAGTTCATTCTGTGCTTTTATCATACTTTAGGAGACATGGGTGGATGGAGGACTAACTGCTGCCAATAGAAACACTGTTTCTTATTCTTGAGGACATGCAGCAGCAATACCAAAATTACTCAAAACAAATAGTATTGAAATTACTCAGGTCAAGGACAGTGGAGCCAAGAACACCCAAGAAGGGTGGGACACAGGTACCTTACATCATCTTGTCATTTTAAAGGGACTTTTTTTAGGGTTTAATGTTGGTTTAATGGGGGAGAAAGGGAAAGAAAAAAAGCAGTTATATAACAAAAATCTCTCTCACTTTTCTCCTGTTCTTGAATTCTTTGAATGGTCAGTCAGTATCACTGAAAACACAGAAATAGTCTTCCTACTGATGGAGCTCCACAAAACCTGGCTTTTGGGAAAATATACATTAAGAGCCTTTTGTAGCAGACACACATCCAACCACTGTATCAAGACAGTGGGTTTCATCCACCCATCACGCAAATAAAAGAACTGGGCTTTTTGGTTTTGTAGCAGCTATAAATGGCTGGGCCATGAAAGCTGAGTTTGAAGTTAGCTCAAGCACAGCTCTGCCTCTTACACTGACAACTAAGTTCAAGCAACACAAATGCTGCAGATAGGCAAGTAAGTTTCACATGACCATAACAAGCAAGGATACAGAAACCACCCCCAGGTTGAGGCCCCAAAACTTTATCATGGTTTCTAGCCAAGTCTTTAGTGAACCGCTGGCTGAAGTTACCAAATACCTTCTTAAATCACCCACTCTGGCACTTTGTCTTAGTCCTTTGCAACAGTTTCCAGGGTGGTACCAGTGGGTTGTGTGACAAGGCATTTCTGGCTGTTAGCTCCTCTCCAGCATGTCCAGGTTTCACACCAGTGGGCCTCCAGCCGGGCAAGTACTGCTGCCCTTCTCCTAACAGTTTGCTGCAGAGTATTCACAAGTCAGCCAGTTCACAAGCCCAGATTAGAAAGTGACACCGGTTAATATCACCTGATGGTATTGTTTAGCTAAGGATTCTTTTTTACAGACACGTTTATAGCAGTCATTTTGACAGAATAATCACAGCACTTAGTGTTGGCTTTCATCTCCCTCATGTGACTGACTTGCTTCTCCCATTTTCTAGCTCTCAGCTGTGATTGCTGTAGTGGTTCAGCTATCTGCACTAGTGCTAGAAACAGGCTTGTGCCACCAGGCTTAGATGTGAATAAAAAACACTGAGAGTCTGGGGGAGTTCAGATTAGCAGGTTGTAATCACTCCGCCATGGTGAGGCTGACTTATCTCTGTAGCTGACTGATACGTGTCTGCTGGTTGAAAAGGGACAGGGGCAATCGAGGGCTTAAAGTAGGCAAATCTGATTTGGCATCCCTCTCATCTCTAAATATATATACTTAGAGATATATTTATTTTACACACACATGTAGCTCCACAAACAGCATATTTAGACATATTTTTATAAATACATGCAAATGCAGGAAAGATTTTGAAAGTTTCCCCTCTCAATGGGGGTGGAGGGGAAGGAAGCCACCTTGTTCTGGAAATATTACAAGCTGCCACAGGACTCAGAATGGAACAACACTGCCTCACTTGCCCTGAAAACACCAACAGATGTGTTGAAGTACTTCCCGGGCACCAGGTGGTGGTGGTGGTGCAGACTGGAGGCAAGCAGAGCACTGCTGCCAGCAGCATCCAGGCCATACCTCCTCACCCCAGTGCAAGGCAGCTGGATGATGGCTCTCATTGTACAAAGGGAGCCACACTGAGCAACATGGCAGGGAGAAGGGGGACATCATTTTAGTCCCCCATAGCATTTTGTCATTTTACATATTTTTGCATAAACCAGAATAAAACCTCGTGGCTTTTTCCAGCAGCGTTAGAGGTATAGCGAGACATATAGATTTCCAGCAACACTCCTTCAGCTCACATTCTTGACAGTTTTCAAGAAAAACTACCCAAATATGACTCGCCAACTTTTATGGAATTTTGGCTCGAGTATTTTTTAACTACTTAATATAGATCACATTTATTATCATCATCAGTGGAAAATATTATCTTCTCAGATTTCTTTATATTGTAAGCTCTGGGAATATAATTAATTCATTCCATAGTTTTACAAATATGTAAAACTATTACAAATACATCATTGAATGCATTTTCTTAAATTCCTTTGCAGTTTGCAGCTTTGTTTCTGGCAGCACCAATATCCTTCTGCTGATGATTATACTGTCCCTCAGCCCTAGAAAGCTTCCTGGAATAAACCTATTGATTAATGCTCTCGAGACTTACTAACTCACATGGCAATAGGGAACTATTTGTATCAGTAGAGGCTATTTGTCCCTCATACACTGCACAGAATTTGACTTCACATTTGATGCATCTCTCAAGCAGTTTGATGCTATCCATCATCCCACTGCAGCTCCAGCACTTCTGTTACAAAAAATTCCATTAAGCACTAGGGGTCAGTCAACTGTATTAAAAACATAAAGCAATTTACTAAAATATACATTTAACGAGGCCTCAGGGAGAGAAAGGATCACATGCACAAACAACAATTTCAGGAATCAGACCTAAACCTGTAGCAGATGAAGTATAAACTATGATCGGCTTGTGACAAATCCTCAGTATAACCCCACACCTGGATTCTATCAGCAGAACATATGATCTACACTATAACATATTTTAGGAGATATCTAAAGCTGTGAATTCTCTGCATCAATCAGAGAAACTCCCACTTAAACAAATACAACAAACCTCCACTTGGCCCAGAAAGTTGCTCATGACTTCAAATTTTGTTGCTGCCACCTGTGGGTTTTCTAGCAGGTATACACAAAAGAGAGGAAATTCACTTTTCTTCCAGTAAAGCCAATCAGCGTCCATAGTTTGCATCCCCCTGGTTTTCAAGTGACCTGTGTTACTTATTATGCTGTTAGTCCTCGTGTTGCTGTGATCCCAACAGGAGCTCACCTCACCTCTCAGAGAGCATTTCTTTGTGCAACCCAGTTTTGAGGCTCTCTGATTGCTACATTGCATTTCCCACCCTGCAGTCACAGCTTGCACCTCTGTCCAGTGCAGCACCCACCCCTTCAGCTTCCCTTCTCTAGTGAGAAGTGGACACTGAGAGGAACAAATCCACAAAAGATGTTACATAGACAACAGTGCCAACAGCAGCCAACAGGACAGAGCAGAGTCCCAGGTGACTGAAGCACTCCCAGGATCCCAGGCCTTCCTGATCACCAAACCGGAACATACTTCCAATAAAGAACCCTTGCAGCACTTTGTGGGTGTTATGGAAAAATTTCACATCACAGTAAAATACCCAGCCATAGCATGTTCAGCCAGAGAACAGAGAGTCTGAAGACCATAGTGAAACAAGCTGCCACATAGTGCTAATGGTGGGACTGCTTCTACTCTTCCACTGTGTTACTCCTCCTCTTGCCTATACAGTTGTGTCACTTAGGCAAGCTGGCTCCAGATGTACTCATACAGGTACTCTGTACTCATACAGGTCATCTTCCCTGTTAATCCCTTGGCAGGGGGAGGAGAAAACATCTCTCACTCTAAGCTGTGGCCATGCTGGAAACAGTACAGTCTCTCACTTAGTGAAGATTGAGAATTATCATTTTACTTGATCAGTCCCTGCTATGCACATCCAGCCACTCAGTCCATCCTCCTCTGGACACTCCCTCCTCACCTCTACCCTGCACGGTCACCTAAGTGAGGATTGCAGCACTGCACACTTCCAACAAAACAGAAATACACGCTCTAACCATAGCAGCAAAAAAAGCAATTGAGGATTGAAAAAACAAAACCAGTCAGAGATTGCAAAAAGACAAATGATTCAAGGCATGACTAGGGTTTCACACACCTCTTTCTGTACTGTTGGGTCACTTAATTTTGTTGTGCAATTTATGCTGACTTCAGTTGTTAGGAAAGGTAAAAACAACCCAAAAAAAAAAAATAGGAGCAACCTTAAGGAAATCTAATTTAGGGAAGAGAATCTCACAGCAGAGCAGTTTTCTTCAAGTGACTCACACAGATTGTACCACTTGGAGCCAGTGGCGTCCTTCCACTCCAGTGCAACAGCTCAGTTTGTCCAGTGTCTTCTGGAAAAAGGATACCTGCTCAAGTACAGACAACCAGTATCAGTGTGAATAAAAATACCGTGCCTCTGCACGTATCATTGTTTTCCCTTTGCCACAACATGCTCTGTAAGAACAGATGCACATATTAGTCTGTTTTGCACTGAACTTTTCTAAACTCCTCTTCCCAAGGTAGAGTGATAACCCTAATTCTTCAGGGGCAGAGGATTTTGAAATTGTCCTGCTGTCTCCAAGACTGGGAAAAACCAGAAAGCTAAAACAAAGGGGGAAGGGGCAGCAACCCAAGCTCTTTGTTCCAGTTGGCATGAAGGCATCATTCTTACAATAGCTCATTTTCTCCTTCCCCCCAACAGCTGACAACTCATGGCAACTAAGGACAGGGCTGCTATTGTCGTTAAGCAAATACTCATCCAATCTACGTAGGAAAAAGAGCTCCAGAGATGACGGCATGCTCAAAATGCTCACAAGGACATCCCAGGAGGCGAATAAAGAGACACAGCAGTGGACGAAAGGGTTCCTGAAGTGAAGCAGGGGAAAGAGAAGTGGTCTCACAGATGCAGCAGCTTTAGAGGTTGAAGAGTCAGACTGTCTGCATAGAGACCCAGATGCTAACTAGGAGTTTGCCAGAAGAATGCACACTGCAGCCTGGGCATCCTTTGTGTGTCAGCCTTCTACAGCCATTCTCTTCTGGGTTATGCTGCATGCTGCTGCCTGCCCACTGTCATGCATTTCTGCATGACGTGATGGGGAAAGAGCAACCTGGGCATGGGGAGAGTCCTTAATGCTGTTTATCTGGTGGCAGGCCAGCTCACTTCTAGCTCTTGCTAATCAGCATGCACTGAGATGAACACTTTCACAACTAATTTCTTTAGAAAAACACCAACAGCCAAGCAAACAAACAACTCACCACACACCCACACAAAATGTGTTTATTATTAGAAAACTTCTCTTTTTGTACAAAGTATGAACCCTCCCCCATATAAAGCATTTCTGCATGTTCACCACTCCAGCCACACACTTAAGGGGATAATGGAGGCTATACATCACAACATTAACGTGTGGGATGACTTCCAAACAAAGCACAACACACATTTTTCCATGAGCAGTCCTAATCCTCAAAGCAGGAGCATGACTGAGCATAGCCTAGTCATGGCAGCATTCACCCAGAGCTTTGAGCTACTACATGATAAATCAGCCTTTAGGGTCTACCAAACTTGTTGCCCCCTATGGTGCATACAGCTACAGCCCTAATTTTCTGAAAAAGTTGCACAGAAGAGCTTGCACAGCTGCTGTAAATGCTGATGGTGACTTGCCCGCCACTGAGACAGCAAACAAACTTGTCTCTCTGCAGTAGCAGTGAGGGACAAAGCCAGACAGGCCTCAAGGGTGAGTTGCACACATGGCTATAGGAAGCTAAGCATGACACAAGGGGTATCTTTTTCAAAAAGAAATCTTTTCCAAGATTGTTATGCATTAATACAGGCCAACCTCTCAAAGCAATTGTGGGCTCTGTGACCTCTTCTTTATGGAGTTATTCTAAAAACTTCACTTACAAGCAACAATCCCATCCAAATCAAACAAATTAGGGACTCAGAAAAGCACAGGTTTGAAAGTATCCTTTACAGACTGCTCAGCTTATTCACACACCTTTACATCAGCTCTACATAGCTCATACAGAACCTCCAGGCAGTTGTTCTACTCAGCACAGATAGCTAGCAGCTATTGTAGCTTGCTTCAGGATGAAGAAGAACAATGCTCTTGCTTGTCAAAGGGAGAACTGCCTTCATGCAGCAAATCCCCTACTGCCCCTAAAGGGCTTCTGAACATGCTCTGAAGGAGATTTTAGTTCTGAGGGCTCTTACCTTAACTTGACCAGACTTAAGAAATGAACCCACTACCAGTCATCACTAGCTGCCCAAGACAGACCTCACTCTGCTAAGCAAGGCTGCTGCAGTAGGGGGTGGCACTCCGTATGCTTGGTGTCAAGTTCCTCCTCAGCTGCCCTTATTGCTTCTGTCCTGAAAACTGCATGACTTCAGATATACTTGCAACAGCCTGTTTGTATTCATCACCATGAACATCATATTGCTTGCCAATGTTTTGAAACTGGCGCTGGCTAGGTTGCAAAAAGAGATGGACGTGTGATAAGAAAAATCATGGGAATTTAAATTTCACTCCAAGCCTCAAAATTCCATAATTTTTCAGTTGGATGCCACAATACACAGCATGTATTAGGATCTTACACAGCAGTGGTAGAGCAATGCATCTTGGTAAGCTGGCTAAAGAGCTGAGTACCTCTTTGGACATAATGCAGAATTAGATATATATCACTGCAACTCTCCAAAACTACTTTGGTTGCGCAATGACAAAGTATCGGCTGCACAATGTTTATGGATATGTAATAGAACTACATAAAATCACCGTATGTATTATCTTACTAGTCTCACGGACTCACCCTTAGGCAAACCATTTGCTGCACACATTTGTGCCGCACCAGCAGTGAAATGGGGCATGGAGTGCTGCAAGACATCACAGCCACAGAAAATTGCTATTATTATGCTAGCTCTCAGCATCAGTTTTACAAAAGCTGAAAATAAAGTAGATGTTTCAGTGCGATAGATTCCTTCCCAGAACATTATGATTTGGTTCTCTTATCAATTTGAAAACTCTACTAAAAAGCTTTGAGCTTTTTAGATTGTGAAATACTTAAGAAGCCACAGCAGACAGGCACTATGCAGATAAACAATCTTGGTACAACAGCAGCTGCAGAAGGGCAGTAAACATGCATTCTGGCATTCTGCAGCTAAACATTGTAAGACAAAAACAAGAAAGCATCCATGATCAGGGCGATTTATAGCCTAAAATAAACTTGAAGATTGATGAAGAGCACAAGATCAAGAAAAACTATTCCTTCCATTTCACCAGTTTTGTAATCAATTTGGAATGAGAGAGGAGAAGAATTTAACAGATTAGGGGAAAGTCATTCTTCATTCCCTATGGGTCTGATCCAGAGCTTATTGAAGTCAATGAAATGACTCCCATTACAGCTCCACTGTATTTTTCAATCAGGCCACAAGAAATGATTACTAAAGTGGCTGTGCAAGGAGAACGAAGTTTGTTTCTGAAAAAATAATAATAATCAGGACTTTCCTTCAAGAGAATCCTAGACTCCATGGGATAGTAACAACTCAGTACACCCAGCCTCTGCACTCAGGGTAAATTGTTGTCAATAGCATTCAATTAAGGAAACACCGTTTGTTCTCAACAATTTTTCTTCTGTTAACATACATAGTATAACTAGAGGTGAAAACATAATTATGTTGTTTCTGCTCTTTCCCTGCACCCCAGTGGACTGCACACAAATTGTTATCAAAAATACAATTCAAGCTCACCTTTTCCTCTGATTTTTGTGTAGCTCTTTTAAAACAGGAGAGGACCTCTGAATATGAAAAGCTGATGCTAAAAGACAAAGACTGAAGAATCCACGTGCAGATTTGTCTTAAACTTAATTCATTATTTACAATTCTTTGGGTTGTGAGTCAATGATGACTGTAAGTTGGAGTTTCCCCTGAAATTCTGCCTTTACAAGCAAGTTTTTTCAGGACTCAGTCCAGAAGAGGAAAATTAATGATTCTTGGAATCATTATTATCTTTTGGGTCACATTCTTTTTTTTTTTTTTTTTTTTTTTTTTCCATTTTGTTTGAGACATGAGTGTTCTGAAACACTTGTCCATCAAGAACAGTACTGGTTGTTTTTTTTAAGCTTCCATTGTGGTAAAAATGGAATGTTCTGCTTTAAGAAAAACAAAACCATGAAAACATAAGCAAAAGAATCCCCTAAAGTCATACCGTAAGCAGTGAAGCAATTCCAGGTGACTTCATTGGGTCAGTAGTTGTCTGCACTCTGAAGGTCCTTGCCTCTAACCTTTCTGAGACTGAACTTCCTTTTGATGTTTGTCTCACTCTACTTTGCTAATCTGCCTAGAAATACAAAAACAGTGTCAGTCACCAGAAAGTTAAAAACTGCAGTTCTTAACTACTTGCAGTGCAGAGAAGCAACTGAATGATCAAAAGAGGGAGCTAGTTATGTTCCTGTGGGCAGTGAGGGCAATCTGTAGTGATAACCTGCTTCCATAGCACTGCCCACAAAAGAATGCCATGAGAAAGGCAGTGCTGACCCAGGAATTACAGTGCCATTGTAGCAGAATTTCAGCCTCTGCAACAGGACAATAAGGCCTCTACAGAGCTGTTACTTTCTCTCTCTCGTATCTATGATCTACTTTTTGAAGATTCTCCATCATCAGGTCTTTAATATACAGATATTAAAATGTAACATGTCCTCTGCCCCTTGCAACATAGATATTTTCATAAAGCAGTCAGGAAGGCTATTGTCCAAGGAGTTGGCACTTCTCATACCTTGATCTTGAGTTACCACTGGTCACCATTAATCCAGAACAAGGCTATTAAATTTGCCACTATATATGTACCATAAGCATCAAATTATTGCAGTGTTTTGTCTCTCTCTCTAATACTAAACTGGTTAATTTTTTTTGCTTAATTTTCGCTCTGCTTAAGATTTTTTTCAGTTTATTTCTCATTTCAAATCCCTGAGTGTACCTACAGATTAATACAAATCAGCTTCTCCATTTCCTTAACAAAATAAAAAGGAATTGGACAATTTATAAATCTAGATCATTTTGATGTTTTTATTATCTTGGACACTAAATATCTATCATCAGGTTGGCCGAAACATTCAGATCCTCTTCCAGATAAATGCAGCCTTACTACAGAAGTATGTTACAACTCTAAGTTTGCTGTACTAACAGACATTCATTGCTTTGTAACAAACTATTCATAACAAACAGAAACAAATCACATCCCACATTTGTAGTCAAAACTGGTCTCAGAAATAGTGACATTTATGGAAGGAAATATTTTAATTGGGTCTATCTCAATAAAGCAATTAAAAACATGCATACACACCAGAACTAGAAAAAATTATGTATTGCCTTAAGAAATCTTCTATTCAGGTGGAAGTATCCCCTCTCAAATAGCATGGCTAAGGAACCAGAAGGAGAGCTTTCAAGAAACCCTATGAAAGAAAAGCAGTCCTGAAATATTTTGAGTCAGAATCCTAGTTGTTATTAATTCCTGGCTGTACCTATACTTTCCCACCCTATAGTTTTGTACATAGGCAGCAACAAAACAAAAAGAACATCCTATTTTTGCTCAGTGCAATGAAGTCTGGTAATCATTCTGCTGAATCAAAGAGTTACTATTCAACTCGGCATCTGACATTAAACTGGCTTGTATAGCCACTTTCAAACTGGGGCAGGAAAGACAAATGATTAGCGTTGAAGCAGACACTATCCAGTAGCGACCGTTCTTTTGAGCTTGCAAATTCATTTCAGTTACTACTCGTGACTTGTGGAACACTTTTCACCAGTTAAACAACAAAAAAAGTAATAATAACAGTACATTTCTATATTTTACTGGTTTGTTTTATGCCAGCATATTTGCACATGTACTGTTCCAGGACACACTGAAGAAACAGCAGACATTTGAGACAACTAACTGAAGTACAAACTGATTAAGAGACTAAAGCAGCAGAAGCTGCACATGAGCTGAAGTGACAAGTTCAGAGAGAAATAAAAAGGCAGAGATGCTAAAACTGCAGCAACACAAGATCTGTTGGTTGCATATTTTGTGTTATACTCATTTCACCTCATCAATTATTTTTGCAGTAGCACCAACATTTCTTGAACTGAATGCAGAAGAGGGGGAAAACCCAGCTTCCTGAGCCAAAACAAAGGGCCTGTACAAGAATCCCTTTCTAGACATGGCCATCCAAATGCAGCACACAAAGCTGCTAACAGTCCTTTTGAGAAGATGCAGCACTCCCAAAGTATGTGATGTGTGCTCCTTCTATAGCTTTTCAGTATTAGTTGCTATATTCCTGCCAGTGTAGCTCTGTTACTGCGCTTCCACACTGTCCTGATTTGATTGGCCTTGCTCTGATGCTTTTGATTTAAAAAACACCCCCCCACCCCCTTCCAAAAAACAAAAAACCAAAAACAAAAAACCAAAAACAAAAAAACAAACAAAACCCCCCCCCCAAAAAAACCCCACCCCAAAACAGTTTATAAAGACAAGATGAAGAAAGATAGACATGCCATTAGTCTTCATGGCCTATCTGAACTTCAATCTACTCTGAACAACACTTGCTTGTCAGTTGAATTCCAAGAAAGCATGGAGGCGAGTTCATTTTTAAGTTTGCTTGGCAATATACTTCTCAGCTGCTATACAGGAAAAAGCCCATTCATTAACATTACATTATACTGAGACCAGATCTGAGGTATTCAATGAGGTCTAACATTAATTATGCAAGATCAGGAAAGCATCTGGGTTTCTTTGAGATCCCACAGATGGGCATATGAAGGACAAACAAAATAAGTGCTGCAAAAGAACAAACATAAACATGCCTGCAAACACAATTGCTCACTCTGCCTTAAGTTACAAAACAGCATTTTTCACATGGCTAGAGTCTTAGGTCATAACAAGTGTCAGTGGAGAAGAATTCAAGAGAGGCATAGATGTAATATGCTAGCAATACGTCTACTAGGACCTGGCTTTGGAAATAAGTTTTCTCGGAGAAAAGGCTTTAATAATAAGCAAGTGTATCAGATTTCTGCAAACACACTGTTAAGGTCGGCAGAGCAGCTGGCAGCAAGACGAGTTCTGTGACCTGCTCCTGAACCCTTCAAACTCATTTCCTGTCAAACATCAGACCCAAGAGGACAAGCAAAAAGCTGTTAAGCTCTTTTCTAGAAGAGTCTGAGATTAGAATTCCAGTAATGGCTCACATTCCTTTCCAGTTGTCCTGAACTGGCCACTTCCATCGTCAAGGATTGCTATGCCGTATGGCAGTGCTCTGCTCCTCTGGGGAGAAGGAAGAGAGAGCGGGGGTGGAAGGGAAGAGTGAGGCCATGGAAAATAGGATCCAGCTTTTCAGACAGCAAACAGGAGAGTCAGATGTGCTATTCATTTAAATAAATTAGAGCTACTTCCGGTGGATCTAAACAGTGAGAATTGTTCAACTTGTCCTTGAGAATAAAGGTAAGCCAGGATGCAATGTGCCTCTGCAGTTCCCTCCTAGAACTGAAAATGAGGAGGCCAAGAAGAAAACGGTCCCCTCCCACAGCCAGCAGACAGGAGCTGGTGCACATGGCCACAGCCAGCCACACTTCCCCACCAGCACAGAAGAAAAAAGGAGGCACCCTGCTCATTTCATATCAGCACTTGTTCATACCAGCAACTGTGTAAGCCTGTACAGTGGACAGATCAGAAAGAACATCAAACCAGGCATTTTTTCCAAAGAGAGGCACCCAACAGATAATGTAATTATACCAGTAATTAAAACATACAACCACACAAACTACTTTGGTTTTTCCCTAGTTTCTACCACAAACTGGAAGCAACAGTTCAGAACACTTGAAAATAACTAAATGAAATGCCTAGCAAGGAATAGCTATGTTTGCTTCTGCACAGAGGTTTCCTAGTTTTCCTGCACCAGCTCTGCCAGAGTCCAGATTCACAAGGAATCATGGCGTCAGAACAAATTTCTTAAATCCCTCCATGGTTTATTTGATAAGATCATTCTTGAGTCCTCCAAAGATTCAACTGTGCAGCATGTCTACAGATGGTGTGATATTAGAAGATTCCCTTTCACTCCATTTTAAGAAGTAACCATGATTTCCCTCATTCTCTCTCCTTCTCCCCCACTTTCATGCTGCCATCATGAATCTTCCTGTTAGAAACTACCATTTCCACAACAACAAAAACAAAATTACAATGACATTCTTGCTTTTCTACCTTTCAGGAGGCACTAGGTATTCACAAATAAACTTAGTAATCATTAATTAATTGCATCTCTGTAGCTGTTTCCAATTTCACCTTTGTTTCTGATTACACTGTAATAAGAAAAGCAATACATCTAAATATATAGTATACTTTGCATTAAGATCTAAATCTAATATTAAAGAAAAATGCTAAGATAAGTAAACTTGTAGCAAATCAAAACATTTGCTTTCAGTGTGGATGAAAAAATGAATAAATCATCATAGGCAGATGCCTGCAATTTTGTTTTTGTTTCTGTTTATTATTCCATTATTGCCTAGAGGTTTGTATTCAACACTGGAAATAAGCCAACATCTGAAAAAAAAACAAACACTTTTGTAGCAGGTGTATAAACTGAACAAATTCTACCACCAACAGAATGTTGATATTTGGCATGATTTTTGGATTTTGGGTCTGTTTCCTCCAGTCAGTTCATTAAAATTTTACTGCCTTCATTCTTTAACCCAGAAATAGCAAACTCTTCCCTTTCTCCCCAAATCACACAACTCCTAATCATTGGTTTGTGTCCCAGAGACTCCACTGCTGCACACAAATCACAATAGCTACACCATGATCCTTCATGTCAAAAAACCTGAAGAATGCTTCAGTGGGATTAGATGCATTTTCCAGATTTACTGCTGGAAATCCTTGGAAGCCCAGGGATGGACTAACTAACAGTTCAGTTTAGTGACTCTTTGAGCTGGGTAGTACAGCTGCTGGCTGAGCAATGACTGACCTGCAACCAACACATAAAACGCAGGGTTGAACAGAGAACAAATAAATAAGGAAAAAATGCCACCCCCAGAATACAAGGCTTGGGCTTATTTGGACAGACCACTGTGTAAAGAAGAGGCCAGCTCCCTCATCAAAGCCACAGCCAGAGTGTGCTTTCTGCTCACTGTGACTTGAGCATTTACTGCAGAAAGGATGAAAGGCATGTGCCATAACACCCTTAGGTATTAAAGGGAGTACAGAAAAAGAGGACTGCTTTTGTACCACAGGCTTCCTTCCCTGAAAGGACACTGTCAGATTTTTGACTCAGGATGATTTGTGGAATATATATGTTAATGCAGTCTGAAAAACAACTATGACCACTCACAGTGAACTTCAAGAGGCTACAACTAGATCTCTCTCCCTTACAGTGATATTTATTATACATCTTACAACTTTGCTCCTTCCAAATACTTGAGTCTGAATTCAAACTTCACAGCTCCTTCCCCTCGAAGCTCCAGATGTGCTTAGGAACATTCCCAAAATTTGAAAAAGCTTGGATCCAACTAAGATACATTTCTATTGTTTGTTACGATTAACTTGAATGGCATTGGGTATATGCAGTTGTAATCTCCCTCAAACAAAGAAAATATTTATAATAGTTTCCATATATCAAGCTAGTTTGAATTATACAAGGACAGAGATTTAAAACTAAATACTTGGAATACACTGAGAACTATGCTTTCAAGATACTAATCATAATGCATCAAGAGACCTAGGACTCGGAACAAAAATAAGTTTTTCTACCACCTATATAAATCATTTTGTAGTAACCAAATCAAAAACAGTGCCAGGTCTTACCGACCTCAGTTCAGAACAGCAGTAAATACATCTACCATAACTGAGTTAACAAGTGAAAAACATGCTGCTGCTTTCCACAGAAACATCTGCATTTCCCTCTGTTCACACAACTGCTGCTCTATCAAGAGCTGAACACAACTCCAAATTCATTATCAAACTATAAATAAAGCAGAGAGGAAGAACACACATTTCCCTGTGCTGGGAATGCAAGGCATTTTTGTTTGATAACCCGTGTAACGCTATCTGAGGTTTATCCTTGAGGAAAAATACTGGAATAAAACTAAAAGTTAGCTTGATACCTGAGATGCATTTCAGGTTGCAGTATGGGAGGTTACTGAAAATCATCAAGTGAACCACTCAGGACTTTCTGAAAGAAAATTTGAGGGCAGCTAATTAAGATTCTGCCCTACAAACTGAAGCACGCTCTGAATTTAAGATGTATAACAAAATGCAGGTTTCATTACACAGCAGAGTCCAGCATTCCCTTATTCCAGAAAAGGTGGTAACAGTGACTTACAGTTATCCTGTTGAAATTTACAGAACGTCAGGTGCCCCCTCCTCTCGCACACATACCTCACTGCCTCTTAAAGCATCTCCTGAGAAGGAATGAGATGCTTCCCTCAATATTTTATTTTTTAGAGTTTTCCCAGCTGAGTAACTTCCCAGCAACTTTCTAGTTAGCCATTCAACATATCTACACTGCAGAATGAGCATCAGTATCTCCTCTTTGTGACTAAGTGAAAAAACAGAGCTCTTCAGCTATGTACTGTTTCCCTCAGGATGTCTCTGCGCTTTACAACATAGCTCAGGATTCTCATGTTCTAATTCTCAAGACTGAGCACACAACTTGAAATTGCTCATCTTCAAAGGTACACTGCATAAACCAGCTATCTTCCCAGAAGAGCAGTTCTTTTCTGTATCTATACCAGTGAGCCCCAAATGAATACTCCAGGTGAGAACAGGAGCACAAATGGCTTCAGAGATCAAGATGGAAGTGTACACTAATCAAATGTAACAAAGACTCTACCTGAAGACTTCATACAGTTCCCTCTCTGATGTCTGGGCAGTACTGCACCAATCTTCTTCTCCAGTTCTTTAGTAGCCTAAGTCAGTGACATTTGAGGAGGCACATGTAGCAAGGAATGCTAAAGCTGGGTTTGACAGCACATACTGAAACATCATACAGGAACTCCTTTATTGTGCTGGAATCAATGACTCTGGAATCATTTTCTATAATAAGGATAGATTTAGAGAAAAATGATATATCTTAAGGTTTTGCTTGTACTCTCCCACTATCATACCAAAGAACTATATAAGGCCAAATGAAAATGTGACCAAAATCCAGGTGACTGGATTTTACAGGCTGTCTGTCAAAAGTAAAAAGAAAGAAGAATGGTTGTTGTACTGTCCCTTCTGCTTCTGAGCACAATAGGTGTTGGCTGCTTAGAGCTGGTCTGCAGATACTAAGATGGTCTGTGTCATAAACAGAAAAGGTAACCCCTGAAGACAGAGGAAAAAATTCTACTAACGTATTTCAACAAGCAACAATGTTCACTAAATGAAGATGCTGAAAGTAGCAAAAAAATAACAAGGTTAGAACATTGTAAAAGCCAATGATTACTTCTACATTGAAGAATTTATAATGATAGTTCCTGAATAAATTGAAAATAAGAAACTGAATTAGGCATGGATGGTTTGCTCCCAAATAAGTGACACTGTGCCACAAGGGATTGCTGAGGGATAAATATACATCTCCAATATAACAACACATTTAATTTTCAGATGTAGGGGATAGAGTCAAGCTTTTTAGGGGAGCAAAATAATCCAGTCAAGGTTAGATTATTTTTCAGTACCAGTGGAACTAAACTCATTTTAGGCTAATGACACACAACCTCAGGTATGTCCAGGTATGTCCCGAACCATACAAACATGGAGAAGTCCTCTGAAAACAAATTAGATTCTTGCACTTGCTCACTCTGCCCTGCACTTCATACAAATCTGATTGTATATTCTAAAATGGAATTGGCATTTTGGAATCCAATCTTGCAGCTACTTCAAAATTTGGCACAAAACCAAACAGCTGTCATCTGGAAAAGATAACTGGGAAACTTGAGCAAGTTAAATAGGAATTGTTTTGGACCCCCATAAAACCCAATTCCTTCTACCATTAGGAATACCATACCAACACCATTAGGAATTATGATAGCCTTTATCAAAGAGTATGTGGTAAACTTCACTTGCTACCATGGAAATCACATTGTGCTTGAATATTTTGCAAAAGTTTCTGACAACATATGATGGAACTTTATTGCCATCTACAAAGTGCTTGGAAGAGCCTGTTGCTTTAATACAGCACAGGAACAATTCATATGTTACCTATTAAGGTTCATATCCAGTAGAAGGTCCTTTTCACTGTACATGTCAGCAGAGTCCTGCACATAGGGAAAAACTAACTAGCAAACCAACCCATGAAGTTGCTAGTGGATACTTGCTATAAAAACTTTAACAAAAAAGCCTTTTTTCCATGTGTAAAAATTAGATTTGTGTGCAAAAAAGAGAAAATTATTTCAAAGAGAGCCTTAGATTCTTCAGAGGCAATGATTTTAACTTTATCAAAGCCAGAGTTAAAAGGATGAAGAGCTACTGTTTCTATTGTCTAAATAATGGATATTAAGAAGGAAAAGAATGTAAATTAAATAAACGCTTCTGACATGCAAAGCACAAATGCCAAAAACATTTTTGTGGTGTCCCGACATGCAATTTTATCTCTGTGACACATTGTAAGGATAGACTAGAAGAATTAAGGACTCCAGGACTGACCAATACAAACTCAAGTCCAGTACAAAGCAGTGCGTGAATTTAAACCATGTGAAAAATTGCTACCCAAAAGGCCTAGGAGATATTGGCAAAACTGAGTTTAGATATCTCACTTTAACAGTAAAAGTGTAGATTGCCAGCCACGTTAACAACCAAGCTAGCACAGGGCATATGTCACATTACATAGCCTGTTAAGCTTACATAAACATTAACTAACTTTGTGAAATGTTTGGAATAGTATATTTCTTCACCATAAAGCAGTGTTAAATTACATCATACGGTTTCACTAGAGTTTGACTTGAACCAGGATACCAGATCTTAGTTTCTCTGTGCTTTTAAAGAATTTCTTGGATTCAAACTGTTTAGCTAGTCTGTAACCACCAGATGGATATATCAAGTTTAGTCCTGCATTAGATCATGATGCAAGGCAACATTTCCAAGTTGCACTACTTTTTCAGGTGGACAACTCACAGCATGGGACTTCAGGAAAGCAAACACATACCTCCTTATCTTTGGCAATAAAGTAACTATGCTTACTCTAAGGGCTTGCATTAGAAAAAAAGAGCTGTCTTGTACTGAACACCACTTCAGAAACAAGCTCCTATCCTATGTCCGTGCTGGGCCAACCTCCATTTTCTGCTACTAGAGTTGTACATCTCAAAAAGTTCAGGAACTCTAAAAGCAACACTAAGACACTATGACAAGATTTAATGAAAAATGAGAGTTCAGAAAAAAAAGTTAGCATCCCTCTCATCCTCACTGACTTGCACCATTTGTTTACCAATCTTGATTCTGAAGGAGGTTCCCATGGTTGCTATCACCAGCTATCCCAGGGGCAGCCGGTCATCATATATAGTAGTAAAACTTATATACCTCATACTACAAACACCTGACATTCTAGGAACACAGAATGAATCACAAAATGGCCTGTGTTAAAAAGATCTCAAAGATCATCTAGTTTGAACACCCCTGCTGTGAGCACAGCTGCCAACCACAAGACCAGGGTGCCCAGAGCTCTCTCTAGCCTGGCCTTGAACGCCTCCAGGGATGGGGCATCCACAACCTTTCTGGGAAACCTGTTCCAGTGCATCACCACCCTCTGAGTGAAAAACTTCCTCCTAATACCTATCCTGAATCTCCCCTGTCTCAGTTTAAAACTATTCCCTCCAGTCCTATTCACTATCAAACCACATGAAGAGCTGTTCCCCCTCTTGTTTATATGCTCCCTCCAAGATCTTAGGGTCACTCCTTTGGCTATTCACTTGGCAGAATACTTCAGTGTAAAACCTTGGTGCTCATCTTACAGATAACCAAAAGGCACCAAACATGATATGCAAACTAATTTCTGCAGTTACAGCATTAGCTAAGAACTATACTAAAGTAACTGAATTTGCAAGCAAATCCTGCACGATGCATGCCTTGATTATTACTCGCAACCCAGCACTGTCTCATAATTTCTTATGTGAAATCATAATTCAGCAGAATTAGAAGAAATTGCCACTAGCAAACCCAGCTGTTTTCCCTTCACTTTGCAGTTATTAACATGCTTTATTTTTGTTCTCTAACATAGTATTTTGGGAATTATGATGGTAAATATAGGGAGAATGGAAACATGGGTTCAAAACATGCTACTAAAGGGAAAACAACTTTAATAATAACACCAAGTATTGCTTTCTATTTTACCAAAGCTCAAATTAAATTTAATACGTATGATAACCATCCTGGGGAATGAAATCTCTGCTTTGCTGAACTCAGGCTGAGCTTTCTCAAAGAGTTAAGCAGAACATGATTTTTCTGCAAAAGTAAGAGTTCAAGAACAAGAGCAAAAAAACACCAAAGAAACTAAAAATAGACCTTCTCCTGGTCCCATATATATGACAGTTACAGTTCACTTACACTTTTTCTTGGATTTTGCTACCTATGATAGCAAAATAACAGATTATCAAATAGTATGTCAAGAAAATAGAGAACTCCATACATTTTTACTACTGACAATACTACTCAGGAAGTCAAGTATAAGCCAAACTAAGCACTATGATATCAAATATATGATGTTTATAGTCATGTAATCTTTGAGAAATGCTCTGGTTGGCTACAATATTCTCTAAGAGAAAGGTAAATGATGTGATTCTGCTACATCCAGAAGTACTGCTGTAATGAAAGAAAGATCCATCCTGTTCAACATGGTAGGCTTACCTGAAGATGCTGTATGTATCCCACTGCACAGAGAAAGAGGGCTAACTGCAGGTTTCATCCTATTCCTTATCTCCCAAAGCAGCTAGCTATAAAAATTTCACCTACAGCACTCACTTGCAACACAGAATTTCTTCACCCAGTCACATACCAAGTCATACCACAGTTTCTAGTACAAACTATTTAGGTGGTGTATGGAAAACTGTTGATCAAAGCCTGAACCTCTAATTAACCACCTGAGGCAAGCAATGAGTCAGCTGCAGGAGCACAGGTGAAGGTAATTCAGCTGTGCTAACAGAGGGGGTGGAACTGGACTCCACCTCTCCCAGACCTCATGTAATGGCTTACTACCACTGAGGCAGGATCTCTATCTCCAGAGATTGCTCCTTTGTGGAGTTTACTGTGAAACCACATGTTACTTTTAAGAGTTTCCTATGAAAAAAAAAAGCTGGAGATGACAAGCCAAATAGTACACCAAAAATCCCCCAAAATCTCCAAGGAATTCCTTCATTTAAGTTAGTAGGTCCTTTGATATACAAGAGAACTAAGAATATCTTCCCAACACAGCTTGCAGACCAATAATTCAGAACAGAACATTACCTTCAAAAGCACATCAATATCATATTCATGAAATATGAATGCAGTAAAAGACCATTATGCACTGAGCTATTACAGTGCAAGAAAATCTTCATGCTCCAGCAGTTTCTAGAGAACAATTCTAGGAATTATACCATCAAAACAAAACTTTCAACACTACTGTTCAAACCTTTTAGGACTCCTACTTACCTCTAAGATCCTCTGCAGGTAAAATCACACGTAGATTGTTGGTTTAGGTGCTACACACTGCTTAACACAGCAGCTTGTTTCCTTCTTACTCAAAGTTCATAGAAGGTCCGCCGCATGTAAAGGCGACGTCATCCAACAAACCTTGACTCTTTTACATGTACTAAAGACTGCTCTTTCCAGAGTCTATCAACTTATAGATACTAAATGAGGAATAAACACAAAGCCACAGACTTGGCCACTGCTACAGATCCTTCTCTGTCTAAGACAGACCCAGCTACTGACACAAATGCCCCTCATATAGCCAATGTTATAGTCCCTTCTTTGTTTAAACTACCC
The DNA here is from genome assembly GCF_054131305.1 of Coturnix japonica. Classification (NCBI taxonomy): domain Eukaryota; kingdom Metazoa; phylum Chordata; class Aves; order Galliformes; family Phasianidae; genus Coturnix; species Coturnix japonica. Next base: position 15,846,130 of record NC_140667.1, on the reverse strand, counting down.
CCACCCCAGCTACTGGCACAGGTGCCACTCAAAGAGCCTGCTGCCCCAGCTGGGCTGTGCATGAGCTACACCTGGGCTGAGGGGCCCACTTTTTTTCTGAGAAGACTAGAACAAGTAGGAGAAAACCCCACTTGGCATAAGGAATGTATTACAGAATTTATTAGGTGTTTTCCTTTTTAACCTTCATTTTCTTTAACACGTTTGGTAAGTTTAAGGTTTCTACCAATTTTTGTGGACAATTTCCCTGTACTGCTACCAGGCACAGCTAGCAGTCAGTCTCTATCCTCATCTATCCAAAGCTGAGAGCCATCTGCAGCTGAAGACACTTTCATGCTGGTTAACCATTTGCATTTACTCATTTGTACTGTGTTGCACATTAACAGTTGTTCTGGGACACCCCCATCCCCCCAGGATAACTCCTCTGGTGCAATTTTATCCATTCAGAATTTGTTTCTGGAAAGGGCTTTAGTATCTGCTGTCCTCATGACAATTTTTTTTTTTTTTTTTTCTTCTTCAGAAAAACAAAGTATTAATTCAAATAACATCTACTAAAATTGTACAATTAATATAAAGCAAACAAGTTTTCCATCTCTCAGGTTGTCCAGTCTTTTCCCTCATAAGAAAAGGTTTCTATGCTCCTGCAGCATAACTCAGCCACACAACTCAAACCTAGTTAAAACATACTCTGCCACTTTTTGCCTGTGCTAGGATTGAGCTTTTTAGCCTTTCACTCTTCTAAGTTCTCTGCTAGGTCAAGCAATATCAAAAAGCATGTGAGCATTTTCCAAGTATTTTATGCAAAGAACCCTCTTTCCATTTTCTCCTTTTTCCTGATTGCTGTCTTACCAGCTCTAGACTACCTTACTCCTCTGTCCCTTCTCATTAAATGCTAACCTGGTGCTAATGCAAGGACTAACAGATTTAGCATCTACTTTTAGCATTTTTTTATTATGCATGTGCTTATTAAAACATTTCCTGCCACAGAAACCTTAAATTTTTATTTCATTTAGAAATTCAGAATTCCCAAGCAAAAATTTATTTCTCTCACTTATCTTTTTAAACTCAACAGAGATTAATTCAGATGTCAGTAAATATGAGGGCTTATTTGGGAAAGACATCTCCTTTTGCAACTACTGTCCATTTCACTAAAAGGAACTACAAATTTCTTTCTTGCCTCCCTTTTCCTTCAAGCTTTGCAAACTACAATTCTAATCTGGCAAGAAAAGCTGCACAGTGTTTTAATTGTCATCTTTTTCAAGGGCTACAGTTTATTTCTTCCTACAATGTCTAGTACTTGAACACTGCCTGAATCTTTAAGTCAAATAGCTTTATTTAATGCAACAAAACTTCCAGTATGCTTGGACAATTTATTAGCAAACTAAAGAAAATTAAGTGCTTATGCTATCTACCAAGCTTCTTTAATTATTCTCTAGCACTGATGAGTGATACATGGGCCTACTTCTGCTGACATATCACTTCTAGTTTTTGCTTCTTTGCCACATGGGTAGAACAGAAACAGCTTGTTGGCTGCATGGTTTCAAGCTTGGAAAACAAGTATATGCATCAAATATTTAATTTTAGTAGTGCCACACAGTTTCAAAAAGCTGACTATGAATTCAATATTACCAAAAATAATAGTATTAGTTATAAAATAGCTTAAAATAATACTAGCAATAATTACCCTACACAGCAATGTCCTAGCAATTTTTGGTCAACCCACTGGCCCATTTCTCCTTCTGCCACTGACAGTAGTTCATGATCACTAAGCTGAAGGAAGTGCATGAAGATTTGCAACCAGATCATTTTGGGTTATATAGCAAAGAAATTAACCATTAACCAAATTAACCAAAGAAATAAATCAAAGCCATCCATATCCTACTGTAAGTATATACTATTGTATTATTAACTATTTAACAATTGAGAACTTACATGTAGCAGAAAAGTATGTTACATCACAGAAAGAATGGCCCAAATTTGGAAACTGAATCAGAGACTTGACAGCACATCCTTTACACCCATCTCCAGCAGCTGATAATAATTTGGCTGTCTGCTTTTGATAAACAAAGCCGTGATGTTCTACTGGAAATACACTTATAGTAGTATTAGCAATGGTATTTTCAATGACCCGAGTTCAGCATACTTGATGTTGGCTTCATGTTAACCTCCTCCTTCAGTGTTGCTCATCTAGTTCTAAAAAGTGATAATCTCATGTCAAATGCTGAGAGTGCCTGAGATCCAGGCTTAGATTCCAGTTTTATTAAGTGTCCCCTTATCCACTAAGGCAGACTAATCTCAATTGCCAACCCTGTTTCCTTACCAACCAAAATAGGTGTATGACTTGAATTAGCCACTAGTTTCAGGGCGCTTTTTTCAACAAAGACTGTTTCCCTTTTGGCTTGCAGTATATCACAGCACCTGGAAGTACTCTAGACACCTCTAGGGAACAAGTTAACACCAATCTCTGCTTCTCAAAAATTCCTCATCTAAATTTAGACATGATCAGACAAGCAAACCTCAAAAACACCAGAGAGTGAGACAAGCATTAAGGAAGATCTTTGGAGAACAGATAACACAACTGCTCAGGCAAAGGAGATATGGAGACTTCCTCTGTTACATTTTGGAGATGTAAGATTATGGCACCCAGTTCCACAGCCCACTTACCTGCATTTCTTATTTGCAGGATGAGCTTTCTTACACTCTCCTGTCATCTCCTTTTTTCCTCTTTGCTTATCTATCCAGTAGACAAACCCGTGCCAAGCTGTTCATATTGCTATTCTGATCTGTTTTACACTGGCATTGACTTCTTGCTGTGCTAGGTGCTAAATACCAGCCAGGGCTTGATTTGCTTCTGTGCCTTTCTACTTTTTGATCTCTGTAGCCTTCATAATCTCTGTACATCCTGACTTGGATGAAAAGAAAATATATACATAAAGGTTAATCTAAAATCCTGACTTCTAATATGGACTAATAGCATCAATACAGTTATTTATAATTTCAAGTGTCACTGTAGTCCTCACTACACTTTCATGCAACTCAGACTGATAATGAAGATTAACAGAGAACAGTGGACTGGAAACCCAAAATAAACTGAAGGATCTGTCTATTTAGGTTGCACATACTCATATTTTAAATAAATTACTGAGCTTTCTTGGGACGCCATCATCAAATAAGGAATGCTTTCCTTACCTCAAAAACAAATAAGAACACAAATAACACAATAAAAGTCTCAGTGCGCTCTTCCTTTAACTAAAAAAATAATTCAGTATCATGGTGAATAGCTATGTTGTTTGTTTTTTTTTTTCACTCTGAAGCTATCCCATTTATTGCTATTTGATCAGATGTGTGATTTAACAATTGAAATGACTGGCAAAAAAAAGGTGTTTTCTCTACAGAAATTTGACAGAGAAAATTTTAGATGAACAATTACATAGGAATAAGAAGATATAAATCTCAGATATTTTAGGGCCAAAAACGGTTGTCTGATTGCTGTAGCAAAATTTTAGACTTTTTAGAGATTGTAATAGAACCTTCAGGCTGTCTTGACACTGTTAACATAAATGATACATACAGTGATCAATGACATGATTTCACATGCCATAACTACCTCCTCAATCTGTTCCTGGCTCTGGTTCATTACCACTTGATGGGATATTTTCCAGATTTCAGGTATTGCCACATATTCATACCAGAGAAGACTGTCTGCAAGCTTTCCTTTGAGTCAAGAGCCTGAAGTGGAAGAAGCCAAGATAATTTTAATTTTTTTTTTCTAGAAGACAGTTCTAAAGAATGAAACGTGTTGTGTTGAACAAAGTAGGGAAAGCATAAGAGATTTCTGAACTTAATCTCATTAAATTTAAAAACAGTTAGATGAGCTAATGAGAGTAATTCAGGGGGCACTACTAATAACAGGACACATATTCTAAATAAAAACCTTTCCTGAAACTTTAAAAAGGGTGTCATAAGGAGTAATATCTTACTGGCATCTCAGAGAAAACACTGTCCAACTTCATCAATATTCAGTGGTAACTGGGTTGCTAACTCCAACATTTTCTTCAAAATTCCAATTCTAAATCATCTGCCTGCATGAAATACTATGAAGACTTTAATATTTTTACTGTGTATTTTTTATACAAATAAAATGTTAGTGTAAGCATTTCATTCAGCTAATATGTTTGCCAGTGATAGCACAGCACAAATAAAAGAAGCTTTAACCACTGTGGTGGCACAATAACAATCCAATATACACAGAACCTGAACCCATAAGCATTTAAACATGAGTGATTTTACCTGTACTGTTATCTACTATATTGAACTTCATTCATATGCTTATCCACAAACTTATGTAGTTACAATTTTGAACTTACTGGAGGTCTTGCATGTGAATATAATTTTGAACTCACCAGCACTACTTATTATGACCTGCAGCCACTGTTACCTGGCGAAGACCAGTGCAGTGCTGTCAGCATACTGCTCATTTCTTGAGCTACCTGAGCATTTGTTCATACCAGGAAAGCACTTGCACAGAACACTTTCTGGTATTAAACTTGAAATAATCCCATCTGCCCATCAGGAAGGAGTAATGTTGGAGCTAGCATCAATTCTGGACAATAAATGGAGACATTTAATGCTAAGGAACATTACAAGGTTTGGAGGTATTGTTTGGTGACAGGTTTGGTGGAACTGAAATACAAGAATCCTTACTGACTTTAAAAGTGAGAGATAATCAATAAACAACAATGAAGACAAAATATCAAGTACCATTTAACACATGAAAAAACAGCTATGTTTATATATCTTTCCGGGAAATATAACGTTATTCTTATCCTAGCTATTTCCGTCTTCTGTTTTTTACCTACTTTGTAGACAAAAGTATAGGCTAAGAATTCCCTAGAAGACATTTAAACAAAACAGCCATTAACAAAAACATGGAATTGAAACCATAACTTGCCACAGTCCAGCATTATTTCCTATTCAAGAATGAGCAAAATCTGATGATGGGATGACTCGGGTGATCATTATGATACTCTTGACTTACTAAAAGCTATACTATTTTACAGTTGATTATAAAACATATGATAAAGGAGAAATATCAATAACTGTCAGTGGTAAGAAGAGAATCTTACCCTTTTAACTTAGTATCTGACTTAATTACTGGAGTGTGACTGTGGATAAAGATGGTTGACACAGTTCATTACATGCATCTGCACTTCTAGACAATCTTAAAGAGCAGCAGATTAAAGACACAGAATCAAAGAGTTCCTCTCGGTGATAACTCTTATCAGCTTAAACCAGAAAGGTCTAAAGCAGAAAAATAACAATAGGCCATATTAGACCTTGGAGATTTTGTACTATGCAAAAGAAAACAAAAACAATCCCTATCAGCAGTCTTTGTATCAGCAATCTGTTCCTTTGAGAGTCTAGATGGAAGAGTAAGTAGAGAGTAAATGACAGTAAACCTGGAGCATCTCTATTTGACAGGCAATTAAGAAAAAGTTACTACACATGAAAAAAACACAAAGATGAAAATTTCCTAAATGAGAATGCTTGCACAGTAGCCACAGTTTGGCAAGAAACTAAACTAATACAGACAAAAACTCTAAAAGTTGATGTGACAGTGATACTCAGCATGAACTACATCATAACTGGGGAACTGGTGGACTCATTTCAGTTTTTTGACTCCCCAAAGCAACCACAGGATAATCATGAACAGACAAAATATGTGAATGATTGCAGATATGAAAAATGGGAAATGTGGTGCAGCCACTTAAGCATACTCCAAGAATATTACAGGATGAAAAAAACAAAATTACAGTGTTTGGAAAAAATCACAACATTTTTGTTATGTCTGCAGTTCGCAAAGTATCAGATACAAATAATGTGTGTGGGATGTGATAGAAAATTTTGAACATTTGTTCCTAGGTCTGCTAGCTGTTTGTGTATTGTTACGTAACCAGTGACCCACACATGTGGCATGCTATGAACTGTATTACTTAATAAAATAATTCCTAAGTTCCATACAGAATATGGAATTCAAAATGCGTGCTAGATAGGATGGAGAAGTTTCTAATATAGTATGCCTGCAAAACTCTTCCAAAACTTAAATTCAGTTCATCCCATCACCTATTAAGAGCATTTGATTTCTCAACATAGACAAAGCTAAGAAACCATCCTCCCTTAAGTAAAAAGCTCCTGCTAATTATCTCTCTTTTCAAGTTACAATACACAGTATGGAAATTATATGAAACAGAGGAAGCACGTATTTACCTCATCCCCACCCAACTCCTGGAAGGGCTCCTTTTTCATGCAGTATGAAGAAGACGGATCCCTTTTCACATGGAATTTTTCCCTAACTAATTCTCTACTCTTTTCTACTATTCTTGCTGCCAGAACTCAAACAGGCTGAAAAATCTTGCAGCTTATGCCACTCTTACATCTCCACATTTCTTCTGAGTTTCTGTTTGAATCTTTGTTTTGTATAGAAGGACCCGAAGGTACACTACTAACTCTTGACACCAAGAACCTATATAGGCCTAACATTCCTTTGCATATTCCTCACATAAACAACACAAATATCAGATATCTCATTTCAGCTTTATTTGGATATTTTTAAGTTAAGTTGCTCAAGTCCATTTTCCATCAATACAGACACTAAAAATTGAGATCAACATTTAAGGCAACATTAGCATTCATGCCAAGCTCAATATGCAAACTCTATCATCTAAGCACCACAGCATTTAAGAATTGTCACAAGTCCCCTACCTCCATCACACATTCCCTTTCCATTTGAACTCTGCTGACCCACACTACCCTCAGGAATTCAATTTAGATGCCTATTCTCCAATAACATCTTGTCATTTCTTATATTTTAATTATTTTATACTAGATTGCTTATGAATGAGGTGACATGAATGAGAGAGATACGTCTCATGGTGACAGTACGTGGCTGATTTATGTTGTGAGAGTACATAGGAAAAATCTTTTTTTCCCTTTTTTCTAATATTTAACATAATTATTCAACAACTTAGCACAAATGTTACATATTTAGTCTTTTTGTAAAGGCCATACATTGAGGCTTGTTAGAATGATAATTTTGCTTTAAATTCTGATTTCTTTAGTCTTTAGTGTTACTGCTGACAAGTGTTTGAGTTAAGGATGCTCAAGTGCAACTTTAGTGGAAGAGTATGTACAAGTATACAAAAGGCCATACAATTCTTAATACAGAGTAAATAAGGATTTGTCTTGTGCCTGTGGAAATATTTCAACATGTGGGTCTTGCTGATTTCTTTTTACAGTAAAAGGAAGGGTTTTACTTAAGAAGTGTATTTATTACAAGATGATTAGCATACATGTAGCACAGAACATACAAGAGTTAAAATGAACTAGTTACAAAATAAGAAGTGGTATGTAAATTTTCATATAACCTAATAGCAGGATCAGTATTTTACAGAGTACATATAAAAGTACTTCATATACAAAGAAACATACAAATGTGCAAACACCATTGTCACAGGTGGAACTTTGTCAATTGAAAAATGCTAGAAAAATCCTTCATTTTCTTTGTTTTGAAATTGTAAATGTATTAAAAACAGCTGCATTTCCTATTGTGTATGTGAAGTGAGAAGTTTATAATCCTTTCAGACAAAATACATTAGTTATAAAAAACAACAACAAAAAAATTAATAACTGAAAAATTGTGTAAGTATAGTCAGTTTGATTAGGTTGACATTAAATTATAAACAGAATGTCTGGAAAAAAAATGAGAAAATACTGAATCATATGTACAATTTTTTTTGCAATATTAGTGTGCTATTTAACATATTAACATATCAAAATAAAAACAATGGCTTAGTTACCTACAGATTCTACTCAATGTCATCACTATTTGTAGACTGTAAAACTTTTAATAATTTGGGGTTATTAAACACATTTCTCCCAAGATCTTAAGCTGAACAAACACAATTTTATCAAATGTAAAAATCTATAAACAGACTTCCAATTTATGTGCAAAAATGTTTAAAAAGTATCAAATCACAACACATCAAACCAGATTATTTACATATTTAATATCTGTAAATGTTAACTAGCTAGTATTGTTCTGCTATAAATAACTTACCTGTCATTCAAAATGTGAGCATTTTAAAGGTTTCAGTGCAAGTGCTTGCTCCACTGTTTAGTGCATTATCATCATGTTTGTTATTTTTTATTTTACAGCGAGCAGAACAGCATATAAATTAACATACACAACTCACACTTAAAGAGATCTTCCTTCCACCAAATTCCTAGTTTGTTTTTTCCTGTATCTCCATGATAGTGTCAGCCAGTTTTCTTTCACATATCCCATCATAATAGCAAACAGTATCTAAAAAGAAAGTGCTATGATCTTCAGGTAATCCCTAGAACCTGAAATTCCATAACAACATTGCTGAAGCACTCTGTAGAGCACATGATTAGAGACTGGCCTGCATGCTGAGAAGACACTTGAAAATCTGTTACTGGGCAATTTTACTTTTTGGTCTTAAAAAAATAACTGTTTAAACTTCAACAATCAGATATATATGTCACTGGACTCACAAGCTTCATTTCTTTCTTTCTTTTTAGGAATTGTAGACATGTTTCCTCGTATCAGTGCCTACCTTGGAAATAAGAACTTTCTGTTTAAAAATATAAATAAGGTGAAAATAGACTTTCTGCTGTAGAGATTTCTACAAGCTACTTTGGACAGCTTTCCTTATCAGAGTAATTCTGAAATGAGAAAATCAGGATTAGAAAATAGTGCAAATATGGCTCACTCTTATAGCTAGGAATTGTACTGAAGAAAGTGGAAATTCAGGATAAATGAATTATTATTTCTCAAAGTCCTCCCTGCAGGAAAAAAAAAAAAAAAAAAAAAAAAAAAAAGCCAGTTACAGTGGTTACAATTATTAAACAGAAAAGAAACTTCAGCTTATCATCAGTGTCTATAGCTGAAATGTAAGGAAGGCTGGTTGTCAGCAACATTTTAGAACACATCTCACAAAAAGAGGTGCTTTAAACATATCTTGATTATGGAATGTAATTCCTTTCTAAGCATCTGAAATGCAGCTCTGGATTCTGTCCATCCACTGCTGAGCGCTCTGTGCATCTTGGGCACAAAAATTATACACACGTTTGTTTGTCTTCAACTGCAAAAGAAAAATAAGAACATGAAAAGTCAACACACAAAACAGAAAAATAAACTTATAAATTTTACTTTGAGCTGTAATCCACTATTTGAGACTGAATATATCTTTTTTTTTTTCTTTTTTCTTTTTTTCTGTTTTTTTTTTTTTTTTTTTTTTTTTCTTTCCTTAAATTTCTGCTGTTGAGAACCAGGACTAGCTAGCTGCATAGAAACTTTTTGTGTTGAGTTGGTATGGCAGCTCCATTCATGCTCTCACCTTCCAAAAGTAATGAAAGTAGTAGGTTAAACAAGGAAAATTTTGGGTAAACATCAAACAAAAAAAAAGATATACTTACATCAAAAAATGCTTTTTCACTTGCATGTTTTGGGGCTCCAATAGTTGGAGAAGCAGGAATCACCGTTTCTACTTCTGCAAGGTCTATGTGACCCTTACAGCTTGTATCTTCACCAGAGTCATAGTATCGTAACTACACCACATGAGAGATAAAAGTTAAATCCAAATATGCTACTCAGATGGACTTTTCATTTTTATTACCCCTTTCCTGGATATAATTTTTGGATTTGGGGAGTGAAGGTAGGAAGGAAAAATACTATTAACACCTGAAGCCATCAGACATGGGCAATTGCTAAGACACAGACATAGGTCTGGTATATACAAGAATAGTGGGACTGCTGAGAGCCTTTTACTGGCCAGCCCTCTATTTGATATCTCTGGCTAATAGCAATGTCTCCACCATCCACTCCTGTGCAGATCACTGAACTGACGGAAGGATGTGCTGTCATGAGAGTCTCACAGTAGAGAAGCCTCAAGAAGTTAAACAATGCTTCTGTCAGAAAAACTGATAAGGAATGCTTAAGTCTAGATTTTGCTCTCATCCTTTACATATCCTCTGCCCAGAAACTATCTCTTCCCAGTTAATTTCAATAAAACTAACACATGAACTCCACCAAGGAGTTAAGAAAATATTCATTCTTCGTATTTCAAGAATTTAAAATGATCAGCAAAATTTAAGAATGATTTTAGAAAATTATATCCTACACTGAAAATTCCAATTTTCCTGTATTTGCTGGCTGAACAAAACTTGCTTTTTTCGCCTAGCAAAGATACTTCAATATGAATGCAAATCACTGTAAACTGAGTTTTGACTCAGTTTGAAACATGCAAATAGTTCCAGAAGATAAAAATCTAGAGTTCACTTAAAAAAAAAACCCACAACACACAAACAGATGCATAACAGTAAAGCAAACGCTCAGAGCAAAGGTCACCCAACAGAATTCAAGCTAGGATAGACCTGTATCTGCTTCATACTGCATATAGACTGTAATCTGCAGGAAGATATTTGGTTTACAAAAAATTTAAAAGTATTTTTTCTTCTGCAGAATGAGTCTTTTCTTCTCTGTTTCAGGATGAACAATTACAATTAGCATATTTGCTAGTATATTACCACATAGCATAATGCATAGATCCTCAATTAGTGGTTTAAAAATGACTGTATTGTATTACATGCTTTTTTAAGTGTGTCAATTACAATGCAATAATATATTTTCTAATAAAGGGTACACAAGTCTCAGAGGTTATTTGAATAACCTACACTGTGTGGAACATTTTGCTCGAGGTTACTTCTTGATCACTCAATATTATTTTAAGCACACAACATCAAAAATTTTCATGTCAAATGTCAAATTCTGGTACATTTTCTAAATCAGGTGAAATGTTTAGGCCAACAGATACCCTGCTTTTAGTGCTTCTTGATGTACAATGATTTTTCAGAATATTTATGAATTATTTTGCTATTAAACTTACCTCACTGTGAATGATCTAAACAATTCCTATATGCAGCACCTAAAATTATTGTTTAATCAGGAACTTGGCATTTGAAGACTTTAGAGGGAAAATCTGAGGGTGAAATTCTAACTCACTTGAATTTAAAAAATTCAAACTGATCTCAGAAAGATAGATGTTCCTATTCTTCATATTTGAAAATACTTCCAGATTTCACTCACGTTAGCTGTCTCAAATACAGATTACAGAAAAGCACCACAAATGCCAAGTGAGGTAAATGGACTTTTCCACGAAAACAATTCAGATGATGACTTTTCAGAGGATATAATGTTCTTTCATGCAAAAACGAATTGCTGAGGAGCAAAGAAGATGTAAAATACATGCTCTGGGAGCATGAAGTACCTACAGTTTTAACAAGAACACCAGTTCTATCAGTTACCATATTATCTCTCAGAATCCCAACTGCAGTCAAGAAATTACCTTCTAAGTTTTCAGGTATATAAAACAGATTTTGGTTCTTCTGGAAACTAAAGGGCGCATACTAGAATGCCTGATTATACTCAACGCTTATTTGCTTAATGATCTTGTAGAGTTAAAAATGCTTTAAAAATTGCTACCTCCTAAAACTGTCCATTCAGAATATTTTATTAGTCACACGGGATACAGATAGACACATGGTCTATAACAGTGTAATATACACATTGCTTCTGAAAATAATTAGTATTGGTTACATTAAAATGCACCCAACTTATAAAAAAAAAAACATTATTGAAAAGTTTGTACCTGGTGTTTGGTCACATCCAGCACAAACCAGCGAGGCTTCCAGCCTTTCAACAAAGCTCCTCTTTTGTATAGCGTACCTTCAAAAGACCTGGAAGATGCAGAACATACAAATGATATGTGATTCCGTAATGTGAACAGTGATGATACATAAAACTCAAAATGACTAAAAAAATATTTGAGTATTTCTTTTGCTGTAGTGAAACAAATCATTTTTAAATTGCACCCACTGACATTCATCGATGTTTGCTGTTTCTGGAGACCTGGATGTAAGCACAGTGAGCCGGTGGTGGTGTGTTTCAGCAGTGGTGACAGCAGTACTGCATCACCTCTACTGGTGCAGATTTTTATAAACGCAGCATGCAGGCTCTTGTTCATTGCTGGCAAAAGCTAATGGTGGTGCCTATGTTGAAAAGTATTGTTTTGTAGCTGAGAATTTGCCCTATCAAACTGTTAGTGTCTTTTTTGTATGTGTTGTAGTTTCCACAGAAAATAAATACAAAGCGTTAATTTCAGAGCAACCTATGTGTCCCAGGACAAGTTCACTCAGTGCAGCCCAGGCAAGCCAAAAAGGTTGGACAACCATAACCAAAACCTTCCTTGTTCTATAAAGGGAAAGACTGAAAGATCTACGGATACAAAAGTTCCATTTTTTTTTTCCTAAGACTTGTACCTTTCTAATACAAGGTTCATAAATACTTTCTGATTGTTTGGCTTACCTATTTTCATCATTCTTTGATGTGAAATGATTGTACAGTGTAGTTGCCCTCCTATCTACTCCATTGGAGGGAGATATGCTTGCACTCTGTTCCTCGCCCAGCCCATTGTCAGGCATTTCCAACAAAGATCTCTTTTGATAGGAATGCAGATTAGCTGACATCATCCCTGAGGAGCCAGAAGGATGTCTCTGAAGCTGCAAAGAAGAAAAAAAAAGAAAAAATCTTAAACAAGATCTAGACAAATTTAGAACTGAGAAATCTGTTTGATGAACTAAAACATTAGAAATGTATTACATTAGAAAACCAAAGCATAACATTCTTTTTGTAATAAACAGGACCCAAAACTCTTCCTGGTAATCTATATAGTTAATAACTTGCACTAAAATCATGAATAGCAAAGAGCTACAGCTGATCTATTAATAAAGATCTGTTAATGTTTTATTTTTACATGCTTTTAGTCCCAATTAATCAGAACCTAGTCTATATTCATTGCTCACATTAATACTGCTGTTTATTAGGCTAATATAGGCTTCAATAAAGAGAGCATCCCATGCACTTGAATTCTCTTGTAGGTTCATAATTTCAGCCATCAGTTTTGTACATATCTGTGAATTGTTCTGACTTATCTACAGTTTATTATTTGCAAAATAAAAATGTGTGTAGCAAGTCACAGAATACAAAATCATTGATCACTGCAACAAAGCAAATCTTTAACATGACAAACACATGGGAGAAATACACACCAGCTTGCTCTTCTCAGCAATATTTTTCCTATATCACTTTTATTCATTGTAGAAATTGAGTTGTTTGTCATGCATTTTGAGATGATCTCAATACTACACAAGTAATATTTGGTACAATGTGTAAACTGTGAATTACTATGGGACCAAAAAAAATGTTCATAATACAAATCAGTGTTTAAGAGTCACAGAGATGGCATTTCACTGCATTTCCTACGCAGAAGGATAAATTCACGAAGTGAGAAGACATAATTTAAGAAAAGCCTTGTTTATTCCAGGGACACAGACCTGAATATTGCTTCCTTTGCTTTCTCAAAATCATCTAGAACTAGTCAGACATCTGGGTACAATAAATTTCCATAAATTCAATAGTTAAAAAGAGAAAAGAAAAAAAAAAAGTGAAGTTTCCAAGAGCTACTTTATAGATTTAAGTCATTTTAGTAGATTCTCAGTAACCTGGAGCAATAGGTATCCTGAATGTGGTCTTAATCTGCAGAACAGCATCCTAGAGAGTTCTTTGGGGCTGACCCTTAGCTATTACATTTGTCTGAGAACAAGAGACTGATGTCAGGTACATTTATGCTTGTATTTTCTTTTCTGCTTCCAATTATTCAATAAGAACTTAATCCTCTGCTTTGCTCATATATAAAGTCTTCCATTTTGGGCTTGTCTAGGTACAAGGTGAACTTGAATGACTATGACAGACATAAAGCTTATTGCTTTCTTGAAAGGAAAGGACAAATAACAGAGCAGTTAGCTCTGAAGATTAACAAACTCACGAAGGATGGCCAGTTTGAACAAGTTCATGAAGCTGAAGAGTTATGGCACAATTTTATGCCAAGTTTATAGAGAAACCTGCCCAAAGCCATTATCTAACAAACTTCCTAGTGCAAGCACAGAGAAAGAAAGAAAGAAAGAAAGAAAGAAAGAAAGAAAGAAAGAAAGAAAGAAAGAAAGAAAGAAAGAAAGAAAGAAAGAAAGAAAGAAAGAAAGAAAGAAAGAAAGAAAGAAAGAAAGAAAGAAAGAAAGAAAGAAAGAAAGAAAGAAAGAAAGAAAGAAAGAAAGAAAGAAAGAAAGAAAGAAAGAAAGAAAGAAAGAAAGAAAGAAAGAAAGAAAGAAAGAAAGAAAGAAAGAAAGAAAGAAAGAAAGAAAGAAAGAAAGAAAGAAAGAAAGAAAGAAAGAAAGAAAGAAAGAAAGAAAGAAAGAAAGAAAGAAAGAAAGAAAAAGGGTGCTTCTGAATTAGAAAACACCTGTGATGTCAGCTACTCATCTTATAAGAACTGGAAACATAGCACGAACAATTTCTGCCTTTCCCAGAATCTGTAATTCCAAAATTCCATGTAGACATGGAAAAATCTTTATTTATCATTGAACATCTGTCATTTCCTTCTGCCTACCTCCAGGAACTGATTTTTATTTTGTACTTGAAGAATTTGACACAATGAATATTTTAATAATATTGAGTCATGCAACTGTGTACTAGAAAAATGCTTGTACTCATTTTGTCTATGCGCCTTAATCTACTGCTGAGAAGAAATTAAGTAAATGGTGTGAGTATAAACATGTTTTTCTACCAGTAGGGATACAGAGCCAGTATCCGAGGTTAGAACAACACGTCCCACTTTTCAAAAGCAGTATTTTACTCCAAGAAACACACTGATTTTGACAATGTCCCAGGTAGCCTATAAAGCCTGTGTTGGAAGAGCTCCTTTGCTACTTACATTGTCTTGCCTAGTGTCATCCTTTAGATTCATTTTGACCCTTTCCCACAAAAGCTGCCATCTTTCTGGGCTCTGATTTAATTTACTTTCCAACCTTTCAATTTCCTGAAACAAATAACAAGGGTTAAGGATAAACATTTTTAACTGATCACTTCCTGACAATCACTTTAATACAATCATTTTCTAGTCAGTATTTTAACACAGAGAACTTTTAAGCCATGTTGCTCAGTAAAGCACATGAACTCCTGCCAAACCAGCTATAAACCACTATCAACTAGACTCAGAAATCAATGGCAACCAAATACAGTATCAGTTATATCATTCCTCTTGCATATCACAGGCTGAAGGAGCCATTACTCTTTCACTTCTCCACCAGCTCTGTTGATCACACAACAGTCATCACTAACTGCCGTAATAGAAACACAACAGACACAAGGATAGAATATATTCTGTAAAAATATATACAAAAACCTAATACTGTGCTGTGGCACTAATACTGTACATTGCCAATATTAAGAATTACCGTGGTTTATAAAATACAATACAAAGTTGTAATAAAAGAAGGAAATGGAAGATTTATTCAGTTTGGATGCCAAACTGTAACAACATGTTCTTGTGGAACTTGGGAATACGACCTATGTTGATAACCTCCAGTTGGGGTTATTTCCTGTTAATAAGACAGTGTGTGCAAAGTTAAGTAAAATGACACAATTAATTAGTTTATGTTTACTCGTGAAACAGCTTAAACAGAACATTCATCGATGCATTTGCCAATACTGTGATATTTGGTCCATTTTTATCCTTCCTTTTTACATTTTTACTTTCAGCACCTATATTGTCATGAAAATCTCATTCTTAATGAAATCACATTTAAAACAACTCTGCAAATCCAATTAAGGATTGATGACAGCACAAAATTTGCCACAGGACAAAGAATTTCCACGCTATATAAAAGGTAAATAAACCCCAAGACATTATCTTCAAAGAAGAGACAATTAGACTCTGACATTATTTCCACTATACCACATAATTAATGTAGCTTTCATCATATTCTAGGGCTATATTAGAATAACAGGAAATCATTACTGATTGAAACTTACAGAAGAAAAAACTATATTTTTAAGGTAAGGAAACATTTGGTAAGGAAACAACGAACTGCTCAGCTAAATTTGGAACACTGAACTGAAAATAAATAAGCCTATATGACAGAGTCTAACAAAAACAAAATATATCTAAAGATTCTTCCTTGCTGAATGTAAATGAGAAATTTGAAAGCTACAACTAAATATAAAAGACATTACTTAACACAAAGAATCAATCTAGTTGAAAATATACGTATATATTGACCATTACAGGGCTTCTTCTAGCTAAGAAATAAAAATAAAATAGCCTTGTTTTGATTATCTTCATTGGTAGATACCAAAACAAGAAATGGCAAACAAGCCACAGCAAAGGCTTCTTTAAACCAGTGTCTTTAAACGAGAATCTCTTTCAAGATTCTTACTGTAAGGTGTTCCTGATAGTATACATAGGTCTGAATATATTTACAATAGACAGTGTATGTCAAAGGCTTCCCAAACTGCTCTAAAACCAACACAAACTCTAGTGCTAAAGGTTATTCAGGTTTTAATTTCAGCGATGTCTTTCTGCTGCAGTCTTGATGCTGGAGTACAAATCCTTCTCTGCAGAATCTGGAATTAACTGAAGCTTGTTACTTTGTAACTGGGTCACATTCCTTTTCTTTTTTTTTTTTGGCTCCACAATGAGCAGCTCTTCCAAAATTTTAAATGAAAAACTTTCAACAACCTCCTATATATGACTTGAAAAGCGAGGAGTAAATTCTCTTCACAAACAATTTGTAGGGAAAAAAAATTACATGACAATAAATCAGTAAGATTTACTCTTGCTCCTTCAGTTTTAAATTCTACAGAGAACATCAGATCTTTCCTTTGCTTGTGTGCATTGTGCTACAAATAGCTGCACTTGAAAGAAAATTGCACAGAATCCCAAAACTGATGAGGTTGGAAGGGACCTCTGTCATCCTCAAGTTGGGCCACCTACAGGCAGCTGCTCCACACCATGCATAGTTGGCTTCTGAATAGCCCCAAGGAGAGCAGCCTGTGTGACACTGTGCCACTGTTCAACCACACTCACAGTAAAGAACTGTTCCTACATGTTCAGAAGGAATACCTCTTGTCCTGTTAATGGGCACCACCAGAAAGGGCCCATGATACCATTAGCCTTCTTTGTGTCAAGGGAACACTGCCCTTAAGGAACACATCTGATGCAACTGGGCATCCACCAGGATTTGCAGTACCTTTCTGCAAATATTGGTGCATATACAGATACACCCCTGCCAAGGTGCATTTCATCACTCAGACCAGTTAGCTCATTTACAATGAATCACAACCCAAATCAAAGGGTCGTTGGAAGACCTAGTCTTAATCAGAAACATTTAAACTTGAATTTTATTCTCTACTGAAGATGTGCTATACTCTTGGGTGTGTCACACTTATATATATATATAAGTGTATATATGTATAATCTTAATGAATTTTAAAAGCAAAGAAAGGAAATGTTTTCAAAAATGCAGATGGCATCTCCTACCAAGTGAGCTGGTTTTGAGTTTTGTGGAGAAATCTACCTTGTTTTCTTTCTTTTTCTTTTCTTTTTTTTCTTTAAAAATAAATATTTGCATCTACTCTCTGAAACAAAACAAAACAAAACAAAAAAACAAAACAAAACACAAAACCAACAAAAGCAAAAGTCTCCTGTTTCATAATCCTGTTTCACTTTATTTTACAAATGGGTTGGTAATTACTCTTACTATCAGCATATAGTTTTCTATGGTGTAAAAAGACAATCAGAAAACGGCCTTAATTGAAAATACCTTTATCTGGATCTACATTTGAACATTTATATCTACAAGTTCTTTTTCTAGAACTTACGGTTTGAACAGCACAGCTCATATTTTTTGCCTGGTGTGGTAGAAGTGAATTGAGAAGCTTTACACAAAAATCTGTAGTTTGAAGTACGTATTATCATCATTCAATTAGGATTAAATGAATGGAATGTGTAGTAAATTGCTTAACCTCCTAAAACTCAGGAACATGAAGACTTGTGGAAAATACAGAGCCATCACACACATCTCCTTAAAGGTGACATGCACGCAAAACACATTAGAAGATTTACCACTAAAAAAATCACACCTTTTGCTCCTCATTGAAGAGCACTGCACTGTAACAATACTGTGGACTAAGACATTCAGTAACATCTCTGTTCCAGATTCACATCCTGAAAAGTATTGTCTAGTTTTCTATTAAAAAAAATACTTTTAGAATGAACATATTTGCTATTATCATTATAAACAAAGAGAAAAATCAACCTTCCCTAACAGTTTATCATTGCTATAATATGTTCTCAGTTCAAACATTTCTTGGATACCAACACATTCTCAATGGATTTCTGATTTAAAAGAGTTCTTTCTCCCCCATCAGCAACAGCCCTAAATTAACAACTTGTTTTAAAAGAAAGTTCACTTTGCTTTTTAAACTTAGAAGAATATTTTTGTAACCTTTATACAACCTCTTCAAAGATTTCCAAATGTTCCTCTCCACTGCTATTTTTTATTACTATAATCTAATTCACAAATAACATTTAAACTCTATAAAATCTGACCCACATATCTTTGCAATATAATATGGCTAATTTCCCCACTACATGGCTGTTTCTCACAGTTGTGGCTAGGATAAGCTTGGCATTTACTTCGTGAAGAAATGCAGAGGAACACTGTTGCTATATTTCTAATATAGTTCTGCTTATAGTTACAAAAGCTCTGTTTTTTGTTTTTATGTTGTTTTTTTTTTGTGGAAGAGTTGTTGCTATGACCTCTGTTGAGGAATGGATAAGCTCTCTTTCATTGAATTTGTGAAGTTGTACGCTTTGAGCAATTCTGGCTTTCAGCATCAAGAAGAGTTTCAGTGCTGAATTTTATTTTTGAAAACAGGACATTTTTCCTCTTGTTCATCAATAGTGATTGTATGGAATGTACTCAAGGAGTTTGCAGTAGTGATCCTGAATTAAGGTAGCTCTCTGACACAAGCAAGTCTATCCTTAATTATTCAAATACATTCAGAAACTTCCCACCCTAAGACTTTGTAAAGAGCTATTTAATTTCAGTGATTTCAGGAACTGAAAGCATATCCCAGCTTTCCAAGAACTGCTTCATTAGGCTCCACAGTCTCAATTCTAATGAAAGTTGAAGTCCACAAATGTTTGGTATATGCAGCTGAATATGCACATAGCTTGAAACAATAGCTCTAGGAAATGAATGTCCACATCATTTTTTCCCAAGCTATTAATCCAGAAGATAATGTAAACATTAGGACTGGTAGCTAATTACAATCAAACAGCAAACATCTAAGAAAATATAATGATTACCATGCTAAATAGGATCCTCTTTCATTTTCTAATTATGAAACAATAAAACTTGTGGAGCCTACCTGAGCCCACAGGAAAAAAATCATTGCCCAAATCAAGCATCCACATAACATACTGAAATATTCTGAAGCATGTCAGAATTTGAGTTAGGTCCTAGTAAAAATAAATATACTAGGAGTAACTGTGGAAAGTTTTGTTGATAAAACTGGGCCAAGACGCTCAGGGACATGCATATATACATATATATATATTATCTACCTCTCACTGAAACCAACAACTGTTGGATTCTGTTTCCTGAACTTTCAGGAATCTGGATCCTTACTACACACATTAAACTGAGTAGAAAAAGAGCAAGAAACATAGATTCAACTTCTGCATCAATTGAAAGAGGAGTTAGTACATTTCTTACAGAAGGCAGTCTGTTGGTTATACTAAATAACTACACTGACTGGTTTTAATAATAATTTTATATTATTTTCATAGGGCAATAACATACAGGGCAATAACTAAAAATAAAAATAGGGAAATAACATAAATAAAGGGTAAACATGATTTAAGATATCTAAAATAACTTATTTTTTTTTGGTTTGACATATACTTACATTTAAAAGGCTGCTGATGGCATCAGGTTGTATTTTTTTTACATCATCATAACATGGCCACACTATTTTCCTCTTTTTCGGAGAGACTGAACTATCTGTTTGGTCAGCTTCCTCGAAAGAACTGCATTTTGCAGCCACCATATTCCAGTCATAGGAAGGACCTGTAGCCAAAATCTCTTCTACATAGTAATCCCACTTTTTGAGGCTGGACATACTTACATTTGGTTTCAGAGCCTATTAGAAAGAAAGTTCTATTATAATAACAGAAAGGAAGTGTGTGTGTTTCAGACTGAAAAATGCAATTCTTATATTTTACAGATTATTCTAAATTTAACAGTTTTGTTGTTTGGGTATTACTGCAGTTTGTTCATTTTCACAGCAGGATTCTGGCATATGGGTCAGATCAAAAAGTCAAACTAATACTAGCTTTGGGAATATACTGTTCAGAATTATCCTTCTACTAAACAAAGTGTTTCCCAAGAACGCTAATTCAATATACAGTTACAACCCTCACAGTCTTTGTTACCCCTGTCAAAGATAGAAAAGGTACTTGATAGCAATTGCGCTTAAATTCTCCTCAGCAGAAAATCCAAGACCTTCTCCTGTCAGGGAAAGGAGAAAGGCTGCATAACTTGCAAGCAATTGGAATAACCATAACAACGTATGCAAATGAGCCAGAGACTATAAAGATTTCATAGTAGTTTAAAACAGATGACTTTGTATTAAAGACATGCTTTTTCCCCCTTAAAATATAAGGTAACAATATCAGTCTATCTTATTTAAAGAGAATTATTGCCCCAGCTCAAAAGGCAATTTAAAAGTCTTAAGAATGATGTTCAGTCACAATCATTAACTCTGCTACTACTTTATCCAGTCAGGAACAATTAAGGTATCAAAATGTACTCAGAAAATCACTCAAAATAGCAAATAACCTGATCTTTGTTTGAGGGTATTTTTTCTTAAAACAATCAAACAAACAAAAAAAAAATACAACAAAAAACCACATACCTCTATTTCAGTGGGAGCATAGAGGTAATTGAAGAAAATAGGGCTCCTCTTGTGCATCTTTTCAATACATTCCCAAATACAAATTCCTTTTTTGGTATGTTTATCTCCTTTATCTTCAAACAGTGTCCCTAGAGAAAATAAATAGCAGCAAATGACAGCTTTATGATAAAACATAACAAAAAGTCAAACGGAATTTCACAAAGTGAATTTTACAGTAAAATCTACCATAAAGTGCAATTGCTATTGAAACAAATGCTGTGCTTTGTAACTGCTACTCTGCTACAAGTTCTGAGAATGCAACTTTTATATTAAAAAAAGTTCAATAGCATCATATTTATAATTGTTCTGAAATTTATTGAAATACTTGAGTGTATTTATCAGTGCCCCTTTCTGCCTCCATCTATACTGCCTCAACAGATCATTGAGCCCTGTTAACTGATTCTATCCCCTAGTATGAGAGGTTACCAGCTTTTCTGATCCACTGAACCAGACACACCTGCAGATATTTGCTAACATATTTCAGGTAAAACAAACTCAGACTAGTGTAAGTTAGCTACAGGTTTGAGATATCTGAAATGACTCTGAAGGATGTTGTTAAGCAGAAGGCTTCTGAAAACAGTATATTGCATAGATGGCATCTGAAAGTATAGCCACACTAAATAAACAAATGTGGTTAAAAAAAATTTAAAAATGACACACTGTAGAACCAGATAAAAATACAGGTTGGAAATAAAGAAGGAAATTGACTCCGCTTTCTCATTCAAAGCAAGGTAAATAATGAAAATATTCTTTCTCTTGTTGAAATAAAATGGCTTCTGGAGTTCAATATGTTCCACAGCTAGTACAGTTTTAAAGAAAAGCATTAAAACTGACCATATGCCATGAGAAACACTTGATGAAGCAGTGAAATTCAGAATGTGTATTTTGCTTGATGAACAAGCTCCAGGAACAGCCTCGGCTGTGGTTGTAAAGTCTTATTAAGAGGGCTGTGAGGGCAGATAAGATCTTGGTAGGAAACAGTGAGCTTTTGCATATGACAAATATAGGGAGTAAAAAAATTATAAGAGAAGAGAAACACTAAAGAGAGTTCAAGAGAAAAGAGTGAGAGATAGCAGATGGAAAAGCTTCCCTTTCCTGAAATGTCATGTGCTCTCTAAAGGTTTCTAAATGACTTTGTTTCTGGTAAAATAAATACTTAGTAGGGGAAACTGAAGTAAGTCGATAAATAGCTAAAGAAAAAAAAAAAAAAAAAAAAAAGAAGAAAAAGAAGAAGGAGAAGAAGAAGAAAAAAACAAACAACCCAAGAAAGCAAAAGAAAAGCTGAGGCACAACACTCATTTTTTTAACTTCCTCTTAGTCCCAGCAGTGGCTCAGGAGTCATTCATTCAGAAAATTCAGTGTGTTTGTCACCTACATTCTAGGTCATGTTCCTGAACTGAAATTGACTAGAGTATTACCATGCAATTACTAGATCATCTCAACCAGCACAAATCGTGTAGCCCAAATACTGAACAGAAAAACAGGGAAAAAACAGAAAAAATATGCAATAAAAAAACGTAACACATACCATGTTCTAGTCTTTCATAGTCCGAATCCAGAAGAAATGTTTTAAATCGATTTGATACGTGATGAAAAGCCAGGAACTTCAGATAATACTGATTGAACTCAAACTCTGTGGGATATTGGTTATGAATCTAAAAATAAACAGAGGGAAAAAAAAACTGAGACAATAGGACAAGAAAATAATTCCCTTCTGAAATCTAACAACAAATGCATTCACAAGAAACTCCACTACATATACATACATATATACTATATATACATATATAAACAAGCCACATGTACATAAGTAATGATAGAAAATGATATTGTTAAAACTAAACAAAACAACACATTGAGGTGCTTTGCTATTATTCATCTGCATACATTTAATAGAGAACAGTTTAATATTTTCATTTGTTATCCTCAGTTAGGCCCAGGATCTAATTTAGTGAATGTCAAAACTAGACGTTCAAGAAAACAACACAAGATTATCAGAGTACAGCAATGGGGAAGAGCTGGCTCTTAGAATTGCTTCATCTTGAACATCATCAGGAAGAGCCTGGTTTGTAGTTTTAGGCATTTACTTCAATATTCGTGGCCAAATTTGTTTCATTAATTATTAATAGGCACTTAATGCCCATGTGAAATTCAAATCTAAATTTTATTTTCATGAGATATTACTTTCAAAATCTTCAGGTGTTAAACATAAATGTAAATTTTACTCTTTAAGTAACTGTACTATTTATTTTCAGAATTAAGGATGACAGTGAACTAAAAATCCCCAGTTACAATGGAAACAGCTTTTGCAGTCAGAAACTGCAGACTGAATGCAACATTTCAAATACGTGATTTGTGCAATTTCATTTCAAACTTGTATTTTGGCACTTTTCCCATGTCTTGCCTTTTTTAATTCCCAGCACTCCTATTTTCCCATTGTACCTTTTTTTTCTATATTCTGTACTCAACAAGGTCCTAAGGAGATTAACTTGTTTATTTACTATTAAGGAAACTAGAGCTAGGCTATTTGAAGCTATTTGATATTTAAAATCTCACATATGCTGTTTGTAAAATCCAATAAATAATAAAAAAAAACAAACAACACAACAACCAAACCCACCACCAAATTATGTGTTCAGCAGGAGAGATTAGCTACTGAATCTACAACAGTGACAAGAAAATCTCTTGAAAAAACATTTAATAAATATACTGCAGTGCAGTCAGATCATTTCTTGTTATATGCTGATAATAACCTACGGTGAGGCATTTGAAATGCTAAGATATGGTAAGATTTCTCAGTTTAATATGACACAATAGAAACGTGCCATTGGAAAAAAAAACTGGATTAACTTGAGCAATTAAAAATAAACACAAAATAGAGATTATTAATTACTGTAAGCAATATAACCACTTAGGTGGAGTTTCTACAGCTTTTTTCTCTTTGGTAACTGGTTCAATTTTAGCTAATTCATTGACTTCAGAGACATACCCAAAACTTGCATGTACATTAAAAGCACTTATTGTACTTACTTGTATTGTACTGTCTTTAAAAATTACAACTGCTTATAAAAATGCTTAATTTCCATAGTATACGAACATTTAAGACCCAAGCAAACTTACAGTTTCTAGTAGTATTTCTAACTAAAGAAAGCCAGCATTTCAGAATTCTTTTTCCAAATCACCGTGTTCTCAAATAACTTACAACTATCCTAAATGTTTTCAGGAATTTTACACTTCTTTCAGTCTTTCTTATTTTTCCAGCACATTTCATTTTTCTCACTCAATCATCTGTCAATATTTACTTAATTTAAATAAGAATACAGTATTCAAAAAATGCTTTGGGCATGTCATCACTAAGAGGCTTCTCCCTACAAACACTGGAATAACTGAGTACATCTGCCTCTGGAGTAGCACACTCAACTCCTCTTACGTGGGGTGCTGTAACAAAACTCCTTATAAGTTTTATTTAAGTCAGTTCTAGAAAATAATTCAGTATTGTTTATATTCAATAAATTATCAAATAGATATAGAGGAAAAATAAGAAAAGCTTTCTGCACTGACATCACTTTCAAACTGTCTTCTAGAATCAGTGAGTATCTGCCAGATGCTGCTATTGTGAAAGAATGATTTTGCATTAATAACTCAGCTGACACCTGGAGAATATTGGCATAAACAATGACTTCTTACAAGATGATGCAGTTCTAATTTAGGAATCACTGCTTCATTTGTTTTCTCTGTATTGTTAGTTTAACAAATGATATTTAATACATACTGGCTCGACAGAGACTTTATTTATTACCTAGTATGTCAAGACTACAAGGGCTGCTCTGAAAGTAATGCCTCCTATTGTATTAAGTTGGCCCACAGCGTAAGAAGCAGATGCTAGTATTGTGACAGTAGAGGTCTAACTTTCCCTCCAATATTCTGCTACGTTTTGTTGCTGTATGACAGACAGTAGCAGTGTGGCAGTCTGACAAAATGGCACCTGACATGGAAGTGCACTGGAAGCAAAGGTGTGAAATAGAATTCCTTCATGCAGAAAATGCTGCACCCATGGACATTCATCAGCACATGCCAAAACATTTATGGAGACCAAAGAGTGGACAGTGAGGTGGTGGGGGATACATTTCAGCGGTGGTGACAGTGACATGAAGGACAAGCCGTTTTCTGGATGGCCAAGAACAGCTGAAATGAAGAGCGTCTCAATCAGCTCATATGCACAAATTGATGAATGGTTGAGACTGTCTTGAAAAATAGTGTTTTACAGTTCAGAATTTGCTCAGTCAAACAGTGTTATTGTGCTTTTTCTATCTGCAGTAGATTCCATGGGAATAAATTGGAGGCTTTACTTTTGGTGCAACCAAAGTATAATACACTGGTTACACAAGTAAAGCTGTGCTCTTGTGTCCTTGCCTGGATGAAGATAACACTAGCTGAAAAGACTACAGGCCCTATCATTCCTCATAAGAAGATACTGACCCCTTCAGATTGATCGGCTGAACTGCTTCTGAACCCACATCTAACAAAATAAGATATTCAGTTATTTCTATCCATTTTTTTTCTACCATTTTCATGGAAAAGGCAAGTAGATCCACACAAACACCAAGCTAACATTCTGGAAGCATAATATTTTCACCAGAGAGGAAGTACTTAATAGCTCCAGATGAGCTGTATGAAGTAACCTCTATCCAGACATGGCTGCAGCCTGGGCATGTGGACACAGCTTAATACCAAAAAAAAAAAAAAAAAAAAAAAAAGAAAATACTAATCATTATGTAAAATTCACCTGCTAATAACAAGTAACCATGCAGTAGAACCAAATAAAATTGAAAACAATCTTGGATGATGTAAACATTTTTTAAAAGGAACATTATATATTTTTAATTTCAAGACTAGTCTTAGAAAAACAAAAAATTCAACATTTAGAGTAAAGCAGAAAGTATGAAATTGCTCCTCTACCCAACTTGCCCCTCCAGAAAATACAAAGATTAGAGATGACTCACAAGCACTTCTGTTAGTTCTCATGACAGAGGTCAAATTTCCTTAAGAGGTTCATATGCAAAGTAGGAATATTTTAAGCACCTTGCAGCTTAAAGAAAGCACCTTGCAGTCAGAAAAATGACAATCCATTATTGTATGAACTTCTGACTGTTTTAGACCTAACAAGAATTTTGCCATGAAGAAGACATGGAACATCCTATTCTTATGACAATTAAAAATATCCTTTAAATGCTAACTTTCATCTTTGTTCTTTGTAACCACTAAGTTTCCAAAGTTTGTGTGACCTCTGGACTTGAGGAAAAATCTACTCTAGACGTGTGCGTGGTTAATCTTCTCATTGCTCTTTATGTCAGCTTCCTAAGATTTATTACAGTAAGACTGGAGCAAAGTTTCTCCACGGTTAGAAAAAGAATGTTTAAAATGATGTAGGCTATGTCTACAATAGCAAATAGTTTGCAGCTGGTGCTGAGGTTCCTGCAGCCACACTATACACTTCCCCCCCGCCTTAAGGTCCAGTTGATTACCATACAGTTTTAAGTTAAGTGATGAATCATTGGTTTAGATCCTTCCAATTGTTCCAATAGTTGAGCAATTAGCATACACCTGAAGCAAGACTTCTAAGGTAAATTCCTCCAAGAATCTAGTTTACATTTTCTAAAAATTATCCAAATGGTAAGGGGAAATGCTTGAGGGAATCTTTTAACAATTACATTACTGTTTCAAATCAAATGCCAATTCACTCCTTTCTAACAAGAGATAGTGCAATCTAGACAGCTCAGTAAAAACAGAAGATATCTGACAACAGTGAGAATAGAATACAGCAGACAAGTGATATTCAAAGAACCAAATGAAGCACTCAGCAGGCAGGTCTCTGGATTTCAACAGCTGCAACTAAGAATTTGTTGTTGATGTTTTTCCCCTTCTACTTCCACAAAAAAGAAATAACCTTAAGTTACTCCACTCCAAAGGATAGTTTGTCATACACAATTAGAGGTGGATTAACCCATTTGAGTGAAAAATGCCAGTACTGATGCTCATTAATCTCCCCATTTTGAATAAAAATTAACCCGAGGACCATAGCCACTGGGAAACAGAATGATAAGAAAGGAGATATGACAAATACTTACAAGGATTTCTTACACTAGAACTGACTGAGTACAAGGTGTCTTCAAAGGGCATAGTCAGGCACATGGAGTTAAAAGCTGTCTACCTACTGTATGAACAATCGGTTGACCTCTTCTTCTGATTTGAAGACTGCCAGAAGCCAGTCCTAGGCTTAAAAAACCTCAAATTGAAATCTCTGCAAAAAACATCTAAAATACCCATTAAGGCCAACCACTCCCTTAGTGGGTCTGTTTTGTACAATGCTCATTTTCCAGCTCTTCCTCATGTGAAACCTAGTCCCTTTATTAAAACTTAGAGAAATGGATTACTAATCTACTCTCAAAGCACTATATATAACTTACGAAATAGCAACATCTATACATAAACATAGATGGACTTACCTGATGCACACAGTCTAAGAACTGTAAGAAAATAGGTGCAAATCCACTACCCTGACAATTTAGAGTCAAATTACTTCGCTGACTGAATTTATGACCAAAAGAGAGCCATTCTTTTTCCACCAGCATTCGGAAGCCTTCAAGTGTTCTATAGAAGGGATCGCTGAGTAACTGTACCAGAGATACTACCTAGATACAAAACAGGATGTAGTGTGTTAATAGTGATAGAAGTTAAAATGAAACCACTTTATGTAACTCACATAATTATTCCATCATCTGCTTCTAGTTCAAAGGAACAAAAGCCTTCACAGAAGTTCAATTACAAGTACTTTACCAGATAGGTCACATATTTTTATAATGCAATACAAATACAATCCCACATGAAAAAGCATTAATTAAATTGGGTCTTAATGATAATCACAAAAGTCAAACATGCAACTACAGAATTCATAAGCTGTGAAAATGCTTAAGAAATTTGATTTACAGTTGAAATAAAACCACTTTTATTAATAAAATAAACAATAGAAAATAATATTTTTTAATAACATAGTTTTTATAAAACAGTACTGGCTACCTCAGCAAAGAGATGGTCGTGAGGGTGACTTTACAGATTTTGCAGTGTTGCCATGCTGTGGTACTCACCTGTTCTTGTAGACAGCATCTATGGAGATTTTAAAACACAGCACAGACATCTCCCACCTCTAGTTATGTACGTGCCTTTCCTTATGCTTCATTGTTTGACAATGATTCCAAGATTAGTACACTCTCTTATGATATTTTTTACCTGAGATCAGGATGCTGGCTGTACACAATGTTTTTATTTACAGGAATTATTGAATTATTGAATTATTATTACAATTATTATTATTTATCTTCTAGCTAATGAAGCAATTACAAGAACACAGTGTATCCATTAAGCGAGGCACTGGGTCATCAACTGTGTAATTTATAGCATGTTTCACAAAGTTATCTGTTCCAGTAATCTATCCTTGCAACAGGTGTGTTTCTGTCACTTTGGCACAAATTTAGTGTTCTCTCTGTATGTGCCCCATTTCTGGAAAGCAAATAGGATTGAAGGAATTCCTCTGCTTCCCTTCTGAATTAAAGTGTACTGTGTTTAAAAAGGTAAATAATCTGTAATTAGAGCTTTCATCTTTCATTCTTACAGAATTCAGGAACAGAAACTCAGATCTTGTAGATACATCTTAGAATTCTAAAGTCCACGAGGGCCTTTGGAGAATTTTAATGAATTCATTTATTCTTGAATTCACATATTCCAGTCTCTTCTCTGCTGCCACAACAGTTTTAATAATCTTGTACCAAATTATTAGATTTGTGTGTAAGAAAGTCTTGCCTAATGTTTTTCTTACTATTTATTTATTTCAATCTTTTAATAGCAGCTTACTTGTGCAGTAATATCCCAGCCATCTTCCAAACAGACCATAACAGAAGAACCATTTTCCAGGAGCTCTGAGATGATCACACCCAATTGCATTATCCTGTGAAGCTACAGAAAATTATAAATTGAAGCATAAGAGAAATGTCTAAATATTATCAATAAATGCAATCTCTTCACATTAATATTAAACTTGTATTGCGAAATCTACATATGTAGTATAGATAAATTATTGATAAAACAGATCAGAAAACTAAAAAACAATCTCAGAAGTACACAAAACCATGCAAATATTTGAGATAGGAACATAAACTATTAAAACCAATGAGTACTGCAATAAATAGTTGTCATAAAAAGGAGCATGGCAACATCTCATTTGATAGATTTATGGTAGAGAAATTCCACCCTGAGATTAACAATACAATCTTTTCCTGTGAAAAATTATGGTCACATAAAGTCACCCAATACTTTCATGGGAGAACCAACGTAAGCTAATTAGAAGAAAATTTTTTTAATATTCAGACTTACAGAAGTTGGAAAAATAGAAAATAGAAAAGCAGGAACAATCTATTTTATAGAAACAGTTTTAGATAGATTAAACCTTTTTTCTCACACTCTGTTTTGGGGCAGACTGGCTAAAATGTGAAAAGAGGACTGGTTCATTATTTGCATTCTGATAACTGATGCTGTGTAGTGATACTAAAATTCCATAAGCAGATGAATTAGTAAATTCTCTGGGAAAGGTTATGTACTTAAATGAGATTTAAAACATATTGATTATAAGCAAATTGAAATAATTAAGTGAATTTGAACAGTTTTATCTTAAAGAGAAGAGTTCACATCATTACTATTAAAATGAAAACCTGCAGTGTTCCTACCATATCTTTCATACTTTGAATGCATTCTTGGTAAGTAACATAATATCCTATATGTAAGCAGTATTTTTCCCCATTTTTATAATAGAATCAAACTGCTTTTTCCAGTGCACTGAATACAATCCAATAGCAACATAGAAAATATGAAAGCCTAAGGAAGGGGAGAAAGCAAAAATGGCAAGAGACATCTAAGACCATTTATGCATGGTAAAAAGTAAGTTCACATGAAAGAAACTCAGGGAGGACAGTATTATGTTGGAGAAAATAAGAAAAAGGATCAATGAAACAATAGCGAAGAAATGCTAGAATTAGAATGGATTTTTATCTTGTAATAAAATATTACAAGATAAAATATTACCATGAAAACTTAAGAGAAAACACTTAGTAACTCTGAACATTCTCACAGTCATTACTAGAAAGTAAAATTTTATTTCAATTTTTAATAGGAAGAGACTGAGAAGCATAAAGCACTAAAAATAACTTATTGTTCTATGCTTTTCATAGGCAATAGACTAGATGAAAGACAATTTTCTTTTGCTGTCCTTAAGGAAAGAAGCTGATATGCAATCTGGTTACATAGATTCAATATAAAGAAAGAGAAAAATACTATTTTTTATTATTAGTCTTCTGTAGGTATTTTGAATTTCTTCTATATTCAAGTCCTCATAAAGAGCTATTTAGCCTACAGAGTGTTAAAACAATATTGTAAAACTTCTGTTACCTAGAAAAGAAAGCTTAATACAATAAAAAGAAGTTTCCAGATGACAGATCTATGTCCTTTCCCAGGATTAGCAGAAAATGTGAAAAATCAGTTATAAATCAAGTATATTGCATAAGTCACCTAACCCTGGAATTTTCACCATAGAAATGTCATGGTAATGAATCACAGTTAGTATATGATACTATGATCTCGCCTTGAGCAAAGATTTATGCAAAGTTTTCCTCTCATATAAGCTTAACAGTAACTCCAATGTGATAACCTCTTCTTAATCTCTGTGCTGCTATAGAGATGTGTTTATTTCATCATAATGATATTCATTTATTTTATCTACACCTATTAACTTCCTCAACTGCTTTGTGACTGGAAACATTCACGTGGTAGGGCCATCAAGACAAAGCAGTGGTCATACATTTCAACGAGCAGCTCCTATGTTCCATGAGAAAAGATCATACCTTACATGCAAAGAGTTAAGCCGTTCCTTGCAATGTAACATATTCCATCCAGAAGTACATTTTATGATGCATAATTACTGAAACCACTGAATTACCCACATGTATTCTGTCTATTCTGGTATTGAGGATTATTTATGGTTGATGAGCACTTACACAGCAGAGCATGTAGAAATTCATGGTAGGAACATATATTAAGGGTAGAATATCTGCTTTAAAATCAAAGGCGCATTTTGTCCTATATTTTCTCTATCTTTTGTAATATATAGAAGAAGAAAAAAACTGTTAAAACCAAGACCATAAATTGATACATGCAATAAAAACGACCATCTCTATTTGTGTATATGTTCCATACAAAGAGACAGTCTATGTAAACAATGGTATAAAAAATACCTCCCACATCTGTAAATGTTATGGTAGCATTAAAATAATAACACCTATGTAATGACAGAATTGATAGCATGCAAAGTAATCACAAAGAGTAAAGAACAGCTGGGTAAAATACAATAGTTTTCTGTCAGAAGAATCTTAAATTTATTTGGTGCAAGCATTACTGCTTGTACATTATTAGAAGTACCTGTCATATAAATTACCTGTGGGAACCACTCTGACTCCCCAAGAGACTTCAGGAATGTTGCCTCAGAGTCTGTAGGAATAGTGCTGGGAACACAAGCTCTCAACAGCTTTTTAAAGCTTGCCTTTGTCTGTCGGATATCACTGAATTCAACAGGAACAAATTCACAATTCAAAGCAAAATCAAGTTTGAAGCCCTGTGTGCGAAGGACAACAGCAGATGCAAATTAAAAGTATACTTGTCAGAGCAAGTTTTAACAAATCTCTCAGTCTTGCCTGCTTTATTGTTAAATACTTCGATTCGTAATTCAAATTCCAGTAGTTCAGTAACGCAGAAAAAAAATGTAACTTCATAACCCAAGAAGAAACCTCATAACTGCAAATAATACGATTCATCTCAGCAGTCACTGCAAAGTGAGGCACTTGCTGATTTAAAGCACTTCCTACAACTCCAAATAGCACTCAGAGAATACCTGATACACTTTCCTAGATGAATTTCTCAGGTTTCACTTCACTTCATGGAAGCCCTGCTTCGCCAGTGCCCTCTGAGGCTTATAGTTAAAAAACAATATCATACTATGATGAAAAATTGATATGAGTAGACTTGACTGAAAATTTCACTGTGAACATTCTCTTGGAAATCAGATGTAAATGCCAACCCAATGAAACAGAAAACTTCTGTTGGAAAAAAAAAACCTGCTTTACAGCAGTTTATTCTAATAATGGTGAATTATGCTTACTCTGGAAATTTCTGTTTTGTTTCATATTATTACGCTGCATCATACTAAATTAGAACACTTCATTTATGTACTTGATAGGACATCTCTGTAAATTACTGTTATGCTAATTATATTACAAAGTCACTGAATTTCAAATTAAGTGTGAATAAAATACCTAATAGAAAAGGAACATTTTATGTACTGTCTAATGGAAGAAAAAAAGGAAAATGAATTTACAAATCAATTTCAGCAGATGAATTAAAAGGGATACAAAGCAACGTGTTATACATATGAAATACAATCTAGAGTAAAATAAGGTATAAAAACATTTCAAAGTACAGAGGAAAATTAGAAAGACAGTCTGCAGAAAATTTTAGCATTTTGATTCATTGATCTTATCCAGCATGATTCTTCCATCTCCAGAAATAATGTAAATTCAGAAAGATCTGAATACTGATGCATTTACCTACCAATAGCTGCTTTTGTATACTCTATATTTCACAAAATGCATTATATGTTATGTATGTTCACACTTGGAAAAAGAAAAGTTTTTTCAACTTTTGAAAGTAGGGATAAAAAAAAAATCTAAATATTTTCTGGAAAGATGTGAAGACGATATTGAGGACACCTGTTTCCTGTTTCTTGAATAACTGCATCCAAAATATTAAAATTTAAAAAAATTAAAGATCTATAGAACTGTAGACATTGTGGACATCTTCATGTAAGTAAATCCAAATGGGCAGACTTGTGAGTTTGTCTTACATCAGTTTGGACTCGTGCGAGTTTAAGCACTACCCACAGTAACAATGCTTTCCTAACCAACTGCTTTTCCTCACTAATAAAATTCCATTTGCTTCATAATATATTCCAACACATTAGGAAAAACTATCAGTAAGTCTGGGTTTTGTTTTCCTAACTAGACATCACAGTGAGATGACTCAGCTGAAAATAAGATGAGTAGCTGAATATAGTATGCACGTAGGTGCATTTAACTGCGGCTTGGAAAGCAAGATCATACAGATAGAGAACTTCTGTAACTTCCCTGGAATAGCTCTGAAGAGCCTCTGAAAGGGGCAGCTGCCAGCATCCTTATCCCAGCAGCTACACTCAACAGAGCCAAACTCTGCTGCCTTTTCTTTCTGCAAAGCCAATAAAGTTGAAACAGTGAAGACAAAGTGATTTTCAAATAGGAAGGTGTAGCTGAACATTTTGTTCATTTCCTTCCAAGCTAAGTCTTTTCCAGTTTGAAAACACTTTATCTTGTAGGAAAGCTCTTCCATTCCTCTCATTATGTTACACATCTTTGTATCTCTTAGATCTACATCAGTACTTTGTGAAAAGTGACAAGCAGGACTCTGACTTATCTGACTGTGCCTGTTGTACAGCTCTTTAAAAAAATACACTAGATTTTTATTTACATTAACTTTACCGTACTATATAACTGCAAAGTCTGATCTCTAACCCCCACCATGTAATACTGCATTAATTGTCAATGTTTGTATAGCAACACAGATCATAGCAATATGGAGATAAAAGGAGAATGTGTCTGTGTAGTGAATACTACCTAAAATACCCATGAAGAAGAACGCTCCTTACACCTTAAGGAGCGTTATCCATCCATCTTATCTAGAAAATTGTTAGTTGTTTGTAAAAAAAATAAATAAATAAAAGTTAGGGTTATCAAGATCAAGCCAAATAAAAACTATGTAAACATAATAATAAGACCACCATTACCCGTAACTGAGATTTTTCTCCAAATATATACAGGGCTGCTTGACGTCTCAAAAGCTGACTTTGCAGAAAAGTGCTACTGTAGGAAGTGGTATTATCTTTCCCTGCAAGTCTTGCACCAACATCAATGAATGGAGTCTGAGAGTTGATGAATCGGTTGCTTGAACGAAGACTGGCCCATACACCTTCATTAAGATAAAAATATTTTAAAACCAATTTGTGTAAGGCAATAGAGATGCTAATTATTAAGGCATATGCAACAACATAATTTAGAAGGTACAGCGTTTAAATATGTCACTCATTCCTCACAGGATACAATGAACAACATGTACTTGAAAGAAATCATACAAAAAATAGCCCAAACCATCCTACTGTACTGTCACTCAATCTAAGATTCTAATCAAGTGGTGCTTTCTACTGTAGAGAAAATGGTAAGTGATAACACAAATACAGTTAGCAAGAAATTAATTACATGAAAATGAAATTGCTGAGTGCTTTTCAGATGTACAGAAAAAAATTCTCCTATTTCATTGTCAAAGAAATAGTATTTTGGATGTCCAACCAGTAAGGACATTACATAGTCATGTCCCTCAAAAATGCAGATACTATCACCTAAAATACCCTTCTTTCTAGAATACATGTGTTCCCTTCACCCTAAGCAATCTAGTAACAGCTCAGTAACCTATTGTAATGGAAAACAAATACACAGTGATCAGTTCAAATGTTATACTTCAGAATAAAGTATTCCATATCTGCTCTTCAACTAGAGTGATTAAAATGTAGAATGCCATGGTTTTTCATTTCGATTTTACCTCGTCTAATGGATCATTACAAATGGAAATGAATTTTAGGAAGTACCTTTTTAAAATCACATTATTTACTGCATTCTAGCAGATGTGATTACAGTGCAGTCGTCTGAGCAGAAAGGAGGATGCCTACATAGAAGATGACAGTTCTACAGTTTTATTCTGGTACTAAGATCACTGTTTCATCTCTGTGGCATGGTATAGAAATCTCACAGCTAGTAGCAATACGATCTTGAATATCAGCAGAGTGGGACATAGAATCACAGGCTTGCATCTGAAAGCAGCACAGCTGTATTTGAATGGCATTATGTTAACCTAGTAAGCTCAGACTCTCTACATTTTAGTTCGCATATTGTTACTGATGCAGTTACATGATTACTTCCAGAGGAGGGAATTCCTACAACACAGATGCACTCTGATCTCATTATGCTTCCACGAGTTCTGTGACTTCAACTTCAGATGAAGTAGCAAGAAACCACACTGTCAAGGCCTACTTAGCCCCAGAAGAAGAAGAGATAAGTAGGTATTTTCTGGATTTTGTGTGACTGCTTTTGCATGTCCAATGCAATATATGTGAAAGGTACTATGCTTTGAGAATAACTCTACACAGTAATCCTGTACAGTTTAGTTTGTTTGTCTGACTGGCTCCCAGTATCAGATGTGATCAAATGAATAAGAGTAATGAAGGTTAGAAACTTAAGAACTGGTTAATAGTTCTAAACAGGTCCAATCTCAGGGACATCCAGTTTTATAAAATACCTCATATAGCAGAATGTTTACTGAAAAGTTTTGTTCCATTGGACTAAAACAATCAACAGAATGAAGACTTCATCACACTAATAGAATTCACAGCAAGCATTTAATAAAAGAATTAAAGTCCTGTTCATCTGGTTTGAAAAAGGTTCATCTGGTTCCAACAGACAATTGCTCCCCAGGATGATGCATACAGAACCACTCTATCTTACAGTCACATTTTCTAACTTTCTGCCAATGCCTGTTGCACAACAAAACCAACAAAACTAGTTACAAATACGTGCAGATGAACATGTGTACCACTGATGGATAACTGTTTTCTAACTTTGCCTAGTATCTGACTAGATAGAGATGGGCTTGTTCAACCTGGAGAAAAGAAGGCTGCGGGACAACTTCACTGCAGCCTTTCAGTACCTAAAGTGAGACTATAAACAGGACGGGAGTCAACTCTTTACAAGGGTAGATAACAGCAGGACACAGGGAGATGGTTTTAAGTTGAGGGAGGGAAGATTTAGGTTAGATACTGGGGACGTTCTTTACTACGAGAGCGGTGAGGTGCTGGAACAGGCTGCCCAGAGAGACTGTGGATGCCCTGTCCCTGGAGGAGTTCAAGGCCAGGTTGGATGGGGCCCAGAGCAGCCTGGTCTAGTATTATTGGGAGGTTGATGGTCCTGTCTGTGGCAGGGGGGTTTGAGATTCATGATCCTTGAGGTCCCTTCCAACCCAGGCCATTCTGTGATTCTGTGATATCTTATTTTTCGTTATCATGATCTTGCTTTCATTTGATTTAGTCTTTCACTTCATTTTCTTTGTATTAACCTAAGTTTCTAAAACTGACACAATCAGTATTTCCCTGGTCATGAACAATACCAATAATTTTGGAAAGGAAGTTTGTTAACTGGATAATGATATTTGTTAAGTGTTCTATTTAGGAAGTAGGAGTATTAAATGCTTTTTTGCTGCTTGAAGTTTTGGCACAGAAAAATATTCCTTCAAAAGTACTTAAAAATTGTATGTGTTCCTTTGCATGAGATCACAATATTATTAAGGCATAATGTAGTGAAGTGTCTGGCTATTAACTGTCATTTCATCATACATTCAATGCCAAAAGAAACTAAAAACTCAAAGCATAACAAAGCCATAACATAAAAAACCTGGTAAACTTTAACAACCCTTGAAGTTCATTAATGCGTTTAGAGTTAAGGCTTTATGACAGTATTGCTTTAGCATATATTAATATATATTAAAATACTAGTGGTTATGGACACAGTACATAAGTATGGACACAGTAAATAAGAACGTGCTTCCAGGACACAGAGTACAGTACCTTGATGGACTCTTCCCTTAGTTGCTGATTTGGAATTGGAATGAGTGAAACATTTATCTCTGTACCCAAGCACTGGCAGATAAACAGTAAAGACAGAAGGGAGGAATGGAATGCACATTGCAGCAAGGCACATTGCAGCAAGACACATTGCAGGAGAAAAGAAAAGGGTTACTTATTAATTTCCAAAGATCTATTACATACTGGATTTCTTTATAGTACATTATATATCAGACAGTACAAATCTTAGTCATCACAAGACAAAACATCAGTCAAGATAGAAAACCAGCATAAAGTGGGAAGGAAATATTCGTTTATCAAAAAGAAGTATTTTTCATTACTATTGCAATAGTTTTAAACATATAACACAACCATCAGGTGGTTTTCTAATAATCATAATCTAATAACAAAGGATACTTAATGATTACATCATTACATTCAGCTGAATCCTTCATTAAAAGCTTTCCACCAGTTCAAAACTAGCTCAATTAAAAATCCCACACTGCAGTGCACTTTCTAAAAACTGTTTCAGTCTATTGTACGTAGGTAGCTTAATGGACCTTAAAATCAAATTGGAAGATGTTAGTTCTATACACCTACACAAATTCTTAAAGGACTGTGTAAGACCATGTAACTTAGAGAATTTCTAATACCTATCACACACACACACACACACACACAAAAAACCTCCACATCCCTTGCATAAATACTCATATTCTGTGGGAGTCTTATCAGAGCATATAAACATATTTTTGGCTCCAAAGCCACATCTACAGTCAGCTTCTTTTTATACAAATGTTCTACTGAAACATATTTGAAGTTAATGTATCCTGCTTTTAAAATAAATGACTGAGTCTATATTTATTCATTAAAACTATCCTAGTATTTTCACATGTACAATGTAAGTAACTTGCAAAAGCAGCACAAATCTTTCTGATAACAGACAGTGTGAATTCACTTATTTGAGAACAATTTTAGGTTTAATATTTAATTTGTACTGCAGAGTTTCTTCTTAAATAATTCTGTTAGCTAACCTTAAAAAAAAACCCCTCATGTTTTCTTCTTTACAAGAAGATATTCCCTTTCCCTTTCCTTGTCAACTTCTCACCCCCACTAGGGCTCCCACTGTCCTTGTCAAACATTCTTATGTTTCAGCAAAGTACTCCTGCTAAACTGTGAACAAACTGCAGATACTGGTCTGTCATTACATCTTTCAGATACACAGAGCTGGTATGGCATTAGTCCAGTCCTGCCCTTTTCCTGATTACCGCAGAAATCTAGCCAAGAGACAATGTCCAACAAAAACCATCTGACTTGAAACTCCTTCTCCTTCACTGAGTAGCTCACCATGTCACACTTACCAAACTCTAATCCCAGAAATAAGTAAACTCAGTAATCCTTTTCAGTCAACAAGTTTGTTTGTTTGTTTTTAATCTGCAACATCCTCCTAGGTCATCAACAGCACTTTGCTGTTGGTACTTCTGCCCCAACATGAGGAAACAGAAAACAACCAAACATCTGCTGTCAGCTACCCAGCACTTTCACTATTTCATTACTGAGAGAAGCAGCACACAGCCACCAATTCATCTAAGAATTCCGGCTGCTACTAACCTCCTCTCTGGTTCTCAGGCATTTTATCTACCTGATTGCCATCTCTCTGTTTTTCACCTCCACGAACTCCAGTAGAGTCATAAAGGGAGAAAAGCAAATTTTATATATGTGAAAATACTTCTTCAGTAGCCTTCAGCTCTAAAAAATATGTAATGTACCTAGGGAATTCACCACACTAAATTAGTTACGTAAGTTCTCTGCACAGAGAAGATAATCATAATTTTGTCAGACTAGGAAAGCGGCTAGAAATCACAGGAGTTTCTTGTAAAAAGGACACCTTCCCAAAGAAAGCACAGCCATGTAACTCCTTCCTTTACCTAGAGTTAAAATATTTACATTATTTGTTACTTGAAGTGTCAACTAATCTTCAGCCAAATGCCAGGCTACTACAAATTACAAAACTGGAGATTCTGAAATCCATTCAATTTGAATGCAAAATGTGTGTTTTAAGTCCACACTATTTCAGTAATTTAAAAATATGGATAAATCACAAGGTATTTAAATATGTAATTCCTGAGTGATTACTTTTCCACTGATTTCCATCTTAAAATAACCTTTATTTCAATGGTAAGTGAAGGACTAAAACAGAAATTAGATACTTACATTATGTAATGAATTGAGACTAATCTCTAAATTTCTGCTTTATTGTTTCATAATGTAATAAATTTGTAAGCAGTGTAATTACTTTTAATTTCACTAACATTTTGCTATCACTTATTATTTCAAATAACAAAAGTGCTTATACTTTGAGCTAGTCTTACTAACCTCCTCGAGCAAAGCTATTGGATAGATTTACATCCAAATGTCCT
The DNA here is from genome assembly GCF_054131305.1 of Coturnix japonica. Classification (NCBI taxonomy): domain Eukaryota; kingdom Metazoa; phylum Chordata; class Aves; order Galliformes; family Phasianidae; genus Coturnix; species Coturnix japonica. Next base: position 15,806,868 of record NC_140667.1, on the reverse strand, counting down.
GGCACTACCTGCTTAAACACAGTAGACATTCTTGAAGCCCTCCTTTCAGTGCCTAAAGTCAGCCAAAAAAAGAATAGAAGATTAAAAACACTACAGTGTTACTCAGACTAACACTTAACATAAATGATGAAAATTCCACCCTTAATAGAGATAATTCTTGCCAATTTTGTACTTCTGACACATTTTTTAAAGACAGATGTATACACTGGCAACAGAATTGGGATGTTAGATATAAATAAGCAATCAACACATTTTATAATACACGAAGCAAAGCAACCACACTTTGGAAAGAGTTACTTAACAAGATAAGCCACTGTTTGGGTATATTACACAAATTTCCACCAATTGGGTACGGCAAGACGGTTTCAGGTAGCATTATTTTCTTTTTAAGACTCTGGGGATACTTTCACATAAAATTTCTCAAGTTTCATCACATAATAATTGAAATAAAATATTTCCCTAAGTAATGTCTTTTGAAAGAGTTTTAATTGCAAGTACAGTTCTATGCAGAAATGGCATTAAAATACTACTATGCGTATGTAACGCATGAAAATGCCTATATGCCTCCCACTGCTGCTGTAGTACATTTGTTCATGTTGCCATCTCATATTTTCTAATTATATGAAATAGAGTAGCATTCCAGAATCTGTTCAGGGTGGCAGTCTCTTATTCTACAGAGTTTTCAAGATGTTTAGTTTGTAATCTAACACATTAAAGTGTATCTTTGACTTATATTATTTTATACATTATTGTTCCATTTGATAATGTAAAAAAAACCAACCCACCAATTTGGATAGTTCTCACATCTAGGTATTCTGAAGGACTGAAGCTGTGAATCACTTACGGTCAGATTAAGAACATGGAAAAGTACTTTGGGAAAGTTTAAAAACATCCTTTAGGCACAGAGAACATATACACTAGAACAAAGTGTGAACGAACTACCTAAAGTGTAGCAATAGAAGAAACAACAGAATTCATCTTGGACAAAATGAACTAATACCAAATCCATAAAGACTCCCTTCTCTCTTTTCAACTTATAAAAACATCACAAAAACAGTTTTACCTGGTGATAGAGCAATTGTTGGTCTAACAGTGAGAGTATTACTGCCATTCATTTTGCAGTGGACGGATATCACATTCAGTAAGGCTTGAAGGTATTTTTCCTGTTCTATACTGCTTGAAGATTCTAGAGAAGCAGGAGCTAAACAGTCACAAGAAGAATGGAATACATTAAAATACATGGATATTTATAAATACACAGAAAAAGCTCACTGTGTAAAACAGTTCATTGAAAATTTCATGGTTGTCATATGTTCAAAAAGTCATTTCTTTGATAACATGAATGCCCAGATGTTCATCACCTGGCTGCAGAGCACACCCAGCAATGTTCTCTTGCATTCCACTTCACAAAGCTAAGCTTCTAAAAGAGTCTGTTACCCTGTGGTAACCATTTAAAAAATCCATCATTCAGCAGTGGTCAACAAAATCAGAATGAAAATAATGTAACTTTTTCTTCACTCCCAGAATAAAAAGCGACATCTGTTTATTTGTGATAAAGTTCAGTACATTTCAGCAATAAAGAAAAAAAAAAAAAAAAGGAGAAAAAAAAAAAAGTGTCCTTAAAAGGTAGAACAGGTTTTCAACAAAAATAAGTTCAAGTCATAATCAGTAAAAGCAGGTTATTTAACTACAAGTGGAGGCTCCTTGAGATTTGTTGACTGTCCACACAAAGTATACTTATATCAAAAGACACCATTGTTTATGCTATCTGCTGCTGCGTTAGAGTCATAAATGGGCACAACCCCCACCTCTTTTAGGCAACCAAACCCCTGGATCTAACCTCCTTAATAGAGAAAAAAGAGAAAAGAAGATAGACAGCGCACTCATACCTAGATAACACATACCAGTGAACCTCCAGTTATGAAAAGCAAAATTCTTGTTCCCCAGTGACAGTTTACCTGCACATTCAACAGCAGGTAACTTCAGGTATCTTCTCAGGATTCTTAAGCAGCCAGTGGGAGAGGGGCTGCATTATTTTAAGAATTATAATTCATTTTATGGAAACTTCTGAATAACCCTTGACATGCATGGAGTTTCAGAGGACTCCTCTACAGATTTCAAAGCTGAAATGTTCTCCAGCTGTCACTGACACTGATTGAATTACTGGAAACACTGAAAAGGACCATTTCAGAGAGAGAAGTGGCTGCAAAAGACGGGATGAAAGCAAAGCTAGAGAGGATACAGATAGGGATCAAAAACAGAGTGGGAAAAAATGCATGATAAAAATGCATGATGTCCTGAGAAAGTAGTGCAAGTTAGACAGATGCCCACTTAAGAGTAGGAATTTAAGAAACAAAGAACAAAAAGTTTTAAACGTGTTAGGAAATTATGTTATCATTCGAGGAAACATTCTTCACATGGAAAAACACCATTTGTGTCCTGGTGCTAGGACTTGAAAGAAGGGAAGAAGATGTCTTTGATCTTCACTATGACTGTGAAGACAAAAAATTTTATAGGCTCAAGGTGACAGGTTTTTTTCACCTAGACTTGCTATCCTTGCTACATACATGGCAGAAGATCAACACTTGGTATTCAGGTGTAGAATGTCATGCTTGGAACTGCAGCACTCCGCAAATTAATTCCAAAACCAGTAACGTGAAATTCAGAAGCCACTCTCCAAGATTAAAAGGAACGTTTGAAAAGACCACTATATTCTCTGTTCCATATTCAGACATCTATTAATAGTTTTTTATTGACAGAAGTTAGAAAGATGCAATTCTGTTGCAAATGATTTTGTTCCATAGAGAAATTTACAACTGGGAAGAGTTTCTCCAGAAAATAAATTCTGTGCTTCTAATAAAAATAATTGATCTCAATTGTTTTTTAAGGATGAAAAACTCATTACAATATAACAGAAGGCCACAAACATTAATTTGCAGCAGGTCCTTTTCAGTTCTATCGATCCAGAACTGCTGGAGAAAAAATCTTTTACAGAATCTCTGCCTAGGAAGGTATGTACCTACCAACTTGAATTTAAGATTATCATTGTTCTTTTAGATTGCGTTACAGTGTATTTTCAGTATAGACCCTGCACTGCACACAACTCCTACTGAAGCAAATACATTCAGAAGCACCTGCACATAACTATTTTTAGTGATCAATTCCTTAAAATGTTTTCTTTCACCTTCGCTTCAACTTCATTAAAAATACGTACCCTATAACCATTCTTTATTACTCTTACTGTAACTTCCTGCGAGTCTCCATAACCCTTCACCTTTTAAAGGAAGTGGAAACTAACACCTGATGCATCAGACACAGCGTCAAGCAGACTGTTTCCTAACATGCCATCAGAAATAAGAGGGCGACAGTGCTAATATAAAAAACTACGTAAAATTAAAAAGAGAAAACTGCAAAATCAACAAGACTACAGATAAAAATGTGTTAAAAGAGACTGTGATCTTATTTTGGAAGACATACACTCACACACACAGAAATTTAATCTACTGCAGAGAATTCATACCATTCAGGGTCTGATTCTTGACATACATTATATTGAACTATTAGGATATCAGATAAACATCCATATCCTGGCACTTTTGATTAAACCATCTCTGTGATTTCCTCCAGAAAGTATCTCTAAACTAAAAATATATAGATTCATATATATATAAACATTTTTTAGTTTAGAAATATGTATGTAAATAAAACCTGGCTGCATTAGCTCACCTGTAGTATGTGTGTTTTGGGATTTGAAGAGGCCAACAACGCCTTTGCCATGAAAGCCCCCAGATCTAAGTAGAAGAGAACTGGTTTTTGTGTTTTTCCAGCACACAACTGGTAGGCGATTGTGACGGTAACAGCGAGCAACTCTCTGCAAACTGCTGTCTTGAACAGACTGAGGTACTACCAGAAGCCCAGGATAACTGCATTGACAAGTGGAAAAAAACAGAACAACAATTAAATTTGCTTTCAAATTTGTAAACAGTGAAAAAAAATCCTATAATTACACGCTGAATATATGTAGGTTGCTCCAAAAGTAATGTCTCCTGTATGTGTGTATATGTATATTTAAACTACAACAGATTCAAAGCACACATCAACACTATTTGACAGAGAAATCTGTCAGCTACAACATAGCATTTTTCAACATAGTCACCACCAGTAGCTATGCATTTTCACCTGCACGATAGTGTCGTAACAACCTGGACCAATGCAGATGACCCATTGCCACTGTCATCACTGCTGAAACACACCACCTACCACCTCACCGTGCATCTTTATTTGCAAATGCTTGTCTGAATTGGTAAACTTACCTTCTGCAAAGTGAATACATTCTGTTCAGTGCAGTTATTCTTAAGTATTCCATTTTTGAGCGAGAAGTATTACTACTGATGGTCCCTAGTCCCAAACGTTGATAGTCTCTGAAACAGGCTCTTTCTACTAATTGCTCCATCGTTGACTTCTCTGATGCTTTTAAGGTACCACTTGTGTGCAGCTCACTGTCATCTGAAACTAAAGTTAAAAATCTTTGAGTTTGCTATTGTGAACTTGCTATTAGTTTGTCTTACTGTTAATGATTAACATATAAACTACAGTTTACAGAAATTATAAACAACAAAATAATACTTCAGTCAAGAAACTTCAAGTTCACCTCACAGCTATCTACTGCCCTAGCAGTTGGCATTCTTGACACCTATCTCATCTCTCTCTCTCAAAATCCTAGAAGGTCTCCTGTACAATCACTTGAATGGAACTAAGGTAATATTTCTTGCACTAGTGTATTTATTCAAACAAGTCAAACTCACAACGACTGTACAAAAAAGTACATGAGACAGAACAATTAAAAATGAACACAAATTCATGAAACATCCAAGATAAAAGGGATATTCTAATTCTTTTAAGCTATCTTCAAAAGATTAAACATCCTTTTTAAAGCTTGGTTCTAATAAAAATATTTCTGTCACGAGTAGGTGAATATTGGCTTCTTAATGCTTCAGTTTCAACATCAAACAGCAACTTTCTTCAGCCATGCACATCAGTTTCATGTTGCAAAGCAGAAAAAACCTCTAAACATGAGATAAAAACCATGCCACAAGTTCAAACTACGCTGAAATTCAAGTCAAGCAAGGTCTTCTGCCACCTGCCTGTTATCAACACTTCACTATTTCAAAATACTGAAAGCAGATTTACTGTCTGCAGTACATATCAGTTGCTACCATTTCATCTCAAGCATTAAAATATGCACATATGAGAGGAAGTATTTCTTTAACAATTTGGCACTGAGAAGTATATAAAGATTTAAATTTTAAACAGGACTTTATAAAATTGAAAATTAAAATCACATTTGAAAACTAAAATTAAGACACAATTAAAACCTAACTGCCACCAGACAACATTCAGAATTTACAGAAGTACATTTTAGATACCTCTGCTTTTTGTGCATATTAGCATAAAAGTTGTGTAAATAATTTTATTGCCCCCATGGTGCATTGTACAAAAATAACTATTCCCTATTTGAGATAAATAATGAAGACTTTAATGCCACGGATATCTCTCCTTTTTCTATATTTTCATATTTGTCCTGAAGAAGAAGAAAGAAGCTGCAAAGTATGTAAAGCTATGAAACTATTGACAGGTACAGTATGAAAACTACTGACTGGTACACTCTTGTCTGGAGGGCTGGGCCCAGAGAGTGGTGGTGAATGGAGCTAAATCCAACTGGTGTCCAGGGCTTGGCGCTGGGGCCTGTCCTCTTCTATATCTTTACTGATGACCTGGATGAGGGCACTGAGTGCACCCTCAGTAAGTTTGCAGATTATACCAAGTTGGCTGGAAGTGTCGATCTGCCTGGGGGTAGCGAGGCTCTGCAGAGGGATCTGGACAGGCTGGAGAGCTGAGCTGAAGCCAATGGTATGAGGTTCAACAAGACCAAATGCTGGGTCATGCACTTTGGCCACAACCCCAGGCAGCGCTACAGACTTGGAGCAGAGTGGCTGGAAGACTGTGTAGAGGAAATGGATCTGGAGTTATTGATTGATGCTCAGGGTGAACACGAGCCAGCAGTGTGCCCAGGTCACCAAGAAAGCCAATGACATTCTGGCTTGCATCAGAATAAACGGACTGGAGTTGTGGAATCTTCATATTTGAAAGCTAAGAAAAAGTTAGGTAAGCATTTGCAAAGAACATGTAAAGTACGTTTCCTCTGCATTGGATCAGAGAGATGGAGTAGATGATCTCCTGGAGCTCCTTCCGCCTCCAACTTTAATGCTTCCTTTTACAAGACAGTGCATCAACTGCTGCAGACAGTTCTGTTTGTTTGATTGCTGGTATAGCTGCATAATTCCCTAAACTTCAGTTCTTAAGACTTGCGAACACACAGGAATTTGCAGCAATCAATACAAAACAAATTGCAGTGATTAATGGAAAATTTTCTATGGCTTTCTCTGTCTGAAATGAGAAGAACTACAGCTCAAATGACAGTGCAGAGCAGAGAAAAAAGCAAGCTGTCAGACTTTAATCACCTTACACATACCCAGTAATAACATCTGGAAAGTAGCAGGTAGGAAGCTTCACAATTTATCTTTTTGTATTTTTGTCAGGGGAGGGGAAAAAGTGACTGCCATTAATAGTTACGCGCTCACAGAAGAATATAGTTGTTTTGAACAAAGGCCATGCAGAAACTCATAGGTTTTCTTCATTGTCACGAGAAGTATGAACATACAGGCTTGATTACACTTGGTCTCTCTGAGTGATGGATACAAAATCACACCCAAGACAGGCTCAGCTTGCAGAATTCCTTCTGAGCTGAAGATTCCACAACATTAGAACACATAGTAACTCAGCACTTAAGGAAGAGGCTGGAAATTCAATTAAGAATGTAACTTTTCAGCTGTGTAAAGACATTCTGTATTTCGTAACCTTTTTTGTGTGTGCCTTTTTTTTCCACCATATTCATCTGGAATGAAAGAAGAAGAGCAGTATTTTTCAGCTTTCCTGGAATGGCCCTTCTTAACTCTGGGTGGGAACAGAGAACGTGCAGTAACATAGTTTGGTGTCAGATAACTTTTATTTATCTGCACATAAATCATGTAAGTCACCTTGATCTCTGACTAAATATCCAGAAGGTAAATTTGGCTTGTTTGAGGTTTCAAAGAAATTGTTAGTGTTTCATAAACACTTCATCATCTGAAATGCTACTTTTTATTTATTTTTTTCTTTTGGTAAAGAAAGAATGGTATGACAAAACAATACCTGTTAATGTACAGGAGAATCTGGCTCCCTCTAGTGGCTTATTATAAATTAGCACTGGTCCAGATAAGGATATACTGACAGCAGCACATGGTAGGAAAAGAAGTATTTGGAAGAAAGTCAAAGTCCGCACCATTACACTATACAAAGTGTCCAAATCACTTTCTAACTTATCTCCCCAACTCCTTTCAACCAAAGTTTGGAAAAATTGTATTTTCAGTAATTATGCCTCCATCTGTCTTCAGAAATCACTTATCACTTCCACAGACACAAAATCTGCCAGTAATACTTGCTGTTCCTTGAACCTTGCCAGTTACTGCTTTCTCATTACAGACAAAGCAATGTATGGCTTTCTAAAGATATAACGTGAGAACAGTTTGATAGTTAGAAAAAAAGTCTCTTTTGCTTTACCACTGAATGAAGTCAGCTTCCTCTTTTACGTTTGGTCATCACAAATGAAAATGTTTAATCAATCAAACCCTTCTCCTTCCTGTCCAGGAAGACTGCAGTTTCTTCCTGAAGATACTACTCACCTAACATAATGAACCTGAAGCACAACATGACAGACATATCAACAAAAACGGAAATTGTTTTACTATTACCAGAGACATCATCGTCTTCATTCCAGCCTGGACGATTTCCTCTTTCTTCCATTATTGTGCCCGTCTTCTTCTTTAACAAATACTGGCGACCAATTGTCATCTTCCCAGCACGTTTTGCTCCTTTCACAATGCTTTTTGAGAATGTACTATAAATTCATAGAAAAATAAATATTTTAAAAGATACAGTTCTTCTCAATAGCTTGTACAGATTTTTATGATAAACTTCCTAACCCAAAGAAAACATGTTTCTATTTCTCATTTTACATCAAAATTAAAACTAGCAGAAAAATGAACTTTTATACTAATTTTTTAATGAAATTTTTACTACTTTGAGAGCAATTTATGCCTATTACATGTAATATAATGAATAGGCAGCCATAATATTTCCTTAGGTATTTGTATTTTGCTAGCAATGTAACATATCTATGAAGCTGACAGAGTGAAGGCAAGAAAGACAGAAATTACCTTAAAGTTTTAAGATTCCATGACTAGCTTGGAATTCTACTTCTCTGTGTCAGCAATGGAATAATCAACATATAATCACTGAAAGTAGAACTTTCAGTGGTATTGAATAGTGATCAGTTTAGTCTAGTAAAAATTAATGCATAACATGAAATTATAGAGAAGATCCTAAGCTGAAACTCTAGATGATAAAAGAACACTAGGACAACTATGCAGACTCTACTAAAGGTAAAATGAATTCTATCCTACATTAGGTAACTAATACATAATTTAACACACAAGAACTCTGTTTTTATGTTGGCATAGTTCACACAATTGAATATGTTATTAATATTGTATGTATTCAAAAATTTAATGAGATACTTATTCAAAATTGCTGCAGCAAAATGTTTGGATAAATAATACATTCTTATATCAACATTTATTTCATACCAACCTACCTTTTATTCTGTAAACATTAAAAGAGAGGGAATATCATTTAATGAGTTCTCTGGAATGTCAGACTAACGAGATGCTTGGAGTTCTGAAAATCTGTCCCATTATTTAAGGAATTTGACTAGAAGTAAACAAGAACATCAGTGATAGAAGAAGAGGGATAACTATACCGGAATGAAGTGTTCTTTTCTTTTTGCTTTGGTAAAATTATCTGTGGTGCTGTTTGTCCAGCTGCAAATGCAAAAGTGCTGAAGATAGACTGAGGATAACGGAACTTCATCAGCTGTTTCTTAAATATTTCCACCACTTCAGGACTTACTTCTTCATCAAACGCTACTTTAATTAACTGCATGTTAAAGACAGGGCACGTTAAGAACTTTAAAAAATAAAATTCTAGGATTAAACAAAGCAAAAGATTCTAAAATATATTAGCAAAATTTTCGTACTTAGGCAGTACAGTGCACACCAGAAAATACAAACATATGTATGTAGGTATATCTTACTGACTTTGAGGGATATTACACAGCTTGTTCATTTTTCTACTTGCTTTTAGTATTGCTGTTGTAATACTAAGATATTTTCACCATGAAGCATCTGGAATTCTCATAACACCAAACACAAAATATTTTGGGTAATCTAAGTGGATGTATTGGCACTACAATATCCACAACAGTTAAAGAGCTAGTCACATGGGATAGCTCAGGTCAGAAATATTTTATCAGACTTGCTATATACAGGGAAGCAAAACTGGTAATGTACTCTAAACAAGGCAACAAATTCAGCATTCGTATATTACAACCATTATACTTCCATTACTGATTCCAATTTTTGCCTCACCTCAAAAAGCAAAAAACAGCTAGTAACAAACATAACAGTGAAATCTGATCCTTGGAAAGTAACTAATCCTGTGCTATTCAACACTGATCTATTTATCCCGTTAAAAATGCATTTTGAAAAGCAATTTAAATACACACATATATATATATATCCCCATCATCCTCAGTCAAAAGGATGAGAGTCAGCTCTGTGGTGAAAAGGAAGTAAAAATAAAAACAGAGAGAGAAAATCAGGAATCTGGAAGACCGCCTGGAAGAACTTGAAGAATATGGAAAAAGCAAAGAGATCTCCTAGAGCTTTGTTTTTGACTGCATAGCTACACAACTTTTGACTGTCATGATTGTCATCTTGAAGGTGGATTTCTCCTTTTTTTTTTTTTTTTAAAATGTCACTTGTTCTGTTCTGTAATTACTTTCCCAATGATTAATAACTCCCACTCAAAGACCTCCTTAAGAGGTTGTATCTTCAAGAGTTACACTGATACAAAGTTTCAAAGACATTAGGTAGCATAACTGTAGCCAAAACACTCTGACAGTCCTAATTAATAAACAAAGATGGGGCTTGCCATTTCGTTCTGTATTGAACTCTAGCAGTTAGAAAGAGAACAGGAGTAAACTGTTTGCTGATTGTTTTGTTTTCATAACCTAACACAAAACTATGCTAAACAAAAGCAGGGATGATGTTTGACCAGAATCCAGCACTAAAAGCATTGAGCTATGCCTGCATTTAGCACATCATCGAAGTATGCTAAGTATCCTGGTAAAAAAAAAATCTGGAAAATAAAAGTTCTCAGGAAGTCCAATCAAAAGTCCACAAGAACAACTTCTTTTTATTTTTTTTTTTTAGTTGTTTTAATTATTTGTATTCCAAGTCTTATGCTTTTGAATACAATATTGAAGGATAACTATTTAAATACTGTTCACTATCTAAGGAACCAGTAAAATACTGACAATACATTTCATTTTCAGATGTTGAAAAGAGACCGTTGTCAATGGAAATATGTTTCTAGAATTAGCTAACCTGAGAGTATATTTCACATCTTAAGCTCTGAAGTCTGCTTTCAGTTGTGATATAAAATCCTTTGTCTTCAACTTTTGATGTCTCAGGATTTGACCACATGTAAGATTACCAACAATAAGAAATATTTAGGGATGTCTTAAGGGAATTACTGACTCCTCACTCGTGCAAGTCCATCTCCATCACTTGCCCTGTGGAGCAATTGTAGATGCTTCCAAAAATTCTGAGCATGTTGAAGGGGCTTCTAAAGACAGAAGGAATATCTGAATCTGCACAAGAGAGGTTTCACACAGAAGCCCATTGGTTCTAGCTACCAATGGCTACATTGAAAATGCCTGGAAGGACAGATTCCATATAAGATGTACTACAACCTTTTGTTATGGGTATTTCCAGAAAGTAGTAAAGTGAGAAGTGTTACAAGGCAACACTTAAATCTTTGCCATATTCCTTCTATGTAGCTGGTGAAGAGAGTTTGCATGTTTCCACTGGCCTGCCTGGCCTCTGCTTACCCACATGAAGACATTTTGGACTCAGAATAGTCCTCTACTGATCCACAGCAGAAAAATGAGGAAAGGAGAGAAAGAAATCAAATACGGAAACAATAACACTGTTTCAAATGAACCAAAAACCAAAAGAGTTTCTATGAGAGGATTACATGTTCTCTCTTGACTTTACGGAGCAGGACCCTGAACTCTCCACGAGTATCAGGACAAAGTGCTGCTTGTAAGTATTTTGAACTGCACAAATTTCACAAAACTTCCTTTTACCTGAAAGGTAGCTGAAGTGATCTGCAAGCCCTCCTGCATACTTTGCTGCAGCTGGTTTTGTATAGTGATTTTCTTCTCCTTTGTAACAGATGCAATAGGAAAGCTCCGAATCACCGTCTGCTCTCCCACTGAGAACCAAAGAATTGTAATATTTATGGACACTTGTTTGATCACAGAATCAGCTCTGTTTAGGTCACAATATATTCTGAGCAGACAATAATTATAACATACAAAGCAATGGGAAAATAACTGCATATAATTAATTTAACAGAAAATGCTAGAAAAGTTGATAAATCCCCAAGTATTATCTATAACCTGAAGCATTTACTTTTTCTGCTTCCTTTCTGTTTGGAAAAATATTCTCTGAGTTTTTTGTGCATTGAAAATACACCCCAAAAATATAGTTTGGAAAGCAGTCAAGAAACACTTCCAAACATAATTAATGTTCACATTGAATTAAGCACCTTATAAACAATGAAAGTTTTACACTGTCTTCTTTACAAACAACTATAAACTTTGAAAGATAAATCTATATTTTTGACAATTTAATTTGCTTAGAAATGGCAGATGTCAAGAGATGAAAAACTGCCACCTAAAACATATAAAAAGCAATGCTTAATTTATTAATAATAATTTTAAGGACATTACTAACTTATGTTTTTGTTTGTTTGTTTTTTTCATTTTACACACTTCCAAGCAGTTGAAAAAAACCCATCAAATGAAAAGAAGTAGTAGAAGTCACAAATCACAGACAGTTCATATGCTGTCTTATCTGAAGAAATCAGATTAGGCTAAATGCAAAATGAAAATAAAGTTCTGTCATATCTAGAGTAAAAACCTATAACAAAAGACCATCCCAATATGATGACCATGAAAAATTACTCTCAGAGGTAGATGCACCTTGATGCTGATATTTACATAGATGGACAGGTCAGCTCGAAGTTTTATTACTGTTGAGTTTTTCTTACCCAGCTGATCATGAGGAGTGCCTTTAAATATAATTCTGTAGGTAGTAAGGAACAAAGCTCCTTCAGCAGGAAGGATGTGAGGACCTCCAAGGAGTCCTCCTGTAGCTTCTTCTCTGCCATCAGGATCAAGTAGCACACGGAGACCTTCACAAACAAATTCTTCTCCTGGCAGTAAAGCTGGTCGTAGAATTTTGGGCTGATGAAAGTAAAATAGTGTAAGTATGATAAGGGTACCAGTGTTGTACCTCAGCCTAATTATATTTGGTGTAGAAAGATTCAAAACAAAATTGTTATGAGAGTAATTCCAAAGAAGGGAGATGGAGTTTGGACTCAACTAAGAAAAATGGGTCTCAAAAAACAGCGGGTATGCAACAGCTTGTTTATGATCAAAAATTTGGCTCTAATAGCTTTCTAAGTTCATATTTCATGATACCAAAGCCAAGCACTTTATTTATCACTTGTGGAATTTTTCTTACAATGTTCTGATGTTTCCTTCTAACATTATGAAGTGGAAAATAAAAGAAAAAAAAAAAAAGATGACTAAACTTCATGATTCTAGTACGTGTAAAGAATACAAACATGTTTCATAATGCTTGCCTTCTGTATTGGTGGAAGCCTTCTACTCTCACGATGGACAGCCTCCAAAGTCTCTATGTGCATTGCCACAATGCCTGAAAATCAGTAATATCATAAATGAAGTCTGGCATAACATGAAAGAGAAAGTTGCAATCTAATTGGAAAGCTGATATTCCAAAATTCTTAAATTTAACCATCAAGAACATAGTTAGTTGAAATTCAACATCAATTAAAGTCTACAAAAAGATCTGATCTTTATGTCCACAGAAACTGACTGCAACTAAAATGTGTATTTCTTTCATCAGAAAAAAAAACCCGAAAAATGAAAGATTATGAAGTCACATTTTCACCACAATTCTTACCTGGTATCATGCAATGAAGACCCTTGATGTGATCCTGTGTAACTCCACTCTCTGTGCAAACCTTATCAATAAATCTGGTGATGAAGCGCACAACTGCATTTGCAACATCATTGTTCTCAGAGTCCTCAAATCCACTTTCAGTGTCATAACTCTCTGCAACACTGCCTGCAATACTATGGACATTAAAAAAAAAAAAATTCTTAAATTTCCTTAAGTGGCAGTAATTTAGTCTAGATAGTTCTACCATTTGAGAGGAATCATGTTAGATTTCCACTCCCCTTAATTAATTATCTAGAAATAGTAATCTTGAAGAGAAGATACTGAAATAAACTTGTATTCAGAGTAAGTCCTGAAAATTAGTATTTTCCCCAAAAGATTGACCTATCGTGGCAGTGTACCCACCTGTTTGTGACAATACTGTTGCTTCCACTCTCCCAGTCACCAGTAGCTGATGCTCTCAATAACTTGTTCTTACTTGTATCTAGTGGTACTAACAGGTAGACCATGAGGTTAGCGAAATGTATTGCCTGACTGAAAACTGTACTTTCCTCATTCTGGACGAGCTCCTGTTGAGTTTGTTTATTAAGAGTTGGCCACAATCGCAACTGCTCCGCAGCCAGATCCATTGCTGTCTTATCGTGGTCTGCACCTACAGAATTTTTCTCCTAAAAGACATACAAATATACACACTAAGCTATGACTCAAAAACAGTGTTTAGTCAAAACAATGCTAGTCAAAGCTTTTTAAATTAAGTTGTTTACTTAAATTCTTCCATTATTTAAATTACATATTTATTTAAAAAGAAAAAGCAAGTAGTAACATGTAGTAGGGTTTAAGTAGAGTATAATTACAGCAACTTGAAGAACTGAAGGTAGCTTAATGAAATGCACAACTAGCAGAGCATGATGTGAACATTTCTAACTCAATAACATCATCTCTTTCTACATTTTTTAATGCTACATGATCTCTTAGGTTTCTTTAGAGTAGTTTAATGATTTCAATATAACTACTCTCCTTAATTTTTCTACTTAGCTCAAGTAACAAGAAACATTAATGAGATGCAGCTGATTACTTGATGCATTTGATATTCTCAAATTTTGGGGATGTTCAGGTAAGGCAAGCTTTTATAAGAACAGTTTCCAGATCTACTGAAACATTCATGCCTTTGCATGTTGGAGAGCAGATTACAGTGCAGCCTGACAGAACTAGAATTTAAAAGTCTGGCAGTTGATACAGATGACATAACACTTGGTGTTAAATTATTAAAGAACACAATACTCTACAAATGTTTTTTCTTCATACCAGGTGAAGTTCAGCTACTTTAACAGTCAAACACATGAGAGAGTTTAAGAAAAAAGTTTTAAAGAAGCAGACAATGCCCATCAGCAGACAGCCGGCTAGGGTTTGGTAACAATCTAACACTAGACACAAAAATGCTCCTGCTTTAAGCAGTTGGTGTAATAGAAATGTTGCTAGTTATCACACTCTTAGAAGTTTCTACTTCGAGGAAAAAATTACATCTTTACGTGTGGAAAAAATGATACAAAAAGTGGTGTTACATAAAAGTCATAAAGGCAACAAGGGAAAATTCAGGTGTTTGCATATTAGCAAATAAAGCATCTTTTTCTTCAGAAAATGTGTCAACAACATATTTACATCAAAGTTGACATTCTAAAAATGAAATATTTATTTTCAGAAGAGTACATGTAAATGTTTAGACATTTTCTTAATCCGCACTGATATTTTCACAGGTTTGACTGGGACATGAACTAATAATACAGCTTTTTATGCTTTGATATTTAATATATTCTCCTACCTTTTGTCTCAGATGTACTGCATGGTTGTCTTCTTTGGCTGTAAGGTAGAGGGAACGAACTTGATTTTGCACATTGCTATAAAAGGTAGTTTCCCAAAACTGCTGGTTAGTCCAGATTGGATGGTCCTGTACACACGTGTAAGCAAACTGACTAACTCCAGGTGCTAATTTCTGGTGAAAAAAAAAGTGCAAGATTGACAAAATACTCCTATTATTTTGTTTTGATTAATGTCTGTGACATTAGTATTGAAAAATTTATCAGATCAGTTGTTCACAGTGACACAAGCAGCACATCTCATCTCTTGTATTGTAATATAGGAAAGAGAAATTATCTCAACTATTGTGCCTTTGAAGAAATTAACATACAGGAGGTTTGTATATAAGCCTAATGCATGGTGATTCACAGTAGAAAAATGAGATTCTGGAGGGGAAAATAACGTGATGATAATACAGAACACAATTCTAATATATTTTCCTTATCAGTAAATTACAACATTGTAGTCCTACACCAAATAACTAAGTCTTAAAATTGTTTTATTTAGAAGTTGGAACTACAGCAATGAAGCTTCTAAGTGAGTATGGCAGCTGAGTCCTTCCAATAAGGCTGCATTTATTGCAATAGCAGAAGATCAGACAAATCATTAACTACTACAATTCATTACACAGATTCAGTTCCTGAAAGAGTACTAAGGGGAGACATTCCTGATCCAGGTGTCTGGATCCCTGCACCACTAAAGTTTCAAACAAAAGCAGAATTGTTACACTATCAATACTCAGTATGAACGCATCCTTTTTTTCAAGTTGTCTGTTTAATTAAGTGGCACTAGTCTTTCAGCAAGTTGCTTAATATTACTGACAACTATAGACAAGGAGAGGAAATTTATTTCAAGGACTCCCGACGTGAAGAATGTCATCTTATATAATATGTTCTTACTCTCCGATCAAGTCCACATAATTGAGTTGTATACTGTGCATAGCAAAGAAGCATGTAATCTGCTTCTTCCTATAGTGGAACTTAAGAATTTAGTACATTACTAGACATTAAACTTAATGACCATCACCCCTAATACACAACATATAACAAAGTGTACTCTAGAAGTAGAATTGACTTCAATGTTCATACTGTAATGCAACTCATTCTAGAGCATAAGTATTACTTCATTTCATGTTTATAATTGTACAGTTGTACCACCAGCCACTACATATGTTCCTTCTTAATAAGCCCTAGGAATACTCAGGTGGAAGGCTAGGAAATTGTTACTGAAAATTTCAGAGTCTGGTTTACAGATTTCTGGTTTTGCAATTCTTTGAACTGTGTTTTCCATGCTACGCTCTTCCAAGTACAACATGAACTGAAAGTCCTGATTGCGTGCCACTTATTCATTCCCTATCGAAGACAAGGTCCTTTGAAATGGTATGTTTGATGAAATGATTTGTAACATGCTGCTAAAATGTAGCCAATTGAAATATCTTCTTGGAATTAATCAG
Organism: Coturnix japonica; assembly: GCF_054131305.1. Classification (NCBI taxonomy): domain Eukaryota; kingdom Metazoa; phylum Chordata; class Aves; order Galliformes; family Phasianidae; genus Coturnix; species Coturnix japonica. The sequence goes on along the minus strand of NC_140667.1, from coordinate 15,790,290 downwards.
CAAAAACTGATAAATTTTATTTCATCAAGTACAATTTCACCAAAATTCCACGATAACTTCTTAAAAAAAACCCACACAACTGCCTATGTGGAAGATGCAAATCACATTAAATGGGGTTTTTGTTATTCTATACAAGCTGAAACATAAGCTGCTTGTTTAGACTAGACTCCCAAGTCTCAATTGTGATGCAGCTTTATTGTAGCTCACAGGAAATGATATCAGATGGCATAGTAATAGCTCCCAGCCTTTGAAGTAGCAGTTAAATCACAGAACAAACCGGCTCAGATAGTCTGCTACTGATCACTGTGTGGGTGAGTTAGAAAGGGGTCTCTGGCTCAGTTCCTTGCTTAAGCAGGGCCACACGGAACAGGCTGTCCAGGCCAACGTCCAGGTGGTTTTTGAAGATCTCCAGCAGTGGAGACTCCACAACCTCTCTGGGGAACCTGTGCAGTGCCCGGTCACCACCAACCTCTGCAGTAAAGAAGCTTTCCGCAGTGTTCAGAGGGAACTTCCTGTCTTACAGTTTGGTGAGGGAATCACCAAAAAGAGACTGGCTTCTCCTCTACAGGTACTTATACGCATTGATGAGACCCATCATCCCACCCTTGCAAGCCCCAAGCCTCCACATCTCCAGAATGAAAAGCCCCAGCTCTTTTAGCCCTCCCCTATATGTGAGATACTCCAGTCCCTTCATAATCTTTGTGCCCCTTCACTGGACACTCTCCAGTAGTTTCCTGTCTCTTCTTAGACTGAGGAGCCCAGAACTGAACATAGTACTCCAAGCCTGGCCTTACTGGGTCTGAAAGTTTGAATGGAAGTTTAGAGTCGTAACTGTAGGTCCATATGAAGTACTACAGAAATAAAAATGAAGCAAATGATTTCCACGTAGGTATTAATAGGACAGAAAAACTGAAAGGTTTTTAGATGCTCCTCCTTCATTCATAATTTAAAACCACTAACAGCCATTTTTAAAGGACAGAGACTTAGTTCAAGTATAGTGACATAAATCAGTACTGACAGTTAAATTCTAGACGACGTAAGAATAGTCTGTTTACAAAAGGATGAAAGAAAATCCATTAAAAAGCTAAACTGCCATAAATACTATCATGATGAGAGGGTTCTCATCACCTGCTGTAAGTGTTGAAACAAATGGCAAAACCTAGCAGTGGTCAGAGCACTAAATCAAAGCCAGCTCAGCTCTGCCAATTATTTTGGGCAAAACTGCTTTGGATTTTCACCATGTTTCCAATAATTTATTTGTGAATAAGCAGTATGAATACCAACCTCAAGAAGTACATGGCTGCTCCTAGGCAGTCAAAATCCCTGCAATAAAATATTCTTGGTACAGACAGAAGCATTCCACGAAGCTTTAAGTGTATATAAAATTCTCGACTCTAAGAGTGCTTAGTCAGCCTACTAGGTCAGAAACTACTCTAATACATCAAATGGGCCCAAATGTTTACTGTTGCACTGAAATAAATTTGCACAGGATTTCTCTGATTAAAGTAAGATAGAATTTCAGAGTTTTCCATCAAGCAATGCTAAATATGTAACATGAATCTTCACCTACCAGTCCATTGGACAGCTGAGCTATACTGATATGTACAGTTACTTTCTCCCTATTCTAATAATTTCTCCCTGAGAGGATGAACGTTGGAGGCAGCAAAAAAAAAAAAAAAAAAAAAAAAATCCCACTTACAAGGGAGGATTTAAGGACTTAAGCTTAAAAAACTTTCCAGAAGAAAGTTTAAAAAAAAAAAAAAAAAATAGTTCTGAACAGAGAAAGTCCTTTATCTAAAGCAGTCTGTGCAACAGTCAACATGAGCACTGAGGTGTAAGTTGTAATAGCACCCAGAAAATGAGTTACATTCTGCAAAGTATGCTGCCTCCTCTCAAAAGACTAAATGCACTCAAACAACAACAACAAAAGCCCACCCCTCCCAGCCACACAATACATACAAAACAAATGTTATCCATATCAAAATAATGAATTACATCCTGCAGTCTGGGAAAACACAAGGTAGATTTGGGACTTTTTACATGTGACTATATGCAACTTCCTGCCACCAGGCATTATATTTGCATTACTCCCAGAAGCAAGATAGTATCTGCTAGATGTTTTTCTCCTCTTCCTGGCACTGGATACTTCTGGTTCAGAAAATGTTACTTGCAGAGCTTCCAGAAAAACTGTGAGGTGCAGGTGCCCCAACAGCTTCTCTATGACATTACACTATTTAGATTTCCTGTTTCTGGAGGGGGAAAAAAAAAAAAAAAAGAATAGGAAAAAAAAGCATGCTTTATACAAACGATAACTCATCCACCACTAATTGCTACATCACACAAGCTTAAAGAAGAAAGCCCGTTAATTCTAAAGCAAAGGGCCAAGTTCTTCAATACAAAATTGGAAAAAGTGTTAAAAAAAAAATGAGAAGAATGAAAAACAGAACATGAATATACCTGAGACTGCTCTTTTCTCACAGGTATTCCTTAAGATTTCACCACCTGTCTCTTGAAGGAGTAAACTCAAGAGCACTGTATTTCCAGAACACTGACCTTCAGAAATAAACTCCATTTCTGTCTGCAGTTTGCATCCTGGGCTACCAATTCAGGTATTTCTTATGGGAAAAGGAAGGAAGACAGAGAAGGAGTTTGCTGATGAGTGCAAATAAAAGGTCCCTCCTCTATTCCTTCAAGAATCACTGCACTACTGTTTATTTGCTTGACTTTGAAGAGAAAGCTATTGCAACCCCTGAGAAATCACTAGCCAATCTTCTCTGTATACCAAAGGAGAGCACAGCACTCCCTATGCTGGGTAGTATTCTTCCTGGAAATCTGCAAGTATAAGTTTATAGATCATCCAGGATACAGCAAGACAGCTACTTGGAAGTGTTACTCCCCATCTTAGAGCTGTTTATGCAGACATTCAGTCAATTACCAACCACTGCATACCAAGATTGGGCACCACTTACTGCAGGCAATATGCTGCCCCTCCTCAAGATGACGTAAACAAGTTCTGCGTACAAACATACTCTATGACCCAGACTGGTATTCACATGTCTGCTGTACTCACACAGACACCTGATTCATGCCAAAGACTTCTAACAAGCCCAGAGGACCACACTACATAGACTGACCTGTAGGAGTGAGACTTATCTATATATATTAGCTTTGCATACAACACTGCACCACACCATACATATAAATGAATATCAATATCCAACATGGCACAGAAATATTGAAGCAAACATCAGTGTACATAATTATGTCTTCAAGCATGACTGAGTGCTACATGAGTAACAGTAAAAAATCCATATTTCAATTCAAAAAATGGTTTTCCCAGTTGGTAATTAAATTATATTAAATATATATAACAATATTATATTAAAATGTGGGAAAAGGTCACAAAAAGAATAAATAAGAATTATTACGCTTCCTTTTTAATTTCTGTCTTTTTATTACCTGGGAAAATAAGGACATAAAATGTTAGATGAAGCATCTTCTCCAATCCTCCAACCTCAGAAACATCAAATAAAACAATCTGCCACCTCTCCTACCTTCAGAAAGTCCCCAAACAGGACTGTATACTGATTAATGACTATTTTAAATTACGTGTGAGCAGCAAATGATTCCTTAGACTACTAATCTACTGTTTCACCATGAAAAATAAAGGAAGTACAATTCACTCATAACTCGGTGCTATCTATCACATTTGGGCACACTAAACCAGCAGAGGGCAATAGAATTCTAGAATTTTGCAAAATCAGGATGTAATTCTGGCTGCAGTTTTACTTATTGCATATGTTTTCTGGCAAAAGTTACTTCAACATCTAAATTTATATTGTCTTTAATCAGAAGCTGCCAAAGATCACATATAATTTACTATATATTACTAAAGCCATACAGAGTATTCTCAAAATAACTATATAGATGCATCAAGACAGATGCATGCTAACACCAAGGTACATGTAAACTAAATAATACACAGTAACATACTTCTTTCTCCAAAGAGGCAGCAGTAAGATTTACGAAGTTCTGTTACATAGAGATCACACAAGGTAAAACAGAATCACCTAAAAGTATGGATGTTCTGAAGGCGTAAAAAAACCCACCCAAACCAAACAAACTAAAACCAACCAACCAAATCATTTTAGAATTTCACCATTCTAAGTAAGGTAGGATTCCAGGTGAATAACATGCTGATTCATTTTCTCTGCAAACAGAGGACATATCACATTATTTTTTTTCTTAATTCTGATTTCCTAACAGAGATGACGATGACTTTGTTCTCCAAGATTCAGTTCTATGACATAAATGATAGATTTCACAAATTCACAGCTGCAATGCTGAATCAAGATCTTAAGAGTTTTTTCAAATTGTGACAGAGCTTATTGAAATTGATTTAAATTTCTCCATAGTCCTTTGGCATCTGGTGACTCAGCAGATAACGTGCATCCGTGTGACTGCTCTCATCACCCTGGGAAATCCCAAATCCTCTCACCAAAGAATCTGAATTTTTGATGTCCTGACATGAAACTTAAAGCCCATTTAACAGAGCATCTATTAATACTGAAAGGGGGGAAGAAAGTAATCAATTTTAAATCCATTTGGCCCCATCCACTTTAAAATGTTGATGAGATACCTAGCATAGAAAATTCACAACGCAACAGGCAACGTACAGAAATGTATGTGTGTTTATCTCCCTCACCACCTGTAAGCATTTGTTGTTTTCTAGAAATACAAAATACTACTATTCCAGCCATGACAAATAACTATGCCCCAATGAAACTGATCTCACTGAAACCAAGGAATTGTATTTTCATATAGGAACATATGTTTCATTCTCCTGGACACTAGTTACAGAGAACTGAAGTGGAACTTACAGATATGGAAAAAGAATGAGACTCCATTACCTCAGACTAATGTTCCCTTAAGATCAGAAGCTTTAATGGAGATTTTAATTAAACTACCAGAAATTCTTCTGTGGTGAAAATTGCAAACAAAGAAATATTTACATAAGGCTATAATAAAACCTGGAATTAACGATAATGTAAAGGGATGTGCTATGACTAACACTGTTACAGGCAAACCAAACCAGAATTCTGACTTGTTGGTAGAAAATGACTTCAAGTGCAATCAGGAACAGTTATAAATTATGTAAGGCAATGCCTGTGACAATACAATGCAAAGGCTTCTCTTTGTTCTAAGAGAAAGAGGATCAATAACAGAACTAAGCATTTACTGCAATATTTGTCTTCCCTTTTTATCTTATTTAGGGGAAGGAATGGTTTTTTCCTTTTTTTTTTTCTTTTTTTTTTTTTTTTTTCCTCCTTTTCCCCTGACCAACTACTTCCTGCCACAAACCACTGAGGAAGACAGCAAAGTTCCCTTCATATTGGTCATGATGTTGTCATTCTGGGAAAGCAAGCTTCTTCAAGAGAGCAAAGTTGAAGCAATTCAATAATTCACTTCCAAAATTCCTTACAAAGACAAACTTTAAAAAAAAAAAAGTCATGCATCACATTTTCCAGATTTTTTCACAACAAAAGTGCTGTGAACTTCAGATATGCACTACCTGTGAAGACAAAAAATCTGTTCTGCAGGCATGTATCCATACAAAAAGTAGACAAAGTAAAACACTAAGGGTCAGAGACATGTTGACATTAGTGATACTACAAAACCAGTCAAACACTGCTAACGAGAACCCCTAGACACTTGTCTTAATTTAAAAAGAATGATTGCTTTTTTCATGACTAATTGGCTGAATTACATTCTTTATATGAAAAGATCTTCTTATGAATGTAACAAGAACATTAGGCAGAGAGAGTGTTATGAAATACTGACAGAACTTTGACCACCACTGTCCCACTTTTTTCAATGATCTCACTCAAATTCATGAGCACCCACCAAGTGCCTACATTATTCTCCCTAAAAATTCAGTCAAACACTTCTTTTGTGTCACATCCATAAACTAATAGTGCTCTACACAGTTGTCTGGCTTCAAGTATTAATACTTATTCAAATTTGTATCATAAACTTTTAAGGACTGGGATCATTATCAAGACAAGTTGTTGTGGTCCACAATTAGGGCTCCTGGATTTTCCGGCAATGCAAATAATGCCAACATAGACATTTGATAATATTGTAAAACAGTCCTTATTCAATATTCAGCCTGTCAGCTTGATTATGTGCAAGATAACTAATATCTCTGAATGAAGACTCATTACCATTGTCTCTCCTTATAAGCCATATATATTGGTATAAGGGGTTGAAATGTTGTAATGTCTGCCCATATGAAGAAGCTCTGTTAATAAGACAGCTTTTACTTTTGGATTTTGCTGTTAATATATAATTCTTTTAAAACTTACATCTTCGTTAGAAATACTGCAGAAAAAGATTTCTTCTCTCCCACATGATTAATTACACTACTGTCTGCATACATTTTCTTCTCTTTCTATTTCTTCCATACCATCTACTATATCATAGAGGTACATTCTTGCTGTTTTTAAGCATGAGACTTAAAACATATTTTCATTTAAGTAATCACCAATAGAAATTCTGAGAATTGATTAAAAAAGAGTAAGAACTCTACTAAAAATGATGTTATTTAATACAGTTTCAGTCATGAAAAAATTCACATGGACTGATACCATCAGAACTGGCAGAATACAGATAGAAGAGGAAAATTAATGGAAGATGACAGAATTTCTTGCCAGAATAATAAAGGAGATCTTTCAAGACAGGAGTTTCCTAAACTAATGCCAATACAATTCAAGAGCAGAGAATGCTAAAGTCAAAGAAGTTTCATCCCCAGCACAGAGTAAGATATAAACAATTAGAAGGAAAAACAGCAGTTAGAAGTAAGGATGAAAATCTATCAGTACTGAAAGCTAACACCCCACAGAAATTTATTTATTTCTTTATGGTTAACCATGTAGTTGGGTAAATACTCCCCTGATTCCAGCTGATACCAACTGTAAGATTTGCCTGGTAAAGATGCAAAAATGGAACTGATTCCCACATCAGCCTTTCATCATGCAGTTTCTCTGAATTTGTTGCTGATGCTGAACAAGAGAGAAAACATTTCCAATTAAGATACCTCTATTGCATAGTTAACTTGGAACTGGGTGTCTCTTGGAAAGAGTTTGATGGCAAAATACACAATATGATAAACCATTCTGAAGTTCTCTAGTACTGCCTATTCCATCTTCAGAATGCCCTCATCCTCACAACTGGTAGACTTCCTAGAAGTAATTCTATCAATTCTACTTTCTTCTCTATAGATATAGGTGTATGGAGTACAAATGATAAACGGGCAGACATGCCCATGAACATTTAAGCCAAAGCCTGCAGATCTCCCTGGGGCACGTTCCACACAGTGTTCCTCTAATGTTTCACTGTATGCTACAGAAGAAGAGAGAAAGGAGTGCATGCCAAACAAACATGGACCATCTGTACCCCAAAAATGCATGGAAAAATTCATGTATAAGAACATTTTATTTATATTGTTTCAATTTTAAACAAAATTCCAACAGTATTACTAACAGTAAACTAAAACCTTTCTCTAACGGAGAAGAAAAAGATGTTTGTTTTTGTGACATTAACAGTGCACATTTAAAAGTCCACTGTCACTGATGAGTCACATTTTGCTCACGTCTAATATTTAAAATGTTTTTTAAAAGCATTGTGACCATTTTTTTTCTAGAAAAATTCAAGCTTTCTACTGACCAAAAATAACTAACAGTACTGATTTTTTGTCTATTTAACCTTGTCAGGTGTGAGTTGGACTACTTCTGTGATCAAATCCTATCTGATCAAGTTTTACTACAGGCCAATCTCTAGACTTCAAGAGTGGAAATCCTGAAACTTCAGCAGACATCCCAAGAGTTGACAGGATACTGCACACAGCATAACATTTCTTGTTATTTTAATAGGATACATGTAGAAACACCCCAAAACAAGCTCCATGTAAGCAAAGACATCAGGATATAGACAAAACCTGATACATGACACAAGCACCTTCCTTACTTTATATATTTTATACTTTATATATAATTATATTTCATTCTTTATTATATATTTTTACTGTTTTCCTGAGAATATTTTAAAATACCTGAAGGCTACAGCTTTTGCTACTTCATCAGACTCTTCTAGAACCTTAAAGTATCATCTCTAGGAATATATTTCCCTTTCTGCTAAGTTTCTTGGTTTCATTTGCTGGACTCACAAGAAAACACATCTTTCTTATCATTTATGCCTCTCAAACAGTTGGTGTTTGCACTGTGTGCACCCATGTGAGTAAACCTATTTAGGAAGAACAAGTAATTGTTTCATTGGTGCTTCCTTTCATATCAGGTAACAAAATTAATGCTTATCCTGAAACTTCAGCATTCTGATGCACAACAGTCCTCAAACAACTTCTTGTGACACCGTGGAACTTCTTTTCATTATTTAATTTCAAGTAACAGGAACTACATTAACAATTAAATGTTGTAACGAAACGCCATCATAATTTCCCATAATAATTCATAATAATAACAAATAGAAATGATAGTGTAACTATTTAATTGATATAATTCTACAGCGTTCCTAGATTTGTTAGAGGCTTTCTTAATGCTAACTTTAATTGGAATCCAGTTGAGCTGTAACATCAACAAAACACAAAAAAAACCAATACTACTAGATTCTCAATTCCTATTTATCCCTGGCTACCAAGAACACTGTGTATTTTCAATGTGGCCATATGAAATAATATTTAATATGCTTCTGGCACTAAACATGGTGTTCTGATAACAAGAACATCAGTAAAAACAAGTGCATACTTCCAAGCACTACTTCACAATTTTTGGAAAGGATAAAAATAATTGCACTTATAACAGAAGCAAGACATTTCTGCATACTGAAGCAGCAGTATTGTAAAACATGTACTTTGCCTACAGAAACATGGACTACAGCTTGAAGCATGCAGGCACTAATATATATGTATAAACAACACTATGTATCCTAATTTAATGAAATAGACAAGCAATTTATTAGAAAAAGCCATGGCATAGTTTGACAACACATATGTACCAGCTTTGCCAGAAAGTTCTTTTAATAAAAAACAATTCATTCCCCTCAAGTGACTTGAATTTCAGTTTGTACCTTCCTTTGGATTTATCACAGACAGAACAGCAATATGCCTTGTTAAGTTGCAAACCTTTACCAGTCTAAGATTTCTGTTAAAAAAAAACCACCCAGCAAACAGAAGATTATAAACTGTTAACCAATATGTTGGAAAGCAGTAAGGCCAAGGGAGAAAAGATGCAGCAGGATTTGAGAGGATTTATTCCCAAAACAGGGAAAGAGGAACATTAGTTTCATTTTATTGTAGAGTGAGAATCCGTCCAGAAGATTATAAAGGGAAATTTGAAGGCAGTTAAAGAATGTTACTCAATTTTCTTAATTTAAGAATATTCATACTAGATCTTTGTTCCTATGCAGCTTCACCTCAGGTATAACATATACTCAGGGATGAAGTACTGAAGATCTCTGGAGAAACTGAAAAATGCTTCAAAAAGTTTCTCTTTGACTCAAATTCCAAATAAAGCATGTAAACTGCTAATTATAACTAGTCACTATAAAGTTTGTCTACAGATCCTATGCTCTGAAAAACACATCAGTTTGTGTTTATTATGAATAACTTTGTTTTATACCAAAATAAGTACTTTTGCCAGACAATTGTATCTAATGGGACATACCAAAGGGGACCATCACTGAACCTGAGGATTAGATCTGGGAAAAACAAAATTCTTTTTCTATTATGCATTAACAGCTGGCTTTTGCAAGCAACAGTCAGGTTACTTTATTTCTTCAGTTCAGGTCTGGAGCATTAAGAAATCATCATGCTACTTACATCCAGGGTCTCACAACTTCTGAAAGCACGATTTCAGTTAAATAGTATAGATATACAAAAATAGAACTATTTCATTACACAGAAGATTTCAGTGAACTTTTTGTGGGAGAAACTGTGCAAGATCTCAGTCCTTCTATTGAAACAACAGAAATTATTCTATATTCAATGCAGCTTGCCTTCTCCTTGATTATGAGATTAAAACTTGACTAATCTTACTTCAGCACTCATGATACTAAGCATGCACCTCTCATTTTTACTTTCTTCCATTTAACAACGTACACAAAACCAAAAAACAGAAGCACTTTTTAATGAAGTTACTAAGAACTTACCCTATAGAAAGCAGTTGTCAGGGGTAGCAAGGCTGCAGCAACACTGTATTCTTCTGACGATGAGCAATCCTTCAAGAGAAACATATGAAGAAAATAAGCAAGACATTTTCAATTTGATGTGCAGCATAATTTCATTTCAGCCTTATGTGGTCCCTCTATCTTTCTTAGATGCAATGTATATTTTAACCACTTCATATAATGTAGGACAAACATAGATGACTGGTTGTGTATACACATACATATTGTGCCTCGATTTCTTCTAGATGGCTATTGCCAAGATTTTTCAAATTTAGGGAATTTATTAGCAGTATTCTCCATTCTATGCCTGAAATACAAGCTCACCACCAAGATTTACATATAAACATATTATTCATTTAGGAAACAATAAAAACGTAGCTTGCTTCTACTCTGGTCCACAGAAAATCTGTACATTTTGTAAAACAGAAGTGATGTGATGACCAAAGAATGCACTTCCAAAAAGTTTATATGAAGAAAGGAACATTTAATTAATTTGAAATAATCACCTCTTCAGAAGCTTGGCATTATATGAACTTTAAAAGAAGATGAAAACCCACTCTCATCACAATCTCAGAATGCCTCATTCAACAGCCAAATGTGTCATTCGTGCCTCTCTAGGCTGAACATGGTTTGCCAAAGTAAATCAGCTAATACTTGCACTGATAAAAATAGTGATTTTATTACGGAAGTCTTTTAAGAAACTAGATTTGGAATGTAATCTAATATTTTGAAAAACAAACTACTTGATTTTTTAAGATTTTAAAAACAGAACAAAAATATTCAGTAAGTTAAAAAAAATATACTACAACTTCTTTTTTTTTTTCTTTACTAGATTTATTTTTAATTAGCTCTTTTTGCGAACTCTGAGAAACACAGCAACACAGACACTTCTAGACAAATGTAGCACCACTGTGCCCCTGATGATGAATGGGAAAACAACATTTTCATTTGAACATCTCACGTCAATATTTTTAATACTCCTTCCTGCAGTGGGTACCCTTCAACACAAATCACTCTTCTATTAATTCTATGTAACATCTGATAAAATTACAAAATTGAAATATCACACGTGTTCCCCTGCCAGAGTTTTCATTTATGCCTTCATTTCATGCATTCCCTCTTGGTGTTTTTAAAAAGAAAAACCTGGCTACTGTGATAACAGAAATATAAAGTACATGTTACAGGAACAATCATAAGTGGTTGGCAACCCTGCACGTAGCAGGGGGGTTGAAGCTTGATGATCACTGTGGTCCTTTTCAACCCAGGCCATTCCATGATTCCATGATCATTAGGATGATGGTTCTAGTCCCCTCAGTGTTTCTTTTCAAAAGGCTGGTGAGTGATCATGGAATGAAGGTTTAAAACAGTAGATCAAAAAGCTCACAATTAGACTGTTCTTCTCATTACTTTAGCAGCCCATTTCATTCTTTCCAGTAATACATACTTCATCTTCTGTTGATAAAGCTAAACAAAGTACGACTGGTCTTACACAAATACAGTAGCAGTCAGAATATTACTCACATACCTGTTTTGAAAAGGCATACAATAGATTCATAGTTGAGGAGCTTTATTTCTGTACAGTCATTGAAGGCTTTAACTTGTCTAACTCAGTATGAATGGATATGTGCTAACCATGCATGGAAAACAAATGGTGTGCAACTGTTCAGACTTTATAACTCATTCCAACCCGATAGAGGAAAACAGTAAGTAAAGCAGACGGTGAGAAATTCGATGTATGTTTTAACAGTGCCTGTCAGTATTCCGACATGTATGTAAATACTCCAAATTTGTTCACAGACTCTTTTTAATTAGATGTCCAAACAGCAACGATGAAGGACATAGCTGCAGCTGCACTTCATTCTCAACTATTGCATTATTCTCTATTGCTAAAGATAGGCCCAAACCCCACATGGAACCTGTAGGTTAACATAAAGATATGTAAAAATCAGAATGAAAATGCCAAATTTTAAAATCAGACTTTACAACATTCAAAAATACTTCAAATTTTTTAAGGAAATACATTACCTTACTTCTGTAAGTGCTCTTTCCTAACCAGTTACCAAACAATCCATCCTGATTGTTTCAAGATATCAACTTAATCCTTCAGCTCAAATTATTTGTAAGAGTTTTGGCTTTTACCCAAAATACACATAAAAATATTTTTATTAAAACTGGGCAATGCATCTTCACCTAGAGAGCATCCAATATTCCAAGAGCTAACATATGTCTCCAAGTTATATATCACCATCACATAAACAACATCGTGTATTATTTTTCCATTCCTTCTTGCAAGTATGAAATTCTCCACATACTCCGTGTCAGCAGTACCCCCTGGACTTGTAATATGGAGGTATGATCTACATATATTTTCCTCTGTAGCATGTGACAAAACCTGCAATATGATCTCAGTTTGGAACCAAGTACAATACTGCTGTTTTGAGAATAGCAAAATTAACCAACTATTTATCTTCCTTCTAGTAGCATGACAGAACACAACAGCTAACAGAGCAGCTATAGCAAAATTGTAGCCTCTCAATTTACATGCAAACCAAAGTACTGGAAACGTCATATAAGTATTGTATTTAACAAATCTTGGCTCGTGGAAAAAAGAAACACAGCTGCTTTACATATAACAATGTCTACCAATCATGAAAAATATCTCTTACAGAAGTATGCACATCAAATATAAAAATAATTAGAGCTGTTTTCTTACACTACAACACAATAACATTGAAACACAAAGGGTAGTAGATGGAGAGGAAACCACAACTGTAATGATCTACAGCAACCTGATTACACTGAAAACCTAGGACCCAATTCTGCTTTACATTCAACAGTGCTATAAATGGAATAATCCACAAGCCTATCGCATGAATTGAACATGCAGTGAATGCCTTCAAGCTAATAAGCTACACATGGCAGCCCTTGAGCACGTGTGGGGCTTTCTGCCAGTACAGTCTGGTGTATGTACGCTTCATTAAAATACCAAAAGGAACCATCACTACTGCACTGCGATTCCTAAGAAGTACTGGAACTGGATGCTGCCCATCTTCATGAAGACCATTCATCACAATACAAAACTATGCTCACAAACAATCAAGAAAAAAGCCAGAAATGTTAGAACATTAGTTTAAACGTGCTAAGAGAAGACTTGCTAACTTAGCATGGATAAGGTCATAAACTATGCGCACAGTAAGAACATGAGCTAAAAATTACAGGTGAAATGTGTTTCAAATTCCCAGATGATCTCACTGGTACTTGAATTTAATTTTTGTTGTCATTAATGTACTATGAATGTCGATTTTTACTGAATCCTAAACTTTTTAATACTTTTCATCTAAATTAGTAAAGAATTCAGTAGTCTAATTCAGAAAAAAATTCTCCATTAGAGGAGTAGGGATTCACCATGTAGAACTCCAACTGAATTCAAAATTACAACTTGACTTTAATGAGCGGATTTTATATAAATCATTCATTTTCATTGCATGAACTGAATAACTTATGCATCTATATGTAAATGCAGTATTTATGCAATCAAACTGCAAAAAGTGGTGGATGTTATCAAAACCAAACATAAGACCCATCCAAACATACCAAACAATGAAATTAAAGACATTTGAGCACCTCAGAAATACCCGCAGGGCTGTTACAAATGTAATCTTCCAGCATCTCTTCCTTTCCTTAATAGAAAAAAGCAAGACTTCCATTCAGATGCAGGATATTGCCAAGTCTCATTCTGATTTGAAAGAAGCACCTAAAATACCACAGGATTTCAGAAGGAACACCTATTCCATGTTCATCAATGTTATGACCAACATTCCTTATATTCAGCCTCAGCAGAGTTAAAAATCCAAGTAAACAAACTACCAGTTTTACATTGTACTGATTACATCTAATGTAATTATTCATTGACTTGAATGAAAACAGACAAAAAAATAGTTGCGTTTGGAACGGGCATTAATTTTAGATGCATTTAAACTGCAAGATTTAACTCTACGGCCAAATTCATCCTCTGGAGCAATACTCAAAATAGAACTTGCTGAAATAAATACAAGTACAACATCAATTAATTACATTACTTAATACATTACAGCTTATAATTTTCTTCAAAAGAAACTCTGGAATCTGATTTTTTTTTTTTTTTCTGACATTTTGGATAGAATTTTCTTACTGAAAGAAGCAAATGGTCTTTTCAGTGAAAGTTAGCATGCAGTTGCTTTCTGGCATTGCTATGCACTTTGCCCAGTAAGATTAGCAGCACTGCTAACCACTGCTTCTTTATAATGGGATCAAAAGTTCTTATTTTCCTCATTACCAAAGATTAAATCCAACTTTACTGAAGTTTTTTTAAACTAGATACAATTCTTCTGGGACTTGAGAGACAGTATATGAAGACATACTTCGAAGACCCATATAGCTCATTACTTGTAGACTAATCCATTAACAGAACCATGAGACTATGCAGGAAACATGGAAGATGCTGTCATACAGTAATAGTTACTGAGTATTTAATTCTCATTACTTTCAGAGCTTCACATTTTCACAGATCACAGAACCCCAGACTGGCCTGGGTTGGAAGGGACATCAAGGACCATGAATCTTCAGCCCCCTACTACAGGCAGGGTCACCAACTTCTACATTAAATACTAGACCAGGCTGCCCAGGACCTTTCTTCATAAATGACCACAGCACATTTTACATTTGTTACTCATTACTTCAAGTTTTTAATTTAACTTTTGTTCTATTTATGTACTGTTGCAGTAATTCTTGATAGATAAAAACAAAAGCTTTAAGCTCTTACTACCTCTTGTTTCCAGTTTAACATTAACTACAGTCATGCTATGAGCTTTTGAAAAGCAACTTCTCAGATTGCTACTTGGTGACTGTCTGACAGCAAAGGAAGCCCATAGTGGAAAGACTTTACCTGTGATTTATGCCAGATATAAAACTTCACTTTCTATAGCCATTACAAGACAGTGAGATTGCTGTATATTAATACAAGTGCCAAAGGTGATGACAAAGGAATAGCACCCAACCCAGAAGAATCCTCACCAATTTGTTTAGACAGTGTGGCCATCCTGCCTGATCATGGGCCTTCATTAGAACCACTTCATTAAGAAATGAATCAGATGAAAGAAATCAGATGTCAGCAGTAAGATGCTAAATGTTGCAAACCTGCCTTTCAGGGCAGCAGGAGATCCCATTCCATATTGGAAGGATTTTATTTCATCGAGCACTTCGTATTTGGCTTTACCTGACCCTCAATTCTCATAGGTTTGTCTACCTTTATAACATATAAAAGACAGAATTTAATTGATGCAATTCAGATGGAATCACACAAGCATATCATTTTCACTGATTTTCTAAATGTTTCCTTTTGCTTTATTTTTTGTATTCAGAAGTTAACAATCAGAATATTTTCTCCATGCAACTGCATCACACTTCTGATCTCCCAGCAAGCCAACACAGGCAATGACACTTCAGTCAAAGAGTTTTTCTCTCCATGCCTCCACCCCTTTTTCTTTCTCAACAAATACATTTCTGTCTAGGATTCAGACTAGTAGTTTCCTCTTTCTTGCAACAAATTATGTTCAGGAAATCAGGAACCTCAGTTTTTATGTGCATAAATTACACATTCTTCACTGAATTTCTACTGTACCCCAAAAGAATAAAAAAGCACTACTAAAAAAGCACTACTTTTTTTCTTCTCCTTTTTTTTTTTAAGATACTGATAAACACAAGAATGCCATCCCTTGCGTCTAAGCACATCTGAGTTTCTTTAACAGAAATGCCATGCATGTTTCTGAATACTGTCATGAGGCCCATGGCAATAAAGTTCAACATACTCAGGCTGTAATCTTCTCCCAAGGAAATGGTTGGGATGCCAAGATGCCTTTTGACTTTTATTTCACAGCAGGGCTTCATTCACAGTGACTCTGTCCAAACCTTAAACTACACCAGCTGTGATAAAAGGTCCTGCATAGTAATTTGTAAAAAGTATTTGACAAATAACACTCAAGCGATACAATGCGTTATTATTCATGATTGAACAGTGATCAATATCATTAGCTATTCAGTTTGAAAGGGGTGATTAATTCACAATACACATACAGACTGCAGAGTATGCCTAATGTCCCAGTAGACTGCAAAACATACTACTGGTTACTTTATAAGGCACTTCACAGACGGCCTGGTTAACTGAGTTAGTTAACAAAAACATATATATATATATATAATACTATTAAAATAGGTGCAATATCCCTATGTAGTCCAATTATCACTTAGCAAATTGGTTCATAAGCACAAACTACACATACCTATGCATTCTAGCATCCATTTGGAGCACAGCAGCATCTCTAATAACTCATTCGCAAAGTCACAAACTTTCAAGTATGTACGTATGTTCACATTCCTTAATTCTAATCTTTGTTAAGTTTCACGGGATTTTCTAATTTTAAAACTTGCAATAAAAAAGTGTCAGACATCATTAGTGCACGTTATATATGAGCTTTTAATTATGAATTAACACCTTTTCAGTATTAGATTTCTATGGTTATAAACAGTGATTCAATGAGAAATCACCTTTTCATTTTGGGAAATACTGTTTGGATGGAAGAGGAATCTTATAGCCACTTTATGAAATGCAAAGAGACGACAGTCATCTAAAACAATGGATCTACCAGAAGACTCTATACTGGACTATCTCATCTTAGGGAGCAAGTCCTCATATAAGGCCTTTTCGGATACAGGAGAAACAAGAAACTGAGGACAGAAAGCACGTGCTGACAGGGGGAAACATCAGATCAACATCTTTGTTGATCTGATCGACGTCTTTGATAAAATAACAAGTCCTGCAACTGAGTGGTGCACAGTATGCAGCTGTGACTTTAGCAGGGCAGTTGATGCAGGCTCCCTTGGTATAGTAGCCATGCTGAGGAGAGATGTTTCACATGGGTGAGTGGATAAATGACCGGATTGTCACTGAAAAGACAGTGACCAATGGTTTAAAGATAAATAGGAAATCTAGTTATGAGTCACGTTTTCAGGGGTTGATATTGTAGCAAATAATGTCTAATGTTTCCATTAACAAAGTGGAAAATTGCATAAAACATATCTTAATTAAGTTTACCAATGACACCAAATTTGAGGAAGCAATAAATTGCTGAATGGGAAGACTGCTACCAACTGGCATCACATGCTGCTGGAGAATGGGACTATCAAGAACATACCAAGTTCAAAGACAAGTGCAAAGTCCTGAGCATGGGATGTGCTGACTCCATGAAAAAGTATAGGAATCATGTGCTGTGCTAAACCTGTCAAAGTAAGATCATGCTCTAAAATTCAGAAAAAGGTGCAAATTATCTTCCTTTATTGCTGCAGACTCTTCAGAGCATAGAAAGTTCCAAGAAATAGGCAAACTAGATAATACTGAAGCTGAATTGAACAGATGTTCAAAATGAGAGGAGATGCAAATATTATGAAGTACCTTGACATTGGGAAAGAAAAACATTATAAGAAAATCAACTGGCAGAAGAAGTTAATGGACTTACAATACTGAATTTCTTAAAGAAATATATGAGATAAAGAGTAGAAAGTTGGAAACAACAGGGAAGACTTAGGGAAGAAAGGAAGGGGAAGAATATCTATCTAGTACTAAGTCAAAATCAGTAAAAATTTTTGTATTATTTAAAAATACACTCATAGAAGGGGCAGAAGAACAAAACAATTAGAGAGTTTAAGGATTTTGTCCATGGGAAGGGAACTGCCAGCAGAGTGCACAACTGAAAATCACCCAGAATACCTAAGTAAATACATAAAGGGAAATAATTATGTACAACAGGAAAAAATCATCAGAGAAAGCTGATGGCAATTTTATATATATATATATGTGTGTGTGTGTGTATATGTACATGTACGTATACACACATATAACCATATCGTTAAGCACACAAACATATGCACATCCCAACTGCATCTGGAGGTTTTTGGCAGGTGCTTCAGGGAATACACGTACATGTCTGTCATGCTTTTCCCACAAACTGCGAGAAGTGGAGTTGCTTTTTGAGGTGTATTTGTATTTGACATCTTCTTGCTGGACAGCTTCAGCTTTTCTACACCAACCTTGATAGTACTGAGACACTTTGCTATGGTTTTGGCAGAGATATCAGTCTATATACAGCTGCACCAAAGGACAACAAGAATGACAATGACCAGCTGCTTCTGGAAGAAGTTTTTTTGGATCAGCTTCATTGGTGCAGCTCCATTTCTGATTCGCAAAACAAGTGTCAGCTGCTGGAAGCAGATTTTTTTTGTCGTAATTCTGCCTCTTACAAGGCTGTGAATCTTCAGAAAGTCCGTAAGGTCCTAAGCCCATGCTTAGGCACAAATGACTTTTCCTTAGTTGCACCAGTGAATTTGATGAAACCTAAACTGTTTGCTGCCAACACTGCAGCCAGACCTCTTGGCTCCTTAAAAGAATACAGTGTAAGTCTTTTGTTGCGTTTAAGAAAGTAGCTGCAGTTTTAACAACTTTAATAAAAATTACTGTAGAAGTTGTTTAATTCAAAACTCAAACTTCAGGCAAAAAAGAAACCAACAACAAATTCATGGTTATATAACCCTAGTCACTAAAAGTTGTTTAAATGGCTCACATACAAGAATAACTAAAGCAAATCTGGGAAACTAAAGGACATGTGTAGGGCATGGTAGTGAAGCATGTTGCTGAGCAATGTCCATCTTGATTAAGACATCAAATCTGCGTGAGCAAGGAAGAATGTTCTTGAAAAGCTTGGAAAGCTCAAGAGATTCAGACATTTTAAGAGCTGCTTGATTTAGTACAGTGCTGCTTCTTTTAAGATAACATTCGTCAGTGAAATACACGCATTCTAATAGAAGTATTTAAGCTACAGGAAATCCTAGGAGAATATAGATGTTTCATTTAATTTATTGTGAAGTGCTTTAAGTGTACAGGTTGTACTTTCCACTGCACGTGCAGCAGCTTCCTTCATATGGATACAGGCTTTATTTGAAATCTTACGCTTCTGTGGTTCAATATAACAAGTATGGTAAGTGGGATTAGTGTTTCTATGAAATTTTTATTAAAATTTAGTTCCTTTAATGTTAATAAAGTGTTTTTCTATGAATATAAATCAAAACAAGGGTGAGGCATTTCTTGTAGGAGAGAAATAAAAACAATGGAATAAACCGTACAACAATTTTGAACTGGCAATTGTGGACGTAATTTCCAGTATTAAAATTTCTTACACTAATAATACTTCTCTCTGGGATTTTCAAATGGCAGCATGAAATCCAAAGTTTAGAATGCTGTGAAGTCCCCCACTTTGGTTGCAGAAGTGAAAAAGCAAGCTCCCAAAATATACTGGTTTGCACACCTAGATGAAATGACATCTTGGATGTTCTCAAAACAAATTCCTGCTCTTTTTTTTTTTTTCCCCCTAGAAAGAGTTCTGTAGTGCAAACACAGAAAGAAGAAGTAATCCCTGAGCTTGCTGCATAGACCAAAGAAGCAGAAGCGTGGTAGGGAAACATCAGTGTAGCCCAGCCTTTCAGTAATACTGTTTGTCTGATACAAACTATATGAAATCTTGGCATGATCCTTTTCTTTCCCTGTTCTGCAGCCTTCCAAAATCATTTCTAGCAAAGGTATCCAGCTAACTAATCACAGAGAACGTCTTCGTAAGCTTTTGAGTTGCCAACTATTTATTTATTGTCTTATTCCTGACAGATCATCTCCTGGGCTATTTTATCTTCCTTCCTGAAGGGTTTATTCCAAATGCTTTTCTGTTTTATTCCTATCCTCTTGAAAGTACAGGGGGGGGAAATGTATACAGGGAAAGGGGAATTCTGCTATGAAAGCAAATAGAAGGCAATGAAATCTCGGGAACCATCATGAACCAATTAAAGGTCAACCAGGGGATCAGGCCCAGTCAGCATGGGTTTATGAATGGAAGATCCTGTCTGACAAACCCGATTTCATTCTATGACAAGGTGACCTGCTTGGTGGATAAGCGTAAGGCTGTCACTGTGGTCTACCTGGACTTCAGTAAGGCCTTTGACACTGTCCCCCATAACATTCTTGTGGAGAAGCTGGCTGCCCATGGTCTGGATGTGCATACGCTCCACTGAGTGAAGCACTGGCTGGATGGCCAAGCCCAAAGAGTTGTGCTCAATGGAGGTGAATCCAGTTGGTGGCGGGTCACCAGCAGTGTCCCCCAGGGCTCAGTGCTGGGGCTGCTTCTGTTTAGCACCTTCATTGATGATCTTGAGTGAGTGCACCCTCAGTAAATTTGCAGATGACACCAAACTGGGAGGGACTGTTGATCTGTCAGAGGGAGAAGTGCACTACAGAGGGACCTGGATAGACTAGATCGATGGGCCAAGGTCAATGGCCAAGTGTCGGTTCCTGCATTTTTGTCACAACAACTGCAGGCAATCCTACAGGCCTGGTGTGGCTGGACACAGGAGGTGTGGCTGGAAAGCTGCCTGATGGAAAGGGACAGCATAACATGGCAATTGCAGCAGTATCTCTGGATCCACCTCAATAAGGGCATGATAACTAAACAGAATACATTTTCACCATTGTCTTCAAAGTATACAACTCTTTTGACTGACTTTACACATGACAGCCAAGTGTCTGCCAAAATTTATCACCTCTGCAGCAAAAACACGGAGGTGCTGCTCACCTTACTCAAATGAAAATCTCTAGAAAATACCTTATTATTAAATGTCGGATGCAGATCATTTTGAGCAAGTTAAATACAGAAATACCCTATGTGCTGAATTTTTAGTTTGTCGGTATCCCTTCAACCAACACAATTCTTTTCAGCAGACAACAATAACATGGGCTACGCCACCTTATAGCAGAAAATAACTAATAACAAGATCAAATGAGCGGAAGCTTTTATCAATACCTAAAATAATATGATTATTTCATTTGGGTGCATAAACACTGTTAGAAATACATCTATATTTAAAGATATAGAATGCCTGATTTTGGAAGGGTCCAGTGCGGGGCCACAAAGATGATGAAGGGGCTGGGGCACCTCACATGTGAGGGAGGGCTGAGAGAGCTGGGGCTGTTCAGACTGGAGAAGAGGAAGCTCAGGGTGTGTGGAAGGAGGAAGCAGGGTTGGAACAGCTAAAGTATTAGGAAAAGCATATCACCTGTCATCTTTTGCTAGCATACCAATAATCATTAAGTAAAACTACAGAGTAATACCATAATACTGAAAATCACTAGATGATTATTGCAGAACCTTACAGTATTGCAAACATTTCTGTAAAGCAGATACGTCTCATACGTAAACAGCGACTCAAAACAAGTATTGAAGAAATGTTAAATTAACGTAAAGTGCAGAAAGTTACAGAACAGCAGGCTTCTAGCTTATGTTCTTCTGATGCAGTGATTTCCTAAACATAGTCAACAAAGATACAACTATTTTGTAATAACAATTAGAAATTTAGTTGGCAGTCATGAGAAAAAATAAGTTGGAGAAATCACTATGGAGTGATGATAAAATAAATACAAGAGTTTTAATATTAGTTTTTAAATGGCTGCCAAATGGTGAACATTAAACGAAGTAAGAATACATAACACCTGAGGTGTGAAGAAAAGTAAGTTGCTGCACATATAGAAAGTGAGTCCTGGCTCCTCAGATCATCAAAGCAAAGCTCAGAAATGTACACCCTCAAAATGCTTCCTTGCACTTGCCTGGGAAACTGAAAACACACCAATCCCCTGTACTTCAACCCCACTAAGTGGGAGAACTTACCTGGTACCTTGATTTCACACACAGAACATCAACATCCTCAGCTGCAGGTTAGTCCTGATGACATTTTCATGTCCCTTCTAACCTGAGCTATCCTAGAATTCTACAATAATTCTACAATAAATATGAGAAAGTAAACAACAAAGACAAAGGCAAAAAACAAACAACAGAGGTACTCTCATGCTGAAACAAATGGTAGAGAAAAAGAAGTAGGACATGAAGAAAGGTATACAGAACAAGCTTCTACAGGCATCTATCTCTTCCTGAACTCAAAACTGCCAACCAAACTTCATTTTTACTTAATTATTTCAGTTTTCATTTCTAAATAATTACATATTCATACAAAACTCTGACAGAGTCAAGTTTTCACAGTGGTATGGTACAGGCAGGTTTAGCAGCTCATATAAATTGCATAATCAAGTGTTGTATAGAGTCTTCCCAGTAAGTTTTGGAAAGGTTTCTCTCTGGAAAATTTTTACTGGAGAATTTTGAGCATATTTAGGTTATGACTTAAAACGACTTCATCGGAAACTAATTTGTTCATGATTACTTTCTTATTAGGCTGTTGCCTGAGTAGCCAATGACATTTCATTACTACCATGGAGAATACAGGCTCCACCAGAATTTCAGCTACCCCCAAGGACCTCTGAGGTCAATCTCTTATTGACAAGAAAGCTAAGAAACATACTTACTCATTCTATTTATTCTTTTTTTTTTTTTTTCAAATCTTGAAAATCAGGTAAGAATAGATGTAGGATTTTTAAGCAGTTTGTTGTAGTTTGGTTGGTTATTTTTTGTAAAATACAGAAGAGTCCCTTTACCAAGAAGTAACTGGGAGCATGTGATTCTCCCTCCCTACGATACTCACTCCCTCTTTATGCAAGCATCCTTACTTCTCCTGATGCTCCCTTAAATGTATATTATCCATAAGTGAAGCAAAAAGTTTTAAAACTGTTGTGAAAGAAACATACACCTAGAAAACATGTTTACTTAGGTACATTTACTGAATTTGATTTACTTTAATCTGACATAGCAAAAAGCACCCCCCCCAAAAAAAAAAAAAAAAAATCAGAACTGTCGCCTCAAAAAAAAATAAAAATAATCACACTATTTAGAAGTATTAATGGAGAATGATAAAAGCCTGAATGGATAACGACATCCGACATCAGAAAAGTTTGTTTCTGTACCCAGACGTTTTCTGCGTGCCTCACTATTTTTCCCAAGCTCTTGTGGAAAACCACACTGAAGAACAGGCAGTTCTCCCAGAGTTTCCAAAGTGACCTCAAAATATATGAATTTCAAATAGGCCACTGAAATTGAATTTTTGAATAATCAGAATACTCATTTATTTTAGTACACCTGTTCTTACCTGAAAGCAAAGGATACCCCCAGATGTAAAGCAAAGAATGAATACTACCAAGGGCACCATGATTAGACTTCAGGTAGGATCTTCCATGTTTCCATAAGGCAAGCTTTCACGAGCAGCCAATTATGTTTTCCTTGACTGATTTTAAGTGAATCAATTCTTATGCCTATTGTTTTTACATGTAAATTTTGCCTTCATTGTGGTACTAGAAGTTACACAAGATCAGTAAAATTCATATCTTTGCATTATACCAAATTATCCTCAAGCAATTCTTTGCGATGAGTGTGTATAAAATACAAACGGCAGCCTGAATCTCTTATTTAAAGTTCACTGAAATAGAGATAATCAAAGAAGTTGAATACATCTCAGCATCCCACTTTTGATGCTCTGTAATTATGGTTTTCATGTCTTTGAGCCATGCAACACTGCTCGTCCACTGTGCCTGAGAGGTTATGAAAAATAAAACACTGCAAGACTACTGTCAATTTTATTCACAGAAACTATGCTTTACGTGCTAATCAGCTCTGTAGGGGCTGAGGTGAAACGGATGGGAGATTATGAAGGTAATAGCCATCTATCATAATCAAGCTAGGACCTAAGTCTACGACTTTCTTAAACGTATAATTCAGAGGCTAAGTAACAAATTGTGTTAACAGGACTGTAGTTGTGGTCTGTGGCTTTTAAACAGAACCACATATGGTTACTATTTCAGCTATTCCCTAACGACAAAGGCAAGGTTCCAAAATAGTCAATTAAAATAAGTATTCTCCTTTAAATGGGGGGTTGGTTTTTTTTTGGTTTTTTTTTTTTTTTTTGTTTAAGTTCATAAATAAAATGGAATAAATTCCAATGAAATCAATAGCTTAGAATCCTTAGCTTGGCCCAAAAACAGTACATTAGAGGCTATTTTAGTCCACTGGTTTTGCCTACATTAACATATGTTCTCTTATGAATAAAAAAAAAATTTTTTGCTCCCATGTAAAAAAACCTTTTTCTACTGTTCCATACACCTGGAAGGAACAGAGAATATTATATAACAATTCTATGCAACTTATTTAGGCATACAAATTCTCTGAGTTGATATTTTCTCAATTAGCAGCAAAGCAAGGGCTTTTCACAGCATTTATATGACCAGAGGAATTTGCATTCATGTCAAAGTAAGTTATTTTTGTTGTCTAAAGACAAATAATCTCCATAGGAAATTAATTATATTTCTACTCTCACAAACACTGTCAAATTTTAGACTGTTAAATGTGTCACTGTAATTCCAATCCCCAGCTCCCAAGTGGAATTTTATAGTTAAGACCTGAAGAATTTGACTGGGGGAAGTGGAGCAAGGTTGTTTGTTTCTTTTAGATTATAACCTGAAGTCATTTTTTAATACTTTGATACTTTGTTGCCTCAGTACATACTAAAGCTGCTCCTTCCACCCCCTCATCTGCTTACAGCAAGGAATTACTAATCTTCACTGTAGCTTATTTATGTGGTACTTTCGTGTACACCTTAAAAAACAATTCACATAGGTCATAAATCTGGCTTAAAATTTTGTTGTTGTTGTTCCAGAACTTTGCACAGATTTCTTTTTATATGTAACAGTAGAGATACATCTATTATTGTAATGAAATTTATTCCTTAAGACTTTTTCCTTAAAAAAACAAACAAACAACAACAACAACAAAATTCATTCTAGAATGCCACATATGCTCATTGCTTTGTGTCATATTAATGCATTTGTGAAAGTTTACACAAAATATTGACAAAGCCCAGAACTCGGCTGTACTTTATGGTATTTATCTCAACATCACACTTCAGTTTTTGAACACAAGCAGCCAACATTTCAATTGTTTAAACCAAAGGTTATATAAACATCATAGCAACCAAATGATTAGAAGACTTCTAATATATTTTTGTGTTCTGTTTTAGAAATGACAGCATGTGAAAAATAAATAAAAGATGATTATTTTATAGCAGACTGGCAACTTTTTGATGAAAATTCCCAAAAAAGAATGTGACGTGGGGAAGAACAGAGAGACTGTGTTAGACAGAAAAACTCCTGCCCTTCACTACAGTAATAAAAGACTGAACTAAAGCCACGTGCACATATCCATATGGGATGCCATAGAAGTATGCTCAATGATTGGGTACCAAACATAAATACTGCATCACATTTTCTTTCTTACTGTATATAAGAAGTGACACAATATGGATGAAGTGCATGTACATGTGTTTAATGGTATTATACACAAATCTACGCTGAATTATGTCCTCGTTCTGAAAAACACAATATATATGTATATAACATTCTTAATACAAATACTTTATATTTAATAAAAAGATGGAAAGCATAAATGGAAAACTTGTGAAAACAGAAGTCACTGATTTCACATAAGTTGCTTTACTAGTGAAAAGCCTACCCTTTTAAACATCAAGAAACATCTTTCAAAAAAAAAAACAAAAAAACAACCACTTACCTTCCATCTCTTTCATGAGCAGGCTCCAGAGTCACTAGACAGCAGTATAACACAATTCCTAACCCAGACTTATTTTATTTACAACAGCGAGTAGCATACATGCACATGTCTGCTTTTCATCAAGACAACCAAAAACATTTAGAACACAGAGTTATTAGAAATGTGCGGCAGCCACAAGGATGCAATTAACAGTAATGAATACTTAAGAGCAGTCAGAACATACCACACCAAGCTCCACGAAGCTATGTGGTTTCAACACAACACTGAAGTGTGAAAGGTTGTCTCATTTTTATTAACCTATCTGCAAGCCATGTAGGATCCGACCGAAAGCATCACAACACAGCCACAGATCAGCCATCTGCCATTGGGATGCCCTGTATTCTGTATATTTCCCCCAAAATGCTTACATTGCTTTGGAAATGCCATGTAAAATTGCAGCTGATCCCAGCCAGTTCAGAACCCCACAGCAACAGGCAGCACCAGCACTCAAGTATCTCTGCTGATACTTTTATTAGCAAAAATACCCTCCCATTGTGTACTGTTTGTACTGAAACACTAAGATTGAAAAAAAGTCAGAGTTACTTCAGCTTACCAGAAGCAAGGACTAGAAACTGCAAGGTGGGAGCAGTTCTGTGGGTGTGCATTGCACAGGGCCTCTCCCTGAGGAGAAGCCCCAGCTTGATGCCCTGCTCCCAAAGATATTCCCGCCAAACCTGGGGGCAGCGGGATTTATATAACCCCATGACTACGAAAAAGATCCAGTTGTTAAGAACTGATTAATTAATAGAGTTAATCATGGCCCTGTTAAACTCCCAGGATTTTAATTTGTGAAATGTTTTCTTTGTTTTGAAATACTTTAAAATACTTTACAATAATGCTGCTGTTCAACCATCATCTCTGAAAGTGACTGCTTCCAGGAACACAAACCCAGTAACAAATGGCAGGCCATGGAATAAAAGGCTGAAAGAAAGACCTCCTATCACCCTCCAAAGAAAGATGTTTGGCAATGTAGTTTTCAACATAAAATATGAGAAATGCTAGTTCATTTAACCTTTATATTGCCAAGAATTTGAATCATATGACACACACATGGTTGATTTTCTCTCAGGAGTAATAAAATCTTTCTTGTTATTGGATGGTATTTGCAAAACTGAATTCTGAGAAAAATGGCTAAGTATGAAAAATTGACCTCAACATGGTTTTGGCCATTATTTCTTAATCTGCATTAACAATAAAACCTATTGCTCAAAGCATAGTTACATAGCAAAAGCACTCCTCTGCTAACATATAGCCTTTTTAGCTCCTTAAGAGTTAGTATTGGCGGCCTTTTTAAAAATATGAAAATAATTAAAAATATTTCATTAGAGAAAATGAAAATCTTAAAATAGAAATCTGCATGTAGCTGCAAATAATTCTGAGGTAACCATAACAGCAGATATCAAACACCACAGAAGCCATTTCTAAAGTAATATTTTCACATTTTTCACATTAAATTGCTATCTGTATGAATAAATTGCCAATCAGTAGATTAACACAGGTGGTTTTTAACAGTAATTTAGTTATATAACATATGGAAAAGAATCTAACAACTTCTGCTACCACAGATACTAACCGCTGTTGTAGTACAGGTTGCTTTAAGTGCTTGCTGGAATGTATGACTTCTCAGGGGAAGAATTCTTAGTCAGGGAATGAAAATAACGTTTTTAGCACGTGGCCAAAGACTACTCAACCCCAAGAGAGTGAGCTTAAATGAATCCTCACGTCATTTTTATTTTTATATTACTATGAATGATCAGAAATAATTCTTTCATTTCATTTCATTTCAGCAGCAGTAAACGGTCTGCACTTCACAAACGCAAACAGAAAACAGTAAACCACTTTTTTCACACATCAGTACTGACTCACTGCATCATATCTTAACTGTGTTTGCAAAGCTGTCTATCTACCATACAGCCTGGCATGCAACTCTGTACTTGATAAAGAAGGCAAATTAATCTAAAGTCGTCCTGTACAATTCCATACACCATGGGTCTATTGAAAACTTGCAGCAATGTCTTGCTTGATACTTTCAAACTGTAAGTAGGCTAAAGAAGAATAGTTGAAAAAAATGCCACACTTGGACTTAGAGACTCATGCTGACAAACACCAGAGATCTGGCAAACACAAGTTTTGTCATCTCTACAGAAAGCAGAGAAATACCCTTTTCTTCCCTTCCTCCCAGTTGCAAAATGGTTAGAGATCAGATACTTGGGGAACTACAGCATAACATATATTTCACTGAAATAAAACAGCTATTAACTTGAAGAAATGCCATAAATATTTTATTCCTCTTAATCTATTTTCAGGCATTATGGGAGCAGACATGTCACACCAGGTATAAAAAGACTAGCAACAACTAACAATATATGTGGTGGGATTACCAGCATTGTGTTAATGTACTACTTTTCATCAATCAAATGAGTATATAGAAGCTCTGAAAAAGTATCTGTTTTTTATTTTAACAAACTCAAGTAAAGCAAGCAAGTGCATTCAATTATAAGGGGGAAAAAAAAAAAAAGAAAAAAAAAAAGCAACACATGCATAAAAAAACTTGACACTAAAAACGAGGAAAACCTTGAACAGCAATGCAGAGATGGGCAATAAACTGTAAGAATGCAGTCTTGCTGGTTTTGTAATATGTGGTAAGACAAAGATTTCTATAGATGCCAATCATACAGATTCACATTCAAAAGACACTTACAGAAGTAAGCAACCTGTACACATTATTATTAACAATTCACATTATCAGTAGCAGAGGTTAGCTGGGTGAGGAACATCAGGGTTCCTGTCTCACAAGGAAGTTTCTTTTCCCAGGGAAAACCATCGAGCTGGGATGTACAGCACACACATCCCAGCTTAACCCACCACAGCCAGGACTGTGTCCAACCTATCACCTATACCCCTTGGGTCCTCCCTTCCTCGCAGCTTTCATATTAGCTGCCATATGCTCCTAGGCAATAACAATATTTGTTTCTTTTTTGGAGAAACTAATGGAAACAAGCAATAACATTAACAGAAAAATCTGCGACAGGACATTCAAGGACAATTCCAATAGTTCTGTAAGGTCTTAAAGCAATACTGCAATCTAACACCCCAAAATTACATCATCATTAATTTGGCATTCCCCTAAAGCATGACCGTATTTTCAGTTATGCTCACATTTCTAACATCAAGTTTCTGTACTTTTCTAATAGACACTGTTTGAGCTTGATCTCATGACCTGCAGTTAACAGAATTCATTCCTCTACAGCAAAATGCTGACTTGCTGAGACTCTTTCAGCAAGGACAAACTTAACTATGTTCTTAATAATATATTTTTGTCTTGAACTGATACAGAGAAGCTCCAAAAATGTCACAATTTACATATCGTTCCAAATAATGCAGCTGAACAAAGTGCACAGACAAATTATAAATCAAACTTTTATCTTAATAAATAATTTCATGTGTCATTAAAGTGGATGTACTGAATACTAACTAGCTGCCCAGTGTCAGGAGTTCAGATGTTTTCACATTGGCTAAGCTTACTACTGAGAAATGGAAATTTCCATCTTACGTTTCAAAGATACAAAAATACTATCAGGAAATAAGGAGAGGAAAAAAAGGGGGAAAAACCCCACCCAGTGCCTCCTTAATCTATCTACCTATATATATATATATGTTTCCTCTGCATGATTTGATTTTGCTACATTCATTAAGAAAAATAACAATCATTCTACCTTACTTCAATATGTCTTTACAGACATTCATTTCCATGAACATTTGAAGACCCCAGAAGGACCAAAATAATTCTGGAGTGAACATTAATTTTTCACAAACAGAAAAACTGCATTTGCTGACTTTTTAAAAAGTTAATGTCAGTGTTTCTTTCCTCAGAAAAGGAACTTTGCTCAACTCAGTATTTTCTTCTTCCATCTGTTAAGATGGGACAAATAAAGACATTTGTATTTCCTTCCTGTTGTCTAAAAAATCTGATTTTTTTATTATTTTTTTTCCCTTTAGAACTAGGACCAAAATCTGCGGTACATCCAGAAAATTCTGTTTTCTGGTTTGAAGTAAAAATCTATGACTCTGGAATGTACAGCAGGCGCAACAGTACATTTATTATATGATTAAATCAGAACATTGAACCAAATAAAGATCAAAAGGAGTCATACATATACTTCATCCTCATAGCTACCTGCTAAAAAGTTTACAACTTACTTACCAATAAATCATCTGTAGAATAAATTAATAGATTAACCGAAACACCAAAGAGAGTTTCTGACACAATGACACAAAAAAACTAGAGCTACAACTATGAATAATGGAGGTAAAAAGCAGATGTTTTTCTTCAAATATGTTTCCACTTGTGACAACAAAGAAGAAAAACTTACCTTTTGATAAACTGGGCAGAGGTGTTATACATTTTAGAAACTCATAGTTGAAAACTACCCAGAAAAGTTCATTAAAAAATATGCAAAGCTACTACGAATCTTTTCAATACTTAATATTGAATCTAAATGCTCTCTTAATTAATAAGAATGGAAAAAGTATTTTGCATACTTTGCATTTTCTTCTTTATCTGCCCAACTACAAAATATCTTAAATCACTCTCACCTAATATCTGCTACATCACTGTAATACGTGGTCCTATAATTCAGTTATTTTGCTTCTCCACACGACTTTATTTATCACAGTAACATAAAGACAAAGAACCAAACATTCCCACTTAGTACCTGCAAAGCACAGTTCATCATTCGTACTATGTAGTCAAACTGCTGATGGTCCAGTATCGCTCGATTTTGTTTAACATGCAGGCCTAATTCCTGTGTCAGGCAGTGCCGGGCTGCCTTTCCTTTTAGGGCTCTCAAAGCTGCAGGCAAGGTCTGAAGGAAAGAAAATCTAACTTCAATAACTTGAAATAGCAAAACTATGATTGTCATGTATTCTTTATCAAGAAACATCAAGTCACAGTACATACAGTATCTGAATGACTTCCAGGCTTGAATATCAAACTTTCACGTAACAGACTCACGCAAAATCAGACTATAAGTACAATCTTTACTTTCCATCATCATTTTGTTTTGTTTTGTTTTTTCCAAATGCATTAAATAGCATCTTTCATCTACACCTCTAAATGGAAATAAGTGAATATAGAAAGGCACAGAATGAACAGGAAATCAGAAACGGATTACTATGCATGAAAGCACATGCTGTATCTGTACCAGCCAGGCGATATCTTGAGTTCGCATATCAAGGTCAGCTAGCAATGTTTTTGATAAACAGCGAATGACAAATGGTTTTAAAAGATGCATACCACTCATAGCACTGAGCCACAAGACTGTTATGAAGTTTACCCTAAATCAGGGCCAATAAAATATTTATACCAACGGCTTAATGATGAAGCAAGTGCTACCTCAGTGATTATCAACTGTGTCCCTTTAGGGTAGTTTTAATAGACAGCAAAAGATAAACAACAAAAGGCAGCTTATTATCAAAGGACAACATTTCTATGCAGGGTATGAAAGTACTGCTGAAATTTTCTAGTTGACCGCAAGCTGACAATGAGGTTAAAAACTACTGTGCAACACAAGCATTCAAAACTCTTTAAAGAGAGCTACACATTTTATTACGATTTCTTTCACATGCATTTTGATAGGCTATCTTAGGAAACCAGAGTTTCTTGGTTTACATCACCTCTCAGATATACAAATGAAACTATTCTGAGAAATCCAAAGATTTCTGAAAACAATTTTACTGCCATTTTCAGATGCACAATCAGGTTCGAACACATATCTGAGTGATCGCTCTAGAATAGAAATATTAAAATCTAAAGGCAGAATCTACAAAAAGGGATGGCATCTTAATGTCAAAAAATAAGGATGTTAACAACTTGAACACCTGAAAAAAACCTGATATGAAATAATGACCTCTGAGTTGTATGAAACTATTGACTTTTAAAAACAGCACAATTAATCGACTGAAAATTTTGGAAGAACTGTGGCTGACAAATAGTGGCATGTTTGTATATATCTTCTGTTTACGTGCCTCAATGTAAACAAAACATGGTTAGATCAATACACAATTATTCTTTAAAAAAATTAATCATGTGGACAATACTATTCACAATGGTAGTATAAGTTAGCAAATTTACACATTCGATTTTCCAAATTTATTTGCCTCATACTGCATATAAGATTACTTTGAGATTGTTCATTTTATTATTTACTTCATCACTTAAATTACATAAATAACACTGTCTGAAATGTAAGACGACAAAAAATAATTCGTGCCAACGTTTTATTTAGGAAAGTTAGAATTTTATTTTATTACCTTTTCAGTCTCCAAAAATTTATTTTCAAAAATGAAGGCGATGCAGTTCCTAACAACTTCCAGTCTTTGTGCACTATTGAAAACTGTGCTTCCTTTTTCCATTATGGAAACTAGTATAGAAAGAGAAGAATAAGCAGGTATGAATGTATTCTGCAACAGTCACAAAGAATACCAGAAAGTTCTTCAAAACAAACAACATGCCCTCCATTCTATTCTGATAAGCAAATACTATCACTAAGCATATACAGATGGAAACATAGCATCTGGCTTTTTTCCTATGCTACTTACATCAGAGCACTCTGATTTTTAACTAAAGCAGTAGATGTTCTCCGTTGGTTTTCTACAGGCACAAGAAGATTCCAGTCTTTAGAAGAAGTTAACATACTAATGAAATACGTAAATAAAAAGAAATTGATACAAAAAATGTCTGTATGTATATATAAATACACACACACACACACGTTCCAAAGCAAATTTGCTGGGATCTAAAGCTTATTTTCTTAATGTGGTGATCTGCTGTGAATTTCAAGAAAAAAATGAGAATGGGTGATCTAACATCCTTTTCCTCTATTTAGAATCTAGTAAATAGACTATAGATGCAGAATAGTTTGTTGTTGCTGTTTTTGTTGTTTGTTTTTTGGTAGCTTTTTTTTTTTTTTTTTTTTTTAAATAGATAATGAGCTCCTGGTAAACAAGGACATTGACACTGATGACAGTTGGGAGTATGGCTGTGAAAGTCATTTGAAAAAAGTTTTGATACAAAAATACACTCATTAAGAAAGGAAACTCGGAAACACTTTTAAAGAACATAACAGATAAGTAGCAGATAAGACAATAAGATTTAAAGATAAAGTGAAAAGTAATGGCAGGTAAATGGAGTTTACCCTCTTTTTACACAAACTCAAAGAGAAACAGGTCACAAGAGGCCATCTAGTTCATCCCCACTGTCCCCAGACAGGATCAACTCTATTTATGTTATTCCTCTTGTTTGTCTAATAAGTTCCCAAAGTTCTGTGATAACAGACTCTGTGGCTTCCCAAGAAATCCATTCATATGCCTCACAATCTTCACTTTACCAAGTTTTCCCTGACAAATAACTTCAGTGCTGTAATTACACGTATTAATTCTTATCACTACAGATTATTCCCTTCCTCTTTTTAACAGCCTCTTACATAACTGAAGACTGCTACTACGTGTCCCCTCAGTCTTCTGATTTTCAGTCTAAACAACTCTCCATCTTTCCACACACATCACATTCTCCGGACCACTGGTTATTCTTGCTGCCTTCTTCTGGACTCCCTCCAACACAACCAAAAATGCAGATGATCTTCCAGTGTCCAAAAATGGATACTGACTACAATGAAAGGATTTCTTCACGGGGTTCACTGATTGTACTCCTGTTTATACATCCTACTAAGATGTTTGTCTTTTTTTGCAATAGTTTGACATTACTGGATCATGTTTGCCCTATTATAATCCCAAAATGAATTTCTGAAGAAATGTTGCCTCGTCAGTCAAGCATTCCCGTGCAACTGCAATACATTATTTGAAGAAAAAGGGTAGAGAAGGACAACACTCAGAGATCAGACATCAAACTTTCCATGATTAATTGTAATTCTAAATCCCTTCATGAATAACTTTTACGGGCTCTACTAGCTTCCTGTATTCTGCATGTTTAATGAATATGCTTTTTTATGCCATCATCCACCATCCACATTAAGATGAATATGATTATGACGAACAGAATTTTTCTAGCATTAAAACTAAATAGAGAAATTCTTTACATCTGCTCTTTGTATTTAGGTGAAGACAGTTAGATACATTTAAATAAAGCCCTCTCCTCAGCATCCCCCTTCTCTGGGTTGAGCAAACCAAGGTATCTCATACATCTTGCCCTCTAGACCCTTCACCACCTTCGTACTCCACCTTTGGAGGCTCTCTAATAGCTTTACATCCTTATATTGCAGCAGCCAAAATTGCAAAGACTGGTTGAGGTGAGGCCAGTGCAGAGTGGAGTGGAATAATTTTCTCCCTTGACTGGCTGGAAGTGCTGGTATTAGTAGAAAATGATAGATAAGGTCTAACCTCCACCTCCTATTCCCCAGGCTAAAGGACTCTAGCTATCCCAGCCCTTTCTCATGTGTTTTGTTTTCTAGCCCCTTCACCAGCTTGGTTCCCCTTCACTGAATAAATTCCAGCCACTTGGTACTTTTTCTTGGTAGCAGTACACTGCAGCCATGCTGATCATATATTCAGAACATGAGAAACAGTAGAAGTCAGGGAACAAGTAAACATACCAACAGGGGGACCTGCCGGAACAACACATTTCTTGTCACCCCTAGTGGCAGGGGGGGCACCCTGACTCCTTGCAAGGCCTTCCTGGAGCAGCTCCTGTACCCGGCACTCATTGATCCGGGGGAATGGGAGGATGTGAACACGTAAGTGGGAGCCCTCTGTGGGCCGTGGCACTTTCTGGAATGCTATGTGGGGATTGGGATTCTCCTGCAGGGCAAAGGCAAAATGTTAGACAAAAATCTTAACTTGTATTACTAGCTGTGTCAACCATTTTTAACACGGTTATTACCTGTCGTACCTAAGAGATTAAGCCAAATAACACAGATGACCAATGACATGTTTGAAATTTGTGTAATCTTTGATACATTAAACACAGTATTTCCAATCTTGTTAAATGCTTTTATAAAATTATGTTTGTCAAAATTCAATGTAATTCAAAAAAGAAAAAGAGCAAAAGAAAATCACAGTTTAACTTAGGTTGCTTTTATGCTTTTTTTTCCCTCAAATAGCTGACAATCTTCTGATTTTTTTGTCCGTTTTCTGGCTTCAGGTTCTACCTTTTCCAGAGATTTAAATACAACACAAGATTTCTACTACCATTAAGAGTATCACACCTTGCGTCATAAGCAATGTATTACCAATCAAATCAAACAATATATTTTCTTCTCTTCATTCACATACCAGGGGTTGTCATTGGTCATATTTGACCTTACTCTTATTCAGTTTTACTCTATGCTACTCCTTATAATTGGCTACATACAGCTGCCGAAGTGTGCCATTTAATCAATCAGATTTCTGTTACAGAAGCACAAGCACCTTGCAATCAAACTGAAAACTTGCAGTTAGCCTAACGTTCTCGATTACAGAAGCCAAAGGCAACAAAGAGACTGAATACGTCAGTTTGAGACAAAGCAGTCTCAAACTGATACACTTGGTCTCAGATGCAGAAAAACAAACGAGCTACTTAGCTGTACAAATTCTTTGCGGAGAGTTTAATGCAACAAGCCAAAAATGTAGCTATTGGGATGACAGCAGCAGATGCCAGGAGACACAAGGCTCAGAAAGGGAACACAAGATCAACAGGGGGTAACAGATGATATGAAATGAGGAAAGACGACAGAAAGGAAAAATAATTATTTCACATTCCATTTCATGGACAAGAGAGTTCCACAGGAAAGATACAGAAAGAGTTACTTTCATCTTGGACATCTCAAAGCTAATGCCAGCTTTGCATATGCAATGATACACAGATCAGGAATGTAGGTCTAATGTCTTCAACTACTGAAGCAGTCGATGCCAAAAACTTGTCTAGACTTTCCACTTGTACCAGCTAGACTAATAAAAGCATTATTTCTCCCTAACAAACCTTCTTTCTCATAGGTATTTAGACTAGTACAGCTATAATATGATGACTATTAAAACTGTAGAATAATATTAGAATATTTCATGTGGTGAGATTAAGATGAGATCACTCTAAGCATGATTTTTGGAAGTAATGTTGCTTACCAAAGTACGTTATTTAAAGATGCATTATTATTTAAAATTTGACTTTTGAAGCCATTGACTTACTGGTAGTGAAGCACTACAATGTCAACCGCAATGGTATAAATAAATCTTATCATGAGAACAAATAAAAATGAACAGGATTTGACCCTGATTTTTAAGAAATAATTTAAGTGAGAAGTTGTACATATACAATGGATTCTTCCATTACAAAAAGGCATGTATATAGAGAGAGGGAGGCTCACAGACATACGTAGACTAGAAAACAAATACAGATGTTCCCCGTTTTATTACTAGTAGTTCTGAATCATACTATCAATTATAATTTGGAACAATGTTTCTATATTTAAAGGACATTACAACATTAATCATATGCTTGTAACACTGTAGCCCCAAGCACTGTAAGAAACAAATTAACACAACAAAAACAAACTCAACCTTCTAAAAAATAGCTCGATTTTACTGAAAATTAAGTGTGCTATTCCTCATTTTTTTTCTGCCATGCCTTCTTCTCATTTGAATCCACATATCTCCACCATCTAACCAAAAAGAACCAGATTAGTTTACCTGATTATTGCCCACTAACTTTTTAATGAACCTAATGGACATGAATGCTGTAGAACTGTCAATCAATCTTCCATTAGTGTTAGCCTGAAACAGAGACCTGCTCAAAGACAAGACACTATGCGGGGGAAAAAAAACTAAGCAAAACAAAACAAAACAAAAGGCAAAAAACCAGCCCAGAATTTAGCACTAGTTAGAAATTTCTGTGTTTTTTATAGCAGCACAGTTGTAAATTATAGTTCTGGGGAAGTGAGATACAGAAAAAGATAGGGTGATAAAGGTGTTGACTGATTGCAAAACAGATATTGCTCTGTTGAGTCTGAATAACGACAGGAAATACGACGAGGAGGAAGATTAGCTGATGCCAAATAAAACAAGTAAACAATAAAAATCCCTGTTTAATGGAATGTTAAGGGAATGTAGAAAAGCACTGTACAACATAAAGGCATGATAGGAAGGAACGAATGAAACTGGACACAATATTCTAGGAAACCCAAAGAGCCCGAGAAGCAATCTATAAGATGTTAAATAGTTAACACTTGCTGAACATAGAAACTAGAGGCCTGGGTTACACAGCAGGGCACATCTGCTGGAAGAATACACTACACCAAACTGGATATATGGTTTTCTTATGGGAAACTGCTGAGGTAAGATAGGAGACTTGTTCAGTACAGATAGGTTGCACCAGAGAAAATAACAGTTCAAATACATTTAGTGAATATACATATAGGAAACTGTGTGCTAAATAGCAGTAGGACATTGGTAAATCACTATTAACTTTAATAAATCAGTTTTAATATAATGAACTTCCTTAACATACAAAATTGTTGGGATTTAAAGTTCCAAAGTCTATATTTATACTGCAGATGACCATCACAAGCAGTCATTTCTGTTCTCAGATACCAGATCAAGTTCAGAAAACTGAATTTTCAATGTTACTAATTCTGAAGTGCAGTAGGTCAAGTAAACTTACATTTTTGAAGAGCTGTTCTGCAAGTTCTCTAACATGCTTTATCATTTTTGGTGGATTACCTTCGTCAGCCTTTATTCTTTCAACTTCAAAGGCTACCAACTTAAAAAAAAAAAAAAAAAAAAGAAAGAAAAATATTTACAATTCAACTAGAAGTAATTTCTTCGTTGTTTAAATTATGGAATGTTAATATTAAATTAAAACTGAAAAAGAAAAAAGGGAAAAATTTGCAGTCACCTTGTTCTACAACATGACATATTTTCACTTATATATAGAGCTTCTGCTGCCAGATCTTATAGACTAACCAAACACAAAAATCCTACATACTCAAGTCATTCCTTCAGCATTTCTAATGCTATAATGTACATTTCTCAAATAAACCGTTGCTAAGCAGTTAATACCAAACTCTAATTGTACTGCACATTCAAATAAAAAGCAGCAAAGAAAAAGTATGGGACTGATTTTTAAAAGCAAAAAAATGTTTGTCCCAGTTCATTTTCTTGGGTATTTAATGTAATATTTCACATTACTTCTCCAGTGTTTCTAAGAACGTAATTACATTACTCAATTCTGTACTAAACCATGTAATTCATTACACATTTTCAAACCTGACAATAAGAACAGTATTACCACGACCTATACATCATAATACAAAAATCTTTGATTCCATATATACGGACAGGGCATGATGTTATAAAAGTAAGCTAGAAACACATGAGTAATAAAAAATGAGAATACAGAAACTAGCGAAATTTTATATAACAAACAGTGAGTATTTGGAAGCACGTAAATTTTTAGAGGTTGAAAAGTTACAGTACGTTTTATTTTAATTCAGATTAAAAGAAGAAATAAACAAAAAATACAACAGTTTTCACCTCATCAAAAAGATCGCAGGCTCTAAAGGGAGGACCCCTCTCTGACACAAAACCAGCAAATGCCATTCCATTGAGAACTTTGGTTAGAAAGTCATTCTCAATCAAGCCTCGCTGGCCCAAAAAGGCAGCCTGCATTAAAGATAGAAAAGAATGCAAGTATTTTATCAGTATCAAAAATACAACAACTATGGTTTGTACAAGCAAACTATGCATTTTCAGTAGACTTCAGTTACATGAGGTACTTTCTAATTAAAGCTTCCTAGATTACCTAATTACTGTTTAAACCTGTATTTATACCAGGTGTGATGCAACAGGATTTTGATGTACACATTTACAAATCTCACAGAAAACAAAACTGGCACCTTCAATTATTGCCTTGTCAAAACATACATCTTTTCAAAATTCCTTGATGATTCCCCAAATGTTTCTTTATAATTAATTTTAATGTTGTTTGCATCATATTTATCACTGTCTCTACAATTCATCTCACTAAAAACATATGAGATTTAACTTTCAGTTTTGTAAACACTGATACAAAAGGCAGGCACATGGTAAGAACGAAACAACTACAAATACTAAGCAAATAAAAACAACTGCTTCGCTTTTACCTTGTGGAAATGAATGACTGGTTCAGCGTGAATTCTGATCAGCTGAAGGCATGACCGGTATCCTTGGAAAAGTTGTGCAAATAGCCTAAGGAAGATCGCTCGCACTTCTTTATCCTACAAGCATTGAACACATTGTCAAAATATTTTCATTTAATAATTTTTTTTCATCCTTCATATAAAGCTAATTGATAGAATGCCTGCTAATCTGTTAAACAGAGCAGCTGTACATAACATGAAGTGCATACATACAAATCCACCTGATGCCAGGATGCTGTGTCTGGACTGTAACGCCAGATTTAGAACATGCCCACCTTTTCTCCTGTTTTTCTTTTTTCATACCTGCATAGCACTGTCAGCGTCAGGGCAATGCAAATACAACTGTTTGGATGGTCATACGGTGAATCCCAAGTAGGAATTAACATGAGTGAAAATCAATGCTAATGAAAGAAAAGTGAGTATCTTGGCCAGGATTTGTTCCTTATGATAGAGCGGCTCTACAGTGCCATTGGAGGTGGTGACGCTGGAGCAGGTTTATTTTTATCAAATTGAGTAGGGGAGTGCTTATAAAGACATGGAAGTGCTAGAGGAATTGATATGAACAGATGAGGGCAGCCTTGGGTCAGGGTCATCTTCAGGCCAGATGCAGTTAAAACCACCGCAATCAAATACTATGTCATTCACATTATTTTCATTTCACTGCCAGTATCTGGTCAGACCACAGCTATGTCTAAAACCTGAGGTCCTAGAAAGCGTTTGAATAAATTTTTGAAGAAATTTTAACTTGAAAATTGCAAGCAGCAAAGAATATTAGACTACTGCAGAATACACCTTCAAAACAAAACCATATGTACTTTAAAACTGAATTGGCTCTTCTATTTTAGTTCACACCATCAACCCCAGTTGCAGTTTCTTCAAGCTAATGCTAGTACCTCTACTAGGTTGTTAAGTTGTCATAGATCCACAACTATTTGTAATCCAAGTTAATTAGACCTTAGTAGATAACTCTCTGGGCTGCGTTTTCAACTACAGACAATCATGTATTGGCTCATTCAGGTTGAGTGAGGTTCATCAAAACAAAAACAGTGTTTACAGTACCCACACAATTCCTTTCCCAATATGCCCAAACATATTACTATCGTAAAATCAGGGTCTTATGTTTTGCTGACATGATTACCACAGTAATCTGTACCCAAATTCACTTTTTATTTATATATTCATTTAGATTTATATATTTATATATTGAATGATTTTAATGTTTCTAAAATCAGACATTTACCAATTAAAAGACAGACAGAAATACAGAAAACTAGTTTGCCCACTCCAGCAAGACTTTGCAACTTCACTGGTCTATGAAACAGAGAAAGCACAGATTTAACTCAATCGTCTTTTTAAGACCACTTTTTTTGAAGGAAAATAAGATGCTTTCACGTTAATACAACAAGCATCTTTATAAAAGCTTTGAATCTGTGAGAGTGCTGTTACAGAGCAGAATGCAATGTCCAGGTGCCAACTCCTTGCTCCATTAATAATAAAGGATAAGAAAACAAAGTCAAAATTCTTAAAAGAATTTTAGTACAAAATTTCAAGTTTTCTGCTTAAAAAAGTTAGGCATAACAGAAAATCTTACCAGCATTTTTGTGTGCGATAAAGCTGTTCGTGGGGGAGGGAAGGCATAATCTGCTGTTTCCAAATCAGGATGCAAAACCTGGAGAATTTTTAAAACAATTTTTTTCCCCTTCATTTTGCTGAGGCAAGGACAAATTACTTTTTCTTCTTTCTCAAAAGAATATTTACAGCGGTTTACTTCAAATAACAGACTGAGAAAATTTACAGACATCATGGTAATAAATGTAGGATTAATTTCTTGGCTTCCTGTTTCTACATGTGAGCTAGTTATCACAATCTCCTATTACAGTCAATGAACCTACATAACACAATAAAAAGAGTTTTATTCTAGACAAAGTTGAACTACTCACTTGGAGGATTCCTTAGAATCAGCTATTCTCAAATATTAATAAAGGGGCATTATAAAAGTAACTTGAAGAGTTATTGATTACTTCTTTGCTAATATTCTCATCAATAAAGAGTTGGAATGGATTCCAAAAATGTAGATGTTGCTGCTGCTCAGAACTTCAGGTAACTGCAGATAATACACTAATCTAAAACGAGGAGTGATGGCACGATTCTTAGTTTGTAATCACATATTTCACTGTGTTTGAAAGCAAATTCTTGAAAAATACTTTTTTCATGCTTTTAAATGTGACAAGAAAGTGGGAAATGAGTTTATATCAAAACATACTAGAGAAAGCGCCATTTGAGTCTGATGTAGCAGTGGTTCTGGGAGCTGAGAAAGATGAATACATTCTGGAATTTTAATAGTGCCTCCATCCAGATCTGCAATGATTACATCTAACTGTAAGGGACA
Source organism: Coturnix japonica (assembly GCF_054131305.1). Classification (NCBI taxonomy): domain Eukaryota; kingdom Metazoa; phylum Chordata; class Aves; order Galliformes; family Phasianidae; genus Coturnix; species Coturnix japonica. Next base: position 15,748,834 of record NC_140667.1, on the reverse strand, counting down.
AATAAAAACATTATTGGTAGTATTCTGAGTATTATATTATAAGCATAGTTTAAATAACCAACAGCTCATATATCATAACCCACACACGAATTTTAAAAAGCAAATTAGAATGGTACTAACTTTAATGTATATAGTGATTTTGATTTCATATCACTGAACCTGGTTGTAAAAAATGAATCAAAACCCAAGTGTTTGTGGATGATCCAGGTTTGCGTTGAGTGATTTGAGATATTTGATCATGTGTTCTCAAAAGGAAAGAATTATGACAACTTTTATGTAAAACTATATGTTTCTAGGCACCTCTGTAACCATCAATCAGATTCTCAAATGCATACTTAAAAATAAAGCATAAAATAAAATGGGGTATACTTGATAATACTAAAAGAGGTATTCAAATTCATGGCTGACATGACAAACTTGGGAACAGATCCATTCCTTCCCATCTTGCACTCCATGCAATCATGTCTTTCCTTTACAGTCTTAATATGTTTATAGAAGAATTGATGCTTATGCTTTTTCTCTTCCTAATTATCTAGTTTTTACTGTAATATTTTCAAAAGATATAAATGGTTCACAAGAACACCTCTGAAGCATGGAAAAATCTCTGCCTCGTAGATGACACTAAGACCATTCTGGGCAGTCATACTTACAAGTTCATGAATGTCATTACGAAAGACAGAATGTACACCAATTATGAAAGGCGTTGGTGAACTGAGAACTTCCAGTAGCTGTGCAGGAAGAATTGGAATATACGGATAACTGTGAAAAGAATAAATACTGTAAAATAAAGTCTTCTATTTCTTTACCTAACACTTTTTTTCAATCGTTCGGTGTAAGTTAAATTTACTATAAGCACTTTATTTTTTTTTTTTTTTTTTTTGAGAATAAATTTGAAAAACTTCATGAAGTAGTATCTGTCATGTAAACTCCAGATATTGTAATATTACAGTGCCCACAATTTATTGTGAACAAGTCAATCATGCAAAATAAAAGCAATCAATATGTGTAATATTTCTGTTTTACAAATTATTTATTCATTCAAAACTTCTGGGTGATTAAAAACATTCAAGTTATGGATAATACTTTCATTTTTAAAACATGATTGGGATACTGGACAGAAAGCTACAATTCAGACTGCTGTAAAATATTATTAATAAAGAATGTCAAAATGAAATAATTCGATTTGATACTGAAGTGACTGCTAAACATTACATGTTTTCTTAGAATCATTACATGTTTTCTTAGAATCAAGGAATCTTTCAGGGTGTAAAGAGCCCCAGGAGATCACTTAATGTAACCTGCTCAAAGCAGGTCCAAGACCAAATTCAGATCAAGTTATGCTGGGCTTTGTCCAGTTGGGTCCTAAAAACCCAGACGGATAGAGTTTCCAGTCTTCCACTCTGTTCCAATGCTTAGTTATTCTTATAATAAAACATGTTTACCCTGCATCCAGTCAGAAACCCAGGGCACCGCTGTTTCAATTTCTGACCACAGTCTCTTGTTCTCTTGGCATGCACTGTTTATTACCTACTGGCACACAACTATTAGGTCTTGCCCAAATGCTTTCTTCTTCATGCATTTACTTATGGAACACCAGTATCAACTTTTACCATCTAATTGATGCTGTGAGTTGGGTTCTATTGTATTTGCAGGCAGGATGTTTCTCCCTTCATCATTTTACTGTCATAATGCAAGAGATTTTCAAAAGCTGCATATAAGACTTGTAGAAGACTTGTATATCTGATCATGAAAATCTTATTGGAAACTTACTTGAACAAACAAAGCACAGTTTTTGCTAATGATAATGCAGCATGAGTTGCAAGTTATGCAGTGAGTAGAAAAGTTCAGAGATCTACAGCCCAACTCACCTGTATTTGAGAGGAAACATCAAAGACTCCAGAGCCCTGCAGGCATCACTGAGCCTCTGAAAACTTGCTGAGTGAAAGAGAACTTTATTTTCTGTAAGCACCGCACAGAACAAGCTGAGTACATTTTGGATTCCTTTAAAAAACAAACAAACAAACCTGTAACCATTTTCCAAAAGATGCAAAATCACATTAAAATGCACCATTTTCTAGGTGAATTTTCAAAGGACATAAGTAAATCCAAAAATTGCCAATCCACACCTTTTTCAGCCCCTTCTGTAAGTAGCACAACTTTCAATCTACTTCTCAGGTTTCTAAACCATCATCTCAATACATTTCTACGTTTCTAATATATTCTATAACATCTCTTTTTTCAATACTACTTTCAAAAAAAATCCCTCTTCTCAGCACAAATCCCAGCAACACTTAATAATGACCTCAAACAGTACCATGTGCACCTTCAGCACAACCTTCTGTATACCTATAATTCAATTCTGGTCACTTATGCAGGCTAATACTGCTGAGCTACAAAAGAAAATGACAAAAACTTCCTAGTAAATGTACTCATACTTCATCCATAGAATACATTCTAGGAGTCACAAGGTTAAAGAAGCGCAGTAAGGGTGTACATTGTCATTAGAAGGATATGTTAAAGAAGAGCTGACTGCTTAAATGAACCCCACTAGATTTTGGGTAAGACACATGAATCAGATGATGGGATTTTTTTAAGCACCATATAATTTTTCTAAAAGACAAAACTGTGTGCTTACAGGGAAAACCAAAAATACATTTCCTTTAAAACAAAGTTCCATCCTGAGAAATAGACATGTCTGAGATATGATCAGATTTATGAAATTTCCTGAAATATGCTGGAATGCATGATGGTTCCTTGAGGATACAGTTTGGGTTATCAGTAAGACAGTCTGCACTACCTTTACAAAACTACTGCTTATCTTAAAACAGTCTTCCAAAAGAAATGTGACTACTGAGAGCTACCACAGTCATATTATATTTAACAATTCATTTGGCTTCAGTAATTTTTATTTTGTTTTCAATTTTTTTTGTCTCTATAACTTAGAAATGTTGCTTCTTGTAAAGGACAAGGATTCAGAGAGCTTCTGAGATAAAGATGTATTATGATGAGTAAGTCAATAACAGCTTGCGCTTTTGAACTCTGTTCTCCAAGAATCCCAACAGCTTCATGAAATCAATGGCAGAGACTTGAGAGGAAGATACCGCTAATATAAATATTGTGCTACTGTAAATCAAGCTACTTTGCAATACATGATGTAAGCATACCTTTAAAGAAAAGCCAAGTCTCAATACATGAATGAAAAAAAAAAATTCACCTGGGAATGGTTAGAAGCTACAGTGAAACAGTGCCCTTTCTTGTATGTAAGAACACATACATTTGAACAGCAAGATAGAAACTGCTGCTAGTTCAGAAATCTCTGTGAGAAATTAAAAACTTGAGCTGCTATTTGCACACAAAACTGCCCTAGGTCCTTTCCCAAAAGGTTCTAAAGACTGCTTTCAAATACACTTTTTGTTTTCAAACAGTTCAATTTATAGCAAGCAGGCTTTTTACAACATTTAATTCCATACCAAATACCTTATCAAGATGCTTGGGAATATATTTTTAAAACATCTGAAACTGTTTTCTTATAATCAAATGCAACAGTTGTCAGACAATCCTATATAAGATTACATGGCCATGGCCCCAATTCCAGCCCCTGCGGAACACCACTTGTGACCAGTCACCAGCTGGATTTAACTCCATTCACCATCACTCCCTGGACTGGCCCTCCAGAGTGCACCTGACCAAGACACGGGCTACCCGCTTCCCCAGGAGAGCACTATGGGAACCAGCGTGAAAGGCTTTGCTGAAGGCTAGGTAGACAACATCAACAGCCTTTCCCACACCTTCCAGGTGGGTCACCCGATCACAGAATGAGATGAGCTTGGTAAAGCAGGATGCGCCTTTGACCTGATCCCCTGGCTGGCCCACACATGCCAAGTGATCACACTCAAGTTGCGCTTCTGTGACCTTACCCAGTATCAAGGTCAAGCTGATAGGCCTGTAGCTCCCCAGATCCTCCTCACAACCCTTCTTGTAAATGCTTTTATTACATTCCATTTGTTGTCCTTTAGTACTTCCTCACACGCCACGGAGAATGAATTTAAAATGTTTGCTGCGATCTGAATGCACCAGGCATAGCCACAGCTTCGCCAAATTAGACAAAAGCACTACTTTATTTACAGAGCTTGTGAGAGGGATCAAACCTGACAGCATGTAAATACATCTCTTTCACCTATCAGCAGGTCCTGTAAAGAGCAGTAAAAAAAGAAAAAAACAAAACAAACAAAAAAATGACCCAATAACGACACTGGGAAAGATACAACACAGAGCTTAATAAGGGATAAATAAAAGCTCTGTCCAAAGCAAGGAGGCTGCCCAGCCATTGGCCACCACATAAGAAAGTAAAGAAGGAATTCTCTCTCCAGTTTGGCATTCCCTGACACATGTCCGAAGTCCTTGAAAAAAGTGGTTAAAAGCAGCAGCAACCTGTGTGCATGGCTGCCATGCAACCTGCAGCTGGCCAACAGGCCCACATGCTGAACAAGCTGGGCAGAACAGCACACATGGGGCCTGGAAGAGCTTGGCTGTGCATCTGGGTGAAGGCCAAAGGGGGACAAGAGACAAGAGAGCAAGATGCCCCAGTTACCTCATGTGACAGACAGAGCCTGAAGGGCTTTCCTAGCTTCAGAAAACCTGTTTTCAGTGCTTTCAGTCTCTATCTGAAAGTTATGGACCTCTGTACACAACACACAAGAAAATTAAATAAATAAAATCAACAGTTAAAGGATTAACATAGAATTTTCTTACTTTCAAGGTAGTAGCCTCTAAGTTGATGCCAAATTATAGATCCACACTTACTTTCAAGTATATTTTTTCATGAATATGAACAACATAATGATTGTGAAAGAAATTTCCATCTGACAGAATCCCACAAACTACTCACAGGAAAGTTTTTGATTACTTTCCTTTTATAAATCATTTAAATCATCAGTTAAATTATTTGACCACACTAACATGTTATTTCAAGGCCAGAACATTAACTTACTGAAAAGAAACAGTTCAGAATAACAGCCTGTGTCTAGTTTCCTCATGCTACACACTCTGGCTTGTTTGTAACCTTGAACTGCACACTGTTCTTCAGATTCAACACTACATCCGATGCTCATTTGTCAGGGCATAAATAGACAACACGAAAAACAACAAACAAGTCGGTTTTTACAGATTATTCTTTTGCAGCCCACTGACAGACAGACATCCTGTAAAATATTATACATATGCTGGAAAATTTTGAATGGAGGCTTCCTGACCTTCGCTGTTTTCAAGTATTTAAAGAATCTGTAATTTATACTAAATTATCTGACATCCTACATCAACAAATGTATCATTCCGCCTGTTTCCTGTTGTTCTAGAATTTAAGTATTTATTCAATCACGATTAAAAGAAAAAAACAACCCACAAAGTGTACTTGACAAGTTCCTAAGTGTGCTTTATATTGCAAGAAAATAAAACATTATCATTAACTTTTTAAGAGTTATAAACATGAAAGTTAGAAGTTCAACTAGCTGGATACACTATTATGCCAATATGCCACTCTTGAATTATTGGACATAAGAAAAAGCTTAACAGAGAAAATAATCCGTAACTTAGCCAGACTAATCCAGGAAATGGGTCGACAAAGACAGAAAAGCCTTTCTGAAAGGCCACTGGAGACTGCATAGTACAAGTTCTGTGCCAGGCAGTGTCGCACTCTAAAGGTAACTGGGAAAGAAAATAACAGAAAAACACAGAACTCTTTTCATTTTTATTTTTAGACGCAATTGCATAGCACTGCTAATGAATGAATTCCATGCTTAACTAATAAATAAGAGGCAGCAAATATACTCAATAGTCATAGGCAGTTCCTGCCAAATTGCTTTCATTTGCCCAACTCAAAGAGTATTGTGCACCTACCATCAGCAACGCACAGACAAAAATGTAAGAACACAACTGTAATGCCATTCAGCTTAGGCTCAACGTACATCTCAGAAATTATGCAGTTCAGTAGGACTGCACTCCATATTACATGATTAAATCACAGCCAAACTTACTCACGAGTGGGGAGCAATATAGCTGTGCCAGCACAGAGTTTTGTAAAGGTTAATTTATCCTGCTTTCTGGCTGTGAAGCACGGAGAATATGAGTCAGACAAGTACCCCAAGAGATTAATTTATTTGGACTTTGTCAGACTGGGAAGGAGGAGGAACAGTTTCAAAAGCACAAAGCTTTCAGCTAAGACTCTCTCAAAGAATTAAATGTTTAATGAAGAAAGTGTTCTTACTGATTTCTAAGTACATGGAAATGAACAGTGGGTGTGGCAGACAGTATTAGAATCAAAACTCATTTTTAGGAAAAAAAAAACTTCCTTCTGCAATGGAAGTGAAGGTAATTTAGTATCTGAACCACAAATGTTGCGTGTTCTTTTGGAAACGCAGAATAGATCAAAGACTTTTCCACAAACCATCTTCAGGGGAAGTGGGAAGAAGGAAGGCACAAGAGGACCATGCAGAAAGATGATGCTTTAGATGTCAAAAAGGGCAAGTGATTGTTCAACGCCATATCCAACAGACTGAGAAAAAGCATAGCAATAAATAAATAAATAAAATTAAAAATCCCTTCAGATAAACATTCCTACTTAAATATTGCTCCCTCAAAGTCTAACAATACTGTGTTCTGGCAACACAGACTCAAGCAGACAGTTGATATCCAAACCCAAATATTGCACAAGCATGAGGAGACAGGGAGTGGACACACCACATAATCTACTTAGGAAGATGTATGGTCATGTCTGTCATCTGCATGTTGATACCACTTTGTTATTATCAATTTCATTAAATCCATCTGCAGACACACTGAAAGGAACAAAAAGCCCTCTGGATTCCATGAACTTTCAAGCACAAATCTGCCTATACACTGAGTGATCATGATTAAGCATAATTTTTTTTTCCAGAGACAATGATGCAGCTACAGATAATTAACAAGAAAATATTTAGATAACAATGTCTTCATTCCTGAACGACAAAAGTGCAAAACTGTCTCTATTGAAGCTATACATACCCAAAGTAAGACTGCTAAGCTCAAGATTAATGGCAGCGTTGAACAGTCAATAAAGCAGAGCAGACAATGGAAGATAAAACATACAAATGGTGGTTTCATATATTGAAAGTACTCACATAGCAATGAAGTAAAATATCGAATTTGCAAGACAACATATTTTAAACTATACAAATATAACCTGCATTACCAATGAAGATTTCCAACTGATTGCATGCATGGCTCGCACTGACAGGTTTGACAGATGCTTCTAAAAATAAGTTTAGTTACTTACTCCAAGTTTTGTTGTTGTTGCTCTTATTTTTGGTTTTGCTTTGTTTCTTATTATCAAAACCAGATTTCAGTAGAGAATAAATGCCGATAAAACATCAATCAAAAGAGATCTGCATTTAAAATGAAACCCAGAATTGTCGAGGGAAAAATATTCATTTTTTTCCCCCACCAACAGGGAAGGTGGCAAACAATATTTCTTAAATATTAGACAGTGAAACGGCAGATTAAAATATTGTATTATTTTACTGACTGTTCATTAGCATTTGAGTAAAAGTCTGCTGTGCTGAAATATGATTTATTTTATTTTCACATCTCAATTTATGCTTATTTACTTAGTAAGACATGTGAAGCAGAAATATACTGGGGTTGGATATTTTTCTCATAAATATATAGATTTCCAGTCCTAAGAAACCTGCAGGTAGAGGTAAACACTACCACTCAAACCTGACTTCATTGTAGAGAGTTTCTTTATTGCTCTCACAGGTGAGACTCGCTGAACCAAAACACTTTGAAAGAATTTTGTAGAAGGATTTTGAGTCAACTGGAACAACACAGATACTCATGAATCGAAATGCTGCCCGAATCCCCAAAATAGAGGAGAAGTATCCATTTACTCCACTGGGAGCAAACAGATACGCATAATTTGACTGGATTCGTTTCGAACAAGAAAATGTCTTTTAACAAAACAAAGCAGAGAGGGAGCAATACCATGAAGATCCTTAGAAAGAAAATATCTAAGAATGCGAAGGGTATTGTCATTCTTGAACCGTACACAGGAAAAATGCTCAAGGATACACAAGAAACTGCAAACATATCTGTTTCCTGTCTAAGGACTACAAAGTCTTTCTCAAGGGACAGAACTACTGCAGGCTTACATTAATGGAAGCACAGAAATGCAAAGACAGCAAGAATAGAGGTGGCTGATAACGATGTCCTGTTAGAGCTATCTTCAGGCATTGTTGGTTGATATTCATTAAGTATAAAACCACAAACACTCAATTAGGAAAAAGAAAACTGCAGAACACTATAATAATCAAAACTGAAAAAGGTCCCCTAGTTCCTTAAAGTGTTTTGATTCTCTGACAGATTTTTTTAAATACTAAAAAAAAAAACAAACAAAAAAAACACCACCATAAAAACCCCCAAGCAAATAAACAAAAAAACTCTCTGTGAAATCCTTCCTTGTTGAAATCCTCTGAGATTTTTCTGACCTCCTGAGATACTGATACTTCACCACAGTGCAATTGAATAGCCAGCAAAAAACAAAGGAAGAATGTTCTTCTGAATTAGTTTTAAGTATAGCGATCTTATGTGCTGTAAATCTATGCACGCACTAGTTTAAGGAAAGACTGTGACTAGACTGTATTCTGGAGGATGAAGTTTCTGCTCTGCACAACCTGGAAGAGACAAGGAAACTCGATAGTATGCAATTCCCATTGACATAACAGAAAGCAGCGGGACATGAGAACTAATTTACGTGAAGGAAGCCTGCAGGTTTCAGGATCTAAGTTGCAAAGTTTGTGGAAGAGGAGAAACAGGATCAAAAGCAGAACAGGCTCAGCCCTCATGAAGAGGGTATCAGACAGACCAGATGGATCTGTGTTACAGCGTGGGCCTTGACAGTGGCTGTATATAAAGCACATACTCCTGAATGGGTTGAAAGATTTCAGAGTTGGCACAGTACAGTCATCACAGAGAGTAAGAAGGAATAGAAAAACAAAAACAAGTATCTGCTCATTCTATTAAAAAATTTCCTCAATGACAAAATATATTTATAGGGCTAGTGTGCACTGAAACATACCACCGAAGAAAAGAACCATGCACTCAGAACACATCAACACTATAAGCATGCCAAACATATTCCTTTTTATATAGCACAAAAAACTCAATTCAGGTTTTCTTTTTAATTAAAAGGAACTGTACTGGATAAAGATATATTCCTGTAATTAAGTGTTTTCCCCCCAATGGCAACTGTCAGAACTTAATAATTAATTAAAATTCATTAATATCAGTAAGACTTGTAACAACACAAATGTTCATACTACATACAAAAAGTAATTGTTGTTTCTCTGGCAGTATAATCACTAACTAATGCCTTAAATTAACCAGATACTAAAATTCTGTCTTCATTTCCATTTTGCACTAAAAGCAAGTTACCTAGCAATTGAGAAAATGCACGTGCTGGAAACGATGAGTAAATGAATGAATAAAGGAATAAGTAAATAAGTGATGTATAAACGAACAAATAAAAAAAGCACATTAATCTATCAGGTTTCATTTCTATTTGATATCATAATATAACTGCTTTTGAAGACAATACACTGAAAACGAACCTGAGGTTTTAACCTTGCTGGTGTAGCAGACAGAACAGAAAGCAGGTCAGAAAGCACGCACAGCAATCAGAGCTACCAAACAACCAGTGATACACAGTGGGTTTAAGAACTGAAATAGCTTCAGAGAAGTCTTTACAGTCAGTTTACAATGCTGAGATCTTCCTATTTTGGATTCAGATGTACATATATGTTAAAAAACAAAAGTGTTAGCAACGATTTAAGTGTGATCTTACAAGAAATACAGGGACTGAAATTTTGCTCCTCTTCAGCCACATTTTGAAACGTACAGTTTCCTAAGGTCTTACAACTGAAGTGCTACTAAATTTACCTTGGATTAATGAGAAAACTTATTTTTGCATTCATAACAGTAAAAGTAGAAAGAAAAGTCACCTGTTCTGAAGTAGATGTTTCAGGTTTTTTTTTCTATTAGCACAAAAACAAGCTTCCTTTGCTCTTCTGATTTTATTTCTTTAGTAGATAGTTGCTTTTTGGAGTTTACATTTTTCTCATCTCTGAGAAGCTGGCTGGCACTAGGGCACCAGCAATACACTAGTCAACAATAGAGATCTCTGCGCTCCGCATATGCCAAACAAATGCAAAAACATGAGGAAGGTCTACTGAAGGTACAGTTTGACATTACCTGACCAGAAGCTGCTCTAATGGCTGTAGCTGTTAAGGATGGTTTTGTCCCACCCACAATCTTTCTTTGCACCTGCATTAAAGCTCACACAAGTCCATGGTGAGCTAGTTCATCCGCAGAGAGAGACAGATTTGCTCTCACGGAAGCACTTGGCTGACTGATTGAATTAATCACAGCAACAAACCATAACCCAAGAGGGCTGACAGAAAACAGATGAGACTTTTGAGTGCACAACGGTCTCTGTACAAAATTAACTTGCAAAATATCCTTGTATTTCCCTAAACTTATAAAAAACAAACTCCCTTTTGTTCTGCTGTTGCAGCACTAAGCACCTGTTAGCAGTACATGTCACATACAATTATTTTCGTATTCTATTTCTTCTTTGACAGATGACAAATCTAGTAGGAAAGCTGGAGCAGTAAAATCTCTTTTGCTGGTCCATAGAGCTTAATCACAGTTCCCCATTTAAACAACATCTACAACAAAGCCAGCAGCATCCATTTAATGCAACAGGTACTAGCATGTTGCAATGGCTGGAGAGTACACAATTTATCGAGACCAAAGTCTGATTTGAACTTCCTTGATTAAACATTTAATAAACTATCTTAATTTAATCACACATGCGGTCTAATTTCCACACAGGGAGTATATGTTCCCAAGTCACAACACATGCATTTCACGGAAAGAAAAGAAGTCCAGTGAGTTCGGTAAGAAGTTTGTAAGCAACCTGACAGAAGTTACAGAAGTTTTGGCTCACATCATTGACGTCTCATGAGAAACACGAGATGCTGAGGTGGACCATAGCACTGATGGCCTGATCTTAGTGCGTGTCTCAATTACTGATATTACCGAATTGAAAATGTTGCATTGAGTAATTTTACAACATCACACAGATTGAATATCTCATTGCTTAGCTGCTGCCATATTATTTCTGAACAAAATACAGTATTAAAGTTAAAGCAATTCTTGTTCTATGCTGGAGACACTGGGATTTTAACAAGCAGAAGCCAGCTAACGTGTTGGCTGTGCAGTGGTTCTTTCCTAATGTTTCCCAGCAATAGAAATATGTACATGTGTTTACCAGGAATGTTTTCCCCATTTACTCTCCAATTCAATAATGTTTCCTGTTGGCATAAGATATTCCACATGACATGCTGAACACTTTATCTCCCCTGACACAGAATTTAAAATTCTTCTTAATTCAAATTTACTGTAGTAAATCAACTTTTTGCCTATTCTAAGAAGAAAGTGTCTTCTTTTTCCAGGGAAATTCTACACGACCAAGAACGAACTTGCTAGAAAGCAAGATCCTGTGATATGAAAGAGTCTAAGTAATTCATTTACAAAAAACTTAAGAAGAAATAAACCAAATTTATAGTAAATCAAAGCTGACTAATAAAAACATCATCCATAAGCCACATTCTGATATTATTACATGCCATGCTGACTATTACACACTGGACTTCTTTTCTTCTAGTCTGATCATTTCCTTACATTTATCTTTCTAGAAAGAAGGGCATTACTATATATTACTATATATCAGTAACCATGGATCTCTCTTCCACTGCTCTTCACTTTAGAATGAGCTATTGAAAACGTTAATTAATTCTAGTTTTTTCCTCTTTGATTCAATAGATATAACGGTCATGGTAAAACAAATGGTATTATTAGTATTGTTATACAATCTTAAAAAATTGTTAAGAAAGCTACATGAAAGTGCCAATACAATGCAATAGAATCACAGGGGTGAGGGTTGCCGTTGTTTTTAAGGAAAAAATGCTGAAGTATTACCTAAAAAGACTTAATTATTATGAAATTAGTAACTTTGGAGTCAATTTCCTATTATCCTCCTCACACAGATCTATACAAAATTCTATGATCCTTAGAAACTAATAACTTCTATACCTTTTCACTTTCAATCAGGCCAGCACATTCAGTTATTTCTATGTTGAACTCTATTGTCTTCTAAGACTTAAGAAATATTTTAAGAGTTACATTCACAGCACTGGCCATCAGGTACTTAGAATGCAATGGGTCTTTCTCAAAGAACACTCCTGTAGTCTGGAACATAGTTCCTCTGCTTGACTTCAACTTACACGTTTAAAATGTTAAAGAATCAGTAACATCACGTTAACAGCATCTAGAAAGGAAGTAAAAGGTAGTTTATGCTGAAATCTGTCAGATTCTAGGGTCACTAAGACTTTGAAACTATTATCCACAAGAATAAGACTGCACAAATGGGAAATGTACAACTGGGAAATGAAAATATCTGCATCCCTGTGTCCTCTTGACTAATAGAAATACAAGAGGAGTAGAGTGATGGGAACAAATTATTTTAGAAAACCTCTATCCTGGTATTTAAGCTTTCACTTATCATAAAAGCAAGTCAGTTCAGGAGTTATGACAGAAGGCACGTATGGTCTTAGGATCTCACATTACAGTGCTACTCTTCCCAGGCATTAGGATCATAGAATCACCAATGTTGGAAATTACCTCCAAGATCATCTAGTCAAACTGTCCACCATCAATGTTTCTCCACTAATCCACATCCCTTAGTACACCATAATGTTTCCTGAATACCTCCAAGGTCTGTGGCTCAACCATCTCCATGGGCAGACCATTCCAGTGCCTGACTGCTCTTTTGGAGAAGAATTTATTCCAAATACACAACTTGATCCTCCCCTCATGCAAGTTGAAGCCATATCCTCTAGTTCTATTACTAGTTACGCAGGAGAAGAGGTCAAGCCACACCTCACCACATCTGCTTTTTAGGTATTTTCAGAGAATGAAAAGGTCTCCTGCTGAGCCTCTTATTCTCCAGACTAAAGAATCCCAGCTCCCTCAGCCACTTCTCAGAGGACTTTCAGGTTCTCTTAAGATACATAAGGAACTCGGTCACTCTTTTCAGGCTCTATTCTATATGCAATGCAGCTCAACTGTAACAGGTTTGTTAATCACTCACCTCTGACATCACTGTTAACATTGCTCTTTTGGGATATACAGCCTACTAATCTGCACCTAAAATTGCCAATGATAGTTGGCAGACTACAAAGTCTTTCTTTTTTTTTGCAGGAAAGCAAAGTGCTTGAAATTCTCTGCTGCATAGTGATGCCGAGGTCTGACTCAGCACTGATTCTTTTTCTAAGAATTGAAATGAAATGTTCTAGACAATCTTCATCAGATCATTTCTCTGTTACTCCATAGGTCAACAGTTGCTGCACTGTGTGTTGTTTATCCTTGAGACATATAAACAATTATGAACAATTATGCTCACATCATGATTTTTGAGGTAGTGCTATGGGAGGCAAATATGTTGGAAAGTTTATTAACAAATGAAGCCAGCTTTATTGCTGTGTGCTGACAATCTGACCAGCACGCATGTTCTAAGATAAAGAAAATCTCTTCCTCGGGATGAAACTGGCACCAGGCAAGTAAGTCCCATTGGAGTCCATAACTACATGTCTTTTCAAACTTGCAAGATTTGATTGTTAACAGCATAAGGATCAAAAACTGTCATTAACAACACCAAAACATCATCTTCCTTGAAACTTTCAGTACATTTACAGTGGAAATTGAAGACCACTATCTGCCAGGGACTGAATGACAGTAAACTCCAGGTAAAGCAGGTGCCAAGAAACAAGTCCATACAGCTAGGCAAGCCCACGTGTCTGAGATCTACTGAATGGAGCAAAGGAAATGTGAGGGTAGAAGGACAGCCTAGATAAGAAATTAAGCAAGATGCAAAAATGAAGGAAAAAGTCCTTGTCTTCAGAGTTTGGAAAGTAGGGCAAAACATTAATTCTTAAGGAACATCTTGTTTCTTAAGCGTTCTGATCAGCTTAGCCATGTTAAAACAGGAAAAAACTAAAAGTGCTAATTAAATCTCAGCTTCTTGCTTTGATGTATATTGTTGAGGTCCCTGATACAGTTTTCTGCCTTAGGTTCATTAGGAAATGATGCCCATTAAGGGGATGTAGTTGTATGTATCCAAAAACAAATGACCAAAAGAAGGCATGTTCAATAACAACACCGGAATAGAGCAGGCAAGCAGTACTTGAGTTTGGAGAAAGGAAGAATTTGAAGCAGAGACATAGGAACATACTGTTAATACAGTGAGAGGGAGTAAAAGACAATAATAATAAAAAACTCCTTCAATCCCCAAAAGGACTACCCTGCTTTAAAGCTTTCATAGATATCTAACATCTTGCTAATAAGCAAGAAAAAACAGAAGAGCATTTAAACACTTCTACTTATCATGGACTATTCATAAACGCAGCTTCATGATTAATGTTATTCCAGCTAATCCATGATGATGGAATATATTTTTTTTTAGGTGTAGTGATCCAGCTACATGCCTGGCCTTTGTCACAGTATTCTCATACAGTACAGATTTTGAAATAAATAGAATGTATGATTTAAAGTGTCAACGACTGATGTTCATTATTATGAAGCTTAAAGCCATTGGGGATGTTTTTTCCCAATTGCAGTTTGCGGCCCAAGTAAAAACAAAGTCTATTTCCAGATATGCTGTAAACTTGGTAATATAGGGAGGGTCATCTTCTGACATATTATCTTGCCAAGAAGAAAAAGCACGATGAGACTACTATTGCACAATATTTCTCAAAATAAATGTTGAAATTACTTTCGTATCTATTCATAGTGGTAAATTTTGTCTTGTCGCCCACCTATCTCAAAGAAAGAGCTATTTTTAAAAATGTGATTTATCCAGTTCACAAATATTTTTCTAACTACTCTTCCGTTTTCTATTAATAATTCCAATAGGATTAAACGACTTGTACCAGAAGGGAAACAACTGAACATATTGTTACTTGACAAACAGTCTAGTCAACCTTTGTGTTCTGAACACAGGCATACGATGGGATCATAGTGATCATCAAACTAAACTAGTCAACAACATGCTGGACAATGGAAGTCAACTGATCTTGCTCAGGTTGGTAGAGATAAGACTGCATTTAGCTTCAGTTGAAATAGAATCAGAGAAACAGAATAAGCATTACTATCATCACAAAAAGCACAAAGGCCTTCTAATTGGCTATGGTTTCTAAAGAAAAGTACTAGACTCTATCTTAGAGAAAGAAAGAAAAAAAAGAACAAAAACCTTTTTTAAAGGAACAGGCTAATAGATTCTACTACATAATTCAGGACTCTTGCCATTAATGCCATTAATGCTAATAAATGAAGGATGTTTTACATTCCACAACTGTTACAGACAGCTATATGCAGCTGTATTAAAACTTTTTCAGTACATCGAAACAGAAATTTCACATTAACGAACCTTGCCCTTAGAAGAACATAACGATTCCAAAGATATTCACCACCTACATGTGAAAGGAGCTGTGTGCTATTCTGTAAATGACATATACTACACAAATGCAAACATCCTTTAATTTGTGTCCATCTGAGATACAAGGTGATTCTACCTTTGTGCTACATCCTCAGATACCAAGACCTAAAAAACTTTGGAAAAAAACATCAGCTGGGAATTGACGTTCTCATGCTGCAGAACTGAAAAAGTTTACATCACACCAAGGAATAGGAGAGAGACAAGAAGAAGTGCTACACAAGAACATTAGTTAGGCTCTTACAAGAATTCTGAAGCTTGAAGGGAATGAGAAAATGATGTTACAATCAAAAGACAGGGTACATGAATTCCTTTTTTTTTTTCCCCTTCCCTCCCCTTAGGAACTTGTATCATCTTTTCAGGGAAATGGGATGTGAGCTTGCAGTTTCTATGCCAAGTTTTATAATCACAAACTTCTCTCTATCTATCTCACATACTTCCTTCTATCTCTCTCTCTTTGGGCCAACATGAAGTGTCACTAATCAGAACTGTGAGTAATAAGGAAGCTTTCCTGCATTTTCTCCCTTTCCCTCTCCTGCTGATTTTCATATTCTTCCATGCAGCATACTTAGAATGGGTACATGGTGTACTTATGCTTATTGACTCTTTCTTGTACTCCTAACCAGCTATTAAAACACAAGAAAGATCAGAACTCCAAAAATTAGTACAACTTAGAGAAAGAAAACAATGCATAAGTAGAAGTACATAGACCAGAATATTTACTGAAAGAAAACTAAGTGAGAATGGTAACAGAAGAGATGTTAGACAAAGAGTAAGTCAGAGGTATACAATACGAATGTAAATGATCTAATAAGGAATTAAATAATTTCAAAAAATAAGGCTTAAAAATAAGAATTACTGATGGTTAGTGTATTACACGAAGCATCTGAGTAACATTTTAAACTCTCAAATACCCTTCAGTAGCAACTCTTCTGGGAGTTACATGACATCAGTGAGCTTATATTTACCCATTAATAAAATGTGGTTAATAATATCACCTGAAATCCCATGTATCTGAAAGATATTAATTCTCATACAAAAGTGTTATTATACAAAATGAGTGGGATTTAAGAGGCTCTCTCTGCACACTTGACCTTACTAAGAATCTGAGAGGAATAGATGGTATTCTTGGTTTCCCCTTCCATACTCACATTCCCACTCTCTCTTTACATAGTTTCTCTCTATAAATCTGAAATGGTTTGTCTTCGTTATCTCAGTTTAATCTTGTGACATGAAATAATACAACCCCAATTTGCCGTACAAAGGCCATGTGTCGCACAGTTACTGATCTAAGCGCTAGCTAAAAGCCTCGCTTCCTTTGACATTTTCAGAACTGAGAATTTGCAGTAACCTATGCAACAACTGCCGCAGAATATATTGCCCCATCTTAGGTACCTCATAGCGTACTTATAGAACAGGCATACCACACCATATTGTGACTCATGCCATAATTCACATCTTCACCAAATAGAAAGATGCTATTGGGCCTTTCCATGATTGAACCATTGCCTAATTCTAATGAATCTTGGTTTATTAAGCAAAGTAAAACCTCAGGAACTGTGGTCAGGATAAGCAGCATCTGTAACATTAGTTTATCTATCAACAAAATATTAATATTTGTCTTAGAATAATGCTCTTTTTGAAAGAATACAATTAAGCATTTAGATTGTACTTATCAGATCTGCTATCAGTTCCCATGATATAGACTTTGATAGTTTCACCACATGAAATCTTCTGTTGTCTAGAGGATTTTCCACTGCCAAATCACTAGGTCTTACAACTAGCTGGAGTAGGAAACATTAGTTACTCTATTTTGACTAGAATAATTTTTCTGTGGATGTTCAGCAACAGATGCTACAGCACAGACTAAAATCTCTTCACTGTTTCAGAAGCATTCAAAAACTTTGCTTTAAACAATAAATGCTTCTGTCTCTCTTTCCATTTTCCTGAGTACAGCTGCTTTTTAAAATCCAATCACTTAAAATTATTTTCTAAGGGAAAACGTATTCCACATTATCTGTGTGTCTGTTATCTTTTATACCAACTTATACCATAAGTAACCATATATAACTTTTATACCATTTACACTCGTTTGTTTTTATCCTACTGGGTTTTATTCAGTTTGAACAGTACCCAAGGGGTAGATAATCTTTTTACATGGATGTTGCCATAACTGAGGAGGCCAAGCTCACCTCTGTTCACAATACATTTGCAGATAATGGATAACATTGGAGCTATTGTACCACAGACAAGATGCACCAAAAGTTTATATGAATGCCTAATTATGGGATTATAGCACTATTAGTCATTCTTTCATTCAAAACGAATTAATATTAACCATGTAGCTTTCTTGGCACAGGATATGCGCTGAATATGAACAGAAAATAATTTACTCTGTGAATTCTTACTATTTTCCCCACCTCCCCCACTGCAGGGCAGACCTCAACTTACCCAGCTGCTGAAAGAGAAGAGCCACACTGGTGCCTGTAACAGGAAGGCTGTCGTGTAGGGGAGTCTGTATCAGTTGTCGGTCTCCAGCTCCCAAAGAAAACAACTTCTGCAGAAACAAATATATATATATATATATATATATATATATATATAAGGATAAATTTAATTTATATGGAACAACCATACTGTTGTCATGCAGATAATGTGATTCATCCCGTAAAAATTTTTTCTTTTGTATACAGAATCTTAAAATCAGTAAGAATAACTGAACTAGCATAGATCTGAAATAAAAATTTGAGTTTAATATATGACTTCTCGAATGGATAGTGTGATAACACCTTCCTTGTAAGATCACTGAATTGAACAGTCATGCCTTTGAAGGCATTCAATATTACATTTTTAATAGCACAGTAAAAAACCCTCTGAAAAAGAAATTACAAACACACTGAATTCAGAAAAAGCATATTATTTTGTAATTGAAGTTTTTCGATGTGTTTCCTGTGTGCCCATACTCATGCTCCATCACATGACTACATTTTTTCCCCAGGTAACATCTGCATATTGAAGAGCACTCTTCTGCTAGTCCTATATTCCCACTCTAAATATTTCCATAGAATTAGAACTTCAGTTACCTTTCCAACTTAAAAATATTCCCCCAACAAGGGAGACAGGAAGTGAAAGGAATAAGCTTATGTATCACAGCTCAAAAAATATTATAATTGCAAGATAACTTTGCTTTCAAGATCACTGAAAGTATGATGGTAACAAATGCTGGTTGCTGCACAGCAGATGCCTGAAAGCAAAACATTCCACAGTAAAACCAAGTAAGTCCCTGAGCTGTGGCAGAGATCCTCTTGCCCAGCACTTAAGCAGCAGACCTGGATGCAGGCTAGTAACTGGCTTTGCAGTTGATCGTTTCAGCACTGGGCAGACAAACAATCTGGGAGGCCCTTCAAAGACTTCTGGAGATAAACATCAGAACAGTGTTTCCATTCTAAGACACACAATTTAGATTTAGCCCTGGAAGCACAAGCTTAAGAAAGAAAACAGAAAAACTGATTTTCTGGTTAAAATGGAATTTTGACATCAATGAATTTAAGTTGCGAGTGAAAGAGTGTTTCATTTTAAGAAAGAAATCAAAAGGTGAAACATAAATTTTCCCCAACCTCTAGCAGAAGACATTGCCAGTGACAAAAATCATACTTATGGACAGAGAGGAATAAAAGTACAAAAACAAGGGGGAGGTGGGGGACAGAAAGAAGAGCCAGAAGTTCAAGTGGACCACCAAAATCTATAACATGAGGTTCAAATACCAATAAAAGAGGGTTTCTGACAAAATAATATTAATAATAATAAAATATAACTACTTCCTTTCAAAACTGACAGGGACAGGTTAGAAAGCAATCATGCAGATCTGACTAGGCTAAAAGATTTTGCTACATTTACCTTAAAGAGAAATTTCAAGGTGGCCAGGAAAAAAAGAGAAGAATAAGGGACGATTTCAAGAAGGTTGAAAATCCATACAGTGGATACAAATCATGAGAAAATGCATATGAAATCTATTTTGAAAATATTTCCATTTGCATTCTTAGGTTACAGATGTGTTTCGTGATAAGGGCTACAATTTCCCAGTAATGTCACAGAATAAACATCAAGCAAATAAGACCCAACTGGCTGCCAGAAACCTATTAATGTATAGGAGTAATTTGTTTTAAGTAAATCAACAAGCAAATCTGCTTTTTGATCATAGAAAGCCAAAGAGAAAAGGTACAAGAGATGTATTTACAAACTTTTTTGTTATTTTTAAATGCATGGGCTACCAGGGATATTTAATTCTGGGGATAAAAAAAGAAAAGAAAAAAAACCAACCATGGTCAATGCTGCTGGGGTTTTTTGTTTGTTTGTTTTCTTGAAACAGAAACTTAAAGCAGTTACCAAAGCAAAGATCAATGGCATACTCAATTGCATCAAGAAAAAGACACAGGTAAATGAACTAGAGGAAAGGACAAATAAAACAAAAAACAACAACAAAAAACCCTTTTAACATATGTATAGCAAGCAGAAATTTTCCTTAACATGAGTTATTATTAAAAACGAAACTTATACAAACTACTTGATTTGTTACTGTGCCTTGTAAAAAGCCAACTCAGTGACAAAATTAACCCTTTGACCTTATACTGGAATGGAATTTTTGCTCTCTTTAGAAGACAGGCCACAGGGAAAGCACTCAGCTGAACTGTGATCTTTTTTTCAACAAAAATATTTAAAGAATTTTTGTTTTTTGTTTTCTTCATAAATTCAATTAACTGGAAAAATACCTTCCCCCCCCCCCATTTACCTGAGACCCTCCAGAAGCAGGGACAAGGCATGAACAGAGATTTGCAATGAGAGCCTCCAGGGACACATTCAGGCTGTCCACATACACAGTATAGATCAGCCCAAGGCAAGCCTACAAAGACACAGGAAATATAAATACAGGGAATGCACATTTGAAATTACTTAAAGATATCCATATAATTTTAAAAACATGAATGTGTCCAATAGAGATTAATGTAGTGAAGTGTGTTCCAGTCAAACATGGTATAGAAGTAAATACTCATTATAAAAGTGAACTTGTACATAAAAGCAACATGCGCGCTGGCAGGTGCAAAATATAATCTTTTATAACAGGGAATTCAATATTCAGTATTTGAGCTTCATTCAATTATAGAAGTGCTTTACTAATAATTACTTTTTTTAAATGACCCCACTTGTAAAATAATCATAGCTTCATCTGCCATATTAACTATCTGGACCTAATTCTGACTGGTCAACAGTAAAACACAGATGAAACAATGAGCTTCTCAGATTCATTGTCCAACTAGCATCAAGGCTCAACAGCTCTGCTTGTTTTTTAACTTCATTATTTCAATACAACTATATTTTAAATGATTCAATACAAATATATTAACATTACAGCATTTCTGTATTTGTTTTGCATGAATATGGTTTTGATTGAGAAAATGGAGATGCATATTTATTATTTTCAATTCAACATAAAATGACTTAGCATTATGTTCCAAAATGCTTTTGAATAAAATAACTCCATTCCACAATATCCTTCTGGTGCCTTTTAACCGCTAAAATTTGGATAATTCAGTAAATATCTTTGGAATTCTCTTCTTAGACATGCTTCCAACAGTAACTTCTCATATAACACATAGTTAAGCTATGAAAGCTCTTGCCATAAGATGTTATAAAATCAAGAGTCAAGAAACAGGACAAATTATATGAAAAAATCATACAATTGACACCTCTGGTTCAGGATGTCATTAAACTATAATTCACATTGGTCTGGGAAAGTATTCAGTGGAATTATTTCTACAGCCTGCCCTCTTCCTACACACTTTGCTCTGCATTTGCTAAAGGCCACAAGGAGAGATGAAACACTCAGTTATGTGGAATTTTAGTCTGAGTTGGTACTGTCATTCTTCATCTTTACTGACAACCTCTCACTGAATGATTTTTCTAGCTTGATCAGTAAGCTGAACTATATATTTGTTCCTGTTAATATATATTAGCTTGATAAAAAACTGAGCTTTTAATTTATCTCTGATCAGCCATATCTCAACAGCTGAAAGTAATCCAAGATCCTAAAACTCTGTCATGTGTTTTAATTTGAACTGGAAGAGGCTCTGACATTTTTACCTTACATATGGAAGAAAATAATATTTCACCATTTATTTACCATTAAATATTTAATCAATTATTGTTAATGTGTTATTTTTACCTGAGCAAGTCAGGCTTTGTCCTAATAATTCCCTTCAATATACAGAGACTTTTCTGAGGTTGATTTATTATTTCATCTTCTACAAAGATATAGAAGTACTTAGAGAGTAAAAAAAAAAAAAAAAAAAGCACTGTTCTAATCTAGAGGGACTATTTACTGTCACAGAAACTGAATTTTATCTAGCTCACTCTAAGTCAATTTTTGCTGTAAAATTCCCAAGCCACTCCTGAGTCATTTCAAATCAAAATCTCTGTTGATGCTTTTCATTAAAAACAGATTTGTCTGCTGACAGACATTAAAAATGGCAATGGTAGGTTCTTTACCCTGAAAATTTCTGGATAATCCAGTCTGGACACAAGCACCAGACTCTTAGGAGCAAAGACTTCAGCAGGCGCAATTAAACCAGACTCCTCTTCCCCTTCAGTTTCTTTAGTTCCCTTGAAAAAAGAAACATTTCAATTAATAAATAGTCACTAACGGAATTGTTAGCATTCTTACAAGAAGTTAACTGCTGTCAAAACTTCAAAAGCATTGTTAATTGGAAAGGAAATGCGCACACAGTTTGAAACAAGCAGTGACATCAACAAACAGCAGCACATTCCATCAGTTGCCTGAACTCCATAAAGAAGCTTCTGGGGAACTCAACTTGTAAAGGCTCAACCATAAAGCCATGCACTAGTGTATCTAAAATAAAGTTCTCTAAGATAAAGAGTTATCAGTAATGTTACAGCTAAAATTATCTATACAGTCATCTCCAGCCTGACACAGAAAATTTGTAAAATTCCTTCAGAAAGAAGTAATTGAAATTTCCCAAGACAGTTCACAAACTTAGGAACGTCTATGTTTCCGGTTAAAGAAACGAAGGGTACCAAGTAGATAAACTCTCAGTTGATCACAGTATTGTGCAACTTGCTCTAACCTCTTTGCCAGCACTTACTTCTTGGTCACAAACATTTTGTTATCACTCCTGGCCAAAAATAAAGATGTCACCGATTATTTTCATTTCTAAAATTCCCTGCATTCTTTGACAAATTTGTTAGCTAAGTTTTCAAATGACAAAGCACGCTCCAATTTTTGCATGTAATTCTCTCCACTCCCACACCACCCACCACATTTCTAAACATGTTACTTGTTCTTATGACTGAGCATTCTTTTAAGCAAAAATCACTTTACTCTTTTAATTGGGAATACGAGAAAAATAACCTTCCTTTCCATCTGACAACGTGAAATATCTGCCTTCTATTTCTGCCATGTTCATGGTCATCATTTCAGCTTATTTTCAGAGAAAATAAAATAGTAATTTTTAAAAGTAACAATTTTCTACTATGAAGTAGAAACCTGATAATATTATATGAAATACCAGGAATGCTGCAAGATTAAACTTAATTTAGAATGTATGTTTCCAAATAGAAGCTGTAAAAACAAAGATTTTACAAGTACTGAGAATGGGTTCACGAACAATTTAATTATGAAAAACATTCAGTTACAATACATTTCCAGTGGGATTTTATGCAGGTTGCTCAGAAAGTAATGCTTCCTATTTATTTCCATGGAAACTACAACCGATACAAAGTGAAAAATAAACACTATCGAGTAGAGCAAATTCTCAGCTACAAAATACTGTTTTCCAACACAGTCACCACCATTAGCTGTGCATTTTTGCTGGTGATGAACAAAAGACTGCAGGCCGCGCTCACAAACATCTGACTTCTGTCCTGTCACTACTACTGAAATGTACCACCTAACACTGCTGACAGACACTTTTTGGACTCCAAAAATGCTCACCAAGCACCAATGAATGTCAATGGGTGTCATTTTTTCTCATAGATGAATTCAGTTTCACAGCTTTGCCTTATACGCATTTCTCTGTCAGACGCCATTTTGTCAGACTACCCCTCTGCTGCCAGCTGTCACGCAGCAACAAAATGGCGGGAAGGTTCAACTTCTGGCAACAAAATGGCGGAAAGGTTCAACTTCTAGCAACAAAATGGTGGAAGTTCAACTTCCAAAAGTTATGTTCCGCTAAATCGATTACTCAGAATAAAGTGCACAGTCATAGCAAACCACAAGGCATTTAATAATTCCCATGTGACATACAGAACCATGACAGCAGAATAATACCTTGAGTCTCCATGAAAATACAGAACTCCTGTTGCTAATTCTCTCATTTTGATCTACATGCAGAACTGAAGTGGTGAGCAATTTATTTCCTATTTCTAACTTTAGATAATGGAAATAATTAATAATATTTATTATTTTTACATGAGTTCTGTATTCCAAAATGGTTTATTGGTTACATGAAGTTAAATGTGATAAACAACTGATAAAAGTCACTGCAAGAAGATGCTGCACTGAGGTACAGAACACTTTCCTGGAACCATTTTTATATAAAATTGTATAAATCATTTGGTTATTTGCTTTGTTCTTAATCATCAGAAGGTATCTTATTCTTAAAATGACACAGTGGGATGAAAAATGAACAAAGACATTAGGCAGAAAGTTTCCGTAAACAGAAAGCAATAGTCACATAACAGAGATTCAATACAAAAGGGAAATCTGCACACCTACTGATATGGTTACAAACCATTAAACATACAAGCAAAGGTTTATTGTATCAGCTGTTATAAACAGCAATTTGAATTCTAGGCAGAGAGGTAACAAGTTCTAGCTAGATGACAGATTTTGGACAATGACAACATCAGAAAAATTGACTTTAAACTTATTACACATTTATAAAGGCAAAAGAAAACAAAAGCTCCTCAAAACCCATGAGCTCCTAAGATAATGAAAACTAGGAGCGCAAAGACAGGGAGAAGGTTTCTATAAAAAACTTTTCAGCAAATCAATTTACAATTGGATCTAGTTCTGTTTTAATTCATAACTACATATAACTTTAAATTTACGATACTAAAACTCTGTCTCACTTCACAAAAGTTCCACAGAACAATGTAGCATGACTGGAGCCATACTTTTGATCATGCTAAACATTCAAACAGGCAGACAGGCACAGTAGTGGAAGTCAGGAGACTAAGCAGATAATCACTGCACACATATGAAGACTAACCTACTTTCCAAGCAAAGCATTAACAGCATGAGCATTCTCTAGCAATGCTAAACATCAGTGGTAAAACCACAAACTTAATTCTTTCTAGTTACACTTTTGCTCAGACACATGCACATTTTACCTTTTTTTAATTTCCATCTAAAGAAAAACCATTTCCTAAACAAAAATAGCAAAATAAGTTTTGTTCTTAAAACATTTTTATCTTATAATATAGCATTCAGTTGACAAATAAATTAATAATAATTAATTGTTAAAGAAAACCTTCCTAAGCATACATAAATTAAAAGGTGAAATTAAATGAGATGTTACTATTCCTTTCTAATCTTGACTGTTGATTACTACAGCTTTCCTCTCACATTTGTATTTGTTGGAAGAATGTAATAATGGTATTTGGTGTAACACTACGCTTCCCTGACATCTTTCGTCACCTATGATTTTACCTTGGAAATGAATTACTGTTGTGGGGTTGGGTTGTTTCTCTTTGTGTTTGGTTGTTATTTTAATCACAGATGAGTTAAGTTCTGACAAAGCCTCTTCAGTAGGCTAAGGAATAGATAACAGAGACTGATCTAATGGATGAAAAGAACTATATGATGATGGGTGATCGTAAATGTTTTCATCATGCTGAAAATATTCTATATCTTGTAGTTATATTTGCATTTGACTGAAGCTTATCAAGATTCTGTCCCCTGCTTGCCAAAGCCACAATCCTCAATCCTGCATTTTGACATAGTTTCTGAAGTAAGTTACACATGGAACATGGAGCAGAGATCTGTATACTGTAGCTGACAAATTCATCAAATAGTTTGTCCAGAAAATAACATCACATAACACTAACATTATTAAAATCTTCAAATATATATGTATCTAAGTTGAACATGATTGAGGATGTATCAATTTAAGTTGAAACAGAAAAAATTGATCTGGTTCTACAGCAGAATACTTAATTTATTCGATATCTGTTTTGTTGGGATTTTTGTTTCTCTTTCTTTCCTTTCACCTCTGTTCTTTTTCCAGTAAATAAGACGTAAAAACATAATAAACTCACAGAAAATGGTGAAAGTGCATTTGAAGTACATATGACAAAATTGAACTTTGGGCTCTGTAAAGACACTGGCCAAAAAAAATTGTGTGGGCTGTACATGTAGAGAAAGCCAATACATTCAGACTCATTTTTTCCAATCATTTTAATAAGTGAACACACCCATATCTAAATTACATATATTCAATTCCTGATATACATAACAAGTTTCTTGATCATTACATAAATGAGAACAGAAAGCTAGTGAGTATGAATGCATATATTTCAACCAATCTCTCTGCTTCCTATATCAATAAAGCAGATATTTAACGTTTGTGACCCAAACTGAAGGGTTTGGGGTAACCTGGAATATGCTCTTGGTTCTGTATCTGGTTACTAAATCAATTTTTATTCCATAAACTTTATCTATAAAATGTGATGAAACAGTAAAATGCATTTTTTCCAAGCATCTGAAAAAAAATAAATTACAGTACATCTAAAGCTCAGATTACAAAAACAAGCAAACAAAAAAATAACAGCATGAAAACCCTCTATGATAGCCAATAGATTAGCAAAATTTACTGTGATCAGCACTATTTAACATCAGTCTGTTATTTATCTATTTGCTTGCCTATACTCTGAGAATAACTTGTTCCTCAGTTTAGCCAAGAGATGTACATGGCACTAAGCCCAGGCGAGACAAATTTAGACTAATTATTCAGATATTTTTAAATACAGGAGGTAACTGACAATTGGAGTTACCTCCCAACAGATTAAGTATGACATCCTAGATTCATAAGCTAGAGGTAGTTTAATATATTTTTAATAGATGCAATTAAAATACTTGTGAGCTAGACACATTAATATATTAAATAAGATACCTCTTTGCTTTAAATGGAACAACCAGAAACAGCACCCTTTGGCTTTAATGAAACCTTCCAGATGTGACAAATTGTATGAACAACTGGTCAGAATGCAAGAAGTACAGTTAACAACATTTAAGTTGAGGTAATTTCAGAAGCTCATCCCAGCCACCCATACCTTCCACACACCATCCACACCGCTCAGCAAAACTGAAACTGGAACAAAAGTGAATATCAAGTAATCCTATTATATTTGCTACTCAATGAATTCTGCTTTAGATCACAAATACACATCCAGAGTTAAAAATTATGAGTTTCAGATGCCATATGTTAATGGCCAAGAATAGCGTAATTGTTTAGTTTCCACATTCAGCATCAAAGGGGTGTAAGAGAGACATTTCAGTGGAGCTACTCTGCTCACCAAAACAGCAGCATTCACAGACAGAAATTCAACCAATCAAAGCAAGTGCAAAGCTGTTAGAAGCTCCTTTGGATCAGGTCCTTTTCTTACTGCTTAGCTTTACTCCTTCTGTTCTTTTTGTTGCTGAGACCAATGACCTCATGTAGAAACCAGACACCTGAAAATCTGACCAAATCCCAAAACAGCAAACCCAAAGCAAATGAGGTAGTAAAAGTCAGCCTCAAAGAACAGAAGTAGTAACAAAGCCATAAAAAGGGCATGCTTATTGGCATATGCTCAAACTAACAAGGGGAGGTAGCTCTTCATGCAATGGTTATTTAAATTCTGAAGCCTTCAGTAGAAATTAACTAATTTTGCACTACTACAGTAAAAAATGACAGCCAAGAAAAAATGAGCAGCTAACTGTACTCATGTTAATCCCATTTTTCTTACTCAACAGACATATTTATTGCTTTGATTTAGCCCTCAAACACTGTTTTTTTCTTTAACTTGCATGAACATAATTTTTGCTACCACAATGAGATTAGTTTAAGATATCAGCTCTGCCTTCAAACCCTGACACTTAACATAAAAATAAAAAACAATCAAGC
Organism: Coturnix japonica; assembly: GCF_054131305.1. Lineage (NCBI taxonomy): Eukaryota > Metazoa > Chordata > Aves > Galliformes > Phasianidae > Coturnix > Coturnix japonica. Next base: position 15,721,012 of record NC_140667.1, on the reverse strand, counting down.
CAAAATCTACATTAGGAACTGGAGTCAGTTTTTAAAGAATAAAATAACCTACCACTATAATCCAAAAAACTTTTTGTGCTGTTGAACGTAAATGATCTTAAGGGACTTCCACAGCTTGAAGACACACGAGCAATAATTCAATCAACATGCACTTGAATGTTAGCACACATGAACCACAACTATCCCTCCTCTACGGCCTCTGCATGACCATGTGCTTTTGGGTTTCTAAATCAACTCTGTGCCAGCTCTGTTAATTGCTTTTGTCAGGGACACGAGGCACCTTCAGGCACCAGGACAATCCAAGCATGATGATCATACATCTCCACTCCGGAGGCACATGCTGTTGAAGTCAGTGCATTTAGTTCTCATTAACAGTGGGTGGAGAAGTATTAGGTCAGAGGGAGGAAAGTCAATTTTGACTGAGGTACTGACAGAAAAGTTAGAACATAAGAAACATTTGATGCAGCTAGGAAGTTTTGAGGGTGGATGGCTGGCACGCATAATTTGAAACTCAGAAGAAATCAAATGTGAACAGATAGTAAATTACAAATGTACTTAGAATAATTCTTCAGCCCAAGAGAGGATGAACATCTGCCATTACAAAAACTTTCACTCCAACACTTCATGACAGTTGTCAAAAACAGTTTGCCCTTTGCAAAATTCTGCAACAAAGTTGTGCCAAGGTCAGCAAACCCTTTGTTTTTCTAATGACTGCCCAGGAAAACAGATTTGGAGACCTTGCATGATTTCTTACTTGAAGAAAAATTACTTGAAGCTTTAGTAATCTCATGCCAATTGCTCATTTGGGACAGATCCCTTTCTTTCCACGTGATTTAGGCTCTTCTGGTCTCATTTGCAGCCAAACAGCCGGTTTATTAAAAATCAAAGGCCAAAAACCATTCAGCATCAGTTCATTTTATTTATTTTTCAGAGTATGCAAATGCATGTATCCAATAAACTCAGCTGACTGCATCCAGAAGACCAGTCTGCATCCTGTCTACAACCTGCTCCACTGAACTAAAATTGCAGGTGGAGAGATCTACTTTGTGGCTGCTTCACATACAGAAATCATATCTCTATAGCTACTTATACTGGAATAAATATACTACTGTAAAAGCTATTATCTTGCGTCAATCCTTTCAGAACAGGATAATAAACTGTATCAATTCACAGAAGGAATTCAGATGAAAAAGAAAAGAATTAAAGACTAAAAACTTATGCAAATTCTGTAATCTCAGCAAATACAGTAACCTCTAATCTCTACAACATGCCCCATTCACTTCCTAACTACTTTCAGCACTACAGAACACTCCAAAGTGACAAACACTCCTATGTGATAAGGAGTTTGCACCACACCTTCTTGCATGACACAGCATCCATTTTATGTATTCCATTTAACACAAGTCACTTTGAAAACCACAGAAATTACTTAAATGGATTATCACCTAAACACATGTAAATGCCATTGAAATTAAAGTAACCCAGTGCCCAGTCTTTCCACCTTTCCATCCAGCTTATGCAGCCACAGGCTAAAGCAAGTTTCTTGTGTTAGCAATTAGCCCACATACATGCAGGAGGATCTGGGAAGTCCAAGTCCAATGAACATACAGTTGCCACATGAATGGCAAAAGTTCACTGTTCACAGTACAGACTCAACAGAAGCAAAGACAGAAAGACTATCAAGAAGACAGATAGAAGACCCAAAGAAGTCTCTCTATCCTGCAAAAAAAAATTCACATAGGGAAGGAGATATCTGTGGATGTGTATGCACAAGCACATGCTCAGGAAACAAAGAGGACAGGACAAATCACTGCCACAGTTATTAGCATGATGAAAATAGGATTTTCTGCATTCAGCTGTTCTCTCCTTAACTTTCAATTCTGGTCTAGAGAAGACCTTACACATACAAAAGGATATTCAGAATACAAGTCTATTTCTTATATCTTAGAATATATTTCTTATATTTCTTATATCTTAGAATATATTTCTTATATCTTAGAATATGAACTGTACATTTTCTCCTCACATAAAGGAAGCAAGGCATTGCTTTAATCTCTGGATATTACCATACCATTAATTTCTCAACAGATTTAGAAGGATACTGATAGACTCCTTACAAAGTGTGAGGAATATCAAAATATCAAAAGGAGGACTAGATTGTACTTTTCCAAAAGCATTCTCTGCTAAAAACCCAACGTCAGTGACTCATTGAGTGGCACGTGCTTTAACACAGTAGGATGACCAACTCTACAATCCAAGCATAAAAACTAAAATTTTATGGAGCATGATGTCATTTTTTTGGCAGTTGTTCCTTTGACTCAGGAAATATTTGTGAATAGTGTGTATCTGCCATGTTCTGGTATGGGATTTTTACAATTTCTTTTAATACGGTTTTGCAATGGAGTAGAAAAAGCAAGATTGTAATCAAGAGGAACAGGAGACTTGCAAATTACATTTACGTACATCTACAATTCTATGATTTCACAATGATATGTTTAATCTTACTAACTTTGTGATCACAACATTTTAATGTACATGTGATCAAGACAAATCACCAGGTAAATCTTGTAGTAGGATTGTTAGAAACTAATACTTGACATTTCCTGCTCATCATACTGAACAGAATTTCTGTAACGCAAAAAATGCTGTCACACAGGCTCAGGTGCTGACATAAATCACTCTCTAATTTCTTGATTGTGGGGTTGGTGAGAGGATTTTTTTCCCCAAAAAATGCAAATCAAATATACGACTTAACCATTATGCCCCCAATTTGAGTCACCGTTTTTCAGAAACATGCCTGCATGTTAGCAGGTAACATCCAGAAACCGCTTTTAGAAATAACTCTCTATATATGCATATTTTGGGGGCAATAGCTAATAAATTTACATACACAGAATTTTATGGATGAATACTGTAGATGTAAGTTATGATTCTTCTGAATATTCTGGCTAGATATTCCTGACATTCTCCTCCTTCTCCTAATTCTTCTGGATACACGTAAATCAGTACAGCATCTGGCTTTATTTGTCAGGGAAAAAAGGTACTCCACTCTCTTCTAACATTAACAAAAAGAGATATGAGATTATTTTCACTTCGCAGTACAATTAACCACAGAAACTCCCAAGTGGTTAGTATGAATGTCTTGTGAAGATGATTCTGCCAAGCATAACAGCAAATCTACTCTAGCTGAATTCAGATTAGTCTTTTATAGCTGTGAGATTTACCTGGTGAAGGCTATCAGGAAAGAAATAACCACTCTTGGGAAACTGAATCTTTCATTTGTCTTATTTAACTGTGTAAACTGATGCCCAGATACCATGTTCACATACCAAGCTTTACAGACTTTTTGTTTAATAAGGTGTGCATCTGAATAGTTAAATCAATATTACTTTCATAGCCCAAGTTTCATAAGCTTATGTTTCATTACAGATTGTACATGTGCTGAATTCTTGTCTAATGACCATGTAATAGGGCACGTTCAATTATTCTCTTTGGGTTTTAGAAAGAAACAGGAAGTTTGGCTATAAACAAAGCAGTCATAGAATAAATTTCACCACAGCAAGTTCATCTGAAAAATATGCATTCTTTGCAACACAGCCAGGAATGGCATTACGAGAACCAACATCCTGCTGCTCTCCGTTCTTTAATATATATTTTTTATTTATTTTTTTTCCTTGGCTTTTTGCTGTTGTTTGTTGTTGCTTTTGTAAATTTGTTTTGTTTTGTTTTTATTTTTATTATTATGGCTACTTAAGCAATATAAGAAAGTAACCTTTCAGTTAATACTGTTAATACATGTTTTGCGATGAGCATTACTTGAAAGATGTGGATAGTGAATGAAAAGCAGCTGCTAGAAACCACAGGATAAATAACAAGTTTGCTAAATTTAGTATATGTTATGAAATACATAGAGTGGAAGAAGTCAGCCATTTCAAATTTTTATCAGCTGGGAAGGAATTACTATAGATCGATTTGTTCTTTAATTATAAAATAAAAGAAAGACTATAGGCATTAGTAGAAACATGTAAATTGATCTACTCTAAAATCGATTTACTCTTTGGATACATTTCTGCTTTTAGCTCCTCCCAATCACATAAAAAAAACCCATTCATTTAAACAGTAGTGTTAATGAAACAGGAACAACTATTATTCTCTGGCTTTCCAGTTGTGTCTAGAAAAAACTCAATAGTATTATTGCTACATTGTGCCTATTATAAGGTAAAGACTTCAACTCCAGTACTAAACAGTAAGTTTGGATCACCAAAAGCATTTTCTTAATTGCTTTTAATCAGATGTTATAGTTCTTCATTAAAAGAAAAAAAACATGCCTTTTATCTAGTTATCTATGTATATCTATTTTTCTTAATATACTTAATGCCAAAGTTTAGCTTATTTTTGATTTTTCATTTGGGAAAGAAAATATTTCAGAACATAACAACAATGGTCCGCAATTACAGACTGGATTAGGTTTTCCCTTGGTTCTAGCGACTAAAGATTCCAAGGATTATGTCATACAACAGATTCTGTGAAGTACTCTGCATAAAATGGGAAACAAAATGTCTATTTTTGAAAGACTGAAGTTGCCCAAAGATAATTAAATGCATGTTTAAAAATCAAGGCTGCCAAACAGCTGACACCCAAAATCTGACCTACCTAAACTGAAGAATTATTCTATCGGTTTAAAAATCTGAACATTTACACCCGAGTCTTGCCAATAAATGTACTTATAGAAATGTGTATACATTACAGCATACGTGTACGTGTTTGCCTTGTGCTAGTCTGACAAAGATGACCAGTAGAGGGAGCAGAAGTTAATAAACTTTTATCATAGAACAAAATGAGAATCATTTCTGCTATGTCATACTCTGAAATAAATGAAAGGAACGTTACTTTGGCTGTCTCATTAACAACAACAAAACAGATGGTAGAGAAAAAGGAAGAACATATATGATGGAGAAAAGAAAAGCCACACGGAGAAAAACAAGAGGCAATGGATACAAGTTGAACCAGGGGAGATTCTGACTGGTCTTAAGAAGAATTTTTTTCACTGTGAAAATACTCATTTATTGGAATAACCTCCCCCAGGACATGGTGGATTCTCCAGCTCTTGAGACTTCTACGTTTTGGCTAGACAAAGTGTTACCTTGGAACAAAAACATACAGTTAAGTAAGACAGAACAGGACATCCTTAGCAAGAAGATTAAAATATTTCCTAAATCTGTTCCCTTTTAGGTGAATCTTGTATTTCTAGACACCTTTTTCTACATTTCTGATACTTAGTGTAATGGTGTTACCTGTAGATTAATCTCTGCTTCATAGAAAGTTAAGCAGGAACAGTAGTGCCTCTCCGAGTCTATATCAGTCAAAACCACCACAAAGAACGTCGGCTGTTTTCTCTCTTTCGAAAGCTGCCATCCTCCAGGTTGGCAAAACTAATGAAACAAAAACAAACAAAAAATGGTACTTAGTTATGCAATATCCTTTTTATTATTATTATTTTATTTTTTAAGAACTATGGAAAACAGTCTTAAGCAATACAACATAACATCGTTTGAAAAAGAAGCTCAGAAAATTTCACTGAAAGCAAATAAATCCAGAACTGAAAAATGTGAAGAAAATGGGAAAAAACTAGTTGGTCACAGCTAATTAGATTGATGAACACTGAGGAAGAAGTTATACACACTGTGCATGCCATACAAACTAATGAGAGGTCCCTGTTCAGTATATAAGATAATCTGTACAAGGACTTAAGAAGCAACAAGAAGAATAAACTGCGAAGTAATGCAGACTTCATTTAGATTATGATTTAGAATCTGAAGCTAAAATCATTGCCCTAGGATGTCTCTGCTTGCATTTTTAATTTTGCTATGTTTTTCAGGAACCCTAAAACTACAGGTTGTAACCTACTGTTCCATTACAAACACAGAAGAGCAACTAAAATAAGCTATGGCAGTATAAAATGACTGCTATACTTTATAACTTGTGCATTCTTATACACTAAGAAAAGCTAGTCAGGATAATCATAAAACACAGACATAGAAAGCTGCTTTCAGATTTGATTGATTTCACACGCAGTGTCACAACTACAGAGTAATCTTTTCCTGTTCAAGTACCAGCTGCATCCAAACCTTTTCTTTTCCCTGAAACAAACCTTCCTGTTTTTAAAACAAAGTTGTTCAGCACACATGATCTGCCTTTTTTACTTCCCACAAACCAAAGGATCATATGTATTTGTTCATCTGTAGTCACTTTAAGGAGACACAAAATCTAAGAATGGCTACGTTGGATAAGACAAGTCCAGAATGTGGTTTCCATCGGGATCTAAGAGCAGCAGCTTAAAAGCAGTTCAAGATTGGGTAACTGCCCAGTTACTTCTGTTCTCTTACTAACAAAGTTTCCAGCAGCCTCCAGCTGATGAGCCTTGTGAGCCACAGGCAACATGTTTGTCCTTAACATTCACTGATAGCTATTAAAACTGTCCCTGGCTCACATTTCATGACTTTATAAAGTCTCAGGGACCAAGTAAATTTCTTCCCTCAAAGATGCTCCAAGCACATCACACGTTCTCAGAACACTTTGTTACTAAGCTGTTTCTGCAACGAGCAGACTGCATGATGTGTAATACCTGTAATGTACATCAAATAAGCTTGAGTCCCTTCTGTATTTATTCCTCCAAGCTGAGATGAGCTATGGCACTTCAGGTCACCCTAAGCACTGACAGGAATTCTGACCTCAGAACAGAGGTGCACAAGCACGATGAGTAAAAAGAGAAACAAAGCACAAAAGCAAAGGGAAATCTATACATTTTTTTTCCTTCTTTCAACAATAGAGGTACATCATTGGTTAACAACTTGTTCCCAGTAATGGAAGAGTGGGATGAAGAAGCTTGAAATGGTCTTTAAGGAATTTCGTATTCATTATTTCTCTTACTAAAGATTTGAAACCACATACATAAAAAATTCACAAGCACATCATTATTAACTAAACCATAAACTCCAAATTTATAAGGGGTAAAAGCAACAAGATATGTCTGCATTAGGGAAGAAAATCTAGAATTGTTCAAGAATGCAGACAGCAAAGGAATCAGAGAGGTCGAGATTTCACATTTCTAGCAATTTCTCTCCCCATCCCCAACCCCCTGGCCAAGACATCTGATGAAAACTGAAAGCACAAAGTTGAACACAAACATTTACTACAGATTCATCTTTAGAACCTCAGCAATGAGACCTGGGTATTCTTGGGCAAAAAGCAGTTAAAACTCTGCCTCTGATAGTGTGATATACAGTTTGTTTTACGATCCTGGGAAAATCTTCCAAACTGAAAGTTTCTCATGTTGTATTCTTCATATTTAGGATAGACAGCTTAACACTTCTGAGTCTTTATTCTTAGAAGTGCTAAGCACTCCCTCCTGCAACTGAGAATAACCGTTCCGAACATCAGAAAGTACTCTGTGCAAAAACATCCTAATCATTCCAAGCTAAGCAACCAGCATTAGTCCGTGAATTTAATAATATCGGCCTAATCTCCCTTTGTTTTTCATCCCACATCAGTTAAAAATAAGAAAATACCACTACTGATCTTGCAGGACTTCCATAAAGATAACGTAATGTAGTACATGTATACAGACATTCTAACAAGGGGATCATCAAAGTCTGATGATGAAATTGTTTGGAGTTCTGTACGTATTGCAGAGTTTAGGAGGTGTGTGGTCAAAAGCCTGGAATCTGTATCTCAAAAAGATACAACACACAGCCCACCGATTACCCATTTGTTCAACAACGATGAGCCAAAATGCTAAGAATACAGTAAAATCCTAATAACAAATCAAGTATTTTCATGGTTTACTCTTAAAATTGAATCATACACACAAAGTAGGTCAAATTAAGGTTGTTCATGCAGCCTTAGCTCCAGCACTCTTCAAGCAATACACGCTCAAGTTTACGGCTGTTGCATTCCTTCAGACCTGCCAAGCCTACCTGTTCTGACAGGAGCTCCTTGATCACTCCAACAGGCTCCGCTTGTGCCCTCCTGCCACAAATGCCCACTCTGTGTGCTATGAGAGGAGCTGACGGGGGGCCTGACGGCAGCAGCAGCTCCTCACAGGGAGCGGAGGGGCAGCGCTGAGCTCTGCGCTATGTGACAGCAAAAGGGCCCGAGGGAACTGAATGGAGTTGTTTGGTAAGGGGCAGCTGGGGGTGAGGGACAGGTTCTGCACCAGATAGCAGTGGGCATGGAATGGGCTGCCCAGGGCATGGCACCAAGTGGCCAGAGTTCAAGGAGTGCTGGACAGCCCTCTCAGACACTGGATTTGGAGCAGTCCTGTTTGGTGACAAGAGACCTTGTGGGACCCTTCCAACTTGGGATATTCTATGATTCTGTTCTAAGGGAATATAAGACCCAGGATACGCAATTAATCCACTAGGTGTTCAGCACACAAATGACAAATACATGAGGTAGGGATGCGTGGCTTATACACACCCTTTTTTTCTCAGAACACATGTAGAATCTACCAGCGTTGGACTTTTGAGTAGGTCTAATCTTACTGTTTCCAGGCTTTTTAAATGCATTTTAAAAATAAAGTGCATTTAAATGATAATTCTTTTTGTTGCGATAAAACATTATTTGCAGGTCAAGCAACACTGCAATAATCAAAAGGGACTGCTTAGTTGGGGAGGGAGTTCTCAGTAGCAATCAATGCTAGTAGGTAGTTTCTATGGAAGCTCAAATCTGACATGTGTCAGTGAAAATTCTTTCCAACCTAAAAATGGTCTTGAGTATAAAATATGCTTTCTAGATTTCATTCTTTTCCAGTGGACAACTAGTGACTGTTAAGGAAAACATCTCATGTGAAGTACACCCACTGGCTATACAGAGAATCTGTTTTCAAATAAACTGCAAGAAATTTATAGAGATTGAGGATAAAGACAACAAGCTCCTCCTTGAAATTAAACAATGAATGAGTCTCAGTTTAGTTAGAATAAGGTAATAAATATTAGCGTAATACTTGAAATGCAAACAGCACTGAGAAGAACTTTCCAAACTAGTATAAACGCAAGCTACTATCCAGTATGCCTGCCATCACAGTCTGGCCAGTAGAAAGAGAAAAATGTTTCCTTACCAACCAGCTGCTATACCAAAACAGACAAAAGCACCACTGTGAACATAATTCAAAGGTCATGTGCTTCTTCAGTAAACAGGAAAAAAACTCAGAAGTTTAAAAATGAACGCACTCCCATATTGTTTCACTTATTTGCCAGAATTCTTGGAACCTGAACACAGCTTCTACCAATGACACTGAAAATTAAAAAGAATCAAACTGTCCAACCCACTGTTTATAGAATTAAGCCTTTAAGGGTGCTGAGTGCTTCAAATCCACTCCAGATTACAAGTGATTGCCTTAAAAATCTGGCAGAAATATCCAGAAGTTGAACTGAAAAATATGAAACAGAGATCTTACGGTCAAGGTGTTGAAATGACATTTTAAGCACTGCCTGAAAGCACAGGTGTTCACTGAAGCAAAGCACTGTCTGTCAGTAACTCGCACAAAATGCTTTCAAATCAAACAAGAAGTTATAAAATGATGCTAAAATAAATTAGTTACACATATCAGCACCTTTGATACACTGCATACAGCTTTCTAAAGTCTGCTGAAAAATTAAAGACAATTGTCACAATCTCTCCCAAGCACTGGAGCACTTAAGATGAGGCTTAGTGTGAAAGTGAATACTTCATACTATTACTATACTGAACAGTATTTAAATAGTATTCCAGTTTCATTACAGAAAAAAATGTTAGTAGTTTCTATACTTACCATGGCATAAGTATGTTATTTGACTTTTGAATTCACTGGGCAGAAATTATTCATTTGCTGAACTGCAATTTAGAACTTCGTCATTTGTCTCAGTGCTTGCACCCCAAGAATAACCAAGGCCCAAACAAAAACTCAAACCTATGTTCTAGTTGGGTCTGTTTAGCTACAGCCAGGAAGACTGCTCAGTTTGCAGTTTACATTGTTTCCTGTATCAACATTCCAGTCAGCTTTCCATCAGAAATCCATTACTTCTGACGGCACTGCCAAAGTAGAAAGGGGAAAAGCTCATTCAGGAGGTTTACAACATGATACACTTTTTGCAAGTCATCTTTTGTAAGCATTTTTTGAAGAGATTAAATAGAAAATGACGTCCACGAAATACCACCACTGACCACTGCACTCAAATGACTCTTTAAAACACATTCTCACATTGTGTATTTTCTCAAAACATATTTGTGCGCATGTTTCTTGTTAAAAAAAATCTAAAAACTATCCAAATGAACATAAAAAATGAAACAATTGAGCTCTATTAGCAAGAATTAAAGATCTGACAATGACTTTGGGATTTACAATGTCTGACACAGCCGGCCACCTTCCACAAAATCTTTGATTCTCCCTTGGGTGACTCCGGGCCTGTAGGCTTTATTTACTTCCCAAATAAATGTGTTTTGTTAGGTCATGCACTATCATCATCTTGTCTACAAGCCTCCCTGAAAATAAGGAACTATGTTCCGGACATTATGTGAAGGAATTTTGTTCCATCTGGACTTGCATGACCTAGCACCAGCTGCTGAGTATTTCACCATTTCACCATTCACTTATGTATGGAATTTTGGCACAGGGAATGTTCGTTTTCAGATGCATACCTCTGCTTAAAACAAAACAATTACAATGCCCATCGGCAAAATAAAAAAGCAGTGTTATGAAGCTGTAAATCTGCGGAAATTCTTGAAGCTCGGGGGTTATCTCTGAATGTAAACACAATACAAACTATACATTACATTTGATTACATCTTCCAGACTTCCAACATCTCATATCTAAAAAACTGCATATTTATCCTTAGTCTACTCTACAATGAAACTCATGCCCTTACAGAAATACTCGGAATTTCCAAGTAAAAAGCCCTTTCAAGATATTGTAAGCCAGTACTGTAGAAGATTCTGCTGGTCAACTGTAAACAATTATATTCACTCGTTACAAGAAAATAAATAAATTAATAAAATTCAATCATCAAAGAAATGCAGAGGCCTGGAATGCACTGGAATACAGAGTAGCCCAAGATGAACTTCAACAATATTCAGCTCATGGCACCCCTGAAGTGCTGCAATCTGCTTCCAGCATATCCCAATAAAACTTAGGAAGCCAACTCTGATTTATTTCATTAACTCCAGACTTCCTAATTGATGACAGCAAAGACATGAGAGGAGAAGAGAGTGTGAATATGCAATGTTCGCTTGAAATCAAGGAACTTTCCTCCACTCGGGGAAGCAAAATGACACACTCGGGTGCCTGCATGTTTGCGTGCATCACCTCATGTCCTGGAACTGGGTATCACTGAAGAGTCTGGCTCTGTCCTCCTTCCACCCACCCTGCAGCTAATTACAGACACTGACAAGATCCACTCCTCTGCTTCAAGTTGAACAGCCCCAGGTCTCTTAACCTTCCCTCTAATGTGAGATGCACCAGAACAGTAAATATATATGAATACACATGGAATAAATTTGTTTCAATTTCATCACTTTGTTTTTTAAACCTCTTAATACTGTGTGATTTTCAAATACCTTTCCTTAGTGAACTGCAATGTTGAAAAAGCCAAACTAGTAAAAGGAACTTCTGCAAGGACTGTATATCTAGCTTGTTTTCTAAAATAACAAAATGACCTTGAAAATTACATCCACCAGGAAACCAGCTTCCTTTTCTGCCTTCACTTAATATCCCCATCCCAGTGGCTTATTCAAAAAGATCTGTCAACAAATCTTTTATTTCTGAATAAAACCAACCTAGACTACAGATACAGTGATTTAAGAATAACTTCATTGCATAATAATGCCTTGATGGGATTAATTCAGATATTGTGAATGGAATTTTCTTCTTGGAATGAACTTCTTGCACCTCCGTTCTAATCATGGATTGGTAAAATTAATGTGCTTGTGCAAATAGGGAGAATTTGCACTTCCATTTTTTTTAAACCACACTTATTTTTTGTTCTCAGGCTAAGGGAGCCTCCTGGACATGGACTCTTTTTTATCCATACCCCAACAAAAAAAAGTTGCTGTGCTCAGTGTCACCAGAAGCAGTGAGCAAGACAACTGTGGATGGGAATCAGGAACTTTTAGGCTTGCAGTGAAGTGTCAATCCCAACACAAGTATGTTAGGTGTCTGTAACAAGAATATTTCTGAAGCAGCAATGAAAGAAGAACACTGAAGAAAGAATATCAAAATCCTAGAAATTCATTCTCTGTATTTAAGGCTCACATTTTAATTTTCAGCTTGAAACTGATTAAGAACTATCTTTGTCCTTAGTCAACAACCAGGAGTCAGGAGTGGTTTCTAACCTGCACTGGGACACGTCTTTATGACAACAATTAACTTGTCTGTTGTGTGTTTTCATTTTTGTTAGTATTAACTACTGTCTATGTAGTTAAGGAAACTGCTGTCACCTGAAGAATTTAAGTCTAGGAAATTAGCTTCAAATCAGAAACATAAATGAGTATTTTACAGATATTTACTCTGTCAGCCAGGCTCAAAACGTAACTTTTTTAAATGCAGTTTTTCTCCCCCCCTTTCCTCCGTCTTCATCTTTTCTTTTAAACAGCAGTAGCATTGTGTTGCAACAGTAGCCAAAACCTCTTTCAAGTTCTTAATGACTTCCCAAGTGATTTTCTAGATAATGCTATAAACTATCTTTCAAAAGGCTTACAGCACGTACAAGTGTAATTATTGCACTGTTTGACTGTTTTAAAGAAAGTACGGTGAGATAATTAATGTGCATCACTCAACACTTACAACCAGCATATAGTTAAGTATTTATATGAACATAAATTTTGAGTTGATGTTTTAATGCTTTAACTATTCCTCCAGAGCAACTGGTCAACATTCTATCAAATATTACTGCAATACTCCACATCTTGCTTATCTGACTTTTACAGCTCACACCTGCACAACCAGATATTTAACCACACATCAATACCATATCCAACCTTGCTATCTTGAATACATTTAAAGATGCATTCCGTTGTTCATTAGCAGTTGTAATGAACTGTGAGCACACGTGGGTTTATACTCTTGCACTTGTGATAATTCTGTAGAATATACCCACCAGCAAAGGTTCCCAAGACTCAGTATTCCAAGATAAGGTGTATGTGTGTAATAAAGAGGTAATATATATTAAATACAACATTGATCTGAGTTGACAGAGAGCTAGTCATAAGAAGGGCTGTGTCTGATGAAGCAAAATACGCTTATTGATCTGAGAGATGCCATCAGTCTCCAGATGACAAAATGCAGAACAGGAAAATGTGAAATAAGCAAATAAATTTATTAGTCTGAATCTGGTGTGTGCCTTCAAGATTTTGCACATAGATGAGCCTTACTCCAACCAACCTTCTGCCACCTTTACTCAGAGAGAACGCAGAACACCAACAAAAGAAAGGCAGTCTGCCCACTGAACTCTTACAGGAAGGAATGCAAAGCCCAGAGGAAGGTGTATGGGACAGCTAGCATGGGCAAATGGCTTTCAAAAATCCAGGGGATTTTAAGTGGGCTGGCAGCCAATTAGACAGCATGTGCACCTCTACCAATGTGAGCACTAGAAAGCCCCAAAAGAGAGCACAGCCCAGAACTCAGCACCTTGCCAAACATGCACTCACATCAATCACTGCCACTCACTGCCAAACTTAAGGAAGTTGCAGAAAAGGAGACATATATTTTTGTACATTCTGTTGGTCATTCTGGGAATTTAACAATACTTCCTACATGCTTCGTGTTACTGCTTCCCATTTTGGGTTACAATCAATTTCCCCTTTTGTATGTGTGCTTGCATAAAGAAAGAGAAGGGAAAGTATATGAACAGGAAAACGTGACTAAAATTTCACAAGAAACAACTTTACATGTGAATGAAAGCTTAGATAGACCAGGACATACAATATATTAAAAAAGTTTCCTAGATTGCAAGATGAATGTATCCCATTTAGACAACAGATTTCTGTGCATTGACTCCTGCTCAATTTTACAGCTCCATAGAGTTAATGAAGAAAAGAATCAAAAGCTCTTCCTGTTAGTACTCTCCCCAAGATTAAATTAGAATACATCACAATCTGCAGCAGCATAAAAAGACGGCTGAAAAGTTTGGTGCTTTCCATGGAGTCTCAGCTTCCTGTTCAGGAAAATGGAATCAGTCCAGGGCCATGCCCATCCTCTGTTCCTGTGAAGCCAAATGCTATGTTACACTCAGTGAGCTGTATGGATGGGCAGCATTGCAGGTATGCTTCCTGTGAGTGCACAAAGAAAAATACCCATACCAGAGTTGGGCCAATGCAGGCACTGTCACGGGAATTCATGGCACTGAATTGATGAACAAACTGCATTTCCTCTAGGTAGGTTGGCATAGCAAAGCAGTCTCTAAAAAAGATAATAACAGATTCTAAAAGTACAATTCTTCAGAGAGGAATGGCACTGAGAAAGCTTGTACTTATAAGCATCTATCTACCTCTTATGCCCACTTTGACTCCCTTTCAGCATTTCTCCTTTGAACTCTTAAACAGACATATCAGATTTGAGGACTGAGCAATTTCCAGTTCTATGTTTTCCATTTTCCATCACATGATTATTAAAGCTGAGTAAAATATAACATTCAAAGTTCTATTAGTATATTTCATCTGGAAAATGGGAACATTCTTATGACAGTTATAGGAAGAATAAAAAATATATAAAATCAGGGGAATATAAGAACCTCTGATAAAATTCAGTGTTTTCAGACAGAGCAGCTCAAGTAACCCGCACATCAGTAGATTGAGTTGCGGAGCTCTGCACCACTTAAATTAATATTCCATGAGCTTTTCAACAGGAGACCACAGACATGATTTCTATGCTTTAAAAAGGTAACAAAAAAGCCTACAAGAATTTATAGACCTGTTTAGCACATCAGTGAACTCAAGTAAAGGTACTTTGAAGTGGAATCACAGAAATCAAACAGAATGATAACTGAGAAAGAAAGAAAGAAAGAAAGAAAGAAAGAAAGAAAGAAAGAAAGAAAGAAAGAAAGAAAGAAAGAAAGAAAGAAAGAAAGAAAGAAAGAAAGAAAGAAAGAAAGAAAGAAAGAAAGAAAGAAAGAAAGAAAGAAAGAAAGAAAGAAAGAAAGAAAGAAAGAAAGAAAGAAAGAAAGAAAGAAAGAAAGAAAGAAAGAAAGAAAGAAAGAAAGAAAGAAAGAAAGAAAGAAAGAGAGAAAGAGAGAGAGAGAGAAGAAAGAAAGAGAGAGAGAGAGAAAGAAAGAGAGAGAGAGAGAAAGAAAGAGAGAGAGAGAGAAAGAAAGAGAGAGAGAGAGAAAGAAAGAGAGAGAGAGAAAGAAAGAGAGAGAGAGAGAGAGAAAGAAAGAGAGAGAGAGAGAGAAGAAAGAGAGAGAGAGAGAAAGAAAGAGAGAGAGAGAGAAAGAAAGAGAGAGAGAGAGAGAAAGAAAGAGAGAGAGAGAGAAAGAAAGAGAAGAGAGAGAGAGAGAAAGAAAGAGAAGAGAGAGAGAGAGAAAGAAAGAGAAGAGAGAGAGAGAGAAAGAAAGAGAAGAGAGAGAGAGAGAAAGAAAGAGAGAGAGAAAGAAAAGAAAGAAAGAAAGAAAGAAAGAAAGAAAGAAAGAAAGAAAGAAAGAAAGAAAGAAAGAAAGAAAGAAAGAAAGAAAGAAAGAAAGAAAGAAAGAAAGAAAGAAAGAAAGAAAGAAAGAAAGAAAGAAAGAAAGAAAGAAAGAAAGAAAGAAAGAAAGAAAGAAAGAAAGAAAGAAAGAAAGAAAGAAAGAAAGAAAGAAAGAAAGAAAGAAAGAAAGAAAGAAAGAAAGAAAGAAAGAAAGAAAGAAAGAAAGAAAGAAAGAAAGAAAGAAAGAAAGAAAGAAAGAAAGCCATTAAAGCAGATCTGAGGGGTTTGGCTAACAAATTACAAGTTAATAAATGCAATTACAATAGCATGACATACTGGGACTAAATTTGGTGCTATGCGATGATTAAACTGAAATACATATATGTACACCTATATGTATATGGCAGAAGTTAGTACAGCATATACTGCACTGATTAAAAGACTACCTTCCCAACAGTTTGGAAAAGGGGACTGTTAGCACAGACATGCCTTAATGAAGCCACATCTATCGAAGTTTTTCAAAGAACAGATCATGATCTAACGTTATGCAGTAGTTTTATAACCAAGTCAAGTCATATAGGAAGTTTGCTGCTACAGACCACCAGTGACTCAAAAATTAACAGCATAATTACCATCCCTGGAGGCCTTCAAGAAACACTTAGATGTTGCACTGAAGGACATGGTTTAGTGGGAAACATTGGCAATAGGTAAATAGATGACTTTGGAGGTTTTTTTCAACCCTGGTGATTTTATTATTCTAATTTTGTGATTCTAATATTAGGAGGATAAATTATTATTAAACCAGTAAGAAACAAAAAGAGAAAGCTCTCTACACCAGGTATTTTAGCAGAATGAAATGGAAGGCAGTTGTTTCCCTTTCACTTATTTTTTCCTACTTAAGCCATTACTTTAGGCTACAATTGGCAGACAGTTGTAGAAGGCACCACTTCATTAGCTAATTGCCATCCCTCCTTTCAGCTAAAATAATCCACATCTCTTCCCACGTGTCAAAGCTGGAAAGTCACAGAATTGCAAAGAAAGTCACATGAGAATGTCGTGTAAAGAATGATGAAGATAGTTTTCCAAATATAATAAAATATGAACTAGAGCAAGAAAACAAGTATCGCATTGTGAAGTTTAATAATACAAGATTACAAAATCTGACAACTCTCAGCTGTGATCTCAAAGATTCTGATTTCAAATCTTAAGGAGATGTCAGCTTTTTCAGGTTTTTTTTTTTCTTTTTTTTCCCCCCCAGAGAGAGCCAAGAAACACTTAATAGAGCAGTTAGATGTTTGACAGTATACAGTTACATGCAGATAAGCTGTTTACTGCTAAGAAGACTCCAGATAAAAGCGTTCCCAGATCCAGAACATTACAAGATCCAGAAGTTATCATCATAACAATTCAAAATAAGAAGAAAAATTGGAACAGGTTATTGCAATTAGCTCACCACAGTTGGAGGCTGAGTTCATCAAGTAAAGAATTTAAAAAAAAAAAAAAAAAGAATTCTGAAAGATTCTCCTTCATTTCACTTCTGCGAGACATTATTCAACCCCTGTGTGACAGAGCAAGTCAGCACAGACCATTGTGGTGGTCCCTTTGACCTGTTAATCTGTAACACAAGGGCTCTTCCTCATCTCTTTTTAGGGCCTGGATGACCTCACAATACTTGAAGCTCTACAGTATATACTGATTATAATCAAATCTCATACTTCAGAGCTTCAACCACTCATGCATAGAGATTTAGACAGAATTTCCACCTGAGTACTTAATTGGACATCTAAGTTTTTGTGAGAGAGCCAACAGTGGAGATCTATCTCATCACGGGGCATGCAGGTGCTGCAGAGAATTCTGGCTGACCTGTCTTGCTTACAAAACTAAACGTCAGGTGCCAAACCAAAGGTTGAGAAGGAATTTTCTACCATTTAAAGCTGAAAGGAATTTATGTAATTATTTGTTTCCTTTCTGGTGTATGGCACATCAGTATAATCAGGGCACCTGTTTCCATTAGGCTCAGGAGATGCTGTGGACTCATCCTCATCTCAAAAACACTATCAGACTCCAGTCAGACTCAATCAGCTGATTTATTACATATAGTCTTACTTGTGAAGCCAGAAAGAATGGCAGGAAAGCCTTAAAAAAGAAACAGATGAGCTTTAAAAAGAGCAAATTTTAGTTTTTTTATGAACAATATTCTCAAATATTATTATCACTCTATATTGTAAGATTTGATTCTTGTAAATTTCTGAGTAGGACTGGACACAAAGGCTTAAATAGTTTTCCTGTGGGTGGTAGGGATTGGGAATTCTATCACAGCTTGATAATTAATAGAAAATGTCTGGTCAGATTCAACACTTGTAAAATATTGTAATGCTTGAAAATGACAGTGATTGTTAATCAATTAAAATGCAAGGGGAAGACAACTGGAATATGTATGTGAAATATGTATATCACTGCTAGGGAAACAAGAACAACAACAACAAACCAACCCAAAAAACCCCACACATTTAAGTCCCCAAAAAGCTAACAGGTACAGAGAAAATAGCCCACACTTGCACATTTCAATTGCATGTGAGCACCCTTTGCTGTGACAGGCTGCCCAGAAAAGGCCTCTTCTTTCTTTACCACTGGGGTAATCCCAGCATCCTGCATCCATAGGCACCTACACTGCCCTTATATTCCATTCCACACATTACCCCATAAAACACAGACAGCTGAAATAGAAACTACATCGTTCTCATGCAAAACTGCACAAGAGGTGAGAACTATATGTCGCAGTAATAATAAACTCGGTAAAAAGGTGTTGTCAAGTAATTCGTACATAATAGAAGCTGCTACTGAATAACAGAAATTGATCAATGTAAAATTAAATGTTAACGTACTCTCATTGAAAAGATTATATAAATAATATGTTTCTTTTTCAAAACCAATCAGATGTTTATATACTTCTATATATAAAAATAGAAACATTGGCCAACCGTGGGGGGTTCCCTCCTATTGTCCCATAAGTATACAGAGGAAATAGAAATATTTCAAGCCATCTGTAATGTCTTACATGTCTTTGAATAAATGAAAGAGCCAAAACACTTAACAGTACGGAATTTTATTCCAAATTATACCCAAGAGGAAGCCATCTGCAGGAAAAATAAAAAGAAAAAAAAGAAAAGGAAAAAAAAAAAAAGAAAAACACCACATCACCAGCAACATGCTTGACTTGGACACTTGGACATCACTTAAGCAATACAGCTATCCAAAAGGACAGCATGTTCTTTTAAAAGTATGACTACTTACTCTTTCATGATATAAGCAACATGAAAATCACCTGAAAATTTTGGGGCTTTATTAAACCCACTATGAACTATCATGCAGCATCTCAGCAAAAAACTTAACTAGCTTTTGGTTCTTCTGTTTCTTCCCTCATTTAATGTAAAATATTACCATATCAGCAAAACCTCCCTCTCAGATGACAGTGAAACTCAAGCTACTCTCAGGCAAGCAAATCATGGCTGCTATAGCCAAGCTTTGAAGGTGACTGCAGTACAGGGTCCAACCTGTGCAAGTAGCTCAGTGTTGACACACCTACAAGCCCAAATTGCAAACCCCTGCTTTAGGCAAAAGGAGATGACAGGTAACATTTCCACAAAGAAATATATATAGCTTTGCTATGCACACACACTAAACCTACAATTCAACACACTACGAAGTTTATAAAACGCTACTGTAAAACCCATGTTGTTAAGACGATGAGCATGTCACTTGCCAAAGATCTCAGACATGACGGTCTTGTCTGAACAGCAAGGACTGCAAAGCTGCCTGCACATGTATTAGAGAATTCATCATCCTGTCTCAGGAGTAATGATACAAGAAGAGCAGAAATATCCCGCTCTATGCAACATTTCCCGATGCATCAGTGTTTCCTAAATTCCTAAGTCTTCAAATATGAAACAGATCATGCTAAAAAAATATGACAAATATTTGCTGTAAACTCCAAACAAATTACGTGAAATTTTGAAAATAACTGCAGAACTGGAAAAACATAAGAGAAAAACATGAGAAAAATTGTATACAAGCTTTGACAACATGCGGGTTACTTTAAAAAGAAAGAACTGAAGAAAAAAGCAAGAAAATCCCCTTTCAACAGTTGCATACCAGGAAACATGTGTTGACCCATGACATTTCAAAAGCTAACAACTTTGTTCTAAACCCAATCTACAACAGCACAAAAGAAACACAATTTTTCAAAGTATTTTGAGATGGAAGCACCCTTTAAAAACAACGCAGAAATTTTCTTCTACTTCTAAGTTTGCAAGTCAATATCACGAAAATTTGCAAATGCAGTTTCTTAAGCAAAAGTGTAACAGGCAGTAAATAATACCTAAACATATTTGGCCTAAACAAATAAGTTCATATTAGGATGTGGATAAAATTTTTAAACTATGCATAGATTTTACGTGTACCAAAAATAGGCATCAGTGGACAGGAATCTGACTTTTTCAATAAGCAGTACTCCTACCTCACATGTTTTCTTAATAATATCTATTTTTTCTTCTCTGAAAAAGTGGTCAGGCACTGGCACAGGCTGCCCAAGGAGGTGGTTGAGTCACCATCCCTGGAGGTGTTCTGGAAAAGTTGAGACGTGGTATTAAAGGGACATGGTTTAGTGGGAAATCTTGGTGGTATCTGGACAGTTGGACTGGATGACCTTGGAGGTCATTTCTAACCTTGGAGGTTCTATGATTATTTTCTTATGTACTTTAGCCTCAGCAACTTGAGAGCATGGCTTGTGTACAAAGTGCTATAATGCAGGCCTACAAATTCCTGTAAGTATTCATCAAATTACTGTATTCTATTTCATAAACTACATTTCACTCCAAACAAAAGAAGGAGCTTTCCATATGAAGATGGAATTATGCTCTAATTTCTTTATAATTCAGCTCAAATCTTGAATATATGAATGTAATCCTGGAAGTTAGTTGTTCTAACTATTTTCTTCTTTTGTAAAACTTTGCCTAAGGCTTGGAAATAAATAAATGTATCTTCAACAAAGAACCAGCTTTTCTTATTATTATGTTGTGAAAAAACTGCTGGCAATGCTGGTATGAAAGACTGGAGCTTATGTTTTCAGAGATGGTCCCGACTGAAATAAGAGCTAAAAGGTATGTGTACTGACAGTACCAACTAGATGACACTCATTATAGTTTAATACTGACTTTTTTTTTTTTTTTTTAATAATTAACCTGGATCCAAACAACATACATTCAAGAACTGTCCTGTGCTCATATATTAAAAGTTCTAACTAAGTTCAACAAAGGAAAATGTGAGGCCCTGCACATGGAGAGGAATTTCTGAAAAGCAAACTACAGAAGTGAACTGTTCCCATCCAGTCATTTTTCAGTAAAAACTTGGTTTAACTTCCTGTTCCTCTGCAAATCTGGAAATAAATCCATTAGAACAAATACAGATAGGTTTGCATGGAAGACTAGTGAAAATGCTTGTAGCCTTCTGCATGCATTTACTTCCATCTACTGAACTGCCTAAACTTAGAACTCTTTTCTCATAACTAAACCGATCTATAAACCAAACAGGTTGTTTGTGTTACTACAGTGCAACTCACATATACTAGCCATGTTGCCCCATACGTCTGTATTTTAAAAACTACGTCTGTATTTTAAAAACTGGAAATGAAATAAGTGAGTGCAAGAGAAAAGTGACTTAAGCAGTGGATATGGAAAAGGAGAACACACCGCAAAAGCTCATTGACTCGTGCTCTTCTTTTGCAAACCATAAGTCATACAGTACCTTCAAGTCACAGGAATTGCCATCGAAGGTTCAAACATGATGACCAAGCTGTCAAAGTATACACTGCCAGTAACAGGGCTGACGTCCACATGCCCTCAATTCATCAACTGATTCAGACATTTTATGGTTCAAACCCAGAGCTATAACAACCACAGCAGTGCAAGGGAAAATATCAACAAAAATATATAATTTATTTCATTATTGTTAAGCCAAAAGACATTAACTATACACCATGATATATTGGCACTTCGAAGTAAGGACTGGATGTATAAACATATTTACAGAGTGAGTGGTAGACCAAAATTTGAATCATTATCCACAAAGTCTATTTCAATTGGGCTTCCCACCAGAATCCAGGAAAATGTAATTTTCTGCCCTAACTGACCACCTACTCTTCCTGTCACCCAGTGACTCGCAGCTTTTTGACCCATTCTTTACTTATCTCTAGTTCTAAAACCTTGTTTTATCCTTCAGGTCTTCCCTCATGGCTTCCAATAAACAGTTTTCACTTACACACTACTGATAAGTTCATGGTTTGAGATCCCACATCCCATGATCTCCATACTGAAGAAATAAAGTCCACAATTCCATCCGGTCTCACCGAACCATTGTTTTTTCCTTGCTCCCATTACACTAGCTACTCTGCAGGACCTTTTCTTGGGTTCTCTCTTACACACATTGGTGGCATGGTTTCAAAAACTTTAGACCAAGAATTTAACTACCCAAACTGTAGACCAAGAATTTAACATCTCCTTACATGACCTTTTACAGATGTTTTTTCCCCCACGCAACTTTTCTTTAATATTTTTCACATTTCACCAGACTCTTAATAGGAACATACTTTTACAGTGCTGGTATTCATTTTCTTCAATAGTTCAGCATACAATCAAGTAGAACTTTGGCCTTCTCATCTCTAAGCTGTCCTTCTCCGAAACATGCAGCAGTTTTTAATTCTAAGTCCTCAGTTTACTCAATCAGAACGTACTTTAACTCCCTCACAGCACTGCAAGAAATCTTAAAGCGCTCTTGGTGAGGTAAAAAAAAAAAAAAAAAATGCATTGCTACTTTGCAATTCTTTTCTCGTTACTCATCTTACCTTTGAACCTCTGTTTAGCACTGTAAACTAACAGCTGCAGCACACAGTTTCATTTGGGACTGTACAAAGATCTTTTCCCTAAATCTAAACTTCACAGTGGAACAGTTGTTCTATTTCTTCATGCAGCCATTTGTACAGCTATAGAACTTTATTTCACTACCATGTGCAGTCCAGCTCCACCTGACTTTTAACAAAGCTTATGTTACACACTCAAGCTTTTGTGGTGGACCACTCATGCAAATTAACATTTTACTTTCAAAACTTGGTGCTTATTTCCCCACCTAAGAGAAGATTTCAAGAAGAATTTTAAAGCTAGACACACTGCACTTAATTGCAGAAAAGCTGCTAGAAGAAATATAGGCAGACTGTCATTACAGAAAACAGTGGATAGCACTCCTATGTTTGCACGGAGCGGCAGACTTTGCTTTTATTCTCACTGAAAGCTACCTGTATCAATACTTCCCCAAAGCAACACCAAGAGAGCAATACTGCAGCCATGACTCATCCCCAAGAAAACCATCCACTTTTCTCACTCCCACTGTCAATCTTTACTTTATTTTGCATACATCAACTGTCCTGCCTTAAAAAGTCTTAGAGATGAACAATTCCTGGGTCGAACGTATGAATCTTGTAAAAATGAAATTGGTGCAAGGCAAAAAGGCACAAAAATTACTCTGGGATCTTTTTCCTTAATGCAAAATCATGGCAACGAGGAGGAAAATAAGTGCTAGATAATTTAGTTTTGCAGTTTTAGATTATAAGACTAAGGTTCTCCTATGAACAACAGTTGAAAAAATGTGTGTTCCATCTTAAACTGACGGAACCCAGTGACTAACAGCCCCCTTCTGAAACCCCATCCTCATGGAAGTGGCACAGCAGTATCTCACTCATTGGCCCCCTGCCTGAAGTGCTGACCGCACCCTCTAACCGTAATCAGAGTGAGCACAACTTCTGGAACGACGTGACGACATCTGAACAATCCGGGCGTTCTACTCCTGGGGTGACTGTGTGTTTAGCAAGGTGTATTTCTGTTTGACTAAAAGCACAAAGATTTGCATTTCTAACATTTGCTTAATGGTTTGGATGAAATAAACTCAGTATTTTCATTAGTATCTTTAGTTTCAGTTGACTTCATACCTCGCTGATTTAGTGGCAACAAATGTAAGTTAACAAAGCATTTCCCCTAACACTGAGAATGTGGCATAGTCTATCATACACATTCATAGCCACCAGTGCAGTGTCAGCAGAGCATGTTCTACAATATGTAAGAGAAGAAACACAGCTCTACTTTTTCCATACCAAGATGGATGCATTCCTGCGTGATTTCACATAACTTCCCAGCTATGATAATGTTCGGTAGTGCTAGTCACCACATTTCTTTATAGTTAATAAATAATTATATATTTTTGAAAAAGCAAGAACCATGTCCTGCTTGCAGTATATTTAAAAAGCAGCAAATCATGCAAATTACTTTAAGTATTTTGAAAATGAACATAGTTATAATGAAACAAAACAGTTGGGAATCTTTCCACTGATTGGTCTCCTTTAGAATTTCTACATTCTGTTCTCCGTGAAAGAGAAGGAAAACACAAACTCGCACCTATGTGACTTATATTTGCCTTAAATAAAAATATGCCCAACTGTAAACAGTAGTTTACAACTCAGCATTTCCCAACATGAGTTACCAGAAGGAAAGCAAATGCTACAAAAACAAAACCCAGATCATATCCTTATGTTTCTATAGCACACCTCTCTTGCTAACGTCTGTATAATAACTACATGAACAAGTGCAAGGACGATTTAATGATGTCTTTCCCATAACTTGACGCCAATATTCTTAATTTTAAAAAGTAACATCTTTAAGATGTACATTAAAAGAGATGCTGCCACAATTTTTTCACATTATACACAACATTCTCACTGATCAACTTTGCACATCATTGACTGCTCTGCTTAGATGCAGCAAAAATTGCTGCATTGCAATTGCTTGCTCTAATGCCTCGCAATATAATCATTTCAGAATGTTCCCCCCCACCCTCAGCCTTACAATGTTCAGAATAGGTCTCAGGAGACAATATAATGCTCATCTGTGTACTTGATGCCTTTCAGCACATCACTAAGCCATCCAAAACTAGAGATTATTTCAAATCTAACATTTCCACACTAACGGGGAAATAGCATCCCAAATGTCAGAAAGCAGAGAATAGACTGGGCTAATACTTCCTATTCCTCAAAAGAAATGCTGGGAGTGGGAAATCACTTGATATCCATGAACAACTACTACAGTCTCTTCTTGGGAACCTACTAGAATGACGTTATGGAAATGAGCAGATATTCAGAAGGAATATAAAGATGACTTTCATGTTCCTTGCTACACAGCAAAGTTTTGAATTTTATTAGCAAATTCCCCCTGGTAGCTGGGTCACCTTCAATGACCAAAAGGAACTTCAGAAAAGTGAAGAGAGTGGAAAAACAGTGCATAGCATCTGTTGCAAGCACAGTGAGTTGGATAGAAGATACAGCGTAACTCACCCTGAGCTTCCTATCCATAGATGGGTGGCCAACCCGATGAGCAGCTGTTATGGATTTTAGACATCCATGCTGGGACAGAAGAGCAATGAGGCCACACTTCTGATTGCCTCAACATACAATGCATGTTATAAAGCTAGGATTGCCTACACATAAGACTAGGAAAAAAAAATAGATAGATGGCCATATTTGATTGTGACACAACAACAAGCGTTTGAAAAGCAAAACAAAGAAAAGCAGAAATCTTACAGTAATTAAATCTCTACATTTCTTCCTTTTAAAAACATTAGAAACTGGCAGCAAAAGTTCTTCTTGAACTTGGTCTCTAGATTCCTGGTCCACAGATGTTTTGCAACAAGCTGTTGACAATGAATATTCACGCTCCTCCTGAAAGCAACATGCTGAAGTTTGAAGAAAACAAAATATCAATTAGGACACTTCAGCACTTTAACTTTAGATTGAAAGTTTTATCCTCTTGTTTAGCCCAAATAAACAACATGTCTTTAAACAACCAATTCAAACCTCAAAGGTGACCATATCATCATTTTCTGTGGCTGTCAAATGCATCACAATAATCAAATCAATAATTAAGTATTTAGTACTATCTGCATCCCACTTTTACATATACTTAACATGCAACCATATATGTATGATTAAAGACATCCTGTTTTGTTTCAATTCACCTTAAAGGCTCAAATGGCTCCTTTTAATACGAAATAACATAGACAATTTTTTTGCCCTATGTAACATAGCTCAGAGGTTCCAAAAATTTTAGGCTACATAAGCAGACAGATGCTCAGATAGGAATTTCTATAAAGCCTTGAACAACAGATATCCCAAACAGGAAGCCCTAAGCCAGGTAATAGTATGAATGCATTTTAATCAAGAAAAAATATATTTCTCAAATAAAGATCGAGAAAAGTTTAGTGGGAGATTCCCGTTTCTGAGCTTCCTGGAATACAGAACACTTATAAGAAATAAACAAATAAATATAGAAAGACACGCCAAAAATGAGTCAGGAACAAATGACCAAAATTGTTGAAAACTCTCAAGTTTTGCAATGCCAGGGATTCAAAGACCCAGCACAATTTACACAAAAACTACATAATTTGCAATTTATGAGTTTAAATACAATAGAAAGGATTCGTAAAGTTTGAAAGAAAAGATATTTTTAGCTGGCAAGCACTTTTTACAGGCTAACCATTTCTCTTTATATCCTGCTCATGAGACCTCTTTCTGATACAGCTTTGTGATACAAATACATTTGTTAACCATTATTACGAAGAACAAGCAACAGCAACATAGCATGTTTGTACTCTAAAAACAAATCATACACTTATCAAATTTATTTATTTTTTATGATTTCCAAATTCCACTCCCATTAATAAACAGCTTATTTTGATAAATAAGCTGACTCCAACTAACTTGGCAGCGTTTTTTAGATGAGAACTTTTTGTCATGATGAACTTCAATGGATTTGTGTGCATTTCTGCTGTAGGAGTGAGCACATTATGAAATCCCAAGACACAATATGAAGTATAAAACAATTTTTAAAATTAGAATGTAGACAAAGAAATGCCAAAATTAGAACATGAACAAATACCTATGAGAAAACTGATTTGTCCACTGCTTGAAAACACAATACTTCAAATTCCATTCAAAATCCTGAAAACCCATAAACGCTTATTCTAATCTTCACAATGAATTTGGAGTTTCTCCATGAAGAGAATCAGCCAACCAGATGTGAATTCAATTGAGTACGTTCCTTTCTAAGCCCAAAAACAAGGCTTAGAATAAAATAAATAAATACCCCTCCTCTTCCAGATCTCCTCAAGAAGGCTGATGTTTTCTACTTTGCACTCTGGTTAAAACTGTTCCCAATCAATAACCCTTAATAATACACATCACAATCTTGGAAGTACTTTCAGACAGTCTTCACAGTGGAACTGAATGATTTCAGTTCAAGAATGACTCTGATTACCCCAACCCCAGAGCAGCTTCCTGAGCCTGAATGCTGAGAAGTGAGTTTGGTGGGCTCAGTCTCACAGGGAATCAAGCTCAGATCTCAAGCTGACAAGCCATGTGAGACTACAGCTAATAAAGCAGAAACCATTGTGACAGCTCCCACAGTGCATTCACCTCTGCTCCTGACCTTGAAGTGCAGACTTCACAGCAGGCTATAGGCAAAATCAGCCCTAGCACTTCAACGCAGATGGAAGAGAGCGATCTCTTTTCTATGCCATACTAGCATGGAAGCTGTATAGCAACACCTCAGCAAAGCAGAAATGAACTAGCATGCCTGCTTTTTCAGGTCTTCAGCATAGCTCAAATCTACAAATTCATGTTTCCACTCTTCCATCTGCAAAGATCCATTATTTCAATTGCTACTCCTTATAGCCCTCCATCTCTGATCACACAAGTAGCTTAGTGCAGAACTAAATCTGGCCAGAGGATTCAAATCCCACAAAATGCACCAGGAAGTTTCCAAGCTCACACACTAGGAGAGAGAGCAAGGACACGTTTTGAGTCCTGACCACTAAGGGAGTGCAGAGGCAAACACCCTCCTTGTCACAACTCCAGTCTCTGCCAGACAACGCAGAAAGGCAGACTGGCCTGAAAGAAGCATCATTCCATCAAGGTCCAATTTCTACAAAGTGCCCAACTGTATCACATCCCATCTCTTCACAGATCCCAGTGATACCACTGATAAGTCCTCTAGGCACAAGACTGGTAAACAACAGGATTTCTCAAAAACATTATTTTCCTTGAAAACTGAAAAAATACCAACAGGAAAACAATCTCACTAACTGTGCACAGTCTAAGGTCTGTCAGATAGGCCGTAGCCATGCTATGCCTTCACTAATAATATCTTCAGTGCTCTACTATGGTAGCCCACAGATGAATTCTGGAAAAATGGTAAAAATGGGAGTTTCTTTCCTGTTAAAATTTAGAAAACACCAAACAGTAGAAGAGGTTTAATGAGCAACTGAGAAGTTATCCAGTCTTCTCTGGAATTTTCCTGAGGAGCTGGGGGAATAAGCATTTTTCTCTCCTGAACATCTGGAAAGCAGGTACTGGGATGGCAAGCATCTCTGATATGCACAATTACCCTATGTGCATTGATTCAGAAAGCTATTTTTACTGAGCCAGTATCAGTAGATGCACGGACAAGCACTGAAAAGCACATCCATCTTCCCACAATTTTTTTCTAGCAGTTACATTTGAAGCATTCATTATTCATCAAAAAGAACTTCAAGATGCAATATTCACTAGAATTTTTTTGTTTGGATGGTAAGTACGATGAGACTTCACTTGGGATGAATCTCAGTCAATTACTGAAGCATAAAACCATCACAATACTTATTTACCCTGACTAAGCATATTTCAGTCTTGCTGTAATCTTTACTACATTGTGCAACTTTTAAGTACACAGACTGGTTTGGTCGGAAGGGATTTCTGGAGGTCATCTGATCCAACTGCCCTACACCAGCAGGGAAACCCAGAGCAGGTTGCCTAGGACCAGATCCAAATACCTTCTGAATACCTCCAAGGAGGGAGATATCTGGGCAACCTGTGCCAGTGCTTGGTCTACCTGACAGAAATGTTCTCATGTTTGTTTTTCGTTTTGACGTTTTTCAAGTCCTTGTTGAATTTCATGAGGTTCCAGTTCCTCCCAGTCTATTCCTTTAGCTTGTCTAGGTTTTTCCCCTCAGTCTGACATCATCTGCAACTCTAACTATGCAGCATGTGATCTCCAGGTCATCAATAAAGGCAAGTTCATACAGAACTCCAGATGTAACCATCCTCCAGATAGGGGCCCTCAAACCCAATGATTCAGACAGTTTTTCACCCTTTTAGTAGAATCCAGCCTTTCAGATGATAAAATCATAACTTGAATGCAAGGATGATGTGGAAAAAAAGAATGTCAAATACACTGCTAAAACAAGGTTGACTGCTATTCATTGCCTGACCTTATTCACAAGTCCAGCCACTTCACCACAGAAGGCAATCAGTTCAATCAAACATGATTTACCCTTGATAAATCCCTGTTGATTGTTTGCAGATTGTTTGCATCCTCAGGTGCTTAAAAGTGCCTTCCCAGATTTACTCCATGATTTTCCCTACAGACTAAGTGAGGCTGGCTGACCAGTAACTCACAGAGCCATCTTTTTTGGGTGGATGAAATAAAAATCTTTCTCCAGTCAACAAGGGTCTTCTCTGACAATTTTCAGGTTTCAACGTGGAAAACTGAGATGTGCTCTAAATTACTAAAATCTATTTCTGACTAGATTTTAGCACATACAGCAACATCAGACAGATGTTAAAGACCATAGTCCTGAAGTTTGCCTATCTACTTCAGTTTGTTCTCTTTTGGAAGGACAAATAAATGGGCTATACTTTCAAAACAAATAAATTGAAAACAAAAGGTGAAATTAACTACCAAACATCTCTCTTTTACTAAAAAAGAAGTAAAACACACACGCAGTACGCAGATAAGCGAGCAATGCGATACAAGAGACTGCATTCCAAACTGAATTTGTTTGTTTGTTTTGCAAAGAGCTCCATGGTACATGATAATACACAACTCTCTGAGGCAGTAAGCAATATATATGCCCAAAATTGTGCCAGTGGCATGAACATGCTAATCTGAGTGCCTCAAGTTACTGCAAACAGCTAGCTTGTACCAGGTAAAGCATTGCAGGAATTTAAACATTTGAACAAAGATGCTATTCCTTTTTAATTAGCAGAGCATTTTTAGTACTGGTCACTCTTGTCTGAATTTCATGCTACAAAGAAAGGATGAATTCATAAGAAAGAATCAATAAACATTCATTTTACTTTCTGTTACATAACTATAATACTTCAAAAAAACACCACAAGTATCAGCATAGAGAGAATTAATAAGATTCTCAGCTACAAGGGCAGGGAAAAGTGAAACTACACATACAAAGGCACATCCTCACATCCTAAATTTGTCAAGTGAATTGAAGCTAGTATATGAGACCACCATTTAAACATTATTCAAAAAGCAACATTCCCAGTGATGCAACTGAAATTCATATATTGACAGTACCATAAAGTCATAAATGGCTATGCAGAAAAAAAGCATTTTGTCTTCTAATGAAGACTGCAAGTTTTTACTACCTAGCTGTGTGCATATATGTATACCAGGATTTAAGAAGGTGTCTAAATGTAACTGGACATTATTCTTACAAGAGAAGAACATGCACCTCCTGCCTGCACACTTGCCAGGAAAAAAGAAAAAGAAAGAAAAGAAAGAAAAAAGGGGGAAAAAAGTCTTGAAAACACGTAGCTTCAGACAACTTTAGATTTTCTCTAACTAAGTCCAGGTGGCAATTCACAAAGGCTGATAATTTCTGCATGACTTCAACACATACATATATAGAAATTCAATCCAGCTTTACAAGCAAAATAGTTTCTTTATCATACAAACAAACATAGTTCCTTGTACAATCTTAGCCAGATAATAAAATCGACACTAAAGTTTGGGATGGGCACAAGGAAACCAACCATTCATCTGAACGTATCTGCATATCACTCACCATTGCTTTTGTACAGCCCAAATAGAGATGTTTACTGCTACATACTTCACACTGTTAACAGCACATACAAGGTATTGCTTAGGTGTGTGCATTATATATACTGTTGTGTTCAGACACTGTTGCCTAGAAAAATCTTATTGACTGCTATAATGAGGCCTGGAAAAGTATTTTGGATTTTTATGGGTTTGCTGGCTGGCGACAATAGGTTTTTCTCATTTATTCTGGTTTTAATTTGTAGCTTCTAGGACATTATCAAGCTGCCATAGATCTCTCTCCCTACAGAAAAAGCTTTCTAACTACAAACGTTGGAAAGGCCTGGCCTCATAGAAACATCTAGTTGTGTGTGCAACGAAGTGGGCCTAATTTCTTCAGGAAACTAATGACAATGAAGCCTCTGCATTGGCTACCAGCTTAGAGTCTTTTATCCAGGAAAAGCACATGATGTTCTTCAGAAAAAACCACGTTCTAGGCATGTCAGTCTAAGCTATACGTTAACCCAAGTTATGATTTGCTAAGTAACCTGACTTTTAGATTACCACAGACAGCTGTAGATCATTGAATATGGGCATTCATCAATCTTGGTAACTGAACTAAGGTTATTCATTCAATATTACCATCCCTGAGGTCAGCTGCTCCGTCCTCCAGAATGCTGGGATCACTGAACTGAAAGGACAGTTCAGCAATCACGACAGCAAAACTGTGACAGATTCCTACCCACCCAGCTCTCCTCTTCCATGCAAACGCCTTCCTTAGGATGATGATGTCCTCCAGCAAAAAACCTACCTTCTTCTGTCCCTTTTTATATTAAAAAAGGATTTGAACAGCAAAGGCTATCCCTGCTGTTACATGTGCAAGACCTACTACATTCCCAGAATGAAAAAGTTTCAGTTCTAACAGCTCTAGAAGAGATACGCGTAGAAGAAAAGTCAGCACAATGCAATTTTTAAATTAATTACCAAAGTGAAACATACTAAATTAAAAAGCCACCAAAACCACCACATTCAGAAACGAAAGTTGGCAAACATCCTCTTTGCCTTGGATCAAAATCAAGCAGCAGCACTGGCTTTTCCAGGCTTCTATTCCAGTGCTTTAAAAACGTAAGAATGACACCAACGAGGAAGCTAAACATGTTACACTTCTATTTCTGATAAAGTTTTTTAAAGAATCCAGAGTAGAATCCTTTACTTGCTAGAAAAAGGTGAAGAACATTTATTTTTGATAACAATAAATGAACCTCAAAAACTGGGCGGTCGTTATTTTTCTAATTCAATTCAGTAAACCAATTCTAAAGTGATTTCCTGCAGACACTGTCATAAAAGTTGGTTTCCCTTCCAAAATTTCTAATAAACAAATTAATGCTTCTTCCTTTCACACCATAAAATTATGAACAGAATTGTAAGAAACAGATGCATTTATTTCAGAATTGATGGCTTTATCTGCAATAACTTGCTCTGTTTAACAAAGCAAGGCAATACAGACATCTTTATGATGGTAGATATTTTGCACAATATTCTTTTAAGTGAGGCTATTGAATTAAAAAGATGTGTAACAGTTTTGGTAGTTAGCCTATTTTTTCATAGCAATTATTCTCAATATTGAGAAAGAAGCTTCAAAATATGTTAGCAGAAATCTGGTTGAGTCAGAAGGCCTTTTGAAAATAGTTCTGCTATGCAGAAATGAGACCAGTACACTTACTTCATCTTGCCATCTCATATAACTCACTGTGAATCTCAACTTTACTTTTATGCACCTACACAGGTGTATTACAAAGATTATTTAAATCAGAAATACTGCATCCATTATTTAGAACTCTAATTTTTCATATGAAATCTGCTTCATTTGCTACAAGCAAGAAGGGTAACATTTACTACTCATATGAAATGTTCAGGTATAATTGCTTGAATCAACTAAGACATATAAATCAAAAGGACACAACTAGTCTCTACGACACAAAGTTTACTATCTGAAAACAAAATGAAAGGAGTATGCTAAGAGTATATGTGCAGTGTCCATCTCCAGTACATGTTTCATACAGGTACCACATCACCAATACTTAGGCTGTTATAAAAGTACAGCAAACAGTTAAGGAACAGACATTGACAATCAATTGTCAGCACTACAAACAATTATATGATCACACAATGTTTACTATACAACAGATGATAGATTATACAGTTATGTATGGAAGGAATATATTGATATGCCATTGATAATCATCAGGTGAAGTACATGATTCTGAGCTATGGCAGAATAGGTTTTGTTGGGCTGGGTTTTTTGTTTTTATTTCTCAGTTCACAATCTAATTTGAAGCAACTCCCCTCCTCATTTTTATTTCCAATCTGAGTTCTGCCCTGTCAGGGCACTGCAGTAGAATAATATGTCCTAAGAATGCTTCAAACCACATATCTTCAAGGGCAAAATTGTTCACATATCCCTGTCCAGCTCCACAAACATTTCACCTACCATGTCATTCTAGTCACAATTCTTACATTTCTTGTTTCTGTTGTTATAGGCAACAGCAGAACTATCAATTTCAATACTTGATTTCTGCACTGCTACTCCCAACTTATCTTAGAGTTTTGGTTTTCTTCTTTCGTTTGATTCTTGCTGCTTAATGAGACAGAGATCTTCAACCCTGCCGTCCAAAACACTGCTCAGATGTCTTCTAAACTTTTAAAATCAGTTCATAACACAGTAAAGCTTCAGCACACTTCAAATTTCTTCCCCTCAGTATGAATGCTTTTGCATTCAACAGCAATGAATTTCATCTGCCATCTTACTATTCATCCAATTAACTGGCTCCCCCAGCTCTCCCTCAAGGGTTTTCTCTGATCCTAAATACATAAATAATACTAATATCTGCATTTTTGCTAATCCTATTCCTGATATTTACCATACATAAACATTCTCATATCTAACATGGAATAAGTCTTCTGGGATGAATGCTTAGGGTAACAAACTGTTACCCTAACTTTCCGTTCTCTTGGTCAGTACCTGATTCACAAGTGACCCTTGGCTTGTAATTTCCTTGACCTATTTTGAAGGTATTTGGCAAAGGACTTGGAATCTTCAAATAAACTATTTCAGTGACTTGAGCTGTATCCACTGTTTGTTTTATACGCTCAGAGAATATTAATAGATTAGGGAGGCACAGCTTTCCTTTGTGGAAGCAAGAGAATTTTGCTCTGTACTTTGATCAACAATATTTTTTAAAACTTGCATATCTTAACATAGAATCTAATAATAAATGAAAAAGCTTTGAGTCTCCAGTTCAAATTACCCTTCCAAGTTCGCAAAATCTGCTGTTCTCTTTCTCCTTTGTGTTTCGTTTCACCTAAGGACTAAAACTCTATATCCCTGTATTTGTCAGTCAGGGTGAAGAGAACGTCAGTTCCTGGAAAAGGAAGCGCATGTCAGCAGGATGCATCCTTTCTGCATACATTGTTTCCATAAATAACTTCAGAACCGACAAACAAAAACGTGCTTCGGATGAGGCTGTGGGCATGGAAGGATTTACTGAAATGGAATGCAGGAGAGAGGAATGAATCCCTTATCCGATGTGTCACACACTCCAGGTCACAAGATAAAGGGCTCAGCTGCATGGACCGAGCAGCCCCTCCATCTGCACTGCAGCTGGATCTAGTACTGAATGTGCACCCAGACGTGAACAGAATTACTTCTGAGGAATAGGAACTTTCAGGGATTGTTCATCTCACTTTTAATTTTTATTTTTGTTTTAATTTTAAATACGTGTCTGTTATTATTTAATTAGTTGTTCTGATGACAACAAATTCTACCAGCCTTTCAATGCAAACACCTGAAAGCTTTGATCCTTTCTATTTTAGTAACAGAAAAAGAGTACACTACACACTCTCACTTTACTCTCCATAAAGTTCCAGTCACCTGTTTCATCAATTTCTGACCCATCAACTCAATCACTCCTTTTATTTTAACACAGTAATGACACTTTTCCCGTAGGACTTCGTTCTCTTGATCACTACAAATATGTATGTAGTAAGTTACAACGGGGGTAGCCAAAAATTTTTCCATGTCAAGAAAATATGATTTCTTCAAGCAAGCAGCAGTATTTACCTTCAGCACAGTACAGCTATGAACTGAAATGAATTCTAACTCCAATAAATCATCAGTAAAACAGAGCAAAAAAATAAACTCTTAGGGTGTAAGGACAACTAATGGGTACCACTTCATACAAGTGGAGAAATGGAAATGAATTAAGGAAAAAAAACCCTCAAAACTAGCTACAAAGTGATGAAAGACTGCATGTAGTATATAGTACAGTAACAACAACAACAAAAAACCACCAAATTTTACAACACTATATAAACAAAACAACTCTTCTGATTCCAATCTCACAAGCCTCTTACACCAAGATGTCACACTGAAGTTTCAGAACTACTTTTCTTGTTCTAACAACAACTTACTAAGCAGTAACATGACGCTTCTGGTTAAAAGCTTTTCCTGGAGCATGTTGTAAATGAAAGGAATCTTGGCAGGTCAGTATCTCGCTAGAACGTGCAATTCTGCATGTCATTGCCTCTTGCTTATTCACTGTAACAACAGATTTCATTACAAAACGAGTAAGAGAAACAAACACAGCCTCCTGCAGTTCCTGCTTTATTAGGAGCATTCACCTCTCCTTTTCCTTTATCATAACACCCATTGCCAAGACCACGTCTCACTGCAGGACAGGAAAACAAAAGAATTAAAGCATTGCTAAGCTGAGCTCAGTTACCCTTAGTCACCAACTGATGATACTCCTATTTTGGCATTTTTTAAAGCAGAGTTCAAGTACTTCCCGGAAGCTCATGCTGCATTCCACTTTACAGCTGGGACTGTGCTATAACAATGAGAAGAGTTTAAAAAGTCAAGCAGTCACTGTCAGACAAATACTTCCATGCATAGCTATCTGGTGAAGCCCCTGTCAGGTCTGCCATACAACAGATGAAATAAAACACAGGAATACCAGAGATTTTCTTTTCTAAAATTCTTTACAGCATGAACTTCAGACTCACTGTTTAGTTACCTATATGCAATCTGTGTAAAAACAAATGTGTAAATGGACAAGTTACCTCAAGTTAACCAAGCATGCACTCTGATACGTGTGCACAGGGAAGACCTTCCAGGCCTCCAATTGCTTTTGACAGCAGATTTGGTGAGGTACCAGCAGTTGCTTTATCTACACATTTCCATGAACATTTTACACCAAGCAGATGAAGCTGGAGTATAACCCAAGGTACAGCAATTGCGAAAAACAGTATATTGTATACTTGGTTCACTGTGCAGAATCTATGTGACTCAATGGAGTAATGAAAAGAATTACAATAGAATTCAACAACTGCAAATATCCTGTTAATACCTGTCAAATGTTAAGAACAGAAAACGTATTTTTAGTTTTCTTGCATTCTTCTCTAAAAACATCATATTCTGACATCTTTTTCAAATGCAGGCTTATGAAGTATTCTACCAGTCATATCAGAATGCTGGAAAACTTGTAGCAACTAGGTAGTGTGCCCACAATCAATGTTTTACTTGGAAAATGCACTTATTTTCATGAAAATCCTCTAAATGGTACTTCAGAAAAGAGTACATTGGTTTTGTTACCGGCAGTTGGGGGAGGTCATTGTAGCTGAAGGAAGTCTGCTGTTCCCTACAGCCAGGCTGCAGGACAGCCACTACAGCTGCTTTGCAGAGTAAGGACCCCCATGAAGCCAATCAAGGAGAAATGGAGAACAATTCTGCAGTTACACGCAAGAAAGCAGCTCCAGAATTTACCACATGTACGTGACCATTGTAGTCATGAAATGAGCTGCATTCTGGGATTCATTACTGCCCACCTCACACAGCAGTAGGGCCATTTTGCAATGCAGTGGATGCATTTTGTTGTAGTTGTTTTTAAACATTAAAATCAAGCTGCAATAAAAGGTAGATTATGAACTTCTAAATGACTGTTTTCTGATTCTTAGATATTAGAAGTTTACTAAAAAAGAATCAATAAAAGCAAATACAAAACTAGATGAAGAATGTGATATTGCCTGAGACAGGAATGGTCATCTGAATGGCAAACACTTCTATAAAGGCAATTAAAGGACAAAATAAAAGGGAAATGTGATTTATTCATTCCTGTAGTGCTAACACATAGGAAAAATCTACTAAAAATTAATGCATTACAACCACAAAGAGAATGTCTTAACCGTATTCATTTGCCTTTCAGTCAGCTGAACAAGAGAAGAACATCATGTGTTTGTGCAATGGATAACGTAATAAAATATTTAAAAGCTTCAAAATATTTGTATTTCTGAAGAAATCTGTCATGAAGGTCATCTCTGTCATTCTACTTTCTGTCCCCATTCCAACTGATGCTTGGCCCAAAACACAGTCAGTGCCACCTGGGGGTGGGACCTCCTGCCACACTCCTCTATAGAGCACGGGATGCTGCTGGGAGTCCTGCCATGCTCACTGAAGGCAAGTGCAAAGGCCTGGCCCTGTGGGACTCCACTCTTTAACTAGGAAACATTTCAGCATCTGTGGAATAACTGTGTCTTGTTTTGGACAAGTTCGACTCTTGTAGACTACAGAAACTGCAGCAGCACTTTTTGTGCAAAATAACCACTAATTTGCTATGATATGTAAAATGACAAGTTCCAGAGTAAGCTTGCAGATGTTTTTATTGAGTTAAACTATTCCAAAATACTTCAAGCCTAAAAAGATACTAAAATAAATACGTAGACAGCCCATTTTCTTCTCAGACAGCTTTACTATAGTTCATGCACGCAAACAGACCCTGACAAACCAGCTAGAACTAGTTGAATCACCAGATACTTTCCCAAGACACAGTTTTTCCCCAGCAAACCACTAAAATTCCAAGGCTCAATGCAGAAGCATGAAACATGTCACTAAGTATTAGGGAGAGTCCAAAGAAAAAGTCTTATAAATTAAATGCATTTACATACATACCAGTAAGAACTTCATAAATTCTTTTTGCTTTGAATACCACCTCTTGTTTCCCTTAAAATCCACAACTGAAAAATACAGGGAAATGTTTTCAAAATAAAACTCCACGTCAAACTTCAAAGCCCCCTCAGTGCTCAGAAAAATCCACGTCAGTGTTTGTTTTCAGCACAATTACAACTGATACTTTCCTATTTCTACTCTCCTAGACTATGCGCTAAAGGTTAAAAGAGGAAATATCTATCAGGAACAGATGATGGGAAAACACTTATCCAAAAATTACAAACTGACTGCCAATAAATAAAGAATCAAGGCAGTATCAAAGCAATTCAAGATATCTGAATGCAAATAAATTCATTTTACAAACTCAAATTACTTTAAATTCAAATCAGACAGGGTTTTATTTCTATTATATTTTTCCTTTTACTTACCAATTACTTAAACTTTCTTCTGACACCAAATATTTATTCCCAAGACACACGGAAATGTAAAACTACACTGAACTTCACAAGAATGGGAAGAATTTGGAATAGGAGATATGTGCTTTCTTTTTCTTTTTTTTTCCTTCACTTTATACCAACCATCTTTAGCTCAGTCAGGCCACCAGTGATGAGGTGGGATGCAATGACCTACACCTAGATATAATCCCACTGCAGAGTCCCTCCCACCCATGTACATGGGGAAGCTCACAGAAGGCACCTCAGGAGGGCTCAAGTTCCACTGCTGGCTCAAAGCAGGATAAACTCCCAAGTCAGACCAGATTGGTGCTCTCCTGAGTCCTTAAAAACCTTCAAGGATGGAGATTATTCAGAAATAGGATATAGTAAAGTTTGTACTGTAGGAACATGCTCAACAGATCAGCTGGGAGAT
Organism: Coturnix japonica; assembly: GCF_054131305.1. Taxonomy (NCBI): domain Eukaryota; kingdom Metazoa; phylum Chordata; class Aves; order Galliformes; family Phasianidae; genus Coturnix; species Coturnix japonica. The sequence continues at coordinate 15,682,532 of NC_140667.1, read as the reverse complement.
CAGGCAGTTATGTATTGTATTTAAACTTATGGATTAAGATGGAAAGTTTCCAGGTAGTCTTACAATCTAGAAACCCCATCTCCAGAATTTGAGCTGTAGGAACAGTCACTAGCAGAGATTTAAGAAATACATGAAATATATATATATATCCAAATAATACTTACTTTAAGCAAATCAGACATGTTAAACCAATTTCAATATGAACAGGAGGATTCCACAGCTCTCTTTGCTGCTGAGTGCTGTGTACTGAAGCTGATGACACCTCACCTTCACAGATGACAGCGGGGAAAAAAAATGAGTATGATGATGGCCAAAACTGCAAATCTTCTACTGCCAGAAATTCACTTGGAAACAAACAGATCAACTCTAACATTACGACAATTATTTGTTTCTTGCATCCACTCTATTATGGCTTCTTTGCTACAGGACTGCTGTATTATACGTACATTCTTTACCTTCTTTCACTTTTTCCTTGGGAATAGCCTCTCTCTCTGTGTATGGAAGTTAAGAAAAGGCTGCGTATCACAGAGCCACAGAATTACAGGGGTTGGAAGGGAACTCAAGAGATCACTGAGTCCAGTTCCCCTGGCTAAAGCAGGTACCCTAAAATCAGGTCACACAGGTAGGTGTCCTCCATCACCCTTACAGTAAACAAGTTCTTGCACATGTTAGCATGGCATTTCCTATACTGAAGTTTTAGGCCATTACTCTTTGTCCTACTGCTACACACCACTGAGAAGAACCTGGTCTCATTCATTTGTCTCCCACCTCCCTTTAGATATTTATAAGCATTTATCATATCTCCCAGTCTTCTTTTCTCCAGACTGTTCTGAACAGACAGAGGTCCCTCAGCCTTTTCTCACACAAAAGATGCTCCAGGCCCTTCATCATCTTTGTGGCCTTCCACTGGACTCCTCCTAGATGGTCCCTGTCTTTTTTGAACTGGGGTGCCCAGAACTGGATACAGCATTCAAAATGCGGCCTCACATTTTGATCACCTCTCTTGGCTGCTGGCCACGCTCTTTTTAATGCACCCAGGACACCATATGCAGAATATTGAGCAGTAACTGTGAAAACATATTCCCAAGTAGTAAGTATGGCTTACCAACTCCTTAATCTCCCCCACTGCCAAAAGTTTTTAACATTGTTTAAAGGGGACAGGGATAAGAGAAAGGAGAAGAAAGTCAGGTGATGAAAGAAGCTGCAGCTGGACCACAGTGCCATTCGTTCTCTCTACTCCAGCACCAAACACATCAGGCAGAGAATGTGACTGAGGGACTACAATTGCACAGGAGTGGAACAAGCCAACATAGCATTCCTTTGGTTAACTAACCTTAGTTGTAGTACGAAGTTACATATCGCAGTAAAAAGAAAACACAATGGGACTTTTAAACAAAAGTGCAACAATAAAGGCAGTTAAATATTACCATCTCTCACAGACAAGCAGTAAAAATAAATAAATAAATACTTAAATCCTTGGACTTGGAAATCATACACTGTATAACTCTCCTCCTCACGTGAAACCATAGAACGCATCTATCATGTAACTACTTAAAGCACATCCTCGGGCAATGTTAAAAATTAACAAACAGACTTTTACTTTAAAGGGGAAAAAAGTCAAGGAAAATTGACTGGAACATCCACCTTTCTTGTGGCTGCTGGATCTAGAATCTGCTAGATCATATCTACCAGTATCAGATTCCAGTATTTGCTGGAAGGCAGGTGCTTGTGGTTTCTTCATGCAATTGATGTGAATCAGCTTCTACTGGTTATTCTAAGAGAGGGGTTCTTCATTGTCAACTCACTTCAACAAAGACACAGAACTCACGTCTGACCCTCATAAGGCCTGATGGAGTACACTTGGAATACTAATATTAAAAAACATATAGAGAAGGTCATCAAGTTATCAAAAGTGTCAAAAATGTCTCATCTAAAATAATTACTTCCAGAAATGGTTGGTTTTTGGTTGGTTGGGGTTGTTGTTGTTTTTTTTTTTGTTTGTTTGGTATTGTTTTTTTAACATAAAAATAGTTTGCTTAGTAAAGGAAAAAGAAAAATAAAAAGAAATACTGCCAGCTAATAGGAAATTAAAAAATCTAAAAAATACTGCCTTGTCATTACCAGTGAATCCACATGAAAGTGCTCACAAAGAGCTCTGGAAATATGTTGACATTTAACCATTTTTAACAAGCTTCTTTCCCCCTCTTCCCAACAAAGCATTACACAAATCTTGTTCCTAAATTCTGTCTAAAATCACCATTAATTTCATTCAAAATGAAGCAAAAAGAAAAAAAGAAACTGTGAACTGTTTAGTATTACTAAAGTTCAAAGTGAATAACCCATACTGAGGTAGCCAGTATATACAAGACAAAAATAGCAAGCATCACTGCACGTATTTATGCTCAGTTTCAGTTTAAAGTAAGCAATTATTCATTTACAAGAATTTTAAAAGCCACAGTAAAAATGTCAACCTTTCTTTCACTGTCCAGAAATTCAAACAAATAAATAAAAAATTAAATGAAAAATAAAGGATATATGGGAGAAATTAGTTGGTTTATATTCTACATTTATTCATACACATAACCATACTTAGGGATGAGTTTTGTCAGTATGATCCATGGCATTTTCAAGGATTAGGTTCATAACCTCAAGCACTGTAATTCTTTTCTAGATTAGGTTATTAGTCATGTTTATTATAATTGAAAACACCACATGGAAATTGCAGTCTTGTGCAAAATTTATAGGATGTGGCAGTGAAATCAGAGCCCAGAATGTTAAAGTCCGCATTTAGTCAGTACTTTTGTGCCACAATACTGGTACAGATTTGAGGTAACACCTCTGCTTTCCCATCAAAATGAAGTTTGTCATTGTAAAATCAATTGAAAATCAGGACTAGTGTATTTCATAGGTCTCAGTCCTAGCTACTTTGGTCAGAACAATAAGACTGGGAGAAGTGTCTTTAACCCGCTCCATCTCCCAGTGAGACAAGCATCTCAGCATCTTCTTCAGATTCAGTGTCTCCTCAGCAGAGAAGTCTGACTTGAATTGTATATTCCCTTCAAGTCTGACACTCACAAAGGAAGGAAGGGGTCTTGATCAGGAAAATTCAATGCTTACAGCCCCTGGCTCTCAAGTAAATTAGAGGAAGACATAAGCACACACATTTTTCTAGTTGAATGTATTGGATGACTTTGGACATACCTATTGTAGGGGGAGCTTTTCTTTCCACTGATTAGGACATCACTCGTGGACCACTTCCAATATTGCCAAAAATTCCAATAATAGCCAAAAATGCAGGGGGGGAGGTTGTTTGATTTTTGTTTTTTAAAGCTAAGACAGAAGGAAAATGTTATTGGCAAATATGTTTTTTAGAACCTGTCAACCAAGAACAGTGAGCTCTTTTAATATATTCCACATGTCAATACTTGATGTTGCGCTTAGTAACACGGATTGATGTCTTCAAAAATTTAAAGTGGATCCATAATTTTAGCCTCTCTCCTCTTCTTACTAGGCAGTACTTACTGCTAGGTCTATAAGTAAGCAGAAACTATACAGTAGATTATTAGTTCCTACAAGGAATGAGTTTGAGGAATAAGTTTGTCACTAGAAATAGAGCTACTGTCATCAACATGTAAACTGCCCCACATCTTCTGGCTGTTTATGTTAAATATGACAGCACAGTTAGCACATGTTTCAAAGAGGCGATGAAAGTTACAGGCAGCCTAGGCTGTAATCTCTTCCAATGGCACAGCTGCATCCCAAAGAGGAGGAATGGACAAGATGTCAGATGAGAACTTAAGGTTTACAAAATCGTGTACTGTTTCATACACATTAATTTCATGGACAAAAGATAATCACAAATGAGATTTGGTATAGAAATTTCAGAACAGTTCATAGTGAGGAAAACCTCAAACAGCAACAACCACCAGAAACTCTGGCGCTCGGTTCCAAATGAAGATGAGCAGGCTGGCCACAGGCTTTCATGAAAGCACACCCTTGGCAGTTTGGTTGGAAATTTCAGAGTCAAAACCCCTGCTTAGTAAATACACTAGCAGCATTCTTTTCAACTTTAAAACATTTATTTAAAAAGTTAAGAAAAAAAATTTCAACTAAGTTAAAATATGAGCACTCAAAATCAGGTTGTCTTCCCTCCCTTCCCCTGCCACATCCCAGGCCACAAGGACGTGGACACACAATTCCCTTGGCAAACTGAACCTTGGCATTGCCCCTCCAAATGCAATCCAGTTGCTTCTCCGCCAAGGACACATCACACCCATAGGGCCACACTAGGCCAACAAAACAGTACAAAACAGGCCTCTGATTCATTGCTCAATACAGGGAAGTCCTGGAAAAGAAGAACACTATTCCGATACAGGTACTACATCCTGGATCCTCTACACAGAAAACACTCTCACAGTAGCAATGATACCACGTTGTAAGGCAAGCAGCTCCAAAATCAGAGGATCAGAAATGTAAGAAATATCATAAAGAACATGTAGCAGCTTACTCAAGGCAGATCAGTATGACAAAACTCACAGCGATGTTACTGGCCCCAAAGAAGTGGTGATGAAGCCTGAAGTCTACTGACATCAGAGCCCGTTTTATGAGATGCCCATGGAATCCTTTTCTCAGGAATCTGATATTTAAAGCACTTTCAGGAAAGCCTGTTTTCCTACACAACAGTCAGAACTGTTTTCTGAAAACAGTACAATTAAACTTTAAAACAAAAAAGTCATCCCAGTTGAAGAAAGTAAAAATGAACACAAACTCTCCAACTGTGCCAATCAGTGTAAACTTAACATCCTACCACAAGCCTAGTTTGACTTGCGGAAAGTAGATCAGCTTCTTTGTAGCATAACATTTCTAATGACAGCAATAATATACCTACAAATATTTCTCTGTTACGCTGCTAAAATTAATATTTAAAACACAGCAATCCAAAGTTCACAAAAGTCCTGTAGCAATAAAGCAGATAATTTAGGGAAATTATGGTCCTCTGTACATTCTAGTAAGAATAAGTCTGTATAGAAACTAGCCAGCTTTTCACTAATAAGCTGAAATTTCAACACTGAATCATCCTAATGCTGTACCAGTAATAAAATAGCATGCATCTTTCCAGTACTCTCTCTCATACTGGGTTTGATATAGCTAAGCTCTCTCTGCAAATCTTGCTTATTCATTTCTAGGTTGAAGCTTAAGTTGAGTACTCTTATACTGGATTTGCGGTGGCATAAAGAACAAGCTTACTCCCACACCTCTGAGAAAGAAAATCTAAAGTAGGGGGTAGCTTGTTTGTATTAAAATAAAATGCTAGATAACACCAACTTAGGATGAATCCATTATATTTCATTCAGCAAGAGACAAAAGATATTGGAAAATTAAAAAGGTACAATTTTTAGCCACACTGAAAATTGATAATTCAAATAGACAACAGCCAGTAATTTTCTTTCTTTGAATACAACTTCAGAAGCCACACTAAACTCAGTCCCTAGTTTAATTGAGGTTTCCACTGCAGTATCAACGTTGCAACCCACATGTAAGGTAACATCCATATTAGGTAAAAATAATGTACAGGACATATTCTGTTACCCAACTCATCACAGTAAATTAATACTTTAAAAGGAAAGCTCATAAGCTCTACCATATTTAAGCAATTTCAGTGAATAGGGTGTGTGTATGCCATAATAATGCCACACCTTAATAGTTAATAATATATGAAGTATGCCATTATTATCCCGTACTACACACCCTAAAATACTTCAGTACAGATCACATCTATGTATTTAACAAATTAAACAGTAATACTTAGAGCAAATACCTACTTAGTAGCTGATAATCTCAAAACATTTTATCAGAAATAAAAGCCAACATAAAACATCCCATTGAATATTTTTGCTTGAATATCCATTTTGAAAAAAAAAAATCACTAACATCAAATTAGAAACACAGACTCTTAGAAAATTACTTCCCTATATTAACAAATTCCTACAGCTCCTACAGAAACAAGCCTAAAGATGAAGGAGGGTATGTCAGAATGACCTCGCCTTCTGTACTTCTGAAGCACTCTTGCAAAATTAACGGTGAGCCTTGAAAGACATGATGTACCTATAAACCTTTACGCAGGCTCAGGTTTTGTGGTTAAACTGCATCTGTCCTTCCATCTTAACAAATCAAGAAACAGCTTAACAAAACCAACACACTAAAATTATCTATAAATTCACAGTCCAAACTCAAGAGCTTGAGGAGTTAAGTGGTTTCAGCTGAACTCTTCTACAATACCACCATACTGCTCGCAGTCTAAAGCCAAAGTCAACACAAGACCAGCTATCTTTTCCTTCACTGTGTTGTAGCTCATCTTGAAAGAAAATTAGTCAAAATGTACTATTGAACACTTAACTGAAAATATCTACTCAGCCTTTGCTGTGCAAAGTACAAACAGAAGTTTATGCATGGCAGCCAGGATAAATAAGATTTAATACTTATATTCCTTTGCTTAAAATTTAATACATATTCAAATATGTTTCAGCTAATAATATGATTGCATAGAATTTATGATTATTGTGTGTTTTCTCAAGCATACGGAAAACAATTCAACCACTTATTTTCTTCAGCTGCAACTTACTATGATATAGACAATAACTAATATTGTTGTCTCGAGCCTGATCACTATTGACTAAGTAACAGATTTCTATCTATTTTATCTGTCTTTGGTTATACGAATTGGGAAGCAGTTTCCAATTTATGTTAATTTTGCACAACTGTATCACCCAAGAACAAAAAAATAAATAAAAATATTTTTTTAAAAAAGGAATCCATTTATTACAATATTCAAAAGCAGTTCTCCAACTACACAGTTGGAATTTCTGTTAATTCTTTAGACTGAAGACATTTCAACATGAAATGACAGGAAGAAAGACAACATTCTTCCAAATAATACTATTAATCAAGGTTGTACAAGAAGCAGACTTTGAATTTCAAAATAGAAAACTCTGAGGACATGTTCATAGAAGCGATTCAGCCATAGCCAAAACCAGCAAGAAATGATTTTTCTAAGCAAGTTTTGTTACTCAGTACAAATATAACTCTATGTGGATGCTCCGGAGCTTCTAATTTAGAGGTTCCCACTGCTAAAACATGTTGGCTGGACAAGCAAGATACCTTAATTTGAGGAAGGAAAACAGACTTTCCAGTCCCTTTTTAAGAAGTTTCTCTATTATTTGAAAGAAGGAGATAAAATTCAATATAGAGGACACAAAACTGATATGAAAATAGTCTAACAACAAATCTTACAAAATTCCAAATGCCAACAAGTCTCTACAAGTATATTACTGGGCCAGAATGAAGGAAAATCGTTGTGAAATAAGCTTTCCTGGTATGCAGTTATAGCGAATAATCATGAGGTGATGGCGAGAAGCAGACAAATCTGGTATTCGAAGAATGTTAAAAACATCGAGGTCACAAATGCACACTGTAACTTTAGTACCTAATTCTTATCCCACTATTTTGGTATTAAATCTAATTCATTGTTCATTCTGAACTTGTAGGTCATGACTTCAGTGACCTTATCTCTCTCTGTTCTAAACGTTATAACACTCAAACATGTGCGGAAAATGAAAAAACAGGCAAAAATGAAAGGAGGATGATTTTGTATATGGCATTCCCAGAAGTGGACTTTGCTAGAGTTTAAAATACTACATTATATCAATGTCTATTTTTCAGTAAATTGCAGAAGTATATATCTGCTCTTGGACCAGAACTTTATTTTTATTTTTTAGAAGAAACAAACATTTTCTGAGCTTGCAGGTCACAAATGAGTCTAAGATAAAGCAATGAAATCACTGCCATTGGGCATCTTCAGTATTAAAACCATATTTGCTTGATTGAAATCCAGTGTAATAAGCTGTGTCAGTCTTCTCCAAGATCTATGTGATCTAAGTGTGTCCAATCACAGTTTCTTTTCAAGACACTCTACCACAGGCTTACATTTAATTACCTTTATTTAGGTATGGGGCTTAAACACTGAATTCTGAAAACACCAAGAAAGGATAAATATCAAAAAGCAGAAAGTTCAAGCCAACTATTTTTATTAAACTCCCCTCAATTTTTTGCCATTGACAACAGGAATATTGGCAGCCCAACATAAACAGAATATTTTATTAGGGGGCAGGGGAAGTATTACTACACATTATTTATTCCATTATAATTGTTTTATTCCTAATTTTATGCATATATTGTTTACATTAGTTCAGGTAACTTGGTAGAGACTCAAGGCAGAACATGCATTCTTTCAACATAAAAAGATCAGACATTTTTTACTCAATAATTGAAAGCCTACTCAGTATCTGAGTGCGATCTACTTATTTCTCAGGCCTCCTTTTGTTGATACAAATAAAAGAGTTTCTCATTAAAGATTAAGAGATCAGTGCAAAAAAAAACCAAAAAACAAAAAAAAAGAGCAGCAGCTTGTGGGCAATTTTATGACAAAATCTAGATGGAAAAGTTACTTCAAAAAGAACAGTAGTACTTTAGTTTGAGACAAATCTAAAAAGATGAGGAAAAAAAATCACTTCAGGAATTTTAAAAAGTGATGGAGTCTCTAAACATGCCGGATTTCTTGGCTTGGCCTCCTGTTTTTTCTTTCTTTTTTACCTGATGCAGTCCAAAACGGAGATGGATGCTGCAACATTTGCACATTGTAGCAGCGTGCAGAGCACAGGTGACATTATCAAGCCTACCTGCTTTTTCTGCCCGCAGAGGAAACTGCAGTAGCTAAGAGAAACCAGAGAAATAACAAGAAGAACAAACCAGACATGTAAACAAAGAAATATGTTGAGTCATCTCAAAACAGATGGTTGGACCTGGGACAATTGTACATTTCCATAGAGAAGATGAGCTGAAATGTCTTGTCCTACATTCTCAATGTGAATTAAAAACCACAAGATTTGCCATATCGTGTGAGAGAAGCCCATTTGTGAATGAATTTGAAAAGCCGTTAAAAAAAAGATTTGGCTCTCAACGTTCCTATCCTTTGCCCAGGTTCACTTTGTAGCTCAGATTTAATGAATTGCAGGTTGAGAAAGAACTACAAACCTTTAAAGGATCACCACACAAATAATATTAACTTCACCTCAAGTCTGAACTGCCTTATCTCCAAATCTGTGAAAGTTGTAGCTTCAGAGAATCACACTATGGGCCAGTTCAAGTTCTTAATTTATTACTCTACTGTTGATATAGAAATAAAACTACCTCTTAGTTTATCCTGGTGTCCATTACAGCTAAATAAAAGCACCTGTTCAAATGATCCTTTGACAGCATGCCCAAGAAGAACATAAAGATACTGCAACTAAACATAGGGCACAGAGGACTCTTCTAGGAACATTATATAAAGCTGTACCAATTTATGGATCAAACCACAGCATTAACAATCATTTTTTAAAGGTTTTGGCCTTTATATCTGGTTTATAGGTTTATATCTGATACTCACAGAACAATGAAGACAGTACAGAATTTATTGCTAGGAAAAGATTAGGTAAACTGCTGAGCAAATTCCAGGTTCCACAATATTGCTTCCTTACTCATAATTCATCACTGACTAACCATGCTTATGGCTTTCTTCTCACTTTACTGTAATCAGAAGCGAACTCCCTAAACTTAGTTTATTGATTTTACTGAAAATAAGGAAGTATCTTCATTATTATCTCAGGCAACATTTCCAAATCCTACTGAAGTAAATATCTTATTATAAATGCTCATATAGTTTCCAGAGCTTATTAAAATTAGGTTAGACCATATCAGAAATTACTGGAGAACAGTACAGGAGGAAGGCCATATAAGAAGCTCATCTCCTTTTCCTCTTTTCAGACCTGCATGTAAGTTCATAAGGGTATTCTTTTTACACCAACTAATACCAAGTTTCTGCGCCAACAAAAGGAATAAACTGTAAATTGTGAGGTAATGGACGAAAGAAAAATAGAGTACAAAAAAGCTGTACGCTAAAACCTGAAAGACCTGATCACATTCTTTTTTCCAATTCAATGCAGTTACTTATAGGTATTTGAGGCCAACAAATTTCTTTTGAAAAAGTAAAGAAATAAAATCCCAGTCTTTTCCCAAGGACTCTATCAGGTGCTGCACAACTCAAGTCACCTTTCTCCTCGGGTGTCCACAGGTACTTGTGCAGAGGGTACATTTCACTGCACCAGGTGCTTAAGGCAGCCACCTGCATCACCCTGTACTGAGGGCAGAAAGTGAAATCAGCAGTTAAAGAAATTAGAAACAGGTAGAAAGCCTTTGTTCAAATGATTCTGTTTGACTTCTAATGGCATGATAACATTGCAAGCTGCAGAACAGAGTGTGCTGAATTATTAAGTCTTTTGACTATTCACAATCTGTTTTAATTATCTGATTTAATTATTATTAAATGAACACTTGTAGGATAGGCCTCTTATAACCTACTACAAATAAGAGCACTGCATAAAATCATCACAGAATTGTTTCCAAGTTGAGGAAGTTAAACTTTCAAATTGTCAAGATGATCTAAGTTGGTAGAAAAAACCTACATCAAATGTTATTAGAAAGATATAAAAAGTTCAAATTAAAGAGTCAGTCAACTAACGAGAAATTCTTATCAAACCAGCTCTAACAAAACACACCAGTAACAAATTTGTTCAGAAAGAAAACCTTTTTCTTTTCCCCCCATGAACTTGTTTTCTTTAACTATTAGAAAAAATTCCAAACTGATTTACACTTTTTAACAAGCAACTGCACATAGATTATTTCTGAATCCCCAGAATGCATTCAGTGACCCAGTTCAAACTTCACAATCTTGTATTCAGCCCAATAGGTTGTGTTTGTTCAGATGCACACCACCTCCCCGCCTGCTCCCTCACACAAACCAGGCAGGCCAGTTGTGTGACAAATGGAAATATAGCTATGAATTCAGTAGACAAGTCTTGTTTTACGGCTCTCTCCAAAACCACAGAGAATCCCATCTCCCTGTACAAAACCAGACAAAATCCAAAACAAACAGAACCTCAGAAACTTCAAAATTACAGCACGTCAAGCTTAAGTACGATTCCAATTTACTACAGCATGTTGAAAATTGTTTCTATTAATAAGCCAAGACAAATTATGGGAATTTTAAACAACAAATTGTTAATCAGTTCTGACATATTTCACTTCAGTGTCTTACGGGGTTATCACAGTTTTGCAGTTTTGATTTTCTATCCTCCTACTAAGCAGTGATAGGAAACTGACCTGACAGCGATAAGAACTCTTCAGAAAAACTGCATTCACCAAGGAGGACAAAATTCCAAAGGAAACACCTGACAGATACTATTGTCCCTCCCCGCAGAGGAGCAAACAACAAGACGTGCAAAGATCCAGAGTCTTAGCTTTCTGATTAACAAATGAAAAAGGGACCTCAGGAGACTATCCAAGTGACTCCACTTTCATGCTGCATTCAAACAAGTCATTTCTCCCGGGTATTTTCTAATACTTAAAACAGTAATGCTCAAAATTCTCATTTTAAGCTCTTTTTAAATGTTTCCTATTGTTTACACTAAATTTTCTTTGCTATAACATCCAACCACTACTACCTTATTCTCAAAATATAAGGAGAACAAACCCATTGCCTTTCTCAATGCCAAAGTCTTTTATTTATCTGATGTCTTCCTTTGCCTAGCCCCTGGCTATCAGAACAGTGTTTGCCTTTTTCAGAACTTAAGCTAAGCATGAATCAGGGAAGTTTAGGAAGCACAACACTCTTGTTTGCCCACACAAAGGATGGGGAAATGCTGACACCTGCATACTACCTAGGCAAGGTAAGCTGAGTACGATACAAGAAGCAAGTGGAAGATTGTACTTATTATATAACAAAAATAAATGAATAAATCACTTTAATTGCATCTTTTCACAGTATTTTGTCCAGAAAGAACATGTTTTGCCATGGAAGGGCTATGCGAAAATCCTTAGGTTTCAAATACGAAATTACTTTATCCCACAAACATACAAAATCCAGCAGTTAAAATCCAGTCAGTAAAAGAAGTGGGATTCTGAAACCTGAATATAGACATTTTACAGCACAGCAGAGACGCTGCTCTAAAACACAGCTCATTTATGGCGCTGTAAGATTTCCACTGGAGGATAATATAGACAAGTTAAAGGAATATAAACTGAGTCCATAATGCTGATAAAGAATGTTAGCTGTACATCTGCTACAATATTTTCTACTGAGGTACTGAAAGAATCAGTGCTGCAATGCAATACGTAAATAACACCACAATGTTCTTCGAAGTGCTACCACAAACTCTGCAATGTACTTTTTCATTAGATAATTATTTAAGTAATGATTCTTGAAAATAAAACACAAAATCTGGGGGGAAAGAAGTGAGAGAACCAAAACACCTACTGCTGACCAAGTGCACTGGCACCTAAATGGATGCTGTAAGTCAACCATTTATTCAGATCTTTAAAAGCACAGCTGTTGTACAAAAACTGCCTTACACATCAGCTAGTTAAGACTGAAGCATTTAAAGATTAACTCCCTTAAAATTTTAATCACTGCAGACTGTAACAGGCTCATCTGCAGTCCAGTTCATCTCTTATGCCTTACTTAAAATACTTCATAAAACATTCAGGTATTAGATTTTTCTAGAAAACATGGAATATACCAAGTGGACAACCAAAAATGGTGCTGAACAAAGAGTTGTAAAATGTTAAGACCATCACTTTCATAGGCATGTCTAATGGTTTTCAGAAACACTTTTGTTGGAAATCTACAAAAGATTATGTTCCAGAAGTTTAAAGTCTAGCTTACCTTAAAATGTCTTCCATTGACTGACAGCAATTCTGTTTTTTCAATGCAACTCTTAAGACAAGTAAGGTGTGTTTTTTCCTTGGGTCCCTCCCCCCCCTCCCCACCACACTTTGGACAGCTCTCTTCCCCACTGATCCTACTCTGAAGCTGTAACAGCTTTGTATATTTCCTTAACAGCTCAGAGGTATAGCTGTCACTCATAAGATCTGTACATCATCACAAATTGGAAAGCTGTAGAGGTCTATGAACTTAGTTTTTGTCAGAACGTTGAGACCTTTTAAGTCAGAATACCAACATACTTCAAAAATATATAAATACCATTCCACACAGCCATTTGATTTTTCTTTTTCCCATGCTTCAAATTACAAATTAGTTGGAATCTGGAAGATAAATCCAATATTTCATAAAGGAAATACTTCGTGTACATTTTAGAGTTTATATCCTAAGCCAGTGGAAGGTGCAGAAACACTAAGATGAAGGTGTACTAAGGGATGATATGCTGAAGGTATAGTAAGGGATGATATGCTTGTGACAGCAACATGCAATCCTCAACCAGGAGGCCAGATTTCAGACAGCTCTCAAAAGGATGCATACAGTCTTTCCTCAGTATTTCTCACAGCATCTTAATGCCTGTAAGCTTAATCCAAAGGAAAAGAATAAAAACATTTTTTTACTAATTTAAGCTACATTTTATGGTGTAAGTAATTATTCAGATTGGCCATTTGCTTGTCTAGAAATATATACCCATTTCTATACTTGCATACCTTTGAATTTAAATTTGTATGAATGGACGGCTCTAATAACGGTTATATGGGGGAATGTTCCTCCCTCCTCATCACAAATTGCAAAACAGCATTGCATCCAGTTTAGTTTCACACAATGAAATCTATTTCCAAGTGTGATTTTCATGGGCTCAATTAACATTATCCTCCCAACTGAGTAATGCAGATGACATGTAGTTCAGCTAATTTAGCCCCCAGACAAAAATGAGCATACACTGTAAGACTGCATACCATAGAATGCAAGTATACATTGTAACACTGCATACCAAAGCTTCCTCCTTTGATGTATAACTAATTACAGTCTAGAATAGTTTATAGCAGAAGTAAAATAGGCTTATAAATAAGAAAAATATGCAGAAATATAAAGCCAACTCATGCAATCAACATATTCTCTAAGATCTGTTCTACAAGAAAGAACAATATGTTTAACCATCCTAGTACTAAACTGCTGTATGTCTCATAAGTTCAAAGGTCTATTTTTAAACTTAAAGTGTATTTGTGTAAAATTTCAGTAACTTCTCTGCAACAGACCAACCATTGTCAAAGGTACCCAAACATATGCACTTAATTAAAAACTATCATGTTGTTAAGTTTTAACAAGATGTTCTTGGAAACCTATGACTGAAATACATCTCTGAGGCACTTTTTCTTCAGACTATCGATATTCTTCAAAGTCAGCTTATTTCCTAGAAAGAGTAGTGAACTAAAGATGCCCAGATTCTAAGCTGAAATTACAAGTTTCCTTTTCCTCCTTTTGGATAGACCTCAAGAGATTCGAGCACATCAGAGCACAGCACCTTGCAGCTTCTGAAGGAACACAGCATGCATAATACTCACATCTTAACAAATGCCATACCTTACACACAGTTATATCACAATTCAAACTTACAAAAAAAAACACAAAAAAGCCCCCCAAAAAATAATAATAAAAAAATATTAGTGACCTAATTAGCTATAATAAACATATTATTATTTTTTAATTCTTAACATATATATATATTAACAGGAACTTTCAGGTGGCTCACGTATCGAAGTTCCTCTGTTCAATTATAAACAAAACAGAGGTAAAAGCTGTGAAGCCATTAAATAAATGGAAAATGCAAGATGAAGTTTTAAGAGCTGCAGATAGGTAGAAGCTAAGAACATACACCAATCAGGAACAACAGACAGCATAATTCCCTCAGCTGTGTCACAGCTTTGCTCCCTTACCACTAGCAACCAGAGACTATTCACTTTACAAGACAAATTCAAACACTGGCTTCAATAGAGCTTCCTTAAGTATAATACTGTTGAATTTTGGATGATTTTATTTCAGAATTAACATGTTAAAGAAAACTAGGAAATAACTAACATACTACTTACTTACATAACAAAAAAAAACATACATACTCTTGCTCCTTATAATGAAGAATATATACATATGAAATACAGTATTCGGTAAAGTTCAAACTGCAATTACATTTTATAATGACCTAGTTCTCAACCTATCTATGTTGAATTAGCAGAAGTACAAATGCAGTCAAGGCTAAAAGTTCTTGAATTTTGCTGTTTGTTTTTTTTCCTAGTTAAGATGTTCTCAGGTGATCCCTTGCGCTCAGACAGGGCAGGTCCGCTGGGTACAGTCCTTTCTATATCAGCCAATATTTCAAAACTGAACTCAACAAAACAAGAAACATTATCTGTACTGCTTTTATTTAGGTTAGAACTATCTGCACCACTCTGTTCTCTACACTGACTTAGTCTGGCTCTCAGTAATCTGAGCAAACTGGAGTCAAGCAGGAGGTGTGCGGGCATCAGAGGAAGAAAGACTCATCCAAAGAAGTCCCAGTGAACTTTTGAGCAGAACATGAACCAACTGCATTTCTACAAGCTGTGGTCCAAACAGATGTTTTTCATCTTAAAGCACTAAAACTTGGGGTGTGAGCATGGGCATACTCATTTGAGCATAGTTCTTTGCCCTGTTTCAGAAAATACCATGAACAATACGAATGGAAAACAAGTGTTGGATCGTATCATCAATTAATTGCCAAGATGAATTGTCTGATTCATCCTACGTTATTTGGACATGCAATCTGGATATTCACATGCCCAAACTCACAAACAATGCACTTTATAAAACACTTGGGGGGCAGGAAAGGGAACCACAATCTCAGTGATTCATGGTAGAGGAACCAGCTTTGACAGTAAGAATCAAAAATAGAACTCCCTTCAATCTTAACACTAGGCATTAAAAGCATGTTTCCATTTTTCCTTCATGAAAAGTGGATAGAGAATCATGGTTTTCAAATACAAGTCATTGTTGTTCGGGCATTTCATTTCCCAGTCACAGAAACCATAAAGACTCTTCATTCAATTGAGAGGAAATACACTTGAAGGTATCTAGTTCTATGGCTAGTCTGAGTTACGTAGTATTCATAGAAACACCTACCTTCATTCTCGTAAACTTTTTTGTCATCTAGACCATCCTTATCTTCTTTCTCTCTTTTCCACGTTTGCCAGTCACGCTCTTAACAATATCAATATTGCCCATAAGATGACAGACATAAATAGCAACACAGTGTTCCTTCTTTCTATTTATTTACACTGATTCATGTTACACTCTCACAAAAACTGGAGGACAATATCTTGCCAATATCTGACTCTTTTAAATGATTTACTTTAGTGCATGATCTTTGCATTATGTATTCAATCCTAATTAAATAAAATTTGATTGTCAAGTTTGGACAGCAATTCAAAACTCAAATAATTTTACAGACTAGCTGAGAAAATGCCCCTACTGTTTAAACAGCTAGATTTCATTTTCCTTGGGAAGTGTCAAGCCTCAGGGTTTCTACTTAAACAAAGAGCAGGGATAAACAGCTTCGTTGCTTTAACTGTATGTGTTCTCTCTTATTTCAAAACATCAGTGGAAACAAGCTGTTACCATGTTTGAAATAGGTAAGGAAAATTAACATGACAAAATAAATCTCAGTATGAATCAAACTCTTGCAATTGTTTAAAGCAAGAACAAACCACCTCCTTCAACTCCAAGACTGTGTTTTGTTTTTTAAACTACTAATGAATAAACAAAACTAAAAAAATAAACTAAACTAAGCCTTCACATCAAAAGGTTAATTGTCAAGATCTGTAAATGTCTTTGCTATGGAAGTCACTCGTCAGAACCTGGTTAGTAATCACTGAGCGCACACTAATGGTTATAGTAAACTGCAATAGCTATGCACAGTGCTATAATGTTGTAACAGTAGCAGAAATACTTTAGAGAAAGCAGGAGCTTCCATTGTTACAGCACAGCACTACATTGCTAAATGCAGTATTATGCAAGCCTACCACAAACACTGTAACTATCCATCACGTGTATCGGAAATAATGCTTACCCCAGTCATTAATGCATGACATCCCCACAAAACATAAGGATTGTGCTTGACTATGAAGAAATTTAAACCACACTGCTGAAGAAAACGAGCAGCCGGTTCCATACACCAGCACACAGTGTAGAAACCTCTGCTGTATGAGAGAGCGTACTGGCAAGCAAAAAACACCAAGATCTCCTTCTCCCCCTTCCTCAGGAAAGGACAGCACCTGACCAATGGCACACTGTGAATCTGAAAGCCAGCTGAACATCAATTAAATGGTATTGTATCAATAAAAGCTCGCTGTGTTTGCTGTATCTGTGTAACAAGTTCAGTGAAGCGAGCACTGGTCTTTATTCTCTGCAGCAGATTTTGTAACACTTCCTACAGGCCAACTCCTTCCCTAGCTCATCCTGTCCCAGAAGTCCCTAAGTTCACAGCAGTGAGTTTCTGCTGACTTCTCAGAAACCACATTTGCATAGCGTAACCACTGCAATCCATTTCTCTATGGAGTTTTTAGGGCCATACATGTAATGAATCCCTGACCTGAATAAGATCTACCTCCTCATTGCATCTCACAGCATCACAACACAAGAGGGAAAGGGCTACTTACCGTAGAGAATACATAAAATAGATCACTGTATGTTCATCTTGTTCAGCACAGCTTTCATTAGTGTTGTCCTTAACAGGCAGCATAACGAATGCTAAAGACTCACTGTTTTAATGAAGCCGGTTAATTGTGATGTCATTATAATTTCCAATTCATTTTTTTTAAGTGTACAATATAAAAACACGTCTGTTCTCTTGAACATGATTTGAGAAGTCAGCCGCAATTTTAAGGATGGCTCTAAAAATGTAGCCAACAATAGACAGAGGGACACAAATAAACATTTATTTCAAATGCATTGTTTCTAACCCTGAGGCAGATTCATTCTGTATTCTAGGAATACCAACATATAGTAAGAATAAGTTATCTTCTGCTAGCCAAAAAATTACTATTCAGAAAGCTATTATCTCCCCTTTACCCACCTTTTTTCTTCTCATTCCCTGATAGACTTGTTAACAAGTAACTGTATGGAGGCAGATATCTTCCAACTATATGTAAAAGAAATTCTAAAAATTACAGAACGTAGTGCAAACTTACCAACTCTATTCCCTGTGGGAAAGGAGTATCTTCCCAGTCCTTCTGAGGAAACCTCTGTATTATTTTTCCCAAACCTTCTGCTGGACCTGCTGAAAGACAAAAACACAATTAGTGAAAGACAGCGACCACCAGCACAACCTGGTGGAATTTCAACTATTATAAATTTGAGAATATATCCAGTACTTGGAAATGTTTCACCCCAAGAGGAAGAACTGGTTCCTCAAATGTATCTTGCAAGTCACACAGTAAAAACAATATTCTCCAGAAGTAACCTCAGATGTCATGACATGAAATGAAGCTGCAAGCTGCAGACAGCTTATATCTGCCATGTGTTTCAAAAGAGATGGCTGACTTTTGGTAATCCTAGACTCTTTCTACAAAGAAAAGTAAATTAAAAGTAGCTGATAGTCTGTTATTTAAAACACACATACACACACACAAAACAAACATTTAGCAAAAATGTAGTCTTGAAAAGGGAAAAGTTCGTGGACAAAAAGCTTATAGGATTTATCTAGGACATTCTAGTGCCTGGATGGCACAGCTGGTTCTCTAGGACATTCACCTGAGATTTTCTCACTGAAAGGTACAGAGAAAAAAGCTGCTTATTTCTGCAAACTTCTCTCAATTGCTGGTTATTGGGGTTTTCTTGCGTCTCATTTTCCTTTTTTTTTTTTTTTTTTTTAATTTTATTTAAATGCAGTGCAGTATATAATCAAGCCCTTCAAAAAAAAAAAGACACAACTATTCCACTGTTGTGTTCTGTAAACCTGAATTAGACAGGAACACACATGCAAAAACAAATCACACTCCATCTCAGAACTATTGGAGACTTCAGAAAGAACTTGAAAACAACCAACACTTGTATAGAACCTCATGTCTGGGATGCACAGTATCAACAGCCGTTTGAAAGCAATTTTTACATTAATCAGCATTTCAGGGTTTTCAGCTGGGTTGCTTTTTTTTTCACCATGGCTCATACGATGCTGTTTTCCAGATTTCTGATGAAAGCAGTGGTGATAACACACTGATGTTCATGTTGTTGCACAGCAGTGCTTACACAGGGCTTCTCTGCTTCTCGCACTGCCCTGCCAACAGGGAGCTGGAAGGTGCCCAACCAGGACAGCTGACCTAGGATGACCAAAGTGTCACCCCATTCCAGGTGGTATCATGCTCAGCAATGAAAGCTAGGAGAAAGGGAGAGGAAAGGAAGATGCTGGGAGTGATGGCATTCATCTTCCCAATAAACTGTTAAGTGTGCTGAGCCCTGCTTTGCTGGCAGTGGCTGAATATCAGCCTGCTGATGGGAAGTGGTGAATTAATTCCTTATTTTGCTCTCCGTGCGTGCACAGCTTTTTCTTTACCTAGTGAACTGCCTTTACCTCAATCCATGAGTTCTCACATTTATTGTTCTGTCTCCGTACCACCTGCAGAGAGCAAGTGGGCATCTGTGCCATGCTGAGCTGCCTGCCAGGGCTAAACCACAGCACAAGACTGTCATGAAGGAATGCTGCACACCAGGACCAGTGTGAGCTGAGTCACTACCCAATGCAAAGCAGGCTGTCAATAGACTTTGGCTTATGTCTTTCATATTTAAAGAAGCAGCACATGACAGTGGAGAGAATGTTCATCTTCAGTCTGTACGCAAGGGTCTTTTCTCTCACACCCATCTTGCCTTTTCCATAGAGAAACACCAATTTCTCCATGTTATTTATGTTACAGCATCATGTTGTAGCTAATTATGTTACACTAAAACACAACGTAGAAGATTAATATTAGTCTGATTTCTGAAGAAAATTGCTTTACGATAATGAGGATGAAAGGTGACATCACAACAAGCATGGACGAAAATCTGATTTAAAATAGAAGCTGGTACTTAGGAAAGTAGCCTTCTATAAAACACACATAAAGGTTCCTAAACAGCAAAACTGAAGTCTGCAACCTCTTAAAATGCATTTTAATAGTTAAAGCCCACAGCAGTTGAGATGAATCTTGGAAGAATAAAGAACGATCAAATTTAGAAATAAGGTTTTGTGGAAGGATGCCTGAAGGACCACGCGTCACAGACCCACTTTAAGGGCAAAACATGAAAGCAAATAGCTCTATAACACAGCATACGAGCACCAGGAGAAAGCAGTTTCCTATCAGAATTTAATAGAGAGAAAAGAAAATAAAAAGGCCCTGATAATCCTTCCAAATAAATGTCCTATGGTAGAGGTTTGCAAGTTTCACACTGCATGAAATCTAACAATTTCACAAGGCTACTTAAATAGAGACAAATGGAAAACCATCTCTGCATCACACAATCATTTCATTGTAGCTGCTGCAGCACAAATGGAAGAAATAGAAAAAACACTATAGAATTTCATCTATAGCTACAGTTTAATTCAGTGTACAATACTGACCATCCTCCAAAAATGACCAAATTCTCACACCAAATGTGAACTCACTGTAAAATCAGTTTTTGATCACATTCTCCTATTTTTGTGTGTTTTTTTTTTAATTCTGATCAAAAATTTGAAACACATTTCATCAAGAATATAAAACTCTATTTTGTGTGTAGAAATCTATTAAAAATATAACATTTGAAGATGTCTATTAAAGAAAATATAAAAGTATTAGACAGAGGGGAAGGAATACACTTGTACAGTTCTGCCCTTCTGGTTACCCCAATGTTTCTGGTATGCAGTCAGACATAAAATGTGGTCTCCCAGATTTTCTATAAGGGACAGTTTGTCCAAGTCTCCCTGAATGGAGGCCCACTGCAGCAGGTGGGCTTAAGAAGTACAAACACTGACACAGCAACAGAGAGCCATTCTCATTCCATCATACTGTTCACCTCACATGGTTAGAAAAGGAAATAATCCCTGCCACACTCTCCACTGCTTTCACTAGATAAGCAATAGCCTTCGCCCATTTTATCTATGTAAATTGATTTAAAAATGAGTAAGGTTTTCCAACAAAAGAATAAGCGCTAGATCAGAACCACATTCCCTCCATTCTACATCCTTCCTTTATAAAGTCTTGTTTCATGGACTTTTAATTCTTAACATGAAAAGGACATTCCTTCTCTACCAAAGTGAATGTTCTATTAACTGGAGCTAATTAACTAAATGTGTTGCCCACTAAGCTCACACACATACTGAACTGACCATAAATTTCTGCTTGCAGCTCAGCATCTTCAGTTAGTGCCTCCTGCTGCTTCACAGATCCCAGATTTTTTCCTATTTCCTTTATTCACTCCCTTTACTGAGGCTCAGAGGAAGAACCAACTGTCATTTAATACAAACACCTTTTTAAATTGGAAAAATGGGGAAATTCAGTGTTAACAGAGTCAGATAGTCACAGCCAGCCAGTGAAGCTCTGCATCACTAATGCAACAATAGCTAACAGTGGTGACTAGGCAGAAAAATAATGCTTTGTAGCAGAGAATGTGCCCCATCAGAAAGAGTTAGGGTGTTCTCTGCATGTGTTTTAGCTTCCATTGAATTGGAAGCATTACTTTTGGAGCAAATTACATATTCATAACTGCTTAAACTCAGCTGCATCAGCCACATCATTCAAGCTACTTAATACAATATGCACATGAATGAGCATAACATGAACAATCACTGCATATTGATGTGCTCTATGTAAAGCACTAATTGCTTTTATTATTAGGTATGCAAAAGATGCCTGGCAGTAACAAGAGCTCAAGAGGCGCACTCAACAAAACCACTGCTACTGCTATTATTAAACACCCATGTTGTTACCTTCATAAAGTTATTTCTGCAAAAGCAAAACCCCTCCTACTCTTTGACTGAAGTATTTTGCAATTATTTTTACTTAAATTCTTGAGTAAATTATTTACATACCGCATAAAGTGATGTATAAAACTTCAAAAAATTGCAGATTTTGAAAGCTGCAATTTCAGCAGTGATTGCAGCAATGAACCGCGATTTCATTTTCAGGAAGGAACAGGGGTAGAAAAATGAAAAATAAAGATACTGCTGGGGTTCTTTTTATCTTGAGGATTGTGTAAGTCATTCTACGATGAATGGAACCTGATCAAACCAGAAATCTGACTTACACTTTTTGTCATATCGTTCTATCACCTGTACAACAGCTACACAAAGAGAATCTGTTCAAAACCAAAGTGGAATTTCAGCCTGTAAAAATGCCACATTGCAGTCCACATCCTAAGAAACTGAGGAAAATCCAACTTCTCTCCCCACACAAACTCTTCCAATTGCCCTCTTCCTATCTTTGTCTTTCAACAACACAAACATGCAGCATATTAAAATTCTGGCACAACTTGCTGGTTCCTGAACCCGAGTCCCTTAAACTCCCTTCTTATATAAATCTTTCCCCATGAAAGGTCACATGCCATCTCATGCTTGCCCTTGAAATTCCAGAAGCAAGCTGTTAATGCAACTTACATTCCAAATTAATGAGAACTCTGATAAACTCTGTCTTTTTACTTACAAGCCCCTGATAAAAATACATTTAAGCTATAAGTACTGTTAATCGTACCAACAAAGCTCCGGGTATAAGCACTTCGGTGAGATGTTTAGGAGAATTACAAAAAGCATCATGTTCGGGTCTACACAGAAGAAATTCTATGGATCACGAAGAACAAACTTCAGCACTTTTGCCACACAAAACTAAAACTACCAGCACGCATTCCCAATATGAAGCCACTAAATCACCTGGAGTACTAAGAGGCACAGCTTTACACGTTTGAAGACACACTCTCTGATGTTGAATGATACACTGACACAGGCAGTACTGCTTCCAAGTACTTCTGAGTACTATGGAAATCACTGCAATCTGCTGAGAAATTAAATTCTTTTTGTATCAGTGCACTTCAACAATTTGAAGTAGCTGACGGTAAAGGTTTTCAATCATATAGAAGAAAGAGACCAATAATGCCAGCTTGGAATTAATGAAGTCAAACACATAACTTCTTACAGTCACTGTTATTAACACCAAACCACACTTCCACATTTGCTGCCCTTGCTCACTTTCTCCTGGACACATAGCTGCTTTTGTGTACAGCTGGTAACTGCCTCACCATTTCACCAATTAAAAGGATCCATATACAAACACTAGTAAAAATGGTCCCGTTTACCAGCTGTACAGTCTGTATAAAGATTTCCTTTCTGAACACACACTGAACATAGTGATTGCTTTCATACACACCACCAACACTTTAACACAACTGAAGTCAACTTTCAGGTAACAAACAGTTCACCCAAGATTCAAATAGCTGCTTTCCCATCTTAACCTCTTCATTTTTTCCTTTGTTTTAGGCCTAGGGTGGGGAAACAGATGCAGATGAACAAAATATGCTAGATGATAGAATAATCAAATTTGTATCAGTAGGTACTTCCAAGGTTACTTGTCTTATACAGTTTATGACTGTATTTTCTTTAAGGAACCTTTTTAACAGCACCTGGGCCTGAGCTTACTAAAACAAGCCCAGCTCAAGGCCACAAGACAATGGAAGTTCTGAAGCATCACTGAAAGAACTGGTACTGCTCAGCCTAGAGGGCTCTGGGCAGGGAAAAAGGCAACAGGGAATGAAGGCAAAGCCAAACTCATCCCAGCAGTGCCCACTGTACAAAAGGTACTGGGCACTAATAAAAAATAGGAAAATCTGAACACAAGGAAACACTTTTTGATTGTGAGGATGGTCAAACACTGGCATCAGATTGCCCATAGACATCCAAGTCTCCATGCTCAGAAAGAATCTTTCTTGAATTTCAACTATTCATTCATATACCCCAGAAAGAATGGCTTCATTTCTTCAGCAGGCAAGCCCAAAGAAGCAATTCAGCTCTTACGAAATATCTACAGTCTCTAGAGAGTGCTGTTGTGCTTTTTGGGGTGTTTAAGATGATCTTGAGAGTCTTGTCACCCCTGATAATTGAAGGACTTCTATTATTTGATTTATACAATCCGTCATCCCCTCTTTCAGTTGGTTATGTGTACTCATATCTATTTTGCTTGTATTTCATTCACTGCTTTGACTCTATCATGCTGTTTCACCCTAACACAGTCTTCAACGAACTTAAGCACAAATCAAAAATTCAGTCCCAAAAAGCACCTCATCACCTTCATTCATTAAAATTGAATATAATTTTTAAACCCTATGTTAGCAAGAAAGACAATTCAGTACAGGTTAGCAAAAAATTAAACAGTATTATTTCATGATTCCTGGAAATGTACACTTTCATAGAAGCACTGAGTCACAGGATGCCTTGGGTTGGAAGAGACCTTACAGAACATTCAGTTTCAACCTCCCTGCCATAGACAGGGACATCTCCTGCTAGACCAGGTTGCTCCCAAACCCATCCAGCTTTACCTTGAACACTTCCAGGGATGGGGCATTCACAGCTTTGCTGGGCAACTTGATCTAGTGTTTCACAACCCTCACAGTAAAGAATTTCTACCTTATATCAAATCAAAACATAACCTCTTTTAGTTTCTTTTAGTTTTACTGTTTTTATGAGTCTGCGAAAGGACTTGATTTCAGAATAATCTGAACTGTCCTTTAAAAGTCTAGAACTAGAAACACTACGCTTTGTAGAGACTATGAAGAACCCTTCAGAATCACCATCCTCTACATTACACCAGGATTGCTATTCCCCCAAAATCTTACATGAAAAGGTTAATTATACATTTATACAGCTTGGCTCCAACAGTTGAATCCGTATAACCTTCCTCCTCCAAAAGAGTCTGTGGCATACTTTAATTCCAGTTAAAGTCCACCTAGCAAAAAACATAGTACAACACTATTTTGCAAGTTTTAAAAGTAACTAACAGACATGAGAAAGCAACAGTGAACATTAGGAAACTTCCAAGTTATTCCCTACCCGCTGGTTGGCCTAATATTCAAGAAGCTGGAAAAAAGCTTGGGGGCTGGAAGGGAGAAAGTTTCCTGCTCACAGACAATTCTCCTTCTTGTTTGCAAACAACTGACTTCTGCCAACTTCTGGATAGGAAAGAGAGAGCAGGCTTAAAAATAAACATTCTATATTGAACAAACATTCTTTTGAACACACCAAACTGAAGGAGACTCCCCCAGCTATCTCGGAAAATCTTTTCTATTTATTTTCTGGGAAGGTATAAAAATTAGGCTGACAAAACCATCTTCTGTTTTGTACTCAAAGTTTGTGTCTTGGAGCTTCTCAAAGTGCTCTCATAAAAAGGAAAAAGAAAATTTTGGCATTTTCCCAGTTGTAACAAATAAAATATATAGCTTTAATAGCAACACTGCTCTAACAAATCTGATTCCTCTCACAACCCGACTTTGCTTTATGTTTAATTTGAACTGCTTAAGCAAATAATTAAAAATTAAGTTCTACTTTAAAATTTCCTAGCCATCATTTTACTAGAAAAAAACTTCACTTTTCTCCATTATTTCAACATATTAACCAGGATCCATTCCAGCATTCAAAGCTCGAACGAAGCACACTTCATGCAAAACTTGCTTGAGTAAACACTTCTCTACTACTTCTTTTTGCTTTTTTGCTTGCTTGGTGATTTTTGTTTGGTTGAGTTTTTTTAACCAAGCATGGACTACAATCTTAAAATAAGCACACTCCTATTTACAGTCAAGGGCAGTGAGTAGCTCTAACTGCTATCCACACTTCAACATCTAGCAAACAAACTTCCTCTCAAAAAGCTTTTCTACAAGTAACCTTATCATAAAGGAAGCCAGTTCATTTGCTGACACGCAGTGCTCTGAACCACTTAACAGGATTATAACAGGTAAGGAAGAAACTCCCAAGTATGAAGACTCACGTTTGAGTGCAACACTTGAATGATATCTTTTAAAAAATGAATAAATAAATAAATAAATAAATAAACTTGTTAAGTACAGACATATTTTAATGTGTTTTTTGTTTTTTATTTAGGAAAGCGGGTTGTTTTGGGTTGTTTTTTTTCCCCCTCCTTTTAGAAGAGTATAAACAAAGCTTAACCCAGCTGGCAAAAATAACACCTATTATTTGACTGAGTTTACAATTTGTTTAGATAGACAAAATAACATCTTCTAGCTCACCACAGATAACAAACCGAAATAAAATTAGGACCCAGAAACCTAAATATGGAAACATAACATTAAACTATGCTAAAAATACCAGGAATAGGGTTCAGAGTTTGGGGACATTTCTTTGTTTTGGTGCTTTTTGTTTTCTTGTTGTTGCTGCTGCTTTCTTTCAGTCAGCATCATCTGTATTTGTATGAACTTTATTTTTTAAAGTTAAAAGCCAAGAAAAAGAAAAGAAGTCTGTGCTATTATATAGAAATATGAGAGTCACGTGACAGCAACAAAAAAGACAACCCTGTTCCAAGTAATTTCAATTTAAATACTGTCTGTGGTATCGTAATTATTCGCTTTGAAAAGCATGCATATGATTCAGAAATCAAAATTTCAGTTGGTCTTTTCACATTCTATAGAATTTACAGAATTTAGGCAAATTACAGACTAAAAGCCTCTGAAGTTAAAAACATGTTTCTTAATATTGCAATTCCATTTTCATAAACTAGTGCTAATTAACAATTTAGAGAGCAAGGGAAAAGTCAAGTTAAGAAAAAGAAAGCCCATCAAATAAACCAACAGAAAAACAAAAAGAAACTAACACAAAACCCAACATGACAAAGCAAAACCCTGAAAGTCTGAAGAAGTGGAAGAAGGAAGAAGTAGTTGCAGGTAATGAACAAGCAATTCCCAAAGGGCTCCATCCCAGCTGTTACAATCTCAGTTTAATACGATATATCTGCAGATAATCTTTTCTGTATATGTAAAACCTCCTCCACAGGCAGTCTGCTTTGCAATAGCATTTTTATTACTCTGTGTTTTTCTTCTAACACAAAATACACGCACAGTTCTGCTGCAGCACTAACTCAACACAGAAATAGAGTTTCCACAAAACATGGTGCCTTCCCTCCTTACAGAACTGATCTCTCTTTGGCTTTCATAGGCTCTCTTTACCCTTCCTTAGCAAACCAGCTGCAGAATCATAGAATCACAGAATTACCCAGGTTGGAAAAGACCTCGAAGATCTTCAAGTCCAACCACAGCCTAACCATAGTACCCCAACTCTAACAACCCTCTGCTAAATCACATCCCTGAGCACCACATCCAAACTGAGTCTTACGCATTGTCTCTTCAGCTGTTAGCTAGGAGCACACTTACAAGTTGAAATACAAAACCTGAATTACATAAATAACAAATGGCTATTACAAAACTCAGCGCATCACTCACAATACTTACTTTTCATATTGCTTATTCTCAAATACAAACAAAGATTTTCTTTTACAGAAACTGTCTTGAGATCAGGAAATGCTTTCCTGAGTGATAATAAATCAGACTAGTATAATTATATATATATATATATATATAATTATTTTATAAACTTATTATATAATAAGTCCAGTGTAGCTGGACACAGGAATAAATGCATACAAGGCTCATCATCTGTAAAAAATTCTATGAAGACCCAGACTAAGACATTTAAGGCCAACAGTAAGACTTCCTTCAAAGCACAGATTTGTATCCAATGGTCTGTACAAGTGGTTTTGTTTCAGTGAAGGAGACACAGAGCTTGAATTCTGTCAAGAAGAAAAGCGCTTTGAAACAAATTGTCATTAAAATGGTGATTCAGAAGAACATTCCAAAATGAAAGAGGAAAATTTCATGCCTATTACATCTATGAAGTGGAAATAATGCAAAGCATTTGCATGGGTTTCTCAGAACATATATAAAAATTTTCCCCTACTGGAGAGGCTCATAAATAACCACTAAGAAGGAGGGGGAAAAAAAACAACACAACAAATACCACTTTGCTCCAAAAATTACAGTGGTTTGTTTAACAGCGTTTCAATCTCCTGTCAGAGGGATTTCATGCAAATATTAAGGCTACATTAAGAATTTTATCCCTACCGCAATCTATCTTGGAAAGCATGAATTGCCAGCATGAATTATCACCTGAATATGTTGCTGATGAGCAAAAATGTCACAATGAGAGACCAAATGTGCCTTCTCAAGCTTTGACTTGTTTTAAAGGCACCAGGGAGTCGGATATATCTAATTAGCAGGGAATGCAGTGTTGCAAAAGAGTAAGCAAAATGCTTCCAGAGCTGGCTGATAACTTCAGTTCAATGTAGGGCTCACCAACATACAGCCCAACGATAAGCAAGCACAGAGTGCATTTTTTGAGACAGAGAAAGACTCTGCAGAGAATTCCCATGCCATAAAGAACAAATACAGCAGTAGAACATAAGTCCTAGTTCCACTGAGTTCACATACTTGAACTTCAAGTTTTGGACTCTTTCAGTGAAATATTTATTTTCATTACAAATCAAAATTACTTTTTTTTTTCCCTATAAACTGAGTGTATTCTACCTTTCCTAAGATCTTCATATACCCTTTGAAGTAACTTGACCTGTGAAAAGACCATGAGCATTATAAGAAACACAGTTACAAGGTTAAATAGCTTATTATAACTGACCCCTATGCAAAAATAAGAGATTAATGGCTGCAGCAATACATTCTGATAATGACATTAAAACAGTTTGGCAGCCAAATATTTCACTTATCTGAAGAGCATAAAAAGTTAATTGTAAGAGAAGGGGTTTTTTTTACCCTCTCAAAGCCAACAAAATACACCAACCAACATTTTAACACCAAGCTATTTGTCATTATTTTAAAATGTAATGCCTGAAAATTTACGCAAGACTACCTGAAAATTTACACATGTTCAAAAATGTCCTTCCTTCAGAATTAAGCTACATGCATGTCCTTGAAGATGAGTTCGTTAACAAGGCAGTTCTGCATAGTCTGGTTTCTGACATCTTGACTGGCTTGATGCTAACGTCAAGTCTACCTGAGCAACAAGGTAAATTCACAATCAGAACAGAAATAGCTTAAGATTCTCTTTTAACTCTTCTACCAAGTAGAAAGGTGTTATTTGAGATACTTATCGCCATGGCTGTACCTTTGGCTAACACACTGCACAGCATTCTGCACACTACTTCAACTCTCATGTACTGATAGCAATCAAAAGCTGTAATTACCCTCCTCACCATATGAACAATCTTACAGGGTAAGCACCCTGTAGGTAAGTAGTCTGAGGAAGAAAGAGAGAATTACTTTAAGTGTAGAAAGTCAAGAAAGCAAAAACAGATTCAGATATCACATGCGATGCGTAAGATATTCATAAAGAAAAGGAACTATAAAGCTCACACCCTTCAACTCTTCTTTCACTAAATTACCCTGGCTCTAAGGACATTTAATAGCAATGTACACCAGCACAGCTCCAATAACGGCTACTGCATTTTTGCCGGAACAGAATCCTGCCAATTTGAGGTTTTTGGGTTTGTTTGTTTTTTTCGTTATATTGCCGACACTGCCTCAGGAACTACTAGCTCACAAAGGACTAGCATCTGTATTGTCTGCTACTACGGTTTACTTTAGAATCTTGCAAAGGCATCTGTAATTGATGGATCTGAATCATTAAGGCAATATAAGATAGCTATCCTCTGCCAAGCGCTGATGCAGCCCTGAACCTCACTGCTACATATACTAAATAACACTGCTGTCTGAACCATTAAATTTAAAGAGAAGCTGTTTAATGCCCAAAGACTTTGCCTAATATTTTCTCTTCAGTCTAAAGAGCTGTACTCAAAAGATATTTTCATTGTTCTGGATGTTAGAGCATAATACTTTAACTTATAAAATACTTTCCATCATAATACCTCAAAATGTTTAATAAAGGTCGACACTACATTTGGTTACTATGAGGACAGATAACTGTCAAAACAGAGCTATGCTATTTTATATGTGGAGAAAGATTAATTACCCAAAGCCACAAGTGACAAAGTTTTATATAAAACATCAATACAACTACTTTATATCCCAGTGAAATGTCTCCACCAAGGGGTTTAAGTTCTTGAGTCGCCAACAATACGAACACTTACAAAAGCCATTTGATTTTTATTAAGCAGTGCTATTGCCACACACACACACACAAAAAATAACAAAAACAATTCTTACCATAATCTGTTCTCAGTTGTAGCCTAATAATAGACACTCTTTAAACTTCAATGAATAACACTCTTTAATTTTGAGGGATTCTTACGTAGTCCACATATAGAATGCTTTCTCAACATAAAAGCAAGAAGAATTCAGTGGCACAAAAGGCACTAGTCAGTGATTCACCAAAAGCATTCTTTATTTATGGTAGTTCTGAAGAAAAAAGCAACGAAGAACACTCATATACTTCTAAAGTCATACCACAATACAGATTAAATGACCTAATATGAATTCTAACTCAGAAAGAGCAGCACTTCAGTTACTTGAGATGGAAGAAGGCAAATGGCAAGAACTGCAACAGAAAACCATGCTCCACCTGCAGTGACAGGAAACGACTGAGGAGGAATTTTGCTATGGGAAGCTTACTTACCAGGAACCAGAGTTTAACCTACAGGGTGTTCACACAGCATAGAACACCCCACGGCCTGCGGCTGGACAATACTAATGAGCAATGCATTTAACCAGACTACCCAGTCTTGCAAAAAAATAGGTGCACACACGAGTATTAAATAAGGTCTTTAATCTCTTCTACCCCTTTCACACAAAACCTCAAAAACTAAAAGGAGTCACCTAAGATAGAGAGATGCTGCAGAGGTTAAAAGGGGATCATAGGTAATATTAGGGGAAGGCCCTGAGGATAAAACAAGGCCCCGGCTGAAGAGAAGCTAAAGTAAATCCCATCAAGAAACGCAGATGGGAAGAAATCAAGACAAAATAAGACCTAGGACATGTAAGGTTATATAACATATCTAGGTAACATACCTAGGTAAGCCTTTTATTCAAAGTACTATTCCACCATAAGATAGGTGACACTTCACAGAGTGGCAGTAACTGGCAGGGACATGATGCTTTGAAATCATCCACGTAGCACCCACCTATAAATGCACTCAGTTGATGTCCTTTCGCCATTTACAAGAAGGATTCTTTTGTTTTGATTTGACAAAAAGGCAGCCTGAGAGGTGCAGCATTTTAAGTTTAATAACATGACCTGTAACAGCCAGTGAGGGAGCGATAACTTCAGAGACTTGACAAAGAATTGCAGCTCTGAATCTTAAAACTGTCTCACCTACATACAAACAAGAGGATTATCAGTGACACACCTTATCTTACCATGAGCTTGAAAGATCTTCAACAATGCTAACAGATAAACTCAAGCATGGCTAGACACCCTGTAATCAGGAGCATATCCAAAGAAGTTCAACTAGAAACTCACTTAGAAGCAGAAGAGCTCCCAGTTGCCGTACAAAGGAAACCAGGACAATATCCCAATTCCAAAACCATCAGCAGATTATTGTGTCTGCTGCTCATGGTTTAGAAGCATGACACGCCAAATATTTTTATCACTTTGCTGTCCCACATGGGTGAACTGTTGACAAATTATCTTCCATACACTTATCCTACCTCTCCCTCCCCAAAAATTGGCTTATTAAAGGGAAAGGATCAGCATCGTGTTACCCATTAACCCAGTAGGAAGGTGATATTAACAATATCTAAACTTTTCCTCATTTCAAAAATGCCCAGAGCCACAGTGCATTGAAATAAAACTTCTAAACAAGACTTTGCAAAACAAAGCAGTGAAAAGGAGCTTTCCAGCTCTCGTGAAACACATCTGATGTCACTGCTTTGGAGGATTCAGGGAAGTACAAGTACCGAACAGTATTATCACAGCAAACATAAGCAATGTTGACCCACTTGCTGAGGGAATGCTTGCCAGGAGAACTCAAGAATCCAGATACTTGAAGTCATCCAAGGCAACATTTGGTGCAATGAGTCACATAAAGTAAACGGGTCATCTGTCTTGGAGGGAAGACTTATTGATTTACCATAGTGGTGAGCTGAGTATGCAGTCGCAGAATGAAACTTAAAGACTACAATCTGTTTAATAGAAAGGATTCAAGGATAACTCCAATTACCATGCCACTTGCAGTGGTACAGCGTTCAGCTTTTGCATGCACTCATTTTAACAGTTAACACCACAGACCGATATCATCTAGGTCTCTATAATAACTCCCGAAGAAATGTCCTGGAGACAACTTGGAGTAAGAAGTAATTCTGTCTGGTTTCAGTGGGCAGGAAGTCAAAGAACAACAGCCTGTTCACTTCAGGAAAGCAGTGTGAAATAACCTGACAGCTCAACGGCACTGAGACAAAGGAACAAATGCCTTCACTGAAATCAGCCTTGTGCTTAAGATACCTGCTTTTGAACCTGCAACTTCCATAAGACGTGCCAATCCTTAGGAAAGATTAAAGCAAGAGTTCACTTCCTAAAAAACCCAGTTACCCCATTTACCCTGAGAGCAGTGAAACAACATTTGGAGGCTTTCAGGGACAGAGTACTAGGGATAAAGTTAGTTTCCTTCACAGCATCTCACATGATGCTATGTATGACATCTATGACTAAACCAGTGTTGATACACACCAGTGTTCTAGCTGCAGTCTCCAGGCCTTCTCCCTTTCTCCCTCCGACCCGCAAAGCGAGCAGGTTTATGGGTGGACAAGGAGTTAGGAGCAACACAGCTTGGACAGCTGACCCAAGTGACCAAAGAAATGTTCCACTGCCATATAAAGCCACGCTCAGCAATAAAACTAGGGATGTTTTTACAAAGCAGATGTTGGTCAGAGCCATGCTGGGTTTTGGTTTGCTGGTGAAAGGTGGTGATTAATTACTTTTGCATCACTTGTTTGTTCTTTCACTCTATCCCAAGCCACAGTTTTCTCTCAGTTTTGCCTTTCCATTTCTTTCCTCCGCCCCACTGTGAAGGAGCAAGCAGGGAACGGGGCAGGGTCTCAGCTGCTAACCACAATGAACTCACCATATAGAGGATACAAGAAGGTTAGCCAGATGTTTTTCAAAAAGCACTGCCATCCAAGCTGCAGACAGATGATACAGCATGACCACAAAGTGCGGTTCCACTCCCACACCAAAGGGCACCCTCAAGTTATTGCAGCAAGTAATGATCAACACAGTACATGTTCCTCACATTCAGGAAAGGTTCCAAGATACTTTCATGAAAGAGAGGAATTTTCACAGGAAAAGCAACAGTGAATCTGCTTAAAATGAAATAAGCTTACATTATTTTTCTGCGATAGCATACTGAAACCAACCCACATTGGCTGAATGCATAAACTGTAGCCAGAGATAAGGAACACAGCTCTCATGGAGGCAAATCTAGAACCCACAGATATGGAGGATGACTGCTAATGTCTTCATTCTGACATCTTAACTTCATTTCCCTAGCACAAGAAGCCATATGTAACAAGGCCTGAATTCTCAAAGACAGCGCTTCAAGCATACCTTAACATTTTCTTCCTGGATTTCACTGAATTAGCTGGTGCTGAAAAGGTTACATTTCCAACGTAGATAGAAAGGTAACATCCTCAAAACAGACTTGTTAGGATTGTTACACCTGATGAGCCTGCTGACAAATCATGCCCGGAACTAAGGATTGTGCTAAATGGTCTGACTTCAGGTGACATCAGTTTGTGACAACCACAGGCCACACTGTCTTCTCAGTGAGACCATTGCACACAATTTTCTTATTTGATTTTGAGTTTGGGTTTTGGGGGTTTGGTGGGGTTTTTTTGCGTGGGTTTTTTTTTTTTTTTTTTTTTTTTTTTTTTGTTTATTTGTTGGTTGTTTTTTTTGTTTTGTTTTGGGATGCAGAATGATGCCAGAGCATCTTAACATTTTCTTCTCTGCGGTAACAGGAATACAACATATGTGGAGTACAAGATAGAAAAAGTTCTCAAGTTGCAAAAGAAGAAGTCAGGAAGCCAGAATATCTTGGATAAAGAACAAATACAGAATGACTTTTTCTGCCACTTAGAAAGGAAAACAATTCACAGCTATGGAACACTCCACCTCCCCAGGGATGTGTCAGATGCATTCCAGTTAATGTGTCCATGTGTTTTCTCATTCTCCATGCGTGGAACATGAATGTTCCTTCTACAGAGACGGTAAGAGGAAAAATATTCCCAGCTCTCAAGTGTTCAGCTGTAAATGGTGTTTTCACAGTTATGTGGGCTACATTCACATACAAAACTACAGATTCTGTAATACTTCAAATGAAAAATGTTTTTTTACTAGGCCCAGGAAGCCTTCCTTCTGTTTATAATGCAGCTCCATAGAAAACCGTATTGATTTTATTCCCAAAGGGGTATTTTACCCCTCTGGAACAAAGGACAAAAAAAAATATAAAATCATACAAGCAGAGATGACTGTTCTGTACTGATGTCCACTGTTCCCGTATGTTCTTATTTTTGAACCACGTAAGAATTTCAATCATGGAACAGAACCAGATGTATCAGAGAAAGTCTTTTAATCTTGGCACACGCAGGCAAAATCTGCTTTAAATGACCAAACCTTAAATATTTAATTTGGGAGAGCTGCCTACCTACTGGTGACAAGCTGCAGTCACTCAGAGAATTCACCTGAAGAAACTGCCCAGGAAAGATGCCAAAGCCAACACTCCACTCCGACCTCCCAAAAGGAATGAAATGAATATTGAATCTGCAGTTCCAAAGGGAAAATAAAAATAAAAATCACAGGACAGGAGTTCAACTTTGGGAAGACTATTTTAAGATTCTTCCAGAAGTACCACCTATTAAAACTGTACTACATACCTATAAACAAACAAACAGTAAGATTTACATACAAAACTACTACTTCTACAAAGCCACCACCTTCCTATACCAAAGACTGGCCAGGACTCTACCTGTCTTTGACGAGTGCCTAAACGTGCAAGCCAACAATCACTGGAACTGGATGTATTCTGAATACAACATGATCATAAGGCTCAACAGAAATGTTAAGAAAGTATTCATAACCATTGCACAGCATCACATTAGGATTTATTCATCTGCTCTTATTCAGATGAATATCATCAACCAACTCTCCACTGTAAGCCTTAATTAAAAATGGCACTTTAATTTTGCAGTGCAAAAATCAAAATGGGAGAGAATGGTTACTGCACTGTTTCCCAGATTCCAAACCTAGAAGCTGTCACTGAAGAAGCCTGGTGTTTACAGGTATCAAATCTAAGCACTATCCAGCCCTGTTACTGCATACAGAAAGCTGCTAAACTGCAAAAGCCCCACAAACTGTGAAATCCTATGGGACCTGTGTGTGTGTGTAATACAGTCTGAGGGTCAAATTGCCAAATTACTTCCACCTGTTCTTCCAGATAGTAACAGCTACAAAGAGGAAAGAATTCTGCTGCATGCTGGAAGTGACACATCAAAAAGATACCCCAAACTATTCCAAGATATCCTTCCTTATGCATGTTGTCACCTTTATTCAGTACAGATATTTTGTTTACACTCCAGGGGTTATCCAAAACCTACTAAGTGTTCTGACAAACAGTACATCCTCACATGCTGACTTTAAACAGCACGTTAACTAGCTTTACTTTTTAAGAGATTGTAATTATGCTTTGGGATCATGAGGCCATACACAAAACATATGTCAATCAGGAGCCAAATTGATTGCTTAATGCCTATCGCAGAACACACAGCCTTTCCAAATCCTGGCACTGAGTTCCTCATCACCTGCACCATGGAGGAAAAGGAACTTGCCTCAGCTCTGGGGAAGAATACAGTCTCATAATCGACTTAAAGCCTGCTCAAACATTTCTCTGGAACAGCTGATAATATCATAAATTGTCCTACAGTGTTCCCCAGATGAGAGATAATCCTGACAATAAAAAGATTTAAGTTGCTGTCAGGCTGATTTCCAAAGACACGTGCTTACTGAATTAGCTGCAGCCTCTTGTACCAGCACCTGAGCACCAAAATAACATCCTGTAACACAACTAGCTATAGTAAATGCCTAAACATGACAGAATACGCACGTGCCATTTCAGATTCTGTAAGGTCTCACTCTGCAGCTCCATCCTAGTAATACTGTTATGTAAGTGTATTTTTATTAAAGAAATTTATGCCAGTTAGGCTTAATTTGTCAAAATGATAGACGATACTTTCTGAAATAAACATTACATTTCCCACAGAGGTCAGCACTTCAGGAACTCTTCGTCCTGTACACTGTCATCCAAATCCTAGTTGTTTTCATTACATATTTATAGTCTCAATAAAATGCATTTTCAAGCACCCTCTCTAAACTCTGTTCATATTTCTTAACCAAAATAGACACTGCTATAACATTTTATGGGATACATTCAAAACCTCACAACTGTTTTTCCAGGACATGCCTCCAAATCCCTCACTTAATGCCCACACAAACCATCCATACTCACACCATCTCCTGGAGAAAAAAAATGCCCAAGTTGTTTCCAGAAGTGACATTGACTGTATTTTCCTCTACCTAGAATCAAATATATTCAGATGTCATTCTATTGGGACATTCATCTAATAGCAAATTTATCTGGGGGGTTTATCAACTGAACCATAGAATATCTTGTGTTGGAAGGGACCTCAAGGATCAAGTTCGAACCCTCAGCCACAGACAGGGTTGGTGTTGGATCAACATATTCTAAAAGCAAAATCTGTTTTCTCAGAGATGTGAAGAGTCATCTTTAATGTTACAGAAGGGTCACACTACTTCAAGAGAAGATAATACCACAGTGTGAAGAACTGAAGCTAGCTATGGAAGATAACCTAGAATATACTGAAAAAACAAAAGGTACTCATAACTAAAATCCAATTCAAGTGAAAGCAGATTGTATGATACAGAGACACACAATTTGAAGGTACCCACAACTTAACTTCTAAAGTTACAGAATACACCTCCACAGCATAGATGACTTGCAGGCACTAACAACAGTTCACTCTTTTTTAGACATGACCTAAGATCTAATATCTACATTCTCAGCTAATTTTACACTAAGAAATTTTGCTTTTAATACCATGAAATTACCCATGTAAATGTTCAGCACCGTAAGCAAAAAACTTTTACGCGCTATCTTATTTTAATGACATAGCATGAGCTAGTAGGTGGTGCACTTTATGCCTAGAGCAGATTCTTATCCACAAAAATGGACTGGCAAATCGTCACGCCAAAAGAATGAAAAAGGAAACACAACAGGTGTCTACAGCAGTAAGATTGAATTCAAACTGTCCATTTAGAGAGTGAGATAAAATGGGGCAGGGAAGGGAGAAAGAAGGAGTAGAAGAACAGGATCAGTAGCTCAATGAAACCAAATGGAACATATGTAGGAATGCGGCATTTTGTGATTCAAATTTGATATAACGCACTCCTCAACTAGTTTCTTTCAGATCTGCTTTGTGATTCATTGTTAAACAAATAATTGAAGTGATTCATTAACAAAAGAATGAATGATCTAATATGGCTTTAAGTAAGTTAGCGCACAACCTAGGGGAAGGCTGCCACAGATTAAAATCATTTTACCTTAAGAAGCGAAACATTCTTTCATTTGATTTGGAAAAAAAAATACAAAGGAAAGGACTTAAGTCTGAGTAATTGTAAATTATAAGTAAAATTGGAATAGAACCTCACCTGTATCACACTACTATTAGTCTCAAAGGTGATGAGATTATTCAGTATTAATTTAAGTATGGCATACTTAACTTGCATACTGATTTTAGCAACTTTGTGGATTTTGATCCAGTAATTCAAAGATTTCTCTACTGGATCATTTCCAGTTACTGAGAGAGATAAAGTACTGCACTGCAACTGATCGACTTTAGCAGTTCATCTGATTGGGAAGAAGTACCACAGTACTTAATGTCATACAGTATTTTATAAAACAAGTACAAAAACAAAACCATCACAGCTGGACATTTAAATAAATATGTTATATATTTTAAATTATTTCAGACCAGCACTGAGTTTCCTTGGTTTTACCGAGAGGAAAAAAAAAGGTAGGGGGGGGGACGACTTCAAATGTGAATGATGTTGGAAGAGAGGAATACAGAAATAGCAATATATATATATCTCCATACATAGCAACATGCTTCATGACAAAAGCTTAAGCTTTTAAGTGACCCACACACATAATAAGAATATTTTGAGGCTATTTATCCTCTATGGCTGGAATTATAATAATGCTTTATTTCCAGATGAATGGTAGGCACGTTCTCTCCCTTAGTAGTAATAACTTCCAGTCATTTCATTATACTCTGGAGAACAACTTCAGCCTCAAATGTACAGCAAACAAAGGTATCTCAAAAGAAGATAACATTAAAAGCTTTGGGATGAGGAAAGAGGCATTTGAGGCACTGGTAGTGGTAGGCTGTTTGTTGGGGGGTTTCTTTGGGTTTTTTTGGTGTTCTGGAAGAGTCCACTTTAATCCAGAAACAGTAGAGAGACCAGCCAAAACCTGAAGCTGCCAGCAAAATGTTCTGAGCAAGGTGTCTAAAACAACCAAAGCTATATTGCTTAAGTTAACTACAGTTGCTATTTTGTTCGTCAGAGAAGTTTAAATATTTTAAGACTGGAAGTAAATACTTACTCTGCATACAAAAGCATTTACTTTAAACGTTACCTTTCACATTTTTTAGTACTTAGACAATGGACTGAGGCTATGTGACTGCTTTCTAGCAGGGGAAAAGATGACTAAGAGTTTTGCATCTAATAAATGAAGAATCTGACATGAAACAAACGTGTCTGAAAGTCCTGTCATTTTTTACGATTCCTGAGGTGTGATCTGCAAGTTATTACAGAATACCCCCTGTTGAGCAAACCGGCAACATAGTTTTACTTGTTTCTTTGCTACCTGCAGAACATAACTTTAATCCTATTATGGGCAAATTGATGCAAATTACACTTATTCTCCACCTTCAAATAATGTGGTTTACTTGGAAGTCTTTCACATTAAGTATGCTTGGCAGGTGCCCCAGAACAGCAGTATAGGACCAGAGGGCAAGTTGAAGTTGGTTATAAGCCACCCCTCCACTTCCCTTACCCTTTGCCTGGTAGGAATAAGACCAATCCTCAGTATTGTGCACAGAAAGCCTAAGGGTTGTTCCTAAACATGCACTTCAAGCAGCTGTTACACAAGCTGAAGATTGCCAGGACACCATAGCAGCTCTGCAAAGAACAGAAGTTTCTTTCAGTGGGGATTAATCAACTATAAAAAAAATAATAATAAAATACTGTGCATAAATACACTTCTTGCCCTCTGCAGACCTGATAAACCAAGCCCTGAACTCTGCTACCATTACACTATAACTAAGGACATCAACATGAACAACCTGTCCAAAACCTTTCCTCATCAAGATAGCAAATACCAAATCTGTATCACATTTCTTTCTCATCTAATGTAAAAACAACACTGAAGCTCTCTGCACTAGGCCTGCAAAATCCTACTTAACTGTTTTATCCATAGAGGAAACTATTTAAGCACCCAAGGAAAAAGCCCTACACCTTCAAATCTGTCCTCCGTTTTCCAACCTCCAGTATGTGCCTATCGAGGCGTAAAACAAGTCCCTCCACAACAAAGATGAATTACACAAACTGCATCTCTTCCACTGGAACGTCTGGTACAGAGGACAAAAAACAACAAAAACATACAGCATATAGTTGTAAAACACATCTTGTGTCTGTCTTAGAAATAAGAGAAAAACTAAGCTTAATAGACAGAAGGCAGGAAACATTCTGTACTGAAAACAATTTCCACTTGCCCTTCTATGAATGACATTCCAACACTTTAAGTCTAGCCCAAAAGACCAAATGATCAGCAAGTGCTCTAGTTCAACATATGCTGCAAGCAAAACCCCAAACGTCTATTTTGCAAACAATCTACTTGCCAAAATGAGAAGTTTCACATCTCTTACCGCAAAAGTGTACTGAAATCTACTTCCCTGGTTTTGTATTAATACGCCACATAACTGAAATACCTAACAGCAGAAGCGAGAGCTGCTCCCTGGAGCGAGGGGCCACAAGCTTCTTTCCTAATCCAACCTGCGTCTGGTATCGCTCAGAACACTGACAATGAAAGAAGTGCACTGCAGAAAGGCGGTGTATGAGCCAAACAGCCTTCTCCTTCCTAACTTCTGTTTTTATGTACAGTATTATAATCTAGACGTCACACACTTGCTTGGGTTTAGTTTAAAGAACTGAGAAGTTATGGATGACAAGACCATGTTGTGTGTGCAAAGTCTCTGCTAACTCCAACGCCAAAAAGACTCTGCACAGATGCAAGAAAAGAAAAAAAAAAACCCTAATAAAACAAAAACACTCCAATTCAACTGTAAGTAAGGTAACAGCATCACTTCAGCCCTTTGCTTTTGCAGGTCACACTGTGATAGGATCCTGGGCTCCATCAGGAGAGGGGTGGTCAGCAGGGATAGGGAGGTGATTGTCCCTCTCTACTCGGCTCTTGTGAGGCCCCATCTGGAGTACTGTGTCCAGGTGTGGAGCCCTCAGTACAAGAAAGACAGAGATTTTGGAAAGGGCCCAGAGGAGGGACAGGAAGATGATCAGGGGGCTGGAGCACCTCCCTTATGAGGACAGGCTGAGGGAACTGGGTTTGTTCAGCCTGGAGAAGAGAAGGTTGCGGGGTGACCTTATTGCAGCCTTACAGTATCTGAAGGGAACCTACACCCAGGAGGGGAGTAAACTCTTAAAAAGGACTGACAATAGCAGGATTAGGGGAAATGGTTTTAAGTTAAAAGAGGGAAGATTTAGGTTGGATGTTAGGGGGAAGTTCTTCACTAGGAGAGTGGTTAGGCCCTGGAACAGGCTGCCCAGTGAGGTTGTGGATGCCCCGTCCTTGGAGGTGTTCAAGACCAGGTTGGACGGGGCCCTGGGCAACCTGATCTAGTAAAGGTGTATGTTTGGTGGCCCTGCCAGGCAGGGGGGCTGGAACTACATGATCCTTGAGGTCCCTTCCAACCCGGGTCATTCTGTGATTCTACCAACCTCCTTCTGTTCTTTTGCCTTTTCATTACCTCAGCCTCAATCCTTAAGCAAAGGATTTTTCTCAGTCCATCTCATTACTCATCCATCACTTCCCTGCACAAAAGTAGTTAGCATTGCAATATAACAGAAAAGGATGAGTTCTGATTTCACTCCTGTTTTCAGTTTTATCTCTTTAATATATATATGAGCCAAAAGAAGCAACATTAAGTTCAAGAGGGGAAAACTTCTCTCTTGGTTATTCTCTTTTGTTGCTGTTTTATTGTGTGAAATGAAAGAAGAGAAAAAAATCCACAGTGCCTTTTGAAATATTGTATTTAAATCAGGAATAATGCTGGCTAATAAGCTGGCCCTCTATAGACTTAATACATCATGCAGAACCAATCACTACGACAAAAAGACATTTAATATCACAACAAAAATATTCAAAAGTGCAGTCAGAATGAAGTAGTTTTTCCTTAAACCAAAGTAGTTTTCCATACACTCCAATCATGTTTCAAGTTATGCTCTACTTACATAGAAAGCAATCATAATATATATTAACCATATACAAACATAACAGATGTAAATGCTAAGGAATAACACCAAAGCAGGAACTGAGCCAGAACAACCCTTAAAGACAACTCCCAGCCCTCTCAGATTAAGATAATGTCCCTGCTGCTTCCTTCCCCTATACTGAAAACAATATTTTCTTTACATGCAGAGCATGTAGAACTAATGATGGCATGTGCTTTCATTATGCTAATGTTAGAGCACCAGGAGCTCAGAGAACACAAGATGAACAAGAGTCAATGCTCTGCACCTCCCTGCCCCATTACTGAACCACACAGAGGCTGGTATGATTTACTGAAAATGCAAGGTAAAGACAAAACAAAAACAGATTTTGGCATAGCAGAAGCAGATCTTTCTTTGTCACATGAATGCTTTCTATGTATGACCTCCCTCAAGAGGCTGGCCAGTACACTCTGAAAATCTAGTGTTATCAGGTACTTGAATGATGGACATGACAGAAGCCACTTCTGCATCTGAGGACTCCAAACTCTGAGGACGTCTATTACCCAAGGTACTAAAAGTTTCCATACAAACGTACCAAAAACATTAAAGGGCTTGCATACAACATCAAGTACTCCCACTGCAATTCCCTACTGGTCAGGTAAATATTAAAATAGAGAAATATTACAATTACTTTGGAAGAAAAGATAACCCACCCCCACACCAACTGATCTTCAGGAAGAAGTACTCACATGGAATCCAAGGAAATGCATACTTG
This sequence comes from Coturnix japonica, assembly GCF_054131305.1. Taxonomy (NCBI): domain Eukaryota; kingdom Metazoa; phylum Chordata; class Aves; order Galliformes; family Phasianidae; genus Coturnix; species Coturnix japonica. The sequence continues at coordinate 15,640,256 of NC_140667.1, read as the reverse complement.
ACCCAAAATCTACTTGAAAGATCCACATTTCCTGCTAAATTTCAACATCTGAGTAGCTTAATGTTGCTTTACACAGACCACAGTGTCACTCTGGAGCTGGGGAATAATTGTGACTTTTAAAGATGTAAAATTACTTTTGAGTAGTACTTGCCAACTATGTTAAAAATTAACATCTAAGTTCAAAGTATTCTCAAATATCCCATGCTCAAGCTCATAACAGCTCATTTGAAATGCTGAACACCATGTCTATGAACTACAGCACAGTTCAGGCAGCAGAGATAAATAAATCCCTTCTGTCTTCACTTCCTTTTTCTCAAAAGCAGTATCTTCAGACATGGTTTTTTATTCACTCTAATCAAAGAGTCTCGAGTCTGAAACCGGTAAAAACAGGAACACATCCTAAGGGCCTTTTGACAGCCCATCCAATGATGGTGCTGCAGAGATCCAATTCAAGCAATTTCTCAACCATTTACCTTAAATTGAGTGTTTACTCAAAGGTCCATACAGCATTGCAAACTCCTGTTTCAGAGCTTGCTCAAGCCACTCACATTTGAGCTCCAATCAGCAAAACACTTAGCACATATCATCAAACAAAATGTTTGCTCTGAAAAACAGATTTAATGCTGAACTACTTCTAAAGCCTCCACAATAAGAAGCTTTGCCTTCCAACTCCTTTACAGTTGTCACTCTACTGCACTATCAGAATCATTCTTCTGTATGTTGCACACTTGCTCCCTAAAAGTGCAGTGATTGTATTCTCTAAAACCGCCTCCTAGTTCCTTTAGTCTTTTTCTCTTGTTAAAATATAACGCTTCCTCCCTCTAAGTATTTACACAGCCACACTTCTTTAGTGAGAGGAAGGGGAACACAGGGCTGTACATGCTCCCATCACTACAGATGTCATTTCTACATACAGCACAACCAAACTTCCTGACAGCAAATCTATTTAGGATTTGTAAAAAATTTGTATTTTACAACTGGAAGGTCATTTCAGTTGTCCACTAAACCATTATTTCCCCCTCAGCTTCGGAGCGACTGCTGCATTTCTTCAGGTAATGAGACAGAAAGTTCACACACAATTTCACCCAGCACCCTCCCTCCCCACCTGCATTCACACGCTCTTAGTGTCTCTTAAAACCATACAACAAAGAAAAGGAAAGTAAGTCAGCGATTACTCAATCCTTAGTACTAATTTAATACCACACGTTTTTATATCATGCATCAGTAAAGGAAACTTGAATTAATTTTTTTCTACTCAAAGTGCAAGTATCAGCTGTGCACACAGGATGAAGGAGCAGTTCTCTCTATTCCCAGAAACAAACAGCTGCTATATTTTTTTCCTTGGGTTTTTGTTTGGTTGGGTTTCTTGTGTTTTGTTTTATTTTTGTAAGCGCGCATGACATTGCTCACCTACAGGTGACGAGCAGTGAAGAGTCATTTAGAAGTTTCCCACCCTGTGTGTTTCCTGTGCTTCCAGGACAATGACAAAATTAAATAATATTTTGATCTCACCAAAGCACAGTTTTTGCCCAGCAGCTGTAAAAACGCCCATTAACAATAAAATTACTGACACCAGTCAACGTTTCCCTCACACAAAACATTTTTCAGAACACAGATGACAAATGAAACTTTACAAAGAATGATTCACATATCCTGGTAGGACAAATATTTTGTCTGGACTGACTATAGACTAAAACCACATCAAAAACAAAGATTTCCAGTAAGAGTGAGAATATCTTATGGACCCATATGTATTTAACAAAAGCTACCTCCTCATCTTCTCACCTGAATGGCATTGGTGCCACAATGAGGCCGGTCCTCATTTCTACTAGCTGAACCCAACATGAGTATACGCAAGGCACTATTGTAAACCAACCTAAGATGGTCTCAAGAGTTGGGTCCCAAGAGCTCAGACATATTTTGCTCTGCATTCTCCAATACTTTATATACTGCAGAAGTACTAGTGTCACCAGTCAGACATCACAGAGATACCAACCAACAGCCCAAGAGCATCTAAAAGAAAGATACAATGATTTACCTTGGGTACCTTTTAGGAGAACAAACCATGGCATAGTTGGAGAAGAATGATTTTTAGGCCAAAATACCAACAGCCCTGAATAACAGGGTCAAGTAACCAGCCACAAGATGTAACTGCATCAATACCTTCATGACTCAAACCAAGTGGAAATAAGTACACACCAGCGATCACGTTTACAACCGCAAAAGAAAGATTACCACAGAGTAGTCAAAACCAACTCATGATGTCATCTTACTAAGCTACTGCATGACCAACTTTGTTCTTCACAGCTGCAGAAAAGTCTCAAACAATATGTTTAGTTTCCAAACCAAGAACAAAAAGAATAGGCTGACTTCAAAAAGGCAATCAAAATTAACACCATTGTTTGAAACATCCACGAATTTCCACAAGTTAAACAGTATTTGTTTGTATTGCAACTTTCAAAGGTTAACAGTTTATTTCACCCCCTCCTTTCACAAGAATGCAGCTGCCAAAGTGACTTAAACTAAGCAGGGATCAACACAAAGAGTGCAGTCACTTATAAGAGATATGAAAAATAATATTGCATCAAATTTCATTTAAATCTGCACACATGAACTTTGAAACATCTGAAGTGTTAATGTTCATTACTAGTCCCCCTAACACTGGCAGTCAGTTCAGAACAAAAGCTCAATTTCCTATCACATGAATTCACTTTTTGCTATGAACAGTAGCATTATTTCACCTGATCTCCATACACACCTATAGGAGCACAGATAATGCTGGTAAATACTTATGTGAAAAAGCATGAAGAAATAAACAGTTTTAAAATAAACACTCGTTTGTGAATTAAACAATGAGTTCCTTCCTTCAGTTGGAGATAATTCTCTTAAAAATGTACTGCAAGAATAAAATACGATTCTGTGCTTATTGTCCCAGTAACCCAAAGTGACATATTCCCAGACTGCATTCTCCTCCCCATAAACAAGCCACATTGCCAAGATTCTGCAAGTCAAAATGCATTTCCAGTGCGGGCATCATTAGCAGTAAAAAATTTTTAAAAAGCATCACAATCCTCAGCCCACACTTTGCAGTTCTAAGAAACCAAAGGAACTGCTTGCTTGAAAATAGAGCATAATTGAAGACAACAGAGCTGCATCCACATTCTAGCAAACAATTAAGTACCACTTGAATCTGAGCCCAAAATAAGTTATGTTCTGTTAACTTGCAGCCAGCTCAGAATACTAAGTGGGGCATACAGTAGCTTAATGTTTCTATTGCAAAGGAAAGCAAAGTCTTCCAAATAAGAGTCAATTAAGTCTTTGTAACTATGAATACCACTTCCGGATAGGTTTCCTATCGAAGCAAGGTCTATGTGATTAAGTGTCTTTAACCCCAATCACAATGGCCAGTGAACCAGAGCTTAAAAAAATCAAGTATTGGGGGCACCTTGTTGCTTCTCCAGGAGAAGCATTACTTGGCATGTACAAGAATTTATTCCTATTTAAATATACCAGAAAGCACCTGAAATTTAATATGTCTGGGAACATCAATGGAACACTTTTTCTGCAAACATATTCACTACACTTACTCAGTTGTATTTGCAAAAGCATTCACTGCGCCTCTTAGCTCCAATACACAAATCATTATGGGGCTCAATGCTCAGTTTCAGTTCTGGGATGTTTTACTGAAAACATTACAGACTGACACACAAAACATACCAGAAGCTGTTCTACACCTTTTCACGCATACGTGCATAAACACATGCAGAAATTACTTTCAGAAGAGGTATGTAAGCACATCAGAGGGCAAGGTGAGAATTCAGAATTAGTTTTAGTGGATATTATGAAAAACAGTAGAGGAGAAATGCAATGTTTAAGAGGTAGGACAGAACAGTCAATTGCACACACACAGGAAGACCAATTATCTGGGTTGCAGCTTGGTTAAAAGGGAAACAGTAGTTAAAGTAGAACACTAGGGAAGCATAAGTGTTGTGTGGGAAAGAAGAAAAAAAATCACAGTGATGTCTACACACTCGAACTGCTGCACAGCCAGGAAATGTGTCACATGCAGTATTGGCAAGGCTTCATGTAAATTACCACGCACAGTTTGGTCACTATGTTTCAAGGAGAATAGTAAGCTTAAATCAGTACCGAAGAAGTACTTGAGTTAAATACTTTGAAAGCTCTTCTTGAGGTCAGACAGAGAAGCCCTAGAACAGACTGTCAGTAGAAGCTGTGAACCTGTTGTCACTAGCGGTTTCTAAGAATGACTTAGACAGGCACAAGACCAATGAAAGCCAAAGCTAATTGTGGCCTGGGGGAAAAGAATGGATCAGATGATTCCCAGAGGTGCTATCCACTCTCATAACATTCACAGATACAGAAACCAAGGCTACACAGGACCTGTTTCAACACTATCTTCTGTCTTCTATTTGACTACCAAGAAGAGAGTACAGACCACATCTAGAGAATGGACCAGTGAAGTCACGTATTCTTGAAAGCAGTATTCTAAACATGGACAAGTTACTAAGAAACGGACCATAATTTCCTAAGAGATAAAGAAATCAATGCACAGGCAGGAAAACACACAAGCAAAAATTATTTATCAACAAAAAAATGTAAAAACAACTGACAAGGCTAGAAAGTGTGTTTTCTGGATACATTGCAAGGCCACATGCACACAAAAAATAAAAAGCTTCAAGTGACAGTCATGCCTCTTCCAAAAGCATCACCATGGAGCAAAAGAGAACAATAAAAATGGCCTCTGCAAGGGTATTTTGTGAAATATGTATGATCTCATCTCTCTTCACAATAAACACTATAAACAAAATATTTGGAAAACACAGCACTGAAACAACAACCTTATAAAAGTATCACGGCTTGAATCAACACTGTTTATTCAGCGGCAAACTTAGTATCATTATTTATGCAGATTAATCAAACAGGAAAGAGAATCTTTTGAAATAAGAGTTTGAATTCCAAATCACAAACATGTGGGTCCGCACGGTTTTGTTTTCTTCTCAGTTGCCTGTAACTGAGAAAACATGACACCTGCTTTGGCTGCCCTGCCAGGTTACAGTGCCATCACAGCTGACACAACACAGCCTTGGCATGCCAGTCCTACTAAAACCCACTCAGATGGCTGGGGATGTGAACACCTCTCATACTTGTTGCTGCTTCTCTGCTGAAAACTATCGGCTCTCCCCAATCCAGGAACAAGCATCTGATGTTTCAGTCATGTCAATACAAATTCAGGTGTCTCAGCTTAAAGCACATTTACAGGCAGCTCGAGTCAGTTGAACTCGCTGCACAAGCAGTTGCCTCCAGCTAAAGGGCAAATCTGAGACTTCCACATCGCTCCAGCAAAGTTGACAAGTTGTTATTAAAACTTAAGTGCTTATTATAAGTACCCATAAAAAAATAAATAGATAAAAAATATCCAGAGAGGAAACTTGCTTTTCTACAGCCCTATAAACTACCATGCATTTCTGAACACCCGCTCTCAATTCTGACCACCTATTACCAAGGAATGCATCACTTCATTCCGTGCATACACTCAGTTAACTTATGTTTTAGAGAAACTGTTGAAAGCATCCGTGCCAAACCTTGGACTGTATTACCATCAAAGAAACCTGCTGATCATGAGGAACATGCATTTTCAGCTGTTCCTTTTGCCAAATCAAGAAGCTCCTCAGAAATAATAATAATTATTATTATTATTTCAATACCTTTCTAAGAAACATGAGGTGAATCCCAAAAATCAAAGCCAGTGCTTTGGCAACTCTCCTTTAACAAGGAACTCAAGCAGTGCTTTAGCTGCATTCAGAGCCCAATCTATTGCTCAGGCAGAATCTAAACTGCTTTACAAAAACTCACTTCTCTCCCTCTCCATGAGTTACTGACGAAGAAAGGACACTGAAGAGCTCTGGTGCCCACTACTAAAATGACCTGTATTAAATAGTTTAGAAGCAGCATAGACCAACAATACAGAATAGTAGAAGCTTAGTCACTGCAAAAGCTTCACAGAACTACCATAGATTTTGGGAGGAGAAAAGACACTGGTTATGGAGAAACAGCACTACAGGAACAAAGCACATGGCTTTTTTTTTTTACACCATTTACATTCTTAGGAAACACAGTTTGTAAATACCATTAGAAAACAGATTCCTAATTTACAGTTACTTAAAGATTACACTATGTCCATTCACCAGCATTTAAAATACTAACGTCTATTGCAGTTATCTTTATGCTTTGCTAATAGCCAAGACCACAGCTCTGTAGTTTTTCAAAAGTCAACAGTATTTTGTTAGTAGTATATGCTTCCATTTATTTGTATTTCATTGAATAAAAGTCACAGACCAACACCAACATTTCTTTATCCAGAGCACAAATGCAAATGTTAAACATACACAGTGAAAATGTGTAAATGAAGTGTTCATTAATGCAGTGTTGAAACTACAAGGCTTACTGATATGCAAACAGCTCACAGCCATAAGCATTACCTGTCCTTTTTGTTTATGTGATGGACAGATATTTATTTCAACAACTAAATACCTGAAGATCTAATCTAAAATAAAATATTCAGTGCTTGTCAGCCACCCCGCATCTGTTCCTGCCCAAAGCTGTGAAGAGGAGGTGCTACAAAGATCAACCTTTCCATGCTAACAACCACTGTAGCAGATGATCTGCCTAAGAAGAGACACAGGAATATGGTACCTTGTCTCAGTTCCCAGCAGAATCAACATCTGTTGATGAACAGCCAAGAAGAAAAGCTGGGAAAAAAAAAAAAAAAGAAGAAGAAGAAGAAGGAGAAACCAGACTGGCTGGATAAGAGGACTTAATATCAGAGGGAAAAAAAAAAAAAAAAAAAAAACCCACAAAAAACCACCACACATAAAAGATATAATTGGCTAAACAGAGACTAAAAGGGAAGAGAAAGAGGGAAGAAATAAAGAGCTAGATTAAGGTCTGAGGTTCTTCCAAGGTTAGACTTGGAAAAGCAAACCAGATAATAGAAAAACCCAAAGTACCAGGATAGGCCAAGCAGAGCAAGCAGGAGGAGTCACCCCTGCCATGCAGAGCAAGGATTCTCAAGCTACACCAACATGAATCACAGCCCATTACCGAGCTCAAAGAAGATGCCACCAAGACAACACACAATACTGCTGATTTAATAATTCAATTCCCAAAGCACATTTTTCCACAACCCAATTCAAGACTCTAGAAAGAATCATCATTCTTTTGCATTTACAAGTATCTCTGAAATACTGCGCCAGAATGTCTCATCTTCCTTTGAGCTACCATTTCATCAGGTCCAACATATAAGTCATGCTCTTTAAACAGACCTCTCCAGCCTAGTCAAAGACCTACACAAGTGTAAGATAATGATTTTTTATCTGAAGTGTGTTCCTCAATCCTATGAACATACATTCAGAACTACAAAGCAAACAAAGTGGAACTGTGATCACTGATGCCATCCTTGCATATCATACAATAAGCAGAAAGTGGAGAACTGTAACCATTAGAGATGTGAAAGCACCATGTATTCAGTCACTAACAGATAAGCAATAACAAGCGTGTTCTTGGCTCAGTGAGCTGGGATTTAGCTGCCAAATCCCAATCAACACTAATTGGACTGTCCTTGACTTCAGAGTATACCAGAGTATGATGTTATTTCAACACATTCATATAACTGGAATATAAGCTCCAGAACACCAAACAGAAAAATAATAGTCTCATCAGTAGAGTTCATCATTAGAAATAATCACTTCCACTCTATAAGCAATGAGCTGCAAGATCTTATGCTACTGGACAAGAGTAAATTAAGAGATGAATCAAAGGAGGGCTTCCTAGTTAGCAGTATATATTTGTAAGACACAACTTTCACTGGTGTTATCAAAGTTGAGACGTGAACCTACTGCCTCTGATCTAAAAATTATTTCCAGAGTGACTCTGGTTTTCCTTCATTTTTTTTTACTTCATAGTATCAGTAGGTGGAGAGGTGGTTGGTATTTAAAGTCACGTCAGTGAACTACTACAGCAGAATAATTATCTACACCAGTGTTGTGAGTCAAGACTATTATGCTTGTGAATCTGGAGGAATTAAATGCCACTCTCATTGTCCCCCACTGAAAAATATGCTTGCAGTTATAGAAAGCCAGTGCTTAAACAGTATTTAGGCTTACATAACAAACAGTTTTTAACAAACACACTGCAAAGTGTCCTTTTGTTAGATAACCCACAATGTTAATCCAGGACAGAAAAGGAGAGTTTCTTAATCGCCATTTAGTCTTGAAATATATCTAAAGAAAGTTACTTCCTTCAACTGAACCCACATCCTTATGTTTTAGAGGGAAACAAAGACAACTTACACCATAAACATTCCAGCCAAGGTCCAGATTTAAATAGAAAGGTTGAAAATATTATTACTATGGCTACAATGGAGGCAAGACTAATTGACTAAAGAGTTTGAAATACAAGATTAATTAGCAGAGGTTCAAGGGAAAAGTTATACTGAATCATGTTATTTTATTCTGAAATGTTAGTGAACCCATAAATCAAAATAAGAGTTCATCTTTTTAGTTATGTACTAGAATAAATAGGCTGGATACATTCAGTGAAGAAAGTTCCAACCACGTTGTCTCCTCGTAGGGAACCGGGCGAAAACCCCATCCCCTTCCTGACCTTCCCTCCAGTGCCGCCCCCTCCCCCCCACGCCCATCTAAGGCAGTCCACAAAAAGAAAAGAAAGAAAAAAACTTGTCTTCTTAACTCCCATTATCCCACGTGATGTTCTGATGTGGAACTGAACACGAAACAAATTGCAAAACCATAACAGCTCGGCACCTGGCATGATGGCTGCTGATGGCAACAAAGATGGCAACAAAGATGGCAACAAAGATGGCAACAAAGATGGCAACAAAGATGGCAACAAAGATGGCAACAAAGATGGCAACAAAGATGGCAACAAAGATGGCAACAAAGATGGCAACAGATATTCAAAAGGTTATTTATGAGGAAAAACTCACCAATATTAGATGCCCTCGCTGGGAAATGCTGAGGCAATCTCCACCAGGCAGCAATCTCCAAGAGATGCTGCCTTAGTGGTGGTCAGCCCTTAAATGAGGTCTAGAGGAGGTGGAGTCAAGCTCCACAGCTAAATTACTCTCACCTGTGCTCCCACAGCTGACCCGACGCCTGCCTCAGCTGATTAATCGGAGATTCAGGCTGTGATTACCAATTTCCCATACAGTTGTCATGGAGGGCTATGTGCTTTTTAGGAAAGATCAGCTGGCAAGGCATGGTGGTAGAGTTGCTCTTTATGTGAGAGAGCAGCTAGAATATACTGAACTCCACCTGGGGTAGAGTGATGTAGCAGTGGAGAGCTTGTGGGTGAGAATCGAGGAACAGGCTGGTAAGGGTGACATTGTTGTGGGTGTGTACTACAGGCCCCCTGGTCAGGAGGAGGTGGATGAGGCCTTCCATAAGCAACTAGAAGTAGCATCATAATCCCATGCGCTGGTGCTTATGGGGGACATCAGTTATCCAGATATTTGCTGAATGAGCAGCATGACCAGGAACATACAGTCCAGGCAGTTCTTGCAGTGCACTGAAGACAACTTCCTGATGCAGGGAATGGAGGAACCAATGAGGGGAGAGCTGTTACTGGACCTGATTCTCACTAACAAGGAAGGACTTGTTAAGGAAGTAAAGGTCAGGAACAGCTTGGGTTGTAGTGACCACGAGATGGTGGAGTTCAAGATCCTGAGTGGAAGAAACAAAGCAAAAAGTAGGATCGCTACCCTGGACTTTAGGAGAGCAAACTTTGATCTCTTCCAGGACCTACTTGGTGCTATCCTGTGGTCTAGGGCATTAGAAGATAAGGAGGCCTGTGAGAGCTTGTCAGCATTTAAACAGCTCTTCTTCCACGCTCAGGATCAGAGCATCCCTGCAAGCAAGAAATCAGTAAAAGGTGGCAAGGAGCTCATGCACAAACTCAAAGGGAAGAAGGAGGTCCATGAAATGTGGAAAAAGGGTCTCACCGCTTGGGAAGAATATAGAAATGTTGTCAGGGCCTGCAGGGATGCAATGAGGAAGGCTAAAGCCCACCTGGGAATGAATCTGGCAAAAGTCATAAAGGATAATAAAAAAGGCTTTTTTAAAGTATGTTAACAGTAAAAGGAAGACTAGGGAGAATGTGGGTCCCCTTCTAAGTGAGGGAGGTGTTCTGGTAACGGGATGCTGAGAAGGCGGAGATACTGAATACATTCTTTGCTGCTGTCTTCAGTGAAAAAGCTCTGCCTCAGGAATCCCAGGCCCTGGAGGTTAGTGAGGGGAAAAGTTCCCTTTAGTCAGGGAAGCGGTGGTCCAGGAGTGCCTAGGCAACACCAATGTTCATAAATCCATGGGAACCAATGGGTTGCATCCACAGGTGCTGAGGGAGCTGGCAGAGGTGACTGCTGAACTGTTGTCTATCATCTTTGAGAGCTCTTGGAGAATGGGGGAGGTTCCTGAAGACTGAAGGATAACCAATGTCACTCTCATCTTCAAAAGGGCAAGAAGGAAGATCTGGGTAATTACAGGCCAGTCAGCCTCACCTCTGTCCCTGGAAAGGCAATGGAACAGCTTGTGCTGGATGCCACCTCCAGACATCTGGAAGAAAAGGAGGTTATCAGGAATAGTCAGCACGGGGAGGTCATGCTCAACCAACCTGGTAACCTTCTATGACATTGTCACTGGCTGGGTGGATGGGGGGAAAGCAGTGGATGTAGTCTATCTTGATTTCAGCAAGGCATTTGATACTGTCTCCCACGACATCCCTATATCAAAGCTGAGGAAGTATGGGATAGATAAGTGGACAGTGAGGTGGGCTGAGAACTGGCTGACTGGCAGAGAAAGTTGAGAGGATTGGCTGACACACCTGAAGGCTGTGCTGCCATTCAGCAAGACCTGGACAGGCGGGAGAGCTGGGCAGTAAGAAACCGGATGAGGTTTAACAAAAGCAAGTGTAGAGTCTTGCACCTAGGGAGGAATAATTGCATGCACCAGTACAGGTTGGGGGAAGACCTGCTGGAGAGGAGCTCTGCTGAGAGGGACCTGGGTGTCCTGGTGGACGACAGATTGACCATGAGCCAGCAGTGTGCTCTCATGGCCAAAAAACCAATGGCATACTGGGGTGCATTAAAAAGAGTGTGGCCAGCAGGTTGAGGGAGGTGATCCTCCCCCTCTACTCTACCCCAGTAAGTCCTCATCTGGAATATTGTGTCCAGTTCTGGGCTCCCCAGTAAGAAAAAGACAGGGATCTCTTGGAAAGAGTTCAATGGAGGGCCACTACAATGGTGAAGGGACTGGAGCATCTCCCCTGTGAAGAAAGGCTAAGTGAACTGGGTCTGTTTAGCCTTGAAAAAAGAAGGCTGAGGGGGGACCTGATCCAGGTCTACAAATATCTGAGGTGTGGGGAGCAAAGCAGTGAGGCCAGACTCTTTTCAGCGGTGTGTGGAGACAGGACAAGGGGAAATAGACAGAAAGTGGAGCATAGGAAGTTCCACACAAATGTGCACAAGAACTTCTTTACAGTGATTCTGTAATGGGAAAGTGATTTTCTCATTGTATTTCATTATAGTGTAGTGAGTCTGAAGTACTCAAAGAATAACCCCAAGCAAAAACAAAGACAAGATAAAGTTTCTTACTCTAGAGCAACTAATTTGCTTATGAAATGTTTAGAGCACTCACATCCACCCTTCTTCAGTCATACCCAACTAAAGTAATCTCCTCCCAACACAAAGACACATACATATTTGCAAGCACACTTGATGCTTCCCTGAAGTACAATTACAATAATTTGTGTGCCCCAGAATGGAAGAACCTAGTTTGTAGGGTCCTTTCTCACTTGGAGATTGGTATGTTCAGATCAATATTGCACTTAAACCAAATTAAGTCCCAACACAGGTAAGAAAGCCACTGATGCCCTTGTTTTTCTACATTTCCTATTTTAGAAAGACTGCATAACAAGACCCCAAGAAATCACCCACTCCTTCCATATGCACTAGCCCAACTATGAATATACAATACCCCAAAAAATCTTACCATATTATTATGAAAGGAATATTCCTTCATGGGGAAAATCTGCCTATAGGGATAAAAAAAAGTCACCAAATCCGATGACTCTGTTAAGGGATAAGTAACCACTTGGCTACTTTCAAAATCCACTAAGATAGGAGACCACACAAAAACAAGAAATGCTTCCCTGAAAAGTTGATAAAGATTAAAGCAGGAACAACCACAACAGCGCCTACTCATTATATCAGCATTTATCAGTTATGACAACAGTCAAATAAAACTGCTATGCTTTTACAAGCCTCACACCTTCTGTCATACACACTACAACTACGTACAGCAAGGACAAAAAGCAGCAGGCTCTCTTCCTACAGTAGCCAAGTCTCACAGAAAACATTTTCTCCCTCTCTCTCATAGAATTTCACAGTTAACTGCTGAGTACACAACAGCTTCCTACACCAAAACTATTATGGGTGTGCAGGCAGAATAAACAAATTCAGTATTTAGTTCCCTCTTCTTTAACTTAACCTTCCAGATCCTGAGCAAAGAAGATAAAACATTGACTCTTTTACCTTTTTGATGTAGCACCATATGTAAACTCAAGTGATAAATTTATGGCTGTGGTTTTTACCAGCAAAAACAGGACCAAGCAAAACAGAAAGTTATTTTCTCATGCCCTTCTGCAGTCTCTGCAAAGATCTGTATTCTTCCTAAATCCCATCCACAGTCTGTTACGCAAACACATTAATCGGGAATATCTGGTGAAACGCGTCAAACACACTTCAAACTACATGGAAAATGGATATATGGTCATATCTTCCAGATTTTGTCTTGCTTTTAATCCAGAGCTGACATTTTTTAGCACCTCTCTTCCCTTCAAAGAGCCTTCTGTAAACGCCTTCAGTATCAAGTTACATAACAGCTTTATATTGCGCAGATACTTTGGAGACAAATGTCATTATCTACCCTAGCAAAGGTTCAGGCGAATGCAAAATAAACACAGTAAAGCAATCGACCTCAGTGCATCATTGAAATCCCTCACAGCACCACTGTTAAAAATCAGCAGGAAAGATGTACTAAATCCAGTTTCTCCAGCTCTGTCAAGACACTGACCACAAAGCTGCAACAGGAGCTACTGCCATCACAGTTCTTCACAGTGGTTGAAAATGCATTCTTAAAATACATAGCAGCAACTGGCTTATTTTCACAGTGAAACATGCAAAGTAGTTTTTAAATGGGAACATGGTCAACTGTGTCTGAAATAGATAAAAACCTAGATGAATTAGATCACCTTTCCTGGAAAAGATTTGTCCTTAACTTTCAAGAAGTCTACTGACTCTTGAGTGGTAGATGGCAATGCTCATTCTGCACTTGAGCTGAATCTCTGTGCATCATGACAGACCTGAATGACCTGCCTGTGGCCCAACCTGCTCTAAGGCAACCGCTGCTTCTTCCAAAGTAAGAAAACTGAGGCACCTGACCATCAGCTTCATGCTCAGGGTTCTAGGACAATTCAAGTCGATGGGAATTCAGGCTGATCTACACTTGTCCTTTATGCTGACCCTGCACACCTTGATACCTTAGTGAGCCAACTCAGTTAAATAAATAAATAAATTTTAAATAGACAAATAACCCAGAGGTGATGGGAGGAAAAAAACAGGCAAAATATTCAGCAAAACAGCTCTTTTTTATGGGTCATCCTAAAGCACATCATCAGAAGGTCCAACAGTGTTAACACAAATGAGAGTAAGATTTAACACAACAGAGATGGCAACACTAGGGCTGCAGTAATAACAATATACATGGATGCAGAGGATAATAGAAACGAACTTCAGAATGTTTGAGACATGGATCCTCACAGGATACTGCTTTCACTTTATCTGAAGAAAGAAAGTATTCTTTTATTGTTTTGGATAAGAACTGTTAACATGAAAGTTCTCCTACAATAGGAAAACATAGAAACCTGCTCCTAAACTGCACGAGATATTTAAATATGTAAGGTGAACATTTCTGAATAAAGCTAGGTAATCTATACAAGGAAGTGGTATTCCTTCACCGCATTTTCAGTACACTGTAGATACTGGCAGATGTAAATAAGTCAGTTTAGTCCACATGAAGTTAGAACGACAGACAGCAGGGGAAGGAGAGCTTTTTTGGCACAGTAGTTGTTAATATAAACATCCTTCCTTATTAACTTCAAGTGCACGTTATTCGAACTGCTGCTATCATACAGGTTGAAGAAGAGAGAAGGATTTTTGTTTGCTTGCTTACACGAAGATATTCCCGAGATTATCCCTGAGAAACAGTATAAAGTGTAATAATTCTCAACATTCAAATCGAATGTATTTAAACCAGTCCAGAACACTGAAGAAGAGGGGAGGAAAGAAAACAAAAACAAAACTTCAGAGCTTCGTAGGTAATAAGTACAGAATCCTTGAAACGTTTCCCTCTGCTTCTTCATGAAGAAGGATGCATAAACACATCAATTAACATGCATTCACAAGAAAAAGAAAGGTCAGTACTCCATGTATTATGGGACTGCATGTGGGGGTAAAGGAATCTGGGAAACAATGCATGCCCAGTCTCCAACAGAATGTTGTTTCTTCAAACAATTTTAGTACAAAGCACTACAGTAACAAGAAGTAATCTAAATAACGAGGTCTAAATCGGTACTTTCTAAGCATGAACTTTTAAAATTAAGAATCTGGAGTTCTGTTCAGATATGTACAACTGCATTCAAAGGAGTAATTTACTAAACTTAATGAAACAATTTATGCACAGCTAAACACATGCTTAAATGCCACAGATGAAAACATTTCACAAACATAAACTTTTCCAGTGTAATCTGCAACTTCGTATCACATAGTGCCTTCGACAGAGCAGTCATAATCTCTGGAAGGCAGCTTGCTTTGTCTCCAATTTATAAGCTCCCTTGGATTTTTTAGCTGTTTGTTTTGACTCGGGCTCTCTATTACTGCAGGGGACAATGTTGCAAAATGGTCCCAGCTGAAGAGCAGACAATCTTTATTAACAAAGCATTCTTCATATCAAATCTTTCGTGATTTCGCTTCTGCGGCTCAGACAAGTTTATCTCCAAAGTGAACAGAGAGAGAACTATGTCACAATTGAAGGAAGAATAATACTGGCCCAGTACAGCCCAGGAAAACCTTGGTGGAATTTTGCAAGCTCCTGCATCTTTAAGGACAACTACCACACTTTCTCTAGATGTTATCTTCCCTCAAAGATAAGGAGATCTTACTCTAATAATTGATTATCTGCTCCTCCACAGTGAACGAACGCAGAGTCTGAGTAACTGCTACTTCAGAGAATCACTCAGAGTAACCAACTTGTGCTGTTTGTTTGATGCACAGACAAATAAAATAAAGGACATTCAACCCTTTAAAATGCAGTTTTATTGACGCTGTACATTCAAAGGATCTCTTGAAGCACCCAGCTCACAGATGAACCAGCTGACAATTAGACCATATGCAAATCGGTTTACACACCCAACTTGAGGTGTCAAAATAGGATGTTATCGTAACATGAGCTCACACAACAAAGCCTTCTCCTTTTACCCACAGAACGATAACAGTCGGCACCCACTTTCCTTTCATCAAAGCAAGTAAAAACCACAACGATTGTTTAAGAGCAGCACCCATTCCTAAAGAGCGCACGGAGTGCCACAGCACTTCCCGAGGTTGGGGAAGGCCCATCTCTACTACTGATAGCAGCACGCCCAGTAACACGTGGCGAAAAGCCCGGCCGGCACCGTGCCTCGGAGGCCGCGTTTACACACGCGGTATCGCTGGGCACAACGCAGGCCGGGCTGCAGCAGCAGTGCAGGCCGCTGCCCTGCAGGGAGGCGGGTCGGGCCGCAGCCCGGCGCTGGGGGCAGGGGCCGCAGTTCCGCGGGGCACCTCGCACGTTCCCCGCTCTCCCGATGGAGCCCCCGCCAACGCCGACGGGGCGAGGCCGCAGCGCTGTGCTCGGCCAGGTGTGCAGCCACGCGGCCCCTTCCCGCCGGCAGAAGCGCGCTCCGGGGAACGGCCCCTCCGCTCTCCCGGGCCGCTCCGCCCCGCCGAGGGCCGCCGACCCGTCCCGCGCCCCCTCGGAGCGCAGAGCCCCCGCGGGGCGAGACGAGTCTCCTCCTCCCGCGGCCCGACCGGAGGCGGAGAGGGGGCCGGGGCCGGGCAGGGCCGGAGCGAGGGGAGGGGGGAAGAGGCCAGGCACCGCGGAGCGGCCCCGCGCGCAGCCACACCTACCTGTCTTCTCGTGGTCGTAGCCCACCACGATGAAGTAGTCGGCCAGCCTGGCCATGGCTGCGAGGGGCGCGGCTCGGCCCTCACCTCCCGTGCAGCGGCGGCGGCTCCCGGGCGGCTCAGCATCCTCCGCCGCGCGCCCGCCAAAGAACAAGCGGCACCACCTCGGCCATGTTGGAGGCGCGGCGCCTTGTGCGCCTGCGCAACGCCCAGCCGCTGCGCCGTGACCCCGCCGGGCTGGGCGTGGGCTGCGGGTACGGGCTGCGGGCTGAGCGCTGCGGGCGGGTACGGGCCGTGCTGCTCCGGGGCAAGCGAGGGGCGAGCGGCCGCCGGCTGAGGGCTGCAGCTGGACGCGATGCCAACGAGCCCTGGAACGAGGCGCCTCGCGCCCGACCCTCGTGCCCGAGCTACGCCGCGTTACCCAGAGCCGGGCGGGTCGGGCTGGCGGCGCACTGTGCCCCCGAGTGCTGCCCCAAACACAGGCGGAGCCGTTCGTGTCCCGGCCCGGCCCGCGCCGCCGCTCCCGAGGGGCCGCTCCTGAGAGGAGCCGAGGGCGGGGTCGTAGCCCCGCATCTCCCGTGCGGGGATAAACCCGGCGGCGAGCGCTGCCCCGGGGATGCGGGCTCGCGTTTCCAGGAGGTTCCTGTTTACGTCCCGCCCGGGATGCGCGGAACGTGGCGATCGCCCCAGCGGCACGGAGCTGCTGGGCCGCCGGGCGGGGATAAAGCGAGCCCCGAGCGGGCGCTCACGCCGTGCCCCGCCGCTGCCCGGCCTCCAGCCCGCACTGCCCGCAGTGCCCGGCGGTGCGTCGAGCGCTCGGAGGATGCCGTACTTCTATTTATGTCTCACAGACGAGGCCGGTGCCGTTTGGACTCGCTGTCGAAAGCCCGGCAGGCCGCCTTGTCTCAGAGATGATAAACGGGTGTCCGTCAGCACGAACTGGCGGAGAGCCTGCCAACACGATACGATAAGGTCCCACGTATGTCCTGTTTGACAGCGCAGACAGAACAAACAACGCAAAGGACGTCGGTTCAACTACAGCGAGGAGCTGCAGCAGCCGCAGTGCACGTGGAAATGCAGCAAGTTCATGGAGTTTGCTCCTGGCCATCCTCCATCCCGCAGGATCCAGGAAATAGTCACTATCGGTGTCACAGAGATGTGTGTTTGTCTCAAGCATGCAGTAAGTACACACACCTCCTATGTAGCCAAGACACCACATCAGTGCAACACCTTGTTGATAACCCAGCCACAAATCGGTCAGAAAACCTTGAGAATCATCAGTGCTTTTGCTTGTACCTCTTCAGAGAAGGGTCCTGGAGAACTCAGCTTCACAGCTCAATGTTCTTCAGTCAGATGCCAACATAGAAAGACTTACACCTAATAAAAGTGTCTGTTGGCACTGAGAGTAAATGTGAAACAAAACATAAAATATGTAATGGAAACAATGAAAATATTTTTTGAGATGCATATGATGGAGTCAGTCAATTCCTGAACTGGACAGGAGCTAGAGGGATTCCCTTTCTTGAGTTACACATTGACTTTTTGGATCAGGATCCTGAAGTAACGACTGAAAGTCCCAGAGCTGCTTTCAAAACACTGAGGCTTTTTTGAGGTAGCAAAAAAGGACCGCAGATCTTCATGAAGCCACACATTACCCATGAAGTGGAACAAGGACAAGGCTCAGTATCGTGGGGGTGGATGCTGCAGCTGCTCAACAGCATGAAGCCAGGGCATGCAGCAGCTTAGGATAACATTGTACGTAGCTAAACCTGGAGGGACAGTTCAGAGATGCTAAGAATTATCTAATTTGGAGCTCAAACAGGACCCTAGGGTTATCATATCTGCACCCATAGAAAAGTTCAATGTGTAGTAACAAATCACAGTACTTAAGCCTCACTTCTGTTTTAAGCCAGCCTCTGGCAGGAGAATATCACTTAACACTTTTCCCAGAGGACTAACAAATTCTAAATGAAGAAGCGTCACTAGCACCTACTGGACAGTCTTGCTCTTTCTTCCACCTTGACCAATACAACCAAAGTCTGGTCAGTCTGTAAAGCATGTCCCAAGAAGAGGCACGTTGCTACTGAGGTGCTGGTGACAGGAAGGGCACTGTTCTGGCTCTGAGCACAGCTGTTTGGCTGCGTACCTGCCTGGACTCCAATAGGATTCAGTCATCTGTAGTTTACTTCCTTAATTTCCCTTTGGTAGAGAGCAATCTAATACTCCTATAGGACAAATGAGGAAGTGAAACAGACATTGTTTGTTCACCTAAAGTCTAAAACAAAGCAAACTGAACTTTTATCCAGATCAGTAAAAAACAAAATCCCCTGCGTTCCAGCAGAGTAGGCTGGCTCCTACCAGGCTATGAAAGCAGCTCCCAGAGCAGCTTCTGAGTGTAGACACCAAGGCCTAGGTGCCCAGAAGGACCCAGTAAGCAGCTGTATTATTTGTCCTTGGGGAGGAATGATGAGGCAGTAGCACCCCAGCAAACAGAAAGCACACAAGTGATGATGTTGCACCAAAAAAATGTGAAGGTTCACAGTACCTTGTACAGTCAGCTCCTTCAGGAAACACAAAGGTCACATTCAGCCTGCAGTCCCTTCATCCAGTGTCACCCAACAGTTTTCTGGCACCTCTTGCCAGAACAGGAAAGCAGCCGTGACCCAGAGCAGCTCTCCCATATCAATATGCATCCCACCCTCATTTAGAAGGCTCTGTTTGCTGTTGGTTCAAACCTATCAGACATAAGGCTCACTAAAAGCATCACGTCTCCAGTCTGACTATTGGAGATGGAATTGTCCCTTGGCACAGGTAAAGCTGACTAAGGTGCCCTGAGGTGCACCATCACCAAGGCCTTTTTGTGTGTGGAACATGACTGGTTTTTACACCTTTCATAGCATGCCGTTCTTCTGTTAGTATCATCTTTGTGCTCATCTCATACAGCCTGAGGTACAATCGAGTACAGTCATACTCATTGCATGTGAATTCAGTAAAGTTTGAATCAACCTTTACTGAAACACACAAAAGCACTCCCGCTGCCTTCAAGTAACTTTTTTTTCCTTCTGTAATCAGCAGAGAGTATTTGTCTCAAACTGATTCCCAGCTGATGCCCACAGATTTCAAACCTTTCCTTTTGGAACAAAACATAGCATGAATAAAACACTGTACAAAAGAGCAAGTGATCTTCAAAACCTGCTTAGAGAAGCAGATACGTGCTGTAAAGTCCCATAGCTGGACTGGGGTACCTGGGGTACGGGAACCTTGGGGGTTGGAACTTCATGATCCTTGAGGTCCCTTCCAACCCAGGTCATTCTGTGGTTCTGTACCTATGGCAATACTGAGAGGATGAAAGACGTGCCCAAGCTAATCAGTAAACAAGCCCACGAGCCGGGTGTCTCTCCAGGCCAGCTTCTTCACGAGGCGGCATCTGGAGGAGAGCCGACCATTCTGAGAAAAGCCGGGTCTCGCTGCACTGTGTGCCATTGCCTCAGGACAGTCTTCTGCAAAAAATATTTCCATGGACCATGCTGTGCGAGTTGTTTTTTAATGTAAATAACTATTTTCAAAGTTATTTTTTTCAAAGCAGACCCCACTGCTGTCTCGCAGCACAAATTCAGTGCCTATTGCTCATTGTGTAGGACTGCAAGGGCTTAGGAAGGACAAAACGAGCATCGGAAAGGACGTGGTTTGTGTTAGCTCTGAAACCGGCTGTACCTGCCGAAGCTCTCGCACAAATCTCATAGGCAAAAAAAATCACCTCTTGCCTCATTCTGTGCCGACGTTTGCCACCATGAGAGGTTGTATGAGCTGACTTTGTGTCACTACACTGGTATTGTAATCGGCATGGCACTCACACGTGACTTGGATTACTGTTATTCCTAAACCAAGCAGCATTCTTTCAGCACTGTTTGCCTAAGAGTATACAAAATGCAATTCCCTTTTGGCCAAGGACTTTAATGAGGGATTTTCCAGCGTTTGGGGAAGCGTGTGGCTTTTTACTGGAACAGGAGATTCAAACTGAATCTAAGCAATGCCCGTGACACGAAATCCTGCCTTATCTTCACAGGAGTTAGATTCAGTTTCGAATTCTGCCGGCCGGGGACACGTTTGTACTCTGGATCCTAAGCTGCCTCACGAGCTCTCTAAGAGCAGTCACCGCGATGTTGTCACGACGCGCGGCTCTGCCGGTGTCACCGTCCCTTTCTCGAGCACCTATTTTCCCCCGTTCCTCCCCCGGAGGAAGGAGCCCAGCCTCTTGTTCAGCGCAATTCTGCTTCGCAGCGCGGTCCGGGGGCAGGCAGCGCGACGGCGTCTCGGCGGGGACGGGGCAGAGCCCGAGGTCGTCCGGCTCTCGCCGTTCGCGTTGCCCGCTGGGCAGGTGCTCCGAGGAGCCGGCTCCGGGCTCGCCCAGCGGGCGCCTTACGGCCGCGGGGATCGGGGCGGCCCGGCGGGGCTGCGAGGAGGGCGGCGCAGCGAAGGGCGAGCAGCTGCCCCGCACGGGCAGGGCAGGCGGCACCTCCACCGTGCTCGGGAACGGTTCCGTCATCCCTTCGCGCATACCTGTCCGGGGCGTAGCACGGACCGCGGCTATCTGGAAAGGCAGAGTCGAGAGGGCAGCCTCAGCCGACCTCTGAAACGCTTCGCTCGCGGTGAGATGCGAGAGAAACGCCCGCCGCTCTCCAGCCGGTCCCCCGCCCCAGGCGCTCCGCTGCTCGGCCGCCGTCGGGGCGCAGCTGCCGGGGGCATTTCCCTCGGAGCGCCGAGCCGCAACGCCGCAACGCGGAGGAGGAAGCGGCACGGCTGGGGCAGGAGGCAGCAGCCCAGAGAGGGCACGGCTCTGCGCGGACGGAGCAAGGTGCAAAGGTGATAGAGGCCGGGGGAAACAAGAGTGTGAGCGCTGCACGGCCGGGAGGGTGTTGCTAGAGACCCCGAGCCTGCAAATATTTGCGTCCCGGATTAGCTGTGCAGCGGTGCAGTCGGAGAGGTCACATCCACAGAGGTCCGCAGGCTGAGGACCCGAACGCCCTCGCACGCGTGACGCCCCCACGACCAAAGCGAGCCGCTCCCTTCGGAACGAGGCGCAGAAGGGCTCTCTCGCACCCCATGTTCCAAAGCCACTCAGTCTGTGATGTGTCTGAATTGGCCAAGTACATAAGTACAATTTTATTAGATGAAAAATGCACCACGTTGAGTCATAAATATTAACGACGCCGGATTTGTCACCTCTGTACTTGTGTAAAGAAGGCTGACATTCATTGCAGTCGCTCGGTAAAACTGGCGTTGTCCAAATATGGATTGCCGAAGCCTCGCTATCTGATGGATGTGGAAGGACCTTGACACGGACCGGCTCTGGTCCCGCACCCCTTCCCCCGGCCGGAGTTAACGTGCTCTCAATGAGGACCTGCACGGACGTGCAGGCGGCGTTCTGCAGCGGCAGCTGAAGGCACGTCCCCGGTCAAGCAGAGCGGGGGGCTTATCTGTAGCGCAAGGTATGCCACGGCTCCGAACCCACAGCTGCAAGCTGGCGTTAGCAACAAAATACCCACGGGGCCGTTGAAGACGATTTCCAACAATCCTCTTATTTTTACCCTCAGATGGGTCGCCCCCATCCCATGGTGAAATGCCGGGGGGGGGTGGGGAGGGGTAAGTGTCAAAGCGGAGTCGCCCGGGCGGGCACGCCGAGGTCCTCCCACTTCCCCCCGGCACTCTATAAAAGGGCGCGGAGCAGCGCAGCCCGGCAGTGGTTACTTCACACACACAAAGAAGGAGTTCTCGCTCCTCAGGAAACTGTGCAACTTCGGATCGCTACTACGAGAGCATTTGGCTCAGTGGATTATCCTCACTGCCAGGTAAGCACCTTCTTATTAAGAAGAAAAAAAAAAAAAAAAGAGGGAGGTGGAGAGGAACTGCAAATCTCCAGAACTGGGCTGCGTGGAAGCTGGCAGTTGCGCTGCAGAGCCCTGCACTGGCTCTCACAGCGGGAGATCCGCAGCTCGCCGCTCTGCGTGCGGGGGGCGATGAGAGCTGGGGGTGCCCGCCTGGCAGCGCGGCACTTGTCGGAGCTGCGGCACGGTGCGCCCCAGGCGGCCCCTGCGCTCGTGCGCTCGCTTAATCCCGATGCGAGCCGCTGGGGGTACTGCGGCCGTCCTGCTGGTATTCGGCCGCCACTGCAAGCACGGCTTGCTGCGAACGTGTGTTTTGGAGCCCAAGTTATTTACTCTGTGCAAAGTTGCTGAGCAAATACTCGCTTTGGGTTCAGAGCGCACGCGAAGCTCGCGGCAGCCTGGGGGCTCCTCCTGAGGGAGGAAGCGCTATAGAGCCACCGGGGAAAGGGGAAAAGAAATAAATAAAAAGGACAGATGTGACTTGTAGCAGCAGCATGCTTATCATTCTCTTCTCATTCCACCAGGAGTTCAGCGAGAATGAAACTGGTTCACGTAGCTCTACTCTATCTCGGCTCCGCGACTTTCTTCGGGGTTGATGCTGCGAGGGTGGACGTAGCCACAGAGTTCAAACGAAAGTGAGTATAGGAGTGCAACCCCCGCCCGCCCCGAGTTTACGAGCCCCGCGCCGGGTCCGGCAGCCACCGGAGGAAGGGAATTGTGCCCCGCGGGAATGGCACGGATCCTAAAACGCCCCGTACTCCTTCGGGAAACGAGCCCCCCCCGCCTTCCCCAGATGTCAAAATCTCGGCGCTGGCAGATTATCGCCCCTCGAATGTATTTGGTTTGGCTTCCGCCCCGCAAGCTTGCGCTAACAGACTGTCCCCTTCCCTCGCGCTCCTCGCAGATGGACGAGCTGGGTACTGAGCCGGGCCAAGCGGGACGTGAGGCCTCCGAGCGCGCCCCGAGGGCTGGGAGCGGCCACCGACGTGCAGGCGCTCGTACGGACCCAGGACGTGAAGGATCCCCGCGTCTCGCAGCCCAGGTAACTAACAGCCCCGCTGCGCTCGGGGCGGGGCAGAGTCCGGATCCGCGGGGTCGGGGCTCCCTCACTCCGCGCGTCCCGGACGGGTCCCGCAGGGATCGCGCGGCTCTGGGAGCCGCCTCCCACCTCCCTTTCTCCGCGCCCCGAGCTGGCGGGAGATAGCGGCGCCTTTACTGCGAAACTCAAATATAAATAGTAACTCGAGCCCTGGCTCCGCAGATAAAGTAACAGCCCTCCGGCGGCGGGGCCTCTCCCTTTCGGCGGCGGGCTCCGCTCCGCTTCGCGCCCGTGTCCCACCGCCCGGCGGAGGGCAGAGCCGGGGCCGCACCGTCGGGGCGGTCCTTCCTCCGCCCGGGGACTCCCCGCGCTCCCCGCCCCGCGTTTCTCTCGTCTCCGGCCCCACCGTCTCACACCCCGTGTCTCTCTTTCTCCCTCGCAGCGGCCGGGAGGATGCTCACATCCGCGTCAAGCGCTACCGCCAGAGCGTTAACAGCTACCCCCACCTCCCCACCTTCCGCATGGGGTGCCGCTTCGGGACGTGCACGGTGCAGAAGCTGGCCCATCAGCTCTACCAGCTGACCGACAAAGTGAAAGACGGCGCCGCCCCCGTCAACAAGATCAGCCCGCAGGGCTACGGCCGCCGCCGGCGCTCCCTGCCCGACGCTTTCCTCCGGATCGTGCGGGCGGAGCCCCGCATCCCCGTCCTCGGCGTGTGAGCGCCCGCAGAGGCCGCCTCGGGCGGACGGACTGAGACCGAGCCGGGAGCCCCCGCGGCCCGCTCGGCCGGGACCCCGCGGACAGACGGACGGAGCGGGGAAGCTGTGAAGGTGGCGGCCGCGGAGCCGCTCCCCGCCCCGGGCGAGGCGCCGCCGGAGGCGCCGCTCCCCGCGCCGGGCCCGACGCTGCACCCGGGGCCGGGTCTCCATCGCCGGCGGAGCGTCCCGGCCCCTCCATCCCGGGAGAGCCGCTCAGGGCACCCCGCGGCCCACACCTGCTCTACACTCTGCGCTCTGCGCAGCCGGCAGGGAATCGGACACTGAGCAGTCCCTGAGGGGACCGCGATATACTTGAACAGAGAGGAAAAGTGCAATCGTACGTGGATTTCGTTAATTATAAGTGCGGCGTGCGTGGATCATGAGATACGTATTGGTATTTAAGATTGTTCTGTGTCGTGTAATGTTTGTATCTTTTTTGGGGAAATATATTTTATTTTTATACGTTTTATATATATATATATATATTGCATATGGGCATTTTAAAACATTGTATCCCCTCTATTTTTCATATCGTGAATGTCAAATGTTGTTAAACTCTTTTTCCATACCTTTTTTATCTTGCATTCCAGATTGGTGAAAGATGTAGAGAATGTATCAACTGTTCTCCATGGGTAATATGTGAAATAAAGTAAACACCATTACATAAACCACTTCTGTTGTTTTTAGTGGGGGCAGAGGGTCAGATGGAAGGCTTCTTACTTTCTTCAGCCCTATCCTTACTAACCTCGCATGGCCATTCTGCAATAGCCTAAACCCTGCTGGCTTAGAGGCTCCTTATCTCAGGGCGAGTAGATTCACGAGCAGGCGTGCATCTTAAATCCTGGGGCAGAGCTGCTCAGAAGGCACCAAGGCCTTCTCTTAGCCCTGTGTTCCAGGCAGGGCTGAGACATGTCACGGCTTGGATTGATCGCACAAGTTTATTTTCTGCCCTAATTAATCAGGGAAACAACTACACGCTTCAACATTGCACAACAAAGTAACAGATTTATTGAGGGAGCGTGTTCCAAAAATGGTCATAGCAGCCTCCAAGGTTATTTATGTTGAAGGATTTCCTGGGCCACAGTTCAGGTTAAAGTTAAATGGTGACCGGTTCAGTGTGGGCAGAACATCTTGGATGAAAGCTTAGCATTAGGGATTTTGTTTTCTTTTTTGGTTCACTCCAAATTCCAACCACGAACCAGAAAACAAATGTGAAACTAAAACTGCACCAACAGCACCATCTACTGGTGTCCACGCTGCACTGCAACAAAACAACGTCTGCTAAACGAAACGAGTGCATTTGAGTAACAGCTTGGATCAAACGCAGCATCTCCTTCATTTTACACTATCTCCGAAGGCTGCGCACACAGAAGAGGCAGGGGACAGCAGCACTTAGAACAGCTAGCAGAAGTTAAGGAGCTGTAATCTTTTCACCTTGTGCTAAATGCCCAAGGAACACATTTCTGAGAAAAAAAAAATCAAAAGAATGAGCAGTCACACATTTCCAGGAAAACTGCTGCAAAAAAAACCCCACACAACTGGGGTAGGAATCCAGTCAGCTCATCACTGGCTACACAGCCAGGATCTTCCCTCCCAACGTTTAGAAAGTCTGCTCAGAATTGCTTATTTTAAAGCTACTTTCCTAAACGTTTTCATCTCAGAACTTTGGAATCCTGAGAGGCGTGATTCCTATTTGAAACATTCATTCCTTTCTTTCTTTCTTTCTTTTTTTTTTCCCCAAAATATTTCCCTGTGTTTTGTTTTTAAAGGCACATGTCAACAGTTGCCAGTTTTAATCACCATCTGTTTGTTAACAGCTGGAAAATAGTTTGCACTGCTGTTGCTGATGGCCTTTCAGATCCAGATGTTGTAAGATGTAGAAACAGGATGAGTAAGAACTGAAAGACAGAGCAGAAATACAGAGTGACCTGTATCACACTTCCAGATTCCACCTGTTCAGCTGGCAAGAGATGGCAGCAAGCACACGATCCTGTGACGACTGTAGCTACCTGCCAGCTGAGAAACAGGCAAGTGGCCGTTCTGAAGGTGTTGAGCATAAGCTGGTTGCTGCTGCTTTGCTTTGAGGTGCTTGCAGTGGGAACTTACAGCGTGTAAGCGAACACATGATCCTACTAAAGGACACAGCATAACTGGAATTACTCCTACAGAGCCCTACAGTGGAATAGCTCCAAAACCTTACTTATGGGTCAAACAGCTAGCATCAAAGTCATCTGAACTTGGGGCACACTGGGCATGCTGAATTACAAAGCAGCTAAGTATGCACATACCAAATAGGTGCCTTTGTATTCATCTTTTTCATTTACTGCCCAAAACTGGTTTCCACTTAAACTTTTTATCCTCTCCTTTCCCTTTTACTGATAAAAAATCTCTTCACTCAACACTGGAAGATCCTCGCCTTAAACAGGCAGTGTTAAAAGCAGCAAGCTGGTGACATACTGCATAATTCTGACCTGACAGGAGCTTCCTAAGTGCAACAGGAAAGGATCAAGAGCACCACCTGCCGTGGTTAAAGGGAGAAGCAAAAAGCTGCATGGCTGCAACAAACAAGAACTAAAGGAAGGATTTCCCCATCCTCACTCTTGCTAATCTTGAAAACCAAAACGTCTTTTAGAGTATCAAGACCAGCACTGCTGAACCAGAAAAGCCAGAAAGTAGTGGGTAGTTCTGTCCCTGGTAGTCAGAAGGTTTCTGAATATGAGGAGAAATGGAAAAAGTAAAGTTTACTGAAAAGTAAACTCTCTGGAAAGCAGTAACTGTGCATTTTAACTAACTTAAAGGCTTAGAATGACAGAGCAAACAGGGACACCTTCACACACACTGCACAGCTGAGCCCAGATGCCAAACAGAGCCTCAGGTCTTGGAGAAATGTTCCATAAAGAATAAAGAGAGACAGACCCTTCCTTACCCATTTCAGCACCTGCCCCGGGTGAGATCTGACCAGGTGACAGCTCTTCCTCCTGTCCATGAAGGGGACATTACTGAAAGACTTTGCTAACACATCTTGGTGTGAACATCCCGGAAAGCAAAATGCTTGGCATGAACTTTTAAATAGTAGCTGAAATCCATAGATGAACTTGATTAAAATCTCTGAGGATTGTTAGTGTTTTGAACCTCTTGGGGTCTCAGCAAGAATGAGCCTGTGAAACCAAGCAAATTCAAATGCCTCCAGAATGAGTAGCATCTGTTTACAAAGCAGCTTAGTTAAAGTATCAGATTCTAAGAACAGCCTGGTGCCTTATAAACCAGTGTTTCAAAGGCTGCTTAAAACGTGGCTCTAAGTTCAGTTCAAACAAAGTTCTAAGTTAAAAATAAATAAATAAAAAATTGCAATAGCAAATATGTATTGTAGCAGGAATTCATCCTTGTTCATCAGTCTATCCAAGAGCAAATGCCAAAGGAGTGGTCACCATTCTCAGCAGTCGCCATGGTGAAGTATCAGGAGAGTTCATGAAATATTCTCTTTAAACTGTTATTTTGTTTTGCGCCCACCCCATGGCAAACAAAAAGGATTTTGCTATAGACAATTTCTTATTATGAAAATAGACTCTAAAGGTTATTTTATCTCTGGGAGACTTCTGTGGCACTATTATTTGTGCCATATCGAATGGTGGCAAGGAGCTTAAAATGCTTCCACGTGGCACTTTCCTACAGAAACCTAGTGCAGGTCCCCTAACCAGGAAGATGGAGCTAAGTGTCTGTATTTCTCACTCCAATGGGCATCACAGAATTTACTGTAAACAACCATATCACACAGAGGACAGAAAGGACGGCAGTTCTCCACATACCTCAGAAAGATGTCAGAGTTCTGCCCACATTACCTAGGGATGACTTCCTCTATAGCCAAAAAGCAGAGACACTGGTGTGCTTTCAGATGATTATCAAAATCTGCAAATCTTCTTGGTCTGTGCTAGTAAGAACTGCAGTCAGGTGCCAGATATAAACTTTTTCTTCAAGTACAATGACAGAAGGGGGAATACTAATGAATACTTTGGCACATATGAAGCCTTTTCTGGCTCATTTAGTACCCAAAGGACAGCAAGTCATAATTAAAGCCAATAATGGCAACTCCAGACAGCCATCCAAATATTTTCCTTGTGCTGTCAATACACCATTTTACATTATCTCACATCATACTTAAGTAGTGGAGAGCACACAGGCATCAGAAGGAAAAAATCAAATATGACTGAGTACAACCAATAACCAAATCCAATTATGCCTAACTAGAATTTGTTTATTGTGGTCACAAGGGCTTGCTTTTTCTATCCAAATATTCCTTAAAGAACACTCATTTTCACCAAATAATTTGTGTCAACTTGAAATTGTTTTAATTTTTAAATACTTAATTCTTTGGAATAGGGCCATCTTTGGAATAGGGCCATCTATCCTTCATGAGGAGAGGGAGCATAATTTGTTCATGAGGTAAAGAACATTGCTGCGTAAAACCCTCTTTTCCACACAAGAGTCAAAAATGCTTGACAAGTATAATGTCTCCAAATGAAAAACAAATGGTTCCATTAAAACTAGAATCAATGTCAATGATTTGATAAGACTGGAGTTCTTTGCAACTACAACAGCATAAACGAGGCCACGTGAAAACTTTTGACTCAGTTTGATTATGTGATAAGTTCTGTCAAACATTTAACTACAACTCCCCAAGATCTTCATCCACTGACAAAAGCCTGGAAAAACCAGGCCAGCTCAGAACTGAACTATCTGGTAATAAATACTGACTCTCAAAATTTATTTGCAAAATAAATATTCCTCCAACGCTTTCAGTTCACTATCGCTTTCAGATGACGGCTTGCAAATTACATGGAGCTTTCTGGCAATTATAAAACTGTTAATATTTTTACATGCTTTCCGAATGTGGTGCAATAACAAACAAACAAATGGCTGGGTCTTAATCTCTGATTTCCAGGAGCACTGGCAGAAACAGGATAACAAACATAATGAATCTTATCTGTTAGTTCAGGAGCAAACTAAGCAGTTCATCAAGCAAACATGAATATTGTCCCTTAGTAGGTGGTTACTGTCACAGGACTTACTTTGGAATACAAACACCCAAAAACCCAAAAAATGGGTTACACAGTGGCCTCACTGTGTAACCCATCCAACTGCTGTCAAAGGAGAGGATAAGTGAGCGCCTGGGTTCCTCATTTCCTCACATGACCTGGCTCCTGTGGCTCTCTGCTAGAAAGCAGCAAGCCCTCAGAGGCCACTGTGCTTCCCTGTCTGTATATAAGGACTCAGGAATAGATCTGAGTCTGCACACTGGAAGAAGACAGCTGCACCTTGTAAAGTATATTTGTTCTCTTCAGAGCCAAGGAAAAAAATGATGGATTTCTACGTTCCTTTTTCTAAGCTGTTTGTTAAATTTTTTTCCCTGAGGCTGTGCAGCTCTACATCCCATTCTGCATAAGGAACGAATTCATGCTCTGGCCCTTTATTGATAAACAACACAAAAAATATGCAACTGGCATATATCATTAATCTCCTTACTGCCTACAGAAATCAGACATTCTGCTGGTGATGAACTGGTGAGCCAGATAGGAATCTCAACACCAAATCCCAGGCCTGAGCCAGATTCCATCTAGTTGAAACAAAACCTCTACTTACTTCAGCAGGAAAAAAAGATTCAGCCCCAGGTTTTCTTTCAAAAACATGACTATTTCTATACTGAAAGATGGTATTGCAGACTATCTCTAACTTATTCATAAGTTTATGAAGACCAATGAAACTGCTAAAAAATTAGAAGTAAGGGACAGGGACTCCATCAAAAAGAGGTAACTCTAAATGATACTCTCTTGCTCATGGCTGAAATGAGATTAACAATGTATGATCGTTGCTGCTCCTCTTGAATGAATGTGGTACTGCTGGCAAAGACGGCTTCAACAAACATAAGTGTATGAAGTGCAGTGTTAAACGTGTTCATGGGTAGGCATAAAATCCAAGAAACTTCCAGTGTTCTTGTCCAAAATTCAGACTCCTTTGTTTATGTAATAAAGTAGGATTTGGGAGTGTTTTAAATACTATAACTTTTTGTAATAGCAGTTCCTTCCCTCTTCCTCTTTCCCTCTTTTTTTCTTAATTTAAACTCATCACCTATTCTAAAGCCTCTGAAAAGGAGGTATACAGATAACCACCCCAAATGAGAGAGCAAGTTGCGTGCATGTTTTACAGCAGAGGTTGGCAGTCAGAGCTCATGCTTCAGTCAGGGTGCACTCACCGTGTCTAGCACCGTGTGATCATATTTGCATAAGATAATTGACATCTCATTAATGAAGGATAAAAAAAACCTTGCACAAAGAAGCAAGTCCCGCAGAGACAATTTGCTGAATGATTACTCACATAATCTTGTCCCAGTCTGATTCCATTAACCCTTGATAAGGGGGGAAAAATCCCTCACATTACAAGTGCATGAGGGCCATTAAACCTGATTTATTGTGCTAACCACACTGCAAGACAGACAGAAACAAATGATACGTTTTTTCCGTGGAATGTTGTTAGAGTTCGTGTACCAAGATATTTTTCTTCTTCTACTAGTTTGGCGCATCTGTATAACTTTGGTGCCATCTGCTGTCTTCTAAAGCAAAATAAATCACTCTCATTTAAAATTAATGCTGGATGTCAAAGTGGCACAGTGCTGTTGCCAGGAAGGAGGCCTGCATTTGGAAGGATTTTCTGTCTGGCCTGGGCTTGTTACTCGGTATGCTGAGTAAGGCCTAGCCTTAAATTTTTCATTCCCCCTGGGTTTTATTCAGAAACAGCAAAAACAGCACAATACCTTTACACATTCTGAGGAGATGGAGAAAGAAATCTATCCTGTTCTTACTGCTTTTCCGAGCAAGCTCAGGCTTTACACTTTGCCCAGTGATGTATGAATACCTTCTCTATCCCAACACCACTTTTGCTGTGGGCTGCCAAGAGAACAGTGAACACAGCAGCACTTTTGGAAAAAAGAATGTTTTCAAGGTGTGACACACAGGGATCAAAGAACACTGGCTCAAGTGTTATGGGAATTACCTACCCAGTGATGAGCAAAGAAAGCTGAAGTTAGATTCGCACTGCCTATTTAGGAGCACTTGTGAAAGCAGAGATACGCACATGCCTTTTGTTTCTAGACAGAGAGATTTTTAAAAGGCAGGATTTAGAGCAGTGTGATGAATTAGACTGACCTCTCATTTATCTAGATAAGATATAAATAATCCAGCCTCTCAGCAGCAGTCAGGTGTGAGCTGTCAGTTTCTACAGTCACAGAACTGAAGTTGTTCCTATAACTGATGCAAACAGCAGAAAAGGCAGGTTTTTTTTTGTTTTAAATGAAGTTTTACACTGGGTTAAAATCATTATCATACTTACTCTGATATAATTATGCTACATACACTTATAATACAAGCATTCTTATTTTAGTAAGTAACCCCTCTGCAAAATGTTTTTATTGTAGCAGAAACACATACATGTAAACACACCTAACCAGTAAGGCAAAATGTAAAAGGGACCCGCTGTCACATACAGGGCATGTCATTAGTAATAAACACACAGCTGACAGAAGAAGAGGAATGAAAGCTATTGCCTGTCCTCTTCCATTAAAGGCTGTTTATAAATATACTGTAGGGAGGCACGGGTGTATAGAAGCTCAGCAACACAAAGCAGCTGGGACAACCTTGCTGCAGTTTGGAAACAAAGACTGTATAAGAACTAGTCTAAACAGTCCCTGTGTTGAACACATCTCTCTTAGGGAATGTCAGATCTTAGTCAAATCACTATTTTGAAATAGTAACTTTTGTACATACATGTATGTTTGAAAAAGTCTTCAAAGTAATATTTCAAATTCTGTTCCAGATACATTCTTGGTTTCCAGTTTGGATTCACTTTTGCTCTCTGGTTTAAAAAACAGCAGTTTGAAGCCACCAGTCACTGAATTAGCCTGGATTTTAACTCTCACAGCTCTTATATATTTCTATAAGTACGTATAGCTGGAGGGGGAAAAAAAAAGGCCCTAGGTCTATGAGAAAGGGGCTGGAAAAGCCTCATCCTTTTAGGAAGAGGATAGGTGCTGTAGGCCAAATCAGAAATGCCAGCCAGGATACCTTCTGTCTCAGCAACCAGCAGCAGCCCAAAGTCAGCTCGACATCATCAGGAAGGCTACTGAGAATGTGTGAGCCGGACTGGCACTCAAAACCTACATACAAACCTTAGGACACCCCTGCCTTGAGTCTGACACACAGTTCTGATCTCAGGATCTCAAGAAGGACATAGTAGATCTACAGAAGGCAGAGAGAAAAGCAATAACAATCAAGGGGTTGGAATGCTTTTGAGAAGAGACTAAAAAGGTCAGAACTCTTCAGTTTGGAAGGCTTCTATTCTATGAGGCCTTGTGCTTTAGACAGAAAAAGAAAGCTTCACAAAATCTCGGGACGTGAGGTAGATCAACCTGCATTAGTGGGCCAGTAGTTGTAACTACTATAATAAATAGTGGGAAAGATCAGAGGAGCAACCAGACACTTCTAGTTCTCCAACAATGCTGCCCAGTGGAATAAAGCATATTCATGGGAATTCTTTTAGTCACATTTAGCTTTCTCTTAATTGTTACTTGCTTAGGAAAAGTGTTTTAATGTTTGTCTTTTTGTCAGCCACTGTAGCGAGACACCACTCCTGTTGATGTCAGTTCAGAACAGCAGAGGTCCGTGATGTGCCTTATAACTGAGCTGAGTGTTATTCAGTTAAAAAGAATGTTTCTATAAGAAGCTTACTGTTTGCTTTCATGTGTCTTGCACATTTCTGTAGTCACAAGTTTTTTGTTGAATAAGGAGCTTTACTTTTACCCTCCTTTTTTTTACCAGCCTCTACTGATGAAGGATGAATATGGAAAGTGTTGACCTTTCTCTTTATGTTCCAGTTAATAAATACAAATAACATTTTCTTGTATCTGTGCCCAGTTTGGATAAAACACAGTCTGATAGGAACTGCATCCCAGATGTTACATCTGATAATTAGTCAGCTTTAAAATGTAACATAGCTGAATGTTATTAAAACAACTGAAATAAAAATAAACCTTCATCCCCGTCTTTTTTTTTTTTTTTTTTTCTGCAAGAAAACAATGTTTTTTGCCTTGAAAAGGTCAGTTTAGAGAAGCAATATAATGATTTAGAGGAAGGTAACTCAATCCTAACTTGTTGGTGTCAAATATTTTGCAATAAACAGCTCATCAGTGGCTTATCACAGACCAAACAGTCAGCTGGTAAGCTCTGTTGCTTTTGTGTGTTCTAACACACTTCTAGTACAATCCAGAAAATCCAGGCAAGGGGTAATCTATTTGATCACATGACTTGTTATCTTAAATGGTTTCATATGTGGTCTTTGCTGTAGTTATTTGACATGACTCAGGCTGACCTCATTGTTTGTATGCTTGAGAAGGAACAATTATGTAACTACTAAATGGTATGGTAGAGAGCAACGCCATACAGGACTGGGAAAAAAAAATAGAACCTCAGTGCGTAGCAAACCACCAAACTGCCTTACATCAACACAGCCACTGTATTTTCTTTGTACTGCCCTATACCAGAGAACACGAAGAAGCTAACATCCATGCTGACAGATGCGGGCTAATCAAGTAACCTTGTAGTCAAGTGGAAGCTACTATTTTTGTGATTCCCACATCAAAGCCTGAATATTTTCAAACAAGTTCTATGTTTGTCAGAATAACAAAATCTAAAAGTAAGTAGAACAGTCAACAGTGATACTAAGAAAAACACTCAATACTGTCATCAGATAATGCATATACCTATCAATTGAATCATAAGTATTTTTAGTAATAAAATCCTAGTATATACCTAAAGTCACCGACACTATCTTACAGTAGATGTTGAGGCAAGAATATCTTTAGTTTTACTGTTGGTTTATAAACAAATAAATAACATAGCATCAATTAAAGCTTAGCAAGTCACACATTCCTCTTGGTACTGACATCTGTCCTGTGAAAGCATTTGTATTAACAAGGTAGAAAATGAAAGATAACAGAACTCTGGAAAAATCACTGTTATCTGTTTAATCTGATTTCGAGGATCTTTATTTCAGTTTTCTTGGCACAGATTTCAAGGTTTTTAAGTGAAAACATGTAATATACTATGAATCCGCAAGCCTCTTTGAACTATTTTGCTAGACTTCTGTTACATTTAAGGCTTTACAGAGGCTTTTGTTGAGCATACAGAAGTTACAAGACAAAGACATTTCAGTGTTCTGAAGTCTCTGACTCCAATTTCACTTTATCAAATGTCAGTAGCCAGTGAGTGACTGAATGGACAGCAGTCAGTAGAACTATCACAATGGGCAGTGTGTTAATACTTCAGAAGGGCAAGCAACTCCTGCTGATTTCATAAGGAACCAACCTGAAATGCATGGGAATAGATTGCTGGAAATACCTGAAGATATTGTTAAATCAGGTCATAATTAAAGAGTTCATTAGGCAGTTTGTACAGATTCCAATGTCCTGACTAAAGCCCACACCTGAGGAATTGCAATCTATCTTCCTTAGTTCTTCCTCTTATTTCAGAATTTTTCATTTCCCATCTCACGTATTTCTGGGGTAGTTTCGTGCATTAAAGGAAAGTGCTCAACTGAACCTGTGGAGGAGAGCAAACTTTTCAGAAAAAAAAATAATGGTAAGTGCCTTTGGCTACCACATGAAAGCCAACCAACAATCACCAATGTGTTGGTTTGCTCTCTAGCCTAGTAAGACTCTCTCTTCTATTGACAGAATTATTGAAGCAGGCTGAGAGGACAGGAGCCCAGGGAATACAGCTCTGAGGGAGAGGCATGCTGGTGCATGAGGATTTATTAAAGTTTTCCTGGCTTTCTTAACAACGTGATCTTGCCTGAAGACACTTTGCTTCTTTCAATATGCGTGTAGAAAAATCAGTTTTAATTACCATGACTCCAAAGCTGATCAAAGCAAATACAAACTACTGTCAGCATTGTGATTTCAATTAACTTACATACATGGCAACAGAAAAGTAGTTCTTTACGTGTTAGAAGCAGTTGGCAAAGGAAAGAAAACATGATTTAGCTTATGGCCTAGGAACCAAGAGGAGAATGAGAAAATTATTTTTGCTTACTGTAACACATTCAAGTGTTTTGCTCTGGATTTCTTGGGACTGCTCTCAAAAATTCAGTGTCACAGAAAGGAAAGAGAAGCAGACAGATTCCATGGCTGATCAGAACACTCTTGTCCTCCAAATAGCTGGAATGGAACCATGCCAAATAGCAGTTTTCAGGCCATGGCATAGTGTTAGAGCCTGCTGTTTTAATCTGTGCTGAACAGATAACTGCTCAGTTATCGCCCTTACAGCTGCTACTTCCCAGTCTGAAAGCGATACTGCACTTTAGAACCATAACATTGCCCACTCAGCCCAAAAGCCCACCTACTGGTACTCTGAGATGGTACTGCCTGACAGCATTATCCTGAGCCAGAAGGGCAATTACTTTCCCAGACGCACACTAACAATTTTTAGTGGAAAAACAGCATTCGCTCTTCAGAGCTCTTTCTCCGTAGCAACCGAGTGGGGAGCACCAAAACGTCTGCTCATTTGTAGAGCTCCTTAGACCAGGTGTTCCCTCTTAAGTTCATTTCTGTGATGCTGGTCTTAAAATCATTATTCTAAGCAGAATGCCTTGAGAAGGTAATGGTTTCACAGCATATGTCTAGGTCATTCTGACCTAATCTCTTTCCTACAACACTGTCAGACAACTGGCTAACTGTCAGCATGTTCAACAAATTTAAAATGCCATTAGAAAGGTTACAATCTACGTTCAGTCCATGTTTTTTCCAACTGAAACTGCTGTGAAAATGTCTGAATATTTAAATATTGCTTACACTGTGGAGGAATAGAGCAGAGTTTTTGTTTCTACTGACCCTTGTCAGACAAACTCTTCCAATCTCAGTTACTTTCATTCAGGTTGAACATGCAAGCTTTCTGAAACAGCATTTAGCTAAAAATGGGAGCTGACAGAAGTGTAAGCCAGCTTCCCAAATGCTGAATTAATTTCTTTCTTGCCTCATTGCCACCTTTGAAGAATCTGGCTGTACAGACAATTCTGAAATTGGCAATCCCAGACTGCAAGAGAGCTGTCCTTGACAAAACATCCCTAAGTAATTACAGAATTAGAAAGTTGAACCTATATGATGGTACAATCCATGAGTTTGTGAGGGATTTCTCTCTTAGACATGCCTTAATCTTGTGCATTTCTAAATTGTCCAAGAACACTCTTACTCACAGGATAGGTGGCAGATTGTGCTTCTTCCTATACATCTGTGCACATGGCACTTATACAGTAAGGTGGTGGAACTTACTGGGCAAGGAAATAGTTATCAGTAATCGTTTTAATGCAAGAATAGCAAACAAAGATACTTGGGGGAATCTGGGAGATAAATGGATACAAACAGGCTACACCTTGACATATGGTGTCATGCCCTCCAAGGAACAACACTGGTCCCTGAGCCAAGCAGTTCTGCATGGTTCACACCTGCTCTGCTTCCATGGACAGGGGTTGTCTATGTCTGTGCTGGCAGCTGGGTCATGGTTGAAGAAACAGGACTATCTGGATAGAAAGAAAACATTCAGGGTTCAGTGTCTAAGTGAGAAAACGTAGACATCCAAAGCAAAAAGAACTAGGTAAGGTAAAAAATAAAACAACCACCTGAGGAGTGGAAACTAGGAGCCAGTAGTCAAGTAGAATGGACTTGCTAGAGGCATAGATGTCCATTTTCATTTGCTTTCTGTCAAAGATCAGTATCTATGCTCCTAATAAATGGATTTCCAAAGCACAGAGTTGCTCACAACTGACCTTTGAAAACTCTAAAATAAATCTGCATGTGTATGCCAGTGTTTAGGTGTTACTGTTCAGCTTTGGAAAAAGCTTGTTGGAGGTTGAAGGAAGTGGGAAATACACTAAGTTGGAAACTTTTTACTATGACCTCTCAAAAGAATCTGTAGCCTTTGTGAAGTCATGGTTTCCTTCAGCAAATCTATTCAATTAAGGTTCCAGGTTTTTAATATTTTGGTTCTCTCTCCTCTCCATGCAACTCTAAAAAGAAAATATATATATGTATGCGGGATTACAGAGGTTAGTTGAGGCATGCAGATATGCCTTCATTTAGGCAAAAGACTTAAAAATTCAAAGCATCTTGAAAGGTGAAGTGGTAAAGAGAGGTAACAGTTCATACAAACCGGTATGTGTTAAACAGAAAACAGAATTTGGGAAGTTATGATCTTATGGTTTAATAAGTTGAATTCAACACTATTAATAAATGCAGCTGAGTATACCTTTAGTTTTTCTGCAGAACCATGCCTTTTCTGTCACATTTCTCTTTCGTTCTTATGAACTATGATAGAAAGCACTGAAAAGAAAACATAATACCAAGAAGGACTTCTTAGTCCCACTGGAATATCAAGGCACAGAAGAACATCAGCTACATTAGGGAAGAAGTAAAACTTCCACCTCAAGAGTTGTAATTTCTGCTCCCCTTCGTAACTCACCACTGGAAAAAAAAAAATTAAAAAAAAAATCCATGGCTGATAGTGTTTTCTTTACAGCAGCATCACAGTTTGTCTCACTGCATTTTGCCACATTGGGCTTTCTTAATGAAGCAGCAAAAAGCAATGTCTACTGCCTGCAAGCAGGGACACGTTTTCAAACAGTACGACAAACTGACTTCAGTGCCTACATTCACAGACGTCTTGGTCTAGCAGAACTCCAGTTACTCCCCTCTGGGTTTCTGAAGCAGCAACTCATCTCTGTCCTTACTCTAGCTGCAGACATGTAGCTTTCTATTACTCAGTATTTCTGGCAAGGAAACCATTACTTTGGCAATAGTGGAAATTGGAAAACCTGCATTTCTCCAAACTTGCCAGGCTACCCAGGGCTCAGGAGGACTCCTAACAGACTGCCAGCTGAAGAAAGAATAATGAAGTTCCAGGGTTTAAACAATGATCTATTGTGGCTGTTCTTGATGTAAAAAGATACTTTTACTCCCATCCCCTAGGTTCAGCCCTCCTACTTTTTCACATTTGGTCGCCTTTCTTGGATTTCCATAGATGAAAAACAGAAAACAAACAGCATCCCTTCCTCCACTGCAGAATCCTTCTCCCGCTTTTCTTGGCTGAATGCTCCCCTCATACTCTGTAGCTATCCCCTGGTGTACCTCCCAAGGCAGGCTCAGCACAATGGCCCAGCACCAAGAAGTGTGGCTGTTGTGACCCCAACTGGCTTAATTTCATAATTGTTATCTCAGATACTTTGGTGTGCTCAAACCAATCTTCCAGCCTCGTAACTACATCGAAATCTCCTGAAAGCATGTGCTTTCCCTGGCCCCAGTTCCCTTTCTGAAGGCACCAAGAGACAGAGCATGTATTCTGTATTTTTCATTCATGCAATAACAGGAAATCTCACAGAGAGAACAAGAGATTTCACTGCTTGCCAGAACAGATAACACCTTGATGGCTAATCTGGTTTACGACAAAATTAACTAAAAAGACACAAACAAAAACAGACACCAAAAACACCTACAAAAACAAACCAAGCCAACACAAATAACTTGTCCTCTATTCAATAGCATCAAGCAAAAATTGCAAACTTGCTTTGACCTCTGCAAAACGGAGATTTCATCCCCCCCAAAAAAAACATTATCGGCACAGGCAATCATTACCTACTACACTGGAGATTTATGATCCACAGCCTCCAACTCTAAGAATTTGAAAACAGAGATCACTTGCCACAGGCATCAACGAGGAATCACAGCACACTAAGGTAGTTCACGCCCCTTGCATTAACTGCTTTCATTCACAGTTAGTTTCCCGATCATCCCAGTTACTGAGATACTGTGACACTATTTAAAATGAGAATTGAGATGATATAATTCCTAAGTATTAGGGCAGCATATTCCGGTAGGTCTTCCAACTTCAGATCAAAAACTTAATGGCTTGGCAAAAGCCATTCAGACGAAAAGGACAAACACAGAACTTGGATGTGAATATTGGCTATGTCATGATCTCTACAGGGATAGAAATGCAACCAGTGTTAAACTAACTCCATAAAAATGTTTCTAAGCTCACATCTGCCTGATAGATTTGCCAGATCTCTGGCCTTTTAGAATTCTGGAGGCAGCGTTCACTTAGAAATCAAGCTCTTGGGTACTTACTGTGATTTGCTGCAGACAAGTGGCTGACAGTTGTTATGATAGATATTTGTACTTCCTTTTTGAAGTTCAGCACTTGTCCCCCTAACATGTGAAGGCACTGACTCACAAACACAGACACATTTAACCGAAGGCTGTTAAAGGCAGCAATCCTGACTACTCTTCAGTACCCCCATCAGGGACACTAAAATAATCCATCCGGCTGTTTTTTAAATGTCCCATTTTAAAATCAGGGCCAATTCTAGTTATGTTACAGAATGGGGTGATTTGCAAGCACTTCCGCATGCATTTCAATTGCCCCCAGAGGGGAGGTGACAATTGCTGGCAGAAGAACCTCCCAGGCATTGGGAAGGCCTCCAATCCCAAGATGAGTTCCACTGTGCTGCATCCTACTGACTTACTCTTGGGTGTTGCCCACTGTCATTTTTATACAGGACGTTATCAGCATGTTGTTTATGAATTTCAACAGATAACTTTATCCTGCTTAAGGTGGGATATGAATAATAACTGTCTCTGAACGGTAACACTTGTTCTTAGGCTATTTACAATATATATTGGCAGAAGTCCTTTGATTTAAAAAAGAAGAAGACAAATGCTGAACTTAAACTTGCTACTGAATTATTGCTTCAAAGTGAAATACAATACCAAATTATCCTCTTACTTGTAAAACACACAAAACTGCAGTACTGTGGTCCAGCTTATATCACCATCTGATTGTAAACAGAAGCTAGGTCACAAGTATTCTAGGCTTGTTTTGTAAGAAAGGTTTGCAGCAGTTTAATCGCATAACATAAAGGTACAAGCTAGGCTAGACAGCTTTTGTATTGCGTTAAGCCTCCGCTAATTTAGTGATAGAGGCTCATGTGCATCTCCATGCAGAGCTCCTGATAGTAGGTCTTCAAGGACAGCTCATGAATTGACAGAACTCAAGGAGACATCAAATAAATGGCTGGTTTTTAACAGCCTCTTAACAGCAGTTAAGAAGACAGGTTGGGAACAGAACCTAGGGAAGGGGGCCCAGTACCAGGCTTGATGGAGTTCAGGAAGCGTTCAGACAGTTATCTCACACATAGGAATTCTGTTGAGCCAAGAGCTGGACATGAAGATCCTTTTAGGCCCCGT
The DNA here is from genome assembly GCF_054131305.1 of Coturnix japonica. Classification (NCBI taxonomy): domain Eukaryota; kingdom Metazoa; phylum Chordata; class Aves; order Galliformes; family Phasianidae; genus Coturnix; species Coturnix japonica. The sequence continues at coordinate 15,599,926 of NC_140667.1, read as the reverse complement.
CCTAGTCAGGATACTCTATGATTCCATGATCTTCCAATGCTATTTTCAAGACCTGAACAAGAATTATCTTACTGCTCATTTAAATATTATCTGAAATGCTGAAGAGAACCGGAAGACTGATTGATCCTATGTACATATGGAGAAGTACACAACACACTTTAAAATGACTGCAGTACATAATATACTGTAAAATACTTGCTCATTTTCTTTGGTTTTAAGACAAAGCAACCGGTCTGATTGATTAGTACCCCAAATTAGAAAAGGCTCCCCACAAGTTCCCTACAGGAACACTTTAAAAGTATCTAACAAAAGAAAAGATCTTCTACTAAAGAAACTGGGCCAATCCTAAATACTTCATATGTTAGCCAGCTTTAAATTTTTACCGTAGGAAGCACTAAACTTATCTCTGATGTTCAGAAACTCAGTAGAGTATGTAATTGCCAGTAATTCCATATTACCTAAATATGCTATTAATTTTCCTAGTAAAAAAAGAAAAAAAAAGTATCTATTTGCAATTTAATTTGTAACCGCATTATGTTGGTAAGCACTTTCTTAAAGGTGGACTATTTTATAAACATTCATTTTTCATGAGGTTAATTTAGCTCAACTCTGCCATCACACAAAATTGTACCTCTATTTTTATCCATTCAGATGTTTAAGTCATTAGAATTAGTCTTACACAGTCAGATTCTAAGGAGGCTTTACTCACGTTTGCAGGAGATCATCTGGCCCAGCCCAGCAATAAGACTTACAGCTTCAGCAGTAGCAATGGCTGAATCAAACACATTCCCACTTCAGCAGCATCAGATTGAAGACTAATCCTTTAAAGGATAAAATTAATAGAAGCTTCCGCTAATACAGCCATCTGTAGAGCAGGGTAGTTCATTGAGACCTTTTTGCTCTAAGTTCTTTAAACTCCGAGGAAGCAAATGCATGAGAATGAGCAGTCTTGCTCAAGAGCTTTTACAGGCAACCTGAGGAACTACTGTTACTCAAATTATAGCCCTGTCACCAGAACTACACAATTTACAAATGCAGGAGGGAGGGAAGATTATGCTCGGAATTATTCTTGCCGTTCCCCTGCAAAACTTATAATTCCCTGTAGAGGTAGAGGGAACAGACTGTCCTGCAATCTTTTTCCCCATGTTAACCAATTTCTCACTGTGTGTAGATTGCAAGCTTCCATCATAGGGACAACTAACTCCACTAAGGACCACAAACCCTGCATCCCACAACACGCAGTTCCAATATTGCTCCAAGCATCAGACAAATTTCTCCTGAATTAAGAGAAAGACACTTCATTGATTCACTCTGAATTTTGAATTCCCTTTCTAACCTAACTTTCAAAAGGATATATATATATATATATATATATATAACTAGTGTTATTGTGTTTATTTTTTCCACTAAGTAGTCTTAATTCCATTGGAATTGATTGCATTAAAAAAGCTTGATTCAAGTCTGCTATAAAAGCTCAAATTCTACTTTCTGCAGATCTTCAGCTTTGACTTACATACTTATTTTACTCACGTGTGCAAATATGAAAAACATGAGTCATTGAAAATAACAAGAACAGTGAGATATAAAGTAAATTTTAGACTGAACAGAAAGAACTTCTTCCTGTGCAGTGGAAGGCTGAGGAATTGGTTCCCAGAGGACTGAGAAGAGGTCTGCTCCTGGGATCTCTAAAACCAACCTCAGTGCTGGAGCTTAAGAGTGAATGAATCCCAGACATTAAAGGAATTCATCACACATCTTTGGGGTAAAGATAACAGTACATTCTGTTACTTATCAAGTGCTGTTTGCTTCTCACTTTCCAGGAGATACAGTTGGGGTTACAGCTGGAAAGATTATCATGATGATAATGGGAAAAGAAGCAAACAGGGAAGGAATGCTCACCTATATCCAAAGATCTGGGTTCACAAGAAAGACACCACAAAGGAGAGACCTCCAGAAAGAGAACCTTCCCTAGTAGCAGTCAGCCCTTAAATGGGGTCTAGGAATTGTCCTCACCTGTGCTCCCAGGGCTGACTCAGTCCTTGCCTCGAGTGATCAATCAGTGGTTCAAGCTGTGACTCAGCAGTTCCCATACTCCAGGCAACAAATTTTAGTTAAACATAAAAAAAAAAGTTTTCCACATTGATTGGTTTGTTTTGCCATAGTTCTCTACTTGCTCTGCACCAAAATGGTGTTACGTTCAGGTATCAGCAAGATATGGACTGAGTTGCTTTGAACAGAAGTAGTACTGGTCACCAGCTCACAATGTGACTTGTATTAGGAGGAAAATTAAGGTCTTTTGGGATAAGATGGCCCAAGAGCACTATTCTGTTTTCATTTTTTTGGTCATGGGTTCTCTCCTACATGGATCTTACTCCTTTTACTCCCTCTGGTGACATCACTGTTCTCCTGTCCATCCTGGAGATAACCTGGGTTTGAAGGCAGTTTGAGAGGGAGGGAAAATGTCTTGAGTCCCACTGAAATCCTATGAGAGCAAAGCCCCAGCCTTTGGTCCTGCTGTTCTGTTTTGTCTTTTATTCCTTCAGAGTGGAATTAATAGCTCTTTGATCAATACAAAAGGATGCAGATATGGCTTCTAGCTCACAAACTGATGATTACTGAAATTTGGGAAGAAATGTAGCAAAAGGGTCCCTCAATACCTGACTTGTTCTTATGATTTCTGTGTAATCACCTGTTGAGTTTTGCTTTAGCTGCTGTGACTTAAACTGAGTATGTAATAATGTTCAATGTTCATGTAACCAGCTCGCTCGTTCTTAGGATAAAACACTTTGTTGCTCATCTAAAACCAGAATAGAAATCCTTAGGTAGTGTAAACTTTACAATCATTTTCACTTGCCAGAGGATAGAAAACCATATGAAATCCTTGAGCAGGATCTTCCCTGAGGCAAAGGAACATGTCCAATGTATAAATCAATTCCTATCTTGAAAACAATCCACGTGGATTCACATAGACCTTGGGGAAATATTTCTGTGTAGTCCCTGTTCCCTGTTCCCGTGTACAGGGCAGAGCCCTCTGACTTGATCAGAGTAAGGCTGTGACTAAGGCACATGGTTTATTATTATTAAAAAAAACACAAATTTTCCCTATGCTTAGGATGCCCATCAGTGTTTCTGTAAGGCTGTATGTACGGTATGACTCTCCCATGGAAGTGGAGCGATCAGAGGAAGGCATCGCTGCTGTTGGGTGAGAGTCACCACCAGACACGTAAGTCTTCTGCTCACTTTCCCCTCTGAGACTGTCTCTTTCCTTCACCATTCCTTCCAAATAATTATTTTTCTCTTCAAGGACTGAATCATGGCGCTTTGCCGGTGTCCTTGTTAAGATCTCAGCTAGAAAAATGCTTTTGCTTAAGAAAATAACATCACGGGAAAGGCCATGGCAACACAAACACTTGTTTTGCCAGAACACGTTTATACTGGATGGGTGGGTAGTTCAGATGGCCATGAACACTTAATAAAGCTCATTTTTCTATAATTCCCCAGAGCACTCTCTTAAAAAAAAACAAAAACAAAAAACAAGAAACAAACAAACAAACAAACAAAAAAACAGCCAACAAAAACCAACGATGATAGAGAGACAGGCATTTTAGTGGAAACTTCCAGATTTTGAACAAATATGACTACTTACATTTCATAATTTCTTCCTGTCACCTTAGCAATCTAGGGGAGACAATTTCCATCTTAAACAGACTGTATCTTATTATGCCTTTCCAACTTTTCAGTCTTTTCATTCTTATTTTTCTGTCCAAAATCCTAATAACAGCCTGTAACACATTTACATTCCTGCATTCTTGCCCCTGTTTTGTTGGGTACACAGTATTCCTTCTCTCTTTTTTTTCCCCTCTCTCTCCCTTTGGTAATATAATCTTTCCGCATTTTTCCAGGCTTGGACAAACAGAGATGTTTTCAGTCTCCAGTTAGTGTTTAAACCAAGAGAGAAAAAAAAAAAAAAGAAAGAAAAAGAAAAAAGCCTCTGGCTTTCAGACATGCATTTAAAACATATGCCGACAGCAGCAGCACAAACTTAAGATGAGGAAGACAAAGCTGTCTACAAAATTTCGTAGCTTTGGAGACTTTAAGACCAGAATGACCCAACAGATCTATTGGTTGGACCTGATCTATTTATTGTTCGTCACGGCTACTAAGTTTTATCCTTTTATTACCATATTTAGAACTGCAACTATTTTTGTCTTCCAGAAAAGCACACTGTTTCAAAGTCATGAGGTAGAAAATCAACCACTTCCCTGGGCACTGATATGCACTGATAAGCACGTGTAACTTCTCATTTGAATTTGCTGGCTTATAGCACCTGCTTCTTATTTTCCACTCTTTCTATGATATTAAAAAGCTTTTATGTCCCAGATAACACAGAGAAGTTTTTTATGAGCTCACCTAGTCTATCTTTGTACAAAGTGAACACACTGTGTGGTTAGCATTTGCAGTTACATGAGATACCTGTGCTGTGATACCCCACTGAACGCCCCAAAGCAGTTGGCTGTGTCTCCTTCCCCTCCTCTTATGCCTGTCCACACATTCTTACTGCTTCCCTTGGACCACGTTTGTTGCTTGTCTCACTCTGCAAAGAGATAAGTGAACCCTCCCTTCTAGAGGAAAAACAGTTAATGTACCTCCTCCGGAAAAGGGAATATCCTTCCCTAGGTTTATTGATATGAATAAGCTTATTATACAGCAAGGCAGGTGAAAAGGACAAGGCCATGAGCAGGATTAGCCCAAGGGCAGAGACAAGGAGACAGAAGAACTCACCCGTATTGTCTAGCTGTGCCATAAGAACCCAACCGCAAGCCTGTTTCCTCTAGACTTCAAACAGCATCTTTTTCACATTTTCAGCAATGACTTTAACACATTACTGCCAAACCACATGAAATCTGACCCAATGTTTCTTCTTTCAGGTCACTGATGAAAGCTACCAGTAACACCAGGTCTCTCATTGGTTGCTCTGGAGTGCTGCCCAACATATTCTCTTTGCTAATGATAGTCCTGTTTCCTGGGACCTACAGTCTTGATCGTTCTTCAGATAACTTACACAAACTCCATTAATTTCAAATAATGTCGTTTTTCTTAAACTTCAAAGATACCAAAATGATTTTATTCTACCACATCTCAACAGTTATGTATATTTGATCAAATTTGAAATTGGACCTACCTGAAACATCCAGTTTTACATTAACTATACTGACTTCATGGTAGATTTGTCCAAACTGTGCCAATAGATGTTGTGTTTCATTCCAGTGTGTCACTAGCACTGAGGTTTACTCAGTAAGCTGCAGCACTACCTCTTCTATCACTTCCCCTGTGTAAGAGGCCATGCTTTTTACATTACTGTCTCAAAGTTTGCTGAAATGGACAAATTCAGGCAAGTCCTGGCCAAGGTTCCAGGACTGAGACACACAGGAACCAAGGTTCGAGAAATCCCTTTGTTTAGGAGATGGACAAGTCCGGGAGCTACGAAAGGGAGATAAGATACTGATCAATGGCCTTTAAGTGGTCTTTTTGTGTTGGCCTATCTCAAGGAAGATGGCCATCTCTGAGGACTGATGGCCCTTAAGTGGTCTTTCTCTCGTGTTGGCTCATCTCAAGGAAGATTGACATCTCTGTGGAAATCACAAGACTCTGACCCGAGCTGTCCCTAAATCTCTGGAAGACTGGAAAGAAGGATAAAAAGGGCACGGACAAACCACGGTTGTGTGGGCATCTAGGTATCTGACCTCAGATCCCTCCACCGTTGTCCTACTGCTGCCTATTCTCTCTTCTGGGATTGCTGCTCGAGACTCTGCTCCGAGGGACCTCGCTGCCCGAGACTCTGCTTCTAGAGACCACGGTACTCTGACCATCTTTTCTGCGATTCACCGATCTGCTGTTTGCAGCCTGCTACTCCGTTGCTGCTCTCCCCTACGCTTATTTTGCCCCGGACCAACGTTAACAACGTGCTACGGGACGCTGCTGCATCCAGGAGGTGACTATTCCCCGCTTTAACGTAATTCTTGCTCTTTTCTACCTTTTTCTATCGCCTACTTTCCCTTCCCCATCACCCTAATTTTGGCATTCGTCACTCTCCCTTCCCCATCCCCTCAATTGTCTATTATTTCCAATAAACTGGTCGGATCAACATTTGAACGCTCTTCTTCTTAATCTCACGCCGGGCATAACATTATTAAAAGAACCTTTGCCTCACTCCTAAATTGGAGCGAGACATTTTTATTGGCGTAGTCGGCAGGATACCCGTCGTGAGAGTGTTATCCTTCCAGTTTCTCTAAAACTTTTCTGTCTGTTTCTCCTGGAGTTGCAAGGAGCGATTGTTTTGATAACTTCATTTGACGTGAGCACCTCTCCAGGAAGACCGCTCCACATTCTGAGACTTTCTCTCTTACGTGTATACCTCTCGGGGACGAATGAATTAATTTTGACTGTTTGCTTTTGTTTCATACGTGTGTGCCTCCCCGGGAAGACTATTTTGCATTGTGGTGATTTTAAGTATCTTGTGACGTACCTTTGGTTTTAAAGTTTTGTGTGTGCGCCTCTTGTGGAAGTGGTGTGTGCTTCTCCAAGAAGTTTATTACTTTTGAGAAACTTAGAAGTTATTTCTAACTATTGTTGCTTGAGGGTTGAAGTTTTTCATTGTGGCTTGACAGGATAGCCAGGACCGATTGAGGTGTTTACACTTTCTTTGGAAGTGTTGATTGAGTCGTTTGGTCTTTTGTGTAAAGGAGTGTTTTGAGCAGTTGTTGGTTTTGTTAAGTGTTTGCCTCTCTGAGGAGATAAGGAATCGCCTCCTCCTCCCTCAGTGTAGATTTCGTTGCCTGTAGATTTTTGGTTGTGAGTAAAATTACATCTGATATGGAAGGTTAAAATATGTTGTTTGATATCCTTGAAAAGCACGCGTCTCGGCCATCGTCCATTTCAGCAAACTTTGAGACAGTAATGTAAAAAGCATGGCCTCTTACACCCTGGTACACACACTTCCTGGACACAGGTGTTCTCCGCTCCCCTTTTCCAGATACAGCTGATCTGCTTCTGCTTTTCACAACCCTGAGGCACTTTCTGCGGAACTGTAGTTGTTATTACATTTTCCAGCTTCTGAAGTGCCTGAGAAGCTTACTCACTATAGCACACATCGCATGCATTTTAAAAACATGACTGCTCTTAATTTGGATAACCTGAGAATTACAATGTACATTTACTATAAAGAGCTTCTTCACTACCTTAAATCACTTTTACAAGCAGCTGTTATATCATCTGGAGTTATCTAAAACACTTCTCTTACACCTGTAGCCATGGAGTGTCTCCTGTCCAGCTCACTTTGTCACATCCCTGCTGACTCTGCAGCTAACTCAGATCTCGTCCTATGATTTCAGTCTCATTCTCTATAAAATCCTTCCATTTCTTTCCCAAGTACCTTAACTTCCTTGAGCCTTTTCCATTTCATCTACTCATTTACATAATGAGTCTTGTTCCCCTGCTGAAACATTTGGAATAAAAGGTTCATCTAACTTCCTTAAAATTGATTGCTTAGTCAAACTATAAGATATAAAACAAAGGATTCCCCTTTATTTCTGAGGTCAGATACATAGGCTTTGGTAGAGAAAATGTATACATATTCATATGCCAGCATTAAAAATGCACCAAAGATTAAAAGTTTTCATCACATAGACAACATCTCGTTGATTACCATCACTACAATGAATTATATTTTTGCTTGACGTAATCTTTTATCAGCTTCCAAATTATGAAAATAAAACAAGCAATGCTTCTGTGAAATCACTTAGCTCCTGATCCTGCTAGTATATGCAAAACCCATCTATGAGCTACGTGGGAAGCTGACAGAGCAGAGGCCTGCCATCCCAGACACTCTCTCAGGGGTCATCTCATAGATGCAGCTTTGCTTCCCTGTTGTGTCCTTACTGACCCTTGTACACTATGAATCCCTGTCATTTCACTGGCTCTCCAGCTCATGACAATTCTAAGTGTGCAAACAACAGTTTTCCTTCAAGCTACCACAGTACTGACTTCTTCTAGAATAACAGAAGCATCGGCCATAGTTATGGAAACAATCAGCAAGTTGCTTTGCACTGTTCAAAACAAGCCAAAACAAAACAGTTATTTTTAAAGATACTCGGGTTGAAATGTCACAGACCTGAGCTATGACATACTGTGAGTGAACAAAGAAAATAGTGAAAAGCCTGGCAGGGCTGACCTGGGTTTGCAATGGAGGAAACATTGTCCTAGCACTGAGACCTACACAAGGGATGTGCAAAGTCGTTCTGCAGGGAAGGCCAAATTCCAGACTTAATGACTGCTTGTCTAAATTTAGGACTATATGATACACTTAATCTACAGCAAGATACTCAGTGCTATCAGTGGGAACTGGAACTAAGATCAAGGGAATAACCTGTCCTTTTGTACTGTGGTAACAGTCTCAGGCTTACTATTGTGACTGTTTCTCAGACAGGGTAAAATTCCCATCTTGAATGCCCCTGTTATTTGCACTTCCATTTGCTTCCTTCCAGTTTTCCTTGTGCTGCTGTTCCCCTCATCTCTGTTTTTTCTTCCCTTTCCTCAGAGTTCTTATCCCTGTAATAATTTCTATTTTTTCTCATGTTTAACTCCAATTGCCTCCAGTCAAAAAGGTTTGCTAAGCGTTCTAAGTCATGCCATGTCATGTCACTAGGTTTTAATTGTTCAAAGACAGAAAAGTAACATGACTGAGAATATTATTTCAAGCTGTCTGTAGAGTCATGGAGAAAATGCTGCAGAAGCATACAATGAGTTCATGTTTAGAATATTATAATGGATCTTCCTCTCTCTGGGGAATGCGATGGGTGTAACCACTGTAGCATAAACTATTCCACAACAGTTGCTCCTAAAAAACTCCTTGCAGCTTTTAGAATAGCACAGAAATAGCTGCATGAGTTCTATCAGTCAATTTCCTTGTGTAGGCAAGAGCTTTTGTAAACAGGATGTCCTGGCACGTGGTCTACTTTAATGTAAGCTTACATTTTGAAGACACTGGATGTATCATGGACTTGTACAGCATATCAGCTAGGAAAACGAAAAGACTCCATAGACTTAGTTAGGTCTTTTCTTGTCTCTGTTTTCCATGAACCACATTACTGTCTCTTCTCTGTCCTTAATTGTTGTATTATGACCTTTCTGGCCTCCGGCTCTTTGTTCTAATGATTAAACAGGACTAACATTTTTTGGAGGTCATAGTGATAATATGATAGTCCCTTTAAAGGGATTTGGTCATACAGCAGTAATGCACTGTGATGTTATCAGAACCTTAATTTTGACTGTTGGCAATGTAATCACTGAAAAACCCTACATGTTTTTAAAAACTTTAACGATCTAGCGGATAGAAGAACAGCAGTAACAAACACATCAAAGTTAAACAAGCAGGAGGCTCATTCAGTTTCCCTTCTGGAGCACAGCGGGTGATCACTAAAAAGGAGCACAGCTGTTAAGTGGTTCCCTCTGAAGGGCGGCGTTCTAACTACGTAGCCCCTCCTGTCTAAGATTGCCATCCAGAAGTACCTTCCAAAATAACTAATTCAACTCTGCTGGAGTCTGAGATTGGTGGCAAGCCAGTGATTTCAATAGTCACTGTCAGTCACAGGGGATTCAAGACCTGAGCGTTACTCACTCCAGCGTTTCTGGGCACCTGTCTGGAGATCCAAACCAATTTTGGCAGTGTTTGTTTGCTTCTTATGGACTACATAGAAGGCTGGAACACCAGCTTAGATTTAGAGAATTACCTTTAAAGCAGCTACAGCTAGATAAGTTCCCAAACCCCTGTGGTTTGTCCTACCTTTGAATGACACATATGCAAGATTTAATGTTGAACATTAGAAATCAAATAAATCACAACATGCTGCCTTGGAAATTTGTAGTAATACATCAGACTTGGACAGAAACAAAAAGGAAAAAAAAAAAGAAAAAAAAAAAAGGAATACTGTGAATGGTATCATTCAGAGCACTGGTAGACCTTTTACTTCTTGATGTCAGGCTCTACTTCTACGAATCCCTGCTCAGTTAGTCCAACTGACTTCGTTTTGTTTAACATTCACTTTGTGAGAGCCGTCAGGCACATAAAGTCAACTACTTTTGAATTTGTTGGAACAAATTCTCAGAGAACATCCTGAACAAATATGTACAAGATGAAGAAATGTGTCACTAGAATCTGCCAATGATACTAAGCAGCATCATTACAAAAGTGTGAGGGTAGTGAAATGATAAACAGCTCTTAGCCTTTCTGCAGCACTTTGCAAGACGACATGTCAGTGTAGTTTACAAACAGTGGTTTAGTCTCTTTATCTCTGAAAAGATAATTACATAATGAATTTAGTTTACTGATAAGAAAACTGGCCTATGGGCAAATGAGTGACAGGTGCAAGATTATACGCAGATGAGGTGTGGTACTGAGTGTGAATAGCAGTCTGCATGGAAATTGTTGCTTGACTGACACAGGAGCCATTTCAAGGAAACTCCAGAGCTTGCACTGTGAGAACAATTCCCATTTATGCAGCATGGTTTAAGCGAAACACATCTTCTCTGAGTTGACTGAGGTTAAAATGAGTTAACTAAGGACTAGATCTAGGCACAGGCAAAATAAGCCCATCCAAGTGGTAGACAGCTGAGGGCAACACAACAGACAACACTTAAGCACTTTTCGGGCCTTTGTAATATGTTAAAGAGCCAGACTGCCAACTTCTACTGAGAGACAGTGGAATATGTGGCAGAATGACTTCTGTCATGGATCAAGGAGGAGGTGGTCTTGGAAATATCAGTGGCTGCTCCCAGTTTGATCACGTTTGCCCTCTGTCCTATACTTCTGGCAGCAGAAGCTGTTTGGTTGGCTCAGTCCTGGCCCCAGCTCTTCTCTGACCCCAGGACAGTGAAATGCTGTTTGGCCTGTTTGCTGTGTAGCCATTAGCTGATGTGCAATCACCTGCTTAGGTTATATTACAGCTACATAGCCTGTAACTATAAAAATCCTCTTTCATTTTCACTAGAGGTTACCCACAGAAGCATTAAATTACAGTGTGAATTTACAGTAAGGAAAACAGCTCCAGGTGACAAATGCTCAGAAAATGCATAAGAGCTAATACTGAGAATTGAAGAGAAAAATCAGTATTTTTTCCTGTTGGATGCTCATATACTCACTCTGGATACAGGGAAGGGAAGAAACAGCCTTTAAAGCTTGTTGCAGCCTTTTGATGAGAAAAGTAAGAAATGTGTGATGTGGATTCTTCCCAGCTTTGTGACTAAGCTGAGAGCACTGCATGACTTTGGGTCTGTCACGCTGCCAAAAAGAGAGTTCACAGAAGGCAGTACACTACTGAAAACAACTGGTTAAGCACACACACCCTAAACAGACGGCAATGAAGGTGCACAGGTGTATAAGGATTGTAAACACCAAGAAAAAAATCAGAATGTAGAACTAAAAATAATAATATAGAAATGGATGAGGCCCAGCATCGGAGAAAGCTTTTTGCCTAGTCTTTGTACAGCGTCTCTAGGGAAGCAATGGAAATCTCCACAATTTTAACACTGTTAATTCAAGTACCAATAATTGTAAAGGTTGTAAGAAACAAAAAATGTCAGAGATTGGTGTGAAATATTGAGTCATTTTCCTTTGCCAACTGTGGTCTTCTGCTCATAGAAGTCCGAATCGCACGCAACACAGCATTAATAGTTTACAACACGAGGTGGCGCTCTTGGCTTTTTAATGCAGTATTTCCCAGCTCACACCAATTCTGAGAAGTAGATACAACTCATAAAGACGTGCTCCATTTACAGCCATTATGGACTACAAGCTATTAAGATAAACAAAGAAAAAATAAAGAATATTGCCTTCATTGCCTGTGATCAAATTGGAACTGTACCACAAGGAGCATTTTCAGTTTCTCTCTTGCATTTTACAGAACTTTTACAGGAAGGCTGCGTGGTGTCTTTTCACCTTGAGCTGGTTATGAGCAACTCAAGGCATCCCTCAGGCACCTGCACATCCCTAAGGCAGGTAAAAAAACCCCTTCTTTGCCACGCTGCTGAAAAATGCTGAAAAACTGCCCTGAGGCCTTAACTCTGGATTCCATTCTTTCCAAGTGATGGCTGAGCTAACTGCTAGGCAGATAACATCTCTTCAGAACAGGAGACCCCAATCAACTTTAGTTTGGGGTAAAAGTGGGTCCATATTATCAAGAAGGAAAACTGATGACTAAAATTGGCATTGGAGTACTCCTTGCATATTGTTTTGACAGTTAGCAGTAGATATACCTATTAGGACCAGGTTTGGTGTCTCATGTACTGTTAGAGCATTTATTTGTGCAAAGAGATACACTGGATGAAGTTTACTCTTGCTGCTTTCCTAAATACCCAAAGTCAGCACTCAAGTACTACATAAATACGTTTGCTTGCAAGAAGTTAACGTTTTCCAATGGTCCTGGAGTAGCATATATTTAATAGTTCAAAATCTATGTTTCGTTTATATGAAATAACACTCCAATCTGAGTTTTGAAGAAAGACTGAATTTAACTGAATTATCAATGTTGAAGAAACATTAATGTGATGTTCTATTTTTCTCTGGTATTTATGAAGTTCTAGTTCCTTCTGATCTTCTGAGCTCTTTTTTTCCTCCAGTTTTGTCTGGATCCCTTACCTCCTGCTTACGCCCACTGGATCATGCAGGAGAGGACAGGTATAAGCCTGTATATTGTATATTCAAACACTAGACTAATCAATCAGGGCATCTTTCATTTCATACTTTCTTTCGTCTGCTCCAGTCTCTATTAGCTACATGAATCTCAGAAAGATTTCTTTATGCTTGAGCTGCTCTCTGTGGAAATGACTCCTTTTCAGCAGCATAATGTAGCAAACAGCTTTATTATGTACAGGGACCGTCCTAAGAGACTCTTTGCCCTTCTGTGGTAACACTGTATGCCTGAGTGCCGCAATCTATGACCCATTCCTTTGGCTCAATAATGCACTGCTTTGACCTGTCTGTGTGTCAGTTAGCAGACATCTTTGCAGTGTACCAGTGGCAGACATGAGCTTACACGGCCTGTAGTCTTAGCAAGAGCTAATAGTTCAAAGAGCTTAGCTATATCTGGTCATATGATATTTGGATCAAAGCTGGCTCACGTTCCCCTGGCTCACAGGGCACAATGATGTGTAGAACAAGTTCACCACTGTGGGACACTGTGAACACCAAAACATAAAGGAATTTCCTCCAGGTATAGGAACAGATTGGAGTTCTGTGAAATTAAGTTAGAAACACCACGACAAGAAGCAGGCAAACTCATCATTTTGGAACCAGAGATAAACATCTCTAATAACACAAACACCACTCTTCCCCTTCTTCTACTTTCTATGAACTAACAGTCTAAATAATGCGGAATGGGAGCGAGCAGTTATATAAGATGAAATCTGCATTCCTTGCATAACTGCTGTTTACATAACAGCAGCAAGGTCAGCAGCTGCAAGGAGAGCAGCAACCTCAGGCAGCAGCAGGTGGTGCCACAGTCCGAGCAGTCAGCGCTGCGCCAGCACCCACATGTGGCCGAGAGATGCAGTTAGGATGGAACCTCCTGCTCTCGGGTAGCAGCAGGCTTGCAGTGCCCCCTGGCAAAGCACATTAAGCACATTTACAGAAGGACAGGAAGGAAAAAAAAAGGATGGAAAATGCCACAAGCTGCCTGTAGCTACTGTTTTAGAGGAGCTTTACGGAAAGAACACAGGGCTTGCCACAGCAATTTTGCATATATGATTGGGTGCAGCCCTAGCTATGTGAGTGAGGATGGTCTGGGGATGCTGAAGACTGCAGCAGACTGATGTGCAACCCCAGGCACACATCAAGTTATATGAAGTCCATGTAGGTTTATGCCTAAACCATATCTCCCATTTCCCAGTCTTTGGGCACAGTTCCACGCTCCATCTGCAACACACAGATACCTGTCAGTTGGGAAGAAGCTTTGGACTTGAAGGCCAAATAATCCAGATGCCAGCCCTAGTCAGAGATCATCACAAAAACCCCAAGGTAAAAGCAATGCCAATACAGAACTTACTGTCAGTTAACGAAACGATGTGCATTTGCACTGCAAACATAATATGAAAACCAATATTAAACATACAGTCTGGGCTTCACTACTGATTTTTTGAGGAAACCAAATAATACAGAATATTCCACATTTTAGGGGAGTTCCAAAACACACCAGAGGTCCCATCTGTGGGCCAAAATTTCAGTGTTTCATTATTTATCTTGCACCAGCAGAGTCTAATTTATTAGAGTGTTATTTGCTAAATATTTCGTGTGCATACTGAGCAAATAAAAATCCTCCTGAAACAGAGCTGTGTAAAATGGCTCCGTACATGAGCGGTAGTTAAAAAGGATTTCATTTGGACATTATGTAACAGATGTGAAAAGCAACTTCCAGAAAATCCTCCTCTTTATAAATCAGATTAAGGACCTTTCAGCTCCACATACAGGTTTATCTTGTAATATAGTGATATCTCTTTCTTAGAACAGATGTAACATTTCAGACGATTTATGCATAACCTCAAAGCAAAGTGGTCTTCCACCATGGGTAAGTACCCACAAAGTCCAAGCTCAGTAAGAAGTCCCAAGCAGGCATTTTGACATGGCTGCTTTGACAAAGCATGGAAGTTAGCAGAATGCCAGCAAACAATTTGCTGGTGTAGCTTGCGATTCCAGCTTACAATATAAATACACTCAAGTGCCCCACCTTCCTCATAAAACCCTCTTGTGCAATAAAATGTCACGGTACATTCCATTTATGGAAAACTTATGTGATGTTATTTCAGACTGAAGTTATTAGGATCACTGTCCACAAGAACTGGATGTGGCTCTGGGCAGCCTGGTCTGGTGGTTGGTGACCCTGCACACAGCAGGGGGTTGAAACTGGATGATCATTGTGACCCTTTTTGACCCAGGCCATTTCATGACTGTGTGATTCTATGATATAAAGACCCTCACCAGCTTTCCTGTAGGCCCCCTTCAGGCACTGGAAGGCAGCTGTAAGGTCCCCCTGGAGCCCTCTCTTCTCCAGGCTGAAAAGCCCCAGCTCTTTCAGACTGTGCCCATAGGAGGCTTCAGCCCTCTGATCACCTTTGTGGCCCTCCTCTACACCTGCTCCAACAGCTCCGTGTCCTTCTTGTGTTGGGGTCCCCAGAACTGGACAGAGTACTCACACAGAATCACAGAATCACAGAATGACCCGGGTTGGAAGGGACCTCAAGGATCATGTAGTTCCAACCCCCCTGCCTGGCAGGGCCACCAAACATACACCTTTACTAGATCAGGTTGCCCAGGGCCCCGTCCAACCTGGTCTTGAACACCTCCAAGGACGGGGCATCCACAACCTCCCTGGGCAGCCTGTTCCAGGACCCCTCCAGATGGGGGTCTCACAAGAGCAGAGTGGAGGGCCAGAATCACCTCCATTCCCTGCTGGTCACATTTCACTTGATGCAACCCAGGATACAGGTGGCCTTCAGGGCAGCAAGCGCACACTGCCAGCTCATGTTACATCTCTCATCAGCTGACACCCCCAAATCCTTCTCCTCAGGGCTGCTCTCAAGCCAACCTCTAAATGCCACTAATTGGGCCCATTTTAGAATAAAACATTTGATGCATTGGTTGTTCTGTTATTATGAATACCACAGTCGATAATACGAATCTACTAGGAAAACAAAAAAGGATTCCAAATCCATTTGCTTTTAAGGCAGTGGTGCCATGAAAGCAGCATGTTTACAACTGAAACAATTTCAAGTGAGAATGAGAGACCACTTGCTAATGACTGCACACCCCAACTGCAATCATCTCCCAGACAACATTTGCCTGCTTCTAAAAGTAAACATTAATATTACAAATACCTAATTAGTGCTTTCTTTCTGCCCTTTCCTCAGTACGGGTTGACATGCAAGCAGATCTTTATAATTTCTGCTGAACGTCTTTTTGTTCCAGTGTCAGACTGTGAAGGAGCAGTCTGAATACCACATACATTGCAATAACCATGACTTTCCACTACTAACAGAATTAGCCCTAAAGCAGGGCTTAAAGCAGATCAATGAAATACAGAATGTAATGAATAATACAAAGAAGCACAATCAGTTTTTGTAACCTCTGGAGGAGGTAACCTCTGTGGTAAGATTTAAACTGTAAAAATAATACTAAGTATTTATACACAGTGCAAAACTTACCTGAGGGAACCGCATCTGAAAGAAGTGAACCAAAAATCCAGGTGCTTCCAGAAAAGCACTAATATTTTATATCATTTTATATCTTATCATTTATATCATTTTATATCAGAACACTTAAAATTACTCCGCAGACTTACACTGCTTTAATGTGTTGCATAGAAGTACAAACAACCCACAAATTGGACTGACAGACTCCTTTATGGGTCAGATTCTAAGTGCTTAATAAGGTGTTAAATGACACTGCTGGGTGTTCTGAGTCTACATGGAAAACCTCATGCTTTATGTGCTGCAGGAGCTAATGGAAGTGCCCAAGAGCTCCCGCTGTTGAAAATGCACTACTTCACAGTTGTCACCTTAGCGTTAATTCCAATTTCTGATTATAAGTGTGAATTGTCCATTACAAGAGCAGGGATAGGACAGGACAGCAGCTGGACCTGGTAGTCAAATATATGTCCTGAACATGGTTTTCTTTGCTAAGTCATTTTTAAGGTCTCCCTTCAATGTAAAGTCTCTGGTCATCATAAAATGAACCAATACTGCAGTGTTTTCTTACCATAGGGCACACTGAGCTGCCAGTTTCCATGAAAAAAAAACCACAAAAAAACCAACAACTGTAGAAAGTTGTTTATCTTTGAGTGCACTGTTCTCTCATTGTGGTTGGTAGAAAACTAGCAATAGCACAAGAGGGAATTATCAAAGCTCTCATATCCCTTAGAGCAGAAACAAAATCAAGAGTGCAGGCAGGACCCACTTGCCAAGCAGAGAAGAGGAATCCAAGAAGCCACGAGATATCTAAGGCCAGCAGGCAGGGAGGGCAACATTACGATTAGAGGGTCCCTAGGGACGGTCAGACTGCCCTGAGATGGGGAGCAGTTCAGTCTGGGCAAATTAAGGCAAATGACCGGGAGAGAGAGGAGGGCAACAGGAGGAAGGGAACAGGACCAACACACCAGCAATCAAGGGGTGTACAGAATGACCAACAACAGGTGTCTGTTATTCATATATCACATGGGCGGGACAACCATGAGTCAGAGGCACAGAAACTTACAGTATGTAGTTTCCTGGGCGGCAGATGGCTGGTCTGGCTGTAGCCTGGCAGCAGCTAATGAAGACGTCCAGTTATTGCTGGAAAAACATTCACACGCAGCATAAGCCTTCTTTCAAGAGACAACAGTTTCCAGTATCATTAACTTGAAATCTGTCCCATCCTTTTGGGTGGCCGACTCGCTTGCAACTGCACAGGACTGATACCTCCATGTTTCATACGTGGGCGTTATTTGTAGCCTCGTAGCCTGTTTTGTTTGTTTGTTTCTTTTGCAAGCCAGTTGACAGGTGGGTGCAATCCTTCTGACAGCTGCTGATGCTGCTGTAAGGCTCACAGGACGTGGTGTTTGCAGCTCAAGCTTTGCACACTCATTTCCCTTCCATTTTTTTCCCCAGCTGTGTGAGGTGATGGAATACCTCAGGAGGGTGAGGTTCACAGACAGGGCATTTCCGTGTGCCAGGCTGGGAGCAGCCACAGAACTGCCTGATCCCTGAGGTGTGTTGGGGCACCTGACTTCCCCCACTGGGCACCTCACCCTGGGAATCTCATTCCCCAGTCCCTCCATTGCCACTGCTTCCCTGCGCTGGAGAGATACTTCTTTATTTAAATGCCCACACGCTGTAATCCATCGTGTATCCAAATGTATCATAAACATCCCTGCACCATTCAGCTCTGGGACTTATTATCACACGAAACAGGGACAAATTATTTTACACATTAAAGCCCTTGTTCCTACTGACTCGTGCTTTTTCTGACCCTCGGTTATTTGTCTTGGGCTCATTAAGCCTATTTTTTAATTACCTTATAATGTACACGGCATTTGAACCCCGCCTGTGCCCTGAAGGACGGGCGCTGTGGAAACGTTTCCGATGTGTGTATGCGGGCTGTAAACGTACTTATGGAGGGAGGGAGGGCCGCCTTCTCTCCACCCCAACTTTTCCCCGTGGAAGCGCTTTTGGAGGCGGCAGGAAAGAAGCGCTTTTGGAGGCGGCCGGCACGGGGCACGGCGGAGGAGATCTGAGGTGAGGTGAGCCGAGGCGGGCCGCCCCGGGAGCTCCCTCCCCCGGCTTTGGAGCCATGTGACGGCGTGACTTCTGCTTTGAAGCCAGACGAGGGAAGCGGCGGCGCGGAAATTTTCCTCCGCTCTTCGAGGTGGCGACACGGCGGCCAGGGATCGGCCCGGCCCCTCCCGTGTGCTCGGGTCCGCCGGACGCTGCCCGAGGTGCGACCACCTTCGTGCCGCTGCCGGAGCCGTGCCGCGCTCGCCGCGAGCTCCTCGCTGAGGTACGGTCGGGTCGCGCCGCCTCCCGCCCACGAAGGCGGCCGTTACCGGCTCCCCGCGCCCCTCGGTGCCCGGCCGGGCGCAGGGCGGCTCCTGAGGCCTGGCACGGCGCCTTCCTTCCTTTCTACCCCCGCTGCGCTGCTGGGCGCGCTCCTTCCGCCCGCGGCCCCACCTGCTGCGGAGCCGCCCCGCGATGCTGCCATCCAGAAGGCGGCGGGGCGGCCTGGCGGGGTGCCGCGGGGTCCGGGGTGCGGCTGTCACATAGGGCCGGGGCGGGGCGGGCAGGTGGTACTGCGGGAGCGGGCGGACAAATGCGACATTGGGGAGCGGTGGCTGCGGCTGCAGCGTCGGGCGGGAGCGGCTCCTCCCTCCACTCCCCGTCGCCGCCGGCTCCCGAGCGAGCCCCCCCGGCTGGCGCCGGAGCCGGGCCTGGCATGGAGCTCCCCGCCGAGCTGGGTAAGTGCTGCGGGGCGGAGCGCCGGGCCGGGCCGGTGACCTTGGCCGCGCGGGGGGCTCGTGGTGCGGGGCTGCTCCGCCGGGCGGGAGGCCGGGGCTCGGCGCCGTGCTAATAGCGTGAGTTCGGTACGGATCCTTGTCCATTAAGCTTCTCATCAGTAACTGCATTTTAAATAACTATTCCATAGTGTTTGATGCAGCGCGTTTTAGGGGAAACAGCTTCCTCTTCTACAGACAGTGAGCTGAGGAGCAGCCCGTGTTGCCTGTCTGAGGGAGGACTGTAGGGCAGCACAGTGCTGCTGCCCGCTCGGTGCCATCCGCACCCATCGCACAGCACGGGCACAACAAGGTGCCACCCCCTGATGCTCACCATGAGCAAAGAACTGCGCTGTGGCAGTGGGACGCTGATGTAGGAGCCCTAATTTGTTCCCATCTGGGATGGTGTGGTTTGTGTGAGGTGCCACACAACTGTTCTGGGTCCGTTAAACACCTTCTATGGCCAAACCATGCCATGACCCGGCAGTAATGTGGTTGACATCTTCCTGAGCGCTCTCTGCCTTGGACTCTCCTTTGCTTGAACGAAGCACAGCAGACTGGCTTTCGTAAGAAAGGAAAACACAAACCCAACAAAACCCAGCACTGGCCTCCACAGAAGACTGTGCTCATGTTACTGTCGTGACCTAAGAGAGGGTTCCTCTCGCAGTGCACTTCATACTGCATTTTTGTTTCTGGTGACAGTTTTTCAAGAAAAAGTTAATTTATGCTGGGATATAGCTGCTCAGCCAATGATAAACCCTCAGGAATGGGATTTTTCCTGTCCCAGCTAGTACTGCAAATACAGCAATTGCTGATTTCACAGCAGACACTTTCCAGTCTTGACTCAGATCCTTAGCATGCTCACTGTGCTTGAATTACTCAATGAGTATTGGTTGTACTTTGGCTGAAGAGGGCCAGAAAGTCTCCGTTGCTGGTAGCTGGATGTCAGTCAGTGCTGCTGACAGCTGTGCTTGTTGAGGCCAGTGGAAAGACTCCTATGACTTTTTTTTTGAGGTTTGAAGCTGAGAAACTGAATTTGAGTTTGGATGTTTCAGGACATTTTGGTGCATTGTCATCACATTATTCAGCTGAGCAAAAATTCTTGCTCAGTAGCAATATATAGCTAAATAAAATATAAATAGCAGTATGTAATTTAGGAAGTCTCAATACTAATTGCCAAACAAATACATGGCAAGAAAAAAGAATGTATTGAGTCAGATCCACAGTTCTTTCAGGTCTGAAGTTTTCCCACTGGGCTCAAAGTTTGCTTAAAAAAAAAATAAAAATTGGAGTAGAAAATAATGTAGGTGATCACTAAACTGCTGAGTTACAGTCCAGCGCTTCTCTCAGCACCTCTTAACACCGTGTTTGTTTTTGAATTAAAAGGGAAAGTGTTTTCAAGGCAACTGTCAGAACAGGTGGACATTAACTGGAATCTTTAAGGCTGAAAACAACAGGATCACATGTCAAAAGGATCATGTATCAACAGATGAAACTCGTGGCATGCCTTTGGAAATGCTGCAGTGGGCCTGCTGAGTTGTGCCTTGAGTGGTTAACGACAGTCATTCCTCTATGGGTATTTAGCATGTGTCTTGTCAGTTAAATGAATGCTGCCTTATAAAAAACGTCTGTGTTTTTGTGACCAAAAAGGATTTTGCAGTGCCAGTTTTGGATCCAACTTACAAAGAGAAGGCTTCCAGGAGATCTGTTAGTGGCCTTCCAATAATTCCAGTGGCTCTACAAAGGTAGAAGGAGGGACTCTTATCAGGGAGAGAAGTGACAGGAGAAGGAGTAGGAGTTCTAATCTAAAAGAGAGTAGGTTTAGGTTAGGGATTAAGAAAAAAGCTGTGGGTGCCCCATTCCTGGAGCTACTCAAGGCAGGGCTGCATGAAACCCTGGTCAGCCCAGTCTAACGGGGGGCAACCAGCTTGCAGCCGAGGGCTGCAACTAGATGGTCTGTAAGGTCCCTTCCAACCCAGCCCATCTGATGACTGTTTTTTTTTGCTGCAAGCCTTTAATTTCAATTGGCATGCTACCAAAAAAAAAAAAAGTTTCTCGCACTTCTTTCTACTTGTAAGTTATTTAAACATATCGCTTTGTCTTCCTTATTAGCAGAGATGCCCAGACAGTTCCCCAAACTGAACATATCTGAAGTTGATGAGCAAGTGCGACTTCTAGCAGAGAAGGTATTTGCTAAAGTCCTCCGAGAAGAAGACAGCAAAGATGCCTTGTCACTATTCACTGTGCCTGAAGACTGCCCTATTGGGCAGAAAGAGGCCAAGGAAAGGGAACTTCAGAAGGAACTGGCAGAACAACAGTCTGTGGAAACAGCAAAAAGGTTTGTTCAGTAGCTTTCTTAGAGGGAAACAGCTTTTAATTGAGTTGGGGTTGATTTTGAAATATCTGGCAAACAATGTTCTGTCTGTTGTTACCTCAGGAGAAAGGTGAAAAGGGACTGGGGCACCTGTGTGATATCCTGTGCTATGCAAGTGGTGTGGGGATGGGCCCCAGGGAGCTTGGACTGGTGGGGTCATCTCCTCCGCTGTGTTTCCAGCAACAGCGTACATGGTGCTCATAAGAGCTTGACAGCTTAGCTGTGTGGAAGTGAACAAAAAAACACAAAACAACCCACAAAACATTTTCCTCAAACACAAAAGTTTCATTCAGAAAAACGGAAAACTGTATCCAACAGGCAGCGACAGTGGTATGATATTTCTTTGTGTCTCTGTACAAACAGATGAAAGTAAAGTATTAAACATCAAGGGAGAAACTCTAAACCAAGAGTGGCATAATGAGGTTATTCGTAGGTGTCCTTAACTCCCAGAGATAAAACCTAGCCCTTATCAGGCATAAATGTGTCTATCCCGAGTTTGCTAGCTTTATTTTCCTTGTTCAACATACCATTGGCTTGATTAGATTAATGGGTAAACCAAGCTTGATTTGGTTTATGATCTTCTTCTGAGAGAGAGTGAGCCTTACCTGGCGTCAGGCTGTCCCCGTGTCTCAGTCTTTAGTGACTGGTTGGACTTATTTGTTAAGAGTTGCATGAGCTCAGCAGCAGTCTGACACCAAATGGCTTGGGTGTGTACAGGCTCATCAGACAGCACGCAAACAAGGAGGGCTTTGAAACTGACAGCTAAAAACGTACCCTGTTAGCTCCAGACCATCAGTTGGGCAGCACTTGGCATCATCCTTCTGGAAGAGAAGGGAGAAGAGCTAGTTTAGTTGAATTAAGGTATGATACACAGACAGTGTGGGCTTAGACTCTAGGTTTTGAGTTGTGCAAGTGGGCTTCCCAAATCTAGATGTTATTCAGACACCTCTCTGGTATATTTTTCTTCCTGAAATAATAAATTTCACTTTTAATATGCGGAAATTGCTTTACAGAAATAGGTTTCATCAAACTCTGTTTCTGTGCCTAAAGTTTGGTACAGACCTAACTGTGGGAAATGTGTAGCTTGTGTGTGGGAACAGAATAAGTGTTTGTCCCTGTCCTACTGGACTGAAGTGTACTTAGACAGTTACGTGAGGAAAGATTGTGTTGCTTTCAGTTGCAGTTGAATCAATGTTACCTTTCAAGAATTTAATACAGATTTCAGAGATGGCTGCAAGTACTTGTGAGGATGGAATTTGGTCATAGGGTGGTGTTCATACCACCAGTGTATATGGAATGTCACAGAGCTAACACACAGAAAAAGAAAGTGATATCACAGACAGTTTATCTTATCTATTTGTTATATGAGTATTTAAACTGGGAATGGAAAATTAATTAAATCTTCAGAAATAATACAGACCAAGTTACTTCACTGAAAAAAGTAGCAGCAT
Source organism: Coturnix japonica (assembly GCF_054131305.1). Lineage (NCBI taxonomy): Eukaryota > Metazoa > Chordata > Aves > Galliformes > Phasianidae > Coturnix > Coturnix japonica. The sequence continues at coordinate 15,577,034 of NC_140667.1, read as the reverse complement.
TCTTCTTCAGCTTTGTTGTCTAAGGTATATATCTGTTGCTGAGAGAGAACAAAAGCTTTTGAATCTGTGGGGGTTATGCATTTACTGCCTCAAGAGGAGGAATGGACTTGCATATCAAAGCCATTCTATGTTATTACACTAGTAAGCAATGTTAGACTTCTTCTGCTTGAGAGTCTTCAAACACTGCCCATGGAATAACTGTATCCTTTTTTTTTTCTTTAACGTTTAACTGTATATCTGAAATGTTGGTGCATACTGTTGTTGGACAAATAGATGAGATTTTAAATCCTCAATATTTTGGGATGAATAAAAACTTGCTGTAATAGCATGATAACTTATAACAAATTGTCCAATGTCACACTGACTTAGTTTCTTTCTCTCATGAATCAAATTCTGTTTTTACTGTAAGTAAAGGAGCCTTGCTTCCTTTCTGCGCAGTGACTTGCTGATACTGAACTTGTAAGAAGTGAAACAAAACAAATCTCAGTGATTTTCTAAGTAAATTAACTATGGCATATTGTATTTGTACTACAACTGTACATAGCAAATATAGCTCAAAATGTCAAAAGCATAAATATTTTGTGACCAACATTTTCCTCATGGTATAAGAAATTTCATCTTGTAAATGTTTTTAGGAGATGTTTTCTCTCCTGTAATCTATTCTCCAAAGTATTTACTGCTTTATACTGTGGCTCATCTAACGCTTTATACCACAAATTCCTAGGAAGAAAAGTTTCAAGATGATTCGATCTCAGTCTTTGTCATTACAAATTCCATCTCAGGAATGGAAATCACCATCAGCCATTCCTACTCTGTCTCCCACAACACCAGTTCTTCAAAGTGCTTTCATGCCAGTCCAGCTGCCATACGACGTACCGGAGTTTCAGAGAGTTTCAATTAGTGGTGACTACTGTGCAGGGGTAAGAAACTGGTTTTTGTTTTTTTTTTTTCCCCTCTACTGTAACTCAGGCAAAGAATCGCAAACCACAACTGACTAAAGTATTTCCATTGTAAAATGACAGCACCATCAAGGTTCTCTGAACAAGCTGTAAAACGCTCTGTGAGCTGATTGTTTTGTAGAACACTGGAAGGCGTTGTTGTTTCAGATTGCTTATACTTTTTTCCGTAAAAGCTGAATTGGTAAAAAGATACAAGCAAAAATCAGGCATTGAATACGTGGACAATGCACGCACAGAATTTCTCTCCTACCACATATGTTTTGCATTTTGTCTTTGGATTCTGCCTCTGTCAGTGGCTTCCTGAAACAGGTAAGATCAGGCCACATACATCAGTGTTGCTGGAAATCCTGTCTCCTTGCTACTAGCACGGGTCTAGTTTGTGACCAAAACCACCATTTTATTGGTCAGTATTTATCTAGCTATTTTTTAAAATTTATTTATTTTTCCAGGTTACAGTTGATGATTATGAGCAAGCTGCCAAGAGCCTGGTGAAAGCTCTTCTCATTCGAGAAAAGTATTCCCGCCTTGCCTACCATCGCTTCCCAAGAACGACATCCCAGTATTTGTGCAGCATGCAACAGGAAAAGTGGAAGGTTGAAGATGAAGTGTGTCCACGTGAGTATCTTTGTTCTTTTCAAAGAATAGAGAATTAAACCCACGTACTGCTGTAATCAAAGGTGAGTTGCATTCTTGTGACAATCGCTAATGAATATCTTTGCCTTTGGAATTTATTCTGTTAGTGGTGGAGAATAACTGATGGACTTGAGTTATAAAACCTGTATTTAATCTGCAAGCTTGAAACTGCTAAAACCTTACTGGACAATCGCTGACTTTTTTCCAGTAAAGGAGATGGTATGTAGTGCACGTGTGCTCCTCCAGAAAAGAAGATACGTGAAAAGCCATTCCTTTGGATCTTGGCATACTCAAATAAAATGGATGATGAGCTCATCCACGTTGTAAATTAAAGCATGATACAGACAGGCCAGTTAGCAAGCCCTGAGTCAGTAATTTCACATATGTGGCACACTTGCCAGGTCAGGTTTGGAAGCTGTATCGTCACATTTATGGGGCATTCTGCCTGGGTTAATGAACTCTGATCTCTTAATAGGGCCTATTAGGTTGGACATATGCACCGCTATTTAAGTCACAAATAATATTCGTCATTTTGGTGGGGTGAGTCAGGAAAGCTTTACTTGTACTAACTTAAGCAGTGTGCTTTTTTGGGTTAGCCTGTGTGGAGCAACCCTTGGTCCTTACATATTTGCCACTGTAGGCATATCCATGCTACTTGTAATGTATTCTCAGCCATGAAGTGCTATTTTAAATCATTTTAAATCAATTACCCTGTAATTCAGTGGTTGGAAGAAGAGGGAATAAAAATACTTTCAAACATGTATCATACAGAAAGAATGTTAAGGACAGTACACTGTATATTCAAGACAGGAAAGCTATCCTGGAACAGCTGCCATGGGGAAGTATTTCCAAGCTATTATTAGGTTAAAAAGTTCTTTACAGTTATGATTTCAAACTTAGAATATTACTAATAAAACCCTTCTCACAGTATCTTAATTTGCACAAGTTAGAGATGGACAGTTAGGAATATATTTGTACAGTGTCAGTTTATAACAGGCATTCATGTGCTCTGGGTGGATAAAAGTGGATAATTACTTTTTGGTCTTGATTTATTTGAACAGGTAAAAGGATTGAACCCAGGGATATGGTTGAGTTGACATAAATACATAGCTGAGATTTATTTTACTTATAAAGGATTACAAAACTGTACTGAGAAAATCCTGACTGCTTCCTGATTCTTCATAATCAGAAGGCCAAGGAGAAAACTACAGTTGTGTTGTACTGTCTCTTGTTTTCCTTTTTTTTGGTCCTGTGCAAAACCTATTGTACATAAAAGTAAGGCATTCTGTTTGAAATAACAATAAAGCCACGATCGGAGTGAGAAGTCCTCTCACTCTTAAATTATTTCTGGCTTTCCACTGAGTGGAGTATATTCATTAATGATTGTGAGAAAGAGAAGGTAACCAAGCTGTGTATGCACTAGTCTATATCACTGGGTTAAGAGAAGGGCAGTCTGTTCTTCTCTGGCTAACGTTTCAATATGAGAACAGCTGAATTACTGTGCGCTTAAATATAAACTTCCAAAATTACTATGGTGAGTCAGAATGTAAAAACAAACAAACAAAACAAACAGTGTATGTGGGTGTGAAGTCAACAGCTGTTAGACTGGTCAAAATTCTCAACTACACTTTCAACTGTCCCCACAGAAACACTTCTGGAAATTTAATTTGATACTTATATCACCCTATATTAATAAAGAATACTATTAAATCTATTTCTGCATTGGTTTAGAGAACTCTAATAATAGAAATAAAACATTTGAATAAAGGTTATCACTTCACTAGCTTAGAGACAGCAATTCAATATGAGCCAGTCAGAATAGAACTGTGCTGTAACAACAGACCTTCTGTACTGACCAAAAATATGATCTTAATGCACGTATTGAGATCTGCTAAAAATGGAACATAAAAGCAGAAAGTCCTTTTTCCAACTATTCAGCCTTTTGTGTAAGTTACTTGTAAATATCATGTAAATGTATTTCCAGATTTTCATTCACCCCCAGAAGAAAATGAAGATCCTTACAATCTTGATGATGCTCCAGACAACTTGAATTATGTTGTCAAGATAAGAGGTGGCATTCCATATGTTTATGATAACAAAGAAATGATGGAAGTCAATGAGCCTCGGAGCCTGCCCTACCCTGACCTGGAGACCTATACCCTTGACTTGAGCCACGTTCTTGCTCTAATTGCAGATGGTCCAACGTACGTTTTCTGTTTTCTTTCTTCTCTGCCCCTTTGGGCTGCTGGTTCCCTTCAGTTTAATACTTTTAATTTCTGTCATACAATCATAGATTTGCTCAGGTCGGAAAAGACCTTAATGATCATCAAGTCCAACCCAGCCTAATCATACTACCCTAACTCTAACAACCCTCCGCTAAATCATGTCTGTGAGCACCACATCCAAACAGTTTTAAACACATTTAGGGATGGTGACTCAACCACCTTCCTGGGGATCCTATTCCACTACTTAACCACCCTTTCTGTAAAGGTTTTCCTGCTATCCAACCTAAACCTCCCCTGGCTGAACTTGAGGCCATTTCCCCCATCCTGTCACCGGTGAGAGCAGACCAACCCTGCTCTTGCTGTGAGTACCTTTCAGATATTGGCAGAGAGCAATAATGTCTCCCCTCAGACTCCTCTTTCCCCATTTAAACAGCCCCATTTCCTTCAGTCGCTCCTTGTAGGGCAGGAGCCCTACAAGCTTTATTCTTCAAGCCCTTCACAAGCCTTGTTGCCCTTCTTTAGACCTGCTCCAGCACCTCAGTGTCCTTTCTATATTGAAGTGCCCAAAACTGAACACAGTACCAAAGTGAGGCCTCACCAGAGCTCAGTACAGAGGCAGGATGGCTTCCCTAGTCCTGCTCACACCATTCCTGATAAAAGCCAGGATGCCATTGGCCTTCTAATAAGTGACCACCTGGACACACTGCTGAGCAGTCCATCAGTACACCAAGGTCCCTTTCCATCAGGCAGCTTTTCAGTCACTCCTCCCCAGGCCTGCAGGGTTGCCTGGGCTTGTTGTGACCAAAACGCAGGACCCGACACTTGGCCACACTGAAACTTTTTCCCCCATTGCAGGTTTTGTCTGACACACAGAGTAACCTGCCTGCCTTCTGCTGGCAGAGCAGCTGATCTGAACAGAACTGTTCCATTCCTCAGGCACTTAGTAAAGAGGAAAAGCCTGTGCTCTTGCCATTATTATCCTGCTCTAGATCAAAGCTAGCTTGAGCATAATTCTTTACAGTCTGCAATAGGTAAATGCATTTATAAATTCAGTGTACTGTATTCCAAGAGGGAAGGAAAACTAAAGGGCAAGGAGGAAAAACTCAGACTTACTGAAAACTCTTATTTCTGCAGCATTTGTTTATACTATTTATAAGGAAGCCAAAAGAAAGGACAACTTTGGTAGAATGTGTAAGAAAGGTCAGCAGCACTGTGAATGCAGGAACAATCTTTTGCTCCTTTTGCTTCTTCCAATTAAGTGGTTGCAGGCTGATTCACTCTCTCAGATAAATATATACAAAAGAAAAGGAAGAAGTCTTTTCAGTAATCCTGTTGCATAAGCTTTTCATAGTCTATATAATTTCCTTGTTTGTTGTCCTTTTCGTCTGTCCAACGTGGACCTGCTTGGAGATCAAGAACTGATTGTTCTTTAACCTTTGCTGTGCTTAAAGTAGTGAATCTCATCCCTTGCTCCTCAGATTTCCAGTTTTTTGAACAATAGTATAACCCAAAAATGCTATGAATTGGACTATCAGACTCATTATGGGATTTGTATTCTGCTGGGGAGTGACTGCCAACAATGAAGCAGAGAAAAGAAGGTTATTACATTAATAGCACTATCAAAATGCTGTAGATTTGATAAGAGTTGACAGATGGTGAAGAGAAAAAAAATACAGCGTTTGTTAGAGAATGAAAAACGTAACAGGAGATGAAAGAGAAGCTGAAAGAGTAGGAGGAGTAGGCAAGCAGGAATAAAAAAGCAGTTATTTTTTCAGAAGAGCACTTGAAAGTATTTGGGGGAAAAAAGGAAAAAGCAATAACTACACAACAGATGCGTTTCTAAAGCACCAGAAATGAAACGATATTAGATTTTACTTGGCTTCTTGTATTCACACCGAAAAGCAAAAAGAAACTTGGAAATAAAAGCCTTTAATTTCGATAGTGATGTGCATACAAGGTGTTTCTGTTATATACAAGGTGACCTGCTCTATTGGATATAGAATCATAGAACCAGAGAATGGTTTAGGTTGAAAGGGACATTTATGAAAATCTAGTTTCAAGACCCTGCTAATTGGACAACTTAAAGTACATAACAGCACAGTTAAATAGTTACAGAATTGTTGGAATTGGAAGGGACTCCTAAAGACCATCTAGTCCAACTCCCTACAGTGAGCAGGGATGTCCACAGCCAGCTCTGGTGCTCAGCGCCTGGTTCTGTTTCATTAGAGGCTTCCCTAACAACTTTGGTCTGAAACAACACTGGATATTAACTGAAGTATTTTTTAACCACTAGGAAAAGAAACAATAATTTGTCTTAGATTTCACAGAAAAATATGATGTGTTTTTACACAAAAACTTCCATCTGAACTTGATACACAAAGTAGTTCCAAGTCCCAGTAACTGTTGTGTTTTCTTCTGCAGAAAGACATACTGCCATCGTCGGCTGAACTTTTTGGAGTCTAAATTTAGTTTGCACGAGATGTTAAACGAAATGTCTGAGTTTAAAGAACTGAAGAGCAATCCCCATCGAGACTTCTATAATGTGAGAAAGGTAGGTGCATGAGGCATAGAAGAGATGCACAGAGTTGTGTGTGTGTGTGTGTGTGTGTGTGTGCCACTGGATTGAATGATGGTATTTTTACTGCCTGAATGGAAGTGGGTTAAATCAGTTGTGCTAAACTCTTTGGTTTAATTTTTAAGAATCACAAGGGCTTAACTGTATGTAGATCATTCTTAGGAGTGAAACTATTGATCAAGTTACGCTCATGTGGAGTGTGAATGGAAACATCCATGTGGAGTCTTAACTCAGTTGGATCAATTCACTTACAGATGGCTCAAGTGCATTTTGTTGCTTTCATGCACAGAAAAGATAATAGACTGCAGGTGGAACAACTGCTTCTATTTTGAATAGAAATTTCTCTTAGAATTGAAAATACAGATGTGTCTAAATACCCATTCAACAACAAAAAGATCTTGCAAGCTGAACTGGTTTAATCAGTAAGTGCAAAAAAGAAAAGCTGATTTTGTTCCCTTCTGAGCTGCACCTGAGATGCACTGGGATGTAATTAACAGACAGGTAGGGGAATCAAGGAGATAGTTTCATTTCTTGACACACAACCAAGGGAACTTCGTTCCCTCAAGAGTACAGCATTGTTATGCTGCTTAGTTCGCTTCCCTTTCTTTGTTTCAAAAGGAAGCTACTAGAGAAAACATTTCCATAATTGAGATTTCTTCAAAAGCAGTAATTTTTGCTGGTGTTTTAAATTGTTACAGGTCTATTTTATATTGTGTCTTTGTGCAAAGATGTTGTGCTTGGTTTGTAACTGTGGAGTTTGGGTTAATGACACTTCTGTCTTGCTATGTTTTGATTTCCTAGTGCATCAAGAAGTCAGCTTGGCCTTTCCCAATAGCATTCTGGCTGCTGAATGTTTGTTACTGTTGTAACAATAACTATTAAACACAGCAAAGCAAACCTGTTTGTCCCTCACAAAGCTCAAAGCAGATGGGTTGTTAGATAAATTTGATGGAATTTTGCGCTTTGACCTGTTAATCATATGGATGGGAGGATTTATTAGCTAGCTAATTAGTTCAAAAAGTTCTCAAGAAGCCAAGATTCTTGACAGCAGGTTTCTTGTATAACCTGGCCAAGATACCTATCTGTACCACACTCAGATAACACACTTGTCTTGCTGATTGAGGTGTTAATAATAAAAATAATTGTGACTGATTATGATGGACAAGTGTGGATCAGATGATCAGATAACTGCCTAGACAGTCACACCAAAGCTGTACTTAACAGAACTGCACTTGCTCAGTTCAGTTTAAAAAAAAAAAAAATTGCTCAATGTCTCCGGGCATATAATTGCTTTGCAATTACCTTCTAGTGAGTAAGGCAGTTTACAAACGAATTAGTGTTGTTCAAAAGCACGAAATGTATACCGCTTCCTCTTTGGCAATATCCTAATTCAAGAAAAGAGGAACAGACTTGTTCTCCTGTGGCAGAGACCTGTCCTGCTAATTATTGCCTATAGAACTCTTGCTGAAGAGTTAATCTTGCCTAAACCCTTAAGCCATTACAAAGCACTTTCTATGGCAAGTAAACTGCAATGTAGGCAGAGTTTCTATAAACTCCACAATAAATAAACTCGTTTGCTAATGTCTTGCTAACCAGAGTCGATTCTTTGGACGTGTAGCTTTTTGGAAGCACTTTGGAAGTGCTTCTTCAACAGTATCAAGTAACAGATCTTACAGTGTGAAAGACACTGCTAGGGCCAGTACTTTCAGGATCTCTCTCTTTTAGTCAGTCCTATACAACACATACCCATAAAGAAAGCAAGAAATAATATTCACCTCCCAAAAAAGCTGAACTTGTCTATCACATCCCTCAGGCACTAATGTGGAAATGCTGGTGCAATCTTTTTGCATATATAACAAAGCTAAAGTATCTAATGGAAAGTGCCAAAACTAAAACATGGATATAGTGGCAAGGTCAATCACTGAACAGATATCACAGTATTTAGGGAGCTTAGCAGCATTATTTGCTGACAGTCTGAATGCACTGTTATATTCCCTTGACCCTTGCTAATGTGCCACATCCCACCCCCCTTTTTTTTTTTTTCTCCTGGTTTAATGAGAATTCTCTTCCATTGAGCTCATCAAGTTCATAAATCCCAAGATAAAGTTCAGTTCAAGTAAGTGAAGTGCATGTGTACATCTGGATTTGATCAGATTGCAACCAGAGAGATGTTTTCCACTGATCAAGCTAGAACTGGAAAATTACCCTTTAATAACCAAACAAATGTTTCTGTACCCAGACAGGAGTCCACAGTTGGTAGGACAGTGGCTGGCTCCACTTGGCTCTCCAGGGGAGGTAGACAACTGGCTGTGCAGGAGTAGGCTAACTTTATAGAAAGCTCTGCATTTGGCTATTAGCAAGGCCCTCCCACACTGTGCAGCTGATGCATAGCAAAGTGCAGCCACACTGACTTGCCACAGAACTCTTGAGTCACCTGCACTGAGGGTAAAATGAAGCAGTGAGTTTAGCTCCACAGCACACCAACTCAGAACTGAGTGTTAGCCCTTGTGTGGTGCATCTCCCAGCAAACTGAATGAAATGAATCTACATGGCATGATTAACAGATGCCCACCTTTTAGACAAACAATTAAAAGCCCGCTGAGCGAACAGACAATCTATATCATAACTTGCCTGAACATTGATTCATTTGTGGATTGCTTTTTTGTTTGTTTTCAATAACTACTTTCTGACTTTGGTCATGGTAGGCTATTTCAACATATAAGCTAAAAGTTATAGTGAACAGGTGTACAGTTGGAATAATGCAAGAATAATATAATTAGAATAATCCAATAATAGTTGTAAATAGATAGTCAGAGGTAATCTATGGGAAAAACTCACCAACTCTGAGGCCTTCAGTCAAGATGGAAAATGTTGAGTCTTGCCAGCAGAACTCCACAGAGTGACCTCCAGAAAGAAATGCTGCCTTGGTGGTGGTCAGCCCTTAAATGAAATCTAGGAGAGGTGGAGTCAAGCTCCACCCCTTCCAGGAGCACAGCTTTTACCTTCACCTGTGCTCCCACAGCTGACCCGATACTTGCCTCAGATGCTTTAATCAGATATTCAGGCTGTGATTAACAGTTTCCCATATACTCCACCCCTTCACAGCGTGAACCAATGATTAGGTGAGCTTCTCCTTATTACAGAGATCTAACGTGATGCTTATACAATTTCCTATCGCAATATACGTTGACATAATTCGGTAATGATTGATGAAATTCACGATCTTCTGTGGGCCAGTGCTTGATTGATGTTACTGGAGACAAGCAATCATGAGGTACGAGTCTATCTGTGTTTCATCAGTCCCATATGGATCATCTTCCGTTGGTCCTACAAGCTCAAAGACTCAGGGGGAGTAATACAGATGTTTCAAAGGCACTAGGAGGAGAAGGTCTGCCTTCCAAGGCAAGATACAGGCCGTATTCTTATCTTGGGTCAATACTTCAGCTTGTACCAGATCATGCCCTGGTCGCCGATACTGTACCCTTTGGCCAGATATCTGTGGTTGTATAACTATATCTGGCACCAAAGGAGGCATCTTGATTTGCCATAGGGACATGATGGGTGTCCCTTTGGCAATAAAGATCGGCGTATTGACCACAATGTCAGTAGGCCATGTACCTATCACCGAGGGGACTACTGAACCTCCCACCTCCAACAATCTCTCCCAAGGTGCAAGTGGGCCACACCACTTGGGTCCTACCTGCACCTTCCAGGGCCACCTTATCTTATGGACTCCTGGTTCTAAATTCTCAGGGGCAGGGAGCAGATTATTTTCATTACCAGTCTAGGGTCTTACCTGATTATCAGAGCCTGTAACTTGGATCCTAAGCAGGGAGGCCCATATTATTTGTAGCATTTTTAGGGCACTGGGTCTGCCATCTTGAGGTCTTTCATTCAGGTCTCGCAGGGTTTCATATAGTCTCTTTGTCCACCCCTGCAGGGACTGGGAGTCTGTCTTCAGGGCAGCCTTGAGGATACCATTATAACATTCAATGAGGCCTGCCCCAGCTGGATTATATGGTAGGTGGAATCGCCATTCAATGTTGTTCTCTTCTGCCCAACGCTGTATTGTTGCACCAGTGAAATGCGTCCCTTGGTCGCTCTTGATCACTTGAGGTGTCCCATAGGCAGACATCAATTTAGTGAGTGCCTTAATTGTGTATGCCTGATTTGCCTTTGGTACTGGATAAGCCTGCAGTAGCCCACTCACAGTGTTGATACAGGTCAGGGCATATCTCGCTCCCTCAGACTGAGGGAGGGGCCCGATGTAATCAACCTGCTATCGTTGGAGAGGACTGTGTCCTCTAGAAGTGTGGGCTGTTGTTCGGGCAACGATCTCAGTTTCATCTTCGAGCAAGCATCGCAATCTCAACATGCCTGGGTGATGTCAGATAGTTGTACAGGCAGCCCCCATGCTTTCGCAGCTGCCCACATTATCTTTTGTCCAGCATGCTGTAGTTTCTGGTGTAACCAACGGGCAATGTTATCAGACTGCAAACTCTCAATCCATTGAATTCGGGCCAGTGTGTTGGCTTCATCATTTCCTGGTGACTGTAGGGGCTGGTGACCTCTCAATATTGCCTGTACCGCCTGGATACTAATACATCTTTGTCAGAGCCTGAACTCCCCCACAGTCATGTGGACAGCCAGACCCCATAGGATACCTATGCCCAAAATATGGGGCCATAGACCCCTTATATTCCTGAGGTGGGAGATGCCCAACCCCCAGTTTCAACCAGGTTTGGGTGACTGGAATGGTCTGTCCCCCAAAACCTCCAATCATCACTTTGTCACCCTTAAATTTAGTTGGATCACTATTTTGGCTGCCAGCAGATTTTCTCTGAATTTTGCAAACTTATTTTTTAAACCAGGCACTGATGGTAACATGAAACATCAGTTCAGCTTGCAAGATCTACCATTATCTACCATTTAGGTGACGCTTTTGATTCTTTACTTGATGGTCTGTAACAGGCACGAGAGGAAGACACAAAATACAAAACTGCAGTGCAAGCTTTTACACAAAAGAAACAGACATCTGTGAAAGCTATTTCATTTTTCTAACATAAGAATTCCAGGGAAAAAAAAGGACCTGCAAGAGTGCTTTTGGCCCTTCTGTGAAGCCTGCACTACCCTCAGTGTGTAAACAGATATGAAGGAAAAGAAAAATCTGTCAGAATTATAAGTTGCCACAGTATGGTTAAACTTGGAAAAAATAGTTCTGAATCTCTTGTGCATATGTTATATATATTACGTTCTGAGACGTTACATGTGGATGAAATACCAACATGACTTATGATTTTGGAAGTGGCTGAGACTTGCTAGTGCTTTCAGTCTCAGAGAACACTGACAATGACAGCTGTAACTAGATGGGCACCACCGATTCAGCAATGAAGGACACCTAAGGATCAGGGCTCCCAAAGGAAGTGTCGAGTACTCATCGTTACCTCTGACACCAACAAATTAGCAAAGTTTGTTCGTGTGCACGGACAAGGAGTACAATTAATTTTCTTTTGATTTCAGGTTGATACTCATATCCATGCTGCTGCTTGCATGAACCAGAAACACTTACTGAGGTTCATTAAGCACACGTATCAAACGGAGCCAGACAGGATTGTTGCAGAGAAAAAAGGCAAGAAGATGACCTTAAAGCAAGTCTTTGAAAGCCTTCACATGGATCCATATGACCTTACTGTAGACTCTTTAGATGTCCATGCAGTAAGTAAGACAAATCTATGATTTCTACATGTGAAATGCTGGTTTCTACAGTTTTTTCACAATTTGAACTTGTGCATTACTTCACACATTTGAAGTGACTTAGCACAGGCTGCTGCTTTCTTGTGCATTTAACTGCGAGGCAATTTTATGTATAAACTCTCTGTATATTTAATTTCTGTAATTATTACAGGGTTTTTTTTTTTTTCCCTCCTGTAGGGTCGTCAAACATTTCATCGATTTGACAAATTCAATTCCAAGTACAACCCAGTTGGTGCCAGTGAGCTGAGGGACTTGTATTTGAAAACTGAGAACTACATTGGTGGTGAATATTTTGCTCGTATGGTCAAGGTAAATCATTATCTGGTTTTCCCAGCTGCACAGAAATGAAGTTTTCTAGAAGATTTCTGATGCTATAATTGTACCCATGGTCAGAACTGTGGTTAAGTGATGCCCAAGTATTGCATTTGTTCTAGCAGTGGATCAGAAAAAGCCCTCTGCCAAGTCAGCCACTGCTGCTTCCAGAGCAACTGTATGCGCTCTAACCTGTGCATAACTTGAAAGCAGAGCGTGTGCTTTCAAGCTAAGGGAAAGCAGCCAAGGCTTACATCACTGGCTTAATGTTTTGTGAGGATGTAGTTGCCTGGTGTTAGTTGTCAGGGAAGGAGGACCTAGGAAAGTGCCTTGACATAAATTCCTAACAAGAGTTAGTTGTATTAGCATTCCTGAACCAGATATCAACTGCTTATAGATGGACAAAAGCGACTGTCTAGAATCAACAGCCTTAGAATTAGTTACTGACATGTATTCTGGGTCATTCTCCATTGTTCTGCATATTTTATACGGTTGTTTACTACAGTATAAAGCAGTTTCGTTCTGATTTGTCAGCTTTAAACATAGGTCTTAAGGTATTAGTATTAATAGCACAAGAATATTGTCCTCTAACAGGAAGTGGTACAGTTAGTTATTAAATAGCATTCTGGCAGAATATTTAAGTATTCCCTCCTACCCCCTCCCCCCAAATAATAAAAAAAGCCACAGATGAGCAATTATTTCCCTGTCTTTAAGGGATGACAGCATAGAGTTTTGCCTGGTGTGAGGAAAATATGATGGTAAATATACGACTGGCTGATAACAATTTTCTGTATCCGTGCTAAAACAAATATATGTATTGTTCAATAGGAGGTAGCCCGTGAACTAGAAGAAAGTAAGTACCAGTATACAGAACCCCGATTATCCATCTATGGACGGTCTCCAGATGAATGGCTGAACTTGGCAAAATGGTTCATCAAACATAAAGTCTATTCCCCTAACATGCGCTGGATAATTCAGGTTCCCAGAATCTAGTAAGTAATCAGAAGCTCGCAGTAAGTGTGAGAGTTTGAAATCATCCAAATTATCTGGTTTTAATTTCTGACATTAGATCAGCTATTTCTGATTTCGGATAAGCTGTCCTGTAAATCTATTTATAAGCAGCAGCCTGGGAAATTTATTGTTGACCACTGCAGCAGTTCTGCCAGTCTGGGGGTGGAGGAGGAGATGGAGTTTAAATGTGCTTTTTATTCAGCTGTGAAGTTCTTTGAAATTTGAAGATATGAAAACCAAAAAATCACAACTGGATGAAACTGAGCTGCATTCAAAGGCAAGGTAAAATGCAGCTCAAGTCTCGAGTTCCGCAAGGAAGTAGAAAATGCTCTGCAAAATCCTCATCATCCAGCTTCCTTCAGATCAGTGTCTAAATGACAGTGAATGTAGAAACCCAACCTGGGCTGTAAAAATTTGCAAGCTGTAACCAATAGCAGTACTTAATAGTTTTTAAGCACCCTTTGGGACTTTAGGTCCTTTATAAAAAGGCTTATGTTTCCAACACTGTATATTATAGCTAATATAGTCTCCCCTGATAATTTTGCCAGGCTTAATGGCTGAACTTTATGTTTTGAAAATGCACAGCTGGAATATGAGTAGAGAAAGAGCTGTCATGTTTGCATAAATCTCTGAGTGTATTTCACATTAGTGGGAAAATTTTGTTCATAGCAATTTCCTATGCATAAAGTCGTGCACTTAATGACATACTGAAGTACTGCCTCTCTTTTGTGAATGCCTCACTAAAGCAAAATGTTTTACTTTCATTTAGAGTTGTTACATCTTTGGAAAATAGACCCTGGTGAGGGGTGATTCTTTGTCTCCTCTTGCAGTACTTGGATTGCTGTAAGAGAAGATGCCATTCTTATTGAGGTGGCACCTACCACTGCATACTGTCTCTATTTTTGGAGCACTCAGGAGCTTCAGCAGAGCCTGGATAAAGCAGAGCTTAAGGCAGCGCAGGGAACAGAGCACAGAGACAGTTCCTGCTCTGCCATAAACTATATATTTCTCAGTCCTGGCAGAACTGAAGCATTAGCTTGTAAACAGAAATAAAAGGAAATATGAAACCTGAGGAAAAATAGAAGCCAATGCAAAAATAGTCACAACTGTGTGTATTTTTCTCCCTTCAGTGACATATTTAGGTCAAAGAATATTCTGCCTAGTTTTGGAAAGATGTTGGAGAACATCTTTGTGCCTTTGTTTGAAGCAACAATCAATCCCAAAGACCACAAAGAATTACACCTTTTCCTCAAATATGTAAGTATGCTTGCATTTACTGTCTAAGGTCCTGTGCTACTCAACACAGCTGTTGCCAGACAGTGAAAAGAACCTTTCTCCTTGACAGTACACCTATTGCTGTTATAAACAACTCAACATTTGTCCTCCCAGAATGACTAAAGCGTTTGCATGCTTTTGTATACAGGGCACATCCTAACCTGGGATGTATCCTAACCTATGTATGTACCTTCAGCTCGTATTTAGGACTGACCTCCACAAATGAAGTAACTGAAGGGCAATGGCCATATATCCTGATGGGGTTCAGCAGAGATGTGGGGAGACAGGTGCTGGGACTTCATTAAGAGAGACATTTCTGAACGCACCCCAGACCAGAACTTAAGATTTCTTGGGAGCTTCTGGCCTTCTGCTGCTTTTCAAATAACAGAGCAGATGAGCATGAAGAATTATAATGTGCATCTATGTGAATTTGAAAGGCCTTCCTAAAGGATTTTTGCCCTTCAGAAATTCTTCTGTGTTTCAGAAGATTCCTTAGGAATTTCTTTCTCTCTGCTCCCTCCCTCCACCAAACTGTTCTTTTCTGTTAACACTGGAGCACTTCAGAACACTGCAGCCTCAGTGGCGGGACTTTTTTGGTGTTTTTTTTTTTTTTTTGCTGTTTGCTCATTTTCCTGCAGAACAGGAGGAACGTACCATGTTCACACTTGTTGTGAGCCTGAACTTCTGCATACCCTGATTCATCCTAAGACAAGTTTATGATGCAAGTGTTGCTCTTTGGGCGATGCCACAGAGAAAACACTATTCCCACTGCATGATATGGTAGGAGGGCAGAACAGGAGGACTTGTAGCTAGGATGATGAGGGAAATACAGAGGACTCTCTGCTTTGTGCAGAAACATCAGACTTGACTTCTTGACAACACCAATTCCTGTGAATCTTCTCCCACCAGGTGACTGGCTTTGACAGCGTTGATGATGAATCCAAACATAGTGGCCATATGTTCTCTGACAAAAGCCTTAACCCTGACCTCTGGACCAGTGAGAAGAATCCCCCATATAGCTATTATTTGTATTACATGTATGTCAACATCATGTTGCTCAACAATCTTAGGAAGTAAGTAATCATTTTTCTTTCTTATGAATTTCCAGGAAGGAAAATCAATTAGTAATCTTGGTCTGGATGCAAATTTGCAACTGGCTTGTACACCTTTGCAAACCAGGGTTACCTTGAGGGGTTCTAAAGAGTTCAAGAGTCCAAATGTGATTTATTCTGATAATGTTGACTGCAGGTTTAAGGGCTGCTTCTGTTACCACAGGTAGACAAAGGAAGCCATCATCTTTAAGATGCTTGCTGACTCATTTAATTTTACCACTTCTGATACCAATGTCTAGGCAAGTGATGTGGAGGTGTATCATACTGAATATGAAATCATGACTGTGAAACAAATTTTGGCATTGGATCAGTGAAGCCTGAAATTCAACCTGAGCTCATGTTCCTGACCTTACAGCTGACTTGCTGAGTGATCTCAGAACTGACTCAAATCGAGGCACAGGAAGTTATGTTCACTCAGTTGACACTTCCCTTACTTTGCAAGGATTTGGTTCATTTTTATTTATAACAAGTTTTGCATTTCCTCAGATGAGGTGCAGAAATTGTCAGAAATTTGCCATATTCAAGTTCTGAAGCATTTTTTCCTCAACCACCCTATATAACTGATGTCAGCAGAACTGTTCACCCTGTTGAACGTGCTACGTATTTGAGCTATCCCAGCTGATCCTGGAGGACTGTTTTCCACTTTTGCTAATGTGAACAACATCAGCAAGGATGGATTACACCCTCTGATCCTTTTAGGTGAAACATTAGTGAGCATACCTCCTCAATTTGCTTTATAATCCAGCAGTCCCTGGACTCCATTCAGTTCATAGGTGTTCACCTGATAGTTAACATGTGGCTAAGAGAGATGTAACTGGGATAGTAAAATAGAAACACATGAATACATCAGGTGATGGAAGAGGTTCAGGTAGAGGGACCTGCTGTATAAGACAGTGACTTGTTAGGCTGGTATCTAGGCACGATGAGATATCATGATATACTGTAGTTTATAGTTTTACTTTGTTTAAATTCTTATATTAATGATAATTATCTGCATATCAGGTGAAGTACAATAAATTTTGTTTAAGTGGAACTTGCTTTTCATTTCCCCAGGGAAAGAGGCATGTGTACTTTCCTGTTTCGACCTCACTGTGGAGAAGCTGGGTCTATCACACATCTTGTGTCAGCCTTTCTAACAGCAGACAACATTTCTCATGGACTGCTCTTGAAGAAGGTACTGCTTGCGTGCTCATCTAAAGCGATCACTGTCTGCTTATAGCAGTCACCAAATTGCTTTTATCTAGACAGCCTCACAGTTCTTAGCATGGCACAAGAATTCTTCACTTTGATTAGAGAGGAGTGAGCTCGGGAGAGCTTCCTGTTTCTTTAAATTTTCCAATTGGCAGCCCTGTTCACGGAGAAGTTTAAGTTTGTATCTAGAGAAATTGGATCACCAAAAAGTTCTCCCAAGCTTTGCCTGAAGTCATGTGTGATGTCATGCTCTGAACCACTGATTCCCGAAATGAGACAGACATTAAGTAAATAAGGCAGTACCTGACCCAGAGTATTGTCTTACCCTCGCTTAGCCTGGTGGGATAGCATGGCATAGCGGGCAGTTGGTTGGTTAGGCCAAAGAGAGTAATGAGTAAAGATGAGGTGACTATGCATAATTTAAATTAAGCTCTTCAGATTGGGCTGCAGTTTTGAAAATAAGAAATTGCTTAGCTGTTCTGACATGTCTGTTATCATCTGTGACTTCCAGCTTTTGGGGCAGGTGGAGATGCACTGCTACTGTGAAATGCAGCACTCTTACTAGTCATATACAGTTATGAAACTACAGTAAAGTCGGCACATTTCTAAAGACCAGACTGCAGATATTTCCTAAGAATGTAAATTATTTCTGCAAAGATCATTAACAATTTACAATTTAGACTCTTAAACCTGAAAAAATTCAGCATCAGTGTAACTTGTTTTGGTCTTCATCCTCCCTCTGTCATGTTATTCCCCTCTCTCCAAGGGAAATCTTTTTTCTTCTTCCCACTATCCCATGGTAACATGGACTGCTGATCGTGTTTTATTTTGCAGAGTCCTGTCCTGCAGTATCTTTATTATCTTGCACAAATACCCATTGCCATGTCTCCGCTTAGTAATAACAGCCTATTCCTGGAGTACTCAAAAAATCCACTACGGGAATTTCTACACAAGGGACTTCACGTCTCTCTCTCTACAGATGATCCTATGCAATTTCATTACACAAAGGTAAGAATTACAAAACTCACTTGTCTTTTGAAATTGGCAACAGGACTGCGTAGGCCCAGGATGACCTGAAATCTGTTTTATACAGTTGCTTAGGATGTAAAGTTTTGTGTCCTTTAGTCACTGCATTCATTATTCTTCCTCATTCTCAGTCTGCGACTCACTATGAAGTTTCATTGGGAAATGTCGGACTTCCTAATCATGTTTCTTTTGTACTCCTGCCTCTCCAGTGTTGGCTGTTGTAGTATAGAGCAAAGGATGAGGCTGGAGGGAGGTTTCAGTCTTCATAAACAAACAGTCCTCCAGGTCTTCCTCCAGGAAACTCATTTCCTTACTAATAAATGTGGGGAATCACATTACAAAAATACCACTGAGCTGTTTGCTCAGTGAACTGAAATTGACTCCTGCCTTGGTGTAGCCTGGCAGGACAGAAATACCTGACCACTGCTTGCAACAGCGCCTTGATTTTGTGATCAGCACTGACATTAGACATGCACAGCAGCCCATCCCTTGCTCAGATGCCTGAGTTCTGAGGATGAGCCAAGTTCTGCTGTGCTTTGCCCAGGCTTGTCCGTGATGTGCCTTAGCTAGAAAAGAGAGCTCTGGTGGGGGCTTTCTCCATGGAATGGCACCTGAATTACACGTAGCATGGACATCCTCAGCTGTGACAGCCCTCTAGAGTCAGACCCAACAGCCTTCTTGTAGGGGAGGTCAGAAGTGAGAAATTGCCCTGCTGTCTGTCTACGTAACGTGTCCATTTAAGATATAAGACAGGGTTTTCCAAGGTGTCTAAAACCCTGAGATCTCATTTGTAACTGTGTAATAAATGCCTCTGAAGATACAGAATGCAGGCGGCAATCTCCTAGGCTGAGATAACTGGATACCCTGTATCTATCAATTATTTATGGCACCCTTCAGAAACTAGAAGCAAACAGTCCTTTTCATTAGTAACAGCAATGTTAACTCTGAAGCCTCTAAGTTTTCACAGCTATCTAAACAGCATGTATAAATTCCTTAATTAGTAACGAGTACATGTCCACATTTACACCTTACTTATATATAGCTTGACACTAAACATATTTTGGTGATACAGGAAGCACTCATGGAGGAATATGCTATTGCAGCCCAGGTGTGGAAACTAAGTACCTGTGACTTATGTGAAATAGCAAGAAACAGTGTGTTACAGAGTGGTTTGTCTGATAAGGTAAGTGGGGCTGAAAAGCTTTCCTTTGTGGTGAATGTTAGGGCGAGTAGAAAGAGAGAAGCCAGCAGTCTGGATATTGGAAAGGAGGTCTGTCTCTGTTCCCTGAACACTTGCAAAAGACCTGCTATGCCTCACATTAGAAAAGTAGTAGTTACATTTTCCTTGTTAGTTTTAATTTGGAATTCCCCACTTGTGCAGAGACCAGGTACCTTTTTATACTCATTTATCCCTCCACTACCAAATCTTTAATCCTCTGGAAGGTTTCCCTCTGCCAGTAATTTTATGTCTTGCAATAAGTAAAACAATCTGCCTGTCATTAAGCAAGACATGCTTTTAATCAGCAAGAACTAATTACTACAAAAAGTGTTACATTTAGATATGTAGTCAGAATTCATGATTTCTTTTCCTACACTTGCACAGCATGCTAAGATCTGTTGTAGAGCACCCTCTCTTCTGACTCCCTTTCAAACATTCAAGAAACACAAAGGGGCTTTTCATGTACATTGTTTTGTTTCTTGCACTATTCTCTAGAGACAACTTTCCTCAAGCAAACTTCTAACTAACAAAAGAAACCTAAGTCTCTTTTTTGACCTCTCCTTTGAAAGATGTAGTAGTGAAGAGGGAATGATAGCACAAGGATTTATATTGACCTTACAATCTCCAGAGAGGCAATTAAGACCCTGATGTAAAGGTCAATGGCCAGCTGGCTAAAGTTGCTCTGTTCATTTGCAATAGACTAATTCAACTGTATATTCAGTTATATAATAAATGAAAAGCATCTGAACTGAATTCTTCCTTTATGTTTAATCCTGTTCACAGGAAAAACAGAAATTCTTAGGGGTTAACTACTGTAAAGAAGGGCCAGAGGGAAATGACATTCGTAAGACAAATGTTGCACAGATCCGGATGGCCTTCAGGTACGAGACACTGTGCAATGAACTGAGTTTCCTGTTTGATGCTATGAGAACAGATGAGATTTCTACACTGTCCAAGTAGTTACAAACTCAAACCACAGCGTTTCACTCCCAAGCAGAATGAGATGCTAATTAGCATCACATCATCTGTTGCTGATGCTACAAAGAAATAACTGAACATTATGGAGAAAAATAGAGTATCTATGAGAGGTAAACAGCATTTGCTGTTATCTTTGCTGCATTATTCTCATTGCAAAAATGCCAGTTTCTACAAACAGTAGGCTTTGTAAGACCGCTGTAAATATTATATGCGAAACTCAGAATCATGTGTTATTTGTTTCATATTGTCTTTAATGTGCCCTACACTGTAGCTTGCAAAACTATATAGAGATTATTCATAATGCATCTGTAAGATGCATTTTAGGATACTGCAGAAACTGAAAGAATACACACCTGTATTTGTCCTGCCAGTCTCACAGCAATCTTGACATTTACCACTTGGATGTTTAACCCTTTATTCACTAGCAGCTGGTACAGGGTGTGTAATTTTGAGGCTGCCCTCACATTCTGAAAGGTGTCCTGACCTGATTTTTACCTTAACATTTCAGCAGTTAAACTGGAAAACAAGAAAACTCAAAATATAGTAGTCACATTTAATGACTGTTTATTTACTTCCTGTTGTAGGATGGCTGCAAATAACAGCAGACTAAAGGTTTTTAATTTTAATATGTAGAAAACACAGTGTCAAAATCATCGCTATTGTACACTGTAATAACAAGTGTAATTACATTATGAAAGCTCTGCACTGTTGGTGAAGAACATGTTTTTTATTGCTTTTGAATCAGAGTATGTTGGTACGCATATTTAATTCATAATTATTTGGAAACTTACGCAGGTAATTCTGGTTGCATGTAAAGAGAAATTTTGTACTTGAACAAAGGAAGTGTTCTTATGAATCAGCGGTAGGAACTGCAGACCTGGGATCTGGTCCTACTTCTGATGGCTTTTTACAAATTTGCGTTACTTTGTATTTTAGTCAATGACAGAGATGAGTGAGAAGTCACAAACTGTCTATTTATACAGAAGCTAGCCCACTTGAAATAGGTAATTTTTACTCATTTTATGTTAAAGCTTTTTATTTATGATGGAGCACATAGTAAAATAGAGCTACTGTAGTATTTTTCACTGTACTTTTTTTTTTTCCCCAAATCTGAATACCCTTCTTAAGACAAACTATTACTTCACTCAGAAAGGAGTAAAAGTAATAAAAATCATATGAGTGTATCTTCATATTGTAGAACCTGTAGGTAGCTTCATGCAAAAAAAAAAAAAAAAAAGACAACTTGAAAGCTTATAGACAAGCAGAGAGTACCAATGCTTCTAAGTCCAAAATGGAAGGCATTAACCTGAAGGACTACATGAAGGCCTAAGAGAGGATGGTGAGCCACCTGCAGAGAGGTTACGAGTCTCAGAACAGAATAAATGCAGAATTAAAGTATAAAAAAACAAATAACAAATGCTAGCCAATTAAATTTCATGCCACTTAGGTTTCTTAGGTCAGGCTCCTGTCCTGGATACCTACATCCATCTTTTCAGAAGTTGACCAGGTCTCACTTCCCCTTGTAAATGCAGAAGAAAGGAGCACTGATGATATCACCAGTACTAGACACCCCAGTAATGGCATAAACGTATGTATTAACTGAAGACAAACACTCTTTAGGGTGTAGGATCACAGAATCACACAGAATGACCCAGGTTGGAAGGGACCTCAAGGATCATGAAGTTCCAACCCCCCTGCCTGGCAGGGCCACCAAACTTCCACATTTACTAGATCAGGTAGGAGCAGAAAGCAGTACCTGCAGGGACAATTATTTCTAACATACCTGCTGTCCTGAATGGTGGCTGCATGAAGGACGAATTCCCTATTATCACCTACAGCTGTGCAGCCATGAAAGAGCCCCATAAGAAATTAACCTGAAAAAAGACCTTAGGAAATAGCCTGGAAGTACAGCTTCTATAGGGAGCCCTGGAGCACAGGAACAGACTGCTGGCCATCCAGGAAACTGCAGTGCTCACAAGGCTAGGGGAGGAATTCTGATCAAGGTTGCAGAGATATGGTGGGAGACCTGCTGTCAGCTCTTCAGCCATCTAGCTTTATGTCCGCAGTGTTCAACTAGTGCCATTTTTGACATTCCTAGTGCAGCTAGAAATCCTGTGAACCAGTGCTATACTGCTCAGCTGTAACATAAAGTTGTTCTAGGGTCATAGGCAACAACACCTATTAGCCTCACTGTTAGAGAAGTTCATATGATGCATTATCAGGAGAGTAATTTTCTTCCAATGGCTTGGAAAGAGTGGTTCCAACCTTTTGACTACATAAAATGGAGAAGTGTTCTCTTCATTAGTGCAGCTTCCTAATAAGTTTCTACAAACAGTGTAATTTACCTCAGCATCTCTATCCAGTCTGAGTAAGTAACGTTCTTTTGAGAATTTTACTTTTAAGTATTTTTGATCTCATAACCATTGCTTTACTTGGGCTGTTTCACCTGTGGATTGCCATTAGCGCGTCTCTTGTTTGTCATTTATATTTCCTAGTTTTTATTGACAGTATAACAAACTTTGGTATGTTTAATACCTTTTCACCTTCCTTTACCTTAAGAACATCAAGTTCTAACATGTTGGTAGCTCTCTCAAAAAACAAAATTGAAAAAAATCACCACCCAACACCCCAAAAACAAACAATAAAGCAAAACCAAAATTAGCAAAATGGAACAATTTAAATCTTTGTTATTAGAAGAGAGTAATCTGGGTTTTAACAACACTACCAGACAAGTGACCATTAGCACAAATTCTCTTTGCAGTGCATCCCTTGTTGCTGCTTTTAACAACACATTGAGCTAAGCGTTATATTTAGGGAAACAGAGCCATATCCTTCCAAGGTTCCATTGCTGCATCTCTTTTTTGCTCGTCTTTTAATTATGCAAATGTTACTGATTCTCAGGGTCAGTCCCAGAACTGAGCTTTTTTAAGTTGCAATTTTGTTTTAATGGCTGTTTCAAACAACCTTGCAGTCTTAAAATATGCACGTAAGGACACATCCAGTGTTGGAATTGTTACTGTCATCTGAATTAAACATTGTGCATGTTTACTCAAGTGCAAGATTGGGCAAATCGCTGTTCTTATATTCCCAGACCATGTTAAGATCTGACTGGGCTATACAGTTTGTTTTGCTTACACAGAAAAAGAAGGGGACTAGAAGAGCATCACTGAAGGTGGTGATTCAGTGGTGGCTGGGAGGAATGCTTCAGAATGGCAGAGTATTGTATTTCCTCATCACTGCACCAGTGTCAATATTCAAATGTTATTCAAGACTTCCTTAAACCTGAGTAGTTCAGAGCGTTTTACTCATTCACCTGAAATGGTTAATTATGCTTCTAGATGTTTCAAACATATCAATTTGAGCCATTTCTAGTGATGCTCTTCCATTCTCCTACAGTACTGTAGCAAACTTAAGGCGCTTACTCTGCTACTGGGTAACACAGATTGTTCCTCACACCAGACCTGTCTTACCTTCTCATGTATGGCACTGTTCTTCACTTGTGGCTAAATCTTTCTATTCTAGTTGCCTAGTTAACACATCAGCCTGAAAAAAGGTGGAGAGGGGTGTCTGTAAAAAGATGCTTTTTCCTTCTGTGCCTGGGTTAAATAATGTTTATCTTTGGCTCTTGTAGAAGCATAAAATATTACACAAATAAATTATAAAGAATGTAATACGATTTTTGTGTGTGGATGCCTCTCAATAAAACTGTAGCTGCTCTCAAGTCTCTGTGTTTAAAGAAAGCTAAAAAACTGCAATAACTGTTAGCATTACAGAAGATTAAACTAAAATTAGGGATTAATATAGCATAAGAACTGAAGAAACACTGGAGATAGACAAAATAAGCATTATTAAATAATGCGAGGAAAAAGTTTAACAAACTTCAAGTGACTTGGTGTTAATGAAACCCAACTGTGCTGCTTCGCACCATGTGAATACCTGACACTAAGTCCTGCAGTGAAACTGTAGTGTAGGACTGCCCACCCTGTACCTTCATTAACAACTCATCCCAAGCAGAAACTTGAGCAGGGCCTGCTGCAACTCTTGCTGATATTGGAGCCTCCTCTTGATGTTGTACTTGTAGACAAAACACTTGAATTTGGGAACAGGAAAGCACTTCTGACACCACAGTTGAAACAACTCAAGCAGTACACAGAACAGCTTTATCTAAAGAAATGTAGCACTAACCTAAGAAGCCTATAATCAGTGACAAATTGAAACAGTTGATATTAACATAAACATTTTGCTGCAGCAAAGATGACTTTTGAGGAGAAGAGTTTAACATGGACTACTTTCTTTAGTAGAAAATAAAGATATAATGTTTCTCTCTGTACAGACCCTTAATTTCACACAGGCTGGCATGCATGAAGCACAAGAGCAGCTATTTAGGAAGATGTGTAACTAAAGAAGGTGTGTTTGTCCCTCATATGACTCAAAGCACTAAATACCAATCTTAGGCATCTTTGACAGCAATCTACGTAATAGCAAGCAAAGAACATTACTGCTGCGTTAATCACGGCTAAGAACTACCTCCCACAGGAAAAATCTTTTTTTTTAAGGTCTAGTAAGTCATGTTGGAACCACGTTACTATGGAAGCACCTTGTTCCACATACAGCCCAATTCCAGAAGGGGAAGTTCCCAGCTAACCTGAGCCTCATTCCCCGAAGTACTCTGAATGTCTAAATATAATGATTAATGCTTTGAACCAAAGGACAGTGCTCATTTAATTATCTGTTGAATAGTATTCTTCACCAGACTCACAATGGGCCAAGTTTTTATTGACATTCTCAACCAGACACCTATAGATATAAAAAAGGCCTTTGGGCCTGTGAAGCTTGTGCTCAGAGTTCAATATTTTAACCCCAACAGCTAGGTCACCATGGTGAGTAAAAGTAAGCATTCACCTATTAATTAATGGCTGTACGGGCATGTCAGATAAGGCAGAAATAAAGAACTTGCTTCATCAGTTACAGATGTAACCTTCATAGGAATAAGGGCAGTTTAGAGCAAAATGTATATGCAAAATGTGTACGTGGTGATGGTAGACTGGTGTTGCTGGAAAAGAACGCTGTACCATCCAGGTTAGTTTCAGAGGAACAGGAAATAAATCAGTCTTGAAAGTAAGTTGCTGTATGATAAACTGGAGGCTTAAGAAACCAAACATTTGAAGAGATGATGATTTAAAAAAGAGATGTGTATTTAGAGGACATAGAATTGAACGTATGTGCAGTATCAAGAGTTGAGGCCAGACAGTTCCCAAGTACATCTAACATTTCTAAGACACACTGTGGAGGTTTCTGTGCCAGGATTCGGTGGGACACAAAGAGTTTCATACCTACAGCACAGACATCGCAGAGCCTGCCTGCTGTTTCCAAAATGATGATGAGTATAAAATCCTGTACAGAATGATCTTCAGAAAGAAAGATATACAAATTAAATATGCCACTGGATATTATACTGATTTGGTGTCTCATCTTAAAGCACAGTAAACAGAAATGCTTGTTAATTCCTCAAGCACACCTACCTCTTGGTGCCTCTGTCACGTGGTAAGTTCTGACACTTTCAATTTCCTCATCTGTTAGTGGATTTCTCATCTGCCTTCCAAGGATGACAAACCTAGTAACTAGGCAGAGGAGACAATTCCATTAATGACACTTCAACTCTTGCAGAAAAACAAAACAAACAACAAGCAGGGAAAATACAGCACAATTTTCCATCAATGGCATTTTTAAGTTTTAAAATATCAGAAACACAATGGAATAACTTGTATAAAAAGGAAATGACCTGCCCTAAAAAAATAACAAAAAATCCTCTCCCCCCAATAGTGCACAGTGTTGTCCTTTTGAGACACAGAGTTCCTTGTGTCCATCACTGCAGAATGCTCCAGTTTATTTATTTAGAGAAAAAAAAAACTGTATTGAGAAAAAGAAAAATCAGAGCGTGTCTTTATGCTGAGATACATTTAAGCTGCCTTCCTGATACCACACTTCTAAGTTCAAGAGCTTCAGACTCACAGAGACATTTAACCATACCATCTGCACAATGGAACTGCATTGAGATTATCCTTATACAGACAACTGTGGCATTAAGGCTGTGAGGCTCCTCAAGCTTGAAAGACTACCGTATTTCTTTCAAAGTAACTTTATTGCACAATTCACACATTAATTTTAGTATACCAAAATGTCCTTAGCTATTAATACAATCTGCAATGCTTAAATTACAATTTCACTTTAAGTCTGTAAGAAATCTCCACTTTAGTACAAGAGATCAGTTTTAATGCCCCCCACCAAAAGTTATTCACAGTGATCCCCATGTGAAGGTCTAGCTCCTGGAACCCACTGCCATGCCCCCTCTGCTGGGATTCCCTTCCTGAAACTGTTTGCCAAACGTAATAGTTCAGACTAGGAAACACCGCCTGGACCAAATTACTGGGTTTTCAGTGTTACGGTATCTACTGTCCCATATAACATACAGTACATTTTACAAGGCACACATTACCTACATCACAACCACGTGACTCATACGCAACTTAATTAAAAAAGCTGTACAGAATACAAAGTTTACTTTTCACTATTTAATTAATTTTTGCATTGCTTTATATCGTATTTGCAAGTGTCATTGTGCTACAATTTGTTTGCGTTAATTACAAAATTACATTTTACTAGTAAGTTCATGTAAATTCTCAGCAGAAAGTCAACTTATAAAAGCTCAGAAGTACAATTTTCAAAAGACTTGAAAAATAAAGTTAGCTTGAAGCATATTTAGATGCTTTTTCTGTTCCAGAAATATAAAAAACACCTTAGAAACTCCAGTGTTCTGAATACGGATTAATACAAGCTCAGAAAGCAAAGTGGAACCAAACCGGTGTGTGATGAAGAATATTTGCAAGTATTTGAGTGGAAAATCCCTGACCATTACTGGTTTCCAGCCCAACCAAGCAGTCTGTACATCTGAATATCTCACTGACATCAAAAGATTAACAAAGGGAAAAAAAAATAGCTCTCAACTATATACATTCATAAATTAATTTTCAAACCATTAAACAGAGATTTACACATTTTGCTATCTTGGCTTTTAGATGATACAATAAGAGTACTTTGCTTATCTGTCTTAATGTCATAAATTTGACAACTGTGTCACAAGGCAAGCTCAAATGAGTGCCATCTGCTGTTAGCAAGAAATAAAATAGAGAAATTCCTAAGATTTGGTCACTGATGTGATTAAGTCATTCTGTAGCAGCCAATTAAAACAAATAACCTAAACATGCATATCCATGTGTGCACGAGCCTTTTAGGTGAGAATAATTCCCTGACAAAAGGCCTAAGTCTTATAGCATCATCAAATTTAAACAAGTATTGCAATTAAAGATCCAGTCTTAAAGTAAGCAACATTGATGCCGATATGCCCTAAAATGATACACTGGAATATTTCTCACTCAACAGCCTCAAGATAAAAAGAGTAGTCTCTGTTAATATCAAAAATATATATATTCATTCTCTACAATAGCAGTCGGTTTCCACAATGTTAAGGAAGCCAAAAGGCTTCTGAATAATAATAATAATAACTAGACTACTTGTTTTAGACTACCTCAACTCAGCTCTTCCAAGACTCACCTCTGCTAGACAAATACACTGCTGTGCTCTGCTTCGATGTCCCTTTTCACGTGTCTAACTCGATGAAGTCAAGTAATGTAACAACTGTTATCCAAGCAGAAGTTTCTCTCTGCTATATAACAGCATGTTGCACTTGTAGAGATACAGCACAGCACGTTAGATTATCACCTTGCCTTCCTTAGTATTTCTCACTTCACTGCTTTGAAACCACCCAGGAAGCAAATAAAACCACAACACCAGGCTAAACTACAACTGAACTGCTAATGTGAATAAAGACACTCCTTCAGATACGCCGGATGCTTAACAATAATTCCGGCTGTTCCTGATCAAAAACTATAGGAAGAGATTTACTTTTTTAGGATTGTCTGTGAAACTGTTTAATGGTTTCAAGCTAATGAGACCATGCTAAACATCAAATTGAAACAGAGATTACCTAGTTAGAATAGAGGAAAATGCACAAGTACATTTACAAAGATGTCTACGGCCTCCCAAACAGATTTAAATTATTAATACTAAAACTTGTAGCAGATTGAAATGAAATCATTATCTGTAAACACTAAACGATGCAGTAATTGGCAAACTGAAGAATAGGTAGTCCTTTCAAGTTTCAGCAGTAAAATTTCAAACAAGTAATAACTAGCCTAACTCATCTTCATTCATGCTTGTCATGAATCTAAAACGGACCGCTGTTAAGGATAAGTCTGCTGAGGTCAATCCATCTGGATGGTGCACACCTCTTGCAGCAGTACACTGTGATGTTCAAACAGCAGTTAGCAGCTGGAGCTGCACTATTGTAAAATAGCTTCATCTAGTAGTCAGAATGTTAAGATCCAAAGTTATTGTTAAAATAACCTCTGTAAATGTTTAAAGGTTTCACTGAAAGTACACGTTAAGACTGCACACACATATACTGGCTCACATACCATGTGTCTTACAAGTGTAACACAGATTCACAGCAGCCAAGAAGACTTAAGAGAGAGACTATGGATGAATGACAAGAGGTAAAACCAGGCGTTGGTGACAACAAAAGCTTCAAGTGCTTCTACTCTTGTCAGCTTGTTGGTCAGTGTCAGGGCCTCAGAGGCTGGCCCACCTCATCTACCATGTTAAGGATGTAAGTTGCGATATCATCCTCTGTAGGCGCATCTGAAACCACCCAAGAATCACCTGCCCCAGTTACTTGGCGACGGCAGACAGGACAGCTCCTGTGACGATCACTCCTGTCAGAAAGCCAGAGAAATAAGCATTTTTCATTTGTGATCTCTTTCTGGCCAAAAAAAAAAAGCCCCCACTTAAATGAACACCACCAACAAATCTCATACAGAACCAACAACCCAGTGAGAACTTCAACCATCACGTTGATTGGATGAGACCTCTGGAATCCTTTTTTTGTTTCAAATCTTTCTTATGAGGGAGACTGGCCAACAAATCTAAATGCAGCTCTAGTTTTTGAGTAATAAATTTGTTTGTTCTTCAGTTACTCAGGAACAAGTGTGCTCAGATTAAACAGCATATATCTAGTCACCTGCCAGAAGGTTTAAATTGAAAACTATGGACTAAATTCCAGACTCTTCCTATCTTTACATATTCAGCTGAGGTGCTTCAGAAACCAGTCCCCATAAGTTTTCTCTACAGATAGAAAGAAGAACCCTTTTCCTGGGTAGTCAGCCCACTGAAGTTCAGAGACCCATCACCTCCCCCCACTAACTCAGGTGTCCAAAGCAATTATGCCTCTAAGCCGGTGGACTCTGTTACACGTCCAAGTTAAAAAGAGACAAACTTAAGAGACTGCACACTAGAAAGAAATGGTATAACTGGAACTTAGTTCAGCTGATGCATCAGCCACAGTAGAATATAAACTACTCTTAATCAAGATAGTTAAGCTAAGCTTTGCAATGCTGATAGATATTAAAGCATTTTCCTAGAAAAGACAGATGAGTGACTACTCACAGATCTACTCATTTTTGCTGTTTTTCCTTATGCAAGCATGGTATTACAAAAGTAACTTACTTGATAAGCCTCTTAGAAAGCCACTAAACAAAACTCTTGCGTGTTATATGAATTAAATGTAATATCATTTGCGCTAACTAATCAAAAATGCCTAACAAAAAAAACCCATATTTAATGCTAAACTCCCAGAACACTACAAAACCCCTGTAGGTCTTCTGTGTGGCCAGTGGAGAGAGCTGCTCTCCTACAGAAAGCATATTCTGTTTCCCGACTGATGTGTCAGACATATGTAGAAGCTGAAAAGCTGTTTGGTTGAAGAATGAAGCTCAGCATGTGTTGTAAAAGATGTTACACATAAATTTCAAGGTGTTGCTATTAAGAAGAAACATTTTCCTAGAGAATCTCTGATACATTTAAGTCAGCAAATTGTGCAGCTGCTTCAAATAAAAGCAGAACATATGGGACAACATCCCTTTGATAGGAATTCTTCCCCATTAACAAGACAGCCCAACCTGCCTTCACATTTGCATGCTAACTACTGATTTTTTTTCTCCAAAAAGCAGCTTTTTGAGACGTTGTGAAGCAGAACAGGCCAGTATCGGCACGTTTCCTTTGCTTTCCAAGCAAAATTACAATGATCTGTAATTAATTTTTAAATTGTTCACCAACTAAGGAATCTATCAGACCAGAATGAAACAAGTCTGATAGACAATGCACACTATTAAATGATAAAAGTAACCTTTAATATTTATTACCATTTATCAATGCACTTCTGGCAGAAACTGTGAGCGCACGGCAAGATCAAATCAACACGTCCATCCATGCAAATGCAACATTCATCTTCATCTGTTGGCTGCTTAATCCTGCAGAAGAGAAGGCAGTGTTTTCTATCAGACAGGTAAGTTTTGTGTTTGTGCCCCAGTAACAATACTAGTCACTACATTTCGCATCAAAATTACTGACGGACAGGCTGAAATGCCTGTACTTATCCTCAATGATGATGTAATTCTTTGGATGGAGCAGTTATGTCATCCCAGCCCACGTCAGCAGACGTAGCCTTGAGCTACTAGTAAACAGCAGCAACTGAACTAGACTAAGTTAGAATATGCCATTTATTTTTTTGGTCATCTTTTGGTGTTACAAAGGGTTACGCAAATTACTTTCCATTCCAACAAAGGAACTGTAAGTTGTAGCTATGACAAAGCACAGGACTGAGCCAAAGAACAGAAACACTGTTTACACTAAAGGCAGGACAGGACACGAATCTGCCTTCCTTTCACAGACTGTGAAGCTGAAGTATTTCAGAACCAGCTTTATCTGACTGGCTTATATCCTAGAAAACACGACAAAAGTATGAATCTTAACAGAACTCATCACTATAATGCATGCTTGCTAATTTCACATGCCATCAAAATGCCAAGAGAAAACTATTCATTGGATAGAAAAGGTTAGTTTTAGCTTGCAATACACTCCCCACGATTGTTCCTACAGATTAAGATTCTCACCCAAGCTGGTTTTCCAGTTAAGCTTCCAGGTGTTCTTGGGACAGAGGGGAGTTCAAAACTTAAATCCCTCACTGGGATGGACATTTACATTTTATCCATCTGCAACTTCTTCAAGTAACAGATACCTGTATCTCAAGTTCATAACACTAGTACCTTAAACATTTGCACCAACAAGACTTCTCAAGTGTGAGAAGGTACACCAGATCCTCAGCTTCCACTGACCTGGACACGTAAATATTAATGCATTTACAATCATGTTTGACAGATGGCAGCAAAGGGGCACTCAGACAAAATGGTGTCTGACACGGAAGTGAAGATGAAGCAAAGGTGTGCCACTGAATTCCTCCAGATGGAAAAAATGACACCCACTGACATTCATCAACGCTGCTAAACATTTATGGGGACCAAACAGTGGATGTGAGCACAGCGATGTGGTGGGTAGTGTGTTTCAGGAGTGGTGACAGTGACGTAAAAGACAAGCCAAGTCCCAGATGGCCATGCACAGCTGTCAAGCCACAATAGTAAAAGAATCTCAATCTGCTTTTCAGTGCAAATCTGCTAATGCTGGTGGCAGTGTAGAAAACTGTTTTGTAGCTGAGAATTTGCTCTGTCAAAAAGTTATTGTGGTCTTTGTAGTTTCTAAGGAAATAAATATGAGGCGTTAGTTTCCGGGCGAAACATGTAAGAGTGACAAAGTAAGGAAATGCTTGTCTCCCCATTATCAGAAGGCAGAAAAAAGCAGTTAAGGATATTTTGGAATAGGAAGTAGATGTTCCGCAGAAATGAGGTATTATTCCAGGGGAAGAAGTTCAGATAAGAAGAAGAATGAAACAGATAATAATTGCTATATTTTTGACAGCCAGTTCTCGTAGTGCTGAAGATCGCCTGAGGATTAGCAGAGTTTAGGCAAACTGGAGGATATCACAGACAAACAGACATCCTAGGTGTAACATACTTGGTGTTATAGCCTGTATTTTTCTGAAAGACTTGAAAAGCTTGGATAAAATACAATTGGAAAACACCAGCTCACTAAATTACAGCATGCTGTTATCGTATTAGAAAAGCATGTTCAATTTTTCAGTATTACTACCTCAAAAAAAATGAAGGTTACAAACATCTCCATCTTAAAGTCTGAAAATGAAACTAACCCAGGAAACCTCCTATCTATTCAATGACTTAATTAAAACAGAATTTGTTTTATATAACCGTCTGGGTTGTTGTTATGGTTTGCTTTAAGTGAAAAGCTATTTCTAGATATACACATAAACCAAAACCATTCATATTTGAGAAAGAGCAAAAAATACACTTTCCTCAACATGCCCAAAATTTCCTACCTTATTTTAGCATTTTATTACCTCAGAATAGCTAATAATTAAAGATTACATGTTCCCAAACAAGAGAAACAGGAAATCAAACAAAAAGAGCACATTCTGCAGTCCCCTGACTGAAAAAAAACAACAGTGGGCTCTACGTATTTAATAAGAACAACGCTGACTCTCTTCTCAATCTAACAGCTGGCACGTAACACTCTAAGGAGTGTCAGCAACTCCACCTTCCTTAGGAATGAGTTAGAACGCTGAACCAACTCAGAAAGTTAAAAGTAAGGCACTGCAGTTGCTACAGTTCCACGTAGGGAAAGGGTGAGAAGCTTCTTGCTGTTCAATTCAGTTTGAGTTGAACTTATTGCAGGTGTTGACCCCAGTCTTTTACTCTTCCTCTAGCTAACAAAGCAGGATGTCAACATGTGTGAGACAGTTCACATTTTTCCAGTCTTGCAAGTTAAATTATTACTACAATTGATGAGTTTCTAGTGGCAACAGATGGGAACTTTCACATGCCAAAATGTAGAAGAGGAAGAGAAAGTTTAAGTGGAACAATAACAAAATCTGTTTAAACAAACACTGTCAAAACCTTTAGATTTGTAGCCACAGCTGATTCCATTTCCTTCTGTTTCCTTATTCAGGAGGTTCAACGTATACCATTACTTATTATTAAAACTGACCACTAAAATGATTATTCTGAAAGCTGAGGTACAGCAGCACCAGAAGAATTTCAACAGAGTACACTGCAGTTCTCTTGGTAGATGTGCTACTAATGTTGGTGAGACAGCCTGCACCTGCAAAACACTCTGTCTTGATCACTGAGGTTTCTACATCAGATTTTACACACAACTTTCATGATATTTATGCTGCAACTGTGGTCAGAAATATATCAACGTACCTTCCCATCCATAAGCTGGCCTGGGATGATGACACAGACGTCAAACTCTCAGCAGCTTCTCCAGAAGTACCACTTTGCGCAAGAACCCCTGCTGCTTGACTGGTGATGTCTTTATAAAGCTGAACAAACTGATACAAGTTCAAGATTCTCGAAGCTTCCACAATGCCGCTTGTTTTATTTATCTTAAGAAACAAGAATCGCTCACAGTTATATATCAGACTTTAAATGGAAACTGCTCAAAATTTTTTATGCATTGCAGTTCTAAGGACAGTAGCCACCTAAACTGCAGTCTACTTTGATAAGAATTAACATCTGTAAACACAGCTCTTCTCTGTTTTATTCTCATAAAAGCCATCACACTTAGGACTACATGTCTAGGAGAAGACACTTATGTTCACTGCTCAAATGGATTAAGGTGTAAGCAAGAAGTGACCTAATGCCTAAAAAACATGTTAACCTTAAAGCATGAACAGAATTATCAGCCATTTCACATTTCAGCTTAAAACAGCCTGCAATGGTGGCCGCCTTAATGAAAATTAAAAGCAAACAAACTTGCAAACTCTAAGTTTCAAACAAAGTTTGAGAGTTGGCTTGGCTCTAACTGCATGTTAACAGCGCTCAGTGGCTTCTGGATTGTCTATGGATGTTACCTGATAGGATACAGAGGGGAAAAATCTCCTTATTAGAAAGAGCAAAGTTTTGTCACAGTCTTCAAACTAATAGTTAGATATATAAATATATATAAATACTATAAACTATAATTCAGTTTTGTAAGGAGTGGAGATATATACAGTTATGCTAACTAAACCAATATTGTTTGAAGTTGCTGGCTAACTTCACCCATTATGGACCCAAATTTGTAGTCTGTTGTACTATTTGATTTCCATGTATCAAATAGTACTGGACATGGACTGGTTTGAGTTAGAAGATAATCCTTAAAGATCACCTAATCCATCACCACTGGACTCATTTCACAACTCATTAGATTTGTAATTATCAGGCTGTAAGTGCACCATAGAAAGATAACACTCCTTTAAACTTAGTCATGAAAATGTTTTTGTTAACCTGATTTTCATGGAAATGTAGATTTTAGACTTTATCTGTCACAAGTAATATCCTTGAATACATTGCCTGTCTCAAGTATATCAAAAGAAATATAACAGGTATTGGATTTTACCAGTCCTCAAACACCTTCATACAACCCCTACAACCAAAATAAAACTGTCAGTAATCTTACTTTAGTACAGATGATCCGAACGATCACCTTCCAGAAAGCAGAAGAATCAGAACCAGGCTGCACTTCAAATAACAGATGTTTCTCTTGTCCAGAAGCTAATTTTGCGGTACTGAAATAAAGAAACATCGGTCTAATGTCATGTGCTCTATCTGCAAAGATCAGCAAACTCAGTTACTATAGTATCATCTACTCCTTACCTACCTGCTTTTTCTGTCACTGAAGTCATTTTATTATTAATGCCCAGAGATGTGAAATTTAAGAGTAGTAACCACTTTAACATGTCATTCAACATGAAGCACATCATTCATCTTGCTTTAAACTGTACAGTAAATCTCACAAAACACAAGCATCCTTGTAATTCAAATATACTTTGAAAGTTTATTATAGCAATCACAGTCTTTTCCAATCTAAAAAAAAACCCTACTTCCTTATCATTTACGTAAAACAAGTATGCAATTACCATCACATGCAGACAAGGCAGACTTTGCTATCATATATTAATAAGGAAGTAGTGAAATTCAGGTGCCCCTGTCTTATTTTTTAAGGAACAGAGTCACAGTGGTCTA
Organism: Coturnix japonica; assembly: GCF_054131305.1. Taxonomy (NCBI): domain Eukaryota; kingdom Metazoa; phylum Chordata; class Aves; order Galliformes; family Phasianidae; genus Coturnix; species Coturnix japonica. The sequence goes on along the minus strand of NC_140667.1, from coordinate 15,541,675 downwards.
TCCCACAAGAATCAGAACAAACTGCAGCACTTTATGGTACTTTCAGGCTGAAGTAAACACTGCCAAGAAATAAAATCTCAAATAAGAACAGTATTTTGGAGTTAATTACACTGAAATATACTTAAATTTTCTTATGAAACATAAGGAAACATTCCTCCAGATTGATCTACCTAGAAAACAGCTATCTGTTCTTCAAGGTGCAAAAGTCATTTGAACAAGCACGACACTGTATAAAACAATTTCTAAACTGAATACAAACTCACATTACACTGAACAGTAAATTCTACAAAACACCCACAAGCTACAAAACCTCTTTCAGTACATATTTCTTCAGCTCAGCTCATTTACAGGGCTCATAATGCTGCTTTCTACTACAAATGATAGGAAGAAAGGAAGCAGTATGGCATCTTTAGTTGATGGAGAACAGGGGCACAAGGGCGATAGGTGACTTGAGCTAAAGGATATGTTACATGTTTACCTCTTGGGACCTTCTAAGAGCAGAGCAACGCCAGCTGGAAGAAAAGTGACTTTAAGGAGGAGAAATGACTTGGTCTAAATGCAACTATAACCTTTATAAAAACATTAAGATCCAAAATAAATACCTGAAAACCATCTGGCTAGTTCTGGCTTAGAGGAATGCAATGTATGGAAGTGTTTTGTAAAACATGGAAAAAAGAAAACAAATTAACACTTACACGTCATTAAGTTCAGCTACTCTTCCTAGAAACTCTTCATAGGTTAGAAAACCACTTTCTTGAACCAAAGCAGCGTGCTTTGCTACTTTTTCTGGCAACTTGTTCATTACAGTTTGTGTCTGGCTTGAAATCTGTTGACCCATAGTGAAGTTCTTCAGCTCAGTTCCATGGAAAGTTCTCATTCACTTGCAGAATATCTGCTAAAAAGATTGCAGAGGGTGACATCTGAGTGCTCTATGGCTGCTCACCTTTTTGTGTAGGAGTTTAACCACCAGCTAACTAGACTATTCCAGGCTAACACAACCAAATCAGAAACAGAGCCAGCATTTTTCACAAGGTTCCCTACACCTTTTGGTTCTGTAAGACTTCATCTGTTCCTGCTGCTCGTTAGCGTTAAGTGGGGCTAACATTACGATTTCTCTTTGTTTATCGTCTCTGAAGGGGGGAACGCAACCACTTCATTCAGTTTGCGGGGTTTGGTGCTCTACTTTCACGTCCTCAGAGAACTGCTACGGACAGAGGCCTACAGTGCCAACTGCCTGCACAGTAACACCAACCTCACGAACCCAGTAACGCGGTGAGGGCCGCGCTGCAGAGCCCACAGGAGCAGCATTACAAGGGGACAGACCAGCACCCTGAGCCCACCGCCTCACAAGGCGCCCCTCAGGGAAACGGCCGCGCTCGGGCCAGGCCAGGAGGCGGGGCCGCCTCCATCCGCTCTCTCCAAAGGCGGCAGGGCCCGGCCGCTCTCGGCGCCCACCCCGCCGGTTCCCGGTCCCGCCCTTTCCCCCGTTCCTCGGGACGCGGCCGCTGTTCTCACCGCAGCAGCCCCGCATCCTGTCGCTGCCTCCCACGGCACCCGGCGGGGCCGCACCCCGCGGACAGGCACTCAGCGCAGGCGCAGCGGCTCCCGGCGCTCCGCCGTGACGCCGGTGGGCGGAAGGGGGCGCGAGGCCGGGCGCCGTAATAAGGCACTTAAGGACAGAAGTGGTGGAACAGCCCCTAGAGGTCACCTGCATCCCGGTGATTCCAGAAGTGCCGTTCTGTCTGTAATTCAAAGAGGAGCGGTGTTTCCCCTTCCTGCCCACTTGAGTTCGGCACTTCCCACGCCGCGGCAGCTCGTGCTTCCTGCGGGTGGAGGTCAGCGAGCAGCTGTGCTGTGTGCGGGAAGAGGGACGGGCCAGCGGATGGAGCGCCAGGAGTCACCTGTATGGGAACACAGCGCGGCTCTGCGAGCTGACAGCAGTTATAAAGCAAGACATAGACAATCGGGAAGAACTTGTGCTCGGTTTCTGGTAGTACCCGCTGAGGGTTCGGGCTGCCTGACAGCTGGAAGTTCTTCACTAGGAGAGTGGTTAGGCCCTGGAACAGGCTGCCCAGGGAGGTTGTGGATGCCCCGTCCTTGGAGGTGTTCAAGACCAGGTTGGACGGGGCCCTGGGCAACCTGATCTAGTAAAGGTGTATGTTTGGTGGCCCTGCCAGGCAGGGGGGTTGGAACTACATGATCCTTGAGGTCCCTTCCAACCCGGGTCATTGTGTGATTCTGTGGTCTGGGAGTTGAGTAAAGGCTTTCTGTGAGTGAGTGCTCCAGGGGGCTGTAAACCAGTGTCTGGGTGATGAACCAGCCCTTTTTGCACATGGCCAGGCATCACTGTGTGGGTAGGACGAGCGCTGTCCGAGTTTTGAAGGTTAAAGAGATGCTTACATAGTATCACAATGTCTTATTCTACTGCCAAAGTAGACTTAAAATAAAAGCGATAACAGCAAAAATCAATAACCACTTGCTGATGAGGAAAAGAGGCAGGTAATTTGTAATCTCTAGCAGCTGTCTTTTCCAGTTTTTAAAGGAGAACTGTAATATGTCACAGAAACGTCCAGAACTGTCTTTTACACACTAGCATTGCCTGTGTGCTTGAGCCCATATACTCCTGTGACATCCTCCTGACAAGTGATGGCTGTGGTTTTTCCTTATGGCATTATTCCTGCTCGCTGTTCACTGCTTACATGGCATAGCGTGCTTTCATTATGTGTGCAGGCAGATACATTGCATTCCTGCAGCACTGGGCAAGGAGAACTACTTAACTGAACAAGGGGGCTGTATCCAGTGCTTCCTCTGTTCTCCGTTGCAGATTTTCTCTGCTGAATTTCTGTGCATGAGTATTTTAAATGAGCAGTTTGTGCAGCTATGTGTTATCACAGTCCTTCTGCAGATGGACTTCTCCAGACTCCTGGAGCCATAAAACATCTCTATGCTATTGAAAACAAAACACAGACAACAGGTGGCAGATCCTCTAAGTAGGCTGTTATCAATACCCTACAACACTTTGTCTAGTGGAATATAGAAGAACTGGGCAAATGTTAGATTTCTGTGAATCACAAACATGAAAGGTCATAGCCGGACATGCTACGCTGTAGAAAACAGCATGTATGTGTATATGAGCAGTTCTATAGCTATTCTATTTAAGACTTTTTCAAGCTACTTGATTAAAAAAAAAAAACAAAAACAAAAGAAAAAACACCTTTTTTTTTTGCTATGATTATTTCAAATATAAAAGTAAGTTATCTATATTCATATAGATATTCAGTAAAATATTTGATAAGTTGCTGGTGTTGTTTTTTTATTTATTCCATTCATATCAACTAATTACTGCTGTAATGTTAAGGTTATACAAAATTTTTCTCCTATAAGACAGTTTTCATGAGAATAAATGGTCTAGACAAACATTTCTACCAACTCTCTTGTTTTATGAAGTACTCTAAATGCCTTACACCACTTGAGGCCTTTGTTTAGAAGCCTGCGCTTAAATACACATAAAGACCTTAAATATAACTGTTGTGATACAGTTCAAGGTTCTTTCCCCCTGTCAAATATCTGATGCAAAAGAATGACACGGGTTTTAATAAATCAGTAAATTATATGATGAAGATACCTAAGAAAGTTGTTCAAAAATGCTGATGAAGATCAGCATCTTTGTACCCTTCTTTTGGTATTGGAATGACAGTGAGCCAATCTTGATTTTTTACTTGTAAACAGACTTATTATGTTTGTAAAAAGACTTTTTACAAACTGTGTAACTACTTAATGGAAATAAATTAACCTACATGATGAAGATTGTATTGTTTTATTTTGGACATTAAGTTAGCAGAGATCATACAGATAGAAAGGAATTTTTCATTACATATCGATCTGAATTTCATGCGAATAGTCACACGCTTCATGTCATTAACAGCAACTTCTCTATTAAGAAGTGAACTGTAATATGGATGTTTCATTTATTTCAAGCAAGTAAGATATATTATTTTGCAAGGGCATTTATAGCTGAAGATGTAATTATTAAAAAGTTTTCATATGTTCAGATGAGAAAAAAACTCATGAGTATTTACAGTCACCTGCATTTAAAAGCATTGCTAAGTTATGTGCTTTGCTTTGTATATTTCTAAAAACTGTACGTTTGTCCTCTTAAACTTCTGCTGACCTTAAACTTCTGCTTCTAGACATTTTACTGTGGTTTCAGGCTTGGCTTTGGCCTCTTCTACCTTTTTTCCATTATTCTTTGTTTCCTTTTCAAGTGCTTTGTCATTTGATGCAGAATCTTTGAGAGGCATAGTTTCAATCACTTCTTTTTTCTGATTCTTGTTTGAAAATGGGAAGGATTTCTTGTACCTTTAAATAAAAAGAAAGGATATTAAAGCAGAAACACTGGCATAAGTTTAGTATTCTATTTGTTGAGTGGTACTACCAAATATCTAGCATTTGCTTTCTCTACTATATTCAAGGCGAAAGTCCCACAGAGAATAGCAGCAAGTGGGGTCACTGTACTTTTAAAAGCAATGTGCCTTTTAAAGAAGTTTTTTTCTGCTGTTTTTGCTTCATACAGACTCTGTATGTTCAGGCTTTGTGGCACACAATGATAATGCAAGCTGGGCAAGAATGTTAGAAATGTGCACAGCTTTTTTTTATCTCTAATGATCCTTTGTGTTGAAGATCTCTGTAAATGGCTCAAAGGAGGTAAATGGGTATATTTTTATGAAGGATAAATGCTATTCCCTCGAGTCTGACATTGAAATAAACAAAAGAAGGCTGCATAAATAGGCCTTCATGTAAACAATTACACAGCAATAAACATATTGCTGTTTTGGTAGACAGCAAAGCTCCAAGCTAGGCCGGACTGATTAATCAAAAAAAGGTAATATTGGTCTGATTTTTTTTCTAAAAAAGTGGAATAGTGACCACAATAAAAATTATCCGCAGAACAACGGATCTGAAGATTCAATTCTTTGTGTTACAGTTATGTCATTATCATTACAGCTCTGCTCTTTAGCTATATGTATGAAATCCTCACTGCCTGTACGTTAGGAGTTAACTCACTCTAAGAGAAAAGATAGAAAAACCTTACTTTTTGATGTAGCAGACTGCTAGAAGAACTGAAATTATGAAGAAGATGACTGCCAGTACAAGGAGTGCAGTGGGGATACCTTGAAATAAAAGGGAGGTAAGCATAAAATTTTTATATATCTTTAATTAGGACTTCCTGAAGTTTTATGAATGTTAATCTAGATTCTTCTAAAACCAGCCTAGTGTAAGAGGTATGTATGTACACATAGACTCACAGAAGAATACAACTCGCATTAAACAATATGAATTTCCACAATTTCACCCATAAGCATTATTAAAGAGAATAAAATCTTAAGATCTTAAGAATTACATTTAAAAAATCTCTTTTTTATAAGCTTTACCTTTGCCACATTTTATTCTACTTCAAGATTCAGCTATATAAAAAGGAATGCTGGAGCAGCAAACAAAACCAGCGGTAAGCAGTTTTACTACTAACAGCTATCAAACTAACGAGCTGTTCTGGCTAAGGAATACTGCCCTTACCTCCAAAGACAACACCATCATTCCTAAATGCAGGACGGTAAGTGTGGTATTCCTCTGGCACTGTTGTAGTAGTCCCCTCTGTTGGTAATATGGTTTCAGTTATACATATTATCCGAAATTTCACGTTCTTCTGGGTTTGTTCTGGTTCAGTTGCAGTGGGCACTGCTGTGGTGTTCCCAGTCACATCTGAACTTGAATATGCAGTTAAGTCTGATGGTACACTTGATGATGGTATTATGGTTGTAGTTGGATCTGGTTTACATGAATTAATTTGAACATCTATAGTAGGGAAAGGAAATACGTAAGAGTCATACGCATTTATAGAAATTGTTGTCCAGTTATTCTCTGCTGGAGATAATTTGCTTATTCAGAAAAGCATTATTCCAATCAGGCAAGCTTTTATTTCAAACAGGTAACTAAAACCATTATTGTGCACTTTTAACCAATACTGATATAGTCACACACTTTCAGTGTGATGCTCATTTTATAACTGCGTACCACTGATGATTCCTTCTGAAGAGTATTTACAGTAATAATCCATATTAAAAATAACCTGGCCTCCTGCAGAGCAGAAAGCTTAACTACAGATCCAAGCTTCAAAGTACTCCCATTATATAACATGCTGCAAAATAAATGCTATTATTTATGTGTTTAAAACATACACATACACTGTTGACACTTCTGACAGTAATTTGATTTTCTAGGAGAAAAGTAGCCCATGAAACTTTCAGGTAAATCAGGCAACAGAGCAAGATGAAAAATGAGTCAATTTTACTGGTGTCCACAGAAAATAAACACCTGCCATTCTGAGATTAAGTCATTTAAATGACACAAATGTTGTCTATATAAAAATGTGGGTGCAGGTGGACTTCCACAGATGCAAAATCTGACAACTGAACGGGCTCTTGTGAAAATTCACCTTTTCTAGGTGAAATAGATGGTCCATATTCTGAAAAGCTATAAAGATTTCGCCAAACAAGCAGATTACAACATAAATAACAGAGGAAATGGCGTATGTACTGTTCTCCAAATGAATCCCCATGAGAAGTCTGATGACGCAGTTACATTCGCAGAATAAAAAGCTAAATAACAGAGGCTTTTTACTCTTTCTCCACTACTGTTTTCAAATGATTTTTGGTGTTAACGCTGCAAATGTTTTAGCTAAGAACAGGTGGCATTTTGGCTATTAAGATGGAGAAATGCAGAATCATCACAATGTAAATTTAAAATATGTATATATATATTTTCTAACTACTAAGTCAACTTTCTTTTTGGAATTACTTGTTACCTCCTTCATATTACTTGCCTACCCAAGATTTCTGGTGTGAAATGACATGTATTCCATTCAGTGAAGTACCATATTGCATAGGATCAGAAGTGATAGTATCAGTAGGATCAGCTTTTTTTAAAGCATGTTGCCAGAGTACTAAATCACCTACACACTCATCAATAATCACTGTGAACTGCAGAGAACAACTGTGTTAGCCCAATTGAATTATTTTTAAATTGGCAGTTCAGATGATAAGACTATTTTTGATTACGCTTTCTCTCTACATTGCTTTCTTATCAGCAGACAGATTCTTTGTTTAAAACTGTTCCTCCTTTTTCTATTGCTCCATCTTGTTTGCAAGCCCCCTTTAAAAACTGAAAAGCTGCAATGAGGTCTCTCCAGGGAAAGACCCCCAACCTTTCTTCATAGGAGAGCTGCTCCAGCGCTCTGATAATCTTCATGGTTGTCCCTGTACTCACTCCAACAGCTCCATGTATTTCTTGTACTGAGGGCCCCAGGCCAGACGCCATACTCCATGAGGGTAGAGCAGAGTTTTACTTAAAACTCACTGGGAAGTTTAAGGCACCAATTAGAAATAATTTGACCATATACACAGTCAGTGATTTACTGGGATAGTTACATAATAATAATGAATATGGAACACTGGCAAGAACAAAATACCTCCAGTTAAATAATTATTTTCAGTAGACAAGGTAGAAGTAATTAAGAAGAATACTGGTCTGTTCTGCAGCGAAGATCTAATTTACACCAAGAACCAAGTTCTACTTCTGTATATTTGATCTAGGAGCAGAAAGTGAAGCAGGAGAGGAAGCACAGATCTTTTCTCAAACAGGACAATTCAAATTACGTCCTACAAAAGAAGCATTTTTGTTTTACACATCATAGATTGGAAATAGCACACAGGCACCCTGGTTGCAGGTTCAGTTTACCATCTTTCAAATCACCATGCCTAAATAGTCAAAACCCACCAAATATGTTGTGTTGACATGGCAAAAGCAACTTTTCTACTAAGATCTTCCATAGCAACACCAACTTACTATTTTGCATTAATGGAATGGAATTTCTGTGTTGCATGGAAGTGTGTTTTTTGTTTTTTTCCTTTAACCTTGCAGAACTAAATAAAGCTTGACAACATTTAAGATTGGGTGAAAGAGTCATCAAATGATTAGAACTTACTTACTTGTTATGATATTTTTAATGCAAAAGAGAAATCAAACCCAAACACAAGAAATGTAGTTGTCATACTTACATACCTGAAGAATTGAAGCAGTAAACTGTAAATTTAGAAGCTCGATTAGCATTCCATTTCACTAGTCCAACTTTGCCCTGACCGCATTTCTGGTTGGATGTTATACGAGGAATGACAACCAATCCATCTTTTATCCATCCAAAACTACAATAAAAGCATAAGTCTTATTAATAGTAGATTTGTCCCCAGCTTCCTATTAGGTAAAAGGGTTTATTGAAAGTAAAGAGAAACTAATGGCAATTGTATACCTGCATGTTTCAAAGTCATGTTTCAAAGCCTTCTCAACCTGTTCTTTAGTTGCCAGTTGTAGGTTCAGTCGATTGCACACATTACTTGCTTCTGAAAAATTTACTTTTTCATCAAGATAAAGTCCTACACCCATGATCCTGCAAGGTGAAAGCGTGGAACCTGTAGTTTAGACATAGATATTCAAAGTTAATATTATACATTAATACTAACAATTAACCTTCATGTAAAATTTAAGATCATGTTGAAGATCACGTTCAATCAAATTGCCTTTTCTTCAAAATTTCTGACTTGAGGATGGCAAAAAACTGATTCCTTTAAAAATAACTACTTTACAATAAAACACTGCCTCAGCATAGTAGTCTAGAATTTCATAAGTTTTGACAGTCATTAAATTACATGTAAGTACAGTTGGCATTTCAGTTGTTACCTGATCAGTTTCAGGGTGGTTTTTTTTTTTTTTTTTTTTCCCTTTTTTTTTTAAAAAAAATGAAAAAGATAAAAGTAACACACTTGCACTAAAGCACTGGACTGGATTCTGTCAGAGCACTCTTCTTAATAGAAAAATTTTATAATAGTTTCTCAGTTCTCTTAAACTTATCTTTCCTATGAGGACTGCTCTGAAAGAAATGCCTCATTTTACCATGTTGCCCACAACATCAGAGACAGATGTTGGTTGTACAGAAGTAGAAGCTGAACCTTTGCACTAGTATTCTGTTACATGGTGTTGCCACGTGACAGATGGCAGCAGAGGGGCAGTCTGACAAAATGGTGTTTGACATGGAAGTGTGGATGAAGCAATGGGTGTGTCACCAAATTCTGCCATGAGAAAAAAGATGCACCCACTGACATTCATCAGTGCTTGCTGAACGTTAATGGGGGACAAACAGTGCATGTAAGCACAGTGATGTGATAGGCGTTGCATTTCAGCAGTGGCAACAGCAAGTCACATCTGCTGGTGCAGATTTTCATGAGCACAACATGCATGCTCTTGTTCATCAGTGGTAAAAATACACAACTGATGTTGGCAACTACATTGAAAAAGTACCTGAGAATTTTCTCTATCAAATAGTGTTACTGTACTATTTGTATGTGTTGTAGTTTCAGTGGAAATAAATGGTAGGCATTACTTTTTATGTTGTTTGGCATGATTACTTTTTTTATTTTCTTCCAGGTACTGTCAACTATTGAATTTGCTGAGTACGAGGCAGGAAGCAGGTGGTAGGAAGAGAGAAGATAGGTGGATTTATGACACTTTTCTCAAATTCACAAACAACAGGCAGTTTATCCAGCGTTTTTAGAAAGCTACATCTGGCATGTTATCCATGGAAACTACCTCAGGGAAGACACTGTTTAGGTCTGATTACACCCGCCCTACTTTTTTAGCCTGAGTTAAGGATGTAGGACTGACCTCAGGATTCTACACAGTTAATAGGGAAATATGTGCTCTGCCCAGATATTTCCCAAAAGCATATGCCAGAATAAATAAATAAATAAATAAAATATATTTTATATATATATAAACTATATAAATTTTTTCTTGAGTTGCATAAAGTAATTGCCATATTAAATGAAAAGGAATACCCTGTGAATAGTAATTTCAAAATAGCTACACATCTCTAAGGAAGAAAATTTCCATACCTTATCAAAATAAAATCAACAGAAAAAAACAATAAAATGCAACTAGATTGACTGGGTACTCTGGATACGCTTTTTTTTTTTTTTTTCTTTTTTTTTTTTTTTTCTCCTTGGTATTCATTTAAGCTTGCAACAATTTCAAGATTTCATTGCAAACACTCCAGATAACCAGCTCCCACAGGTTTTACTTCCTTGCTGGACATTCCTTACAGGCTCTGTATGTCCACCAGGTACATATACTGAAGTGAAAACTTCATAAAAATCAGTGCATTAGTCAATAGCCAGTCTACAGGCAAGGAAAAAATGAAATAACAGCAGCTTATCCATCATTACTATTTCTTAGCAACTGAGGTTCAATTGAACTTTTTGAACGGAATGACAGAACTAGCACTATGAGAAGGGGTTAAGAAAATATCTAGACTTGTGTGGCAGGCAAAAACAAAGGCAGGCTTTCCACTCTTGCTTCCACTGAGTTCTGCATTCTGGAAATGTGTTCTGGTAAAAGATGCATCTCTGCTGTCTTTGTTTAGTTTAATGAGATTTAAAAATTGCACAGAGCAATCACTGAACTTGATGGCTTTCTCTCAGCATATGCAGAGTTGTGGTCTCCCACAAGCACTTCTTGGTATAGCACAGACCCAGTCAGACAGCTGACGAATCAGTGAACATTTGAGCAGTCCCTGTAGCCAAATCAAAGGCCATCATCCAATTCTGGCCAAATTCATGAGAATTCAGAGCTCTAAGACCCAGAGATTCACTGTTGCTCAGTGAAGAGGTGTGTGTTAGGTACCAAGGACCTCAATTCTGTTCAAGGAATCCCAGCAAGATGATGATTCATGGTGTCAAATATCTTCCTGTCCAGTCAGTGTGTGTTCATGAATGTCCTCTAGTATGTCTTCATCTTGGTCATTCTTGGTAACAGACAGGTGCTCCAGCATTAATTTTCCTTGATTTCCTTTTACTAGCAAGGAGCTCTCCATCTTCTTGAGAACTTTTACATTTCCCCTCTTTCTCAGCTGCTGGATGCACATCCCATTTTCAAGCTCCCGTTCCTTCTCTACGATTTATTCCCAGTCTTCCCTTACTATCTTTTATGCTCAGATGTCACTGCTAGCACAGTCAACTATTTCCCTTAGAAAGTTGTCTAAAGTTGCCTCCAAGTTTCACCAACTTACAGAAGAAATACAGAAGAAAGGGGTATTGTATGACAGATTCTACAAGCAGGGACATATAATAACTTTTGAGGGAAGTGGGTTATCTAAGAACTGTAGGATACAGTTGAATTTGGCAATTTCCTACACTAATTTTTCAAAAAGATAATTCATATAGAATAGGAAATTTGCATTATATTAACCAGAGACAGATGTTCCCGTCCTGGAGATCAGCCACAAGATCCTTGTGCAAGTTTCCTTCAGTTTTGCAAACAAAGAGATTTTCAAAGTATTGCCAAATCAGAGCGAACAACTGTGTTAACGATAGCATTTTATCACAGAAACTAAGAACTGAATTCATACAGATTTTGCTCTCTGAGGATTGCACAAAACTATTTGCTATGGTATATTAAACGGTCTATTATAAATAACAGTCGCATTTCAATAGCTCTAAACTTAATTATCAAAGGATTATCATAATTTTGGAGCAAGCAATTCTGTAGCATTCACACATCACCCAGGCTTATCAAAAAATTAGACTAACAATGAAAGACTTTCCCTATGCTATTTTTCATTGCACTGTTCTATAAAAAAGCTTGTTGTTTCCTATGCTAGCAAACCTATTTACACATACCCTCTTTCCCCACATTTTGCTTGCAAATCTTTTTTTTTTTTCCCAACTACTTTTCCATTCAACTACGATGCTTTAAAAAGTGAAACTTTACATACCTGTTATAAAGTAAGTTTGAGCCATGAATGTCATAACCCAGACTGATAACACTGCTGAGGTAACTCCAAAATAAGTTGTCATTGTCACGAACTCAGAAAATTGAGAAATTTGAGGTGGTTTGTCTTCTGTACTGAGAAGAATTAAGGTACTGGATAATGTCAGACCACGTCTGAGATTGCCTTTCAGATGACTTTTGGAAAGCAGCTTCAGCTGTCACTGCACTGCTTCGTAGAAAGCACAAACGTGTTGACTGTCTCACTCAAAGGCGAGGTCACTGACTGGAAATCTGCAATCACCCTTTACACTTTCTTTCATGTAGGGCTTGCTGGAAAATTTAACTACTGCTGACTCAGAAAACACAGCTGAGGAAGGGAGATAAGACTGTTAAACTGCTAAGTCAGTAAACACTCTGAATTTTTTTTTTCTTTTGCTGTTTTCTCCTGTTTTACTGATTGACAACACAATACTCGTATTGTCTGTTCATCTGGTAAATAAAAATAACAGTCCATTAAATCACAGCAAGGCAGGCAGTCATGCAGAAGAACAAAATTGGTGTTTTTATTTTGATTTAGAAGGGCATCCATTCTTCACTGTTCTATTTGCCTTGATGTAGTGCTTTTACCTTCATCCTTTGCCTTCCAGTTCCAGTGCAAAAATAGGTACCACAATATGTAATTTGATACTTGCTTTTGAACAGATTTGGAGATATGCTACCATAAACGGGATTTCTATTTAGATTGCACACTGACAGTGATGGGAGCTGATCCCTTCACTGCTGTTTTTTGTAAGCTTTGAATAAACAAATATAAACATTCTGATTCAAACCACACATAATCCTACCAGCAGTAACTTTGAAAACTTTCAAGAAGCCTTAGCAGATGGCATTGGTCCCACCTCTTACAGCAGCACATACCATGGTTATGTAGATTACAACATAGAATCTATAGGGTAAAGTGGCAGATGGCTGCAGTGGCTAATGAAATTATGTCTCCATACTAACAAATGAAAATCTAGTTGTGTTTCAGCAGTGATTTAGAACTGAATGTGGGTAAATCTCTGAGATCTTAAGACCAATTAATTTCTATTTATATCACTGCTTTACAATATTTACATGCATCTACACGTAATAATGGCAATCTGCAGTACTGCAATCAGGCTTTCAACAAAGCTCTAAGTGGATTCACTTGCATTCATGATGAGGGAGAAACTACCAGTTATTCTGCTGCTCTCATGGATTAGTAGTATGTGACCGTAAAATAATATTAAACACAACCTTACCATCTCCATAGCCTTGAACTGCTAAATATTTCCTGCTATGAAAACTGACTTCAAAAGTTGGATTTCTGAAGAGAGGTATTTTAAAACTGCATGCTAATTGTCTTTTCAAAGTTTACTGCCTTGTGCCTATTGTTCTCACTGTGGCAAAGTTCCTTTGTCAAACTCTGTCCATGTTATTGATGTTTAATTGGATTTTTAGCTGGAAAAAAAAAAAAGACATAAACAACTTGGTTAAACTAAACAAAAATATAAGCTCCTTCAACATGATTTTTAAGAGCAATATACAAATTATGAAATGAAGAAAAAAAATAAAAAAAATAGAATGATAAAATGAGACTGAATAATTTTTTTTAATCAGTTTCTTTCTTTTAACATCTTAGTTGTTCCAAAATTATGAGGAAGATCAGTTATCTGGACTGTAACATTAGGAAAGTTTTGTAAATTGTTTATGTGTCTTTATCTTAACTCATGTGCAAAACAAAACACCAAAACAGTTTCTTGCTGAATATTTTAAATAAGCATTTGAAAAAAATACAGTAAGCTCTAAGGAACACCCCATCATCTCATGCCAACATGTTTAGAAATGTTTCAAAAGATGATGAAGACTGTTATACAGAAAACTTGTGGTCTGTGGAGAACAGTCTTAGCTATTCTCCGCAATCATTTCTAAAGGATACCTGAGGCCTGAAAAATAGGAACAGAAACAAATTAAGTGGAAAAAGATGTATATGTGGCAAATACAATCAGGGTCTCTTTACTTGGTAGCAACAATTTCTTTCATGATTATCTTTGTTCCAATTTTTATCTCCCTGAAGCAGACCACTAGAAATTCAGCAGTGAAATTTGTGCTCTTGAGACCTTCCCACTGATCTGGCAGTTCATCTATCCACACAGCCCTTGCTTCCCAGACTTTCCAAGACAACAAGAACACAACTCCAATAAAGAATCCTAACCTTTCACTTAGTCTCCTTTGGTTGCAGTCCTCTATCTCCTCAAAGACAAACAGCCACTCTCTGAAGCAGGAGTTAAACTCTCTCCAGGATATTTCAGCATCCTCTCTGTTATTTTTAGGATATGATGAGGTTGACCCTGCTTACAAACAAACATCTCTATAGAAAAGGGAGTTGCTTGCTCTTCTACATCATTTTTCTGAATAACTGAAAGACTAAGAACAAGATCTTTGGTATGTATAATGTGACACTACACTATGCAGCATAGAAAAGGCAATGGCATTTCAGAACATTTTCATTAATATGCAGACAGAGTGCATGTGAAAGATAAATCTTTAAGGTAGCAACAGTGAGGACTTCGAAACTGTACTTTTATTTCAAAACTCAAGTATGTGATACTATACAGTACAATACCAGCACACTGGTGCAAAATCTTACAACGTTACAGATTTAAATATGATACACAAAAATAGTGCCCTTTTAAAATTCCTTTGACTAGAAACATTTGTGCTGTGCAGGAGAAACAATAAACGTGTCTTGTTTAAGCAAAAAATAAATATTGCACCTCAAGAAATCTATTTCAGTGTTAAAGGCATAAATAGTAGATCTATTTCTTGTGATCTCTGAACTCAGAAGAGATTGTGTGTGTGTCTGTGTTTTCTTTTTCTTTTTTTAAACAGATAAAGAAAACTAATATTCAATGGAAAGCAGTTATATTTAGAATAGGTTTTGTCCACAACCTAGTTTTCTATCCAAACATGTGTCTTCACTAATTAACTGAAAAACATAAGCAAAAGTATTTAATGTGCTGTTAGTCACTGTGCTTCATTATTTTTAGTGGGCAGTTTTCTCACAGTAGGTGTATTAATTAAGACTATACACATTTTCATCAACTTCATCCTTGTCATTTAATCCTTACAGAAATCCCTTGCTTCTCTCAATCCACTCCCCATAACACCTTTTTGGTTAAATTATATTCGCCTCAAACATTGCAAGTAGCTCAGCTCTAATTAATACAACTACTTTGCCTTGTGGACCAAGTCCATGAAAATTCATTGTGCTGAGTTCCAAAAGAGGATGAAGACGCTGTCCACACTCTGGCCAACAAAACCTTAGCACATGCTCAACATTAAGCAGCTGAAGAGTCTTACTGAGATCAGTAACTTTCTACAAGTACTAAAATAAGGTATTGGATCAACATCAGTGCAAAGGTGAATAAGAACAAATTAATTCAATTACAGACATCTATTTTCCCTCAGTATGCTCCAAAATGTCTGTATTCACATAACAAAGTATGTATCACAATTTTTGGCATAGTGGATTCTGAACCTTCAGGACTATTTGCCTTTTATTGCATTATGATGTTATCAACGTTACTTCTAAATACTTTTAAGTTGAAGAAGCTGGTTCTAATAAATGAATATTGAAAGAGCCACCTGTAAGTTTCTTTAAATAGTAGAAGTATGGGAAATGTCACAGTGATTCTTCATTGTCAGGTATTTTAACTGAATCAACTATACAGCAAGTAATTAGCAAGAAACTCTCTTCTGTCTTATTTAGCAATTACAATTTTAGACCAAATGACACTTCCCCATTATCCTTTTAGAACTTCCTTAAACACTCCATATTTGTCCAAAAAACAAGTAGCATATATGCAATAAAAACCTCCCAACTGCATATAGATGGATTTCCCCCAAAGCTAGCAGTGATCTAACTTTTTTTTTTTTTCCTCCTCACTCCTCCATGTAATTTTCATGTAAGAAAGATTTAGCTAGAGATGCAACCAACAAAATTCACCAGCAGGACATTTGTAATTAGCAATAGATATGCAAACTAAATTTCTGACTGTTAGAAATCCTTTTTCTTTGATAGTTAGCTTGAGCTTCAGACTTTACACCAGAAGAAGACAAGCTCCCACTAACATCAGAAGATCCTGAATCTATTGGATGATAGCAACAGTGCCACCTAGACCTCATTTTAGGTTTAGTTGTGTATCCCATTCAAAAAATAGAGATGGTCCTATTTTTAAAGTACATCATAAAAGACGCATATGACGGTACTTGCATACAGATAATTCCCTTCATGAAACTAAGGAATCCACAAGACATTTTGTCTGACAAAATAATTTTAACCTTCCATTGGCCTTATATTTCTACACAAAACTCATGAACAACAAAGAAATAATAATTACTCTTTTAAAATTCAAGGACACAAATGTCATTAGTACATCAACAACAACAACACAATGAATTCGGGAAACGCAAAGTGAAACACTAGCTGCAAATATAGTTTTAGTCATAGCCTTTGAAATCATAGGAGAAATGTTAGCATCTTGTGCAAATCTTTCTCTTAATTGCCTGCTGGTTGCTGCTTACTGCCAAAACCCTATCATGATTCAGTATTATTTGAATCAGTCATTTACATTAAGAGGATAAAAAATTATTTATCCGATTATTATTTTGGCAAGCTATGTTCACAATGTATCCCCAAGATTGATGGGGTGGAGTAACTCACTTGTGTAACAGATGTCACAGGTGACAACTGTAAAAATGACTAAACACTACCTTTAACAACAGTGTTCTAATACTGTGCTCTCTCAGGTACCATAAGTACATGGTGCTGCTTTGTTATTCAGTGCGTTGTTCATGTTGAAGTCCTGAGTTCCACCAGGAATATTGATGGGCAGCAGAACAGCTGGCTTTCCCTTCAGGTTTCTCTGATACTTCATCACAGGAGCTGTATGAATGGTAGACTCCCAACACCACAGCAAAAATGATTATCGCAGCCACTACAAGCCATACCACATTCCAGTGTTTACAGAGTTTGGGGTACAGTATATATAAATAATTAACGATGACTTCAAGTCTGCTGTAAAATGAAAAGGACACCATTATATGTTAATAATATGCAAATCATTTACATTAAGCTTGTAAATGTGAGGAGTTTCATAGATCTATTGTGTGTTACTTTTCTTCCAAAGAAAAACATATTAAAAAAGGTTGATAGAACCATACAGAAAACTCAATCAACTCCAAAGTAAAAAGGAAGAAAAAAAATAATAAAAGCTGAGAATGTAGAAAAGATTTTCAGTTAAGCACAAATGCTTCAGGTATCATAAAGCAGAGTATGTAAAGCATACTTCAGGTATCATAAAGCCGAGTATGAATGTAGTAAGTGTGTCCCTCCCTCTGCTGAAGGCTTTCCATCATAGTGCTGTTCTGCAGTGTTTATAGAGGTTCTAGAGGGAGTGAGCATCAGCCTGTCCAAGTCAGAGGGAGTCCAGCATAGCTGAAGAGTTCGTGTTAACCTACATTCCCCTTGTGAACACACCTACTGAATGCACTCTGGTGTAGATAGACCGATAAGACATTTTGGAAATGACACATGCACAAAGAAAGGCATCAGATTCATGAAATACAAGTTTCTTGAGATAGTGTGCTACAGAGTGATTCATTTATCACCTAAAAAACATCTGAGGAATATTTTTTACCTCAAAACATGTCCCCATCAAGATGAAGCATTTTGACATGCAAACATGAACAAAAAAGTTTAACCAAAATATTAAAAATAAAAATTTTGAATTTTGCAATTGCACTTATGTGGAATAAATAATTCTGTGAAACTAGTTAGTGCAAATATCCTTCCCTAGACTGGAAGAAAACATGCTAAAATAATATCATAAAGCACACTTGATTGGTACCACAAATACAGAGCATCTCCTGCCATATGGTCATATTAATACCAGTGCCTCACCTGCTTTTCAGGTTTTTTATCTCACTGTCATTTTCACTTTCTTCATGTTCATCATGATTTTCTTTTGGCGTCTCCTCATCTTCTTCCTTCAGGTCCTGAAGTTCCTTGTTTTTTTTCAAGCCTTCCTGATAGCTTTAAAAAAAATGATTTTTCTTAATCTAGTATACTGTATAAGCACATTCCTATGTGATGATAAACTGGCTTTATATTTTGCTACATATGATAAAACACAAATAACTTTGTTTTTGCAGAACTGGAACAGGACAAAAGATGAGCTATGACTATACCACATAGCCATCCTCACTTAATAGATGATTACACTAGCTTTATTAGTAAATTTATCACAGAAAAGGAAAAAATTATTATAATCCACTGCAGAGTAGAATGCCTGTCTACTGTAAAGACGTTGCTTTGTATTTTTTGTTAACTGTTCTTCTTACTTGTTTTAAACACCTACTAGATATTCTATTCTGCCACACAAATATGACTTCCATGGAAAATTTGACATCATGTTAATCGCTTCCATGAACACCTTTCAGAATATGAATTTTAGAAAATTGTTTTGGGATGTCCCATCATGAAGGTGAATGCTATCAACATATGAACATCAATCCAAGTCAGAATCTCTGATTATAATTGGCTCTCTCCCAGACAGGCTAATATAAATAAAATATGAAAGTGAAAAACCATGATGAAGTCAAAAGTTATGTTAACTCACTTTGTTTCCCATATTGCTTCAGTTGGGACAGTCATATCAATAACATCGCTCATTTTTCATTTAGAATTACACTACAAAAATACGTCCAGTGGCACATATTTAAAATTTAATTCTCATAAAGTATTCCCACCCTTTGTTATATGCTTCCTCTTCTATCTTGGCTTTAGTTTCAGGACTGATCTCTTCCAGCCCGCTCTGTGTCAGTGCAGAAGTAGAGGTTTCACAGTCAGGCTCTCCATTTGTCTTTCCACTGCTAAGACAAAAGAGAAAATGAAAGTAAAAACCAAAGCTGCTGAAATCTTTGTTTTTGGAGTCTACCACCAAGTAAGAAAAAGATCAGTTTGTATGATTCCTGATCCACTAACAATTATCCCAAACCTATCTTTGAAGGGAAATCTGTGATTTTCCACTTTAATGTATGTTGAAGAAATGTTTTGCAAAAGATGTAGTAAATATTTGGCAAAATTTTAGTTTCAAAAATAACTTAAAGCTAGTAATTATTATGTTTATTTCCTTTAAAAAAAATCATATTTGTTTCATGGTGTGTCTATGGCATTTATTTTTCCTTTAAAAAAATTTTAAAAATCAAATATATATTTCCTCTTTTGACTTTCTAAAAATTGTCTCCGCTGCAGCAGAGGAAAAAAAGAGTAGAAATAATTGCAAATATTATTTTAATAAAGCATTTTTCTTATATGACTCTTAAGTACTTTACTGACTTTATAGTAAACTGAAATTTATACTCACCTCACACACAAGTAAAAAAAAATATAAATGTACACACACCTTCTATCAATAACATTTTTCCTAAGTAAAAACTGTGTTTAGCCTAAAGATAAACTATTGAATATTGCTCTCTTTATGCTCATCTGCCCTCATTTCTTTTGTCTGGGTCAGAAAGTTTATGTGATTCAGATAGGACTGAGCAAATTTAGCAAAGATGAGGTTTAATAAGCTCAGCAGCAGATCTCATTCCAGTTTCTGGAATCTGGCTATTTGACAGATACATTAATGTTGATTGATGGCATCTGAGAGCAATGGATTTTAATATAATTATTTTTAATTTTTCATATTGACACAGATCCTTATTTTCATTTGGGCTTAGAGATTTTTTAATTTAAGAATTTCTGTGCAGTTCCAAAAGATGGTCCAAATCTTGCAGAATTCTGATGAATTGTGACAACCAGTGGCTTTCTAGCACTGAAATTCTCTGCCTTCCTTGTTCGCGTAACTACTATTTTGATGCCAAACTGGAACTAATTAAACCCACGGAACAACCCATATAACTACATGATGACAGTGCATCTGCACTAATGGTAGTAACACAGCTGTCAAAAGGGCACATATTTCAATTTAAAAAATCTTGCAATTTATAAGTTTTAGAAAAATGTAGATGTTGAGGTACTGGCCTGAAAAAACAATCCCCTCTTTCATATCTCTATTCAAGTTCTGTTTTAAAATACAAACTTCTTCTCAGGCCATACAGTTGTTAAAAATAAAATCTCAAACCGAATGCTTTACTTTATCTAAGTGTTCAATTCACTTTGCACTAAAAAATAGAAAGAAAAAAAAGAAAGAAAAAAACACTCAGCTATTGTTTTGACATATACAGAATTCTAATTATCTAGTATTAGGATAAATTATACTTTTTAATTTCATATATTTTAAACACAAATTTTGTAACCTACATGATCCTAAATATCATGACATTTCAGTGTGTGATTCTTATCAGCTTGCAACACAGACAAGGCACAAGCTTCGATTACTAGAATAGTTAAGCTTAAGAATATACATACCAAAAGTTGCTCATGGCCAATCCAAAGTACAGCAGGAATGCTTTGTAATAAATATATATATATATAAAAAAATCCACTTGCATTACATGTGATACTTAGTTTTGCTGAGTTCCAAAGGTAGGCATACTCAATTGTACAATCTTCTGCTGCATTTTATATTTATTGAATTGCAGTGGCTGATGGATTGTAGCAAGCAAAACTTAGTTCTCAGGTCCTGCTTGTATATTCTTTGGACACGCTCACAAAAAAAAACCAAACCAGTATAATGGTGATAGACTAAAATACAGTTAACAGGTCTTGAATCAGTTTGGGTCAATATTGTGATACTATTCCAATACCTTATGCATTGGTATATTTTCTGTCACGAAACACTGACGTTGTATACCAGCAACATTTTCATTTCATACTAGCATTCAATAGGTAGTGAAAACTCACTTCTCTAAAACAGCAGGCAGAACAGGATTAGATGTTAGATTGCTTTTTCCATTGCTAGGTGATTCAGACTGTAAGTTGAAAAACAACAATAAATGCTACATCCATGAATAAACTTAAAACAGATCTTCAGTAAACCAACAAAATCAGTATGCTACTTAGGTTTCCTTCCCTCATCCACTAGCAGAGTATGTTTATCAAAGAGCCCACAAATTACTCCTTTTAACCACAATAAACAATGGACTTAGAAACTAATGATATTGAACCTCGACAGTGCTTCCCCCCCACCTCCAGACAGTATCCTGTCTAATTCTTCATCAATTGATCACTAAACAATAAAATAGTCCCTTACCACAGGAGGATTGCTTTTCTCCATCCTCTCATTAGGAGGGAGTCAAATTTAACCAATGAAAAAGCTTACATTTTTAATAACCATGGCTTGGTCTATGCAAAAGTATTTTAAACAAAAAATTCTGTCTTTAAATTATGAGTTTTACTTACCAGGGATGGCATTGAAGGGATAGGTGAAGCTGCTGGTGACTGACCAGGAATGTTTAAGGAGTTAAATTTAGGAACAACAGCAACGCTGACTCGCCTCCGAGGCATATTCTGTAGTAAAGAACATTTTATCTATCATACAATAAAATAGGCTGAAGAAAAGTTCTGCAAGTTAATATGTGCGGCAAAAATGTAACTTAATGCCCGCACCAAACCCTGGGGGGAAGAAAAAGTTGACAGCAAAATTATGCTACTGCTAGGGCTGTGGTCTTCCCCAGAACTTCATATAGTACTGTGGTATGGCAACTGCTTGGAGAAGAATGAGGCTTTGCACAAGGATGCTGCTCACTTTCCCCTCCACTCTGAAAGTTCAATAGGTGAAGTGACATAAGAGGGATGTTCTGAACTGGTGTCTTCAATTCTCATTAGAGGCTATGAGGCTTTGCTTACATTTCCAAAAGCCTATGAAATCAATATACATATGCTAGCACTATACAACTCATAACTCAAATACATTTAAGATAATTTAAGCTTTTGCTGTCATTAGTTAAGAAGCCAAATACCTTACTGTATGATAGACAATTGGTGAAATCTATGCATCCCAAGCAGTAAAAAACTCAACCAAGTACCTATAGCATCTACGTGCTTCATCTTAGTGTATATACATACTGTTCTAAGATTCTGCTCTATACAACTTTACAGAAAAGGAGTTAAATACAGGTTTACTGAATATACACTTGGGATCAACTGCTCCACGATCCTGGTCCTAGACAAAACCAACTAAACCTATTAATTAATGACAGAAGTCCACATAATGTGTTCCTGAAAAACTTCACAGGAGAGTGAATTCTTCTTACTCAGCACTTAGAAGTGATAGGAATAAACAAAACCTAAAGGACTACAGCCAAGAGAAGAGTAAAAATATGAATGGAATAACTAGACTCAATAATGCCTCTCATCACCAGATTTCAGAGCAGTCAAACTGGGACTCAGGTCCCCCAAATTACTGGTTAATTTAGGATATTTTAAGTAAACTTGGACTCCAGAACTCTTGGAAGTACTAAACAATTAAAAATATATATGTGTGTGTAAAACAATGTTAAGGTACATAACAATCTGAGGCAATCTCCCTATTTCAGTACTTATTCAAGCCAAATGAGATATTTTGATTGTAACTGGAAACTACTTCAAATTGCTATTTACATCTGTCTTCTAAACACAATTGTAATTCTTAAGACAGTGAAAATGGTTTATTCCTGGACTCCCTCATTAAATAGAAAGCTTTGTTCCAAAGTTCAGAATTCTCACTGAACTACCTATTGGACCTATGTCTTTACCTACAGCACAGGTAGCTGGCCTGAAATATTACTACTCATAAATAAATACATCTCTTTATGATTCACAGCAAACATTACTGTTATCACATAGAAGCATAAAGTCATTCCTAATCAGGCATCTAAAATTAAAAAGCATGGATACATTTGCACTAGATTAGATGAACAATATTGAGAATTTACTGTGGTAAACTCTGTGGTACTATGGTAATATTTGAACACAGACTATTAAATTTGAATGTACATAGATATTGCAAAAATACCTTTCCAACAGTAAGAGACATGGATCTAGATGAACGAGGTACTCCATCTTCTGCTTAAAAACAGTACATAAGGAACAGTCTTAGAATACAGAAGTATCTATAAATAATACTAATATAGCTCTTGTCAGCATTTTAAACTCAGACATACTATATTTGCACAATATCTATTATGACTGCCTATTTATCTGTCATACAGTTCTGGCCTCATTTACATCTATAGCAGAAATATGAAGTAACAAAAAACAACATACACACAAAAAATCCCATTACTATCCATACTGACATCATAAAAAAAGCCCAATAATTACCTCTTTATATAAGTTTTTTTTTTGTTTTGCTTTTTTTTTTTTTTTTAAAGAAAATACTCATATTTGAATTTCTGCCCAGAAAGCTAAGAAAGAAAAGGTGGCAAAGGAGATGTATTTTTAAGTAATTAGGCTTTGTTACCAACTGTCATTTCAAAAGCAGTTGCATTAATACTGTGCAAGCAATGCATGTAAGAGTTCACTACAGATTTCATCAGGTCTAATCAGAATACAGTAAGGGACAGTGATTTTAAATTACTGTGCTATAACATTAAACGTGGTATAATAATTTAGGTGTTATAAGTATATATATTTAATGTCTATTTCTGTAGAACACATTTCATGTTTCACCTCTTATCATTAATAGCACTAGATACCTCTCTGTACACAGGAAAGACAAGCACTAGAGGATTTTTTTGTTAGTTTTTACCAGATGCACCATAGTTTCTGCTAGAATTCTGATTAGCAAGTTTCTTAAACTCCATTAGTTCAGCATGATCTTTTTCATAAGTTCTTTTCAGATTTTCCACATACTGCATCATTACTTCCGTTGCCTTTGACATACGCTTCTCCTGAGGAAGAAAGGAGGATTACTGAGTTACATCTACATTTCTCAAACATATTGCTTCAGTGTGTGTGCTCCCTGTCAGGGAATAGTTGTTCATTAAAAATATTGATATCTTGAAGATTAAGAATTCTTAAATCAATTAGAACACAAACATGAATGCATTCATATACGCCCAAAGAAAATTATCATTATTTTGTCATATTATGCCAATTTATACACTGTCTTTGCATCTACAATATATAAATAAATATAATCAATAATTTTATATAATTGTTAACATTATTGGTTATGTGGTATATGTGCAATTATTCTCCAAGCTCTTGGTTGCTGGCCTCAGCCTAGTTACTTCATTTGGCAAAGGTAACAGTCTTGAGCCTGAGAATATGTTGCAGTATTCTCATTTATACTTGCTGTTCTGAGTTGTCTATCTTCACCTATTGCAAGGGCAGGTTGACAATCTAGATGAGCTTTTTTGACTCAAAAATACTGCCCTAATTTTAAATGTTTCTTGTGATGCAGCTATAGTTCTGAATAATATATATGCCCATTATATAGATGTTACAAAACTTCATATGCAATTCTGTTTGAATTTTGTTTCAGACTAAAAGGAACGTCATCTTTGACATTCTAATAAATGTCTTTAATCTCTCAAAATGACAAAATTCAAAGAGATAATCTACAGCTATGGCTGGTAAAAACAAAACAAAACAAACCCTAACAACTAAAAATCAAAACAGCAACCAAGAAATAATAATGTGCAGCCAGGATATATTTGCTAGACACCAGGATGCCAGTAGTGGGGAGAGGGGGGGGGGAATGAGGTTGGAGCTTCATGATCCTTGAGGTCCCTTCCAACCTGGGCCATTCTGTGATTGTGATGTTCTTACCTGGCGAACGGCTCCAACCATTTCAGCACGACTAGATAGTCTAGCAGCTAAACGCCGCAGAACAGCAATATCCTCCAGCAGTTTCTGGTAAGCTTCTCTGTGTTCATAGTGATGCCATAAGTGAGCTGAAGACTGAAGAGAAAATATATAAGCCTTACTATTACGTCTTCCAACACTTAGTTCAGATCAGTTAGCCTGAGTAATAGAACAAGTATAAGACGCACCCAGGCAGAACAGTGTATTGATGAATTCACCCTTAGAGGAACAGCACTCAACTACCAAGTAAATGCTGAAACCGTGACACGGAATGGTACATTACTGCATATTGTAGGCATGCTTTTCAAGATATTAAGAAGGGCTGAGCACACTTGCAATTCTTTTTCGTTTGAAATCAGTTATGAATCAAGACTTTCTACCAACAAACTTACTTACAAATACCGAGCTTATTTCACATGTAGCAAACAAATGACTCCTGAAACACATAACATGTTTATTTGCTTAGCTCAAGGTGTTAAGAAGGCATTTTATGTTCCACCAGTTCCAAGATATTTCAGTCAAATTAAATCAGAAAATTAATCTGATGTTAAGGTCTCAAGAATTCCAAAAGTAAGACAATAATAGAGATGAATATTGCATGCAATTTAAATGTTGCACTGGCCTAGGTTTCCCAGAGACATCGTTTGCCTGCTTGGAGATTATTAAAAACCACTTGGACACTGAGCAACTCGCTCTGCATGTCCATACTGAAGCAGGTGGTTGGACCAGAGGTCTTTGCTGACCTTAACCAATCTGACTCTGTGAAAGCTGATTGCAGCTGTTCAATACTGGCAACATGGTTGCTGGTGTCTAATTAGGGATAATTTGGCACGTCAAATGTAATAAAGTAGATGTTTGCAGCTGAAAAAGCCCTTTTACACTAGTCGGAAAGAAACAGTAGGTATGTAAAATATTATAATTATTAAAAACCTGAGATTTTACAGGCTGTTTCTGCTTGCTCTTTAAACAGAGACAAGATCTGCAAAACATTTTCCACACTTTTTCCCCAGTAGCAATCTGTATGTGCAGATTTGAAATACCACATAAAAAGACGAAAATATCATAGTTTTTGTTAATTGCACCCTTTCTCACATAATGTTCTTCATAAATAATTAGATAAAAAAGATAATTTTATATTTTATTAGCAGTTTCTCAGATCTATAGCAGCACCTTCTTGGAAGGTGCTATTTCAGTTAGCAGCATGGTATCTATGCACCTGTTATTTTTTTTTTAATTTTATTTTGGTTTTGTTTGGCACAGAACTGTGTGCAGCACGTAAGTTGACACAGCTCAGAGATATATTTGTCATTTCAGTTAGAAAATCCAAAGAAAGCTGGTGAGAAGAACTGAAAATTACTGCTGACAAAGGAATGTGAAAGGCAGATAGAATGGGAAAGTATTCAGGTCTATAACCTTTTCCTAAGACCACATGTATTCCTTACATAACCCTCACTGTTCCCTGACCTGTGCAGTGTTCTACTATCTGCAGTTCACTGACCTTAGGCTACTAACTTCTAAATTCAGGATTAAAATCATTTCAGTATCTCACCTAACTAGATACTGCAAATTCACTGATAGAAAAGGTCTCGTCCATGAGAGTATGGATCAGTGCTCAAAATGCAGTTCTATATACTCTCAACTCTGTCAGAGGCTTATTCTAAGAACTGAACCTCAGATTCATAGGATTTATAACTGAAAACTGTTAGACGTAGAGCAACATCCTCTACACGTTTTCAGCAACAGTGGCCCACTCTGGCAGGAAACGCTCTCTCCTCTGTAGGGAGTTACATAATGAGCTCAAGCAGTAGAAAATGAAGTTTTGGGGTAGAATTTAGGATAAGTGTAAGCAAGCACAGATATACATTCCAAAGATGTGTGCACTTGCATCTGTACAAGTGTAGTTCAGGAAATTGCTGTTTTCTTACCGTAATGGCTGTTTTAAAGTTTTCCAGTTCCTTCTCAGCATTCTCTTCAGTAAGATTTCTCTCTCTCTCTGCTTGGTGAATTCTTGATTCCAAGGTATAACTATCATTTCTAAAGGCCAAGGAAAGTTGTACAAATACATTCTGTTTGGATTTAAAAGAAGACATTTTAAAATCAGTGCCACTGTAATGTAGTCTGCAGTAACAAGTTATGAATACAGTATATATTTAACAAGCTTCCATGCTTAGAATATTAAATATATTAAGATATTAAAGACTGAAAATGAAAATTGAAAGTATCATTTAAAAATTGTTTCAAATATCCGTTTGCATTACTTCCTCTAATAATGTGAATGTTTTCATGAATGTTTCTCTGGGAGATCAGTAGTGCAGAGACACAATGACGGAAGTAGCCTACCAGAAGCATTAGAATCACAATGAATCTGTTTTCTAACTGGACTTCCTCCAAGGGTCCCCAAGGTTTTTAAACAGACAGTCTGTGCAGAGGAAGTCCAGGGATGAGCTCACCATTAGCATTGTTTTACCTAAGGGATAAACATCTACCACCAAAAGCAAAAGATCTAGTGTTTAACATTCTCTCAAACCCTGCTTACAAAGGTTGTTGCTTGAAACTGAGGAACATGAAGTAAAAGGTGCAAATAATTCAGAAGCATATCCAAGATTATAAATAATTTAAATACAGAAAAGATTTATTAAGGCAAAATGCAATTTGCATAACTGAAAAATGTTAAGTAAATTCAGAATATTTTTCTTTAATTAGAGCTTGTGATATTCAGAAGCTTATATGAACATATAGCAATGCTCACTTTGCCGTCTATATTTATCAGTAACAGGCTTACCTCAACTTCTTTTTCAGTAAGTGGAGGGGAGCTAGAAATAAAAGCAAAACAACTCAGTTTTTTAGTTTTGTCTCTTATAAACAAAGAAACTGAAATATTTAATTGGAAATAACAATGAATGTCTTTCCCTTAAATATCGTACCATTCCTTTTTTTTCAAACCAGTATTATATATTTGTTGGTTTGCTCCTTTTAAGTATCACATGAGTATTAGCAGAAATAAACCAAAGTTTCTAGCAGTTTACAAATACTGTTATGAATATCTGTACTATGTTGTTATAAATTTCAAATAGAAGAGCGAGCCAGAAAATATCCTTTTAGAGTTGCAGGTCAACAAATAGACTACACTTGTAATAATTATCTTTACATATTTTATTTGTGTTAACAGCTGAAATCTTGTGATTATAATAATCACGGATGGCATTCAGGGCTTGAGGCAACAACCATCCATTTTTTTTCTTTACACTAAAAGCTTTGAGCTCAACTAATTCATGATCACCACAATCAAGACAGCCACCCACAAGGCCTTCCCTACTCTCAAACAGATCAAGGACAGCACCTTTCCTAGATGGCTCACTCAGTAAGTTATTTTCAACATGGTTTTGCAATTTCCCAGACTTATTGTGGCAGGACGATACTCCAGATTATGTCTCAGAATTCAAAATTTCCCATAAGGACAAAGGTAACTAATCCTGAGGTTTTCCCTAATTACCTATAGAATAGCTCATGCCAGTGTCCTGGGTGTGCAGTGTGTAGTAGACACCCACAACATCTGCACTGCTATCTGTCCCTTTAATCCTCAGCCTGTCTCTCTGCCCCAGTGACAAAGGCTGTACAGGCTAATGTCTCCCTTATGCACAGCACGCCCACCCTGACTGCCCTGCCAGTCCCTTCTGAACAACTAATAGCCCATCCCAACACTTCAACTATAGGACTCGTTCCACCAAGTCTCAATAGTACCAATGATATCATAGCTATGAGAAAGGACCAAAGCTCCCATTAGCACTGATGCTCCTATTAGCCTTGCCACTCTCGCACAGCACTGTACCATCCCTTGGTTTAACATCCATGTTCCTAGTGGCATTCCACTCCCATACTGATCCTACTTTAAAGTCCTTTCAAACAGTTTTGCCAAGAAATGTTTTCATCGTTGGAACAAGTGGGTCCTGTCATGCTCCAGCAGACTTCTTGCTTCTAATATAAATAAGGAAGGAAACCCTTGAGCCATAGCTGATGTTAAGCAATCGGCTGATAACTGCCTACCTGTACACAAGGAAATGGAACTTGCAAGTTCAACTAAGTTACTAAGTTTGCAGAATAACAATATTCTTTTCACAGAAAAATGATCACTTGCAGAAAAACTACAAATTTTACCACGTCCAAATTTTTCCGCTGAAAAACTTCCAGCATGAAGAGATACTAACACTTCCAACATGATTTAATATCTACAGCAGCAATTCCAAAAAACAGGAGTGGGCAGATCAGTAGAAATTTTGTATGCTTGTATTTTGCATGCTTGTAGTATGTAAGTTAAGTTTTCTACTTTTTACGTAGAACTTAAAAACTAATTTGAGAATTAGTCAATCATTGAAAGTTGGTGTGCTCCCCAAACTATTCAGAAAATCTGTGTTGCACATTGTAAGTTGCAGCAGATTCTCTACATACATGAATCCCCAATAAACGGAACCCCAGAAAGGGAGTTCACTGAGAACTGTTAGTATGCCTTGCCTTAAATGATTTATTGCTACTTTCAAAGAGCTTTTACCTTCCTGGAAGAGACTTGTGCACACGCAGCTTTCGCAGCAATATGTCAGGAATGCCAGGCATAACATCAGAGCTATTCTTTGTCTCTTCCTCTTCAGTGGGGGAGGGGAGAGGTGAAGGACCTAAAGACATTTTCAGATAAAAAACTGTTTAGATGTTATTTGAGAAGTTATTAAGTCTGCATCTCACAGTCAAATAGAACTTTTTAAACCTAACCATGACTTTTTTTTCCCTTTTTTTCTTTTTAAAGTTAGTGAAGATTCTTCTCTATCTCTACTCATTAAAAAAGCAGGGCGATAAGAGAAGGTTGTCCATCTATTAACACAGTACATTCCTTCTTTGATTACATACAGTGATGCATTACTCATTTCTTCTGTCTTCTTTCTGAGCAGGTGCAATGAGGGTAACCACTGCAAATGTCATTCTTAACAGAAAAATTGAAGTAATTGGTCCTCTGACAGTCTCCAATGCACTGAAAAATTCTTCTTGTATTTTTCTCTAAAATTGAAATAGAATCCAAATTCATTACCAGAATATCTGACATTTTGCATGTGGGCCTTACCAGGATAGCTCCCTCATGTCTTGAGTAGTTTAGCTTATATTTCATAATATAGTACTGTCATTTCCTAGGCTTTAAATGCCACCTCACAAAATGATTACTCCTATACTTAACTACTATACTATACAACAGATACTACTATACTACTACAGATTTTGTTCACTTTTATGGCGGATAGTCACTACAGCATGTAGTATCGTTAACACATTGTTCACACTGCATTTGCATTGAAACAGATCATGAAAGAAGCAAATTTTCACTATAATAAGGACTAAGATATGGTTCAAATACTATTTTTTAAAAGTTATATCACTTAATTTTAATTTTATTTAATTTTGTTTATAATAACTGCTTTATCGTTCCCCTCTTACCTTGACAAAGTTTAAAGGAGGACTCTCCTGTAGGAAAGTCAGGTTCCCCAGTTTTAATCCAAGAACTAGGAAGATACCTTAGCCTTCCTGTTCGTTTAGCATAACAGATTCTTAGACTTTCAAAACAATGATGAATAGTTCAGATTTTTTTAATTGTGGAAAACACAGTTGTGAAATCTGGATTGTTTTTAGCTGCATTTTAGTTCTGTGCTCTTTTTATATTTAAAAATCTCATTATTTAAGAACCATTGTGTATGACCTCAAAAAAACATGGCCCAACAACAAATTGTCTCCAAACTAATATAGTCCAGTTTTCCAAACATCTATCGAGGCAACATCATTTCTAAGACAATCACAATAACTTGGCATCAACTACAAAATTTCTTGGAGCCAATATATTCAATTCACAACAGTAATACTGAAGTAGCTGGCTAGTTCCTATTATTGATGCAAAATTACAACTCTAGTTAAGAAGAACAAAGTGGCTTTTATGACAGTGTAAGAAAGTAAAAGTCTATCTAACAAATGAGCTAAGGATTTGCCTTCTCAATAGCCAGGAGAAAAGTTTGACCCTTAATGTGCTAGCTATCACTTAGATATGTACTAGACTTAAAAATATTAGTGATACTTGGTTGAGATTTTTGTTGGCAAGCTGGATCAAATAATGGGTAGATTTTCATAATGTTTTCCCCAGAAGTTTCAGATCTAAGTGTTTAAAAGACTGGTAAAACATCACCTATTTCACACTTTCAGACAAAGTGCACAAAACAATTTCTGGGAAATATACTAACAGAGTGATAGGAATAATGCTACCAACTAAGCGTCTTTTCATTTTGCTTCATTCAGAATGAAGATA
Organism: Coturnix japonica; assembly: GCF_054131305.1. Lineage (NCBI taxonomy): Eukaryota > Metazoa > Chordata > Aves > Galliformes > Phasianidae > Coturnix > Coturnix japonica. The sequence goes on along the minus strand of NC_140667.1, from coordinate 15,510,647 downwards.
AGACTGTTTCCAGAGGTAACACGAAATGTAATATCTCAGCCAATTCAGCAGAACCTTTAAGGTCTTATGAAACAGTCTCAGAGTGTACAAAGAATAGCACCTTTCACACTGCATCCATCTATTCCTGCTTCCCAGAAATGTACTATACAGGGCTAAGGGTATAGTACTCAATCTTCACTTACTATCCTCCACCATTACTGCTCCATTGAAATTACTTTTGTAATTGAAGAATAAGAAACATAATTTTCTGTACTGATTAATTATAAAAATCAGTGTATGACAAATACACATCCCTTTGAACTTTTATGATACAGCACCTTTTTCCTGTTCAGCTGCTTCACTAAGTTCAGGAAGTTTAAGTCCAACTAAATTTTGGTTCCTCATCAAAATATGCTCCTGTCAAGAAAAACAATAACATCTCCAAGTAACTTAATTAAAAATCTCAATGTAAAAAGCTCTGACATGTAAATGCTAAATATAACGTTCACTTTATTAAATAAACAAATATTTATATAAAGTTACAGTTATTACAATACTGATATTGCATACTTCAAGTTTCATGCATGCATTATTTTACAAAATTCCTGGTCACGTGAATAAAAATTTGCAACGTTTCCCCCTGCTCTAGTTGAAGAATGGAGTTTTAATCAATGAGCATGTAAAAAGCACTGTTGGATATAGCCATAGTACTAAGCAAGTATCCATAAAAAAAATGAGAAAATCAGAATATAAGATACATTAAATTGACACTTTATTCAGTAGGATTTGCTTACATCAGAGCTTTGTTGCTACTGTACTCTGTCTCTATTCCCTGCAGGTAAAAAGAATGTACACTAAAGGATTAAACTTCATCAATATTCTTTCTATTATTACCTAATTTTCTACTTTCATATTCTCAAACTTATCTAAAATTCATAAATGTCTTCTTTCATTTATAAGATAATTCTCATTAGAGTCAGAGCTCAAATCTTTCATAACTGGAATTACATTTCATGTTGTGTTAATTTTTTTGTTATAACTACTAATTGTGTTTAACAGCCAGTAAGATACTCAAAACTATCTGGCTCAAATGACTTTATAACAAATGTTTCTAGTACGTATGTAGTAAGTACATATGTGTTACATAAACAGGAAGAGATGAATAACCAAGCAGACATTCCCAAGCAATACAATGACCAAAGTGCACAATTTGAGGCCTTCCTTACCATTATTATGATGGTCTTAAGGAAAGGAACTACAACTTTTAAAGGGGAGGAAGGGAAATGTCCTGTTTTGTTTACAGCATGTGCATACAAGTTGGTCACTTTACGTTGGTGGTTTATTTTTTCCATGTCACTTTTTTTTTTTTCCCCTCCAATGTAATGGCTAATTCTTAAGGTTCAGGTCTAAAGCTCTGGATACTATAGGACTTGCTCTAAGGGTATTCAAGTAGCAAAAATCATACCAAACCAACTTCCTGTCGCATGAGGTATTTTTAATATAATATTATTGCAAAGTTCAGTATTCCTGAATGATATGACTACTGCCCTTAAAAGGGAGACTGCCAACAGGTAAACTGAATTCAAAAAACACCCAACTGAATGAAGTAGAAGCAATTTTTAAAACAAAAATCACTTACAAATAGTTTAAGTTGCAAGAGGTTTTAAACCCATAAAGAAAATTATAGTATCCATTTCTAAACTTAAGTTAAACATTCAGCTTATACACAGGTCTCACTCCTTTCACAGAAATCAGCCTGTTAGTATTTTGTTAGAGTCTGGTCCTGAGGAAAATTCTGAAGAAGCAGAAAAAGCACAGTGCAGTGAAAGAAAGGAAGTGAAACAGCCTGAGTGACTCTTTTAAAAAGCATGTTATTATATCCTCAGGAAGGAAACATTTTTCAGAACTAAAATTCTTCTTCTCCAGAAGAGATCATTTTACTTGTAAGTATGTTTTACAAATGACATGATTGTTAATCAACTGCTTCCTGTTTATAGTTCATGTAAACTGCGCAAAATAGAGGAACTGTGATTTATACTCACCTTTTTGTCATAATGAAAGCAATTAGTTTGCTTGACACTAGTATTGTAATTATTTCTGAGGGTAAAAACATGCATGTGCAAGAACACAAATGCATATTGAAGAGACAATTGCACAGCAGATGCATATTGCAAGTGAACTAGGAAACAAAGTAATTCCATGGCATTTAGCTATAGATTACATTTTACTGAAGTTACAAAAGACAAATAATACAATATTATGTTGATGCTAAAACTGTTATCCGTTATATTAGCGTACATTTCTTGAAATGATAAAAATAAGGCTAAGTGAGTTGAAAGTTCAGTAAGATACAAAAATAAGTTTAAAGCAGGATACAATCAGGACTCACCTCTCTGAGTTTTGTCAATTTCTGCATCCGAACAGGTTGAACTTGGATTTGGAGGTCTTTGAATGCTTTCATTTGATTACTGGATTTATTACCAACAACAAAGCCTTTATCTTCCTCAGATGGTATCTTTACAGGTGTTTTATCTTTCTGTCCAGGCTCTAAACTATCCCATGATACAGCTCTTAGTAGAGGAGGACGCAGCCCACACAGTTTAAATTCTGGTTTAAAAGAAACTTTTTGATCCCTCATTTCTGGAACAGGACTTTTTAGCTTTGAGTCTATATTTCCTATTCCTGGTCCTGATAGATAGGTTCTTAAAGGAACATCATTTTCTTTTGCTTTCTTGAGGAAGGATTTTCCGAGTTCATTTTCACAGACATTCAAGCAAGTATTAAGAGACATTCTGCCACCATCACTACCTGAAGAGGAGCACTTAGGTAAAGTATCTACATGCTTACGTGGATCAAAGTTTTCTTTTTGTTCAGAGAGTTTTTCTTTGGGGTTTTCAAAACCAGCAGAACGAGGAACCAACCTTCCTTGAGAAATCTTTCTTTGATCATTCAGCCTCCGATCCATTAATCCTTTGGAAACATTCTGAAAGTAGAGGGACACAAATAAAACAGAGAAACAAATCTGTTTTTCTTTTAAAAATGTTAAATAGTTTGCACCATTTTACTTTGTGCACAGAACTTCATTATCACGCAGCATTAACAGCAAAAGTCCTACCAGCCAAATATAAGGCTATTAGAGGTTTAAGGACTATGGAAATATGGTTAAGGTGTGTTAGTCATCCTACTCTCACCGTAATACAGTAAGATGCAGAGACAACTAAGGCAGATGTATAGAATATGTGCTATAGAATAGCACATATAGAATATGTTCTATTGATTTGAATTAAGATATAGCAAGAATAAAAGTGTGTGAATGGTAGGATGCAGAGCACAGCTGTAGCCTGTTTCCCTCCAGTACACTTGCTGGTGCTTTGCAGTTACTTAGTTAAGTACACTTTTTTTCCTTAGTTGAGTATTGGTTTTCTGTTCATTTAGCAAACAGTTCTTAGTTTATTTAGTCATAAAAATAACTTGTATACGTGCTTGGAAAAAAACAGATTTAGTGGAACACCATATGAAACACTTACCTCTGCAGTTTGCCTGTCATCCTCTTTAAAAGTTCTGTTATTCTAGCAAAAAAAGGTAAAGAAAAAAACTGCCTTACAAGATTCGCTTTCACATCTGTGCTGCAAATGTTGGCTACAGATATTAAGGGATTACCTTTACTATATAATTTTAATATGTTTATATTTTACATAGTCCCATTAATTTATGAAGTAATTTTAGGAATTAGTTTTTTCCATAGATTAGGATTATATTACATTTTGTCCATATAATATACTTAACAATTCTGTATGATCCTTCAGTGCTTATTATATCTTGGATTTAAGACTTCAGAATTAACATTTATTAATTCCTGAATTGGTTGAAAAACATACAAGTAATCTCATGTTAGCATAGAAGAACGTATTGAAAACACTCACTCTCCTCAGGGATAAATAGGACAGATGCGGTACTTTAATAATCTGGTTACCGTGCAGAATACTCCGTTCTTTCTTACCTGAACTGAAGATACTGACTCAACACTAGTGGCTGTACATACATCGGATGCTAGGAAGACACACATAATTAAAGTATGATTAAATCCTGATGGTTTTGCTCAAAAATTGGAATACCACACATTAGCAAATCCATACACACAAACTTACATTTAGCATGCTAAGAACAAAATATAATAAAGTACTATTTAAAAAGAAAAATAAACACTGAAGTATAAGAAGTGAAAGATCTTCAAGACATAACAAAATTCTATTATTAAAAAGTGTAAAAATAATCTGTAGCCTGGAAGCATCACTACAGGAGTAAAGTATAATAGCAAAAGATATATAAGTAAATATATAAGCCTTAATGAGCCTTGTCATATTCACAAATAGATGCTCACAAGTAGATGCTTTAATCTATAGATTAATTTATTCTCCAGAGGAAATTATAAACATTTTCTTTTTTACCTGATGGAACAGGAAGAGTGAGAGAATTGCTCCGAGATGTTACTGGTGAAACTTTTGGGCTAAGGGTAGGCGAAACCGCTTCAGTAAAACAAAGAAAAAAATAAAAAGTAATTTTACTCTCTAAGCCTATGGTTTCTGAAGTTTCAAAATTCAGGAAAGATTAAAACATTAGTCCTGCATTTATCAAATAGCCACATTTCTCCAAAGCCTGTCCAGCCACTTTAAATTCGAAGTTATACTTGACTATTAGGATCTTAGAGTGGACTTTATCTCATGTGCTCAGCACAAACTAATAAGTTTTTTTATATACTGAAGTTTCATTTCCCTCGGTTTCATTAGAGTCTGGCAGAGAAGTGCACACAAAAGAAAGACTCATAAGGAATTTAGAAAAAAAAAGGAAAGGAAATTTTAATTTAAAAATGTATAAATTTTATCTCCTTACAGAAAGTGCCAACCTGATTTGTTTTGATATTGGTATTTCAGAGGTAATTTATAATCCTGTTTATTGACAAAATGACATTTTGTCCTAGCCCTCAAACACTTCATACAAGACAAACTATTTCTAATGACACTCCAGAACAGAATAATTTATTCAATTTCTTTTTTAACGAAGATCTGATTCACTTAGCTTAGTTAATGACTATATCCAGAATAAAAGTGTGGTTATATCTGGGTGGTATGGTTTTCCGCAGTATGAACATTTTGTCAAAGTTTGATTTTATCTACAGTAGGAACTTCAGGCAGAAAATCTTGACAAATTTCTGATTTTCTGTTTGTATGTTTGTTTAAGATTCTGACTGAAACTCTTCCTCCATTCATTCCTCCTTTTTTACACTGCAGTGTACAGTTCAGTCACCTAGAAACACTGTCTTCCACTGTTAAATCTAAATATTGAGATTGATCTTTTCTATTTTGCACTGAAAAATGAAGAGAAGCTGAGGGATTCTGGCCTACAAATTAACAAAACGTATACATACAGTAGCCGCGTATGCATTACAGTAGATGTTTATTTGTGCTTTTGCAGATTTCCAAGGTACAATCTAAAACTGTATCCTCAAAATCTATACCTACCTGTGGGTGACTCAGGGAGGCTGCTTCTTGACTTTCTGCCTCTGCGCATTAGAAATCTTTCACTCACTTTCTTTGCTTCTTCTAGTAATTCAAGGTTCTTCTTTTTGTCTTCTTCCGATATGTTGACATCTGGTAGCTGATCATTTACCAGATCAATCACATGTCCATTGTTGTCTGGGTTGAAAATTGCAGAATTAGAACAGTACCTCATGTATCCAAGCTGCACTTTGGAGTAGCCAGTATGAAAAATATCTTTAAGCTTTGATTTCTGTTAAATGAAAGTTCATGCCCACTCATCTTCAAATTCTTTTATATTCTCAATTTTAAGTCAAGTCATCAAAAGCACTGATAACGTTCTGATTCTAGTCTGTCCCAGCAGAACTGGCTTTAGATCCATCTTAACTAGTAGTCACAGCATTTCTGCTGTAGACTCATTTTCTCCATGAGTTTTGAGTTTCCAGTTTTTAAAGGCTAAGGTCCCATGAATCTGGCATAGATTTATGTACGCTAGCACTAGTTTTATCACATAGGTGATTCCATTATTTTTTTCTATAGAAAAAAGTACAGAGTTCAGAATTAAAATGATTGTATTTCATATAGATAAGGTATTTCCACAAATGCAGAAGCAACAATAAAGCTACAACTAGCAAAAACACATTCTTAGATCTTAGAATTTCGCATATGATGTTATGAACAGTGCACACCTTCTCACTGCTTCTCTGAGGAGTTAATGCTAGTAAAACAGTGGAAAAAATGCTTGCATGAACTCTTCTTGGGAAAGAAGAATATCTTCTTTAGGACAGCCTGCTTGTTTTCATTTAAAGTTTGTTGTGATATGATAGCCCAACTGGACAACGTGAGACTTAAGTGCCCCCTTGAAAGCAAAACTTCCAGAGTTTTAAAAGTAACCAAAATCAATATTACTGAACAGTATTTTGAACATAGGGATTTTAAGCTTGTGCATCTCTGGCCTTCTAGAAATACTAATCAAACAATTTTGTATAACTAACCATAGACATATTTCTCTGTTCACATGCAAGTCACTTATGACCATAAACTCTTGATTACTATGCATTACAAATAAGCATGCACAGGAAGAAAAAAAGATGTCAGAAGAGTCAGACTCTATTACCTATGTTTTTACTGCATGTCACATTTTCAGAGAAACATCCTAGCTCAAATGAATAATCATTTCTTACCAATAGAAGTCAATGAACTTGTTGAATTCCTAGTGGCACGGTTAGAATGTCTTCTATGAGGACTACGAGGTCTACAGAGAAAAATGAATGAAAAAATATGGGAATGTGTCACAAAAAAAAAAAAGCTCTACTTTTTTTTCCTACTACCTCTAAAAATTAACATTGAAAGAGAAAACATTAATTAAGTAATACATTTAAAAAAATATATTGGAATGGCATTAAGATAGCATGAAATATAAGCTAAAAGTGTTTCCATTTTGCTTTAACTCTTCCCAAAAAAATCTTGAGTTTAATGATTGAGTTCTGTTCCATATTAAAAGGGAGGTAAAAGTCTTATGGAATTCGAAGGTGACACATGAAAGTTTTTACTGCCTTTCACATTTTAAAAAATGCAGTTTTTCTATTATGGCATAAAACTCATCTAAATACAGTATGTTGCAGAAAGTTATTTTTAGTCTTCATGAGTTGTTAGTTTCCTAAAATAAGTTTTATGCTTTAAAATTATTTCCTAGGCTACCGCAGTTACACAGAACCAGGGGAACATCTCATAAAATTAAGTGATGATTGAGCAGATAAAGCTTTTTAAAAAAAAAAAATAGTTGCATTGCAGTTCTAACTTTTAAACCATCTTCAAGTTCAGGGAAGCATATTTTAAAGATAGAAGCAAATTATAGCACATATATTGATCAATACTTTCTGATTAGTTCTTCATTTAATTTAAGACCAGGTTAATAAATTTCCAAGACACTAAGTATGCTTTATTAGTAGAGTGAAAATAACATGATTCCATTCAGCAACTTACTTTCATGTATGCTTTAATTCAAGGTGCTATTTTTGCTGTCTACCTGAATAGGCCCAAACATCTGCTTCAGAACTCACTGTATTTAATTGTTACACTATTCTTTCAACTATCTTAGAAATGTTATCCGCTTGAATTTTCTTGGATACCATTTTATTGCAATAGCTCAGGAGCGTAGTCCTATCTATTTCCAAAGCTCTTACTGCTTCAATGAAAATATTTACATGAATAAGGACAGCACTACTTATATATATGTATATATATAAGCAGTAATCTGGAATTAGGGATTTAGCTATTAAAGGAAAGTCTTTCAATTTAATAAAACTTTCCCATGTAGGGAAGGTGAGGAACTTAAAGTCATAGAATCACCAAGGTTGGAAAAGACCCTCGAGATCACCCAGTCCAACTTCATTACATCAATTACTGATAGACTGTGTCCAGGTGAACATGTAAAACTTAGACATAAGAACAATATGTGTACTTTTGCCATGAATTGAATATGAGGAATTAAACTGTCAGCCATCCTAGTAGTAGATATACAACTGTAGCACACACACACACACACACTATTTTATGTCTACAGAAGGACTAAGCAATTTTTTCTTCACTAGGCCATACTCTACTTTCTGTCAGAAGGATAGATTTCCAAAGCTGTAGCAGTCAGTTCAAGCATGCATAACTTCAATTTAGATTTTTGTTTTAATTATTCAGAAAGATTAGAAAATAATCACTAATTTTAATGGACACCAATTTAGGTTTGCAGAATTAGTGACATAAAAAACTGTTCTTTTATAACAACTGTATTTCCAGCACCAGAATTCCCTGCATCCAAAAGGAAAGACAATATAATTTATTTACAACAAGGGCTGCTCCTAAAATAATGTCTCCTAATTTACTGCATTGGCTCACAAGGTCAGGTGGATATCGGTGGTAAGGCATTAGGACTTGAACCTGCACACCAATATATTCTATTACATTTTGTTTCCATGTAACAGATGGCAGCAGAGGGGGCAGTCTGACAAAAAGGCATCTGTCATGGAAGCGTGGATGAAGCAAAAGTGTGTCACTGAATTTGCCCACATGGAAAAAGTGGCACTCATTGACAGTCATCAATGTTTGCTGAATGCTTGTGACAACCAAACTGTGGATATGAGCATAGTGTGGTGGTGGGTGATGCATTTCAACAGTGGTGACAGCAAGTCACCCCTGTGGTTCAGATTTTCATGAGCAGAGAATTGGTGGTAAAAATGCACAGCTTATGGTGGTGCCTATGCTGAAAATCAGTATTTTGTAGCTGAGAATTTGCTTTAACAAATAGTGTTATTCTGTTCTCTGTATCTGTTGGATTTTCCATGGGAAGAAATAGGAGGCATTACTATTGGAACAACCTATGTACAAGGACATGCCCATAATATTTTAATATAACACACAATTCAAAGCAAATTCTTAGAAGCCACTCTCGGAATTACTGTACAAATTATGCATAGATTGGTAACACATTATGCAGTACCTGTTAACCAGATTTTTATCAATTTCTACATCAGGCATACCAGCATTCTCTGGAAGAACAATAGAAGGTGTACTGCTTGTAGTTCCTTCAGCACCAGTGTCCTGGATGATTTATAAGAAAGATAAAAATAAAGTTAAGCAGAAATTCAAAATACTGAATATCACTCTGTGGGGAAAATAATGTGGATTTCTCTATTTTACTTACAAATGACCAAACTGAGAATTAGCTTTTATTTGGTAAGACATATTTGAGCTACAAAACTTTATCTACACTGCTAAAAACAGTTCTAATAGTTCTAATTGCTTCTGCCAGGCAGTAATATGTAAAACAAAAATGCAATTTTATTTTGTCACTTTTATTCGAAATTTTCCTTGAAACAACATCCCAAAGTTCCATAAGAAATTTTGACTTAGATCGGCAGTTGGCATTTATGTTCCTGCTCACTTCTGGGAAGTCAGAACTATAGGACTTTTTAAAGATCACTTTCAATCCAACATTCCATGATTGTGTGACATTTATGAATCTCGAAGAAGAGCATGTTTACTAACCCTGGCACGAAGCCACTTATGTTCAACTGCTACAAACAACACCATTTGCTCTCAATGGTGCTTACTTCTTTAAGAATATTTAACTATTATAGGCTGACAAAAGCATGATTAATTCTGAATAAAAAATAATTATTTTAGTAACACTTGTGAATACAGAAAATAAAGAGCTGTTGTAAAAAATAATTTGTGCATTTGAATAATTACTGATGATAATTTAGCTTAAGACATCAATGTTTTAGAGCATAGAGATTTCAATCATTTTGATTATTTGATTCCAAGGTCATCAAGTTATAATTTTGTTTCAGTCATCTAAAGTTTTATGGAGAAGTTACGTTACTCCTAAGGTTTGTTACACCAAGCAAATGGCAATAGTATAAACTGAAATAAAATTCTGCGCATAGAGAAAGACATTATCATAGAATCATAGAATGGCCTGGGTTGAAAAGGACCATAATCATCATCTAGTTTCAAATCCATGATAAGTGCAATTTTGGCCATAACAGAAGACCCAAGAGGCTCAAAGATGCTCAGGGTAGACAGTTTCTGTAGAAATAATGGTGTTAAGCCCTACCAAAACCTCCCTAACAGAACATGTTTTTAAAAGTTTTAAAATCCAGCCAAATTTGGATGGATTTGAACAGTAATGGAAAAAATGCATCTCTGCTCAAAGGGCTGCTGTGCCAGAGAAGTCAGATGACAAAGCTTTCCTGGATACCACCTAAATTTTTTAAAATATCAGAAAAAAAGTCCTCTACCACATTGTCTCATCCTTGTAAAACAATGAAAGACCTTGGCTGAATTTCAGAATTTATTTGGCCTGCAACAGACAACCACGTGAAACTCCTTCGAAGAATAATGCATCTCTAAGTGGTCTTTTGAGAGAGATGGAGTTCTAAACCAACTTAATTTTAAATATTTAAGTGAAACACTGAGGTGAAAATTTTGCAAGTAAGGCAATACATCTCAAGTTGTAACAACATTCAGTTGAAAAAGACAACAGGAGAAAAGGCAAAACAGGTACAGGACATCTTCAGAACAAAGTAAAACAAGCAGTACACAGTGATTTGATAAAAGAGGAGCGCAAATTTGAACAGGAAGAAAAAGTATCGAATGCAGAAACTTGAATGACAGAATGTTTACATTGTAACAAAGACGTTATGAACATGTGCAGTGTCTTTTTTCTCAGCAACCTGAGTAGACAAATACAGAGTGTTCAGAATACAGAGAGCTGGAAAAAGACAAAATTATTCTTTATTTAGGGAGAAGTGAAGATAATAGCTCACAGCCAACCCTAGAAGAGTAGTGTAGAAAATGAGACATCATAAATCTTTAACCTAATTGGTAAGGATTTATTTTACTTATATTTTCTAACACTACATCAGATATTAGGGATATCAACAAAAACATACTAATCTTATGTGAAATTACAAATTAAATACAAATACAGAAGTGACTAAACATTATGTTTTAAATGTCTTATGAACTTCACTGGAAGAACTTATTCTGTATCAAACACATCTAAATATCCAGTACTTCCAGATTAACACAAAACAAAGAGTTCAACTGCACACTCATAATTCAGACACGTTCCAAACAAAGGGTTTAAGTGCTTTGAATAGAGCTAACTGTTCTCAAAATGGCATTAATGGGAGCTTCCCAGCAGAAAACCCAGAGCTAATGAATATTCTGAGAAATGTTGTTTAGAATTGGCAGCTTATGTAAGAAAAACTGAAATGGAAAACCAGGCTAGGTTTTTCAAAATGAATTTGAATATACAACCCTACATTTCCATCATGTAAAAGGTACCTGAAGTACACAATAAGCTACATGTAATATAAAGTTCATTTTCTTTTTCTCCAAACTGTTTTGTTAATAGATATGAATTTGTACATAAGGAAAAGGTAGAAGAACATCTCCTGGTAAAGAATAAGGACATTGTTAGACACTAGACAGCAATTAAAATAAGAGGAGATTTCAGTCTTGGAAAGTTTTGTTCAATGGCAGTGAAGGGCGTACCCTGGAAACCAGTCTCCCAGCTGATATTTCTTTCTGATACCCTCTCCTTGTTTGCAAGTTCTATTATGCAACATTGAGGTATCTCACCAATTACACAGTTATGCTGTAGAACCCACTCTGCAGGAAGACCTAAGAGTGATAATAGGTATGAGCAAGATCAAACTGTAAGAACACTGGCTAGATCCAATGCTTAATAATTCTAGTAGGCTAATAAGCAATGCATTAGTCCTTCACCTGTTAAATTGTAATTTTTAGGCATAAAGGATCTGAAACAAAATGTTTCTTTCAATTATCTGACTCATGAGCTATTTCATTGCTTCAGTTCATTTCGGACCTACTTTTAAAACACCAGTATATTGTTTCGGAAGAATAGTTGGTTGGAGTGCTTCATTTCTGACATTTCACAAGCCAGCCCTAGAATAGTAATTGATGTCTGCTAGCTACTTTTCTTTTTTTACTCTTTGAGGGTGGCTTTCAAAACTTTTCACAGGGGGTGTGAGGGCATTAAAAACAAAGGGGAAAAAAACCCACAGCAGAACAAACTCACAAACTATCTTCTTTATCTAATATATGATCTCAGCTAACAGTCTGATAAACTTGCATCCATTTAGGCTGTTTATCTTAAGCCAGGAAGCTAACACTCAGCACAGTGTGCTATTTAAATGGAATGTATGACAAATCAATGTAGGGCTTGCTGCTGACAATATTTTCCAATGATGCTGAAGTAGCGGATGTTTTCACCCAAAATATAGAATACAATGTCCTCAGCTCCAAGGACAATGATATACTCTAACTGAAAATATGCCAAATTATAAATTCTGTCCTTCTGTACACCAGTTTGCATGAAAAAAAAATAACCTATTATTTTGTAATCCTTTAATTCAGCTATGCTAATAATTTATTAAAAAACCAATAACAAAACCAAATTGTTGGAACATAAAACTACTTTTTATTGATAGTATAAATTATTCAAAAAGCAAAAACTGTCATTACTTAATGATTTTTTTCATTTTATCTTCATTTTATCAGTATAGTTTCTGAACATAGACAGCTATTACTATCGCAAATAAAGCAAAAGAGTACAAACCAAAAAGCAGGTTTCCATCTTTTGCACACATACTAATTGGAAAGCACCTTCTATAAATCTGTAAGAGTGACACCAGGTATTTCCAGACTACTGTGAGGCATAAATCTAAGTTGTTTTCTCAGAAGTTAATTTTTTTTATGGAAAAACATAAGTTTTCATTCCTTAATCTAAAAAACACTTGAAAAACTTTAAGAAAGTCAGCTGAAAGATCATTCATAGCCTTGTCAGTTTATCAGAGTACACCAATGTATAGCTAAGGACAATATGTTATTTTGCAGACTCCTGAATTTACAAAAACAGTTTCAAGCCCAAAATAAGTATCAGGAAAAAAAATTCTAAGAGTGCTTACTTTGGCTGGAGAAGAACTGTTGTGTTGTGCCTCTTTTGACTGTTCACTTTCTTCAGGTAGGGTTGGCATGGTGGGCAGAATGGAGCACGTTGATCTGCAATGTGGACTAGCACAACCATACACTGCTGAGAATGAGACTGTTCCAAGTTAGCTTGAAGGTATAACTGCTGCAAGGCCTTGTGATCCACTAGATGTGTTAGATGCCAAAAATACATATCAAATTCATTTTAAAAAACTATGCTCTAACATAGAGATCACTTTACAATAACAAACACTATTAAAGTTTAAAATTAAAAACATAAAAATATAAACTTGTGCTTTATTAAAGTTTCAAGGTCAAGTATAATTGTGTAAACGCTCCCTTTCTTGTTGCTATTCCCACTCCCCTTCATGTCACAGATTTTCTTTTTTATTTTTGCCTCCTGTAATTGTGTTGGCTGTAATTAAACTACCCTCTCTATAGTTTCCAAGAAGAAAACAGGAACCTGGATAACTAACATTCCTTTTAGTAACCAAGAAAGTCCTAATACTACAGAATATGATCTTAGATTGCAAAGAAAGGAAAACCTTTAGGAGGAAAATTGGTGAGTCAAACCACAACCCTCTTTCTTTGGGCACATGCTGAGGCACTTCAAAGGCCTAGGTGAGCTGGGCAAACACTATAAACACGTGCTGTATAGACAACAACAATGTGCAAGACACTTTCAAAGCAAAATAGTAGTAATGCTTGAATGGGGAATGCCTACTAGCTGAGAAAATTATTGTTGCTAGTATCAACTTGAGCTGCTGCCTTCACATTGTAAGCAGGGAAATGATAGGTACTAATCGTTACAGCTACAGTAGAAGTATTACAAGACTTACTCTGACACCTACCGGACAATTAAGGAACAGCTCTCACAAATAAATCATTTGACTCCTTGATGGCGCCTACAGACAACAGATTAGGTGGTTAACAAAGACAATGTACACAGTGACTGACTAGACAAGTAAACCATATTCCCTTAACAGTTAATTTGCAGCTGTATATAGTACTGTGTTATGCTCTCTAATGTACTCTATTGTACTCTAATGTAGCAACAACTTAAAGAGTGGGCCAAGTTGAGTACACACATCAAGTAGAGATTCTGTGACCAAAAATAATTATCTTCTCCCAAACCTGAGTAACTAAATTCATCATTATTCTTTTACTGCTCTGGAGATTAGGATAGAGTAAAAAAAAATAAAATCATAATGGTGAGATAATCTCATATAAGTTCAAGCAATTTGACAATCTATGATCAATTTTTCTCATCCATCTCGGGGAAGGGAAGATTACTAAAGAACATGCTGGTTTATTGAGGCTGGCAATTAAAATTGTCCAAAATGCAAAAACATCAACAAGAGAGAAAAACAGTCATAAGAAATACCAAAGCAGCCTCAGTACTTACTAATTCCTCACCTCACCTTTCACAGAACTAGGAAAACCTACAAAGTGTGTGAAAACGTTAGCCTACAGAAGCAGCTACTACACTTTTACTACACTACTTACTTCTCTATTGTTCTATTATTTGAAGAAGAACCAGACTTCTTTACAAAGCTATTTAAACACAGGAAAAATCTCCAAGTCTCTAAGTAGTGTTGATTAGTAGGAATATATCTTCTTCTGACCTTCTTTGTTTTTCCTAATACCTCTCCAGAAAACAAACAACAACGACGAACACAACAGTTCTGAGATGTGTATAAGCAGAAGAGTACATCCGTTTATTCATAGTCTGAGGTTTCTTGAAATAAGCATATCTGCATTCCTTGATGTTACTGCTGCAGACCACTGGTGAGCCAAAGCAAGAGCTACTACATTTGCTATTTCAGTAACATATACAAACATATAGTTTAATTTATAAACTATCTGAATTCTAATCCCTAACCAATTATTTTTCAGTCCAAAAGCTTATTAACTTCTGCAGTGTTCATAAAAACAGTAGGCCAAATCCTTTGTAAATGCTGTTACTCTTAAACAGCACGAAACATTGCAACTGGGTATAAGAAATAAAGCAGTCTTCATGCCAAGAGTTTTGTCATTTTCTGCATCAACAGCTGTCTTCTGACAGTAGTGGGAAAAGGTTTAGAAATGCTGGAAATAAGATAGTACTGAAGCAGTGCTCTTCCATCACTGCTGATAGACATGCCTATTTTGTCAGGCAGTGAAAATTAGTAAATGCCAGTGAGAGTCAAAACACAGAAAAGCAGTTCATCAGAACACCTGAACAAGAACTTGAGGAGCTTATCTGTACCTCAGAGATATAGTTAGGAAAGAAAGAAATGTCCTTGTAAAATTTATTTATCAGAAAGATACATTTTCCTTTTCATTAGAGTATTAGAAAGGAATATAGCCTTAGAATCTGCAGCAGTATATCATCAGTATATCCACCTAAAAAACAGCTTAAAAACTTACTCAGTTCTGAGTAGTAGAAAGAGTGTAAATACCCTGATACTAAGCATGGTTCTGTGCCAGTCTTTGGAATCATACTACCATTAACTTTGCAAAATTCATATCCTTTCCTCAAGCATAAATATACGTCACTCAAAAAGAAAATCATGCATTAATCTCTGCAGTAAAAACCACACAGAATTATTCCCCCTTAAGATATTTAAAGAATAGGTAACAAAATACATCCACATCTTAGAAATGTTCCAAGTGAACATGTTAACATCCTAGTCTCTAAGACAATAAAAGAAATGATAGTCTTGCAATTAAGTATTGAATAAGCTTTGTCTGGCCTAGATCTGTCTTCTCAAAGTCTGTCAAGAGATTAATGTATTATTTTATACCAGAACCATTCCCCAAACAACTCTAGAAATTGCAAAAGCTTAAAAACAATCTTTAAAAATTCAAAATTAGAAACTTGTAGACATTCTTCACTCACATATCACAAGAAGAACAGATGTGTGTGAACCTCTAGAATGTTAACCTGCATGAGCCTTTTGCACCTATAAAATGAATTAAAACAAACAAACAAACCAAGCACTTATGCTTTTCATCAGACAGTGTAGAGAATGAAACAAAAGGAAAAAAAGCCACGGAGGATGGAGTGCTTCTTAACGTTTGTCTGTTACTGTAAACTTCCTGCTTAAAATAGTCAGGGAAAAAAATGATCCCAAGCTCAAATCTGTTGTCAGATATAGATCAGTGAATGCAGAGAACTTACTTTTACCACTGTGTAGGCTTGGAGTACAATCTCCAGGAAATGGTGATCCGGGAGCTCTATTCCATAAAAGGGAAAAGTATTTAGAGGCCCTTGGCTTTCAGTGTGTTCCCTCTGTAACTCATTTTACCATAGCAGATAAAACTAAGTACAATCAGTTAACTTACCCTCTCTGAGTCACAGCTGAGTACAGTGTTAGCTAAAGCTTAAAGGTGCTTTACTCCATCTCCACTGACAGCATAGCAACTGACCTCAAATTCTCTGAAATAAACAATTAAGAAAGCACTATATTAATATTTTTTGACCTCATACTGCCTCTGTTCAAGTCAAGGAACTCTCATTTGTCAACAATGGAAGTTACATACTCATGAATGCAGCTGAGCTGCACAACTATGCAGTGCTTTTTGCAATGTTTTTCTTTGTTGGCCTTTACAGTAGTTGCAAAACAGTACAATATTAGAAAGGTACCTTTCTGCATTCCTTTTATACAGCTGTAAAAATATATGAAATTTGAAGAGTACTTTGAATTATGTTTTGCAATTTTGAATTACCTAAGAAATCCTAAAATTTTAATATTCAAACCAAATGTGAGCAAACTAGTGTATTTTTCATGTGTTTGTGCCATAACCTTCACAAGAACAAAGCATTTAACATACACAAACAGTTCACTGATACAAATAAGCAGTGCCAGCATTTGAAGAACAAGAACAATATAAAAACACATTCAGGATGTCTTAATTTCTTCAGTATTTTGCATTGGTGCTTCAGAATTTCTGTATAACTTTAACCACAACTGAAGTTGACCTGTTTACATTCTTAAGTTCTGTTCACATTACTGCCCATAAAATTATGTGGGGTAAAACCTGGAAGACAGAGAAAATGTTTCTATTTAAAGACACAGAACACTACCTCTGGGGCATGCAAAGGGTATGCAACTGCTACATGAAAGCTTCTATTTTCATTTTAAGAAATATGTAGATTAAATCCCAAATAACTTAATATGAGTAGGCAATTAAAACAATTTCAGGTTGCAAACTAAGAGTAAAAGGATAAGTGAAAATCTACATCAGAGGAGAATAAAATGTTCTTTTGATGCATGTTCCTACAAATCTGATTGAGAGCATCCAGAGGCATATCCCTGTGTATGTCTGGTTATGATTCAAATCTCTGCTAAGAATAAAAATAATAAATAAATAAATAGGTGATGAGAGGTGATTCTGGTACACTATAAATAAAACTGACTTCTATAACAATTCATTTGGTTTCATCATGTACCTAAAAGTTTTAATAAAGAGTATCAAGAAACTTGGCAACTCCAAAAGAGTAACATACAGTGTTTTCTGGGAATTCTATACTGAAGCTCCATTTTGGTATCAGCTTTAGGCTTTTCTCTTATACATTAAAAGAAATATCAGTTAGCATGATTTCACAAAGAGTGTAGAGCTAGGAAATATCTGGAGGAAAAACAACCGCTGATCTTATGACCAAGACAGCAACCATAAAGAAAAAAAAAAAAAAGAAAAGAAAAAGAAAATTCAAGAGAGCTGAAAGCTAAATGTGAGTAAAAAGGTGTTACTCTTTTCCTCCCAGATAACTTTCTATCTGCAAAAACATAATAGTTTAGGAAGAAGCATCGGCCTTTGTCTTATGGTCCTGAAAAAAGCTCTCTGATGCAAGAACCGCACACTGATTAAGTGCCCAACAGAAATTGCTCATGACAATTTCAATAATATCCATAGATAATAACACAGACAAACATACTTTGACCTAAATGAGCATCATGTAGTCAGTAACAGTCATTTGTTTTTGTTTTTTTTTCCTGTTCCTTCTCATATATTTGGAGAAACCTAGAAACACCTCCAGTGTCTGGACCACATGTATTATACATCACATCCTAGTTACATATTTATTTTCATAAGTTATGTAGGCTGAGTTGGGAACTTTAGCCAAGATTCTCTTTAACTGGCATTTGACAACATCCTTAGTTAATGTAAAAAGAGAACAAATTTTTTTGGGGAAGGGAAGGCAAGTTCAGGAAAGAATGAACTTCATGTTCTTTGCTGCCTTTCTTCCTTTCTTCCTCCACCCTCCCCCTCCCCTTCACCCTTTAAAAATTATGTGAAGTAGTATTTTCAAATTCAATTTTTACATATAACCATTTTACAAACTATTCCAGGGCAGCTGGATATCTACTTGATATAATTTGGAAAAAGTTACTACCAAAGGCCTAACTCAGAAAAAAAAAAAAAAAGAAAGCTGAAGGCAATTAGGGCAGAACACCATTGCCTAGTGACTCAGGATTCTTATTGCTAGCAAGCAAAACATTTTCCAAATGAAGAAACTGAGAACTCTTCCTTCCATAATTAAAAAGTATAACCCTGGACAGTATACTTTGAACAAAGCAGCAATAGATTTATCTGGTATCCTAAAGTGCAATTGCAGTCTTCTGTTTTTGAGCAAGATGAATACACTAAGCTCTTCATCTTGCATAGATAAATGATAAAGCAGCATAAGAAGTTTTTAATTCTAAAAATAATAAATCATAATAAAAAAACACAGTGACTTCAGTGATATGCACAGATATTTGAGTGTTGACTGTTACTTGATCACTCCTATATGTTACTGAATGATTGTCATACTGGATGAATAATTCCCAGAATCAATGAATTCAAATTGGAAGTTCACCTGGACAAACATTCTTCTCAAAGCAGCATAGACACTGAAGCAACTGGACTAAGTTGCTTTGCATTTTGCCCAGCTGGATGTGTACGTTTTCTAAGGACAAACTGCAGAATTTCTCAGATTTGATCCAGTGTTCACTTACCTCCACAGTACCTCTCTCTCCTTATATATACAGTCAGAATTTCATTTGTACTTCATTACCATTGTTTCTCATCATCTTACTAGGTACTCTGTAAAATTTCTGAGTCCTTCTCAGTAACATCTTTCATATTGCAAGACTGCTACTAGATCCCCCTGAGTAGCCTCATCTTCAGGCTGAGCAGTAACAGGTGGTTCCTGAAGACACCCCTCACAGAATGCGTACTTTCTACTTCACTGTCCCTTCCTTGATTTATTCAAGTTTATCAGTATTCTGGGGGCTCAAAGCCAGATGAGGAAAATCAAATTGGGTGAGAATGTATTCCCACACTTCTTCCACATCTAACAGTCAGGACAGAGTCTCAAGTAGCTTCACTTTTAGCACCAGGTAGAATATTAACTACTAACAACATAATTTGAATCCCATGTTTCAGTCACCTTCTCCAGTCATCCAGCAGTATTCTCATATTTGAGTGTTTCAAATTGGAGACAGAAATGCTATAGATCATCAAATACTGACAACTTTGATATGTATAGAGCAGTCTTATCCATAGATTATACACTAACTCTGTGAGCTTAGCTGTCTGTGAAGAAACACAGTAATCAATAAATATACCCTTTCCGTCCTGCTAACAAATGATCTGGAAATCTGAATAAACAATAACATTGAAATTTTCTAATGCAAACTTTTAGGTGCACTTGTAAGGAATAGCAACAGTTTGAAAGCTAGCAGCTATACTAATTTTCTGTATCAGTACTTAGGTTCAGAAACAAACCATAGTGAACAAAAAAACAACCACACAAAAAGCAAATAAATAAAATTATCACCATTAGTTAGACAATGGATGATTGTTGATTTTAATGTTATCCAAAGAGTTATCCAAATTTTAATGTTATCCAAATCAATGCAAAACTGCAGCCAAAAGACCTGTCCTTATTCAAAGGATGTATACACTCACAATACAAGGTTTTGCAAACATTCTTTGTAGAAAGCCTTCTGTCTATAGTTCTCAATCGGCTACAGTTTTCTGTGGCTTGTGTTATTGCTACTGAAAGCATGATTCTGGGAACATACTAAAAACAAACTGAAAAGTACCTTCCAGATATAGTTATATAGCAACATTTTCACTCTATGAAGTTCTTAATTTTTTAAAAAATTAATCATTTATTTTGGCTTTGATTTTCACGATGTGTACTGTGGAGAGGACTATTCTACTTACTACATGAAGTCAGAATTAATTAACTTCAGTGCTGTGTATGTACTCCTTCAAACATGATGATGTGGTCATTGAGACTGAGTTAAAACAAATTATGTGCACTTTTCATATTCAGAGATGCTGTGTTAACACAGAAACCATTCCATTAGAGATGCTCACGGTAAACCTGTTCTTATGTCTTATAAGCTAAAATATTAAACTGCATTCTTTATGATAACATTTCATGCTGCAGCCACAGCACCAATATAAACCTCACCTATAAATAAAATTTGGTAAGCTTTGTGAAATGCATCTTCAAGCAACTCACATTATGACTTTCTGTTCTTTAGAACATGCTCTGATTCAGATCAGGAATCTGAACAAACTCCCAGTGCAGAAATGTCTTTTAAGTAAGAAGATGGAAGCCTGTTGAATACCAGCTTTAAACAGAGAGATGCATCATGCTGGTATTATGACAACTATCTACACAGGTACTTCAACTGACTACTTAAAGAAGAAAGCTTCTGTCTACTGTCTCCACTTTGAAAATATCCTGGAGGGAGGCCTCATCTCAGGTAGTACTTGCAAGGCTTTCTCAGCTCAATTCTGGTCTTATTTTTGGCTTGAGAAGCAAATTGTTCTAATTCTCTCCTGCTCTTAAACACCACATTAATCTCTCTGGTCTAGTCAAAGTGCACTTCTCAGTTGGTACAGATTATCAGCCATAGCCAAAATTACAGAAAAAATCATTACACTTGTTTCATCATTATTTGACATGCAAATGAGATAGCTGCAGAGAAAAAAAGAAAGAAAAAACCCTTCATCACCTAAACACTATTTTAGTACAGGGAAAAAAAAGAACAAGCATGCTGGTTATCAGTTCAGAAAGAACATGGATTTCCTGACTTGCTGTAAGGATAGTGAGAAAAATAAGTGCAAACAGTTGTTTATGAGAAAGGAAAGCAAGCCCTCATTTCCTGTGTTTTCAAAGCCCTTCTCTAAGTTTTCATCAGAATCCAACATGAGTGAAGATTGCTGCTAACACACAAACAGTAGATTCCAAACCTGACTTTCCTCTTAGTTATCATACCTAGTCCTTATCTATAGAACCCCAGGATCAGTTTAACACTTTAATGTAAAAAAAACCCCAACATATTAAAGGCTTTATTTTGCAGGTGTCCTCAGGAAGAAAGAGCTTGCAGAGGCAGTCCACTCCAATAGCATCTCAAACTTTCTATTCTGCTTAACTTTCAGGATATTAACCCTAAGGATGCAAAGAAGAATGTAACATCCCACTTTACTCATTTTGAGGAAACCAAAGTGCATTAAATACGGACTACAGAGAAGTGAATGTTTCAAATGTTAAACCACAAAGTCACACTCCAAAACCAGATATAAATGAATGGATTATATAATTCCTCTTACATTTAAATCCATCTCTGCAGATCTTGCAAGTCATTCATACGAAAGAAATGAGGTTCATCTTGGTTATTGACTTAAGTTCTAGAGTCAGGAGCTTTATAATTTGCACTAATTTGGAAAATATCTTGATTGGCTTGTTTATACTAGAAAGTATGGTAAGAAAAATACAACTATGTTTTCCTTTGAAAGTTACTGAAAATAAAAGTATTTAGTCTTTAATAACAGATGGTTTGCTAACCTAACCTTATTCTTGAGGTTTCCTAAGATTGCTCTCCAAAAATAAATGCAAGAAAGCTAATAATAAACATCAAAGCTATCAGAATTAGAAAGGAATTTTTATGGATTGACTGGCATGCACCGTACCAAAAAGATGTATTTTATGGGTAGTTAGACAGTTTAGAACAAAGTTTTGAGACAAATAACAGCTCTGCTTTTCTGGAATAGCATAAACCAAATGCAGCAAATTATTAATGTCTGATTTGTCAAAACATTTCCGTGCTAAAATTGTTCAGTCAACACCATTCCTTCACTGATTACATCCAGGAGCTGATCCAAAAACAGCTTTACACATAATCTCATCAACATCTAAATAAACCTCACATGTTTATTACATTTTTATCAGTGTTGGGCACAAGAAGTCTCTACTGAAAAGGTGCACTTAAACCAGAGAATTACTTCTGTAGGAAGAGTTACAGAACTTTGGGCTTACATTTTTAAGACTTTGGCTTCATTACATAAAATTAAAAGTGGGGGAGGCGAGGAATTGATAAAAGGAGCAGAGTTATTTATGGAAGAGACTTTAAAAGAGAGCAGAGCATATCCTGTGCCAAGATTTGCCACTGAAATATAACATCTCACTCCAGTTGTTCTGTGTGTCTCATCCAGAAACATGGATGTGCTCTCCACAGAAACAATAAGTGGATAGGGCATATGCTTGCCACTCAGCCATCCCAGTTTTCAAACAACAGTTTTGTTCAAACTCTTAACAACTGGGGTTGTACAACATCTCCCATTCTATTGTAGCTTTTAGAAGTTTAGTAACTTCTGGCAGAGTCTCAAGGTGATAATGTGGGGGATAAGAAATGTTCACATTTTGACATTGAGCTAAATCTAAAAGAGACTGTCTTTCTTAGTGCTTTATTAGCTATGCTAAAATTCAATACCAGAACAAGAGGGAAAGTTGTCCTACAGATTAAGGAAGACTATAAGGGTAGAAGTTATGGGTCTGTGTTTCTGCTGCAGAGATTACACTTCCATGGGGGCTGCCATGTTCAGTACTATCATGACTTTTACTGTCATACAAAGGAAATTCTACTTGACCACAGTATTATTTAATAGAAAATACAGGTGAGGACCTGTAGGATCTTCTCATCCTTCTCTTCCCAGAGGATTAAGAAGCAGAATGATAAGTTTACGCACCCCCTCACACTTTACACAAAGGATTTTTAACATGAAGGATCTGGAAAAGAGGGCATGTATATAAAAACAGTTGATGGAAGGCAAAATGAAATCAGACCTACAGCCAGCCAAGGTGAGCTACAAGATATGAGGAACTAAACGATAAAGTGGCAGATAAAACACTGCTGAAAAGTGTAAATTAACACATATTGGAAAAATAACCTTAAATATACTTAGCTAAACCAGAACTCATCATTATGTTTTACCCATCAGGAAAAAGCTCTGAGTCATTTTGGATACTTCGCTGAGAATAGCATTCAGCAGAAGCCAAAAATGCAAAAAATGCTAAGAATTAGTAGGAAAGAATTGAGAACAAGATAGAGTATAAGCATTCCATGCCCAGCTCTTCAGCAGTTCTAGTCACATCTCAAAAATAATGAAAAAGAATACAAAGGGTACACAGATTCAAGAATGGTCAGAAATCGCAAATTTCTACAAAAATAAAAAAAAAAAGAAAAAAGCAAAAAAAAAAAAAAGCAGCACTTCAATCTGAAAAAGGAGGGACCTCTCTAATTTGAAAAAGAGACATTTCTGGGTAGAAACAGAAATGAAATTTAAAAGAAATTATAAGTGTTAGTTATAAAGTCTCTGGCCAAGGAAGCTCTAACACATAGATGATTAGTTCCTGTCTTGAACTAGGCAAATAATTTCTGTGACCTTGACATCCAGTTCTAATGATTGCCAGTGAAGTGGATTTAGTTCTTAAATGAAAGCAATGTGAACAAAGAGAACAACAGAGGATAACTATCTTTATACCAATTATGAGTAATTAGCATTACGGAAGGAATGGATAGATATTAAAGCAGAAAGAAGGAAGAAAAGACTTTCTTCCATTACATGTACATGCTAAAAGTACTGCCAAGACTAAAATCCTGTTGCCGTAGGATAGTATTTTGCTAGATTCCAAAGTAACCTTCTCGAAGAAATAAACACACCTCAGTCAGAAGAATGCCAGGCGTCTCCCTGCTTTGTCGTATTTTATGTTCTTAAATACGAAAAAAAATTCAAATGTTTTGAGGAAGCTATTGGATGGTAAGTCACTGAATGTGTTTTCAGTTTTATTAGAAAAATAGTAAGGTTAACCATATCAGAAATATTGAACTGTCAAGGAGAAAAGACAATTCCAGCACTTTTCAAATTAAGCATGGATACATACACATGTACTCACACAGTAAACTATGTTCTTATTTTTACACTCATTAAAAAAAAAAAAAAAAATCCATTTGACTGCAATACTATTTAATAGAAAATACAGGGGAGAATCAGTAGACTCTTCTCATCCTTCTCTTCCCAGGGGATCAAGAAACAGACTGGTAAGAAAGTTTACACACCCCTCACAGCCTTTACATAAGGTATTTTTACAGTTGTCTTTCCTCCTCATTATTATCTGCCAGAATATGTCTATTTTTCACATTGACACTACCTTACCTATCAGATATAGTCACTTGCACAGTGCTGCTTACACTTCTGCTCCCAATGTCTCACATCTGGCTGAGTCAGAAAAAAACATGAAAATAATCTCAGATCATCTGTACAAGTTGGGGCAATATTTTAAAGTTGTGCTTACAGCTCCCAGTGTTTTTCTCCTGAAGAATGTATGGACCAGTCCAACACAACACAGTTTCTTTAATTATTATTTGCTTGCCAGTATGAATTAGGTTTCAGTAGGAACAGAAATGTAAAATAAACTTAAATATATGGTTGGTCTGACGTATAATGGCGGGTTTTCCCTAGGATATTCAGACTTTGGAAAAAAAGAGAAACAGTCACATGATTTTACAGCTCCAAAAGTTACTTTATAGTAAGTAGCATTTTCCTGGCATTCTTAGTAAGCCAGATCTATAAGAGAAATTCAACAATGTGACTGCTTTAATTACAAATAGATAGTACACGTTAAAGCTTTTCATGCACTATTTCTGTGCTACACATCATAGGCTAACTGTACACAGACAAATAAGAATCTACACCCAAGGTCAGAGCAGCCAAACTGTATTTAGTTTTTGACTGTCAAACTTGGTAAGCAGCCTACTTTGTTTTCTACCAATGAAAAGGGCTCACACCTTGTCCTCCTATTGCAAAGCCTGCAAGACACACTAAGTAATCAGCGATCAGTAACATCAAATCTTGGGAGTGCAGTCAAAGAAACATGAATATAAGAAGGGAACTGTTCTCTTTTTTAAATGCCTGCAACACTCAATTCACAGTCTCTGAATACCTATCACCTTCACCCAAAAGATAGTTACAGCAAGCATCATTCTTTGTGAATTGTCTCTTAACATTAGCAAGATTATTCATACATTATGGGGCTTAGAGTAATTCAATGCTAAAACAAAAAAAAAAGGCAGAATCCTTACACACTGACATCACACGAGCTACTCAGGATTTAGACAATATGAAAAATTTGTAAAAAATATTAAAAATTAAATCTATTGATTACAAACCACTAAGGAGCTGCAATCCTGTCACTTCTTTAGCCTAATTTACCTCTATGGCAGACAAACTTTGAATTTCTAGGTAGTGAGAATCTGTCCCACAGAGGAACAGAAAACCTAACACAATAGAAATAAGTGATCTAGGATCAGGCTTGTTGACCTCTTTTGCACATGAACTCTCAAAATGGAAACTGCAAGGGAATGTCTAAAGAAAGAAGATGGCCACAAAACTAATTTGCATCTATTATAAAATTTTGCCATTTCTTTTTCTTTTTTTTTTTCTTTTTTTTTTTTTTTTTTACTATCTAGAGGAATTCCTCTTTCTTTTTTTCTCTTTAATTAAAGCACAATGTTCTAATTTTGTAATAAATAAAATAATAGATCTAGTATAAGTAAAATATAAGTAAATCTAATCTGCCACGCGCAATTGTTTCCATGGTCACATATACAGGCATGCCTTTCCTTATTTGAAGTATTTAATTCCAATTCTTGTCTTTGGCACAGGAATCAATGGTTATGAAATGCTTTTCATCATCTTTATCACATAGCTATTTTAATTTCAATGTTTCAGTGATTCAAACATCATATTTTACGTATTTTCTTTGGTTTCAAATTACTGGGTCCAGTAACCTTATTTAAATGATATCCACAACTATCCACCACAAATTAGGAAGAAAACATAACCTGTTCATTCTATCATTATGACGGCAATTTCTTCAAGGAAAGAAGAGATGATCAACTTCTAAAATCTTAGTTCTCTTTACTAGCCTTCTCTACTATCTACATCCCAGGCTAAGATCATTAGGAAACCATCTTCCCAACAGTTTTGGCTCATGTATTGTAAGAAATGAGAAAGATGGAACTAAAATGACTAGCTTTGAAAAAAGCAATTCAGGGTAATAGGCTTCACTAAACATTTTCAAATCTTTGCTTTATTTTCTCTACATAATATGCAATTGACTATGATTCAAGGAATGCTTGACAAGCTAGATCAAACAAGATATAACACTTTCATCTATGGTTTTTTTTAAATCTAAAATAAAATTAATAATAATTACACTTAGATCTTTAAAATTAAGATTGTGTTAAATTGTGCTGAATATGTTTCTAAGCCATGTAAAAATCTTTTCTCCAACACAAACTTTTTTGTTGTTAATGTTTCTTAGTTAGAACGTTTATTTTAATTTCCATGGTGCTTAATGGCAAACCACTAAATTCATTCTCTAAGCATTTGCTCCAAGTGTTTTCTGTTTTTAACCCTCTTGCAGATAAAATTTTTATTTCTCATTTTATTAAGAAGAGGATAAACTTGAAAACTAAGCATGCCATTTTTGTGTTTCACTTAAAGGAAATTCTATCTTTTTTTTTTTTTCCTCCCCCTCCAAACTACTCATTAGTCAGTTAACTCAGGAAACAACAGCAGGATCTAGAGAAAACAAACAGGAGAACTACAGTACTTCCTAAAACAATTCCTTTGCCACCCTTAGGGAATGGTACCATGTTTTATTTTTCTGACACGTGAAACAAACAAAAAAGCCACTTAAATTCTAAATGCATGTAAGCACGCTTTTGAACTAAGTTGAAGGAAAAAGAAATTTTTATGTAAAAACACACTTTTAGTTGCAACTAGTACCTTAATCAAACAATATACTGCACAGCCACAAAAATGTGCTCTTAGAATCAAGTTACATTTTCTTCACTTTTGCAGCAAGGTACAGCAATGGCATTTCAGTTATCTCGTTCACCATGTTCATACTTGGTCTTCAATTGTAACAACACCAAGCCAAAATCAAGCATAAGTAAGCTACATAACTTATCTAGTTAAATAAAGGCATGCAGAATTGATTTGTTGCATTGTCTCCCATGAAGCTGCACAGCTGATATGGTAATAATCCTTAAGGAGGTTTATATATTGAAGACACACTAAGGGTGCTTTAAATGGGTGTGGTATATTATCAATCTTAATATTAGAAAGTTCGCCAATTTAAATAATTATTTCATAACAGAAATGTAACAGAATATTAGAACTGTTAGTTTAAGAAGGCTTGGGATGCAGTAGTTCAACTCTAAATCATTTGAAAGATCCAATTATTCACTGTATATGTTCATGTATATCCTTCATTACATTTTGCAAATGTTTTGGCAATCTTAAAGCATTCAAAATACTAGCAACATATCTATGTTAGTAAAATTTTATTTGAAGAAGGTTAAGAATTGATTCATGACTGCAAAGGAGAAATGATGACTCCACAAAGCAGTGAAGTAAAATTCACCAATACAGTTTATCAAACATGGGTAACCCATAATGCAGCTTCGGTACAGGTTCTAATCATTAAGATGTTAAATTCATTTTGTTATCTAACATTCAGTCTTCTGCACTTCTGAAGTAAATCTGTTTTAAGATACTCCAAAGTTAGCATACTTTTTAGTTGTCCTGAGTGCATAGTCCCATGTTGAATTTAATAAAGTAACTTTCATCCCTGAACATTCATCTGCAAGGAACACTGAACTCAAGGGGAATTATGTTTCATGGTTATAAACTAAAATATAGTTTCTATTGCTCATTAGGCAAATCCAGCAATGGTTTTTGTTTTCCAGTTTATCAAGTTTCAGATCAGAAAATTACGAACATTTTTCACAGACACTAAGCTAACATCTGCCTCCTTAAAAGAGTGAACAAAGACAGGAACCTGGTGTTACATGTTTTCTTTGTGTTCCATGTACGGCAATCTGTAACTGATACCTTTTTTTTTAATTATCAACTTATTTAAAATTGCTTTATGGAGCAGCACTCAACTCCAAGAACTTCTGAATGCACAACATACTATTTAACAAAAAAAAAAAAATTGCTAAAAAAAATTGCTGTGGAATACTTTTTAAAAGTATCAGAATATCAAGGAGCTGTCATGCATCTCTTATTACACAAGACTCCTATTGAGTTCTCTGAAAGCAACCACATATGAGAAATTACAGCAAATTTCAAATAAAAAAAAAGTTTCAAATAAATAATGCAACAGGAAAAGTAGATATTACTTAAGTTGATTTTAAGTTCAGGAATTGTCATGATCAAAATAGCGCCCAGTAGCATAGCTGGAGAAGGATACCAAAAACTCAACAAGATGGTGGTTAGAAAGTTGTAACACAAAGCTTCCTGTTTGAAACAGAAACAAATTTAGTATTATCTAGACTAAAGGCTTTGTTTGCTTATTTTTAAGCAAAATAAACTATGCCCAAACAGATGATAAAGCAAAGAAAGAAAACAGGATGTTACCACAGGTTAATTTCTTTCAATTAATCACAGAACAATTTATCAGTCACTAACAAGAATAAAGTATGTAAACTCTTCACTGAAGAAGGAATAAGATCTTGGTCATTTTTTACTTAAGTTTACTTCAACATAATGGGCCACAGCATTTCTACAGTAAGCTGAATAAAGCCAGAATGGAAGGGTTTGTTGCTGTTTTTTCCTTTTTGGGGTTTTGTTGTTGTGTGGTTTTATGTTGGTGGTTTGTTTTTGTTTTTTAAACAGGATCTCTATCTCCCCTTTATTTTTTGAGCATCTGTTTACTGCTGCTGGTTTACCTGATGCTACTTAACCCATGAAAGGAGAAGGAAAGAAGAGAATGACATGCACATTATCTAACCAACAGAAACAATATTTACACACTGGGTAGTCTTCAGGGAAAGAGACTAGTACTTTGAGTGTGTTATAAAGGAAATGCTAAACCTATGACAGGGTGTTTAGAAGGGCACATAAGGGAGCAGGTACAAAGGAGCAGTGCCAATGGTGTAGAACTCCATGAGTTTCTTCAGTCTCAGAGCTTGCATGCTGACCTTAAATATAAACAAAGTAAAAGGTCATCATCAGCAGAGAAAGTGCTTCTGTTCCCTGAAAGTTTCCATGCATCTGATTTTTACCCAAATGCCTTTTCCAAATGGCCAGAAAGCAGATGAGGGCTGCTCTCTCTGGATAATACTTTCTTCTTGGCTGTGCTTCAAAACATCTGTTACATAAGGAAAGTCTAATTAAAACGACTGCATCTACCCAGAAAACTGACATTTATTTGCCATGGGAAGATCCTTTCCACCAATAACATTCCCATGAGCCTGACTGAAGAACAGAACAAGTAACCTATGGGCTGTTCCCAATGACTGCAGAAACCTAAGCACTTTCCCCTTTGGGCCCTGCAACCTTTATGGAATAATATGCAAAACAGGTGTCTATTCTACAACCTAAGAGTGCTCTGCAACTGCTTTAGGAAGAAGACTGAAATACAAACTGCCACCAACTATTAGAAGTGGGTGTGAAAATCATAGGAGAGTCAACAGCACAGGCTTCCATGACCTGTACTTCATTTTTATTTGTAACAGTTTTCCAAAATAGTTTAGATATCAGTGCACAAGTGGACAGTAACTTACACCTCTCCAAATGTGGAAACAAGTTTTTCAAATAGCTGAACTCAAACAGTCAAAAAACAGGTTTTGTTATTTCAGTGATTTTGTATCTTCTCTCACTCACCAAAAATAATCCCCCTCGTTTGTCTGTCCTCCTGCCAGTCTGGGAGAATGAGAGACTGTACTTGCTGTGCCTACTTTTGAGCTTCATATATGCCACAACACCAGCTAGCAAATCAAATGGAATCAGCGACAATTTCACAGCAGAGCCCTTCCCCTTCAACAGCAATACTCCAGGCCTCTCCTCTTACCACAATAGTTATTTGCACTAAATCTGTAGGAACTTAATACTTTCAAGATCCTCTCTGGCCAAACTCAACAATTTAGATGAGTTCAAAGGCTACTGGGAGAGAATGAAGAAAGGGCAGGGAAGAAGGGGGAAGAATAACTGGCTGAAAACCAGAATAACAGCAAGCACAATCTTTATTCCAAGGAAAACAAAACCTAAAATAGATTATGGAAAGAATAAATGCATAGCTAACACTTACAAAGGCTAGTGGCCAATACGTAAAGAGAAGTATGTCTCTAGCACATAGCCATCAGGCTTTTCACTTCAATTCTTTTTTTCTTAGAAAGAAGCTTATATAGCCATATTGTCCGTTGTACTCTGCCTCTTCCTGCAGTAATTTCTAAAGCTGGTGAGCAGTTGAACTGCTGAACCTGGCATGGAAGGCATGGCGAAGTTTGTGTTTTCAGAGCAGATGCAAATTAGAGGTAGATCACCTTAAATGCTCTGTATATACAGAATGGCTTTGAAGTATACAACAAACTGATGTTCTTAGGATCACAGAATCCTTAGAGTCAGAAGGGCCCTCTGATGGCCATTTAGTCCAACTTCCCTGCAATGAACAGAGACATCCACAGCTAGAACAGGTTGCCTAGGAACCTGCTATCCCAACTGGAGTGATGATAGTATAGGCATTGGTTGCAGCTCTGTTGAAAATCAGTTTTCTGCATGTCAAGTATTTACCAGTTTTGAAAAATATAAAAGCTAAAGTTTCACACATTTCCTCCTCTTCTCCTCCTGCACAGACCCTACTAAAATAGGTTCTCCATATAATAATATAAAAACTGTAAAATTTACATTACTGTAAATGAAGCACAGAAATAGACATTTCTACGACTCATACATGCTCAAAATTAGAGCTCTCAAATTCAAAGCATGTGCTAAGGAAAACTCTTGAAATGAATGTGACTGTTGTGCATTACTGGCAACACACAAACTAAAGTGCAGGAAAAAAATGCTGCATAGTTTGAGTTAACCTCAAGTGAACCTTGAAGATTCTTTAAACAACTAGAAATAAAGAGAACAGAACTGTTGCATTGCTTTCTAACATAGCCCCATTTTTTCCTCCCAGATTCTTCCCCCTCCTCCCATACAGCACACTGCTCACAGAAGAGAACAACAGGTAGGAAGTATCTGAAGTAAGAATGCAATTCCACTCTGAGCTTAGAGATGCCAGTGTCTATGTTACTATAGGAAACAGAATTTCCTGATCTCTTCAAAGAGCAACTGGATGTTCAAGGCTTCAAGCTCCTGCAAGATGCTAAGAATTCCATCAGCTATTATTTCATCTATTTTCTTTTTGATAACAGAGTTGCCAGAGCAGCTTCAGGATCAAGGGCATTTCAGATAGACAGCTTTAATGTTACAAAGACAAAGCCTATACAGTCCGCTGCACTGTGTATGTTGGTTTTCACACTCATAGATAAAGAGACTGGAAGAATTTAGAGAGAAAAAAACACTTTCAGCAACTTGTCTTGCAGAGAATTGTGAAGTCGCTCAAAATACTGAGCTCCATCACAGAAGTCACAAAGAGGAAGCTGAATCAAGTAGGAACTGAGTTATCTGTTTCGGCACAGATATTTGCTTTTTATATTTAGGCCACATTTTGCTTACAGGTGGCAGCACATCCCACCCGGGACTTTATGAAAACTCTCTCCTCTTACACACTGGAGAGCTTTGTCATATTCTCAGTCCAATAATCTCCCTGTCCCAGAAAGGGCAGGTGATGAACTGTGGCAATTTGTACATCATTTTTGAGAATTTTATTGCTATAGCAACTGAACGCAGACTTTTAAACATAGCAACAGACTTTTTATAGCGCTTTCTAGGATGTCAAAGTGGCATGTTGTTATATTTTCTAAGCAGATTCTCACAAGATAAGTACACAAGATGATTATACAGTATCTACCATCAAGAGGAGGAAAAAACCTTCCAACATCAAGTATTGTATTAACCATTGAATTTGACAGATTAGCTTAAAGCACGTTGTGAATGTAGTAGTGTTCCAAAAAGTCATGTCACTGTATCATTTGAAAATAAGGTTAGATTAAAAACTTTATGTTTATTTGTGCCTTTTTAATAAAAAGACATGCAAGAAATTCATAGGGCCCTACTCTGGTGGGAATAATGTTACATAAAATCTGTTCTTCACCTTTTAAGCAACAGAAAAAGCAAAACTCTCTTAATATTAAAAGTGGAAGAATCTTCTTGGGAGGTATTGAAATCTGCTGAGACATACCACTAGCACACGATGTGTACACAGACAAGGCTCTTCACATTCCAAATGCAGAAATAGCGATTTATGAGAACCAAGTGTGACTTGCCATGCAATTTAAGTACAATTTACAATTTTCATAGTTTCTTAAAAAAAAAAGAAAAACAGCTACTTTTCTCTGGTATAGTGTTTGTGGGGTGGTAGTTCATTTCTGTATCATTTTTACAAGTGATCAGTGAGAAAGGCTGCTTGCTTTAATTTACTCCCATTTCTTAACACTTTCCTAGACAGCAATACCAGGCAGCAACAGTACACATCTCCTAAGGAACTTTTAGGTATTATTATTCACCTTTCTGTTATGGTTATAGGTCAGCTTTGTATAGAGTGGTATGGTTGATATTTGCTATCTCACCAACAGAAACATCTGACATCTGTTAAACAGGAAATGTAGAACAAAAAAAGGACAATAAATAATTAAATAAAATCCAGCAGGAAATGTGAAGAGCTGAAGTTTCTTATAAGGGTACAAAGTTGTTAACAGTCCAGGGAGGCTCCTCCTTTAGCATGCAGTATATGTATTTTGGAAAGGATATTTGCATCCTGTGTTTTATGCAGGAGAAACTTGTAGCAAGCCCCAAAAGGGCAGCAAGTACAGAAAACTCAGTCTTGCGTACAGAGACTTTAGAATATACCCATAAACTTCTCCCAGCTTCAGATAATTTCACTTGTCTCAGTAAACACAGCAGTTTTAAAGACTCCCATCCTTGCTTTAAAATAACTAAAATACATGGGAATTTTGACACATACCCTTGTTTTTCTACAGCTTGCTCCAATGACTATTGCACTTAACAAAACCAGCTTTTAGAGCAATCCTAATGATTATATATCAAAGAAGAATGATAAGTTTAACTGCTGCAAACCTTGGGGATGTTAAGATGATAGGCACAACTACACTTGCATTGAGAACTAGAAATATTTAGATCTGCTCTCAAAATTTTCCAGCCTGAGATGTCATATATACAGAACATCAGCACTTCCTCCTAAGGCAAACACCGTTCTCCACTGCAACTAAGCCATTAATAACACTGAGCTATTTTCAAAGCCCTGGAGAGGCCAGCCACATTCATTCACTATGTAAAAGAAAAACACAGGAAATTCAGGTATTGAAATAATAAAGCATGTATATTTTTATACATTGTTAAATCGTAGAACCATATAATGGCCTGGGTTGAAAAAGATCATAATGACCATCTAGTTTCATAGCAGGGGGGTTGATTTCCTTTCCTCTCCACAAGTTCTCCTTTGACATATGGAGAGACACTTCATTTCTAATTTCACTGTTCAGCAGCTAGGGCACAGTTCAGCAGAACAAAGCAAGATTAAACAGCAAATTTTAATCTATATATTTGCTTAAGTATGTTTTACTACATGCATGCGTGCACAGACCTTTCTAAAAAAAGGTCACTTCAGAGATGTTTCAGAGGAACCAGAAACAAAAATCAGATCCTGATTCAGAAAAACAAACAAAAATCAGATCCTGAATTATTTTTTTTTCCCCAAAATTTCAGAACTATATGCCGTTCCACAGATCCTACCATTTGCAGGTGCATCTCTCCGAGTTCAAAGCAAGACAGGTGAAAACAGACTCACTGCACCTATTCAAATTCCTCTAGATTCCAGACTCTCACTTCCTACTACTATATGGTTTACCTTTGTGGTCTTCATTAGGAACATGATCTCTACACCACTGAAGTCACGGGAAACTTTGCTGAAGATTCCAAAAGCAGTGGCTCAGATCCAAATTTCCCACATACAGCTTCAGCATAATAAAACGTTCTGCAGAATTAAATAAACACTAATATTTTTACTCTGAAATGAAGCCCCTGGCCCAGATTAATTGCTGTCCTTGACCCAGCAGCACAGAAGATAGGGACACAGTACAATTCTTACTTAAATTGATTTATATTAATAAAGTCTAACTTTTCAACAGCTCTGTTCTTTTCAGAAATTGCAGGAACAAGCACAACAGTCTCCACTCTATTAGTGTCTCTGTTTGGACAGTTACCATAACAAATATATTTGCATACATATCAGGGGAAAGGACATCTTTCTAAAACGTTGTTTTGTGTAGTGACAGGACACAACAGAAGATGCTTTACAAGTAGTCAGGGAAAGAAACTTTCAGGGTTACATACATACTTGACAGATATTGCCTGTCATGTCTGTATTTTTCTCCCCCTCTGCTTTTCCACCCTTTCTCCAAGCAGCCTGCATAACCATAAAAAAAAACATTTTCTACAAGCCTTACCCATCCAAACCCTTAAATGATTGGATGCCCCTGTTGACTTACTCTAAAGACTTGAGGTGTTTCATATTTAAAGGTAGGCAACACTTCTAGCAGGGTAGTTTTTATTTCAGCTATTAGTTATGGGTGTTTTTTCAGTTTGTTATCAAATCTTTCAGATGCTTCACATATTTAGTTATTTTTTATTTGAAATTAAATATCTCAAATGATTTTCCAGTTTGTGAAGTTAAAGAATAAACCCACTGAAATAAAGAAAAACAAAGAAAAAGCCTGTTATCCACATACTGAAAAAGATAAATTACAGAGGATGCTGACACAGCTCAAAAACACCAACAAAACCGGACTATACTATAGGCCATTTGCTCTAAATATCAAATCATCTGTTTTTTAGAGCTTTAAGGACTCACCTTCCAGGGAGAGAAACTCGGTGATTAATTCAAGTTTTTTTTCTTCACAACAGTCACAGATCTCATTCTCCTTAACCTACCACTACTTGTGTCCACAAGCAAGAATTCTACAATTCACTGAGATCAACTAGATAAGGCAAGATAACTCCATAATGTATGACAAACATACATGCATGATTCTCAAAGTAAGAAGCTTACAGTTGTCCCTTCGCAGTACCAACTCCTTAAATCTCAGTTGCCACAATCGCTCTCACCTAACTTTTCAAAACGTGATTTGTTACCAAACTAGAATTAAAAGCTGACAGAGAGAGCAAATAGTTCCAATCTTTACCATCAGTTTTCCCATCCTCCTCTCACAGAATCACAGAAGTGTAGGGCTTGGAAAGGAATTCTGGAGAATATCCAGATCAGTGCCCTGCTAAAGCAGGTTCCCTACAGTATGTTACATAGAAATGTGTCCAGGCATGTTTTGAATATCCCTGGAGAAGGAGACTCCCACTGGACACCTTCTTAAAGTGCTCTCAGAGTAAAGAAGTTCTTCATCTTTCAGTTGATGAATTCTTAATTTTGGCTGCTTTTGTCAAGGCTAGAAACATAGTTGAGGATGATACCACTATTAAAAATGATTCAGATGTATAAAAAGATGGAAGGAAAGTAGACATGCAGGTTTTATGTCTACAGCCAACTTGTAGCGTAATCCAGATGGACACAAAGCACATGGCTTTATGAAAGTTAAATACAAGGATAATCCTAGGACCTCTAGCACAGTGCTTATGTAAACACAGTTTTTGCTATGCACAAATAAAGAAACCATGCTATTTGTATCAAATTACACATAAACATAAGTTGCTGAAATGCTACAAAGTATTGTATAAGAAATATACACTTAGTTCATACTTAGGGCTTAGACACATTAGTTATTCTAGTCTGTATACAGAGTTTAAAAAAACAATTTATTAAAAATTTATGCACCTTCCTTATTCTATTTAAATTGAGTTTTGAGAAGTGCCTAAATCATCACCAGTTAAACTCATGTGAGACTAACAAAACAGAACAGGGATTTTTGGAGCCTTGAAAACACAGGAATATGTAAAGAATGAAGACTTCCTAGTTATTAAGCATTTAACATACCAGACTTTCTAAATTTCCACTGCTAGTTCTAACCAACTGTCATACTGAGTTTAAGTGCAGTAACTGTTACTACTTGCAGAGGAAACGCTATTTTCAAAACTTAAAAACTCCCAGTTTCTGCATTACATGAACCAATTTCATAGCATAATCACTCCACAAAAGGCAATTTTGATGATTGCAGAGGATCTTTTACCAGATGGAACCACGCTACATGTGATTTGAAAATCTACACACTAACATGAGTTGTTGCTAGTATGTTAATTACAGAAACCTGTCTGGAGGTTCAACAAGCACTTCCATGTACCAAGATAATTCTTACATGGTGTTTATCTATTGAAAAGAAGCCTTACAAACATATCAGTGAGACAAAAAAAAAAAACCCACAAAAAAACCATATATTTTAATTAACTGAGAAAAATAACACTACACTGCAGAGCGGCTACTAAACAGCACAGATAAAGCTGAAGACTAAAACACCAGAACTAATAAATACTGGTACTTCTCATATTAAAGTAAGCATGTTCTTGTTTGAATCCCCTGTCATCCCCGTGCAGCGCAGCAATTAGACAACTCTATAGTGTTAATTTACCTCTAATGGGATTAAAACCAAACACCAAGTATAAAGGAATGGCTCCGGAAATGTCCTTTTAAAAGACAGGTTCCAGACACCCGTAGGTAATCCATCAAAAAGAACAACTTTGGCACTGTTTAAAATAAGCACGTGAGAAGAAAAATCATATAATAAACTAAGAAAATAAAAAAAAAAAACAACTGTTAAATATCTGTTTCCTTGTAACACGTACTACTGCTTATACACTCTAACGATTAGTGCTATACAGATAACATTATCTGTAAACAAGTTGCCTTGAATTACTTACTGATCACATACCTTTGTTAATCAAACCTCAGTATAATTAACACGGCTTTTTCTTTTTCATTCTTTTATATTCCCGAAAAGTACGCAAGAAGAACTGGATGATTATCATTCACTTTTTAAGCAATTAAGATCTATAAAAGGTACAGAATTTGACGGGAGGGGGTGGGGAGGAAACTTGGGAGGGGAAGAAGCAGAAAGATAGAACAAACAAGCCACTCGGTATCATAACAGCAAGGTACTGTACCTTTAAGGAGAAAATACAGTTCTTTTCTATTCCACAGCTGAAAAAGAGCTTATTCTTGGTTACAGAGATTACTTACCTAAAACTTCAGTTATTCCCCTTTTTCCCCTCAGGCCAGCCTCTCTTTCAGTCTCGGGAGCTTTTACCATTTAAGGTCAATGTTACATCTGGCTCTAGTAAGTAAAGCTGAAGCAATTTTTAACTCAGAGATCCAACAGGCTGTCTAACATTAGAATGAGAGTTTAAAATTAAAGTAACTCTTCAGAAAACCTTTTTCTTTCCTCAAGGAATTACAGAATAAAAGGCTTTCCTATCCTGGTCTAAGTACTCTTAAATACAATGCAGTGCAAGCATCCCATTAACATTCTTAAGACTTGCAGCATATATGGCTCTACTTACTCATTTCTGATGAGTTCTTTTTTGATGTTCTTGGCAGCAATTTCTTTTTCCCCCCATCTTTAAATGAAACCACTACTACTATTTAGGTGCTTTTTTTTTCTTTCCCGTTTTCTCCTTGTTCAGAAGGAGCCTGAATTAGCGAGTCAGTACAAGGCATGTGAACTTTAAAGAACGCTGGCTTCAGTCCAAGCATGGGCTCTGCTCTCCAGTTGCAAAGTACAATTCCTATTGAAATTCACTGAAGTTGCCTACATCCCATGAGAGATTCTAGCTACAAATGGGGCAGGAAGACAAGGACAAGAAGGCAAAGCATTTACTAAAATACATCTGGATATCTGCAGGAAAATGACATGAATGTTGACAGCTCCCAGCTCAGAAAGAGATACAGATCTTATTCCAGTCCTTTAGTTAATTAAGATTTTTTTTCTTTTTTTCTTTTTTTTTTTTTCCTCTCCAAGTTACTGAGTTTTAAGTCATTAATTATAAGCAAACCAAATCCTCTCCGAAAAAACTTACACAGTTCAACTGGGGACATAAGAGCTGTGAAGGGGAAATGTCACAAAACAGAACACGTATGAAGTGACTATATAGTGGGTTTCAGAAGGAACACACTTGGCTGCTCTAGGACAATAGAGTACATTATGATACTAAGTTATTAGCCATTATTAAATAGAAATGAATAAAAGCATCAAGGTAGAAAACAGATCAGAAAAAAAAGATTCAGTTGTCCTGGAAAACATGTTCCATATAGGAGTGATGGATGGAAATGTGAGGAGCCTTGTAGTACAAATGTTCAAAAATGAGCTGATTCCAACATATCACTACCATTCTAACTGGGAAATAAAGGGAAATAAAAAGACTAAGCAATCAATTTTATGCCATATGAGTCTTGAACTTGTATCAGGAAGTACAGTATTCTACACTCAAGTCATTCTTTGCTCCTAAAAAACAACATAGGAAAACATGTTCTGAGAAACTTTTAACAGTTTCATTCATTTCAACAGTTTCAAACACTTCCAAGATGGTGAGAGCAAATAGGCATTTCAAAAACAATATTTCAGGTTTTGATGACATTTGCATTACTCACTGCCCCCTCCGCACACATTTTAACTCATCTCTCATATTCTTGGATTACTATTTTAATACTCACAAATGTAAGCTCTTGCCCAGCATGCTCATAGTCTCTCACTTACTTCTTTGAAAATCCAGCAGTCTCTTGCTATGATCTGTAATTTATCATTTTTCAGCTTAATTTTTTCAGAGTTTCTAAGCTGCGCATGTAAAATGCTTCATTTGGCTGCAACAAAAGTTGCATATTTAATTCAGCATACGCAGTAGCAAGAACAAGTTACTTATTGCTTGGAAAGGAAACTAATTACTGTAATTGATCATTTGTCTGGCATTCTATACTACCACTGATCAAATTTAGCCAAAATCTGTTTAGTAACAAATCTCAAAATATATTCAAACTCCCAGAAACCTCCTGAAGCCAGCAACTTACTAGGGGATAAACCTTGAGCAACTGAGTCACAGCTCTCATTTTTTTTTGCCCATCTATTTGCACCACACAAACATGACTCCTGCTGCTCAGACTATTGTGTATGTGCAGAAGAGACACACAGAAGGTCTTGGAGGTACTGATGAGGAAAATGCAGCTTCCATCAATATTCAGTTCCTGAAACACTTTGTTTATTCTTTTATCTAACATCTGCTTTTGCAGATTTTTCACCCACAAATCTGTGGGTGAAAGAGCCTTCAGAACACAATAAGGAGAAGACTTATATCCCAGTCATTTCGCAGGAAACTTTTATACTGACAGGAAAGTGAGTAAAGTTTTCTTTGAGGTCATACAGATAATCACATAAACTAGTCTCAGATATGTGGGAAGATATTTGAAATGGGGAGAAATACTCAAGAGCTTGCAAAAATCCTACCAATTAAACCATAGAGTCTTTTTAAAATAAAAAGCTAACATTTTTCTCAGCCTTCAAATAGTCAACTAATTATCTATATATGAGAAACAGAGTCCAGAAAACAACATGTCTA
Organism: Coturnix japonica; assembly: GCF_054131305.1. Lineage (NCBI taxonomy): Eukaryota > Metazoa > Chordata > Aves > Galliformes > Phasianidae > Coturnix > Coturnix japonica. The sequence goes on along the minus strand of NC_140667.1, from coordinate 15,470,769 downwards.
TTTGGTTGCTACCATTTATTGCCAGATAATAAAAAATGATCCAAAGCATCAAACAATTGGCCAAGTCTTCCTGGACGAAAACAGAGCAATCATAGAAGCCTCTATATTTTCATTTCACACAGTTTAGTCTTCCTTCCCCCTCCCCCTCCTCCTTTTAAAGGCACCTGTTTTAGAAATGAGGTTCCTAGTAAGTCCCATATTACAATGTTTTAATAGTTTGCAGGAAAAATAAAAGACAAAGGAGTACCAGAATTTTGTCTTTGCAGTCAAGTTAGTTATTGTTCCCTAGCCTTAACGTGGATTGTTCTCTGAGGTTCAACTTCTTTTCCCACTTAAAATAACTGAAACCTTAGCATGTGCACATATGTTGTATTTCCTACATTCTTAAGCAACCATCTTACATCCTATGGAAAAAGTTTTTGAAAGATGATCCAAACGAAGAAAACAGTTCCTCTCATATATTTGATATGTATATATTTCAAACAGTGAGCTTTTCCAGTCACAGGAGACATTCTAGAATACTGACACAATCACAGCCATTGAATAATTATCAATCAAGAAAAGGCCTGGAAGTAATTAGAGAAAACCTGAAGAGGTTAATATTCACTGTAAGATCCATCTCACTTTGTTTGTGAAAAGTTCAGAAGAAACAAAGTATTATGAGGGAGAAGAAAAGATTGCACAGGATGACAGGCTTCTCTTTCCACATAAACGTGCACATAAGAATATACTATTATACTCCAAGATACACATGAAAATAACTAATATACTGGATTCTAATCTAGATCAAAAATATTAAAGTCACACTACAGGATAAATACTGAATTAAGGAAGAAGCTTGGACTTGATATGATAATTTAATCCAAGGAAAAGGAAATTAAAATATTTGCTGCAAAGACATACCAACATGAGACTAATATTTCTTTTGTCTGCTTCTTACTAGCCCCTTCCACCCTCTGATCTAGAGGGGACCTTTATCTCCTCATATCACCTAAAACCTCCACATTTTTGTTAATTCACAGTAAATTCTAAGCCTTTAGCAGGAGTCTTGTGTAAAAGAAATCAACACAAAAATTTCATAAGCTTTAATTAAAACTGTCACAGTATGCTGGACTTTCAAGCACTGACATACTTTCATTAATAAATGTATAAGCTGAGTTACATCATGCTATGCTTCAGTAAGTTAAAAAAAACTTTCAGTGTTGTATTTGAAGAACTAATAAAATGATTTTTGGCATTTTGTTTGATAGTACTTTTTTAATAACTTACAATCTCTACCCACAGCTGTCTTAGATCTTCCTTCCAACTACTAATATGTAACCAAAACAACCAAACCAAAACACCCAAAACCAAAACAACAACTTAACTTAGAGCTACCCATCTGTAGAAAGAAGACATGCAAATAATAGTGGATACTTAGGAACAAAGTAACTTTGACAAGCAATGATAGCACTGGAATTGAGAGTTTGACTGTAAAACTATGCTCCTGTCTTACATTCTGATGTTGTCACTTTAGTAAGAAAATAATCACAATTACATCTGACTCAAAAACATGACATTTACAATGAAATAAATATTTTAACTGCGTTGATGAGTGTACTTATGTAAATGAGTTAAAGATGGGTACTATATCTGGGATAGTGTTGGTACTATGCTACAATAATTCATTTCAAAGTAGAAGGTATTAACAATAAGGGGTGAAACAGAACTCTTTCAAGAACATGACTTTTTGATCTCTTCCTATCTTATTCCTCCAGTGGTGCTGAAACAGATCAGACACAGACTCCCTGTTTTTATGATACAGAAGCAGTGAAACAGGACATGTTGAAAACCATTCTACTTTCTACCAGATACCCCACAGATGTTCTGAAGAAGATGTGGGCTTTTGCCAGAAAGATGATAACTGACAGCAACTTGGCAGATGAAGCCCCCTTTATTCCACTCTGAAGGGTATTCTAACTCAAACATGAGCTCAAGTCCCCTTAACAAAGCACTATATTCAAGGGAAGGCAAAAGCAGCAAAAATAAAAGCATTCTCCAATCCATCCCACAGTGATGAGGATAGCACTGGCTTCAACAGATGAATATCTTTCCAAGGACAAAAACTGCACAGCTTTTACCAGGGGGCAGAAGAAATCTGTTCAGCATTGCATCATCATTATTCTCTCTGTACTGACAGCTTAATTGTGCTTGCAGCAGATTGCTTCAGTTAGAAAAACTTATTATCAGTATTTCTCTTTCCCAGAAACCTGCTGTTTCACTTGTGTTTGTTAATCACATGGCTTTGCAAAGTGTTTGAGGTGCTGTCTGCCTTGTGAAAAGAGATACACTTTCCTTAGGTGCCTGCATCATTCTCAAAAGCAGCTTGTTGATCTAAGTTTATGACTTCTCCCCCTATCCCTGACTGGGAGCTGCTAAGCAGTTCTGGCTTCTCTTCCCTCTGAAGTCTGGCTACCGTACAAGGTAATCCAATTAGATGTTCTTTGTGGGAAGAGCTGGAGAATAAAAGGCAGCTGCAGGCAGAGAAATAAAACAGGGATAGGTATCAGCAGTGAAGTGTCCAAATCCACAGCACAAGTGCTGAGTTGTATGTCACTGAGAAAGCCAAATTATGTAACCATAGATTTACAGCACTCCAGGCAGCCTGAGATTTGAATATAATAAACCCGTCTCCAAGCTGTTGCTTCAAGCTATTGCAAATGTTAGAAGTTATTTCACTTGACTTAACAATTGAGGGGGAAAGAACCATGAGATTATATTTGTCTACTGAAGCAATAGCAATTTTAAGAAAACAAAAACCAACAGAAGTTATTTCCTCAAGGAAAATAACGTACTTGCCAGCTTTCATCCCTGTTCCTCCACTAAAGCATGCACTACTTTTAAACAGTTTTACTTGTTTTACTTGCACGAAGCAGCTTTCAACTGTGTGATGTAAGGGAATTTGCCCAAACTGTCCAAGAAAAATATTTTGTCTTCATTAATTTGTTAATATAAATACCCAAAATAAGCCTAATTCCTGCCTGCATCCTCAGAACGCGCGTGATGCCCTTTCATTCCAGAACCAGCTATGCCAGATTGTTGGTCTGCTGCAAACTGAAAGCTTTTGCATTGCAGTAATTTTAAAATTCCTTTACCAATACAATGTTACTTTCTTGATTTATCTGCTTGGCTGTTTGTTTGTTTTGTTTTTCTTTAAATACTTGTCATTAAAATCTTTAAGTAGCTATAGACATCAATTTGCATGATTATATTATACAGACAGACATGCTTAAAAAGAAAAGTAAGTAAAGGACTTTGTAAACCATTACAGGAATAAAATATCCAAGACCAAAGGCATTTATGTAAAAATATCTATGGAAGTAAAAAATTAACTTTAAACAAAGAAATGGTGTAGCTGAAGAGGAAAGCATTGCATAAAATTTTCTTCAGCTTTAACTTGACAATCATAAAAGCCTCACACTAATATGTAATCTCTCAGGCCAGTCGTAGGAACTTTATGGCAATGCTTTTTACTATTAAAAGACTTCAGCTCTTGCAAAGAACAAGAACAAGGTTTGGAGACCAAAGGGTGTTCACGTATGCACAGGAGAATGAAGGTAAACAAACATAGTTCTAAAGACAGACAACAAGTTACATACTTAATAAAAACAGGATCGTTAAACTCTACATTTAAATAAATTATATATGTAAAATTAAGAAAGGGAAGAAGCTAACTAGAGATCTTTATAGCTAGTAGACTTCTTATCAACAGCAGGATGCTGGTGTTTGTCCTGTGGGAATAATTTTATTCCACTTCTACCAGCCCTCACTGAATTCAATATTATTGACTTGAAACAACTGTTCTGTACAATTCTAAGTGTCCTAAGACAAATATAGTTAAGTCAGCTTTGAGAAGGATAATGAGCACAGCCTGTGGATTACAGTAACAATTATATTTGTGCTACCATTGCTCAGCTAGTATGTGGGGTAGCTTATTTCTGCTACCTAGGTACCCATGATTTGTGTTAGTGTGACGTGCACAGGGGCTACATCTTTTATAAATTCTTGCAAGACAAGTAGTCTGAAACAGAAGGAATTATCCTACTTTCATTCAACCCCTGTGCAATCCTGCATTAGTCTTTATATGAAGTGTCACATTTGATGGAGCAGTATGTTCAATTAATAATCTAAATAAACTGATTAATGTAAGTATAAAATCAGCATTGAGCCTAAAAGAAAATATCCATCCCAAGTTCTTATCTCTTACCTTGTCAGAGTTTCTTTCTTCCATCTAAGATGGATTCCTCACGCATAGAGATAATGCAACAAATCAAATACAGAAGATACAACCATCAAAAAAATATTTTTTCCTATCCAGAACAACATGAGAAGAGCTCAAACAGCAAAACTTTCCAAAAATGTTGTCATCCTTATTCTCCGTACCAGCGAGAACATAGCATCTGCATTTGCCTTCTATATAACTCAGGCAACAATATCCTGGCAACCACATTTCAATGGAACAAATCCAGGTAATTAAAATGTCTACATCTAGCATCCACCTCTTTACCATCCCACTTGATAGGCCAGACTTACTCATTTGGGAAGTGATGTTCCAAAATCTGCTCCACCCAGCTAAGTAAGTTGTTATGTCTCTGAGCTATAACAGGGTCTTTAATTTCAGTTGTCCTTTTAACTGTCTCTTTCACAGTACTATGTTTCTGAGATTAAAAAAAAAAAATAAAAAATTACTGTTTGGTATAAGTCATACATGTTAAACACATGCAGAGTTTGGTGGGTTTCACTTCACTTATTAATAAGTTTAGTATTTTGATGTGTAAAAATGGCTTAAGTTCACTGTGACAGTAAAACTACTTGAAGCATTAACATCCTACTATTAATAAAAGCCTTGGCTTCCACAACTCTGCAACTGCACATCTAATACCATTTTGGAAGCCAAATCACTACTAAATCAAACTGTGAAATGTGAATTCAATAGCACAGAACTTCTCAGTTCACTACATTTAGATGGCATAAAAGGAACAGTTAAGGCCTTTTGTTGACATTTGGAGACTTCAGCAGTCAGTTCCTCTGAAACAGAAATGAGAAGTGACTCTGCAACAAGAAACTAATGATTGTGGTCACAGTTTACAGCACTCTTAAAGACTCTTGAAGTCTTTACAGACCTCAAAGTAACATTAATGCACAAAGTAAAAAATGATTCCTGCATTTTGTTATCAGGTTGCAAAAATTTAATTATAGGAAAGGCCACCCCTTTTTTAGTGCAGCCAACAACAGAGTTGGCCTTCCAAGCCAAGCACACACTGCCAGCTCACGTTCAGCTTCTCGTCTACCAGGACACCCAAAGTCCTCCTCCACAGGGCAGCTCTCAAGGAGATCTTCCCCCAGTTTGTATAAATAGCTGGGATTGCCCAGACCCAAGTGCAGCACCCTGCACTTGGGCTTATCTAACCTCATTAGGTTTTCATGGGCCCACTTCTCCAGCCTGTCCAGGTCCCTGAAAGCTTAGGGATTTACAAACAGGCTTGGATATTTTGAAAGACTAAAGACATGATTACTGGGCCTTCTCTTCAGGCATAATGCAAGAACTAAACCAGACTATCAACTCACATACAATGATTCCATTTAATTCTTAAAAACCTTAAATATGCCCTTACTTCAGAAGGCTCACAAGGTTCAGATAGAGCTGTGAAAGATTGATAGCAACATGGGTACAGGCCCAGCAACTGGCATAAGAGACAATAGCAGCTTTTTGAGGACTCAGATGTTTAATTTTATTTTTTTTTTTTAATTTTTTAATAGGCATAATAGTAACTCATCCAAAACACTGAGAATAAATATATGCCTGAGTCTGGGTGATAGCATGACCCTGGAAGGATGTCCCTTAAAAGCAGTTGTTTATTAAAGTCATGACAGCAATGTAAACTATACAACAAACAAAACTAGTTTAGAAGGGTACCAGTTAACTTCTGCTTACAAAATTTAAATAGAAAAAAACCTCCTTCCTTCCTGAGAGAAAACTTTACAAGCTATGAATTACCTTAAAGTAGTTTTTTGTTTTTCTTATTAATTAAGGTTTTTGGGACAAACAACTGCTACAAGTAACATGCAAAAATCTATGACAACCATTTCACATGATTATATTTGAAGAAATCATTCCCAAGGGGGAATTGTCATAGCATTTACCACCTGGGAAAAGAACAAGATTCAGAGTAACTTAAACTTTGCATGTCCTTACATTATATATTTCAGAAGAACCAAGACTCTATTTATGCTAAGAGAAAAAATATTACCACTGAGACATTCCTGTATATACAACATTACAAAAAAAAAAAAAAAAAGTCTTCTTACAGATTTGAAATTACTTTTGATAAGTAACATTTCGGTAACTCCTATATTTATTCTTGAAGTTGCTTGCTGCCTCTCACTTTCTCTCCTTCCATCATTTACTGATGTTATTTAAAAAAAAAATAAAAATAAAGGTCTAAAAATGTATTTTCCTCCTGAGAGTGAATGAAGGATAAGCTTGCATAGTTTTCCTTTAACTTAAATAGCAGCAAAACAGATAAGAATGGAAAGCTATTTCTGTTGAAATTCAGACACTATACAGTTGTCCTAAGAAATGACTCTAATCAAAAGCATCTTTTTAACTATTTTATATGCTAAGATAGTAAACGCAGAAAAGGACAACTACACCTTAATAAAGTGAAATAAAATTTCACTTTTGACACTGACTTAAAAATAATCAGCTCTCACTAATTAAACACCGTTTGACGCATCCTACAAAATTAAGAGAATAAAAAGAATGAACAACAGGGAGCAAGGGAAGTTAAAATTACTCACTGCACTCACATACTTAGTATGAATATTTTGAATAAAATGAACACACATTCATGCCAGGAATATATAAAAGCTTACATATAAACATACCAAATGCAGGCCTACTGCAGCTAAAATACAAAATAAAAAACCCACAAGTGTTCAGAAGTAAGTGAAGGCTTTGCTTTGCTATAGAAATAAAGCCACTGAGACTTGGCAGGGGAAAGGAAAGGAAGCTTTACTGTTGTGACAACATGCACACTTCCACAGTCACATCCAACCCATCCATGTCAGCAGGAATTTGCTACTGATTTTAGTCACATGCAGCTTTATTCAGCTCCCAGCACGTCAAAATTTCTGTCCTACTCACAGTTATAGTCACAGATCATTGAAACAAGAGGGCTTGGAAAAAAAATAAAAATAAAGCTTACTATCAGAAAGAACGCCTGCACTCCTCTTCAAGTATTTTGATCCTAATTTTCACAAATTTACTAAGGAACATCGGTATTATATCTATTACCCTTAACAGGCAAGACCAGCACTGTACTTTTTGTAATTATTATTAGCTATTGAGGGCAGCTTTTGATTATTGTGTTCTTACCCTGCCTTAGTTATGATGACATGTTCCTCTCCCCCCCCCCCCCCAAAAAGGTATATCTAGTTAAACAGTGCCTTATAGTGTCTATAAAGTGTCTAGTTAAATCCTTATAGTATTTTGGATTTATATGTGCTTCAGTTACTGCTTTCTTATAGGATATACATGAAAAGAACATTATTTGGAATATTTTTCTTTTTTAAACTAACTCATTTCACTTTCTTTACAGGCATTTGAGAAGCTTGAAAGACCAGCACTCATCTTTCAGAACAGGAGTTCAGGGATGTGGCTGCAAATGACAAAAAGGGAATGAAATGAATAAACACAGACAATGAGAAGGAAACTCACAGATTAGTTAAAAAAAAAGTTATGTAAGTTTCCACAGGCATAGGATGAGACAATAGCAACCTGAAACAGTTCCTTCAGAGGGAAGCTATAATAGGAAGAATGGGCCTGCAGTCCCTAAGATACCATTTTTCAACTAGCATTCACAGTTTTTTCTGATTTGCCTTCAATGAGACCTTCAACAAATGCAAATAAACAGTTCTAGAGCAATAGAAGCCTCTCTACTAGAATGTAATTCATACCTGCTTCACCTTTCTACTCATCCAGCATAGCAACATGTGCAACAACTGATAATTCTCTGGAGGATAACAGCTAAGACCTATCTAACATACCAGGTCCATCTATTCCTTCAGGATGACATAAGGAAAAGATGTTCAAAAGTGCTGCGGGAGGAACAGAGAATAATACCCAAAGTCAGCTGCAACATTCCCGTCCTAAATAGGAGTTAAATAAAACTATAGGAGTTATATTAAACTTTCTGGATTAAGAACAACACATTCACAGTGACTGAATGATAAGCAAGTATCTGGCCAGTTATAAGCTTAATAATTTTATGCTTCTAGTGAGCCCTTTTTACCTGCAGAACTCAGAAGCAAGCACCCACAGATAAGCTAACAGTTAAAAAAGAAGTTCTTTTTAATGGTAGTGCAGAACTTCCTATGATTAAGTCTCAGGCCATTACTCCTTGACCTATTGCTATACACCACTGTGAAGAACCTGGACTCATCCATCTGCCTCCCACTTCCCTTTATGTATTTATAAACATTTATCAGATCCCCTCCCAGATTTCTTTTCCCCAGGCTGAATAGCCCCATGTTTCCCAGCCCTTTCTCATACATGAGATACTCCAGGCCCTTAATCATCTTTGTTGCCCTCCACTGGACTTCTAGGAGATTCCCATCTTTTTTGGGCTGGGGAGCCAAGAACCATATACTACTCTATATGGTATTTTATTCTAATTCTAAATTTCACCTTACCAGGGCAGAGTAGAAGGGAAGAACCATCTCCCTCAACCTGCTGGCCCACACTCTTTTTAATAGTAGATAATTAGATATAGAAATTTGGGAAGACATACTAAATACATTTGCACCCAATTCCAGAAATGCAAGAAACATGTTTATAAATGCTTGTCTAGGCATTTAAAAGAAACCTCCCCACATTTATTCTTTTATTTTTAAGACTCATAATAAATCCAGGGCAAGTAAGGATTATAAATTCACTACACCTTGTTACACAGTAAAAAAAGTGTTTGAACATCCTTGTCAGTAAATTCCATTGATCGTACTTTTAAGGTTTTGGAACAAAATTTAAGTTGCCAGTGTAAGACCAGCACCTTGGAAGTCAGCTTTCTCTGTGTAATAAAGAGCTTAAGTCTTCCTTGAAAACTGCTCAAGAAACACGTGGGTAACTTCACAGAGAAGTGTCACAAGCTGGAGACCAACAGCACAAAGAAAAAAAATAGCAATAACCTTTTCTCTTCACTCATCCCATAAGAATAGGAACAGAGCAACAGTGCAATCCTCAAGAATGATAGGTACACCAAAAGAGTCACAACTGAGCTTTATAGCAAGATGCAGAATAGAGCACAAAGCAGTCTGTATGATTTGTTACTAAGTTGAAGTAAATCTTGTGGCTTAAAATTAACATTCAGTTCTTTTTTGGAAGAGTGCATACAATAGATTCTTAATACACAGACAAAACTTCTTTGTAGCCATGATAGGGCCTGGATAGAAGAAGGGGTATATCAAAATACAAGATGTTATGGAAAGAATCTGTGGTATTATGTGTTGGAGTATAGTCGACTAGAATAGCTATCTCAGAAAGTCATAACTACAATCATGATTTATTTTTCTTGTAGATTTAACACCCACTCTAAAAGCACTAGAGGTATGCTTCTATTGCAGTCTAAGATTTGCCTGTTTTCCCACATAATTTCATGTATCTCAAGCCTTTTTCTGTTACCAGGTGGTGCAACAAATGACCTTGTATTCTTTTCTACCAAAAATACTCACTACCGTCAGCAGGAGTGCTTACGGTGCTATTGCTCACCGTGGTGTTCACCACTGCACTAGGGAGTTTAAGGGCAACAATTTAAGAACTGGCCATTCCTAATTTCCATGTTGTTTAATTCAATCCTTCATCACTGTCTGTTCTCCCTTTGGAACTACGTTTACTGCAAGAGAGAGAAAACTTTTCCACATTAACAATGATGAGATAACGAAGCTGTTAATTCTGTGTTGCTTAAAGCTCAGGTATTATAGACTCAGTTGTTACTTGAAATAGACAGCTTTCATAACCAACAGTTTTTCTAAATTAATTTTTCCTTCTCTGCTTTGCACAGACCCACATCTTTCTCATCATACACCATAAAAATTCACTACATAATTACTTTATTTCTTACCTCCACACCATCATCTTCCAATCAAACTCAACTGTCATTCTACCATCACAGATGTTTGTGACTACCTGTGTTTTACAGCCATATTCTCTACCCGCATGTTTAAGATAAAACCTTAATTATTGAAATTGGGAAAAAAAAAAACAACTTAAACCATTGTCCAGACTTTCAACATTTAAAAATCAAAGATAATTCCAGTTTGTTTTTCTCTTAAAATCAATGTTATTTTTAATAAACTAATTTGAGTACCTTTCTTCATTTTAAGTTATACTTATGCATTGAGCTTGAACATCCAAACAAATACTCCTTAGTTAGCAACAGATATAATGACTGTTTGGATCCATCAAAAGCTTTTTCAGTAATTAGTTCAGTTTAACAACGGCACAAGGAGCAGTCTCATGCTGCTTCAAGAACCATAGATATGGGAAAACAGCTCTGATATTTTAACTGGGCCCACCCAAGCTGTGTCGTTACACAGCTGTCAGGCCTGTACATCTAAACCAACATGGAATCCCTGCCAATGTTCTGATCACAACTGAAATACATACCATACCCAGGCCTTGCAGAGTAGTGATAATGGAGCAATCCTGGCCTAGCCTGCATTCACTTAAGGTGCCCAGCAGCACTTCAGCCTGTATCAAATCCCACATGGTCAGGTATTTTCTCTTGCAAGGATAAACACACAGCAACAGTCAAAATGCTTGCAGCTAACGGGTTGCATTTGCTTGAGCTAGTTTAAACTCATTTATTGGAATAGTTGCCAGGAATATAAACTGTAGATTTAGCTGAACCCTGCTGCTTATGTTAAAGGGGTAGTTAACTATCTTAGAACAGCTGTTTTTTCCCCCTAAAGTTCCATCACAGAAATAGAAGTCATAACTAACATGAACCACATTTATTTCTCAGCACCCCATAAATGAGTGCTGTGTTACTTTACCAAAAGTATAAAGCAAAATGAAAGCAGCTAGATGGAATTTAGCACAAAGTAACAAAGCTAAGTGTGATTATATATTGCTGGTTTCTTAATTTTACAAAGAATATCAGAAACAAGAAGGACACTAGTTCAACAGCTACCTTATGAGATACTGACGGTAGCCTAAGTCACTTCCTTGTAATAAAGAGATTATTAATTCATAGAGTTTGGAAAGTTTGATTCCACCTAAACTGAAATCACAATTACAGATCAGTAGCCTTTCAGTACTTACATATGAACAATCAGACAGTTCCTTCTTAATGAAAAGTAATCCAAATTTTAATCTTCTGAAACACACAGAAAACTGTAATGCTGCAAACAGCATTACAGAGTTGAAGCTGGGCCTCTAATACTCTTAAAGTAACTATCACCACAACCAAGAAAAACAGGAGCACAGAAGATCACTTAATAGTGGAGAAAATCCAAAGCCACAAGAACAGAAGATCTTATGTAATTAAATGAAACATCTCAAAGATATTGCAGAAGCAAAACAAAACCTGTTTTTTGGCTAATTTATGAATGGCTTCTGCTGCAGTTGGAAAGTCATAAACAGGGCAACTGTCTCTTAACATAATCAGTCTTAACTCCAGATTTTCTTAAGCATCTGTAACACAATACTTACAATTAACAAAAACAATTGAATGTTATTTGCCTGTAATTCCTCCATTCACCCCAAGATCTCGCATTCCCAGAAGAATGCTTATCACTAGTTCTAAACCAAACAGGTTCCTCCACACTTGTGGTTTTCTTCAGACAAAGTAAGTACACTTCAGCACTAGGCAAGTTTTGCATCCAGTCTAACAACTGGTTGTAATGGTAGTTTCGAGGGGAAACTTATCTCAATGCATGCAGTTAATTATTCTATAAATCTGTAGAGATGTCACCACAACCCCTTAAGTGGTATCTAGATTTGAGTACGGCTCCCCAAGGTAAGGATGAACCAAACAATCTCCAAAGGTACCTTCCATCGTAAATTATTCTGAGATTCTGTGGAGGAAAAGAAAAGGTAGGGGAGCACTTTTTTTTTTTTTTTTTTAAATATAGAGTACTTCCATTTATAACTCAATACCGCCCTCTGCTGATATCCATCCTGCCTGATTTGCACACAAAAAAAATGTGAGGCTGTAATGTGAGTTCTAGTATGTCTCCTGCATGTGAAGGAAGGAAATTTAGTTGAAGAATGCTCACATTCTCTAATATTCCAGTCATCATGACAGGCTGAATCTCCAGACTTACAGTAAAGGACAAAAAGGGATAAGGGCCCTTAACAGGTTAGCATGGGACGTATTTGTATACACAGGCATATAACATATGTAAGGGCAAAGAAGGAGATAAGGGTGAAGAGAGCTAAGATTATCGAGGTGCTTTATTTAGAGCAATCTTCAGTGCTCTGGAACAATCCCATTCAAAGCATATAAAGAATTTCATCAATAGTCCATACAGATCATATGAAAGATTAAAAAAAAAATAAATAAAAATGGAGAAATCTCCCAAACCTAGAAGGTCAGAGTGATCATAAGAATTGGCAGCTATGATTCATGTGAACAAAGTGGTACAAGGGATAGGGAAGAGAACTTTGAAAACTAAAAATCCTATAAGTTTTTTGTTTGTTTTGCAATTACTATCATTGGAAAGATAGATTCAAAGAAAATCACAACAACACTAAAAACAACTGCAAGGAGATTTTAGCCAAACCCTTGACTGCATCTTTGCTAGCTGTTTTTAAAGTTTTAGTTGTATGAGAGTTGAATTTCTACATTTGATAGAAAGCTATGAAGAACCCAAGGCTTTTCCTTCACTTTTTTTTTTTCCTGGTCTACATAAAAAGTTCCTAAACAGATCACACTGGTGCCCTAACTTTGCAGCACACTGCAGGAATGTTCTGTTTTACTTTAGATACACCACTGCTAAATTTGTGCTCAAGTTCGATTGTTTTTCCCTTGCATTCCTACTCTCTCTCAATGGCCAAAAAGAGATCACATTAACTAGGGAGAACAGTTAGTTCAACAAGAAATAATAGCTATGATTGACCTATTCTGAGAAAAAGCAATATCAGTATTTCTAAATTAGGGTTAAAAATCTAGTATCTGTGCAGAGGAGACATTTACTTGTATGTGAATTCAAATAATCCAGGTTCCCTATGATGGTGCATAAAAGTCTTGTGAGAAGTAGCAGCTTTATAAAGAGCCAGGTTGACAACTCCATCTATTTGCACATGAAAAAATATATATTACTTTAAAGGAATGTAAAAAGATTATTTATTTATTTATTTTTTTTACTAAGTACTTCTGAACAGGATGTAAGGGCATTAAATGCTAAGAAGTGAAATTCAGGTTAAAATTCCAGGAAAGTTTCAGCAGCAAAGCTAGGTTGACCTTCTTAAGAAGGAAGTTTAAATTTAAACCATATTAATATCAGAATGTTAGTCCCCATATACAGCCTCTGCACTAAATGTCACAACTAAATTAATAGCTTATATTAAATATATATATATATTAGTAAATAGCAAGCCTTGCCATTGATCAAGAAAGGGGATTTGTTCGTTTTGTTTCTTTTTTAATAGAGATATCAAAGTCTGGAAGTCAGAACCAAGGTGATACACATACCTGATCTTTCAGACTTCATTCACACTACATCTACCAATTGCACCTACAGCAGTCACCTAGCTAATTGAGTACAGTGTTACACTTGATTACTATGAAGGATTTGCACTAGAATAATATTTAATTAGTAATTAGTCAAAATTGTTTTCATTACAAGCTGTGCATTTCCAGCACTTCATGAGCCACCATCTATAAGCTGAAATACTAATGAGATAAACCCTTTACCATGAAAATAATGATGAAAAGGAGTAACTTGTCAAAGTGGCATCTTCATTTAAATACCTGATCTGTATACATACACAGTCACTTGAACTATATAAATAAACTTTTACTCATCCTTGCAGAGGCAACATGGTTCTGGGAGTTTCATTACAGGCTCCTGAATCAACAGAATTCTTGACTAGGTTCCACCAGCAGCTTTATTAGTAGCAATGATGCACACACTGGAAAGAACACAACTTTGCATCCCAGGCTGAGCTTGCAGATGGAAACAGTTATTTATAAACATGCTGCATCACAGAGAGCAATTTCAGCAGAGGGCTAAGATACATTAGAAGTCACCACTACTGCCCTTTGGCAAGTGAAATCAGCTGTCAACTCTAGGCAGACATCCATACACAGCTTTCTGAGAGGCCATCTTCGTGCCTCACACTAGTCAGCCTTACTCACTTTCAGGATGATAGATACCATTCCATTAACATGCAAAAACAGTTTCTAGGCAGGTTGCAATAAGGTACTTCTAGCCTGGTAGCTTGCTACTACTGTGAACTCTATCCTAGACTCCATTAGCACAAATTGAGAATATTAAGTCCAATATTTCCCTGACATATCAGTAAGTGCCAGCTTGAAAAGGCACCTTGAAAAAAGGGGAAATGAATGCCTGGAAAACAAACAACTGCGCACTGGATTTTGCTCTAGATGCTGTGACCTGCTTCTATGAAGTTACATTTCAAAGGTATTTGTTCAATTAAATTACTTTTTACATGGATGTTAATTGCTGCCTATGCATCATTACCCACTTACTCTTTAAGATTTGTGCAAACAAATACACATAGCAATGCACAAAGATGACAGGCTGCATCTCAATGCAAAACTTGCCTCTGGTAGGTAAGAGTTACTGGTTCCCTCCAAGCAAGAATGTAGTTAAGCACATGCCAAGTTACAAATCTATGGCTCCACATGCACACACCATGTTAATTGTAATCTTGAATTACATGTTGATGTGAGGTATGAAAACAATCTTCTACAAGGGTGGCAACCATCCATGTTACTTCTCAAATAACTGAACAAAATGTCCCCAGCCTTCCAAGAAAAACGTGAAAATAAACACAATCAGTGCAAGACAGAAACACAAAACAGACATTTCATAAGTAAATTAACAGCTTGCCGCACATAGTGCATTATAATGGAATTTTAAAGTAATCTGATTTCTGCTTTTCTCATCCACAACACAAAATGATTTAAACATAAGGATTTCTTCCCCTCTCATTACTAATACAGAAATGAGCATTAAGTCATTATATAGTTATTGGTATAAAGGCCAAGTTCTTAAAAGTAATTCTTCCCATCTTGGGATGGACAAAATATAGAAATAGACCTACTTCATAGCTAGGGAATAGTTTGAATTTTTGAGGTAAGGAGAGAGGAATAAAAATGTATCTTTTGCTTTTAATATTTCTTTTTTTTGTTGTTGCTGTTTTTGCCCATGTCCTGAAGTTCTTACTGTGTCCAGCAGAAACTGTCAGCTCTTACTTAAGAGGTGAGAAAGAAACATTAATGAAATAGTACAGAAATGTGTGGGTCAGGCAAGTGTATCTATATGAAAATACATCAGTATGAACAGAAGGTAAAAAAAAACCTCAGTGAGGTGCCAACGTTTTGACAAATACATTGTAATTAGAAATACTTATTGCTTAGCCTGTAGGTAGTAGATATGTCTCTTAGGAGTGTTTCTGTCACTGGCAGAAGGAAGTCCATAAAATTAGGAGTCTAATATTTAAAAACATACTTAATATTTTCTATGTTAAAAAAAAAAACTAAATACACAACATATGCCAAGGAAAGAACCTATAATTGTATGTATATATACTTTACTTCAAAATCCAAATATTTCTATTCTAGCATTCTTCATTATTAAAGTAACCTTAAAAGGTTATAGAATAAACTTTAAGGACTTGAAATATTTATTCAATTAAACTAAAAATACAGGTTTCAAAAATCAGTACAGGACTAAAACTACCAACATCGGCTCTCCTATTTACATCTAATAATTTAGATATTCTGAACATATGTACAAGCAGGAACTTCAAAGGGTTTTGAAATAGTAAAGGCTTGTCACTGCTCACAGTACCTTGAACTCAGCACCTTTAAAATAAGGGACAGTCTGACAATTGTCACAACTTGTATCTTGTAAGGAAGTGAGTTAAAAGTACAAATCATACCAAGATTCTACAACATCCATGACAGACAGCTCTCCTCCCCTGCAGAACTGGGATTTCGCTCTTGATGTTTTCAGTATCATTAGAAACAGGCTTTCAGATGCCAAAGGAGTTCTGTGTGCTGCAAGAGATTGATATTAGACTGAAAAACAAAAGAAAAATTAAAAAAATATAAAAAAATTAACTAGATGGGGTGTATATGTATTTACAGGACACTGAACAGATTTTCAGATCTCACTTGTCAGGGTAAAGATCTGTCTACAAAAAGTAAGGGTAGCAATCAGTTTAAAGATCATCACTAAGTGTTTGAAAATGAAAGCTGAAAAAGATTCCCTAGAAAAGAAAGAAAGGAGACAGAAGTACAGCAACAGAGAAGAAACGATGGGTGTTGGAGATGACAAATAAGCTATTTTTCTTAATTAATCTCTGTGTATAGAAGTCTATGTAATTTATGTGATAGAACTGGTCAATGAAAAGTACATTAAAAACAACCAGGCAGCTCCAGGAAACAGAGTACGATTTGTTGACATATTCCCAGAAGTTTTCTTCATCTTCAGGCTGATTCTCAGGCTTCGTCCTTCCTGAGCATTTCAGCACAAGTGTTCATTGTTATTTTTGGAACTGACTTCTACACTCAGATACTTGCTTGTGTAATGTGTTTTCCTTTCCTTAAACTTACTGTTTAAAAAAAAACCCGAAAGTTGTTTTTAGAGTGCACGCACAGATTTCAGAATGAAAATTGTGACAGAAAGCAAGGAGAAAATAATACTTTAAATAATAAGTAGTATCCACACTGCTATCATAACATTAAGTGCATTGAGAGTGGTAGAGTACATTCCTGTATCTACATTTTTTAACCTTTGGCTTTCAGTACAAAAACTGAATTTCCTTGAATTAGAAGAGGTTTAATTACAGGAAAAAAAGTTTCAAAATTACTAAGTACATTTTCCTCCCTCATTCAAGAAGTATTTTATAAAAAGTACACATGTTAAAAAAAGTAGAAGTTGACAGAGTCACTGGATCTTGATGCCTCATACTGGGCAAGCAACTAATTGCTCTGTTAAAACGTTAGGTTATTTTGTGTTAGTAACTTCAATTCAAAGAACATTACAACATCATATGAGAGCCCTGGAATCCTTCTAGGAGAAACTATGGCAAATTATAAAGTCTGTCTTCATTTCTTTAAGAAAAAAAGCAATCTGAAAGCTCAGCTCCTGCTGGCTCGTGTGGAATTTTGTGTAAAACTGACTAGTCTAAAAGAGATACAACATCCACAGCTCCAAAGCTCCTGAAGTTTATCATAAGTGATTAAGTCAGGTAGAAAAAACCCACCTCTAACTATAAATCTACTGAAGATCTTAAAAAGATATTAAAACTCTTTCTAGGAGGCAAACTGTAGTAGAAAAAGGCAGTACTTAATTTAGATTTCAGCTCTGCAATTTCAACTAATAGCTCTACAGTCTTTCAAATAATCCACAAGCATCCAATTAATTGATAACATATGTTTAAAATCTGTAGTGTAATGCTACTCAATCATTCCTGAATGTCGCCCTCAAAGAGTAGAGTCTTAGGTAGATCCCTCTTTGTTAATGAGGTGTTTATAACTCAACTTAAATTTGTCATTAAACAACTGGGCATTTATCAATCACAGCTTCCCGAAAGAAGCTGAGGTCCCTGTTGAGGGGTGACTGAAAACAATAATTTATCTTGCCAGAAGGTGGCAGTGATGATACCATCCCTACACGAATTAATCAGTAGCAGTTTTACATATAGAAGATTTTAGGTCTCTAATCATAAGAAAAATAACATTGTAGAATTGCACTTTTACTATTCTTTTTTCAAGACACTGGACATTTTCTTTATGGGAAATGTAATCTCTTGCAAACTATAGCCACCTTTGTAGAGGTTGTAAGAGATATTACATTCAGCAAGACATAGAACAACATTTCACTAAATCCATTAACCATTTCTTCAACATAGATGTACAACAGTGGCACCTAAAATGCATTAATGAGGCTTATCAGGTCCATTAAAGTTTATACCCCACCACACTCCTTGCCTATAGGTGCAGGAGCTCTATTTAAGCTCAGTCCAGACCACACACTCCTTTCCTGATTTATTCTACTGCAATGCTGACCCTTAGTCCATCAGAGCTATGTTCCTATAGACACAGTTGATCTGGATCTTTGCCCAAGAACTGATGTTTGCCTTAGCCTAGGGCCTACTAACAGGCTGTGATACACATCCGTTACTGTTTATGACTGCCCTACTAATGGTCTTCATCTCAGACCTGACTCACCAGGAGCCTTAGCTAACACCAGTTACTTTGGGGGTCACAGCAGCTAACAAAGCCCTAGCCAACACTATGCTCCACTCCTGGCTTCACTCCAGGAGAAACTGGCCTTCAGTGCTCCCTAACACAGCACTAGGCTTTACAAAAACACAATGTACTATCATTTCTTACTTTTTTTTCCATAGCTTAGAATAGAAAGGTCACTAAGTGACTATTGAAACAACTGTTCACATTACTACAATTAATTTACACTCTGAAGTCTTTGAAAACCATTCCCATCTTTAGTAAAAACACCAAAGACACACACACACAAACAACAGTAGAATTAATCTTACAACCAAAAGTAAAGAGGCTTCACAAATAAAAGAAACTTGCCCTGGCCACCCAACTGTTTTAAATAGGAATTCACTCATTGGCTTGCGCATCTCAAACACAAATGGTAATTTGCGCAGCAAGGCAAAGGCTTTTTTATTTTATTATTAAAATAGCTTAGTGCAACACTGCAATACAACAGAATGTAGCAGTAATAGAGTAGCAAAATCTTAGTGCAACTCTGTAACACAACAGAATGTAGCAGTAAAAGAGTAGCAAAACCCCAGGCTGCAGCAATAGAGAACTTGCTGAAATACAACAGCTGTGAGCTCAGAAACGAAAAAAAGCCACTTACCTGCAGAACACCTGAGGTATGCAGGGATCTCCAGCAATGTCTCCTTGCCTGCACTGCCAACCCTTAAATGAAGCCTGGAAGGGGTGGATCCTGCTCCATCCTTTCTGTTCACTCAGGTGCATTGCATTCAGCTGAGCTCCCAGGTTGGCCCTGCCTTCCCACCAGGTGCTCCATCACTGCTTCAAGCTGCGGCTCAGCATTTCTGCATCCCTTAAGCTTAGTTAAATCCCTTTTCTGTTCCTGAAGAATGTCTAAAGTTGCATGTGGTAACAAAGTTCTTAAATTCTGTCTGCTGTCTACTGAACGTATCACAGACATATTTTTAATGGGAAAAATCACTTATTTTTAAGCACACACTTTCACCGTTTCTATTAATTTCTGCTTACTTCCAATCTGCCACCGGATGTGAAAGCTTATGTACAGATAAAAGAACCAAGTGCTGGCGTAAGTGGGAGAAAAGATCATTAAACTTCATCGGAGCGGGCAATTTAGTTCAGAATAACTCGTGCATAAATAAATTCTGATTCAGAGCGTTCATTAAGAGCAATGGACCCAGCCATGGAGCGGTCACTCAGCTCTGGAGCCGCCGCTCTCTGAGGGGCTCCGGCGTGGCCGTAGTTGCCTCAGCAACAGCGCCACAGAGCTCCGCGCCTTCCCGCCTCCCCTCGATGCTGGCGCTTGGCTGCGATTGGCTTCTCGCTCCTCGAGGGCGAGGCTACACGAGCACGTCCGGGTCATCCCTTGTGTAGGGGAAGTGCGCGTGTCGCTGCCGTAGCGCGGTGGAGGTCGGCGGTTCGGTGGAACTCGGCGGTTGGCGGCGTTGCCATCGCCATCATGTCGCGGGGCTCCATTGAGATCCCGCTGCGGGACACTGATGAAGTGAGTCGGGGCCGGGAGGCGGAGGCGCGGCCTGCTCCTGGGGCGGGAGGGCTCGGTGCGGCTCGCTGTGGCCCTCAGAGGGTGCAGCCGCTGGGAGCGTCCGGGTGCTTTGCCCGGTGTCTCTGTCCGGTGTCCTTCGTGTGGCGGTGAGGAGGCAGGACGAGCCGTTTGCTCTCCCACAGTGTTCGTTTATTATGCACAAGCTGCTTGGACCTACTTCAACAAGTTTCACTGCAACTGCTGTAGTGTTTATGTATGTCATAGCCTGTTTGTAGGCCCTAGGATAAGGCAGAGATGAGTTCTGGGGCAAACAGACATATATACTGCTGTGTTCTCTGTGCGTTACACGTGAGAGGAGTTGTTGTTCGCTGATAGCAACTTCAGCTGTGTGTGCCAGCTCAGTGCTTTTCAAGCTGTGATTAAGAATGACTTGAGTCCTGAAGTTCTGGGTTAATCACTAAGGACTTCTGTAATATACCATTTTGTAATCAAATCCTATTACAGTTGAAGGCCTTATAAACTGAGTGGCTCTAACTCAGTCTTGGGGATGGGAGTCCCTGTGTAGATAATAGGACAGAGCTGGTTATAACAGCTGCACGGCTTTCACACTGTGAAGCTGAGTAGTGATGTGGATGGTTAGTATCACACAGTGCAAGATAATAGCTGAGAGGTCAGGCTCTTAAATGGTGTTAGGCCTTAAATGGACATTCCACTGTGAGACCATTTGTTCCTTTTTCTTCATTTTTTCATATCAGAAGTGTTAGACCCACTTGGTGAAGTTGTGCTTATTAAATAATGATCTCATGGTGAGAAGTTCTTGACATCAACCTCCTCTAGTTGCAGGTGTCTGTGTTCATTGCAGGGGAACTGGACTTGATGACCTTAATGGTTCTTGCTAACTCAGATGATTCTATGATTCTGTCTTTTGCTCATTATGACTGTAGTTATTAGTGATCAGAAATATATTCTCTGTCATGTTTGCCACTTCAATAACTTCCTCATTAATTTGGGCATAGAGGAAAACTGTAGCATTCTTAGATGTGTCTTAGAAATGGATTCTGTAATAGCCCATTCCTTGGATCATTTTAACTGTGTCATAGATCTTTCTTTTACCTGTAGGATGTGGTTTAAGAGCAGAGCAACTCTTGCAGGGGTGTACATGGAGGCAAGTTGGTTAGTTGATTGTTAGCTGAAGTGTGAACTTCCAGAGCCTGACATGAATGGTGGAAAAAAGTTAAATTAGTAACTTCTCTCTGACCACTATCCCGAACACGAGGCTCAGATGCTTGTGAGAGGCCAGCGATTTAGTACTTTTCAGAATAAAAAACATCATTACTTCTTTCTCCACTACTTTGTTTAAATAGAATTGTTTGTTTTGTGTGCTGAAACGTCCAGCTTGCTTTGAGCTCAATGATAAATAACACTGTTAAAACTTTATGAGTAAAAGATCTGCGCTGTTTGGTTGTAGGTTATTGAGCTTGACTTCGATCAATTACCTGAGGGTGATGAAGTTATAAGTATACTGAAACAGGAGCACACACAACTGCACATATGGATTGCCTTGGCGGTGAGTATATGCTCAACGGTGTATTCAAATAATCAAAGAATTCCACTTACTTTTCTGACTGGGGATAACTGAATTAAACTGGAACTTAATTTGACTGTTTGGTAGCAGGTTCAAAGCAGGTACTTCTGAACTGATGTGTTAACATTTTTAACTTTGTCTTTTCTTATGGAACAAAGCTGCTTGATCCCCACTCTCCTGAGTTGCTTTTTTTGTTGTTGTTGTTTTTTCCATAGTTTTACCATTTTGCGTCTTTGATTATGTACTTCGTTAAAAAAAAATGGAGCGTGTTATTTATGCTGATGAAAGCACAAGGAAGTATGCGAAAGTACAAAAGTTCAGAGCTGCTCATTTATTATAAATAGTTATAAGACTTCTGAAAAACTTGAGATGATGATAGAAAAAATATTGCTAACATCAGAATGTCTTTGATTTATTGATTTATTTATGTGGCTTATGGAACTGTCCATTAAAATCATGTATGTTTTACAGCTGGAATATTACAAACAAGGAAAAACAGAAGACTTTGTAAAGCTGTTGGAAGCTGCACGCATAGATGGGAACTTGGACTATAGAGATCATGAAAAAGATCAAATGACATGTCTGGATACTCTGGCAGCATATTATGTACAGCAGGCTCGAAAGGAGAAGAACAAGGATAACAAGAAGGAGCTCATTACACAAGCTACCTTATTATATACTATGGCTGACAAAATCATCATGTATGATCAGGTAAAAAGAATCTGTAAAAACCATGTTTGTAAAATTGTTAATGATTCTTTTTAGTTGAATTTCAGCATATTTTCTGCGTGAATTCGAAAAGATCTTCTAAAGAAAGCAAATATTGATTCACTAAAGGGAAAGTAAAAAATGCTTTTAACTCTGGCATAAAACTTGAAAATATCTGAAATGAGTGTGTGGTGCTGCCAGGAATAATTAGTTACCTCTAGCTGGGGACACCTAATAGAACTATATACGCCAACTTCTGTGGGTTTGGGAAGGCAAGGTTGGTTGTTATTCTTTTGCTTGATTATGTGAACTTTGAGACGTTTATCATCTGTTTAAACACACTTTTTGATTTTGCTTATCCTGATGCAAGAGAAATAAATTAATCATTGAAAAAGTGCTATTGCACAGCCAGATAATCTCTCCCATAGTCTTATCTTCGTACTTTATGAAGATAAATGTTGCAAATATTTTGTCTTCTTTATCTAGAATCACTTGCTGGGAAGAGCTTGTTTTTGTCTGCTCGAAGGTGATAAGATGGACCAGGCTGATGCTCAGTTCCATTTTGTGCTTAACCAGTCTCCAAATAATATTCCAGCCCTTCTTGGTATGAGTTTATGGATGTTTGTGTTAAAACACACACACACACACACACAAAAAAAAAAAAGCCAACAAAAAAAACCCACCCTGATTTCTCTACTTGAGTTTTGGATTGAGTTATGTGCTTAGGAAAGTGATATGTATGTAAGCAGAGAGAGAAAGAAGGGAATGAAGAAGTAGGAGCTTTTGACCAGAAGTACGTTATAGATATTTATTTTTCTTTATTCTCTAATTAATTTATTCTTAGTAAATGTCTTTATTCTGCACTAGGAAAGAATTAAGTTTAAGCGGGAAGCCAGGAAAGTGTAAACTGAATGTATTCCATTGTCATTTTATATTTGACATCATCAAAGATACCAAAACAGCTGCGGCTGTCTGAATTTTCTGTTAGTTTTTTATTGGTGGCTTTTGAACACTGGTACAACATAAGTTCAGTAAATGATACTTGTTTGGTGATTTACAACAGCTTTGGTTTTGTTTCTCATTTCTTTGTAACTGATAGATATGTTTTAACAGGTAAAGCATGCATTTCTTTCAACAAGAAAGATTATAGAGGAGCCCTTGCATACTACAAGAAAGCACTGCGTACCAATCCAGGCTGTCCAGGTAAGACAGAAACCATTTGGTAGTGGAAGCATCTGACTCAGATCTTCCTAATTCAAGTATCATTATACTTGAATTATATATATACAATACATTATATATATATATATATACATTAAACATTATTTGTGTTCTATAGCGGTCCAAAAGATCCATCCCAGAGCTAGCACCAAAAAAAACCTTCATCCTCTTTGCAGAGTTGAGATATTTGTTGACCTGTGTGCAACTTAATTGTTAGAAAAAGAAATCTTGTTGAGGAAGATGCTTATATTATTTTTCCCCACTTATTACCTTCTGCAGCTGTTAGAGAATGAGAAGTTGTGTATTAAAATTGTGTGGAACAGGGAAGAAAGTACTGTTCAAGACTACAAGCTCCTAAATAAGGATTAAGGGAATTATGTCAGTGCATTAACATTAATAATGAAGCAACATGAAATGTAGAATTCTACTCCTACTCTATGATAAGAGTTTTTATTGTGTTGTATAGTTTTCTTAATGCAGAAATCTGGAAAAGCTGTAAAAGCGATGCATGTGCCTTAGAAATGGTAGTAAAAAATATTTACATTAGGATCATATATGATCTGAAATCTTCTGAGGGTTCTGATGTGCTTTTTGAAAATATATCTGAAGAAGGTTTCTGGAAAGCTGATGTACGTTATGCAGTCTGGCTTAGTATAAGAATCACTGCTGCTGAATAAGTCTAGAAATGTAAGCCATGCTTTGAAACTAATATATTTTATTCTCACTGTATGTAAATGTCTCTGTATTTGTAGTCCTGAAAGAGCAGGACAATGTAAATGCTCTGTGTTAGCTTGTCTGTACAGATCATTAGAGGATGATAAAACAGCATCTTGCTAGCAGTGAACCAGTTGTTTGAAGTGTAATGCCTAGCACGCTCATTAATTAAATTGTTTTGTGAAGGCCTTCTAGTCTCAGGTGAACTTTAACTTGCCCAAAACACTTGCAGCCTTTTCATCTGACAATTTTTTCACGTCTTTCTTATTTTTTGTTACATTTCCATAGAAGTAATATTATATTTGATTATTTTTTGAGTATTTTGGAGATGTATGCCAATCTGGAGAAATCTTACGAAGAAACCTAGAAAAGTTAACTTTGCTACCTGCTGAGGGAGGCTGTCCTTTAAAACAACAGATCATTAGAAGGCTTTTCAGGTTTTAAAAAAGTATTTCTGCTCAGTATGTTTTAAAAAAATAAAAAAGTTGTTGCAATTTTGGGATTCTGAATGGTGTCACCTTGTTCTGCAGCTGAGGTTCGGTTAGGTATGGGTCATTGCTTTGTGAAACTGAACAAGTTGGAAAAAGCTCGCTTGGCATTCAGCAGAGCTCTGGAGCTAAATTCAAAATGCGTGGGAGCTTTGGTTGGACTGGCTGTCCTGGAACTCAATAATAAAGAGGTGGGTCTGACTTAACTATAAGCCCTACTCACTTGAAATGGGAAAGTTTTTATCATTTGAGGGGCACTCCAGGTTTTCAGTGAGGTACTAAAACGTGTGATTAAATAATTTCAGCCTGTGTTATGTTGAATGATATTACAGGTTTGTACTTGTAGTACGCACTAATAAGTTTCTTTTAGTTAAAAAGTCAATTGTGTTGCTTATAGAGGTGCTTCTCAAAGCACAGAAAGTCCCAGATGAGATGTTTGAACACGCATCTAGTAAGGAAGTGATGCTTTTAAAGATCTTTAATGAGCAATAGTTACATATCTGATAGCCAGCCTTACTTAATGAAGTTTCAAATGTACGAGAACGTGAGTTTGTTCTCAAGATGATCTGAAAGTTCCCAAATACTTGGAGACCTCGTTTGAGATGACATATCCAGAGCATCAGGATTTTTTTTTCTGAAAGAGCATCTGCTAGCAGGAAAATCATGGTCCTAGGAGATTTGTCCCAGGCTTCCAAGGCTTTATGGAAAATAACCTTTCATACAACTGTGCAAGTTGTGCTCAAGTTAACTTGGAACATACACTGCGTAATGTACCAAGGAATCAACAAGAACAAATCTTAACTAGGCTGGTGAAATCGAAGTAGCAGCCATACCTCTCTAGATGTTGTATCAGTAGAAAACCATACTGTCATAAAACTTGAGATTGTAAGATCTGAGATGGCCAATCTATGCTAAGAAAGTTATCAGTGGAAGATGGGACCTTTAAGGCTTGAAATAAATAAATAAGCAAATAAATTACCAGCCTCTCTTGCCTAATTTTTTGTTGCTAAAATTTAATACTGTTCCAGTATTGCTTTCTGGAGAGCACACAGCTGTCTAGGAAAGAACTTTTTTTAGTACAGAATATCTGAAAATGACTTAGTTTACAAAGTCATGGGAAAAAATTATTGTAGACTTCCATGAATAATTTGAGTAAATGTGACTCTGAGAGCTTTTTTTTTTTTTCCCCATGAAGCTCCAGGGACGACCAAAAAACATTCTAAGATCAGATCATAACAAATAATTCTGTGGGCAAGACACTGATGAAATCTGCTATTTTAAATGCTTTATTCCCTGGAAATTTATTAAATCTTTTGACTTAAGTTCCCTTAAACTTTGCAAAGCTGTGATTAGAAACTGACCCACTCAAATACATTATTTTTTTTCTAAGGAATGTATCATATGTTCTTTACCTCTGTTTCCACAACTTGCACTGCAATGTTAGCGTAACGTTAGAGTTGACAGTGATTTCAAGGTACAAACTTCTAATTGATTTCTCCCATGTTTAGGTATTGGCAATGTTTCTCCATCCTTGCAGATGTTATGAGGTCAAATGAGGGTTGAGATGGCACTGTGTTCACACTGGAGTTTGTCGTCTCTCTGGTTTTATTTCATGGCAGTGCCTAGGAGCTTTGAGACCTCTGCCCATCTGCTGAGTTTATTTGAAACAACATGAGATCCAAATTACTGGAAAAATCAGGCTTAATATGA
Organism: Coturnix japonica; assembly: GCF_054131305.1. Taxonomy (NCBI): domain Eukaryota; kingdom Metazoa; phylum Chordata; class Aves; order Galliformes; family Phasianidae; genus Coturnix; species Coturnix japonica. Next base: position 15,444,336 of record NC_140667.1, on the reverse strand, counting down.
TTATAAAGCCTTTTTGGCCTTTGAAAGTTAAGCAAGAATGATTCCATATCTCCATAGCCAGTCTATATTTTTGTGATAATACTGGGCAGATACTGCCATGAAATTTGTTTATCTGCCTGTTGGACTTCAATTTTTATGAGATTGAGACATAAGTTTATTACTAGATTATTATTACTAGATAAATTTTATTTTATTCTTAAATACCTACAAATTTAAGATCTTATGCTTGTGATATGTATCTCAGCAACATCCCCCAAAAAATGGCATTTACTGTATCAGTTTTGAACTTGTCATCAAGTCAAACGTGCACTCATGGAAAGCTTTATTTAAACAGTTAGGTCTCTGTATAAAAAAGTATGTTTTTAGAGTAATATCACTAAGTCAAACTTCTGCCATTTTTTAAATTAGATCTTATTTCAGTAGTTCTTATTTCAGTATTGGAAGTTCTTCTTCAGAATTTGAACATGACAATATTTTCACTTCTTTGCTTAATGAATCATTCAAAGGGTTGAGACTGAAACCAAGCAAGATCTAGAGATATTGAAGAGTAGAAGGAAGGCTATCAGAGATGTGCAACTGAAATGCCAAAGGACACTAAGGCTACATGAATTTTTTTTTGTTATTCCCTAGAAAGTAACACTTTGTTTTTCTTTATTGTTGTTGTTTGCTTGTTTCTTTTTTTCCTCTTCCACGCCACATCTGGTGGTTTCATTTTTTGTTTCTGATCTTTATGCTGCTGGCAACTTAATTTCTATTTTTTCTGATAGCCTATCACACAACTGTGTTAGAGGTCCTGTGGCAGTGTGAACCAACGAGTAGTTTTTAGAATCTTTATAAGATAAAGCTATTGAGATGCTGCTGATACCTCTGAATGTTTCATTTAGGCTGATTCCATCAAGAATGGTGTCCAGCTCCTCTCTAGGGCTTATACAATTGATCCCAGTAATCCAATGGTGCTGAATCACTTGGCTAATCACTTCTTCTTCAAGAAGGTAAGTTAGTGGTCTGTGGAATATTACAGTCAAATACTTAATAACCTCTGAGCAGAAGGGATTCCGGTGTTGGATTTGATCTCATTTCATCAGACTAGGTGGTACAGAATATAGATGATAGTATATAGATGAATATGCATTAAGTTTTTAACTTAATTTTTGATCAGCTTTTCTTAGGGAGGTCAAAAATAGTATATTCATTTCTTAAATCAAGCTCACTTATATCTCCTGAAGGGATTTCCATTTTTTTGTTGTTTGTTTTTCCTTCTCCCTTCTGGGTTTTGAAACATGCAAAAGATAAGTATTAAAGAGAGAACAGGAACCTCTAAAACTGAATTTGTTGTTATTTAGTAAATGGTATGGCTAAAGCTTTCCTTTATTTGCTGTGTATTCTTGTGTAAACAATAAATGACTTGACTAAATAAAATGAAGTCTTTCAAATTCATTTATTTAGGATTACGGGAAAGTACAACACTTGGCTCTTCATGCTTTTCATAATACCGAAGTTGAAGCAATGCAGGCAGAGAGTTGTTACCAGCTGGCTAGGTCTTTTCATGTACAGGTAGGACAACTTTTTAAAAGCCTCTCTTTAAGTTTTACACCTAAAATTCTTCTTTAAAATGTTCAGGAAAAGCTTACATGTGAAAGCACTACCTGCTCTTTCTTTAATTTTTGTTTAGGAAGATTATGATCAAGCTTTCCAATACTACTACCAAGCCACTCAGTTCGCCTCATCTTCTTTTGTACTTCCCTTTTTTGGATTGGGTCAAATGTACATTTATAGAGGGGACAAGGAGAATGCATCGCAATGCTTCGAAAAAGTTTTGAAAGCCTATCCTAACAATTATGAGACCATGAAAATCCTTGGATCTCTTTATGCAGCTTCAGAAGACCAGGAGAAACGGGATATTGCAAAGGTGAGTTGTGCTCCTGCCAGCATTGTGCTTTTAATACAAGAGTGTAACTTAGGGTACAGACTCTTTTTTTTCAAGTCTGATTTTCAAGACTTGAAAATCAGTTAATTGACTCTGAATATACAATATTTGCTGTCATGTGAGATCATCTTACCTGTGGAGAGCTACAACTTCTGAACAGAACTGGGGCTAGTCTCTGGATAAAACAGCATGAGAAATTCGGAGGAGCCCTAGCTTCACATTTACCTGCTTACTATTAAAAGGCAGAATGCTTCTCAAGTTTAGTAGTGATTTCCTGAAGATGTAAAGTTAGCTGGGATTTCCAGAAAACACTCATTATGAAAAAACAGTGTTAATGTGGTTTTGCTGTTTTCTTTGATAAAAATTTTTATTCATGTAGTTTTGGTTAAGGGTGTGCACGTACTATTAGCAGTCACTTTCTAGCTTCTTATATTGGTGTGACACTTAGTATTTTCCACATCTCTAAAACTTTTAAACCTGTATTACATTGCATTTGCCCAGGGGGGTTGTGGAGTCTCCTTCTCTGGAGATATTCAAGACCTGCCTGGATGCCTAATTCTGTGAGCTGGTGTAGGGAACCTGCTTTGGCAGGGGGTTTGGACTTGATGATCTCTGGAGGTCCCTTCCAACCCCTGATTCTGTAATTCTGCAAAGAAGAAGAAAGTAGTAAAGAAGAAAACTAGCAAATAACTTTGCTGTTTAGTTGAGTTCGAACATTTTCTGTGTCCACAAAAAAGTGTGATTATTTTCTGCTTTTTCTCAGGGACATCTAAAGAAGGTCACAGAACAATATCCTGATGATGTAGAGGCATGGATTGAGCTAGCCCAGATCCTAGAACAGACTGACATACAGGTAATTGATGATAAACACTGATTGAATGACATACATGCTTTTTATAAGAGCATGCAAAGCTCATTCTTCTCTTCCTTGCATCTGCTTTTTATTTGCACAGGGTGCGCTGTCAGCTTACGGTACAGCCACACGCATTCTGCAAGAGAAAGTACAGGCTGATGTCCCACCAGAGATTTTGAATAATGTGGGTGCTCTGCACTTCAGGCTGGGAAACTTAGGGGAAGCAAAGGTATGTAATTATTGAAAGTTTGAATTGAATTTTATGATCAACCAGAAGTTTTCCTCTAAGAACGTTCTGGACTGTTTTGTTCTTTTTCTCTTTTTATACTTTAGAAATATTTTTTGGCATCACTGGATCGTGCAAAAGCAGAAGCTGAACATGATGAGCATTATTACAATGCTATCTCTGTGACAACATCCTATAACCTTGCCAGACTGTATGAGGCGATGTGTGAATTCCACGAAGCGGAAAAGCTGTATAAAAACATTTTAAGAGAGCATCCTAATTATGTTGATTGTAAGAAACATTTGATATTTTAATTCCACAGTCTTATGTGAAAACACATAAAGTAAGTTAAATTTCACTGTTAGAAATTTGCAGTTTCTGCATCATCCTTGTGTGTGGAAGTCCATCTTTACATTGTGCATCTCGTCTTGAATAGAACATGAGAAGTGTCTTAAAGATTGCTTTTGAAGCGTATGTGTGACTAGTGTTCTTCATATTTGAGGCCACTTGAACCTGTTTGTTGATTGATTGCTTGTTGCTGTTTTCTTTATTTTTAGGCTACTTGCGCTTGGGTGCTATGGCTAGGGATAAAGGGAACTTTTATGAGGCTTCTGATTGGTTTAAGGAAGCACTTCAGATAAATCAGGTTTGTAACCCTTGAACTGCTCTAATTGAAAACACTTAACTCTAGCTTATTCTTTCAATTTTGTTTTCTTTCTGTTGTGGTTCTATATTGTTTGTTGACATGAACTAAGGAAAAGAGTGAGAACTGCTATAACCTGCTCTTCAAACTATTTATTTTTTTATTTTTAATATGGTATTTTATTTAACAAGAGTAGCATTTAATACCTGGTGAAGTAACCCTGTATGGGAAGATAGTGCCTTTGCAATTGACAGTAAACTTTTTCTCAGGACCATCCGGATGCTTGGTCTCTGATTGGTAACCTTCATTTGGCTAAACAAGAGTGGGGTCCAGGACAGAAAAAATTTGAAAGAATATTGAAGCAGCCTTCCACACAGAATGATACTTACTCCATGCTGGCTCTTGGCAATGTCTGGTTGCAGACACTACATCAGCCCACGAGGGACAGAGAAAAGGTAACGGGCATCCATCTGTTCCGTGTGTGTGATTTTACTTATTTAATTTTTGTTAGCTACTCAGTGTGCTTTTGTTTTTGCCTCTTGGGCATATTACAGTCCATAAAAATACTAGGTAGGTTTTTTAATACTTGATTATACCAATGAGTGAACAACTTTGATACTTCTCTCCACAGGAAAAACGTCATCAGGACCGTGCGTTAGCAATCTACAAGCAAGTACTCAGAAATGATCCAAAGAACTTGTATGCTGCTAATGGCATAGGTGAATGCTAGACTAGTTTTTCTTAAAATGTGGTTTATAGCATTTTTATGTTTTATACTTTAATACATGTAGAATTGTTTTTGCAGAGACTGCACATTATTTAGTGGAGCACGTGAAAGAATAGCTTTCATATGACAGCTATGTCAGTTTTTATTGGGAAACTTGATTCAGGCAATATTTTATTTTCTTTGGCAGGAGAACATAGTACATGAACTTGGAAGCTTACACTGTACATATTACTTTCCCCTTAGGAGCTGTCTTGGCGCATAAAGGATATTTCCGTGAAGCTCGTGATGTTTTTGCCCAAGTGAGAGAGGCAACAGCAGATATCAGTGATGTGTGGCTGAATTTGGCACATATCTATGTAGAACAGAAACAGTACATCAGTGCTGTGCAGATGGTAACATCTCTAAATTGAACTACATAATGTGTTGGGTTAGATGACTTCTGGATGGTTCTTAGCTGTCATTGACAGCTGCTAAGTTTATGAATAATATTTTAACAATTCATAAGTTTATTTCTTGCAATACTGTTTGCTGTCAAGTATAAATTTAAACTGCTAAATACTTTTTTTTTTAAGGTAGTGGAGTTAAAATACAGTTGGGTTTGAGTTTTAGTCTGGGAACTTTTTTTTGTCACAGAGGTTTCAGTTGGTGTAGTTAGTGTATGTGATTTACTTTCAGATGTTACTGAAATAGGTAAATGCAGTTTGCTGCTGGGATTGTTTTAATACCAACGCTTCCTAGTCTTATTTACGCAGTTGTTTGCAAGTACAGTTGGAGATGTTTGGAAAACTAACTGCCATGTTTACTCTTGCTGCACTTGCAACCACTGGGTAATTTATGTTGAGAGCTCTCTTGAGGTCACCTAGTTCAACCCACTCAAGCAAACTACCTTCCAAGTATCAACCCACACAACTTAAGTTAATCAGAAAGTGTACAAACAAGCTTAAAAAATATATTGGTCAAGATAGAAGCTCAGAAAAACTTTTTCCATTAAGTTTTATTCAACACTGAGTCTCAAAAATACTTAATTCAGAGCTATCCTAAAGCTTTTTTGTGATGGACCTCTTTAGCAGAGTCTGTGTTGATAGAACAAAGGGAAATGGTTTCATCATATCTAACCTAAATTTTTGAGCTTGAAGAAATCTTTTACAGTGAGGCCCTGGAGCGGGTTGCAGATGGATGTGGTTGACGCTCCATTCGCAGAGACTTTCAGTGCCAGGCTGGATAAGGCCCTGGGCAGCCAGGTGTGGCTGTGGTGTCTCTCTTCATTACAGAGGGGTTGGACTGGATGGCCTTCAGAGGTCCCTTCCTACTCTAAGGATTCTATGATAGTTACAAGGAGGAGATATTGGGCCTTTCATCTCTCAGTAATTTCTCTTCTCCAGTAAACTACTGTTAGAAGGATTTAGTTACATGGTCTGTTGGGGTCTGTTGTGTTAGAGTGGAGTCTGCCTTCAGGACCATCTCTGCTCTTACATGCCAAAAGCTTAATGAAACACTGAATTTTAGCAGTGCAGTGGGGAAACTTACCTTTTGATTTGTCAGAAAATATTGTACTTATTTGCTGATACATTTAGGTGAAGCTGCTTAGTAGAGATGTGTATATTCACTGTGATGTTTTATTATTCTCTGGATTCTGCTATACAGTTGGTGCAAGCTGTAGTCTGCAGTAGATAATACTGGACTCAAAGGGAGATGAGTTTAATACAGCAGCACAGCTTGGTGCAACATCAGATGTTGTAGTGAGTTCTCTACTGTAAAGCATTTAAATCTAAGGCAGACTTATGCCAAACACAAAATCTTTGACTATTAAAGTGAGTGAAATTGGACACTCAGCACCACGCAACCCATGAGTTCTGCATTACGGTACAAGGTATTATCTGTAGCTGAGCTGGAAGTAAAGGTTGCTTTGTATTTCTTGTTATTTTGGTGGTTTAGAAATTATGAAAGATTTCTTAGTAACATGGCAAACAAAAGTTACTTCTTAATGAAAAGCATGAGATTCATGATTGCTTGAAGCTTTACTCTGAGGCTGTAAAGTGTAAATTAACAGGAGTGCTTTTTTTGTTTGAAAGAAGATATAATGTAACCAGAAATAATCAGCTAGGTGGGCAGAAAATCTTAAAGGTGTGGTTTTATTTTGTAACTAATTGCATCATTTGTATGAAATTGCTACATTTCAATTAATTACATTTTCAATTTTTTAGTATAAATAAGAGGCAATAACTGAGAGTGCTCTTAAAATTCGTTTATTGGCCTTTGTAGATGGTACTTGCAAAGTATTCTATATTTAAACATCTATAGAGTCTCCCAGACTGCTCTGGTTTTCAGAAAAATCGAGTTGTTGCTATGGAATAGCAGGAAGGATTCTCTAATTAGTGAACAGAGCATCTCTTCATGTAGCAGAATATGCTGATTTAAAAAGAAAATCTGCACAACAAAAGGCACATTAACAGTAATACCTCCTAGGAATACAAACCTGCTGGAGTTAACTAACAAAAAACTTAACCATTAACCAACAAAAGAGTTAACCATTGACACCTCTTTTCTATTTCAGTATGAAAACTGCCTCAGAAAGTTCTATAAGCATCAGAACACTGAAGTATTGTTATATCTGGCCCGAGCACTCTTCAAATGTGGGAAATTACAGGAATGTAAGCAGACTTTGTTAAAGGTATGCAGAAAATATCATAGGTCCCAGAACAAAATGAGTGTGAACAGGTACATGTTTAGGTCTGTTTAAATTCAGTACTCATGAGTTGAAACACTGATGTTTATTCTCTTTATACCTCTGTTTACCTTATTTGTATACTTCTGTATCACACTGTAGCATGTCATAAAAACAGGCTTTTTATTTACAGGCCAGGCATGTTGCACCAAGTGATACAGTCCTCATGTTTAATGTGGCTTTAGTGCTACAAAGACTAGCTACCTCTGTCCTGAAAGATGAGAAAAGCAATCTGAAGGAGGTACTTAATGCTGTGAAAGAGCTGGAGCTAGCCCACAGGTAAAGATGATTTATTTCTCATCTTTGTACTATATTTCAGTTCCCTTGCAGTAAATGTGCAGTGTAGATCACAAATTCTGATTAGATGAGCAGTCATATCCAACAAAACTTTGTATTGCATTCTAGAGTTCCTAGCAGAAACTAGCTAGGGAGGAACTAGGTAGAAACTAACTATTGGGCCAGAAAATAGTAGGTGTTCAGGCTTTGCTCCAGAACTAGTTTTAATTGACCAGGTGGCAAATATGTATTTTTAGTGAGTTTTCTAATATGATTAGGAGGGACTTGTTCGTGGAAGAACATAGTTGAAAAAGCATTGTGAATTATTCTACGAATTTAATGCTTTTTTGAGGACTTCTTTCAAAGCATCTTGTAAATCTTTGGATGTAGATCTCAAAATCAAGTCTAATGACTACTAGTTCTTTCTGGATTATTGTTCACCTTTGGAGTACTTCTAGAGTGTCTTACATTTGGGAACTCTGAATGTACTTGCATACTGCTGTATTAAAAGTGGATGCATACAAAAAGGCAAAAAATTGGTGAATGTCCTCTTCTGTTGAGTTTCATAGGATTTCAGCTTGGGAGCTAATGTTTACTTTTAAGACAGGATTGCAGTAAGTGTGTAACCAATACCACTTTTGCTCTTTGTTGTTTTTTTCCTCTAGGTACTTCAGTTACTTGAGTAAAGTGGGTGATAAGATGAGATTTGATCTGGCACTTGCTGCAACAGAAGCCAGGTAAGGAACGAATGCTTTCAGGAACTAAGGGGAATGCTTTTGTCTTGGTTTTTATATGTTTGTTTTCCAGAGTAAAACTGGTTTTCAATTGGATTTCAGCTGTCTTATTTTATACAACAGCAGAAATCCAAATACAGGGTAGCTCCCTGTTACTGTGTTGGTTGTTTTCCTTTCTTAATTTTCTAATATTTCCGTGCAATCCACAACTCTAAATATGTCTTCTGCCATCAGCTAAAACCTGTAAAATTTCTGCTGTATTAATGGCAGGTTTTCCATCAAGGGGAATGTGATAGTTTATTTAAAGATCTCTAGTTCTGCCTATTTTGACTTTAAAGATTATCTCAACAAACTTGCCTTTGTGGAGATTTAGGATAGCTTGTGGTGAGTATAGCGGGTCAGCTACTGAGACATGAAATACTTACGCTGTGCATGTCTAATCTGCTTTGAATTTTGTTCAGGGAAATGTTTGTACTTAAGTCTGTTAAAATGAGAAGCAGTAAGTTCTGAAGTTGCATATAACATATTGCAATTTACAGGTATATTTGCTTACTAGTAGGTGCCTTTGTTAACTCTGTAATCTCTCCTGGTCTTCTGTTGTACTAGTTCAGATATCTTACTTTTGTCACAAATACAGCATTCTGATGCATACCCTTTATAAAACTGTTTCTCCTTGTGGTATGTCTGCCACCTTCCTTTACTTGAAACCATTGCATGTTCTAGGCAATGCTCTGACTTACTGAGTCAAGCCCAGTATCACGTGGCTCGGGCACGTAAACAGGATGAAGAAGAGAGGGAGCTGCGTGCAAAGCAAGAACAAGAGAAGGAGCTGCTTCGTCAAAAACTACTTAAAGAACAGGTCTTGATCTGTTATGTTCTGTTAAATTTAAGGATAAATGTTTCTGTTGCTCTGTGAAGTTACTGGGTATTACTGAGTAAAGTAACAAGCAGAGACTTCTTAGTCATAGTAAGTGCTAGCAAAAAAAAAAATAAAAATTAATTACCAGGTGATATTCTTCCCCATAGCCTTACAAATACAGTTTTATAGTGTAATCCAGGTATTGCCTTTTAAAAGCTTTCCCATCAAAATTCTGCACTGATGGGCTGGATGAGGGAGCCCTTGAGAAAACTAAAATGAAAAAGGTCTTTTGCCTGCTCTAGTATAGATGTTGTACAAGACCTTTTTGTGACACATGGACCTCGTGCTGTAACAGATTTGTAAAAATCAGTGCTGTAGTTTCTTGTCAACAGATACCTTGAACACCTGTTAATGTAATAGTACAAATACAACAGTAATGGTAATTTTTCTCTCTGCTTCAGGAAGAGAAGCGCCTAAGAGAAAAAGAAGAACAGAAGAAACTTTTGGAACAAAGAGCTCAATATGTGGAGAAGACAAAGAATATTTTGATGTTCACTGGTGAAGTAGAAGGATCAAAGGAGAAAAAACGTGGTGGTGGAGGAGGCAGGGTAGAACAGAATTTCTTTAACTTCCTCTTTCTCTTTCCCTTTAATAAATGTTATCTCAGGATAACATCAAGCATGTAGAGTTTTAATTTCAAGCCACTTAACCACTTTTGCATGAAGTGGTGCAGATTTAATACTCCAGTGTAGAAACTGAAAGCTAATGCTTAAGTTCTGACCAAGGTGGCATTACTAAAATCTGTTCTTCTTGATGTTTAAAATAACCAGAGTTTACTAAGTGTAAATTTTGAACTAGCTTCATGCACTCTTACCTGATATCATTAAGAGAAAGTTGTCACAAGACGGGCTGCGTTTTCATGTCGTGAAAAATATTTTCATGCAGAGCTTCACTTTTGACTTGCTACTTACTATTGATTTGTTGATTTTAACTTGAAGATAAATAGTAGGCTATATTGTGGGGTTTTTATATTATCTGTTACAGCGTTCCAAAAAAGGAGCAGGGGAATTTGATGAGTTTGTCAATGATGACAGCGATGAAGATTTGCCCATGTCTAGAAAGAAAAAGAAGAGAAAGGGCAGTGGTAGTGAACAAGATGGGGAAGAAGAAGAAGGGGAGAGAAAGAAGAAGAAGAGGAGGAGGTAACTGGTATTTTAATGTCAGACTTTCTTGAGGAAATGATATGGTTGTTAATTATATTCTCTTGCAGTTATTCACATAAAAAAGCTTAAAAAATGAACAGTTGTTAAGAGGTTAGTGTGTGTGTTAGGAAGTGTTGTAATGGGTATTTTTAAATAAATTAAATTATAATAAATAAATTTAAATTACAGAACTTCTATGAAGAAGTATGAATAATATTTCTCAGCTGTATTTTTGACTGGTATTTTTTTTGCACTTTTTAAGTCTTTTTTTCAGTTATATACTTGGCATAATATAAAATATTATTCTGTTTAAGACCCCAGAAAGCTGATGAGGGTAGTGATGATGAAGAAAACGAAAATGGTCCAAGACCTAAAAAACGACGCCCACCCAAAGCAGAGAAAAAGAAGGCTGTAAGTTAACTGCTGAGTATTTTCTTTTTTTTCCTCTAAACACGCATTTAGTCTTAAGCACCACTGCATTCTACAGAGTTGTAAATGCTGAAAATTATAACAAAAGTAATTGTACCAAACTGCCTTTTGTCCTTCCTCCCTGTTGCTGTAGCTGCTTCAGTGTTGAACAGGATATTTCTGAAGCAATGTACAACAGTTGATAGAAAATGGAAAATTTGGATGGAATTACTTTAGAGTATCTCTTAGAAAGAAGCACGCCTGTTGTGCTTTTTAGATTTGTTTTAAATGCTCTAACCAGCCGTGTGAGTGAGCAGCTCTATTTTTTTTTCCTGCCCCTCAGCCCAAACCAGAACGTCTGCCTCCTTCAATGAAAGGGAAGATCAAATCAAAAGCCATAATTTCATCTAGTGATGATTCATCTGATGAGGATAAACTGAAGATTGCTGATGATGGGTAAGAATTGTTGCTCACTACTGAAACACTAAAGTTTCAATGCATGCTTTTGAGAGAAATGACATTGTTCATAATAGTGAGATAAAGAGAAGTGTTTTGTTGTACTCTAAACATTACCTTCCATTACTAATTATTCCACTGCCTTTTTCAGTCAGATCATGTTCCTGAGATCCTAGTATCCTAATTGGATTGTTGTCTTTTTTTTTTTTTTTTTCTCTTGTACAGACATGCCAGGAATAGCAACAGCGATTCGGATGATGGGGAACAGCAGCACAGCAAACGCATTGTTTCTGATAGTGATTCTGATAACAGAAACAAATCTGGTAGTGAGGCAGGCAGTCCGAGGAGGTCCAGTGTCCACCCATCCGAAGAAGATTCTGACAGTGACAGGTCAGCCAGGAAAAGGAGACGGTCAGATTCGGAGCAGTCTGACAATGAGTCTGTGCAGTCAGGAAGAAGTCGTTCGGGTGGTTCAGATAATGAATCTCGCCCGGCTTCTCGCAGTGCTGACTCAGACAGAGATTCTGAGAGAGGATCTGATAACGAGGGTTCTGGCAGAGGATCTGGTAATGAATCTGAACCAGAAGGATCCAATAATGAGGGGTCCGAAGGGGGTTCGGATGACAGTGATTAGATCTTAAGTTACATCTTTTTAAATGTTCATGTAAATATATTTCAGTTGTAGAGAAAATCCAATTTTTGTATTTGAAAACTTCCAGGGAAAAGCATCCAATGTTTTAGTAAACTCTCGTGAGACCTTCCTGTGATTCTTTCTATTAGCAACTAATGGATGTTTCTCTAAGTTGGCTTACGGTGTACTCTTAAATCGGAACTGCTGTAGATGAAGAACAGAAACCCTGTATTATAGGCAGCATACCCGGGATGGAATGCATGTTAAAACTGTGGAACGTTAAATCTCAGTTTAGGTGGTTCTAGTGTGGCTAAAGTTTTGTTTTCTCTATTTATACATGCATAGATTTCTTGAGACAGTGTTGCAATAAACTGTTCCTGCTAATTTGCTTGGACTGATTTATTTTAAGCCTTAAAAGGTATAAGCAGAAAATGTTTTGTTTGACAAAGGAATGTGTTTTGAGGAAGTAGTCTCCAAGTTCGTTTCAGCTTAAATACGTAGCTGTTGGAGTTGAGCTCTTTTGTATCCTGCATTCATGCATGACAACAACAGCGTGTGTTGTAAACTGCAGTGAGCAAAATTTCTCTTTACAATTGTCTTTGCCTAACATTTTTGAAAGATCATTCTTTTGCACCACTCTGGGGGAAAAAAATTCTTTCTGCCTTTGATCGTTGTCAAAGTCAGATGTTAGATCTTCACTAAGAGAAGAGCATGTGGATCTCGATAGTATATTACCATTGATTTTAATGGGTGGCATAGCATAAACTGTATCCCATTTTATTTTTACTATTTATTTTTCTTTTGGAAAGACCAGATTGTCACTACTGATAGTTAACATTAAGCACTAACTGAAAGTTAAGTTTCCCATGCTGCTATTTCTGGTCTGTTGTGAGCAGTAACTGTTCTCATTGTGTATGTTTTGCCATGTGTTTATGGGCTGTTGGTAACCATAGCAGATAAAGTAGAACGTAAAACAGTTGAGATATTTCTTTTACTGGCTCAATTTGATAATCAAATTTCTAGAAGTGATCTTAATTAAAATTAAAATGAGTGGTAATAATGCAGAATTAAAGAGTAGCTACCATGTTTGTTGGTTTAGAAGCAAAGCTGAATCTTAACTCAGTCTTATTGCTGAATCACTTAGGTAGAAGATATGCTGAGCTCACAAGACTGGCAGCCAGATAGCTTTGAAAGCATGAGCTTGAGGAAAACTTGGTGCCCTTAGAGGAAGTGTTCTCCTATCAAGAGGATCACAGCACAGGTCTTTACCTCTTTCAGATTCAGAAGGAAGCAGAGGACAGATGAGGTACATACCTATAATGCCAAACCAGTGCTTCACTTAATGAAACTAAAAGTGTGAGAAATTAGAGTTAACTAAAGAAAATTAGTAACAAAAGGAGCACTGGCAGCAATGGCAAGCATCTGAGATATACCAGCTTTTAGCAATAGGAAGGAAAAAAACATACAGAACTTAAGTTTCTAAGAGCACATGGTTACTGCTGATTCAGATACATCTCCACTGTTATAGCCTGCACTACTGTGCTATTAATTGTCTTCCATTTGACAGATCTGATGGTCTTGATTTGGTGGTGAATGTTGCAAACTTATTCTCTGTGTGTGTGTGCGCGCACACATGCTAAGAAGGTCTTCAGATCTCACAGCCATTTGGAGAGAAATATGTTCACTAAGCGTACATTAAAAGATGTTTCCATACATACAGTATATGAGGAGGAAAAGCATTTTTTGCACAGTCGGTCTTATAAGGAGAAGTCATGTCTTGAAAAAGTTTACGGTAGATGATAAGCAAGTGGCCGCTGTGTGAGTGACAAAAGAATGGGGGAGCATTTTGCTCTTCACTTACTATTTAACAGGAAAAAAAAAAGGTGGAATGGAACTAATTTTATTCCCCTTGATTAAGAGAGTTTATGTGAGGATTAAAGGAAACTGTATTTTAGTTTAATTCATACTTTCTTTTCCTCTTTTTTGAAATTGGAAAAATCTCTGTTATTCTCTCTTGACAACATTCCTTGACTTCTGGAGAAGGTGGGAGGCTTGCAGCTATTAAATTTCTTGTAGTGACAATTTATTCCAGAACAAAATGCATGGAATTACAAGTGTAATACTGCATTACTGTAGAAGTAACTTTAACTCTTAGTTTCAGTTGTGTTTCCACTAACAAAGCACATGACTACACGATAAGCTGTCGTTTGAGTTCTGCTGCAGTTTAGGATTTTGCCCTCATCAAATGTGAGCCCAGTCTGTCTTGGATTATTGTAGAGGAGGTCAGTGCATGGTTTGATATTTACCATTTTTTCCCCCAATTTTATATTGATTCTGTAGATTATAGACTAGGCCCTTCAAAAGAGCAAAAGAAAACATTGAGAAGTAACTTAAAATTTAATTGGCCAACTTGTTGGGTGGTTCTCTTTGTTTTTGTTTTTTCTTTTTCTTTTTTTGTTTGCTTTGTTTTATTTTATTTTTAATTTGATAGTTTGGATTTTTGTGTTTTTTGTTTGTTTTCTTTTAATCCACCTACTCAAGTTTTGTCTTTCAGAAACCTTTCTGGCTCAGTGCTTGGTGGAAGGGAGTAGCTGCCCCTGCCATAACAAAGCATCTTTGTGTAAATTAATAGATTCTCTTCTAAATTTAACTCTGAAAACAAGAGCGGTCTGTCAACATAGAAGCAAGGTGCAGGTATATATTTGGAAACAAGCTGCTAAGGAGTGCATTGGGGAAGGCAGGACTTATGGTAGGAGCACTACAGCTAAGGTTACACTGGTTCTTTCTGAAAGATTAATTACTTCCTTTAATGGAAATGCCCTTTTATTTATATTTCTTACCTGAATCTCTTACTTTGGCTTCTGCTCTATGCTCAGTTTCTCAGAATTAATGCCCGAAGAGATGCTCACTTTGCCTGTGTTTCAGTTTCTGTTGTCTGTGCACACTAGAGGGGAAAGCTTAGTTTTTCAGTACAGCAGGAGCTGTTTTAAGACTAGAGAGTGAAAGCTGTAATAGTAAGATCAAGCAAGACATACATTTTAAACATACGTTACAAAAGATATCAGCTGGAGACATAAAATCAGTTTGCAGATGCGAACATCACTCCTGAATAATGGCTGCAGTTGCGCAGAGCTATTTCTTGCATAAGCAGCAGCATTATTCCTGTGAGCTTAATGGAAAGCTAAGCCTTAATTGGCCACATGAAATAAAAATATCCTGACCACTTCTCTCAAGTGCCATGCAGTCTAAAGGATGGATTTAAGCTGATCTGCTAGGCTTCACTTCAGCTGCCTGTAATGTATGCTTATACATAAGAGAAATGTTGCTAACATCTCCAGAGTTTATATATATAAAGATAATTCTCTGTGGGAAAAAATAAATAAATAAATAAATATATATATACACAAATATATATATAAAGATAATTTTCTGTGGGGAAAAAAAAAAGCCAATTTGGAGTTGCTCAGTTACTGTATCCTGGTCTATGTTACCTACAAATCCTAGTAGATACTTTCAGTTCTGGTTTTGCAGAACATCCTACTTCTTTCTTCCACCAGTGGTCATGTAGTCTTAACGTTTTCATACATCTTTGCTGCTACTCTTAAGAGAAGTGTAAGAGCGTAATGGGCAAAGAGGTGTGCTCCAGGAGCTGGATTTGGTGTAGTGTGTTCTCTCACTGCTACATACGATAATCACTCTGTTTTTGGGGTTTTTTTCACCCCTTTTGGTTTGTGTGCCATTAATGGAACTTGAGCTGCTTTGGGTCAGAATGACTTACTTCTTACTTAGGTTGTACATTACCTGAAAAACTGGAACCCAGACTTGTTTGGATCTCCAGCTGTTTTAAAATGTTACTTCCATTATTGTGGTTGTCATTTCTAACAGGATGCAGTAAAATATTTTGCCAGATTCATGTTTGTAACCACCATCTTATATTTAATTGGATGAGTGAAAGCATATCGAATTGCTGCTGTGGCAAAGAAATTCTCCTGATGTTAAAAAATAGAATACAGATTGGGTCAAAGTTATTATTAATTCAAGTTCTAAACCACTTTTTAGTTGTTATCTCACTATTGGTAATTACAGCCTCCTGTAATTCGTATCAGATACTTTTTGTCTGATCTGTGTAGTCCTTGGAGCATGGAGTATTTTATATGATTACGAAATAGCAGGCATTGTTGTTGGATTAGTAATAGCCTCTTTGTCCCCCTTCATATTAGGCCAGCAAATGATCTACTTCTGTTTTTAAATGGTTTAATTTTAGAAGAGAATATAAACACATAATTTCACTATTAGAAAGAGGTTGAAATCTGGGCCAGGAATATGACTTGGAAACAAATGAATGTCCAAGTTGTCAGTTTATTACCAAATTAAACCTTGATGGTTAAGACTGAATCTTAATTGATATTTAAGAGAGATTTGGAGCCAGTCATTCCTCTATTCAATTCCACTTTGAAGTAAACTGGTGTGAAGCTGTTTTGCTCTTGCCAAATACTTTATGGAGTCCATTAATTAATATCTTCTGGACAGCTTCAGCAGAGCATGTGGTTAAATTTGCACAGTCACTGGGGCTGCCAAATAATCACACGCTTTCATTTGTGGAAACAGACCATGATGATTTGTTCAAAAGGAAGGAATAAATAAACAAGAAAGCAGCCCCTGAAAGTGCTTCAATATCCAGATTGTAAGTAACAGCTTTAAATAACTGGATGGCAGAAAATTTACTTGCTTTGGGAGGTCTATTGTGCTGCATTTAGCTCTGGTGGGTAAGGAAAAGGGAAGATACACTGTCCTGTTGCCTAGTAGGTAACTGAAGCTTCTAAGGCTGCAGTCCCTTGGGTAGTGGCATCTGGAGCGCTCTGAATCACTTAAGATGGGGTGAGTACAGACAGTTCCTGTCATACCTCAGTAAACCTCCTTCCCCAGCTGCTGGAACCATGGCAGGCATGTTTCAGTTTAGATGTTCCTTTGAGAATCTGTTGATGAAGGTAACCAGCTAGGACAGCTGTCAGGAGAAATTTCCTTTGCTATTGGAGTTGTTTGGGGTTGGGTCATAGAATCGTAGAATTGTTTGAGGTGAAAGGGACCCTTAATGGCCACCTAGTCCCGATCCCCTGCTGTGAACATAAACATTCATCGCATCTTTGGGATCCCTTGCAGCTCAGGCCAAAGCTGCACACTTCCCAGCAGAAAGTAGATCTACTCTACTTTGCACTTCCTGGAATCATCTGTTGCTTAGGCAGGGAAATTATGGGCAGAACTTTGTGTCCAGGAGCAGCAACAGCAAATGAAAAAGGTGGCAGCTCTGTTAGAGAAATTAAATTTAAAGGAAGAAAAAATTAAGCAGGAAGATGGGGACTTTATGTCATAAATGCTTTCAATTACCAGATCCCAACATAACCTCTATTATGCTGATATCATAATAAGTGAATAAGAACTACAGTAGGTGCAACCTAGTGCATGTAGAACCATAGGTTTATGTGCCTGTTCTAATTCCAGAAAGAATATTGTTGTCGTTTTAGTTTAAGGGATCGCAGCCATGATATCAAGTGGAAAAGAATTATTTTCAAAGTGAGTTAAAGTTGCACAGAATAACTGTGACAAAGTCAACCACGAGGAGACCAGACGTGTAGAGCCTGAAAAGCATGAGCTGTAATTCCAGCTGAGAAAATCATGGGAGGAAAATTCTAAATATAAAGTAAGTCTCTTAGTTAACAACTACTGGTATATATCTACTGGTTCTTGTCTCAACTGTCTAACTCAAATAAATTGCTTTTCATTAACAGTTGTCCCTGAGGATTTATTGGCGTACCAAGCTTCTGTCTGTATTCAGCCCGTTTCATCTTCATTCTTGTTGTACCTGGCACTTCCTCTAAACCCCACCTGCAAGAATCATAAAAACAAACCTTGGATACTCTTAAGTTTACAGCCCTCGTGGCTGCAGGGAAATGCTGAAGCATAGTTCCCCACCTATTTAAAACTGGAAAAACAACTAAAAACTGACCGGTTTCTACTGTAGCTCAAGATTTCTAGTCCAAACATTCGTGGTATATAGCTTTATGGATGGATGTAATGTTCTTGATGAACACACGTATAGGATGGTTTATGGGGAAGCAGTTATTATTTATTTATTCTGAATTTTAAATTATTTATCCTTTGGATTTAACAGAACTGTCACAGACACAGCACTGCAGCAGCTCAAGGGGCTGAGCAACTGGAGCTCCCAGGCTGGAAAGGCAGAAACACTTCAGTGAACGTGGAAAAGAGGAAAGAATGTGAGTTACAGACACACAAATGCAGCGTTTGGGAGAAATTCTTCAAGACTTAGAAGAAAAAAATCAGGTAAAAATCAATGTGTCTGTAATGATCACTAGTTAGCTAAAACTTGCTTTTCAGATACTTTAAAGCGCTAATTTTAGAGGCCTTGGAAGACAGTATGGCCAAGATTTTCTCTATGTTTATTGCTAATTTTGTTTTTCTTGTACTTTCTGCACTGTATCCTTTTCTCACAAATCACCTATCTAAATTTTAAAAGCTGATGAATGAGTTCCTGTACTAATTTGTGCAGAGAAAATCACCAAGTTTATTTCCTATCTATAATATTTAATAAACCCACAAGTGTCTATTTCTAGAACTCCATCAAACAGGAGCTGGTTTCACCATCCTATTTTGAACTGTGTTTAGGTGTATATTCTTCCATACTGAGTTCACCCTATCAGAAAGCAGCAGGCAGGCATTTATCAACTTAGCCTCAAGGAGCTGAGAGGCCCCCCTTAATGCTGGTGCTTCTTATTATGTTAAATGCTTTCCAGAAGCATTTGTGGAAAAGATGTTAAGAGATCTACGCCAATTAAAGTTATTTTCAAGTATCTGAATAGACCACCAGTTCATAAGCTGATGGAGGCAGAGGGCAGTGCTGGCCTGGGTAACAGAGCCTCTAATGCAGTCAGCTCTACCTGCCGTGTAATTTACTTCTATTCTGGTCATTACAACTGGCACAATTGCAGTTATGCCTCAAGAACGGCTGGTAGCCCACTATGCTGAAGTGAGCATTTTCATTCCTTGTTTTTAATTCTAATGCTTTTGGTAAATTGACCTTCATTTCCTAAATTTCACATTGTCTTAACTGAAAGGAAGAGTCCATGAACTCCTTATCCTCCATGTACTTTATACACTCTATTAAAGATCACTTCTCCCTCCACAATCTCACTTTGCATGGCTTCTTAGATAGTAACAGTTCTGAGAATACTTCACACATCAGTTATTTTAAGCTTCTCACTGCTAACCTAAACAAAAGCTCAACAGATTCATGTCTGAAGTATTTAAAGATAAAAACCACTGTCAGATAGTTTCTTTCCTCACTCCAACCATTTATTTATGCCAAATAAAATTCTGTTGTCATGGCTACTTAATCAACCTATTACAAATAACATTTCGCCAGCTACCAGATGTATGGACTCTGTTAAAGCCCATCATGGACACAGGCTTTATAAAATGAATCCAGATGAGTCCGTATCACTCTAACAACTCCACATTAAAAGCCACACCATCTATCTCTATAATCAATCCTTCATCAGGACAGAATTTCCTTACAAATGGGACGATCCAACTTGATGTTCTTCAGAGGTAAAGGCCTGATGTGCTCACTGAGAAGTGAATCTTACTGTGCAATGCACAGATTGAGGAATACACTGCAACATGTTTGCATCTTTCTTACTACACAGGAAACATTTTCAATGCATCTCTTCTTCATCCAGTAACAAACTTGTTTTTGGATGTCCTTTCCTGATAGCTCTGGAAGTGCTTGCCAAGCTGTTGACATCTCAAAGCTGTTCTGATTTGTTCTCATTGAAATACTACTGCTGGTTCTATTAAACCTTAATATCTGCAACTACCTGCTGTGCAGCTCTGAAGTCTCAGCTGCACACAGGCAGTCCTGTTTTGCTTTTGAGGATACAGCAAATAGCTTTTAAGATCTGCCTACAAGCAGATTTTGCTCCACTGAACTGAAACCACATCTGTGTGTGGAAGATGACTTTTGACTGTGCAAGTCTAGAGGAGCTATGAACTAATCTGAACCAGCCATAAACTTCGCTTTTGTCACTGCAGCTGCCAGCCTAGATTATAATGTGAGCAAAAACTCATGTTCTGGATGCTGCCTCGGAATTTAAAGAAACTGTTTAACTGTGCTGAAATTACCTGATCACTGTTTGGATTTACTCAGTGCTCTGCAGGAACCTGCAAACACGTGCCACCATTATGCTCTGTGCCCAACCTCACCCCTGCCAGCCCCAGGCTTCAGCTTGCCATTTTCCTCTTAAAAAAGGAAAAAAGCAGGAAAACAACCAGCAATGCCTGTTCAGTCATGTTTTCTCTATTGGAAGCTTCTATTAAACACTCTCCTTGAATATCCAACTCCAATACAAATGACTGCCCGGGCAGACTGCAACTTGATGAAACTTTCTGCTCTTTAATACGAGACTGACTCATTTAGATGGCCACACTTCTCATGACTTAGCTACAAAGTGAGCCGTGCAA
The DNA here is from genome assembly GCF_054131305.1 of Coturnix japonica. Lineage (NCBI taxonomy): Eukaryota > Metazoa > Chordata > Aves > Galliformes > Phasianidae > Coturnix > Coturnix japonica. Next base: position 15,424,131 of record NC_140667.1, on the reverse strand, counting down.
CTGACAAATGGCACAGAAGGTTCCTGAGCCACCACAGCAACCTCATTCACCATTTCACAGTGCAAACAAAACAAACAAACGTGCACTTTTTCCAATCTTTCTGCATGTGTTATGTTAAGTGATCAAAAATCGATACTAAACAAACACCATCATTCATCAGTCAGTTATAGGTTTAATCTGGACTGTGACTTTACTAGTTTAAAATGGAGTACGCTCTATTTACATTTAAAACACGGCTCTACTTATGTCACTCAAACATCACACCAACTCAACACCCATCCCTTTTACTAGACTGCACAGCGCAGTCATGTTATAGAAGTAAGCAGACTAAGAACAAGATGCTCCTTTTCCCATTTTGTAGAAAGATTAAATGAGCCACTGCAATGTCAAGAGCCTTTTTTATACCAGTTTCAAGAGGCCAGATACGCACATACGAACTGCATGCGCAAGTCTTACGATGGGAATCATTTCAGAATTTAATAGCATTTTCTGATGCGTGTATTCCACATTTTCAAATGCTTATAGTTGGGTTAACAGCTTACTCTGTGCTAACAGAATTTAGGGTATCAGAAGTGATTTTACCTGATCTAACTTGTTACAGAAACAAAAAAAAAGCCAAGCAGCAAAGCCTTCATGCACAAGTACATATGACCATAGTGATTAGATTGAAGACTGGGCAAGAATACAAGGCTTATTCATGCTACTCAACCTACAGCTGCCAGTTTAAGCTCCTCCAGAAAACTGCTAGGACGGTTGGCAGTCTGGTTGTTTTTTAATTAACAATTCTTTTACTTGCACCTCTTCTTATATTTTTTTGCCTCACCTCTACGGCACTTAGTTGAAAACTACCAGTTAGAGCTGTGCTTTTGTGACTGGCAGCTCGTGTTCAGCTGTGCAGCACCTGAATGAATTGCACTGGGTATTCAAGCGAACTACATCTGAACTAAGAAACAGCACGGTAGGGAACACATCACCAAACTGATCAGCTGAAGTGACTGTTAAATGTGAAATAATAAAATATCTTGATTTTACAGTGTTCTACCTGTTTGACTGCTGAACCTCACTACGTAGGATGTGAACATTTGGGAATGCTTATCTGATGATAAGAAACGAAGCTGAATACTGCAGTTTCCTCTACAATGAATTGCAGAACAGCCTTTAAGTTATGAAAATTGATATAACTGGAGGAACGCATTTGGAGGCCCTATGATGGATCTACCACTACTCTCACAAGTTGCAGCTACATCAGCAGAGGCAACAACTTCTCCCTCCTCAAGCTGCTGTCATCCTTCACTTTCTCTTACTTGGGCTGGGAATGTTAAGTTACTGCTGGCTGTGCCACCGTACTGAGATACTGACAGCAAGTGGTGAAGTGGTAAGGGTAGTCAAATTACTTGCTAGCAATTCAATTTAAACACTCCTTCCTTACTGATGTGATCTGGATTACCAGAATACATTGCAGTGAAACACTGGGCTACGTGTTGTGTTTTACCCTGTCCTCAAGCAAGTTACTGACCCAACTTTAGAAATCCAATGAGAAAAAAAACCCTCAAAAAAGTCCCAAGCGTGCTGCTTCCAACTGCAGGTCAGGAAGCCAGTCCTGAATAATGAAGGGCCAGCAATGCAAGAACCACACCCATCTGACTAGTCACAGTCCATTAACATATTTAAATGCAGACTACTCTTCCCTCAAAGTAAACTTCATCAAGATCCCAAATCTTTTTCTTCTGCAACATCTTCATCTTCTACCATGTGAAAGACACTCAGCCTAAAGCACTTCCAGCACTGGCAAGAACAAGCCTCCAACCAGAATAAAACTTCTGCTCCTACAAACATACCACCTTTGACAGTCAGCAAAACCACTGATGAAAAAATTTCACTACGAACAAAGTTTTAGGAAGTAAAAGTACTTTGAGCATTTAATAGATGACATTTTAAGCTGACACTCTGTTGTTGTTTCTAATTTCATTATTGGAGAAACGGCGAATTAGTCAGTGCCACTTTAAAGAGTCAGTTTCAAGCATTAAGAAGAAAAAGGCAAATTACTCACTGAATCACAAGGCAAGGTCACACTTACTCCTTCAACAGGTATGTCAGTTATCCTCCTAACATGGCAAATCAGTGTCTGCTCTGCTCTCTGATCTTACTAAGAATTCATGAACAAATTGAGACAGACCTTTTATAAAAAGAATCCCAAGATGTTCCCAGTCTAAGTAAACTCCTACTGATGTTCTATTCAGCAAGTTAACTAGTTCTCAGTCAAAGCCCTTCTGCTGGGACACGTTCAGAAACAAGTCAAGTATCACAATGTTTATTGATAGATACAAGTATATAAAAATCAGGGCATGAACATGTCTTGATAAGTTAAGTAGACTTAATTTCAATATTATAATAGAGGGACCAATTCAAATTTCTCACCATCATGTTTCACACCCACAAAAACCTCCTCCAAAGGGCATTAAATCATCTGTCCAGCTGATCAGTTTTTGTGCAAGTAAACTGTTTCTTTTAAAAAAAAAAAAAAGACTTGTGCACTTGCCCAGGCTCAAGGATATTAAAACCTAGCACATAAAGCCCATTACTAGAGGTAGAAATACAGGCAATATACTATTACGGCAACAACCATCAATTACAGTTAAGGATTCTCCGTAACAACCAAATGGATAATCAAATATTGCAACAACTCAAGTATTACACTGAGCAAAGTGCGTTTCTACAGTATTCAGTGTTGCTATTCAGTTTTCTAACTTAAAAACAGCCTATGATAACTGGCAGCAAAGAAGACCCTTGCAACAGACTGCTTCTGCTCGAGAACTTATGATGTAATTATTGCATGCTGCTAATACACTGTTACCTAAACATTAAAGATACTCTAAAATATTTTTATTGTAGACTATTAAGACATACTACAAAAACCTTTTGCAGAAGATATCCTACTGACATACATCTGCTTTAAATATTGTGAAACATTACAGCGGAATGAATTTTCGCAGTGGTTAGGTCAAATGCAGTTACATCATAGCAACAGTATGTTTGCACAATTTAAGGCTTTGGCTGGTTCTTTAGTCAGCTTCTTCTTCAGATTCTTCTTCTTCAGCAGTTTCCAGCCAGGTTAGCCACTGGTTTACCTGCAGTTACATAAAACCAGTTTAAGGCAACAGGAATAAGTTACCCAATACACACATCTGCAAAACACTGCTTTCCCCAAACTCATTTTACGTGTTTCCACTATACTCTACACTCATTTCATTTCCCCTCAGTCCTTCCTAGTGAATAACTCCCCATGTTTCTCCAAGTTATGCCCCAGCAGAGCAGGGATTACAAGACAGAGCTGTTATCAAGGTTACCTGGAATAAAGCTTTGCCTTTTCCTGGAAACTCTTGAGTAATATCTTCTTTCCATGCCAAAAAGGCTTCTTCTTCAATGATCTCCATATCATAGAAATGAACAAAGAAGCGCAGTAACATGCCTATGGAAGGAAGCACACAGATCAAAGTGTTAACTTTATAAATTCCCAACAAGTGTACCTGTCTAAACAGATACAGCGAACCTGTAATTTATACACAAGCTGTGGTTTAGGTAAGATTACACACATACCTTTTGGAAAGTTACTGTTGTAGCAGTGCACCTGGAGTGCATATAAAGCACTCACTTGCAGATCAACATGGTCATGGAGGAACTTCTGCATTACTGGCTTGAAGGAAAGAAGCAGTTGTTTCTCCTGCTCTAGTTGCTCTTTCGATGGAGCAGATGAAGAATCTGATTCGTCACTAGGTGGGTTAACTTCACTTGAAATATACTGCAAGAAACTGGACCAAAGACAGAAAGATTAGTTCTGTGAACTCCAGGACACAACAGCACGATTTTATGCTCTGCAACTACTAAGTTCAGTCTGCTCACTAACTTAAGCACACGTTAAGGTGCATGTGTTACACTGTCTGCTACAAAATCCTACTTATGCCAAGTTATGGTTCTGAAACATTTAACAGAGTGATCAGTTCTACATTCCTAATCCCCAAGTAAAACACTTCCAACTGATGTAAACAGATACTGGGCACTGGAAGAGAGCAAGTCCAGCTAAAACAACTTTCATCCCTATCTCAGCATATACCACCTTATGCAAAGGTACATGCCAGTCGCCTTGTAGTCAATTATTTATGGGTGGCTTGACAAGGCATGTGCCTGAATCACATCAAGAAACCATCTCCTCACCTGGTCATCAATATATTCACAAATCCTTTATCTACATGAAGCTTGGGTGAAATGTTATCTTTAATCCACTTATAGATGGCTTGTGGGGATGGATCCGATTTTATTTGCTTTAGCAGTTCCTTCTCCAGTTTCAGAAGTGGGAATAAGAAGCTAAGCCCTTTCCCTTCTAAGATCTCCAGCATGCGGTCCTTGTTCTGGTCAATTTCTGAAAAGTAAGGAAGACACCTTAAGAGATGGTGATCATTGATACCTATTAGAAACAACATCCTCACTAAGGATCTCACTAAGGATCTTGACAATTGACTGCACTGAAATAACTACATTCAAACCACACAAAAATCATCTCATGTACTACTAAGAAATATCTCAACAGTAAAGCAATGACTCTTACCTGGTAACATTTTCTGCATATTCACTTTGCTTTGTTGGAACAATTCTGTTAGCCATTCACGATCTTGCAACTTAGCTAACTGCTGAAGGCAAAGCAGGAAGAGAGGGAAATGGGTGCCACTTTCCAGTGGTTGAGCCAGTTCGGAAATGCTCACCAGTTCTGAAATAATGGCACGGGCTGCAAACTGTGCTAAGTAGGATTTCACCAATGGGATGTCCACCTCCAGTTTGGGGCACTGGTCCAATACATTCAGGAATGCCTACAATGCAGTAACAAGATGAGACACTGAGATTTTGTTCTTGCATACAGTAATACTGTCGGTAAATAAAAGCCTTTTTTTCCCCTCCCCCACTGAATCATTTGCCTAGAGGTTTCCTGCTTCCAAAAAATCCCAAACCTACATTTCTTCCCTCATTACCTACTACATACTCTTGCAAATCTTTACATTACTTCTATCTCCTTACATCAACAAGACAAAACAAAATTTGCTAACTATCTGTATCCAAGCTAGACATCACAAACAGCCAAGCACAAGGACTATCAGACTGCAGTACCTGCATGAAGTTGTCACTCGTGGCTATTCCCTCCTGTTTGAGTAAGCTGATCAAAGTACTTGCTTTCTCCTTGTCTTCATCTGATCGATCGAGGGACTGACTGATTACTTTGCTCAACATCTCAGGAATGAAGTGTTTTGGAGCTCTCATTTCTCTCACAGCATTGACAGCATCATTAGCATTGCCATTATTCAGATACTCAGTCACAACAGCTTCCTAGAGAAAGAGACCAGATGGTTAAACATATGTTTTTATAAGTATTTTTAAAGAAGCGTCACAATATAATTTACGTACAGTTTGTTTAAGTAGCTCTTCTTTAGAAGGAGGTGGCTTCTTGGTGGTCTTCGCAGGCTTTTCTTGTATAAGTGGTGGATTTGTTTTAAGACCAAGTTGAGGAGGCTGAAAGACAGTACCAAAAGTTAATTCTTTGAAGTCCATCTACCTACAACGTTGTTGTTTCAAAGAAACTTAACAACTTCCAGCATTTGCTAAAGCAGGTTCAAGTTAAAATTATATCCTCAGACATGCTTTCTCATCTTCTTCACGTGCTACAAAAAAAACTTTCCCTCCCTTATTAGACATGGGCTCAAGTTTTACATGCATGCAAGAATTCAGTAAACTCAAAGAAAACTTGGTCAACAGCGCACAGTAACTTTGATATTTACCTGTCCCAAAGGTGGCGTCTGAGTGCGTGGTGGTTGAGCACTGGGAGGAATCATAGTTATCTGGGGCTGAAGCTTTGGCACTTGGTTTTTATTCATTAGAAAAGCCTGAGCAGGTCTCAGGCTTATCTGTAAATAATCAGAAAAACCTCAAACTATTTCAAGTACTTGGACCAAGAATTACACAGAAATGGACTTGCATCAACCCATCCCATGTAAGCTTTCAGTTTCTACAGTGTAATCAGTCAGATTAAGCCACACTGGTTTTGCAACCCCCAAAAGCATGACTCAGTAAATCACAGCTTGCTGCAAGTTACTGTTTTTTATTAACACCTATACCAAGATCTGGAATTGCTCCTTTCAGATGCAGTATGTTAAGAGATCTAAGAAGATACCTAGCATGTTTGCAGACAGGTTTTACAGCTATGATGAAACTTCACCAATTGCTCAGAAATAAGGATATGAGTCTTTTACTCTAAATAACAATGCAGTTTACTTTGTGCTCAACATTTTGCCTACGGTCTAGGTCAGGAAAAAAAAAGAATTAACTGCCTGGTCCAGCACTTCAGGGCTTCTACATCTTTTTCAGTGTTAGAATCTTCTAAACTTTCCATTAAAATGTGCTGTTATCAATATGATGCATGGGAACTGATGTCAGAGTAGTGCTCTTGGGGAGGTGTGGGAAGGGAAGGAAGGAACATTACAAGAAATTGCCCTCATATCTCAGTCTTGCTCACAGGACGCTGGATACCCTAGGGAAAGTGAGGAAGAAGGTGAAAGAGGAAGGGGCAAAGTAGGAGGAGGAAGAGAAGGAGGAAGAGTTCCAGCATAAGTCCTCATAATAACGCGTCTTGCTATAATCACTGGGCAATATTGAGTATAGGCTTTAAGTAATGTAGGCATGTAATATACCTCATCTGCATTAAGCTGTCCTTTCTTAGAAAACCGAGGTGGCATATCCTTCGACTGTCCTTGTTGCTGGGATAAGAGTCCCTGATTCTGGTTATGGTAGAGCTGGCTTTGCCCCTATTTCAGAAAGGGAGATATAGAGAAAGAAGTGCAGATGATGGAGTGGCGTACATCATATGGTAATAGTACCAGAGGGACCAAAGGAACAAAGATTCTATTTGTCAGGAAGGGAAAAAGGAGGAGCAGGGGTGGTGGGAGAGCAGCACCTATCCCTAAAAAATAGGGCTATCTTTCCAATAAAAACGCACCATTCTGACCCACCAAAGCCACATGCACCTTTCCTTGCAGTTAAAAATCAAAAACAAAAACGAGTGTATTCCTTATCTTTTCCATCATTTTAAGAAACTATTTAGAAAGCTTTTTGTAACAACTGAGAATCAGCTCTGATTAGAATCAAACCTGAGAAAGCCTTCCAACACAAACATACTATACTGCGTAACATATGCATCTGTAGGAGAGCTGCTTCACATGCTCAAGCCATTTTTTCCTTACCTGATTTTTCAGAAAAGATTTGCCTAGTTCTCCAAACTGGGGTTGAGCAGAAGGCATGAGGTGACCCCCATGGCCATTGAAAAGTTGGTTTGAACGATGGCGTCCCATAGTGGGTGAAAATCTATCCTGAATAACTCCTGGACCAGTACCAATTCCACTACCTGTATTGTTAGAAGACAGAAGACAGTTTGGTATCTTGTTGTATTCAACACAATACAGCTGCAATTACCACATCAGCCTCAAAGTTTCAGCATACCTGGCATTTGTCCAAACATATCAGCAAGCCCTCCGAGTGGGTCCCTGTCAAGTTTCATCCTGGGTGGCATAAAGGGTCCCTCCAGAAAGAAGTCGCTTCTCATCACTTGAGACATAGGAGCAGGAATAAAAACTCCCAGATCCTTCAAAAGAGCAATTAATAATCTGGTTATTAAATAATAACACTCCTTGAGATAATCAAGTTTTTAGGCCAAGTTTACATGCTTTCAACCCTCAGCAACACCGTACTGTCACAATACCAAATAAATTTCTACATACAGAGGATGAGTTTTGTGACATAAAATAGTGTAAGTATTCCCTTAAGCATTTAATCAGAAGCAGAGGTACAAGACAACATCAAATACTTACTTTTACCGCATCTTGACGGATTTGATTGATAGTCTTTGGTCCATTGTCAAGAAAAGCTTTGCGAGGAACCCAGTTGTGTTCTCTCAACTCCACAGTATCCTTGAAACATAAATAATTAAGGCATAAGCAAAGTCAACTTTACGGGGAGGGAGGGAAAACAGCAGTAGGCCATTTTAATACCGTACCTGCAGCAGGAAACGAATCCTTGCTGGCAATTCCTTACTTGACATCAAGGAGCGCATTCGGGCAAAGTACTGATCCATTAAGGACTGAGAGAACAAAAGTCATGTTACAAATCAGTACAAATACATTTTGAAGTATTTAGAAAAATAACATTCGCACTTATATGACTACTTAGTCAGTAATAATTGCATTTTCTAGGAAGACCTTTAAAGCCATCCGAAAAATTGCCTCCTTCCCGTTATCAAAAAGCTTTTATGTATGAGCAATACTTGGCACTCTTGCTCCAGGCAACATCAGATTTTCCCTTTTGTTCTTTTGAGTAGAGGCACAGAATGCTGAAGGTTGAGAGTTTTAGCCATGGGTTTTATGCTATTTTTAAAGATTGCAGCAGTAACACACACCTACCTTGGCTTTCGCATGGTCTAATCTAGGTCCCACTGTCCTCATTATCTGACAGAGGCACTCCAAATCCTCCCCCATATCTTTGAGTTGGACTCTCTTCTTCTTTTCCAAAAGCTGAAGTATTAGAAGCAAAACAGTTACTTCAGTGTAACACAGATAAGAGTTTCTAACAACAGTGTGCAGCAGGACACGCAGATGTATCACATTATTCATCTTAAGAACTACTAATTGAAGCAGTGATCACTCGTTTAAGCTCTTGCTACATACTCCGAACTATCTATGCTATTTTTGTCCAGGCCAGACTACATCTTTAGCTTGAGACAGTTCCCACAGCTTTAACCAAAACTCTTTTCCCTTTTAACCAGACACACAAGTATTTATTTCAAATAATGGTGTTTCTACTTAACAGAAAACACTGATTTTTACAGTCAAAGATTCCTAAAACAAGATGACTACTGAATTTTTTTTGCTTAGACTAAACACATTTGTTCTTAGCCCATGCCTAATCTATATACTCACTGTTTTGATGCACTTATGAAGGATAGATTCATGAATAAGGTCAAGCTTGCCAAGTTCTCCAATGAATTTGATGTTCCCCAGCATCTTGATCTTGGCAATGGCTCTCTGTTCCTCCTCCTCAGGGAGGAGGGGACCATCATGCTTATCATAGACTGGAAAAAAAAAAGTCCAGTTAAACATGGCTGTTGGAATAGAAAATAAGCGAAATCCGTATTAAATTGGTTTCAAAACTTACTATCAACATTTCTGGTTCTGTTTTCAAATTCATCTTGAAGTTTAGATATTAGGAGGCGTCTGAATGTCTACAATGAAAAAAACAAAGCTGTTAAAAACTTCCAACACACAACTGTATGTCTTACCAAAATTGACCATTCCACAGTGACAGAAATACTCACTGTGCTTTGCTTCTGTCCTGGATGACTCTCTGCAGATGGGCCATCAAAGTTGGGTGCATCTTCTGCCAGTCGCAGACATAGTTGAGCATACAGTGAGCTATACTTGGGCTCTTCAAGGGCTTTGTCTACGATCTAAATAAAGTTATTTTCAGTAAGAGAGCTCGTGGTAGAATACAAATGTGTTAAGAAATGAAAGACCTTCTATACAATACTACCATTATACATGATCTAGAACACCTATTCCCTGCCACTGTATTTAATAAAACCCATTATTACTGTTTAACATATGATACTTAATACTGATACAAAACTGAGATAGGCTACTGGAAAAAGCTCCCATTATCCCAAGGTAATGAATGCGAATTTCCTCATCACTAATGCCCACTTCAGATTTAAGCAGCATTCAACGATTGCATCTAGCATACCAAATGCTACTTGTGACAGTTCTTCCCAGACAGTAAGGCTTGTTGAGCAGTGGTATGTGAAGAAGTAGTTGTAGGGAGGTGGAGGACAGAAATGAACACTGGTAACTAGCATTTCAAGATTAATGTTAGAGTATTAAATCTATTCCCTCTCCAGCATATCCCTTCCATCCAGAAGCATTCCTTTATGACTGCATTACTTAACACTAGATAAACCATGTTGTTGTAACAGCCAACCTCTTTATTCTTATGTTGCAAGGAAGCAGGAGCTTAAAAACAAACAAAAAACCTCCCTCCCCCACACCCCACAGAAAGAAACCAGCAGCTTACCAGCAGTATGACCCCTTTAAGGATGAGCTTAGACTCTACACCCACATTGAGGAGCTCAAGGCATAGCTTGTCAAACTTTTCAGGAGTAAGCTTATTTAGTATGCTAAAGAGGAACAAACAAAAAAATCAGATTACTTGTAAGCTTGCTATGAGTAATTTTAGATTTAAGTTTACCATTACTAGTTAAGCCTTTGGAGCAGAAAAGTGGAAATACAGTTTTCAAGTCAAATCCAGTTTTTATTTATTTTGTAACTTTTAGAATGGAAAGTAATTATCAGCATTAACGGTCAGAAAACTTGCTTCTTAGGCTTGCAGCAGCAAACACTCACTGTATGCCTCATTCCTTAAGAGAAACCTCCTCACCCCCCTAAGCAACGCAAGAAATGTGCACGTCTTCCTCTTCTCCAGACTCATTTAATGAAGATATTGCTATGTAACACAGCAAAACACCTTTTGGCAAACTTACCCTCTTACTTTCCTGAAGATTGCATCATGTCGTTCTTTGTCGTTTGCGGAGTCGTCATCTCGTCTAGTGCTTCGTGAAGGAATCCATTTCTGAGCGTTTTGCCCTGGGGTTTTCCCCAGGAACTCGCTGGAGGATTTTGAAAAACAATTTCAAGAACCATCTTTCCAGCATTATTTTACACAAACTATTACCACGTTGAGTTTTGCCTGAAGCATATTGCTCATCCTGCCAGCATGACAGTACCTGCTGCACAGCAAAATGCTCACTTAACAAGACCACTCCCAACACTAAAACCCTTCCTCTATACCTTTAACGCAAAACACATGAAGTGCTTTGTCCTCTTTGCATGACTCAAGGCACAATTCTAACATATTCTATACTACCCTGCCACAGATGGAGGACACTAACATTGCACAAACTCCATAATGCTCCTTGTACAAATCTGAAGGTAGACTATTTCCAGCTCTATTCACCATCACATATCCCGTACCCTTCAACTAAGATGCTAATCCAAAGAATAGGATGACGTACCTGTTGCTGGCAGTCTTGGGATAGTGCTGAGGTGCACCCCTACCACCTCCTCCGCCTGAAGAAGCACTGTTAAAACACAATCATGGAGTTTGCCTAAATTCAAAACACCATCATTTTCAATGACACGTCAATACTACTGTAATTACTGCTAACTTGGGAAAACATATTTAATTCCCTCTCAAAGGCCCGTTATGCTGCCAAATGTTCAGCCAACCAACCCAGCACCAGTACCTGAAACGAGAAGCACCCCCTTCTGCAATCGCACTCTCCACTTTGGCGGCTTGACAACGAAGAATCTTCAAAAGAATAAAATTAAATTGACGGGGTGGGGAAAAACAAAACCTAGAAAGACAAATCGAGTGTTTATATTATAGGTGCTTTTATGAGCAACTGCTGTATCTCACTACACCTCCCACCTCAGGAAGCCCAGTCCCACCACCGCAGCCAATGCAAACAATGCCAGGAATCGCAGAGTGCGGCAGTAAGGGCTCCGAAACCACCCAGTGTAGCAAAAATGCTGTAACCTGCGTCAAAATCCACACGGCCCGCACAGCACAGCGGGCGGAGCGGGCCGCCAACATGGCCGCCGGCGAACAAAAGGGCTGCGGAGGCGGCGCGGTGCGAGGGCGCCCCCCGGCGGCACTGAGCGCTGCCGTGCCGTGCCGCATGGAGCCCAGCGCCGGACACGCCGCCCTTCCCCCACCGCAACGGGCGCCGCCCGCTTCCAGGCTGAGGCGCCGCCGGGGCCCGGCCGGCTCTTTGTTCTACGGCAGACACGGCAAAACGGACGGCAGCCGGCTCCTCCCGCACGGCTGCCCCCGGCAACAACGCCTCGTAGCCCGATCACAACCCCACGAGAAGCGGAGAAAAAAAAAAATTAAACGGAAAAAAGTATTAACAGCAAAGAAATGCACGAGCCACGCGTCTGCCTCCGCGCTCCGTCCTCCAGCCCCATGAGGACCGACGGCCCCCGCCCCACCCGGCACCGCTCCGCCGCAAAGCAACCGGAGCACAGCCGGAACAACGGCAACGGCCGCACCGAGCTACCAACACGTAGCGCCCGCCCCGGCCTCCAGCACTGCGGATCTCAAAACGGTTCCGATCTCAAAACGGTTCCGCTCGGCTTTTCTGCCCCGCCCGGACCCGTCTGCCGAGCGCCTCCCCGCTCAGCGCCCGAGCTGCGGGCAGCGAGAGCCGCCACCGGCTCCGTCCGCCATTTTGTGCTTAAGAAAGCGACAAGAAGCCGACGAGAAAATGGCGGCCACTCGGCCAGCCGCCATTTTAAGCGGCGGCCGCAGCGGTCCCCGCTCCGTTCCGGGCCCCAACCGCTCCGCCGCCACACCCGAATCGCTCACCTTCCCTAAGGCCTTGTCCGCTTCCCCGGGTCCCGGCGGCTACCAAGGGCAGGGGAAGAGGCAAGAGAAGGGGAGGGAGGGGAAGGGAGCCGGGGACCGGGGCTGGGGAGGGGAAGGGGGGAGCGCGCGGGGCAGGGCGAGTCTCCGAGTCACCACAGCAGAAGCAGCAACCGCCCGGCACGGCCCGCAGCCACCTCCATAGAGAGCCGACTCGCCGCCGCGTCTAGCGCGCACCGAGCCAGCCCCACTAACTTTATTACCTTCACGCAACCTACCCCACCTCTCGCCAGCCGCAGCCAATCGTGGCGAAGCTCTCCGCCCGCCCGGCCAATCGCGACGCAGGAAGGGGGAGGGCTTAACGTCCAAGTGGGAGGAGGAAGGAGGAAGTTTGGTTGAGCTGTGCCACCGCCGCAGTGCAGCACCCGTATTCGCCAAAGCAGTTACGCAGCGGGAGTGGCGGTAGCGCCTCAGAGAGAAGGAGAATATACGCAAGTGGCGTACCGGCTTAATGGCGACAGCTTGGCTGCCTGTCTGCTGCGCTGTTTGTGCCCGTGCTGCACCCATCACTGAAATCCCAGTGCTAGAGCGTGAGTTCTGTCACGAAAAGGTAGTTTTATACACGTCTACGTGAGCTTTTTGCTTTTTATAAGCGCCCGTTTCCCTTCGCACAAACCACATTTCAGATTGGTGTGAGGCTGTGGTAAAACATCAGCAGACAGCTGTGGCCTGCGGTCAGATCCAAGGGGCAGAGCTGCTGTTGGAGCTCCTAAAGCCCGATTGTGCACATCAAACGGAGCTTTCTGAGTTTAAAAGCTATCTGCATGTCTCTGTGTGCTTCCAGCTTTTCACTGACCTACACACAGCAAGGCATCCTGCCTCTGAACAACCAGCAGTCTCACACGTAAGAGCCATTTTTACATAGTTACTGTACTAAGCACGTAGTTGGTGGGGCTTTCGTGCTCCTTCCCGGTTAAACAAAACAAAGATGGCTCAGCTTTCAGCTGTAGGTGGAAGCTGGACTCAGGGGAGACTTGCAAAAGCTTACCAGAAAGAGGTTAGTCTGTAACCATCACAGCTACATTGTTACTGAGGTAATAGCTGCCTGCCAGCCACGATTAGAGGATCTTAAGTGGGAAAGGGCAGAAAGGAAGGGCTGCACGAGCCCCACAACAAATCTCTGCAAACATCCACGCATACACCTCCCGCTTTCAGTTGCTGTGACTCATGATTTAGATGACTGAGTGAAAGGGATACGTATAATAACACGTGAACCACACAGACAGCATGTCCAAACAAATGGTATTTCAGAACTTCCAGTTTCCCAGACACAGCCTCGTTTCTGCTGCTTTCAACACCAAGTGTCACTATGTCCCAAGACTTAGACAAGGCCCAAAGGGTGCTGTCATGCAGGACTTCTCATCTTATCTAGGACAACATTTGTTCAAGATAGGTTTTCTATCTCATTCACAGTTTATTTACCAGATTATCTTAAGCAGAATCTTGACTAAGCTATCTGAAACTAAGTTTACTGTGCATAGAAGTTGTGTGAGGTTGAACATAACGGCGAGTGGTACTTTCCATGCTAGAACTTTTATGTGATTACACTTTTCTACATTTAACAGTAGTCAGATGACTGCAAAAACTGCACAAAATCCAACTGAAGTAAATAGAATTCTGTTTGAATTCTATATACACAGCAAGGCCTGATGTTATTCAAATAAATACTTCTCAAAATAAATAGTATAATAGAAATTATTGTAAATCTTAAAGACTGAAGTGAAAAGACAAAGTTCTATGCTGGCTGGCAGAATGTTCTTATGCAGTGTTTGTGGCTTATGTATCCCAATGCTATATTAGGGAAGAACCCCACAACTAAAACTCACAGAATTTCTTTCTTATGATAATAATAATAATAACAAAAAAAAAAAAAAAAAAAAAGGAAAAGAAAACCAGCAAAGCAACAAAACTAAGTTTGTCACACATATATATTGACAGATTAAAACATCCCCATTCTAAAGCACTACCTTTTTGTTTATTTCAAAGCATACTATAAAATCATTATTAGTATAATAGCTGAACAAAGCTCGGTAAGGATAGCAGCAAATAATCATTGCATTCATAAAACTGATATATATATATATTATATACCTATATATATACACATTTTATATACATATACACACATGTATATGGCCTTATTGCTGTATATTATTTAAATCATTAGGATATATGCTATCCCATAGGTTGTGCTGGTTTCTGTGCTTGGCTGATCACAGTTTTCCCTCACACCTGTGTGCCAGCCTCATTGACCAGCTGCACTAGCACAACTGATGAGAGCAATCAACTGTGGTACAGAGGACAAAAAGCGCTTAGGAAATCCTTTCTATTTCATCCACCTATCCTGCTTCTTACATTCCATAAACCGATGTGCCCATCATTATCCTTGTCTGAGAATGTAACAGCCTAATTGCTCATATGGGAACTCAGTAAGAAATGTAACTTTTTTTTTTCCCCTTCAATTTATCACCTTGACTCTAAAATAAACAAATAAATCATCAGCAAATGGAATTCTAAAGTTGTCAGGTATCACCTTTCACCCACCAGTCACTTTTGCACATTGTCTTTTTTCCCCTTGCTACTGTTTTTCTCCAGCCCTTATCCTGAACATCAGCACTGCTTTAATTCAAAGAAACTGTTTTACAGTGGGTACAATGATGTTTCTGGGTTGGTCCCTGCCAGTCTGAACTTGCAGAATCACTGCCACTAGTTTTATGGGAGAGAGGGCTGATGTTTAGAGAAGCACTATGAGGAACCTTCTATGCTGCAGAAACAATCTGCTGCCACAGATACAGCATCTGCCTGAGAGGAAGAGGAATGTCCCTTGCTGTGTATATGACATAGCTCAGAATAGGGAATGCCTGTTTGTCTACCACAATGACCCACATGATGTGGGAAAGGAGCATGGCAGTTCTGGGAGTTTGTCCTTCCTACTGCAAAGCTGGAATTGCCGTGACTTACCCTGTGCAGTAAGTTGCACTGCAAAGATTACAGAGCTCAGCACTGCTGGGTGGAGATTCCAGACAGGGCCCTGATGACAGGGCGCACCTCATCGCTATATTAATGCTGCTGTACTGGTTGTGGATCTGGCTAGGTTGGGTTTTATGCAGAGTGCCCCATTAAGTAGTGCAGACATGTACATAATATAAACCAAATAGAGAATTACTTCAGAATAATTCACCAAAACAACATACTAGTTTACTCTATGCTAATGTCAGCAACATAATCACCTCCTGTCTTCTTAGTTTCTAAACAGCTTTTCTGTCTGTGGCTCCCACTGTTTCTAAAGCCAGGTATAGCTCCTGACCCAGAACTGAAGCAGCTGGCACCAACATTTAAATCAGTTTTCCACTGATTGAAGTTTCCCTCAAGCATGGCTGAACTGTAGAAAACTGGGGAACCGTAGAGCTGGGAAAACATCTAGAAAACATACATGTATTTTTCTTTTAAACAACTTTGTTTTTCTATTTCTGCTGAAGACAAATGCTCTCAGTAGCAAACAGTTTTATATTGCATAGAAGCAGTATTACAAGAAATGCTTGCCTCGTGTTTTGGAGAAATGCATAAATACATTGATTATGAGCATACTTCATACAGCACAGATAGCAGATAGTATGAAAGTGCTTCAGAAAGCTTCGCGGTTGTTCTCTTTTATTTAAAGAGCGTTTATTGGTATCAAACTTATCATCTGCAGAGGTGACCTTTAGAGAGGCTAATGCTGACTGAGGCAAGAGCTTTCTAACCCCTTTAAACAGTGGAGGACTGACTATCTGAAATACTTCTCTGTTTTCCCTTTGAAAAATCCTTTGTACTTCCTTTCAGAAATGCTGGCTCCCTATTCCTCAATTCAGCACCCAGATTTCCTGCTTCTCAGAACCAGTCCTTTGGATTTTAATCAGATAGATTTTCAACATTTCTACACTTTCTCTTCTTTAGGCCCTGAAGATTCACATTTATAACAATTCTACCGATAGTTACAGTTTGACAAGATTCTTATGATGGTTATTTATCAGAAACTTGTGAAGATATTCAAGGTGTCACTTCTATAGTTAGCCAGTGAAACTGCCTAGAATGCTCAGGTATCTGAGACAGTAATATTTCATCAGCAAACATTGATACAGGCAACTAAGGAAAGGGAGGCAATGCCCCTAACAGTCCAGCTTGCTTTGCATTCACAGTTCTATTTAGAAGGGTGAGTATTCTCAGCCAGTGTAACTGTGTTAATGTGCAGACATCGTAATTTGCATACATACTTCCAGAATGGTTTGGGAAACATCCCACAAACGACCATCTCAGTGGGTCTAGTTCAATGACTCATGTAAACTGCAGATGTTTTACATTCTCCAGCCTTTTTAAATGACAGATTTGTTCATATTCTTTAGGATCATCTGACTAAGTGTGCTAAACAGCATCGTGCAACGTTCGGCTTCTGATATCAGCTAGCACCACATTTATAGTAAGGTAAGACAGCTTTAAAATGTACTGTTTTCATTATTGGCAAGGAAAAAAAAAGTATCTTTCTCCTAGCCCTGCCAATTAATGTTTAAATTATCTAGAAGCTTGTTTAACTGTTGTACATTTTATAGTTATTAGTATTTTTATGTCTAGTTAATGTTAATTTCTAACTTTGACACCTTTTAGAGACCTCTAATGTGATATTTCAGTGAATTCTGTGGTTTAACTGTGCAGGATTTAAGAAGTAATAATTCTTGTATCGATTTTAAAATGTATTTGCTTGATCACTTTCTAGTACGCCTGCTTAAGTGGTTTTGTGGCAGTCTTCTACATGAAACACTCACCATAATCATAAATGCCTAATGGAGCTGAATACTAATTACTCTTTCAACTGACAGAGTTGGAAGAGCATCAGAGTGTCCCACTGCATTGCATTATTCTTATTTATAGAAGCATCCTGCTGATGAAGACAGTAGCATGGACAGGATTATTTTTAAAATGAAGCATTTGGTATTATTCAAAATTATTTTCTATTTCCTTTCTCGTTGCAGAAAATGCCGTGCCATGTTTTGTGTGGGGGTGTGTGGGTGGAAATCCCATAGGACATGTATATATTTTTAGTTGCTTGTAGAGTAGGGCTTTTTTGGTTACAGTTAGCTAATCCTTGCTGTTTACCTTACTGTTTCAATGGCAGAAACACGGCAATCTTGCTGCAGATTAAGGTACTATTCACATATAAGGGCAATTGTTAAATGATTGCTGTTAGTATAATGTATATTAATGACAAATGATAGCATTAATAACCTGGTAGGCTTTCTAAAAGGACAGATATTCTTTTATTTGGGGCTCAAAATCCACCTAAGTAGAAAATGAAAAGCAACTATACATTTTTTGTCATCCAGAGGAAGAAAAATAGTACATTGAAATCATTCACAAACGTTTGCAAATCCAGTTTAACCGTTTGGAATTCAACAAAATCTTATTTTCTCTCTCTACTTGTTCAAAAGTTTCAATACCTTTATGAGCATCTAATTACAGAATTGTATCTTTAAATAGGTGCAAGAAAATTTAACCCTTTGATTGTAATAGCATTTTCACTGTTTGGCATGTTTCTTTTTGTTATATCCAATCTACTTACAGTATGTTGTTTTGTATTCCTATGGAATACTTTTATACTGGTATTCTTCATTCTTTAGCCCACTTAAAGCAAATACTCATTGAAATGATATAATTTTGCCCTATTTTGGTGAACTGCATAAAAGAGGCTTTTCCTCCTTTGTATTCAAATTGCTGCTTATACCTAGATTGGAATATGAGAGGGCAGAAAAGAGTCCAAAGCATGCATGATCAGAACAGGGCTTGTATCAGGCCAAAAACATGAAGACCCTCAGATACTAGGAGACAGAACTGGCTCTGAAGATAGCTTTTATTAGCCAGTAGGCTTTTCCGTCCCCATGTGACACAATTTTATGTCATACAACAGTAATTAAGAAAGAAAATGTTCAGTTCATTCTGTGGACTGAAAATACTTTCCTGCGGCAATCCAAGTCATTTCAACACCATAGGATAATTTTAGATTAGCAAGCTTTATAATTATAACGAATCTAGGAAATGAATGATAATGAGCAAAAGATATAAAGACCTCAGAAATGTATATAAATAACATGATCCTATTTGTTCAGACTCTCTTGTGCAATTATGAGTCAAATTGGTAGGTCTGAAAAAAGATGATTATGAAAACTTGGTTCTGAGCCAACATGGCCTTGCCACCTGGCAACAGTCTCACATGCAGCTGTGGGAACAGCAGGAATTGCTTTCTTACTATGGTTGGGGAGCGATCTCAAAAGGGGTTGCAAGCTGAAGAGAAAGGAAAGGTGATCTGCATGTGTACGTACTGTAACACTTACACTCACAATAATCTCCAACTGGGAGATTGTTTCTGGACTTCCTTCATACAAAATAAGTTATATTTTGTTGTTGTTGTTGTTTGTTTCCTTCAAATTAAGAGCAAGAAAATAGAAATAATCATAATTTCTTGCTAGGTAGTTATTCTGGTTAACAACAACAACAAAAAAGGCTTAGTGCAATAATTTAAGTCCTGCAAGTTTTCTGGGCTTGTGATTTACATGATGTGCATCCAGAACAGAAGTCACATCAACAATGAATCCAACATATATGCCCACAGATCCCCTCTCCTTTCAAATGCACATAACTGGACCAATGAACTAAGATGATGGGTTGTATTACACCATTTTCTGGATATTAAGTTTCTAGGTAATTTCTAGTTTCAATACTGTTCAGAAATTGTGAGAGTTGAGCCTAACTAGGACTGAAATATCTCGGAGAAGGTCATAAAGAGAACCACAGAATCACCAATGATGGGAAAGACCTCCAAGACCATCCAGTACAACCATCCTCCTATCACCAATATTTCCCACTAAACCACGTCTTTCAGTACAACATCTAAACGTTTCTTGAACACCTCCAGGGTCAGTGACTCCACCACCTTCCTGGGCAGCCCATTCCAGCGCCTGACCACTCTCTCTGAGAAGTATTTCCTAACATCCAACCTGAATCACCCCAATGTAACTTGAGGCCATTCCCTCTTGTCCTATTGCTAGTTACATGGGAAAAGAGGCAAACTCCCACTTACCACAGCCTCCCTTCAAGCAGCTATAGAGAATGATAAGGTCAGCCCCGAGCCTCCTCTCCAGACCATCTGGAGAAGCTCTGTCAGCTGCTTCTCATAAGGTTTGTGCTCCAGACCCCCACAGCTTCACTGCCCTTCTCTAGACACACTCCAGGCTCTCAATATCTTTCTTGTAGTGAATGGCCCAAAACTGATCACAGTATTCAAGATGCAACTTCACCAGGGCTGATTTCAGAGGAATTATCACTTCCCTGCTCCTACTGACAACGTTATTTCTGATACAGGCCAGAATTCCACTGGCAGAGAATGGCCACTTGGGAACTCTGCTGGCTCTTCTACAGCCCAGCATCAATCAATACCCCCCCCCCAAAAAACACCACTCTTGAGCTAATCCAAAGCTTTTATTCTTTCTTCTGGCTCTTAGTACTGTATTTTTAGCAAATGCAACTCTTCTTAAGCCCTGAACAAGCACAAAAGGACAAAGTGTTAGTTGATGGGATGAATTAGATTCAGCATTTTTATCCATACTGTATACATTATTGTATCATTTATTTGTTAAATGAAGTAGCTTCCAGAGAATTAGCTGAGAGCAGAGTGATTGTGTGCTTGCTTAAAAACAAAGCCATTTCAAACATCCTAACCCCGATTTTCATCTGCTTTAAAAAAATGTCAGCTTTAATACTGTTGTTGCATAAATGCATTGGCAGGAAGCTTAAGAACGATAGGAGTCAGTGGTTGAAGTTTAATACCCGAACACCTTTGCAAATCAGAAGTAACAGTGGAAAACTCTGGTAAAAGCTCAGCTTCTTACTCTTTGAAGGGGCTAAAGCATGAAGAGAACCCAAAACACATACAAGTGATGTCAAAATTCTTTCTGCCTGTGGGGATTTCCACCCTCAGTTAGCCTAGTAAAGCCTTTCTAGATTTCCTCACAGTTTTCCTCTGCCACTGTCCTGATTTTCTCAGGTAATTAATACATTCTCAGCCAGTTTGCCTGTCATCTCACTCACAGCAACTCCACTGTAAATACACCATGTATTTTAGCCAAACAGGCAGAGAATCGTGATAGCACTATGACACATAGAAAAAGTACTGGATTGAGGATGAGTCAGCAAGAAAGCACTGTGAAAGCTGAGTCCAAATACCATGCATTTATAGATTAATTAAAATTAGACCAGGGCTACTTTCAGCCATGTGTCCCAAATCCATTTACTTAGAAAATGCTTTATAATAATTAAAGAAAATTAAAAACAAAATTCTTTTTTGATCAGTAATATCTGATTAGACACATAGTACAATATAATAAATAAATTTAAAAGATAACTCAGAGTATTTTTCCTATGTATACCAACATAGAAAGCCAAGAACAGCAGCAAGATGTTTTTCCTCTCAGACACAAATGGGTACAGCTGTCTACTTTTAGGATGAATAATGGCTACATTCCTTGCGACCTTATGAATCTTTCCCTTTTTCAGTACTCTTAAGTTACACTTCACAGCAATCAAAGCTCACAATTTTATTGAAATATGTACAAACAAATAACAAACCCAACTTGTTTTGATAACACTGTCTACCAACATTTGCAAAAGGGAGAACAAATGATGCATTGCTCCGCAGAAATAGTAATCTTAGCCTACGTACAGTGTTCAAATGTGGCAGGAGAGTTAAGTTTTTCTTTTTTTCACCTTTTCCTGGCTAGCATTTCCCCCCCCCCCCCCATAAATATAAGAGAAAGTGTTACTTGCAGAAGTGCTATTTTCTTCAGCAACATTACAGTTAAAGGGACCAATACCCACTTTGCACTCCATGGTAGAATTATTAGCGGCCATACAGCACAGGGCAAAGAAAGATAGCCTGAGCTGTTATACACTATTTGAATTGATTGGAAGCAAATCTGGGGTGCATGCTCCCCTCTCTGCCTTTTTACCGTCTTAACTCACAGACGATGAAAGCTAAGTAACAGAAAACAGATTTTATCAGTAACAAATCTCATCCCGCCTAAACCACAGCAAAACTGCTACAGAAGACAGGTAAACGAGAAAGTAGTAAATCAGTAAAAAAAACTGAAACCAAATCTAACAAAACCAAAACCTACTTGTACTCACGCTCTACTATGAAATGAACATTCCTTCCAAAGGCCTTTCCCTCTTTCATCAAAGTTGCATAGATCTCCCACACCTTTGTATCTTATCTCAAATCTAGCCTCATTTTGAGCACCCATGTGGAAGTCAGACAGGAAATTTTACTCTCTACTTGCTGAAGGTTGTGTTCTCTTCTCAATGGAAATAAAAGCAAACATCTTCTACAAGAAATTGTTATCCATATTCAGGCCTGCTGACAGGAACACCTACATGTGCAGAAATTCTGAGGGAGATGCTGTGCTTGAAGGGCTGGTATTTGTACTATTGAAATATTAAACTTACCGGTGACTTCCCCTGTTGTGATGGTGGAGCTCTTTCTAGGAATCTTTGCAGTACAGGTGGGCTTTGTGAGCTACAAGCCTTTATCAAGACCAAGGATACCTCAACAGAAGAAGCATCCTGGTTAGTACAGTAAAGGTTGATCAGCCAGTTATCAAACTATTAGCTGTATTCAAACTGTTGAATTGAATAGAAATTGATTTTAGGCAGAAAGAATCTAAAAAACATTTTCTGGCTTCTTTAAAAATACAGAGTATAACTGTGGTATTAGTGTTTCCCAGATGTGAAGTTACATTGAGAATATTATCTATTTATTATACTTAATGTAATATATATATGTGTGTGTGTGTGTGTGTGTGTGTGTGTATTAACTCCTGTAAACATTGCTAAGAAGCATTTATTGCTTTCCTTAGGGTTTAGTCTGCTAACGAGAAAAAAAAACAACAACCCACTCAGTAAGGCCTCAGAATCAGGGTTCAAATGAAACATTTGCAGCTAAAAATTTTACTGGGGAGTAAAGCAATAGAACTAATGTCAAAAATCTCACTCCTAGCTCTCACTAGAGGTGGCTTTAAAGGTTTGGTGCTGATGTTTCAAGCTGTTCTTTCTTTTATGAGGGGAAAAAAAAGTCATTTCTGCTGTCACCTCTCAGAATTGCTGTCATTCAGCTCTTGAAGGGAAATCACTACTAATGCAACTGAAGCTGTCACGCAAAAAAAGTCCTGAAAACATGGCTGGTTTCCTTTTGATGTCCATTGATGATCTGGCTTCCTATGGTGCTATTCCCACTGTATAGCATTGTGGCTATTTGTTAACAAGCATGCATCACTGAAATAGGTAACAACAGTACTTAACTGTTTCTAAAAACTTGTAGGCAGATTGCTACAATATTAATAAAAAACAGCCATTAAAAAATGATTATTTTTTAAAAAGGAGAGTCCTAACGGCTCAACTTGCCAGAGCAGCTCCATGCCCCATAGGCAGGATAATCCTAAGGCTTTCCTGACTAATAGGAGAGCAAACACAGGAAGTAGGATGGATATGTTCTACTTTCAGTGAGAGAATACAACACCTGGCCTCAGGTTTAAGCATGATTACACAGACACTAAACAGAGATCTCCAAAGCAGTGCCTATAAGCACACAAAATGTGCCTGTGGCAAGATGCCTTTTTTTCTTACTCACTTGGAGGAGCTACACAGACCTCATCATTAGAAGTGGTAACAATTGCTTATGACACCATAATTCACATTTATGGTGCATTCACTTTGATAACCTTTGATACTAGGCAGACTAAATGATGGTTTAGGTTACATATATGGCTTAGGTTACGTATATGATGTATAACTTTTTTTCCCCTATCAAATTAAATTATGAAGACAATTTATTTGGTGTTTGCAGGTGCA
The DNA here is from genome assembly GCF_054131305.1 of Coturnix japonica. NCBI lineage: Eukaryota > Metazoa > Chordata > Aves > Galliformes > Phasianidae > Coturnix > Coturnix japonica. The sequence goes on along the minus strand of NC_140667.1, from coordinate 15,400,638 downwards.
TAATTTAAATAAGAAGATACAAGGAATTGTCATGCTTGCACTGTTGGCATTTTTGTACTGTCCAAAACATTCACCTTCCATATTCTTCACAGTGCAGTAACTAAGTTAAAAGGATCATTCATTCTTGGTTACGAATATGAAGTACATTATTTTCCTGTTCAGTGTGAAACATTAAAAAATATCAAATACAGGATAATGTTTTATTGTTAGAATACAGCAAGTAAGACACGTTGTCTCATGCATTGACAACATGGATAGGTTTGCAAGCAATGATTATTGTAAGTACCAAATTCATAAATAATTGTTCCTGTCTATACATCTTACAAGTTAGACAGTTGGCAGCAGAACTTTTAACACAGTTTCAGCCAACAAGGACAAGGAATCATGGAAGTTGTTTTATACAGTATTACTTTCACAATAAATTAAGAGATCAAAACAAATGCCTTACATTTCCTGGGACTTCTCAGACAAAATTAAAATGAAAAAAAAATGGAGTGAAGAGCAGAGCTCAAATTACAGCTCAAATGCATCAGTGAAATTGATAGCTTGAGCTGTTATTTCTTATGGCAGATGAGAAAAAATAAAAGTTGGATTTTGTATTTACAATGTAAGAATAGATGCAAAGATGACCATGCTGACCCAAACAAAGAAGCTGGGGGAAGGATATTGCTTCCACCTTTGAGGTTTTTATTCAATCTTTCCCTTCTTGGAAAATCTTCAGGATAACTGCTGATATCCTAGGATATGTATACATACATGTATATATATATATCCTAGAATATGTATATATGTAATACTCTAAGAATCAAAAGAACACAGTCAACTCCATGTCCCTAGTGCCTTAACATTTTTTTTTTGCTAATGAGACAAAGCTTTGTTAATTTTGATGAATTTCTTTAACAAACTGTTCTGAGGATTTGTGAGAGCTGAGCTGAGACTACCTTTTTTTAGTACAGTCTCAACACTGCACATGTTTGCAGGAACAATGCCTTCCATCCCAGTCCTTCTATTCTTTGCTGACAGATCCCTACAAAAAACTATTATTTTCTAAGGGATGTAAGTGAACAAGTATGTTCTTTTAATTCTTTTTTAGCATGAAGGAGAAAGGTATTTAGGTAGGTGTATAAGTACTTCAATTTCTACTGACTAGACAGTATTGTTTTGAAACAACCAGTTTGTATCTCAGTAAATTAATACTGACTGCACTACTTAACACAGTTCCCATGTCTGGATCCTCACTTGCTCACCCTTCATTTTGATCTGCTCTTGCTTTCTAGGTAACTGTGTAGCTTTTATCACTGCAGTGATAAAACTGACCACACAAAAGCCAGTCACGTAAATTCCTGTTGCTTTGAGACCTTTCATATAGCAGAACAACTCACATCTTGTTTAAGGGTATTTCACACTTAAGGGAACTGAGTACAAAACCAAATCAGTATGTAGTCAGTCTACGTAGCATTCTGTATAACAAAGGAAGACTAAGAAATTAAGGAATTTATTATAGAAAAAATAGTGTTAATTGTGAGGTAATGACCTATTCAGTACAAACGTTGTTGACACTGAGGATATTTTCAAGCCAAAATGAAAAGCATCTGTGTATAGTATCTAAAATTACTCCTACATGAAACTTGGGAATGTGGGAATGTTTAACCAGGAAATACGTGACTAGGTGGAAGTCGTGCAACTTATGATACTGAAGTTTGCTTTGTTTTTTTCCCTTGCATAGAACTGGATTATGGAGCATAAATAAACCTCCAGATTTTACTAGGAATGTTTTGTTCAGCTTAACCCCTATTTTGAGAGGGAAAAGCTGCTTTTGATTTCTTGATGGTAAGAATGTTTATACCAGGAGTTACATCAGAGTTGGTACTCTGCTCTGATTTGAGACTACTTTTTTTTTCCTTTATTTTTACTTCCTTGTGTAGATAAACCCCAAGTATGTCACACAGGAAGTCTCTGGAGATCTGTGTGTTTAACAGGACAAGGATCTGGGGCAAAAGATCAGTGTAAGTACTACTCTGGAAGGAAGTACTTCCAGTCTGTGCTGGATTTAAAGTAAGCTTCCTGTCTTTGGCTTGTGATGTTCCTGATCTACTTCTTCATATTAAAAGGCATCAGTGCAATATTAAAGCCCTTCACACCAAATAAAGTACAAGCATGGACTTCTGCCTCTTCACCAGCATATGCCATCAGACTTTCTGGTGCTATCATATTGTGTTTTCCAGGAAGAGAAATGCTATAATGTTCCTCCAGCTACATTTAAAAAAAAAAATAAATCTAATTCTCCCATTGGTTTCTAATTACTGTTGAAGGGTTTGACAAAGTTAAAAAGCAATTCAAAAGCCAAATCCTTTAGACAAGATAAAAATAGACTGTGCTAAAAGAAGGAGGACAATGAAAAATATCGATGGAGTGAACAGACTGATGCTTTCTTCATAATTTAGATATTGTAGCTTCTTGGCATCACACATTTTCTAAATAGATTTCACTGGATAGAACTGATTTTCTCCCCCCCTCACCTACCACTCTCCTTTCTTAAATAACCTTGTATTTCTTTTTGCATGATAGATTAGATACCTTAAATAGTTCTATTCCCTAATCAGTATTTGTTAGCTTCCTAGAGTCAGATTTTATTGCTAGGCAACTAAACAAGACATCACATTAAGCATTTTGCTGTATCTCTGGCTGTCTCCATTACATATTTACATGTATATCTATAAATTTATCTAAGTGCAAGTAAAAGCTTCACAGGTAGACCTCCTGCCTATGTTATAGGTACTGGACTGATATGGAAACTGGGTCATTAGTAGTCACAGGAGCTTGGGAAAAAGACACTGTTCCCTCCCCAATACTTCTACTTTGTAGACGTATTTTCCTTACATGAAACTAGCTTTAAGGACAACTTTGATGCTTAAAATTACATCAGTATTTTGAGCTCTTCAAATGTGTATAAATATAATTATATACAAATTTGTATATTATCTACCTCAACCCATATATTTTTACATCAGGATCTTTCAGTACTTTAATTAAGATATTGATTACTGTAGTCATCTATATGCAAGTTTTCCAAAGGAATCACAAGGCAGATCAGTTATTTGAAAAAGCAGCAGCAGGGCTTTACCAGACAGTAAAGAAAACACTCATTCCATGGTTTCAGCGCAGCTCAAACATTTCTATAAATTCACATCTGCCTTCTTAGTGCTTGGCTGCATTTCCAAAGTCTTTTGGCAATCTTCTAATAATGAGACATCCTCAATAACATCAGACTGTTATTACTAAGCATTTATTCTTTTTTTCTATCTATTTCATCTCTGCAGCTAAATATCTCTTCTGAAATTGAAGAAGGGCTTCTGATATCACTCATTGTCATGACCATTAAAAAAAAGCTTATATTGGTTTGTAATCATCTCATGTTAAGCAGTTTATTATATTTTTGTATGCATGATGTATGAATCTGTCTTAGAATCATAGAAGAATTTAGGTTGGAGGGGTTGTTTGAAGGTCACCTCTTTCATAGCCCCGATAAAGGCTTGGCTAATCTCAGACATTCAGAACCTTGTACTGTTTAATTCTCAAAAATCTCCATGAACTGAGTTCCCACAGCCTCTCAAAGGCCTTACTGCAGTGCTTAACCACCTCCATGGTGAAGAACGTTTGTCCCTGTGCACAGTGAGAGTTGTCTTTCACTCTTTCACTGTGCACCTTTGGAAAGTGGCTATTTTTGTGTTATCTATAACTACTCTGTAGGTGGTAAAAGAAAAAAAAAAAAAAAAAAGAAAAAAGATGTGTTTGGGTTCCTCATAACTAAAACAAGCCTCAGTTCTCTCAGCTTCAGGTCATGTAATGTACTCCAGTCCCCTCGCCATCCTAATGGCCTGCCTCTGGACTCCTTCCAATTTGTCTGCATCTCTCTCCTGCTGAGCACCAACACTGGCTGTAGTGGCCTCACAAGTGCTGAGCAGAGGGGAACTGCAGCTTTCTCTAGCATGCTGGCTTTGCTCATGCTGATGCAGTCTGGCATGTGGTTGGCCTTCAGTCCTTCCAAGAGTTCGCTGCTGACTCATACTCAGCCCTCCTGCCCATAGTCCTGTTCAACCTTAACAGAAGGCTGAATCTTACCTACTTTAACTAGGCATGTTACTATAATCACCCATTACACAATCACCTAAGTTAACTGACTGACTTATGTAGCTAATTTTTTAAATACATGCTTTGGACAGCACAAGCACCTTCCAATACTCACTTTAAGCTGTGTTCTGAATGACACTTTTGACTTAATTCTGATCCTCAGTAGCTTCACAGGGAGCTTAATGGATACCTTTTTTTTATTCTGATGGGCTCATACAGGTACATCTAAAGGTGGTTAGTATAAATAGAGGAACTGATCTGATCCATTTGCAGTTCTAATTTTGGTTCAGCTGTGATTAAAGTTGTTCTGCTGTCCTTCCTGTTCAGATCAGAAATAGATTGGTAACTGACTCATGTTAGAAAATATAACGTTTAAAAATAGAAATGATCACATGTGTAGGGTGATCCCATGGAAGGGTACTTCAGGTGGAGGTAGGCTTTAGACGCTTTTCTCACTTTCTTGTCACAGCACTGATATTATTTGTGTTTCCCACACAGAACTACTACTTTTCTCAGCTCTCACTGTCACTTGCCATATTTAGTAACTGAGGCAATCTAGCAAGTAAAGTCAAGGAAATAGAGTAAGGCTACAGGACTGCACTCTAGCAGGCGTTTTAATGGCGCTATCAAGTGTACCACTTTTATAGAGGCAGGCAATTAGCCTCTCCTTGAGCTGCAGAAGTAGGTGACAGATAACACCAGCTATGGTGATGGATTGTTTTAGACATGTAAAAAAAACTAATAGCACAGGTATATTACACATAAGGCAGTTATTAGCTCTCAGTTTAAAGAGAGGCTTGTGTCCTTTCATTAGGAATCCACTAGGATGTTCAGTAACTACAAAATGAGGTTATTACATCTCATACTCCTTAAAAAACAGTTCAGTTTAAATCCCATGGAGCTGCATGTTAATAAACTATATCTACTGTAAATAAAATTCGTCGTATTATATTCTATTATTGTATTACTTTTAAAAAAATTATTTAGCCAGGCTTTTTTTTCTTAATACATGAGACAGCTGCTGCAGAGTAACTATTTCTGAGAGGATATAGATGAAAATACATAAGTTACCAAATAATGAAAAATAAAATCTTCCATATTAATTGTGTTGGTTTTTTTGTTTTGATTTAATTTTATGCCATACAAAGTCCTTTAACTTAGCTTAACTAAAAAAACCTGTTAGTTTTGATGTCATATAAAACAGATTTTAATTCATTTACGTTATTATATTCCTACACTTCTGCCTACTTTTTGCATGGACTGAGATCCTATAAAGGACTAAAGGATAAGAACATGGATTTTTCACTTTGACAAAAAGCTAAGGTTCGTTAGAAAAGAAAGTAAAGCCTTCTAGTGGAGGTAATTCATCCACCTTCCTTTCCTTAACAATACATCAAAAAAATAGCAAAAGTAATTTAAATCATGAATCCATATTCAGACTAAAGAAGGATATTTTACTGAATCGTTAGATTTCTTAGTTCTCTCAATAATTTATTTGTGATTAACTACAAAACTTGCATTTTTGATACAATATTTCTATTAAGTTACGATGCTGCTTGCCAGAAAAACATTCTGAAAAAAGTACATAAATTACAAAACTTCTGGTAAAATATGTTGGAATTTCAGGATAAATACATAAGCAGATTCTAAACATAACAGAAAAAACAGAGTAAGCCACATATTTAGCATGTACCTCTTCACACATGCAAACAACCAACACTCGTGCACGCACACTATAACACAGCAGAAAACATAACAATGGCAAAGCAGCAAGATACCAGGCTACAGCAAATGAGAATTTGCTCAAATGCAACAATCCCAGACACAGAAATAAAGAAAAGAAACTGCTTACTTTCAAAAGGCCTCAGATACACAGGAATTTCCAGAAAGATACTCTCACCTCCAGTACCAACCTCTAAAGGAGATCTGGGAAGGAGTAGATTCTGGCTTCACCCCTTACTATCCCTCAAGGGCATTGCATGCACCTGAGGTACCCCAGGTTAGCCCTTCCTTTTAAGCAGGTGCTCAATCATTTGGTCTGGTCATGACCCAGCATTTTTGCTACACATAGCATGTCATATTTGGATCATTGGAACTTGGAGTTTCCATCTTGAACTTGCTGACATCAGTAGAACTGATTTGCATGCATTCCTCCAGTACAAGCCAAAATATTTATTTTTTGAATAAAGTAATCAAAGGTTTTTTATTAAAAGGAAGGTTGCATCTGATAAAGGAAATAGCATGCTATTATGTAAAATTGTTTCCAATTGTTGGGTCAGCTGTGGGAGCACAGGTGAGAGTAATTTAGCTGGGCTCCCGGAAGGTGTGGAGCTTGACTCCACCTCCAAGACCTCATTTAAGGGCAGACCACCACTAAGGCAGCATCTCTTGGAGTTTGCTCTCTGGTGGAGATTTCCTTGACTTTTCCTAGCAAAGGCATCCATTTTGGTGAGTTTTTCTTTATGAATAACCTTTTGAATATTTGCTATTATCTTTGTTGCCATTTTCATATCATTTAACCTTACATGATATTTATAATGGAAACCACTTGCATTTGGGTTTAAAATGAAGGACTAACCTAATGAGTGATAGCACTGTTTCAAAATCAAAGCAGAGGGTACGTAGGCAGAAACTTATTTTCTATGTATGTAGCTTTACAATATAAAAGCAAAGGTGATAAGAGGGCTGGAGTATTTCTTCTATGCCAACAGACTGAGAGAGCTGGGGATTTTCAGCTTGGAGAAGAGAGGGCTCTGGGGGGACCTTATAGGTTTTTCTAGCACCTGAAGGGGGCCTACAGGAAAGCTGGGGTTGTACTTTTTATAAATGCATGTAGCAACAGGACAAGGGAAAATAGTTTTAAACTGGTAGAGGGTAGATTTAAATTAAACAATAGAAAATCTTTACTGTGGGGGTGGTGAGGCACTGGAACAGGTTTCCCAGAGAGGCTGTAGATAGAGAGGGTTTCCCTGGAGGCATTTAGTGTCAGGCTGGATGGGGCTGTGAGCAACCTGGTCTAGTGGGAGGTGTCCCTGCCTGTAGCAGGGAGTTAGAACTAGATGACCTTAAAGGTCCCTTCCAACCCGAAACATTCTGTGGTCCTCTGGCTTTGTGGAAACATAGTCTGAATAATGAAAGCCAAAATGTTCTGGTAACACGTATGAACTACTTACTGATGGTGTTAATGCATAATGCGCAGATAATCTGCAAACAGTGAAGATAATTAGAGGCCTGGAACATCTCCCTGAAGAGAAAAAGCTGAGAGACCTGGTGCCATTCAGCCTAGAGGAGACTGGACTTATTATATTTATAAATATTTAAAGGGTAGGGGTCAAGTGATGGAGCCAGTCTCTTTTCAGCAGTGCATAGTGGCAGAACAAGGGACAATGGGCACAATATGGAACATGGGAAGTTCTATCTGAACATCAGGAAGATAAATTCTTTATTGTGAGTTGGGACAGGCTGCCCAGAAAGGTTGTGGATTCTTCTGGGGCCTGGATGCCTATGTGCGTTATCTGCTGTAGGGGACCTACGTTAGCAGGGGAGTGGTCTTGATCTCCAGAGGTCCCTTCCAACCCTTGCAATTCTGTGAAACTGTCTTGAACTATAACTTTAAATATACCCTTTACAATCTAATTTATGATATTAATACATCTTATTACTGAGATCTTTATGAACAATATTGACAATGGGTTCTTCAGAATAAAATATCACATCTTTGTTTTCCAGTGGCTTGTGGTAAATTGTGCAAGCAAAATGTTAGGCTGACCTATTTTTTCCCTTAGGAAATAGTACATTGAATCTACATGACCAGAATACTTTCCAGTTCTCATAAGTAAATCTGAGGCTCCGGTATGTGATTGAAATAAAGGAAATTGAGGTAATAATTGTGTCTGTTAGTATAAATCGAGCTGTACCACCTCTTACTTATATAAAAATTGTCTGTAAAGTCCAGATCTGGAACAGATTATCAATGGTTACCAATGTTAAACAGCTTGGCTTGTTTGTTTTTTCTGATAATTTATAGCTGTTCTGCATTTTTTTCTGGCAATTACCTCTTGCACAGAAATGGCTTAAACTTCTTTTGCTTTTACAGCTTAAAGTCAAAAGCCATTCTTTTCTGTCAAATATGGTTATGTCATTATGAAGTGTAAATTGCTGTGTCATATTTAAACTTGGTAATTCTTCTATCCAGCTGGGTTAGGATGGCAATAACTTTTAAATCTCTGACAGGTATTCCTGAGAACTTTTGAACAAAATGGATTCAATTATTTCTCTATGTAAAGCAAATTTTGACTCATCCCTTGTATCAATAACTCCACTAAGATACTTGATTTTTCTCAGTTACTCAGATGATCGTATGTTTTTTTAGGTTACAGATATAAGATTTTTTTCTATGAAGACAGCAAGACTGATTGTGATATTTTCTCAGTCATGTGTGATGACACTTTTGAAATCATTGCAACCAATTGCTAACTACTGGTGTTGACTCAGGCATAAGATTTTCCAAAAGCATGCTTATTTAGAGACTAGTGTATCATGTTTCCATCTGTTGGTTAAATATTTTTTTGACTGAGTGTAAAATCTCAAATGCAAGTCAGCCCAGATACTCAAGAAATTTCTCGTCTAACTACTGAAAGGCAACAAGGTGAGATAAAGAATCCTTTCAAAGCATTTGTCAAGCAGAGGACAGTAGTATCCTGTCACAGGCAAGCAGAAACTCCTTTGGATTGCCTTTGTAGTAGAGTAGTAGTCACTTGAGACTGTGGACACCAAAAATCCCAAGATTAAAACCAGTAATCCTTGAGAAAGTGCAAACATCTTACTGATAACATATGATTACCCAGCAGGTGGGAGATGTAAATCAGTAGCTTGGAGAGAATCAGGAGATATGAGAATGGCAGAGGGTTGTGTGCTCTATGGTTGCATTCCAGGAAATCTGACCTTGGGTTATTCTGGATACTGGCTGATAGAAACCTTTTCCTTGCTCTTAGATTATAGTGGCTGAAGAAATTTGCATCCTTTTTCCATTTTATCCTGCTGAATTTACAGATGGGATTGATGTGAGCAGGTGAGACTTAAATCCTACTGTGTAAGCTCCCTTCTTGCCTGACATAGCAGAGATTTCCCTTTCCCTCACAGGGACCATTTGGTAGATAGACATTGGAATATTTCTTTCAGTGTTCTAAAAACCGTATGCTCTTTGGTAAATACACCTATTTTTTTTTCCCCTTCTCCTGCTGACTGAGATTAATTAACCCCTTTGTTGGAACAGTTTCTGTATTTCTGTGACTTCACATGGATAGATCTGGAAGCATCTGTTGATCAATTAGAAAACTGCTGCGCAACACTGGTGTACTCTTATTGGCCCTGATTTCTTTTTTCTTTTTTGTTTATAGGTGCATTTGCCTAGCATAATACAAAACCAAATTAAGTAGGAGAGATTAAGCGAGCATGAAAGATGGACAAATTCATGCTGTTTTCCAGGACAGAACTTTTTGGGCTCAGTTATGACTTTTATTGAATACAGCCAGTAGGGGACTTAGTGACCCTACAGCCCTTCAAATTCATATGATTTTAGGAAACACAGTTTCCTAACCTGAGCAGCTTGCTAACCTATGTTTTTTCCTTTTATTCTTTATTTCACTTAGATTCTAACTAAGGCACTGAGCAAGTGTGGTCTTGGTACAAGTTCCTCTTGTTACTTTCTCAATACTTTTCTGTGCTTTCCCAGTCTCACCCTACAGAATAGGAATCAGAGTGGAAGTAACTATCTAGACTGTAGAATCTGCTGCTGCAGGTATCATATCTCATAAAACCAACTAAGCTTGATCTTGTACTTTCTCAGTCCAGATGAGGTGATGGATGATATTCCTCATTGCTCTACAACCACTGTTTCTGAATTTGTAGGGCCCCAGTTTTGCTCATTGCTAGAAGAGAAGGCCTCTGTTAATAGCAATCTCTGAGAATAACCTTTTATTTGTAGCTGATAAAATGCAGGGATATACATATGGAAATACGGTATTTAGATCTTTGTTTATTTCCAGTTACCCTTGTTAGAATGCTATTCTAGGACTCCACTTCCTTTCCTTTTCCAGGCTTCACAGCTATATAGAACCTCTACTTGGAAGGTAGTTACCCAGCTTGCAAACTTGATAGTGCAGTTTCTTGGTTAGTTACAATATATATACCTTTCTTTAAGGTATGTTTGTTCACAGTGGTGAGTTAAGGGAGTAAGCACACTATTGTTTTATCAGTATATATTCCACGTAGAATGGAATGAGTGATGTGGGAGATCCATGGTTGCTTGGATTCCCTGAGTATTACAGGGCTGAGACTGAATACAAAAGCCTTGTAAATAAAAATATTGTAGAACATCTCAGCTGTGTGTTTAAAGTCAACATTAGACATTTTTTTCTGTTCATGGGGAGAATTTATTTTTAAAATGAACTGAAAAGTGGTATTAATATCTTTATATTTATAATATATTTTCAGTGAAAATACTTGAAAAAAGAAATAGCCCATGGTTTTTGGCCAGAAACAGGGAAGAGAACAATATTTTTAGAATTCCATTTTCCAGCTTTTTATTTTTGTGAATCAGAACTTCCATATTCCTCAGTGATTATCTGTAAATAAATTCTAAACATGTAGGGATTTGTCCATCCTTAGCCACACTATTAAATTGTTCTCTGTTCTTTCATTTCTGGATGAATTCCTGAACTGATACCAGAACAGTCTGAGTTGATTCTGAAGTGTATGACTAGGATTATAACTGAAGCGTATTCTTTTCTATTTTTAAAATTAAGGTTTAATTAGAGTCCAATGGGTAGGTTTAGTCTTCAGCTGATGTTCCAAAGATTTAATAGCTGCCCCTGAAGAGGGAGATAATATGCAGTTTTAAGAATAATGCAACATAAATCATATAGTTCAAACAGTATCTTTTCAGGACTGTTTTAATTCATGTTCTAGTTATCAAGCAGTCATTAAAAAAATTAACTATTGGGATAGCATGGAACTTCCTTTCCATTTTCTTTTGAGTTGTTTACTGATGCTTTTATGTCATGCTTTTGATTGGGCTTCAGCAAACCAAGTTTGATCTGAGTGCTTGAGATTTAACCCTATAAATTAAACTCTGCAAAATTGTAGAGTGGCGACATAGGGAATAGAAACAGAATACCTCCTATGGATGCAATGATTATCTGTATCTTTGTCACAGTTTTGGAATCATCTTACTCAATCAATCTTCTTTTGTCCTAATAGCAGATATCGGATATTGCTTCTACATACTGAGTCTGTTCAGAGTATTTAATACTTTTGGTTGTAAGGTACAGCATCTGGGAGTTACTTTTTCTGTGTGTGTGGGAAAGTCAAAGAGTCTGTTCATACTTTATTTTGCCACATGATGTCCTCCTAATCTAGATCAGAATCAGAATGCGTGTACTCAATTTTCAAAAACCATCTTCAGATTTAAGTGTGGCTTACCACTTGTGCTTTGCCTTTAAGCAAGAAACAGCACACTTGGTAATGATAACATCATATTTACGAGTATGTAGGGCTCCTTGAATGCTATTTCTCTGGTTCATAAAAACAGGGGATTCGTGTCATGTTTTCTTATTACAAATAAAGGAAAATGTTTATTTAAAAACTGAAGAATCTCAGTGTTAGGATGAACGCTGGTGATAGCGCTGAAGGCTGGCATCCACTAGAGGCCAGTAGGGCGCTTCCTGCAGCCTGCCATTGAGCCTTCAATTCTCCCAGCTGTTGCAGGGATTAAATTTCAGTACTTTCAAATATTCAATGCAACGAAAAGGTTTGAAGAAGAAATCACTTTATTTGCAGTAGAGTTGGAAGATTTGTTTTCTCTGCAGGTTTTACCTATGTGTATCTATGCATGTGAATATATATATTTAAATGTATATTTCTCATCATTTAGGAAACAGTGGAGATGACAAACAAAGCTTAACACCTTCCTGTTCATCTAATCTCTTATGGTTGAGATTTGCATTGGGAACAAACTCTTTATAACAGTGCACGCTTTACACAGTGGTGAATAATAGGAAAAGGAAAAATTCTGATACAAGTATCTAATTTTTTGAAAGATTACCTGCAAATCTGACAATTACTGGGTCTATGAAGTAAGGGCTCACGCCACTTGTCACACTGCAAACTCATCTGGAACCAAAGTTTAGATCAAACTTCAATTTGGAATTTTTAAATAAATCCATTACTAGTTAAAAAAAATGAAAATTATGTGATTATTATTAGGAAAATAAAAAGAACTGTTTCCCATAGAATACTCCTCAACTGGTTTATCCCTCTTGCCTAAATTCACTCAGTGCTATTTAAGGTAATTATACTAATCATCACAGCATTTAGCCACAAATTACATTCACAAAGAAAAATGAAAATGTTGTTCTAGCATGCCACTGAAATCTGTTTTGAAAAGTAAATCCAGTCTTTATTTAATTAAATAATTGAAATAATATATTTAATTGCACTTTAAGATTTCTACTCTAATCTTCCTACTAGACAAAACAAACAGACCCTTGGAACTCTAGATATGTCAAGCAATGAAGCTGCCTGAAGCACATCCGTTATCGCTGTTTTATAGACTAATGAAATAAACTGACCTACCTCATGCACAGGTATAAATAGTTAATTATTTTATTCCCTTTATGCTATTTGAGGCTAAAGCAAAAGACAAATATCACCCTCCTCCCCCAGCCCAGTCCTATTTGCTTCTGAGGAATGTTAATCAGCTTCCCAGTGCCAGCAGGCTATAATCACCAACTACTAATTAGTTTTAGATAATGATACTGGTAATGAGCCTTTTGTTCCTCAGAGGCAGAAGACTGAGCTTGACTCAAATTTATTTGGTTATTTATCAAGGATGTTATTGTGACAAGCAATTTGAATGGTTTAAGCATGTTTAATTTTAAATATTTCACATTAATTTCATAGTATCAGCGCACCCTTTTTTTGTACAGATTTTCTGAAATAACATCTGGCTTAAAAATAACTTTCAATAAGCAATTACAGTATTTGTCTCATTAGTTTGTTTGCTTATTCTCTTAGATATTATTACTACTTCTTGGGCAGTCATTTAACGACCTGATGTGAGAACACTTAATTAGAGAAGATTTTTATAGCAACTTCCTGACACATTACCTCTTGGCAGTCTGTACCCAGTGTAATATCAAAGGCTACGTATCTTTATATTTATTAGGCATTAAGTTCTCTGATTTGTAGCTTGGTAGTTTCATCATAAGTGAGGAAACTGACTAGACTCAATGCAGACCTATTATCGTAATTGTCAGATGGAGTGTTATTTTGTATACTGCAGAAAGTTATCCTCTAAACTTGCAGTACTGTTTATCATTGTAGCTGATAGAAAGTGATGTTATGTAGCAGATGATGCCACGTATTCTGCCATGGTTTAATATCTGGAGCTGCAGTAACAGAAATGAGATGTTTTAGTACCTGAGGTTGTCAGTGTAGTGCTGCATTTTTTTTTTTCCCTGATAAATGTATGTTAGAAGACTTAGGTTTAACCTCTAACTGTGGAAAAACACCATACCTATTTCCTTGTGGCACTGTATGCAAAAAGTGAAGGTAAGGAAAAACTGTACCTTGTTTTTTTCCTGCCTGTCTATGCTCCTTTTAAATGCTATAGGCCTTATTTGGCCTTTAAGCACTTAAAGCAGCAAATCCCTGTCAGAAGTTTAACAGTGTGAGAAATATTGTTCTCCTTTCCCCCCCATTTCTCTTGGCCTTTCCTTGGCTTTTCAATGCTTTACAGTAAAAGCCAGAATCTCATTCTTGCTTCTAGAAGCATAAGCATTTAAATACCTATGGTTTTTTTTGTCTTGTTAATATGTTTAGATTATAGTTCTGAAGATGCTTTTATGTGGCAGGTGGAGTTCATTGTTGTTTTCATGATTGAAATTTCCCCCATATGACTGAAATGTTCTTAGCTTTGACCAGCTGAGCATTACAGACTAGTGAAGGTTTAGCTACCTTGTGTAAATATGTGACAAGCCAATATCAAGGCATATGTAACTGTGGTCATAGCATCAAAGAAATGTCTGATATTTTTGTATTCTACTTGTTAAATCTTCCCTCTGATGACAGCCTTGCTTTTCTTCTGGCTTGCAGAAGTTTCTATTAGTTAAAAAAAAAAACAAAAAAAAACCACAATCGTAGATGAGATGTGGAATTGTACTTTCCCATGTGATCCTTTTATGTAGTTTAAGATGTCTTGAATTATTTTCCTTATGGTTATGCAGCTTTAGCTGAATAGAGAAGAATAGTTTCCAGCTTGTTTGTTAGTATATTCTGTGGGAAAATGGTAGACAGGAATCGGAGCTCCCTTGTTCTGAGAAAGAAATCAGACGTAAGCTTTTTATTTCTTAGGTGACTGCTAGGGTCTTATGTGAACAATAGTTTACTTTTTTTGTAAGGCACATTCTACAATAGAGTAGAGCAAATGCCACTCAGCTCTTGAAAGAACCAGTGCCTTTCCTAGTGCAAGTATCAGGGCTGTGGATCTCAAGTGAGTGCTTCCATCAAACCTGAGAAAGGCATTTAGAGAGGTGCTGCTGTCTATAAATGTTTTGTTCAGTGTATCTTACACAGTGCTTTCCTTTTCCTGATGACTTAAGGCTGTTCAATCCATTCTTGAGCACTAAGTCACAAGTCAGCTCTTCTCAGTGCTGTTCTCTGATTCAAGACCAAGCACCCAAATAGAATGATGTATCCTTATATATGTTGTGTTTTTTTTTTTTAATTTATGCTTTAATTATTCTTACTGTGGAATCTCCTGCAGTTACTGTTGAATTGCTTTTACTTTTGCTGTGTTGTGCTTTTCAGAGGTGCTTTCTCACATACTGATTCACTGCAATTGTGAGAAGTTACAAGAAGTTAGTGTTGTAAATATTTCACGTGCTCATCAGATCCACTTACCAGAGGCATGCTTTATTTAATTTGGAGGAGAAAAAACAATCACAATTAATCCTGCATTTCTAACCCACTGATGTAAAGGAGATTGAAATGAAAATTTCATAAATTAAGTGTAAAAGTGGATGTGGTATTAATAGCTCTATTTGCTGCTATTCACTTCACAGTGATTCTGTGGTAAGGTGTATTGTGGTGCAGTGCTACAGCTATGCAAATGTTGGTCCAAATATTCAAAAGTGTAATAAAAATATGATTATTTAGCTTTTCATTTTCAGGTCAAACTACATCCTTTCATCATAAAAACTGTATGTGGAGAAAAAAAAAGAAGTTTAGGTTTTCTGTATGGGAAATTGGTAATCAGCTTGAACCTCTGATTAATCAGCTGAGGCAAGTGTTGGGTCAGCTGTGGGAGCACAGGTGAGAGTAATTTAGCTGTGCTCCCAGAAGGGGTGGAGCTTGACTCCACCTCCAAGACCTCATTTAAGATCTGACCCACCTCTGAGGCAGCATCTCTTGGAGATCACTCCCTGGTGGAGATTGCCCCAGCTTTTTCCAGCAAAGGCATCCATATTGGTGAGTTTTCCTTTAAAAATAACCTTTTGAAATATTTGCTGTCATTTTTGTTAACATCTTCATATCATTCAACCTTGCAGTTTGCTCTTTACTGAAAAGCAAAGTGGGAAATCTGATCAGCTGTTTCCTTTGTTTTCATTAAAATGCATAGTCTGCTGAGAACACAAATCTGATGATCAGCTTTATTTCAGAAAAGTCCCTCCCAAAACCCAACCAACAAAATAAAAACATCCTAAATGTTGCAGCCTTATAATCTTAAGTCTGCAGCAGGACTGATATCAAGAGATATCGGCAGCTCAGAACCTATTTCCATTCCAAGTGAGATCCTGGGTTCACATAGGTTGAGCTGTTTTCCTCTCACTGCAAGTGATCCACATGAAAGTTCATTTTAAAATAAATCTTCTGCATGTTGTGATTGTACAAAGCTATGTGTGTGTATATATAATATGTATGTAATGGAGAACTGCAAGGGGACTGTTAGGTCACAGCTTGAGCTGGTGATGGAGCACCTGGTGAGGGGGTCTGACTAGCCCAGGGAGAACAGGCACATTGTGTGCACCTGTGATCTCTACATGAGTAGAAGTGGTGGACCCAGAATGGAGTCCACCTGGGCTCATATAAGGGCCAGCCACAGTTGAGAGGACTTCTCTTGGACCTAAACTGCTTCCTGGGAAGGAGTGCTGTATTGCCAGAGAACTGCTTCACCTTTTGGGTGAGTTTGACTCTTCTTTCTGTATATGACTAGTGGTCTTTCTGTGAATGCTTTATCTGGTATTGCCAAGAACCTGTTGGAAGCAACTTCTCTGTGAGCAGAACAAGGACATGACTATAAAAAGGACTGTATTTATAAAAAGAGAAATGTCTGTAACATAAAATCTATAGTAAGTGAGGGCAATGCTAAAAGGGTAGGATAATATGAGTAATTCTGCTGAACTGTAAACTTTGGGAACTAGGAAGAAATTTGGAACCTTGATCATCTAGTCCAATCTTGATGATTCTATGAAATCTTGAATGAGAATCAGTTTACTTCATATTCTTTTGTTCTGTGTGTTTACAATCTTGTCTTTGTGTTATACATTCTAAATTTAAGATGAAAGAATGTGACTGGTGAAATCCCAAGCCTGGCTAGTAATATTATTTCTCAGTTGTTTTCAGACTGCAGAATTTTGTCAGTTACTTTGTAGTATTTATATTGTCATAAATTGAACTATTTATACACAGTAATTCTGGCTTAGTGTAAGAAACTTAGCTCTACTTAGATTGCTGTCCTTGTTTGAGTTAAACTCCTTCACAGTAGCTACTATGACGCCATGTTTTTGATTTGTGATGAAACTAGTGCTGATAGCATGCCAGTGTTTAATGGCTGAGTAGTGCTTACAAAGGATCAAGGACTTCTCTGTTTCTCAGGCTACCTACTGGGAAGGAGGCTGGTGATACGCAGGAAGCTGAAATGAGGCATGACCGGTACAGCTGACTCAATGGCCAAATGCTCATAGGAGCATTTCTTATGGAAAGGCATCTTTTTTTTTTTTTTTTGTAGAGGAGCTGTTATGTTACAGCTTGAACTGGTGATTGAGTACCTGTTGAAGGACTGTGCTGGCCCAGTGAGCATAGGAAGATTGTGTGCACCTGTACTCCACACATGAGCAGAAGGGATGGATCCCCCTTGGGCTCATATAAGGGTCGGTCATTCATCAATGAGGCTATCTCCTGGGTGTAGGCTGCTTCCTGAGGAGTGCTGCATAGCCAGAGATCCTCTTCATCAGTTGAGTGAGTTCCATTGTTCTTTCTTTACGTAACTATTGACCTACCTGTGAATACTTTGCCTGGCATCACCAAGAACCTGCCAGAAGCAATTTTACTTCTTTGTAAGCAAAACAGTGTTTAACAGTAGAACTGAAGAAAGCTGAGTGGCTGTTGTTGCTCGGAGACTGGTTGGGTATCAGATGGCTGATGGTAAGCAATTGTTTTCATGCTGAAGAAAAATGTGCATTTATTTTGATAATGCATGAAACATGATGTGTCACAACTTGAGTGGTACTTGAGGATTAAGCAGATTCTGTGGAACAGTTTTCCTGCCAGAGATAACTTTTTATTCAGAGACCATGTTATATTATGTAGTTGATCATTTGGTACGAGCACAAAAATGTTTTGAGTGGTAACACAATGAGTCAGTGTAAGCTAGTAAAACTGTAAAAACATCAGCTTTGCTGTAGGGTCTGAGAAATATCATTGCTGGTTTTTTGGTTTACCTCTATGCCAGGCACGTCCAACCTGTGGACCATGTATGGCCCAGCATGGGCTTGTGATGCAGTCCCCTCTGCACACTGATTTCAAGGCTGTGGCTTTTCCCCACTGGGTGGCCCTGAGCACATGCTTATTGCTCAGCAACAGCCAAACTGTCAGTGTGCTATTAACGCTGAGTTGACTGAAAGCAGAGCATGGGGAGTGCAGTGCTATGCAGTACTGACTCAAGTGATGGCAAATATTGTGTGCAAGTTGGTAAATTGGTTAAATTCAGGACTCTGAATGGTCAAGAATGCACAACTGTGCTTTCCATTTTGATAAAGGAATTTCAAAACAGAATCCTAGTGTCCTTAGAGTTAAAAGGGACTCTTTAAAGGTCGCCTCCTCCAACACAAGAACTCCCTTGCAATGAACAGGGGCACCCACATCTTGGTCAGGAGCCCAAAGCCCCTTCCATACTGTCCTTGAATGTCTCCATGGGCAGGGCATCCACCATCTTTCTCCACTTGTGACAGTGTCTCACCATTCTCACTGTAAAAGACTCTTTCCTTATATCCAATATAAATTCCTCTTTTTAAGCCTGAAACCATTTTCTCTTGTCCTACAACCATAGACTCTGCTAAAAAATTCCCTTCTTTCTTATAGTCCCTCTAGCTATATTGAAAGGCTGCTCTCAGGTCTCCCTGAAGCCTTCTCTTCTCCAGGTTGAACAGCCCCAGCTATCAGCCTGTCCTTGTAACAGAGATATTCCATCCCTTGGTTCATTTCTGTGGCCCTTCTCTGGATGTGCTCCAACGGGTTCTTGTTCCTCCTACACTGTGGGCTCCATGTCTGGATGCAGTACTCCAGGAGAAGCCTCACCATTGTCTTGTAAACACATAATGTATGTGGATGTCTTTTCCATTTATGCCATAGCAATTTTTTACTTCCTTTTATTATAGCAATATGAAGTGATTGCAGCTTACCAAGGTGACAGTAAGTGTATACTTCTTCAGTGAGGAGCTGATGTTTTACCAATTAGGCATGCCATATTGTTCTGTGTTGTTCAACATCCTCTGCAGGAGGGTTGTGATGTGCCTGAACAACAAATGCATCGCTCTTTGCTCTTGGCATGAGTTTCTATATTTATTTGGCAAAATCCCCTACGATCATGATTTATATTACAAACCTCCTGACAGCTTTTGTCAGTTCTCTGAAGCTGTTCTGCTACATGAGAAATGTACAGCACAGACTTGTCAGGGAAGGGCAAGAATGTTTAACAGTCTCTTAAATATTGGAAAAGGACAAAAGAAAAAAGTGAATTCTGAACGCGTTTCTCCAGTTAACTTCTGAGGGTAAAGTTCTCTTTGAAAAGTTGTCTTTGAAGTCTGAGAAGTGTGACAGAGCATTACAGTGGCATGTACTACTTGGATGAGAGCTTCCAACATTTACTATAAAGAACATGCTTAGGTTGACTGTTAAAGTTGCTTTTGATTTTTTTTTTTTAAAATCTACCTACATGTATGAGAGAAATCCCCATTTTGAAAACATTGTGGAACATAGAATTTTCCTTAAGATTTTTTTCTAGCGATAAAGGGTGGAATTATTGATTGGGAAAAAAACATTATGAATATTTCAAGTATATCTTTTTTTCTTCAGTCAAGGAAAAGGAAAGAATTCAGACTCCTTTTAATTGAAAACTGAGCTTCCTTTCTTTATGAGGGAGTTATCTGGGCACAGGTAGTTGAAAGGCTGGGCACCTCTGAGTATAACATTTTCCTTTTCTGGTTTGTCAAACATAGTACTAATGAATGTAGAACGAATATGCAGCAGTGAGTTGAAGCTGGCATACTGAAATTGCTGGAATGTCTTTAGTTGTGTTAGTAAGCTGTGAATACTTTTAATGTTTTAATATGAATATTTTAATTTCCTCTACAGATTTTCAATTTATTTATTTCTGAGGAGAACAAATCTTTACTCAAAGTTCAGTTTAGTGGAAATTACTGTTTGGGAAGTTTCCATACAGAACGGAGCTGGTTTTTTCTTTTTTTTTTTTTTTTCTTAAAGGGGAAAAAGACCTGGTAGAATTTATAGGGGATGGTGTTATTTCTGTCAGACTTGAAGATCTTGTATTTTGCTCTTCCAGTGTACTAACTCATGAAAGCCATATTGTGTCCTCATTTTCCCAGTCTGTCTTGAGGGACTGATTTTTATTTCATTGTTTTTATGGTACTCTGTTGTGGCAAGAGAGTTAACAGTGGAAACAGGCTGTATCCCATGAGGAGTATAACCTGATGGATCAAGGAACTTGGCCTGCAGCTTTCGTTGAGTGTGACATACCTTAGAATTCATGGTAGTATTTCTGGCTCAAGATAGCTCTCTTGTTAACTAAAACATATAAAATTCCCCTGCATGCCCTGAAACACTTTTGTAAGTAATTTCAACAAAGGAGCTTTAAACAGGTAGGGAGGTGACTGACCATGGCTTGCTGCAACTTCTCCTTGCAAAATATAAGGGAGGCAATGTCTGTCACAATGGCAAAGCAGAATGATCTTTTTCTGAGAGCAGTTTTCTGTTCTGGAAGTATGTTCAACCCTGAATTTCCAAATTTAGTGTTGTGAAATGGTATATAGTTACCCTCTGAAAATCTGTAAATATTTCTTAGTTGTGCAGTCAATATTCCCAAAAATGAAGCAACTTGGCTGTTCATTTACTCATGCTCTGAAGTGTGACTTAAAGATTTATTCTAGTTCGTTTTCACATGTAAAAGCCTTTATTGTGTCTTGCAGGAAACAAATGGGGCAGAAAATGTACCTTACTCATAAATATTCAAAGTAAATTTGAGGTCTTTTAGTATTTGTATGTGATCACCTGAGGTATCAGGTATTATGTAACATAAGAGAGTCCTAATTCTTACTGTTCCTCTGTACTTCCTTTAAGTATTTTTTTCTAGGATTGCTGTGGGAGTTAGGTGATGTGTATCTCATCCAAAGGCAACTTCATGAAGCCTCATTTAATTAACTTGAAGTTTTACAGTAGTTACTGTAGTTTAACAGCTGAAATGGAAATAAGTGAGGTTCATTTGAGTCTGTACTGGAAGACATAAACATTCAAGTTTAAACTGATTTGTACATGTACTCCTTGTCCATGCTTATGCTATAATATCTATTAAAATTTCTGATAAGACCACCAGAATTTTTAGTTGTTCAAAAGAATATTTTTGAGGATAAAATGTTCTATGACTGCTGTGTCCTCTATATTTTTTATTAGTAGTTTTCTTTTACCTCAGTCTTTATACCCCAGAATTTTCAGGGACTGGATGGAGTCATGAAAGCAGCACTGCTTGTCATTTTAAAAACACAAGCAACAACAACAAAAAAAGCACCACACTGAAAGTGTTTGGATTCAATGAATGGCTAAAGAAATATAACTAAGTGAAAGAATTTGACGAGTGTGGTTTGCTTACCTCCTTCCTCACAATCATGTTTCATTTGTAGTAAGGTGCTTATGCAAATCGACACTTCACAAGAATATTTTTCTATTTCTTAGAAGCTGCTGATGTTTCAAGTTTTCCCTCTCCTCCTCCTCCCCCCTCCCCCCCCACTTTCACAGCAGAGTAGTGTGGTAGTGTGATGTTTTGATCATCAACATTTGAGCCCTTTCATCTCTGGGAAATACGCTTGTGTTCTTTGGAAAAAAAGGCTGACCTAAGTTCCCCATTTCTCCCTGTCACAGTCTTGCAGACAGTATGATCTCTGCATCCTCCAGGGTGGCTGTATTTCTCAATTTGCTGTTTTTAGGAAAAAAAGAAATCAACAGGATATCAGTGATTATTAATAATTATATACCCTTTTAGAATGATCATGGTGGTTGAATGACTGGGAGAGTACTGCCTCAGAGCGGCAACTGCTTCTGCTTCTCTGCAGACTTGGTCCATGCTCGCTGTGTTTCACAATTCAGAAACTGTTTTTGCAGGTTTAGGGTCTGTTTCAAAAAATAAAAAAAAATTAAGGTTTCTTATTGAGTACAGTTTAATGGTATTTGGATTAATGACAGCTTATGATTGCATGTCATTAAACATGCTTTTGTGTAGCACTATTAGAACTAAGTAAAAACAGATGAGGTTCTCTCTAACATAAAAACATGATTACAGCATACATGTTAATAAATGTACTTTTTCAGATGCAAGATAATGTATATCGTCTCTTGTGGTCAATGGCTGGGTTGGCTTAAATGTAGAGAATGGCTCTTTCAATATTCTTAAGTACAAATTTTTACACTATTATGCAGAGTGGTGTCAATACAACCAATGGATAAATTTAAGCATATCTTAGTTTTGCTATGGTTGTCAGCCTCAAGTTGTTTGAATCATAAAATTTTGGATTGCAGTACTGGCTTTCTTTAATAGCAAAACAAAGCCTTAAAGCGTTTATGTACTCTTGTTTTAAAGGTTTTATATAATACAAGGTATTCTAATTCCTCAACATGTGGGTTTCTTAAAAGCTTTTAAGATGATGGTGATTAAATTTGAGACTTCTTGTTGCTTTCTCTGTTATATTTAGATCCAAATACATGCTTGGATCTAGATCAGAAGTTCAGTCTTTTTCTAACGTGTTTTATGCAGTCATACAAATTCACAAGCATTGGTCTATGTGAATTGTTAGCTAATGTAAAAGGTTTAGGAGCTGGCTTTCAGGTTAGAAACAATCTGTCCTTTAGAGCCTATGAATTGCTAGCTTGTGATTAAGTACCAATTTAGGTACTTTGAATTGTTACGCTATCAGTTTCTTTGCTTCCCCTTAGCGCTCATTCCTTTCTCCAATTATATTTTGTGTTGAGTGAGGTGATGAATTTGCTTTTAAGCACAGAGCTTGGGAATATTTTAAGCTGAAATATTTCAAGGAAAGCTCTGCTCTGTCAAATGTTTAGGCCAGAAATGATACCTGTCATTTTAAAATGAAGGTCAGGAGGTTTTTGGAGATTAACTGTATTTAGGGCTGCTTTTACAACATTTTTCGCAGGAGTTACCTCCCTTTATCCCTGTTTAAAACAACTCTGCACATGACAATTTATTTTTGTATGTTTTCCTCTGCTTTTTTAATGGAACTCTAATGATGCTTCTAAATGTTGCTGAGATAGATTTAATAAAAACAATGAAAAAACCACTGCCTAAACATCTTGATCCCCATGGGATCCTCACAGTGTACATTAAGATGCTGTGTTAATTGTAAAGTAAACACAGTTGGTCAAGGCTGCTACTGCTGTTTGAATTCCTTTAGTTTTGCTTCAGTAAAAGCGATCTGTAATGACTGCTCCTAAGATGGAGTTTTCCAGAGCCTCAGAGACAATGCATTGATTGACATTCCTAGATTACTAGGCACTTCCAGACCATTTATGCCTGTTACAGCAGCCACTCAGTGTTGTTACTTGATGGGAAGCATTCTGTTTAAGCTACAATTTACAGCAAATTGAGCATATTTCCCACTCAATTTGAAAGACTGTTCCATTGTTGGAAGGCTTGTGTCTTCTCTTATTTTTTGTTGTTTGGTATTGATGGATTGAGGTTTTTCTGGTGGATTCACCTTTCTGCAGCTTCTGTATTAATTATTGTTCCAGTAAAATTCTTGCTATAAAAGAGTAACTCTGATTTGCATCTCCTTTGAAGCTGTTGTGACACAATAGTTTTCTATATATAGTGCTATTCAGTGTTTCAAACTGCATTCCTGACTCACAGGGAAAATAAGTGAGTGGTGCTTTCAAAAGGGCTGACAATAGCAGGACTAGTGGAAATGGTTTTAAGTTGAAAGAGGGAAGATTTAGGTTGGATGTTAGGGGGAAGCTCTTCACTAGGAGAGTGGTTAGGCCCTGGAACAGGCTGCCCAGGGAGGTTGTGGATGCCCCGTCCTTGGAGGTGTTCAAGGCCGGGTTGGACGGGGCTCTGGGCAACCTGATCTAGTAAAGGTGTATGTTTGGTGGCCCTGCCAGGCAGGGGGGTTGGAACTACATGATCCTTGAGGTCCCTTCCAACCCGGGTCATTCTGTGATTCTGTGCTCAAGGTACACTTCCTCCTATATTTCTGGTGAATACTAACAGGGCCCTTTTTCCTATATGTGTAAACTTGGAACTCTGGACTTAGACTGCCTATTTCTCAAAGATACAGAAGCTTAAGTTTGAATAAGGATTCACAAATGCAATAGAAGTTTAATACTAAGGATTTGTTTCAACAGTAGTGGAAACCTGCCTTGAAAGTTGCATCACATTTAGCACGTTTTATCTGTTTTTCAGATCAGTGAATCTGTACACATTTTTTTCCTTGCAGTATGGTCAGTGTGAGCTGGTAACATAATGGAATTGCCTTTAGTGAGCCTCACTTGTTCTTTCTACCGACTCTGCAGTACAGTTTTCTTATTCAGTATATAGCATAGTCTTTTTGTTTAGTAAGTTCCTAGGTGGTGTTCTTTGCAGTATGAAATTTAATTTTCTGTATTTTTCTTTTTTTTTAAATCTCAAATTCTTTTAAGTTGTGTAGCAAGATTTGCTTTTAGGTAGTTGCCTTCAGTCACATGTAATTATTCTTTCTATTTTGTCAGTTTGTGTTGACAAATCACTGCCTCTATAAAAGGGAAAAAAAAGGTACTGATGTGGATCTTCTTTGCTCGGCTTATTGCAGAATTTGGACCAGAGAGAAGCTGCCTCTTGTTACTATATCAGGTAGATTCAAGGACCAGGAAGATCCTCTTTACACCTTAGCCTTTCTGATCTCATTCTGTTGCTCTCAAAGAAGCTTATAGTCCTGTGCGTTATGATGCCAATGCAAGCTGTTCCATCTTGCTCTCTTTATTTTGCAGAGTTTGTGTCTTTATTAGTTTTAAAGCAATCATGTTGCTTTAAACCAATGGCTGTACTCTGTTTTTAATGAGCTTTTGTGGAACTTAAACTGTAATTGCCGTGTTGTGGCAACTTTAGCCACACACAAATGGTTCAGTCATTTGTGAAGTCTGCAGTTTGACATCTGCTCAGTGTTTTCAGTGCTTGGTTCCTAATCTCCTTTTACTTTTCTGTGACAGCTTCTGTTTGTGAGCAGCAGGACTATTTGTTCCCCACTTTTCTGGATAAGACAGCAGTAGAGTTTGTGACAAATTCAATCAAAAAAGCAGACTTGTGCTTCTGATCTTAGGTTATTTCTTGAGCTGCTACACAAATGTGTTAGATTCTGATACTGATATATTTGTTTTCTGCTGAAGTCTCCCATTAAAACAAAGGTATAGTACAAAAGGAATAAATGCTTCTCCATGTAGCTCCATCTGCAACACCGAGTCGTTAATGGCTGAACAAAAACCCCACGCAGATGAAACTTGCTTTCAAAGGATTCAGTAATCAATAATTGCTTTTTGCCTCTATTGAGTAAAATTCTGCATGTAATTATAGCACACCCACTGCATCAAGGCATGCCTTTCTTTTTTCAGTTGTCTTCCATGATTCCCTTCCAAAATATCCTTGTAAATGTTAAAATTCTTTTCAGTTAGTATAGCTATTTCTGTCTCAGAAGATCTTTCTGATATGTCACATTTCAAGTCGTGTTCGTGGGCTAACTAGCTCTGTCTTCAACAATGCAGCAATTAGAAGAGCTATATGCTTTCTATTTGTAACATGGCATTATTTTATTGTTCCACTTTGTTTGATTTATCCTGTATTTTTAAAATAGACTCTATATGGTGAGATTGCTCAACATTTCTGGTGTCTGGAGTGCTGATTTTAATCCTTACTTAAGACTAAACTTAGTTTTGCTGAGGTCATTTTCCATTTAAAACACCCGTTACTTTGCTGCCTGCTTCAGGGAAATGCACACTTTTTCTTACTATGGAATGTTATGTAATTGCTTTTTATCACAAAGGCCCCCCTCCTTTTTTCTAATCAACAAAAGCCTCCTAGGCTGTCTTTTTTAACAAATGGTATGAAACTCTGCAGTCACTTTATATGCTTACAGATGGAAATTAGTTGCTCTTTTAGTAATTCATAATATTAAATGAAGTACACACAGTACTGTTTAGATGCAAGATTCTGTGTATTCAGATGGACCCCTGAGCTCTTGCTTCTTTGGGAACTTGGTCCTTTGTGCCTGTGGGAACTGATTTTTTTGTGTAGTTATTGTTCTGGAACAGAAAATTGATTGTATAAGAAGACTGTCAATACCTTATGCATCAATTTTCTTTATTATTGACTAGAGAACTAGGTATTGAAAAGGTTTCCTTGTTGAAGAGTGGTTACTTACTCATGCTTTGCTGTCTTACTTCTTTGTATAAAAATTTGCTGTAAAACTTTTTGTTGTAGTTACTTCAGTATGTTTTAATATGTGAAATCTGTTGCAGAATGGCAGAAATAAAGATGCTTTTTCTTTATATTGCCTGGCTTAAAATTGAATAAGTGTTTATATACTGGAAAAACAATCTGACATTTTAGGCAGAAATGAAGTAATCAGTTTCTTGGCTTTTGAAGTCGACTGCAATGCTATTGAATAGTGACTGTGCTAAAGGAAAAAATTAGTCAAGGCGATTGAGTAATTAGTACCAAACTCAGGAAGGACCCAGACAATTCTCTTGGAGAAGCAAGATTATATGTTCTTGTATGTATTGTATTATTATGTACATGTATTATTAGACTTACTATGTTGCTGAGACTGTGCAAGTGATGATTTTAGAGCTCATGATTTTAGATTTAAATTTGACTAGCTGTGGAACAGGGTCTAATTATATTGAATAAGGGTTTAGTTCCCAACTGGGATTAGAAGTCTGAACTTGGAACTTCTTTCAGGCACACAACAGTCTTTCAAGAAGCTTGTTCCAATCAGTATGTAGTTGATTTGTTTATAACCAGCCCCTTCAGTTCTGCCCATTAATAACTTAATTAATGGGGTCTAGGATAAACTCCCATGTTTACCAGTGTTTGTAGCGAATGCTGTGTGAGTTTCTAATAAAGATTTTGAATGCTTTAATTATCAGCTTGTAGAGATTATATCTGATAAGAGCCAGTAGCTAAAAGAACTGCTGGAAAGCAAGCATACAATTCTCCCTAATCCTTTCTCACAGGTTTCTCAGGTGAATCTAAGATCAAGCAAGGCAGGCAGCAGAAAGAGTGAAAGTGGAGCTGGAATAGCAGGAAGCTTACATACCAGTCCAGTCAGATGACAGTGGAGTGAGGGAGTAAGACCAATTGTAGTGGGCACCATTGGGAGTTAAAGAGAGAAGGAGGGGAGAATAGTGTCACAGGTGACTTTCTTGTTTCATGCATAGAAATGAAAGGAGGAGAAAATATGCTGGTGATAATTGAGTTATCACCAATAATAATATAATAATAATATAATATAATGATATAATGAAGTTTGTCTCCCTTTGCTTAAGTGTTTGCATTGCTGGTGCAAATGCATCTGAGATTTTTTGAGATTCTACTCTCTTGTTGTTCTTGCAGCTGGGGAGAAGTGTGTTTATGCAAGGAGATGAATCAAGGAAACAGCTTTGTTCACATATAAGGCATCTGTTTCTGTCTTGTACATATACATTTCAGCTCATCACTTTCACTTTGTCTTCCCAGTTCATCTTCTTTGATAAAAACATAGCAGCTTCAATGTTTATAGTCCCTGTTGCCTTGTAAAATTAAATGATATTAGGAAGCTGGGTAACCATAGATAATTAGTTACCTGTGACAATGAATACCTCTGTGAATGTACTGCCAGAGGTGTGTTTGCTGCCAGGTTTAATACTTAAGTCTAGGGCAGGTAATGTGGTGAAGCAGTGATAGTAGTTCTGTTTCTGAAGGTGAATGAAGGTGTGGCACAGCTTTCAACTCCAGGAGAATCCAGGGTTAACTGTCATTGTCACACACCTGGGCCTTTGCTGTGACATGTATAATGTGAGACAGATGTATCTTTCCAAATATCAATACAAAATGTGTTACATTATAGGTCTGTCCACTGGATGTCGCTCTTAGCCTAGTTCTGTGCTAACTAATGCTAACGCATTGTCTAAGTGGTTTGTTTAACCTCATAACTTTAAGATTTTTGGCTGTTCTTATTTTTAAGAAAAGATAGTGCCAAAAATGTTAATGATATATGGAATTAGTTTTTTACTTGTATATTTCTGATAAGGAGACGAATTTGTTAAATGAAACATAATTAAATAGGGACTGATTGGATAAGATCCTTTGGTATTAAGAAAATGTATTAATATGAATATGTTGTCAACAATTCCCCTGTGCATGGTAGGCCTGACATTCAGCAGTGTTCTCACTTACTTAACCTTTTCTTCTTTAGTATTTTCTTCTTTAGTGTTTGCTTAAAATTTGATTGTCTGAATCTTTATTACTCACTAGTTTCACTGAAAAGTCTGCTAAAACATCATTGCTTAGATATACAGCTGTGGATACTGATGGGAAACAATTTTGTTGTAAAGCTTTAAAAACTCAGTTTTTCTTCTCATAAATTCTATGCTTCTATCCACGAGAGAGAGAGACTAGATTCTGTATTCATTAGCATTTATTCATATTCTATTTTCAATAATGAATAAAGTAATATTTAATAAGAGGAAAAATATTACTTTAGTCAGCTCTGCTTCTCAGAAGGAAAATTCCAGTGTGGCTGAAAATTACTACTTTCCCCCCCGCTCAGAAAATAGAAGCAAGAAGTTCAGATGTTAACTGGATATCCAAGGATAGTTTTCTTTCTGCTGTCTAGAGGAAAAATGTCATAGCCTGCCATACAGTATTGCTGTTCATTAATCCCTGACATGGTGGCACTTCAGTTTCTAATCAAGAGAATAGCTTCCTGTGGCTTCAGGGCGGGTTACTTTATGGACCCAGTGGAGAGATGTTTCCATAGTCTAAAGGATTATGCCAGGATACTGATACTCCTTTTCTTTTTGAGAGCTGCTTGGAGTAGTAGGAGCTTTCTGAATTGTGATGTGGATCTGA
Source organism: Coturnix japonica (assembly GCF_054131305.1). Classification (NCBI taxonomy): domain Eukaryota; kingdom Metazoa; phylum Chordata; class Aves; order Galliformes; family Phasianidae; genus Coturnix; species Coturnix japonica. Next base: position 15,371,789 of record NC_140667.1, on the reverse strand, counting down.
GAAGATGCCAATACAGTGTTGGCATCTCTTAATACTCTGTAGTGCCTCTACACACGTAGGTATGAATTTGGTTTTTGTTTTGTTTATTTTTCTTGTGAAGTATTTTTCTTGTGAAGTATACATAAAGCATTCCATCCTCCTGCATGATCTGATGAGAGAGACACAGGTGTTCTACTATCCCAAGACAAAAGTGGCTGGCTTAGCATGCTCAGAACGGTTTTCCATCACTTAATGCCTTCTTCAGGCTGTTCTATGCATTTAATATACAAGAGAATAAGTTTGACCGTAATAAATATTTCCCTGTAAGTATTTTCAGGTAATGCAAGTGGGATTACTTCAATTAACGTGCAGTTTATGTTCTGTGATGCTCCATTAGAAGGAGTAATCAAAAAATATATCACACAGGTTTTGTCTGTCTGTGTTCCATTAAGTTGTCAAAGGATGCTTCTGGTTTTGTTGATTTTTATTTTGCACTGGTCCGTAGGGTCACAGCAGAACTGCATGCAGCTGTCCTTTTCTAATTACATTTCAATGACACAGCTCAAATTGTTAGTTCTTTGGCTTGACCACAAACGAGCTTTGAAATTAACATTCCTAAAAGGTGATTTGTGATCTTCATGCCTTTGGTAGCTAAAAGTCAAAATGCTTTGACTCAAAGTCAGAACAGAGGGGACAAAAAATTATCCGTATGCAGGAACTTCCTTCCCCTTCCCTGTGACCCCACATTATAATAAACATGTAAATAGCTCTTTAAGTACTGCTCCCTATTTATTTCCATAGAATCTACAGCACCTACAAAGAGCACAATAACACTACTGGTTAGAGCAAATTCTCTGCTACAAAATACTCTTTTTCAACATAGTCGCTGCCATTAGCTGTGCATTTTCATCAATGAAGAACAAAGGACTGCATGCCACCCTTGTAAATATCTGTGTGCTGAGAGAGATGATCCACTGTTGCTGCTGTGGAGATGTGTACTTTTAACTCCCTCACTGTGCTCACATCTTCTGTTTGGCGTCCATAAGCGTCCTGCAGGTGCTGATGAACCTCAAAGGGTGTTTTTTTTCTTTTTTCCACATGGAGAAGTTCATTGAAACATCTTTGCTTCATTTGCACTTTCATGTCAGATGCCATTTTGTCAGAGTGCCCCTCTGCTGCCATCCATCACACAGCAACAACGCATAATGGGATATTGATGGAAACGTTCAGCATTCACTACCATACTGCCAACAACCACCTCTGATATTGTGGAGTGGCTCAATAGAACAGGAGACATTACTTGTGGAGCAGCCCTCATATGTGGTGTGAAAGTAAAGCACAAGGACTGAGTTTGGAAGTTCTGCTTTAGCTCCCACAGAGCAAGTTTACATGCTCTGCTTTCTTAGAAAAACTTTGACTTCTAAATTGAATTCCAGTCACTGAGCCTCATACTAGCTTGAATTCTTAGCATAGAACATGATATAGCAACAGATTATTTATAAAGTAGTTTTAAATTCTGCTGATATTTTAAAATTTAGATAATATTTTTTACATTGTACATGTATTCCGAGCAGCTTAAACTTTTAGAATTATGTTTAGAAGTTACATTTGGATCAGTCACTGAGGAGCTGAAATGTGGTCTGATTGAAGCAGGCTTTCACCTATGTGAAGATTTTGAATATTTAGACACTTATGTGCAATTGCAGAAATTCCCTGAGCTATTTTCACGAGTCATTTAATGTATATTATAGTAAAGCTAAAAGCCTATTTTTGTTCTATTATTACATCTGTTTCCACAATTGTTTATTTTCCAGGATGTGTAGTTATTCCATCTTATCCCCATTATGTATTTGTATTAGGCCATGAAATGTGAACTTTTAATGGGTTTGATCGTATAGTAATTTGTAATAGCTGTCACCATGATTTTTCTTTCAAAAGGCAGGTGTCTGTAAGCATGATCTTCCTCCCTTTTTGTACTTTCCCCTTGAAGAAGGAGAGATGTGAATGGCATATTGCAGCTATACAGAAGAGCTTTCCATCAATTTTTATGAAGGGATGCTCTTAAGGGGCTGTTTTTGTTGCTTTCACTGTATTTGCTGCATTCATCCATGTGTTCATTCAGCAGACCTTTGATAAAAACCTCCTTTATTTATATTTCTAATATTTAAGGCAAAGTTGTGCAGAACTGACGATTAAGAAAAATAGTGTTGTTTTGAGGAGGTTGTCGCAGATGATGCTTGGTATTTACTTCTGTGCTAAAATAGCATCCCTTAAATGTGGTCTGAATCTTGCCTGAGAGAATTTCAGAAGCTAGAGGCCTGGAGTTTAGGCACATTTATAGCAGTGCTTTCCAACGTGATCAGTTGTTCCTCTAATTACTGCTCATTTGTTAAACTGGATTATGCTTCAGTAATAAGAAAGGCTCTTTGGTATTTATCCTAGAGTATGGTTTATTTGTTTTTAAACTGGAAGAAGTTACGTTATTTTCTTGTATTTGGGAGTATGTCTTGAAGGAACTTAGCTGTAGCAGTAGCAACAGTGGAGTACGTCTAGGTATTGAAGAAAAATACCCTTATTAATATTTATCTAATATAGCTTCTGGAATGTCTGCTTCACCTGAGATAACCAAATCAACAGAGGCCTGGAAGGAAAAGAGCTTAAAATATGGGCTTAATGAAGTTCATAAATAGATGGGTTTAAGTGGGGGAAAGCAATATAAATAAAGATTACATCTTATCTCTTACTCTAGAAATTAAAAGCAAGAATGTCCCTGAACAGCAATGGAAACAAGATTTTTTTTTTTTCTCCCCTCCATATCACAGAATCTGTATGCAAATACTGGTGTGGCATTTAGATTTTCTTACTCGTTGACAAACAAATTTTCCTCCCACAGGTACTGATCCAAGCAGATGGACTTAGCCTTGCACAGTGTATCTCTCTGCTACTATGGGAATTTGTTGCTAAGAGTCAGATTGGAGGATATTGATCTAGCATACTGTTCCAGTTCATTGTGGGAATCGTTTTAAGAATGAAACATAACAGCGTGAAATTATTTTTCAGAATAGGAAACTCACATAAGAAAATGCAGCTCAGCATTGCTAACTGCATCAGTGCTTTTCAAATAAGGCGACTTGGTGGCACCTAGAGTAGCAGATCAATTCCTGAATTATGTGTAGGAAGAGGTTAATAGTTACACTCAGTTTATGATACTGACAGTGGTGTCTCTAGGAAATGTGAAGCAACAGGGAGTAAGAAAAGTTCTTGACACTCATCTTTGAAACCTATTTATTTGCGGAAATGTGTCTTTAATCCTAGTATGGTTAGCATTCTCACTTCTAAAACAGCTTCAAAGATAAGGCTATTAAAATTAAGCTGGGTATAAATGTCAATTCAGAAATGCTCTCCCTGGGTCAAGATTAAGATGTGTGGGTTAAATTGAATTGCAGCTTTCTACACGTTTGTTGTATGCAGAAAAGGAGTTAGCCTCTCTAATTCATCTCTCAAATCTAGTGCAGTTAATAGGAATAAAATTAGAATTTTTCTTTTTTTTTTTGGAATTAAAGCAGGGAACACAGCAATAGAAATAACTACATTTGTGGTTTCATCACAACCATGTAAAATGTTAAGTATAGATAAGAAATCAAGTACCAGTGTTTTGGAAAGAAAAAGGGGCCATTGGACAACTGAGGAGGAAAAGACAGCAAAGTGAATATAATATCAAATCACACTTCTAATTCTGCTTAGAGGTCCTCTAAGATATGAAGAGATGCCTTAAAAATTGCATTAATAATGGGACCATGATGCCTTTTTCTTTGTGTATGATGCACATTAGCCAGTCCACTCTATCTTAAGTACTTTAGAAAGAGCGTGCCACATCAGGCTTAGAACTGACAATAAATGTCATCATTTCCTTTGTTCTTGCATCTGTAGTTTAGTCTTGTTCTCCCTTTTATGGTTTTAAATAACTTTTTATAAAATTCCAAAAGCAATGGGTTCTTGCTTATTTATTTTTCTCTTTTAACCAATTCTTCTATTTCCCAAGTTTATTTTAAAAACACAAAACAAACAAAAAAAACAACCAACACAAAAACAGCTAACTGTATTTGGGAGTTACAACTGACTGAATTTTAGAGCATTTCTAAGACAGAGATCTTACCCTTAAGTATTGATTTTGACATTTTTGCTTCTTTTCTTCACCTCCTAAGGTATGTTCAGCATCTCACTGAAAGCCTTGAGAATTTTTATCTGTAAGTTATCGTTATAGGAATAGTTGATGACTTAGGGGAGTTGGCAGAGGAGAAGAGGCAACTGCCCCACTATCTTAAATTAAACTGTAGAGTGAAAACTAATGGCCATACTGTATCAATGTTATTATCTTTCCTGAGATACAGATGTTTTCCCCTTAGGCCTGTAATGCATGTTGAATTAAATGAATAGTCTGGTAAGAAAGTATCTGAAGGGAGGCCACTGAACAAAACTTTGTAAAATGAGTTCAATTTTTTCATCTGCTGTGTTTCTTCTATTTTCTTCAGGAGGAATGTTTAGCACTGCTGTTGTTACTTTATTATGTCATCTGTGTCATGCTATTTGTGTTGTGTACCTATGTCTTTTTTTCTCTGGTTTTTCATTAAACACAAATTATCAAAGCAGCCTGGTGGAAATTAGCCTGGTGGGGAGACACTGGAACAGGCTGTCAGAGGGTCTGTGGATGCCCCTTTCTTGGAGGCATTCAAGGCCAGGTTGGATGGGGCTGTGAGCAACCTGGTTTAGTGGGAGGTTTCCTTGCCTGTAGCAGCAGGGTTGGAACCAAATGATCTTAAATGTCCCTTCCAACCCAAATCATTGTATGATCCTATGAATTAGGGTCTAGGTTTGTATTCTTACGGTTTTAGTCTTATAGACGTACAAAAGTACCAAGAGACATAGATTCATAAGTTCTAGAATCTGTTTTTGGGGAAGTTGTCAATTTTGATATTTCTAGCTACCTTTTTACAGCTTAGATATTGAACTTTTTGCAGTTATCTCCTATCAATCTGCAACTCTCCCATCAATTTTCTTACAATGTTATTTATGTAGTGTTCTAAAGGATGATCTTGGTAAGTTTTAAACTGCTTTTGTTGTTATTGTTATAGTCTACACAAAATTGCAGTATTTTTCTAGCTGACCCATCACATAAAGAGAATTAACCATTATTCTTATGCAAATAGATCCAAAAGTCTCATTGTCATCCATCCCATTCTTCATGTAAAGAGGATTTTATTAATTAGAAAAACAACTTGCATACAGCATAAAATCTTTTCACTGATAGTGGTAGCCTATCTACCTGTCTTGTTTATTTTTGTTTTTGTTTTCCCTCCAAGATTTCTTTGTTTTCCTTTCTGTGTTTTGTTCATTATGTAGATACTGCTTTTTTTTTCTTTCTTTCCAGATTATCTGAAACTGGAGATTCTGAATTTAAACAACAGTTAGTGCTTGGTGTATGATGCATGTAGAGAATGATTGCACGTAAATGCTATTCATGATTTCTCTTACTTTCTAGAGAGGATTTAATTGTTGAGTTCCTTTCACACCCTCCACTGAAGTATTTGAATTGTCTGGTTTGTTAAGTGACTTTCCAAGCAATTGTATCAACAGAGAAAAAGTGGAAATGAGCATGGGTCAATGACTGATGCAGAAAGGAGCTTTTTAATTAGCAGAGGAAGAGGCCTCAGCCTGTGTTCTCGCATACTTACAGTAAAGATTTTTTTTCTTATACACAAATAGTACTGTTTTGCCAAAAACTGTATCTGGCATAATAAAACAGAGAACAAGTAGATTTTCCTGATGCAACAAGGTATCTGAGGAGTGAACGGGACTTAATAGAATGTCTAAGATGTAGTAGCCCTCCTCTGAAGGAAGCGAGAAGTGGCCTTCATTTGCTAGGCAGAGCTTATGCTTGCCCTAATGAAAGTGTAAAACCGGAATTGTTAAGAACACTCTACAGGATTGGATTTTATTACTGAAGTTGTATTGTTTTTAGCATGAGTAGGTTTATTAAATAGCCTAAATGGTCTGCAAATAGTTTCAAGTGGATCTTACTATTGTGAAGTTTTTGTGGATATTCTCATGTGCGGTGATGCACGTCTGTATAATTACAAGAAACACAATTATGAGTCAACTTATCTTCTCCTAGTGTACTGAACTGAAGGATGTTATTCAAGCATGTCTGCTGACAGTAGTGTTGCAAACTTAATTTCTAGTTAAAATTTGACAGTATTTGCATTTTCCTTGCATCATATTAATTAAACAACTGTGATGCTGCTCAAACTGCAGATCAAGTCAGGCAAACTAGGAAGAAAGTGAATCATAACCAGGCTGTTAAACCAAATGAATGTAATAAGACATTCAGAGCTTATTTCCTATTTGAGTTCTAGGTTTTGAAGTTATTGTAGAATCAGAACAAAACTGAACTGTAATACTTGGTCTGTTTCAGATGGTTCCAGTATAGAAGGTCCCAAGCCAATTAATATTAACACAGGTAGCTAGAACATCTGGCTTGTGTTGTATTTGTGTGTTTTTAGGTATTGATAAAACTGTTTCTGAAAACTGAAGAATTATTTGGGCCACAATGGCTGAAACTGCAGGCAGAAGTGGCCTTTCTCCTAAGCAGTCTCAGAAAGGCTTGTAGGCAATCTGGAGTTCTGCACTAAGCAAACTAGCTTCAATCTCAGTGGAGTTTCTTCAGGTAGTAGAGTGAGAGCATGGCCAGGCCCTTAGAAATAACTTATTTAAATTGTAAGATTCATGAATTTCAGCAGTGGTCTTTGTGGTGCTACTGACAGTAATGACTCTGCTCAGATCACTTTATTAAGAGATCCTTTTGTGCACAGATCCAGAGAGTTATTAAATGATCCTTGCCTCCTACTGGTTTGTAGGATGCTGAATTGGGAATTGTTAGGCTATTATTTCTATGGTGATTTACATGGTAAATTCTCATACTACTGTTATATATTTTTATGTGAACATAATTCCTACAATGACTTGAAATACTTCTTTTGGGAACCAGTAGTTCTTGGTATCAACTAAGGCAGTAGTTGTATTTGAAAGAATGAACGTAGGATTCAGTTATTTTCTGATACTTTTATACACAAGCTTGTCATTCTTTAATCTATTGTCAAAGGTCCACACAGGGTCTCTATTCCAGTTTTTATCACACTGGCCTCACTGGAGATTGAAGACTGTACCTCCAGCTTGTAGTAGTGCATTTCTCATTCACCCAGGTCGTGTAGGTGTTGCCAAAAAATGAAGAGAGTGGTACCAAATATAGGAAAGTACTACATGTATGCAAATATATACTTTTAAGTTTGGTTCTTTACTGATGTGGTAATTTAATCTGAATTGACCATTCCTGAACTCAGTGAGATTTGATTTCAAAGCTACTTCAAAGTAAATTCTGTAATTTATAAAATGGGTTCTTTGAATTTAAATGTAAGAAGACACTAAATTATGGAGTAATTTGAAAGAGAATTGCTTTGAAATCTCTTCAAAACTTACTTCCATTGTGTTCTAATGGGACTTAAATTCTCTTCCAGATACAATTTGTTTCAAGAGAGTGGCTTCGTGTTGCAGTAATCCTTCTTATTTCTTAATAACATATTCTGGGAAACTGATACATAGCAGCTTCCTCTGTCATTAGTATGCTTCTCTTTAAAAATAACACAGGAAGCTCTATGAAGATTGCCTTAGAGAACTTCTTGATGACTAAACTGAGTGTCTGCAACATTTTCACTGAGCAAAAGTGATCTCAAAATCTCTAGGCTTATTTGCATTTCCTGGACCTGAGATAAGTGTTTGGGAGGTAGGAGATCAAGGATGAGGAAAACAGGCTTTAACAGCAAGTGTTGCGTGAAGCATTTTAGAAAAGGCTGAGTGGGGTTACAGCACTGCCAGCTTACGTCAAGCAGTCTGTATGCGCCATTTCCCAGTAGGTGGTTCAAAATGCTACAGCACATCCTAGGACAAATCTCGATTCTTTCTTACTATGTGAGAAGATAGTTTCCAGTGTTTGTTGCTAGTGCTCCAGTCACTGCCTTATGGTGTTTTTATAAGTCGTGCCCCTCAAATGCAATGGGGATGGTATATCTTAGTGCTTTAAATCCTATTTAAAACCAGTAAATATGACTCTGCCTTTATCAATTTGGTCTGTGCTTATATGTACTGAGTTATTTGAAAAAGGAGAAAAAATGAAAATCACATGTGAAAAGAAAAGAGACTGCAGAAAATCTACAATTATTATTCTTGCATTCTCTTAGTATATAACTTTTTCATGAGTTATTCTGTATATTCCTCTGTTAAACTAAGGGCGTGCTTAACTTTGTTCTCCTTCTTCCCAAGTCTTCCCAAATGCCACCTCTTGTCCCTTAAGCCTGCTTGGCCTGCCAGCCTTGAGACTAAAGTAGGAAACTAAAGTAGAATTCTATTTTTGTGTCTTCCTGATCAGCTCTGGTCCACCCGATCTTGGAGCTGTTTGAAGAATACTTGGTAGAGGCTGCAATTGCATTTGGCTGCATTCACTGATTAGAGAAGGAAAGCTGCTTTTGTGTCTTTTATTCCAGTGGTCCTTTAAATCCTGTCTTTATGTCAAAGCATATCTGGACATCATTGCTTAGGTAGGCTAAATTAGTTGAGTGCACACAAGCTCTTCACAAACTCAGTGGTTTGCATTCTCCTTTGGAAAAAAATAATATAAGAAATCTTCTTCACTGTGCTTCACTGCCTCAGTACAGATCACTATTGCCCGTATTGTTGCATTGCATATTGTTTGAAAAGCAGGCTACTGGCTAATAACAGTCTACATTATGGAGAGTGATCTTTTATGAACTGCAATGTGAGAATGGTGGTTTTTTTTTTTCAATGAGAGGTATTTTCCCTATTAGTATCTAACATTTCTGCAGTTACATGGCTTGTGATGCAGGTGTTCACACATGTATTTTTACAAGCTCCATAAAACAGGACACTCAAATGCAGAGGGAAATGTAAAATGATGGCTATGAATGTTCACAAATAGCCACTGGTGATTGTTACTGTCTCTAAGAGTGAGAAGCAGAAGGTGATCTTACTGAAAATCCAAATTGAAGTGTGTTAAAATTGACATTTTTCCTCTGCCAGCAGCCTTATATACTAGGTGTAACTGGATGTTAGATCTCTAACCTGAGTCATTAGTACAACTGAGTGCTGTGATGCATAGAATGTATTGAATGTACTTAGTCATGTGCTTTGTCCAATGAGGCAAAGTATTAATCTTTAATCTGAATTAATTGTGAGCATCTCAAATACAGCTTTATGCTGTTGGCAGATCAAGCTACAAAGATCTGGCTTATTCCCCCATCCTGGTTACAAACACTTCAGTTAATGGTCTTAATTCTTAGGCTATGAAGTGATGGTGGAACTGATTTGTGGAAATCAAACTCTGTAGCCCAAGAGATCAGGTATGTTTATTTCAGAGTTGTGCATAATGCTGGGTGCAAGGGGGATCACGCCCCTTAACTTGCACTCCTGCAAGCAGAAGCATTACATTTTTAAAAGACAAGCTCATATATAAGCAGCAGATTTCTGAATTCCTTTGCATATTCTGTCCTTTTCCAAGAAATTGTTCACATAATGTCCCTCCTCCTGGTGCGTGAGTTGTAGCCTCCTCTGGTGACTGTTGGATGAAGGCTCAACATCTTCCTCCTCATCTGGTGGTCGTTCCTGGATGAAGACAGTAGTCTTCATCACTGTGCCCTTCCAACCCTTGTTCCAGTTTAGAGCATTCCCCTTACCTTGCATGCCTCTACAATTCCTTATGTTTGTTCCCCTTTCCATTGTTCTCTCATTGGTCCCTTCCCTGCTGGTTCCCTTCTGGGAAGTGATAATGGTTAATAGTTAAGCTAATCAAGTGCTTCTTTGGGCCAGCAAAAGTAAAGCCAAGTAAGCGCTTCCAAAAACTAAACTAAGTGAGAGTTTTCTTGAGCTTGCAAAAGCTGAACTAAGCAATGCTATTAATCTTCTATGTCCTGCATTCTCTAACTCCTTAATTCAAAACTCTTCTAGTTACAGTGCAGGAAATTTTAAACTTTGGATCATGGTTGTAATGAAACTTGTACTCTGTGGCAGAACATTTTTTTTTCTTCATATGAGTATATGCCTGCAAGTTCTGGTTTGCATTCCAGACAAAACAGTACAAAAACAACAACAACCTCCCCCCCCAAAAAAACCCACCAAATAAACCCCAGCATTTCTGAACAGAAATCTAAGATAGAAATTTGTTTGGTAGAAGTATTTTGTTACCCTTACTGTTTTTGCTCATTTGTTTCATTCAGGGTAATAGGCTCTATAGACCTCTCTCAATCTGAATGATCACTCAGGTACTTGATCAAAGCAGCATGTTCTAGCAAATTTTTGTAGTGTAGTTGGGTTATGCATTAGTATAATCACTACAGCAGTGTTCAGTCCACTGTGAATATCAGACAGGATTCACAAGTCTCTCTGTAGCCTTTTAAAGAGGCGATTGTGTTTTGAAGAGGTAGGTAACACCAGTTGTGGAAAGAGCACTGCCCTGGTGATACCAGCATGCTGGACCTGTCATTGCAAGGGAAACTATCCCCATTTCTACTGTATTTCCTAGCCATGGAAGCTGGTTTAGGTCAGAAGAGAAGAGTTTGTTTTGTTGTCTTAATTTAGGCTGACATGAACAAGGCTTCTGTGCAGGCATCCACCTGAAGGCAGCATTACTTTTATGCTTAATTATTCCTTTTCCAGTTTCTTAGCCCGTCTTCTTGCTGTCCACATACTTCCTTTTCTCCACTTAAGTGTCCTCACTGGAAAAATCCTCCATCTTGTATTACTTTTTTCCCCCACTGGGCCCAATTTTGCTACATTTATACATTTGAGATTTCTGATACCATTATGTAGGCACTACTGGCAGTCCTGCATATGTGCTATTGACCTTGCTTTGCTCTCTTCTTCAGAAAGCCTGCTGTACTATCCTTCAATTACTGAAGTTTGGCTTTCTTTTCTTTTTTTGTATAATTTTGCCATTGCCACCTGTGAAATGCAGTCATTCCTCATTGTGCTATCAGCAACTTTTGCCGGCATCTCACTTTCCTGTGTCACCTTCTGGCAATTTTGTATGCCATACTGAGTAATATTCCTTATCCTCTACAGTTGGCTTAAACACTTCCCAGAGCATAGTCATTTGTCTACAGCCCTTGTGGAGATATATGCGTAGACTGTGTTTCTGCCAATTCCTCTTTCCAGGCAGCAGGGTTTCTCAGAGAAAGAACACAGACTTTGATCGTGCAGGAGTCTATGACACGCTTTATGTTTGTCCAACAACCTGGAGAAGTGAAATAAAACTGTCATGGCATGCCACCGAGCAATGAAATGCTGTGCAAATGTCCAGTTTGATCTGTTATACAGGAACTCTTTTGGTGTAGATATAACAGTCCATTCTTTGCACCATTTTATGGGCACATCATATGAGTAACTCGGTATTGCTGCTTTGCATTTCTGTTCTTGCTTGTCCTAAATAAATGATTTCTGAGAACCTCTGAAAATCAGTTCTTTTAAGCTGATATCGAGTTTATAATGCCAGACCTAAACAGTCCATATTTTAAACAATTAAAATATTTGCTTTTTGTTAATGTCAGTGGATCTGTATTGTCCTCCAAATGAGAGCAGTAAATGCATAATTTAAATGTTTAATGGCAATAAATCTTCCACAGATGGTTAAACCAGGTTGAGAGCTGCTTCAGTGCTGCAATTTATTTTAAGGAATGTCTTAAGGATATTGTAGCTCATGGGATTCCTGTTTCAAAAGTCGTGCTGTCACTTATACAGAGATGTGGGTATTTGTTAAAATATAGGATCCGTGTTACTGAAGTTTCATAGGTGAACATAATGATTCTTCTGGGTATTCATTAAGATCAAAAGAGGTCTTTGAAAACAGTAGGCAACAGATCTGTTGCTGATAATAACGCTGATGATCTAGATAGCACAAAGATATATTAATATTCATAAGAATAGAAGGTGAATATTTAAAATCACTGTACTAGTTTTACTTAGACAATACTTTTACTGATAACTTCAGAGGGAGCAGGATGGGTTCTTCATTAAGCTGACTTTTACAAGGGTTTTCTTCTTGGGCAAAACTATCATGGAATCAATGGGAGCTGCTTCTAACCATACATGAAAGAAGTGGCATTAGTATTTTCATAATTTAAAAATAGTATTAAGGTATTAATTAGTTCAAAAATTGCTTCTTGCAGTTTGGGTACCAGTTGAGTGGTGCCACAGCATAGAAGTAACATTACGGATTTGAATAGTTATGTTCTTATAAGTGAATTTTCAGTTTGTTTTTATGGCATACATAAAGTAAGTTTGGGACAGAGTCCAATGCTGCTCTCAAGGTCTGGTCCAAACTAAACATGTTTGTGTTTCTTAATACAGTCATAATCCAACACTGACATTAAGACTTACTTTTCCAGGCCTTTATTATGTGGGCTGATGTTTTTTCTGATCTTAATCCATGGCAACTGTAGCATGTTTTCCTTGTTAGAAGTAAGTAATATCAAGACACTACTAAGAAAAAAGAAATACACTCCCAGCACAAATTGCCACAATATACAGTGGCTGGGAAAATCTGATTGAAAAACTGTTTCTACCTTGTTCATCAGCACTGCCTTGACTGTATCTTCAGGATTACTTGAAACAAATGATGGATTGGGCTACAAATAGTAGTTAACAGAAGTCTATCGATGCTTCATTAGTGTGAAAATTTCCTTTACTTGGGTTTTTCAGAGCTGCTTCTAGTGTCACAGACCCTAACTATGGGGTGGAATTGACTCATAGATCTCCTCACATAATGTAAAATATTTATTTCTGAGAATTTATTGGAAATGTTTCCATAGTGTCCTTGTAGTCTTTCAAATAGATCAATTGTTTTTCCTGTTTCCTGGAATCGTTTGATGCGAGTTGCAATATAAAATAAGAAATTAACTTAGTGTTATGATTCAAGGCAGTTATTTAAGAGAAATATTGTGTTTAACATCTGGGACAGCACAACTTGTTTTGAGAATGCTGCCAAACTTTTGTCTAAGTGACAGAGAGATGGGTTTGCAACTTATAGAAAGGTACTTCTTCAGATGCAGTTCTTGCATGTTGCTATTCAGAAATACGACGTGACTCAACGATCCTGTTAGAGCTGTACCTCTGTGCAGAAAGGAAGATTGGGATTTCACAGGCAAGAGAGAGAAGGATGCCTGAACACGTATTCAAGTGATGAAAGCACTTACATGGAAGAACGCAGACCTGGTTTTCACTCTTTTCTCTAAAATTTATTACTGTATTTTAAAGCAAGAATTAACTGGGTAAAGTGTTTAGGAGCAGATATCAAGTTGTGATTCTGGTGGAGATGGAGAGATCAAAAAAACTTCAGAAGAAGAGTTCAGAGCCTGATAAAGAGGGATGCTCTTAGTTGGCATCTGTGCAAAATATTGGACGGACTGGGTGCTTCACTGGAAAACATCCACAGAAATGCATTTTCAGTAGCCATGAGGGGTTTACAAAGGCTTACAGATATGCTCTAATGAGGGTTGCTGAGAATGTTTTATTTCTTATAGCTTTCAAGGTTATAATGATATACATTTTGCAGAAGGAGCAATTAACTGCCTATATATAAAACTTTGTGGGTTCTTTTCAAAGGCACGTGGAAGCCTTTCTTGTAAACGCTAAGGAGTTGTATTAAGGACATGGTAACAGTTCTTAGAATAAACAGAATCTTGCCACATTGGAGCTCAGGGTGATTGAAGCAGGAAGAAGGTACTGTTCTGTGAGATGTCATCTGCAGCCCCACTGGGCACGGGTGAGCCACAAAGGGAATTCAAGTTTATTCAAGTTTTGCAATCAATTTCACAACCCTTCATGTCTGTCATGGAACTGGATTTATTACTGAAGATGTTTTTCAGCAGGGAATTGTAGAAATCAAGGGCAAAATCAATGGACCAATTCACATAGTAGTTTGTACAAAAAATGCTGGCCCTTTGTAAGCTGCTTTTTTGAGGGGAGGGGAGAGAGTTGAGAGTATGGTGATTTTATAGCTCCTACTTGAGCAAACAATTTATGAGCTTGTTCTCCTGCGTTTTCTCTCACTGTGATGGGTAGCGTATTGGCATGCATAGATTATTCTGAGCTTCAGGAGAAGTGATAGTTCAAACTATAATGTATAATATTCCTGCTGGGTGTTCTGGATGTCTATGTGCTTTGGGGTCCATGAACTAGTAATCTGACTTCTACTTTTCTATCTTTGTAATAATAGATCATTTGGAAATTCATTAATGTGGAACTTCGGCATAAATGACTATATAAGCACTACCAATAACAATGCAACTCACATGAAAAGCTTAATTTGAACTTTCTCATTAACTAGGAACACATTTCTTGAATGGTGTTGTTACTGAGAGATGCAAACAGCTGTGTGATAATGCTCTAATGCAGAGCTTTGCACTAAAATAGTGAACAAATAGGATTCAATAGCAGCCTCAATGATTTTAGCAGTCCAAAGTAAATGATAAAACGAGTCTGTATAAAAAGGAACATCCTAGGCCTGTCACTTCTGGGAAACATCCAGAATATGACAATAAATACATTGCAGGTGGTAGGACATAATAAAATACAACTGGATAATGTAGAACTGTCTAATGCAGTATTGCCACTAAAAGGCAAGAGATTGAGGGTAGAGGGTACTTGACAGGTGTCCTGGAAATTCAGACAGCAGAGTCAAGGCAGCAGAGAAAAAAATGACCAGAAAGCCTCTTGAATTTCTGTTCTTACTAAGAACCATGTTGACTGTTAGGAAGTAGAATATAGGATAATATCTCCATTAGTGTTTGTGTTTGGTGTGTGTCTGTGTTTGTTTGTGTTGGAGGGGTGGGGAATATTTGTGACCTGCAACATCTCTGAAATAATTTTAATTTAGAAAAATAAGCATCACTAATTCAATCATGTCTTAGATTTTTATCTCGAGTAATCCACTCTCAATTGTCCATACTCCATGGCGTAATGATTTCAAATGTATACTCAGTTATATTCAAACAGTAAATAGTACTACCTAGGGAGCCGTAGCATCTGCTTAATTTGTAGTGAGTACTAGCAGAATACTTGAACAAAATGTTTGATAGCAACTGACCTGAAGAGTGGAAATGTTTGTGTACAGAGTATTCCATAGTAATAATCAGTTGTGAATTCCTGCTTTTCAGAAATTATTTCCCCTTTGAGATAGGTGGGTTTCATGGAAGGACAGCTGGCCAGGGGCTGAGTAAACTGCCCACGGTCAAAGAACACAAAGTTTCTGGTTTGACACCAGCCTCTGAGCCATTTATTCATTGCTTGTACTTTCCAGGTCTGCTCCCTGATGGTATTGCTTGTTATCATTTTCAACCAAAACATCACAATGAGGAGATTAGTCTTTTATTTCTGTTTTGTGGGAGCATTATGACCCCCACACTCCTTTTTTAAACTGCCTAAAAATAGGATGCTATTTCTCTGTGACTACCTGTGTAGAAAAACATTAGGACCTCTGGCACAGTATACAGTGAGCCGTAATGCTATTGAAGGAACAGATTTGCTTCCACAACAAATGTTTCTTAGGGCGTCTCTCTTATCTGGTAATAACACTTCCCCACCACACCTTTGTGTTCCATGATGGTTATTCCAGTGGTTTCCATCCTATACATTAAGTTCAAGTAAGCCTAACAAAACATCCTGAAAACTGTGACTGATAAAACAGCTTATTGAAAGGGAATGTCTGCTTTCATAACATTTCATTTCTCTGATTTGTTTTTTCTAAGAACATTCTCCACTGGTGACAGGTAAATCCCCAAACTAATTTACTTATTTTGTTCTCAGCTACTTCATTTGAAATAGTCTTGTTTGGGTTTTATTTTTTGTTTTGTTTATCCCCCTTGGAGGATCTTGTGTTCAGGCAAAGATTACATGGGTGACTTCAATCCTGGGCCTATGTGATATGATGCAAGAGAATGATTTCTTAAGAAAAAAAAATCAAACACAAAACTTCTGGGAATTTTACAAGAAATATCACCTTTATTTTACATATTATCTGTACAAATGTTAAATGGAAAAGAGTTTGTTTTAATTATGCTTTGACTTTTAAAATAAATTAACATGTAGTCTCCACTTAAATTCTGCCGTTAAAGGTAGAACACAAAAAGATTTGTGAGCAAGTGTAAATTTTGAAATCTTCAGGGAAATAAGAATATGACTGGAATCAACCCGTGAATATTTTGGGAAGTGTCTTTTAGCTCATGGAAGGTTTTGAAAGTGAAAACGATTCTTTCCCTTCTATTTCTATGCTACTTCTACCAAAGAAGGAATTTTATGACAAAAAATCAGTTTATTATTTAGACAAAAACACTGAAAAAAATCTAATCTAGCATCTGAATGTAGATTGAATTCTTGAAAAGCAGATGATAGTTATCAAATGCCTCTCTCTAAAGTCCCAGTTATCAGATTCCTACCTGTATTGCTTACCAATATTTATATACTGGTACTATTTGTACATGAATGGTCTCTGGACCTGAGATATCTATCAGCATATTTCACTGAGGTATGTTGTACTCTTGAAAATAAATACATCAATAATGAAGATAAATAAACAACGCATCCTTCAAATAGAATCTCTGTGCATAATTCTCCAAAATCTCTCTTGTAGAAACATTGTTATTTTTTTTTTCTCCTCGATTAGATTTTAAAATTAGCTTTTCTTTTATAGACTGCAGTTGGATAAATAGGAAGGTATGCTGGGGGCAGAGGCAGAGCAATGCTCTCATTTTAGGACTGTTAACAGTTTGAATGTAACTATAAATTCTGCCTCCCTCTTGTCTGCTGAAGTTATTCCATGCATGTGTTATACAGAGTTTCCTGTGTAATCATCCATTTATCTCTCTGGGCATGGTAACAGCTACTCAAAACCTGGAATTTTAATTAGCCAAGAAGGAGAGAACAAAACGTTTTTATATCAGTTATCTCAATTTTGGGAATGTGATCTCATTGAGATGCTTAACTTGCATCAGTGTCAAATGTATCAGAATTCAAGAAGGGTGGTCATTTATCACCTTATTAAACATACAGAAGCAGGATATCCAGGAAAAAACACTACCATGCGCATGGGGTTATTAATAAAATTAGATAATCACTTCTCCATGACACGAGCTTTGAATGAAAAATATCACCCTGCTCTTTTTCTATTATCATGAAAGCCACTAAATGATGTAAGGTGCCCTTGAAGTGCTTTGTATGTGACACTAACTCATCTCTTGGCATTATCATCCAGGTTTATTGGGGAAATGAAATAGGTGACTTAAGCAACAACTGTAACTCTCTAGCAGCAGTTCAGACAGTCTACCAGCTGCATGACAAGGCCTATGATCAGTGTCAGATGTGAAAAGGGAAAATGATTTTGTATTTAAGGCTTATGTTTCAGTGTACACGTTTGTGCACTGTGTATCATGCTTTAAAATACAAGATAGACTTTAGACTGATGTAAATTCTTTATGGCTTTATATTTAGGATGGAGGATGGAAGGAAGAGATTGAATGGGCATAAATTTGAAATAAGAGCAGTTCTGGCTGCTTGTGAAGAAAACCACGCACTGGATTAAACTGCAAATAGAATCAAAGCAGTCTGTACCACTGGAGTTTCTCAAAAACTAATTGGCGAAAACCTGAAGGTTGTGGTCTGTCTCAGAGCTGACCCTTCTGTGACCTGCATGGAGGCCCATGCAACCTCTGGAGACCCCTTACAACCCAAATTATTCTATAGGCCCACAAAGTGAAAATCCTGACTTTCCTGAAGCACACATAGCCAGACATAGAGAATTACTATGCAGTTCCTAGAAATTTTGTGGGTTTTTTTTCTTCTTCTTTTTTTTTTTTTTTTTTTAACTTGCATAATTCTAGTTGAAATTTATTCTTATCCTTAATACTTTGTTGCTGCAACTATCTGGGTATACACTTAAGGGAAATCAACCCAGTCCTTGGGAAACACTGAATTTCAAGTCAAGCATGTAGATTTGAGACAGTTGATATGTGAGTTTTTCTGGGCCTTCAGCATGGCTAGGGATGTCATACAAACGCTGTAAAAATACTGAAAGTTTTGTCCCTACCCTTTCATCTTACAAAATCTGTGGAAAGACTGCTGCAAGTTCTTAAGTACTTGTTAGCATCCAGGCTGTGTTTTCCCAGAGAAAACTTCCCTGTAAAAGACATCTTTCAAAGATCTTCGTACTCGCATCTAAATTTTGGACCATTAGAGTTTGCAAAATTGCATTGCTATGGCTTTATTTTCTCCACATCAGTAATAGCTTTTTACTTCTGATGAGTTCCTCAGGTAGAGGAATGCTAGTCTGTTTTAGCTTCCCTCTCTGAAACTGTTTTTACTGTGTGGAATGGCTTTCACTACGTCATTATTATTTCATTAGTACCAAATGGAATTCAGATAAATATATCACAGCTCATAATCTTGAATCAAAGAGTGCATAGAATGTACTGAGGTTTGATAAGCTTTCAGATAGCATGGTGACTCTGAGCTTGGTCTTTCAAACTGACTGTAGTTGTTTCACATGCAGACATACTTGAATCAAGAAGACATGAAAAGCCAATAGGAACAACATGATAAAATAAAAATCCTTGACAGGAGGCAACATTTTAAGATACTTCCTTGAGTTGGTAGATATTTAGAATTAAAACATCTCAGAAATTTTAAACACAGCTTCCCCTCCTGTACTCCCCTCTCCTTCTAAGACCAGTGCAGTTCCTAAGAATGTAATGTGAAGAAAACAAGTACTTCTGTATTACAAACTAGTATCAAACACAGAGGTACCTCTGCACACAGAGGTACTTTAAATTGTAAGTCTTGTGTCTTCTGACACAAGGTACATTTCTTAGTTGTTACAGACAGCTGCATCATTTGATTATTTTCATAAATGGATTTGGTGGTTTTTATTTTTATCATCTCCTTTCATGTAAGAACAGTCTTCTTCTAAATCTTAGCAAACATTTAAGAACCAGCACTCACGTCATTTACTGTCTCTGTGTTCAGTACCTGTAGTTCTGTCATCATAATGGGATTTTTTGTTTGCATTTATTAATGTGGAAACTTTGTGCACAGCTGTGACCTTTGGATCTGTTCTCAAATTATAATCTTGAGTGTCACAGGAAGTTACAGTAAATGGTAAGTAGGCTCTGCACTGTTCTGGAAAATAATAATAAAGGATAAAAGCAATGGGAAAGTCAGACAGTAGGCTCATTCAAAAAAGTTTCATATTTCCTTGTATTGTCAGTTCTTACTTTGATTTTTAGAATGAAGGTCTGCCTTCCTAGGAAAACTAATTGAAAATGTGAGTGGGCTGTCAGTTCACCCTAATTCTGATATCAGTCCTTCCTCTCACTCTATAATGATTCTGAAAACTTAGTCATTCCTTTTGTGTTTATTCTGATCTCAGTGGTAGTGCTGACAAAATTTGAAAGAAAATGCTTCAGGCAGGTAGAACTTCTTGTAGGTCTTGTCACATTAGCACCACTGAGGCAGGAAGGCATCAATTATAAATAATAATAATTAAAAAAAATATGAAAAGTGAGATCAAACCCTGTGCTCCTCATGCAAGTTCTGTCTCATGCTCTTCTGCCCAAAATAAAGAATTCATAATTTGCTGCCCTGTTTTTTTCCTGTTTGTTTGTTTTAATGGAGTTGCTATGCCATCTCAGGAAAACATCGTGGTCTGCTACTACCTGCTGCACTTTTGCACAAATACCCTTGGGAACATCAAGAATTTATTGCTCACTACAAGATTCCCTTTGCTCCCCTTTGTGTGTGAACATTTTCTATTCATACATTTGTTATAGACAATCATATTTTCATTTCAACACAAGTTGTGGTGAAAAGAAAGCATTTAAAGGCCTCTGAAATCAAATAATTATACTCTGTTCCTATCTCCTATAGTTTTCAAGGGAAATTTAAAAGTTTAGATAGTAAAAGTAATCTACTAAAAAGGAGGTTGCATATCTCATTTCTAAAGACCGAAATGCCTCAGTGCTTGCTGCTTGTGTATGTTCAATGGATCTATGCATATAAAAGCTAGTATTTATATCTACAGCTGTAGAAGTTAAATAAGAGCTGTAAGTAGCCTTTTTTCTTTTTCTTTATTTATTTTTGGTGAGTGCTTGACCACCTACGTCCATTTCTTAGATCTACCAAATGAAGAAACACAGACAACTCCAAACTACTGACGGAGTTTGGATTAACATTCAGTTTTTGTTGTTGAAGGTTCTATAGTATGAGTTCAGCTGGAGTGTATGTTAAGATATGTAAAATGAGAGAACTAGTTTTATTTTTTTTGTTGTTTTTTTTTCAGATTATAGTGTGATGTAGGAAGAAAAATGTGGCTTGAGTCACAAATTTGGTCATTAAATATTACTGTGCTTAAACTTGATTTAAATTCTCTTTATTTTTGTATGAAAGCTCCAACTAAAATTACTTCAAACCATCAGAAGTCTTTGCTGTTGTTGTTGTGAGAAATAATAATAGAAAACAGGTGGCTAGGGATTTGAACTTCAGATGTGGTAATCTGAAAAACTTTTGTGGCCAGAAACCCAACTAATTTTAGCATGGAACTTTATTTATAATTTTAGAAGGAAGTGTGTCATTCATTTACCTGCTGTTCATAACCATTACAGTTAAAATAACGAAAATGTCTAAAATGAAAAACTCACCAAGCTGAAGGGAAAGAGGAATAAGAAAACAAAACAAAAAACCCGGGAAGATGGAAAGAAATGCTAGATAAGTACCAGATAATATCAACCTTGTTTATTCAAGATTAATAGAATAATAGGATATTAAGTTCTCTCTAGCTTAAAAAATGAAAAGCTTAAGGAGCATTATGATTGTATGTTTGCAGTCCAAGTCATTTTGTGGAGAAAATGGGTGTATTTGGTTGTAGTCGTTTCAACTGCACAAGAGCCAGTAAGATGCTTATTCCTAAAACACCTTGTAGGTGAGTTGTGAGTTACACTGTATGTTTTAATGAGTTTGTTTATAATTAGTTTGAAGGTAACATGATCCTCTATGCACACATCATGAACATCACCAGCAATTATAGCACTAATAGGGAAAGCAAACTAGCTTGGCTTTTTTTTTTTTTTTTTTTTTTTTTACTACTGTTCAAAGTAATATAACTTGTAGGGCTATAAAGTTCTCTTGAGGCAGATAGAAAAATGTGCATCATGGATGTGCTACTTCACAATAAAAATGCCTTTTTGTTTTAGAATCATTGCTTTTTTCCTGAGATTTTCCTATCCTGCTGTCTCTAACACCACCTCAGGTATCCAGGAAAGGAACAAAGACGGTAGAGAACAGAAAGAATTCTGATGGCAGCCCATGCTGCCTGTGTACTTCACACCATAGTTACAGCAGCTGGTCAGATGACATGCACAAAATAAAGAAGCGTGATAGACTGTATTTTTCCTCTGAGGAAAAAGAGGATAATTTCAGATTGCAATTTTTCTGCTTGCTCCTTGGGCAAAAATGTAATGATTTTACTTGGGGCCAGACTATATACAGGTTGTTTAGCTTGTATATTACTGTTAGTATTTTGCATGAAGGTCATTTTTGTCAACAGATTGTGAAGTTTACAGTATTTTTCAGCTCTTGGCACAGTGAAGTGCCTTCAAATTCCCTTGAGGTAGGCAGTTATCAAACAAATAAAGCAGAGGCGTGTAGATTCTCCTGGTCACATACCAGGATCTTTTAAAACAGTAATACATTAAAAAGGTTTTCATTTCTGTTTCCTGCAAGTGTTTGCATAGTTAAGTTAGGTATTCTAAATTCTGAATGCTTCTTTTCAGATGGCATTTTGTGCAAGTTACATTGCGGAGTAAGAGTTTTTATACATTCTCCACATTGTAACTTATCTTCTTAAGCCTCTTGCTCTCATTTGTACTTCCTAACTGCAGTGAACAAAACCATTTTCCTCTTCACAAAAGTATAAATGAGAATTTTTGCTATGTATCATGCAGTATGACATGTAGGAGCTATGCAGCCAGTATACAGGAAACTTTAGCTGTTGATACTGTTACATGATGAGATCAATGTGAAACAGCTTGATGTTGATGTTTTGTTATGCTGAGTGTGAATGAACACAGATTTGTAAAAGTATTTAAGGTTGATAGAACTAGCACAATGGGTTTCTTTAGTCAGAACAAGCCCATTTACTTTGGAAAGAAGCAATTATGCGTGTTCCTCCTTAGAATTGATGAAAATAATCCACCCTTTCTCCTGACATGGTCTGTTTTCTCTTCTTACACCTCGCTTTGAGAGACAACCTTCTGACCTTCCCTCCCCAGCATCTCACAGCTTGCTCTTTGCTGAAGGCAGGAGCAGGAAGGTAGAGAACAGCTGTGGCAGTCTGCCAAATGTGTATCTTGCTGTAGTAAATTACCTTGTCATACTGTGGTAGCCTATGACACGAGAGGAAGCTAGTTTTCTGAGGGCAAGGTTTTGGTTTCTTTACAAGATAGTATCTTCTGTCAGCTCATATGACTATTACTGAGAATAAGCAATCTTACGGGTGTGAAGTGAGGATCTCTCTTGTGCGTTAAGATGTTACTTTAAGAAAAACTTATTAAAGTTACTTCAGTGGACTAAGATACACAAGTGTATTGGCTGTTCTTACATGACAAAGGTCTGTCTTATGTGCGAATGGTACCGGCATGTGTACCACAGAAGATCAGTAGTAATGATGTAAGATTAGTTAATGCATAAAATACTTCATTTCATAACTCACTGCACATATTATAGCTCTCGCCTATGAAGTGAATATATAAACTGTAATAAGCATATTCTAAACTTCTAATTTGAATTAATTTGAGATTGAAGGACATCTGTAACTTCTGATAACACCGGTAGGAGCTACGGATGCCAAGCACTTTTTCAGTTGCTGTTTTCTAATTATTAAAGTTAAGCTGACAAGAGGGAAAATAGATATATTTTCTGTAGCCAATACAAATCCTTGAAACCAGTTTCATTAGCGTTAGTGTATTAAATGGTAAAATGCTATATAGCATTGTGGAAATCATAGTCATTGTATGTAGTTTTGTATTTTTGCTTTGGGCCACAAAGGCTGAAACATATTATTTTTTAAATAAAAAATCATAGCATCTCTTATATTATGAAAGCTTCCCCTGGCATATCTGAAAACATGATTAAATGTCTTCAAAGGAGGAATTTAATCTTCTGGGTTATTGCTATGGTAAATTCTTGATGCGCTTTGAGTCCAGAGGCTCCAGTTACTGTTCCTGTATTGTGAGGTTTTCAAGATTTTTTTCCCCTTAGTCTTCTATTCTTAATATGAGGGCCATAATATTAGACATTATTCAGGCAATAGGAGAGTCAGAAAAAACCCTCTGATCTCAATACTATTTGTATGAGATATACCTGTGGGATGTCTTTGACACTTCTCCTTGAAGGCTCAGGTATTTATCTTTCTGAACTCTGTCCTGTTTCTTTGTGAACCCACGCTAAGATACAGAATAGACGAAAGATGCCTTCATTTCTTTCATTAAACAAACTAAAACAAAATTAAAATAAATGTAAATGAAGATAAAATGAAGAAATGAATGAAGATTCATTTAAATTTCATTAAAGAGGTCTCTATGTACTTGTATATATGGAAAGGAATGAGTGGGGGTTAATTTTGCAAACGTATACCTTAATGTAGAATTCTCTGCTAAATTATGTTTGGTGACATTTTATTGTAAAGCAGTGGCCTTCCCAGAAAAAATCTCTTATTTGCTTACCTTACAAATATTGGAAATGGGTTCTATATCCCGCTTTAAATCTGTTATTTCTGAAAGCACTGGTTAACTACTTCTGAACTAAGTTGCTGATTTTGCATCGCTGTGGCATAGAAGAAGAACCATTTAAGTTGATAAGAACAATGGAATCACAGTATTTTTATCTAGCTTGACAAATGTACTTGGGTCCTATGTTCCACAAAAAAGCACAGGGTTACTGACTTAGTAATGAGCTCAGAAATCCTCATTAAAGGAGGGTTAAAGATAAACACACATCCATACCGGTAACCTTTTGATAGATGCTGAACACTGTTATGTGAACCTGGTGATGCTTACCCACTGTGCTAAGTTTAGTTCTTACCAATATTAGTTATCTATTTATGTTTTCAAGTGGAAAGCTGTTATGGACTGTGGGCCTTGAACAGAATGATGAAAAGCGTGGGGGTCTGG
The DNA here is from genome assembly GCF_054131305.1 of Coturnix japonica. Classification (NCBI taxonomy): domain Eukaryota; kingdom Metazoa; phylum Chordata; class Aves; order Galliformes; family Phasianidae; genus Coturnix; species Coturnix japonica. The sequence goes on along the minus strand of NC_140667.1, from coordinate 15,347,478 downwards.
GGTGAGCATGGATCCATTCCCTGTACTGTTATCTTGAGGATAGTTGTGGAAAAAAGAATAGCTTTAGGACTGTCAGAAAATACTGTTAAGGGCAATATAAAATAGCATCTGGGCTGGGCAGTGCTCACTAAACTCAATAAGAGGTGAAGCTGATATTTTCTTTCTTTTTAAAAATTATTGTTTTTTCCAAATTAACTTGATTTACTTTTCACTGAATGCTTGATGAGGATGGAGTGAGGCAGAATATTACCTTCTGACTTTGGAAGGTACTTTGTCTATTAGAAGAAATGCTAATTGCAAATTTTCTTCTTAGAAAAAAAGAAATGATTTGCAGTAAGGTTTTGTGAAATGGGGAAATGTGCACAGTAACTGATCCTGGGTTGGAAAACTTATTATGGTATTTGAGGTCTGTTTGAGCTCTTGGAGCTTATCGAGTGCTTTGGGCCTGTCTGGGCTGCCTTTTTTAAAAACCACTGTTGACACAAGGCCTTGACAGACTAAGCAGTAACCTTGTCATACAGGGGGTGCGTCAGGAATATTCAGAAGACTTGGTTTTATTAAATTGGTACTAGCAAGTCTTTCCCTTCTCAAGTCATATCATTTGATGCAGATTGCGTAGGTATTTGGAAAATTTCTTAAATGTTATTTGAAGGCAAAAAACAGTCCTGAACTTTTGATTTGGACAACAACAATTAGTGTCCTTTTACCTACTGTACTTGTTGTATGTTGTACATATTTATTGTGTACCATTTAACTTGATCATTCTGGAGCCAGTTGAAGTTCTGGTTGAGAACTTCTGATGCAATTAGCCTCTCACTGTGGAGAACTGACAAAATTAGGGCCTTGAATAACTAATCTATATCTGATGTAAGTGTGTAAGCTAATTCTCGTGTGTATGCAGCAAAACCTATTTTAATTTTTCTGTTTTGTAGGAAGCATTTTTTCGTGTGGTTCTTTTTTGTTTTGTTTTTGTTTTGTTTCTTAGTTTAGCTAGGTCATTTACTTTCATTACCATCCTGATTATCCAAGCAGTGCATGATTTCAGGGAGCTCAGTGTGATTGCACAGATTAGTTTCTGTTCACTCTAATTATTGGCTTTGGTTCTGTAAGCAGGTCCATATAGAAAGAGTTTTAAATCTACTTTTGGTGATGGCAATCAGTGGGTAGCAGCTTAGAAAAAGAAGAGCAGCACAGATCTGGCTGTGTGATGACTGCTCCTTTTATAAAACAAGACGTAGTAAGTGCAAGTAATATTTGGGCAGAAAAAATACAAAGTAGGTGAGACTTACTAGTGATGGTATGTAAACCAGGTATCTTGATGATGGGTTTAAAGCTACAGAACAAAAGCACAATGTTAGCAAGCTCACACAGTTATAGGGATTTGTCTGATCAGAAGTATTAATGTTGATATAGGAAGTAACAATTTAGTGATAGACATGAGAATGTCTTTCTGTAAATTAGTGTGCCAACTACTTCATGTATGAATCTAGACCATTCCTGACAGAAAGTACCTGTATGTGAGATTTAATTAGAAGCAAATACAAGGTGAGGTTGGCACTTGACAAGCTTGGTTACAAAATTGATTTAGTTATTGGGAGAGGGAGGGGATTACATGACTCCATTTTAGATCAACCTGAAGAGGACCACTAAAAACAAAAGTGGTGATATTATACCCTCCCTTCCCTACACTTAAAGGATTGCTTTATCTTAAGGGAGAAATTCACCCCTACAAGTAAAAAGGTTTTTTACTATCTTGTATGTAGTATTGTAATTGAACTGTAAGATAAAACTATGTGTAAAAGCTAACAAACATACAGCACAAGAATTATACAGTTGTGCAAAGAACTCTCTCAATAATGTTTTGGGATTTATTTTTTTTTTTTCTTTCTTTTTTTTTCCCTGTCACTGGCAACAATTGGAGAATGAACCTATGTTGAAAGTAATGAATTTGCTTGACGTGTTTCTGTTTTATATCTTTCCTTTTAAGAGTACTTTTGGCAAATACACGTGAAATGTGGAGAGAAAAAAAACCACAAAGCTGGAAGCTGAAATGCTAAAAATGCATTCTGACATTTTCATAAGCAGTCCCTACGCAGTGTAGAAGAGCTCTATAGGAGTCATCTGCTCTTCTGAATCCAAATACCAGCCCTGCTCTGAAATACCAAGAACCCACCGTTGCTTCTTTAAGAGGCATAAACCGCATGCTGCTTTTTGGAAAGGGAGAGGCACAAGGAGGGCTGTGAAGGATGCAGTGGGTTACAAAGTTGTGAAGAGGAATTTTTATCAGGACAGCTTTAGCTTTTCTATAGGGGGGAGCAGGAGGTGGGGTAACTGTATTTTGGTTTGCATGTGTCTGTTAAAAGTGAAATGAAAACTGTAATTTATTCTTGCATTTCTGGTATACAAACTGCATGATTTATGTCTGAATTTCATCATACTGTCTTCAAAGTTGAAGGAAATCATGATTCTGCCATTTCAATTTAACTTGAATAGAAATAATCTCTCTCTCTTTTTTTTTTTTTCCCAAGTAACAATGTAGTCTACATACCTGATCTGAAATGAGAAGAATAATTATTCAGTGGAGTAATAGTTTCCTTTCAAATTGTATTGAGCACAGTAGATTTGGTTATATCAAACAATAATTACTAACTCTGCTAAAATAATCAAAAGCACTACAATACTATTTATTTATTTATTTGTTTATTTATTTATTTTATTTTTAACAAATACATTAATGATTAAAATGTAACAGTGCATTTCACATCCACATAGTACAATTTATTTGAGATGGCCTCAAGCTCAAGACCAAGCATTCTTAGTTTCCTCATAAAATCAAACTCAGGTAAATAGCCTTGACAAAGTAATGAGAATTTTCTCCTTTTGCAATATAGGATGATACCACGCACTGAAGTTTAATAAATACATTGATTAAAACAAGCTTGGACATTTCAGTCAAATTCCTTCTGGGTAACCTATTATTGCATTTTTTCATACTCACAGCTATGGTTAATGAAATTTTAAATGCAACACAAGTTTTCAGAAGGAAAAACGTACTGACAATATGCTCTTGCAAGAGACAAATTCATCTTCTTTTTTTTTTTTTTCCTAAAGTTTTTTTCCTAATATAGGTCATAAATTGTTTGCTAATCTGGAAAAATGCATAGATGGATACAGAGAATAAAAAACTATGTATATCAGATTGTTTGTGGCCATTTGGCAATTCGTTTAGATTTGGAATTTCTAGCTTTAGTTTTTACTGTGGGTTTCTTTTCTTCTTCTTTTTTTTTAATTTTTTTTTTTTTTTAAATTCTGCAACAAGTTGCTGCTTTTTTAAATTTTTTTTTTATTTCTTGCACATAATTTTTAGTTTTCAAATCAAGAGTCTTGATAATGTAGAGTGAAGTATGACATTTACATATGAGAGAGGAAGGGGTAAAGAGCTGTAGGAAATGGTATAATTCCATTTCCATGTGAAGGTCTCATCCATCAATTAAAGGGCCCTACATGATGATTTTGCAGCTGATAGGACTCTATGCCAGACACGATAGGAATGCAAGAATAGACTATATTGTGTCAAAGCACCTATTGCTTTCCGGCCTAGTCATTTTATCCAGGAATCAGATTAGTGGTTGCTAATTTCTGTGGAGGATACTGGAAAGCTATAAATATGGAAACAAATCACATGACTGTGTGTCCAATTTGTGCTGCATTATGCCACAGTGTGATGCCAGATGAGGCTGTTTTGGATTTGGTTCATCAAGTAGTTAGGGAGTAGCAGTAACTTAGTCTGACTCTTCCAACACAGATGTTGTGTCAACCTGTTAATTTTCTTGAGTCTAGATTTGATTTGAATTTGGTGAGGTAGGGTTTCTAGATGCTTAGGAAACTTCCATGAGACATGTATTCATATTTTTGATAACAATTAAAAGAGAAAAAGTATATAAATCAGACCTTTGTATAGTAATACAATTCACCATGATTTGTCATTCAGTTTATTTGTGTCACAGATGCAGCAAGGGTGAAAGAATTTCAGAATGTATAGTTTGTATATAGATATAGGCACTTGGGAAATAAAGTAATAAAAACAGTCTGTTTTTTAACAAGACAAAGGAAAAAGAAAGCAAGACAGCAACCACAGCACCCAACAAAATAAAATTAGTGAATTTTAGGCTTGAGTATCACTGTCACACTCAGCAAATGCAATGTAACAAAGCTTACAGTAGACCACTTAATAATTTATGTTTGAGGGAACCTCTGGAGGTCTCTAGTCCAACTTCCTGCTGAAAGCTGGTCAGACCAGGTTGCTCACATTTTCATCCAGTCAGGGTTAAGAACCTCTAGGGATGAAGGATGCAGTTCTGGCAAATAGTTCTGATGCCTGTGTGAGTCGACTGTACCTGTGGTGAGAAAGTTTCACATATCTAGGCAGTGTCTCTCTCATTTAAGACTGCAACTGTTGACGTGTACTTCTGCTTTGATTAGAGCTTAGTCCTCTCTTCTTGATAACGTGTTCATAGCTGTGAATGAGTGGTTTGACTTAATTAGCAAGGTTACAAGTATAATTAAGGGTTATTCTGTTTTGGGAGCACAGTACTTAAGGAAGCAGAGAAAGTAAGAAATACCTGATTGTTAATATTTGTGTCCATCTTACACATATTGAAAGACATCAGTGGAAATATAAGCTGTGAGAACACTGACTTATTTATTTTTACTTCTTAAGAAACTGAAACACAAACAGGTAACAGAGCAGCCAACCCTAGTTTTGATCCAAGTAGTTCTTCAGAAGTGTCTTGCAAACTCACACCAGGTGAGCATTGAAGAATGGACAGCTTATCTAGTGTCATCCTTTGCTTTTTGTTTCAAAAGTTCTTTGCTGTGTGATGCTTTACCAACTGCATGTTGCTCCATAAAAGCATAAAATCAAGTGCTTTAACATTAATTTATGTAAGGTCTGTCAAATGAATAGTGTGCAAATAATTACAATTAGATGAACTAGTATGTGTATAAGACACTTAATGGAACCTCAGTCTTCTGTTTCTCAAAAAATATGTATTCAAATCCTTATTTAAACTCATGTATCCTTGTTCTGCTAAACAAAATGTTGCAGTCTGGCTTCAACTGAAAATGCCATGGAGAAGCATGTTTTCAAATATATCTGTGTCTTCAGATAGTCTGAAGTGTCATAAATAATCTGTATGCTGAAGCAGTGACACCGCTAAAGCTCAGTTTCTTTAAAGGGCTTAAAAATGTTTGACACACATTCTGTTAAATAATTGCAGGTCATTTGCGTAGTCTTTTCACATCCGGTGACTGGACAATGGTTACAAATGGAAATGCAGGAAGTTCAGTTAGAACATGAAGATAATCTCCTTCTCCATGAGGGTGATGGAGCGCTGGCACAGGTTGCACAGACAGGTTGCAGTCTCCCTTCTTGGAGATGCTCAAAAGCCATCTGAAAGCTGTGTAGGGCAACCAGCCCTAAGTGATTGTACTTGAGCCAAGGAGTTTGGACAAGGAAACCTCCAGAGGTCCTTTCCAACATCATTCTGTGATCTCGTAATCAGCATTATTATTCTTCTTGATTCAAGAAAAATTATTTCACTTTCACAATTTCAGTAGTAGGTTGAAACCAACCCTGGTGAAAAATGAATAGAATAACATTTTCCATGGATCTACAGAATTGCCTGATCAAAACTGTGGTTTATGCTGTCTAATTTAAGATTTACTATAGTGTAGTGAACTTTATCGACATTAATGTGTATTTTTAAAGATTTTCTTTCTTTCTGCTATGAAATAACAAAACATTTTTCTTAAGCAAGACATATTATAAGTTAGAAAAGGGATGTAGGCAAAGCTGACTGGTTATTTGAAATCCTCCCAAACTTAAGTGCAGTTTAAAATAGGGAGATATTGTCTGAAAAAAGAAAAAAAACAAAAAACATCTGCAGGGTGGAGGCATTTGATGCTGATCTGACATACAAACGATTTTATCAATTGGATATCAGTAAGAGCCATGGCAGCTAGTCATGCTGGAAGAAGCATAAGGACAAGTCTGGCTGAACTTCAGCAACAGAATCGCTAAAAATAAAGGAAAGAAGCTTGAATGTAAAATGAACTATTAAAGTTTTCTTTTTTGCTGTAAGACAAAGGCAGAAGATATGTTCTGAGAATTGAATTTGTGGATCAAAACAGTCATTATTTTCCTCCCTCTTTTTAAAGAAGTCTAATCAGGGAGAAAAGAGCTACAGAGATAAATGTAGCATGAAAAGGCCTCTCTTTTTGGTTTAAAAAAGTCACTTTTTACTGGTGGTGTAACTAGGAAAGAAAATACATAAGTGATCTCAACTAGGAAAAGAATTAAACTAAAAACATGAAAGAAACATTTAGTGAGCTTTCCTTTCATTGGCACCACAAATGCCAGCTCTGACTTCCCAGTACTGCTTTTTTTTATCCCCTTTCCAAATCATGAACTTACAGAGATTTTATCCCTCCCACATTTTGACTGAGATTCCATTAACACAGAGGGATTTTTAATGAAGGAGCAAAGTGATGGTTTTGAGCACCGTCTGCAAGTTGTATTAACTACTGCGCTGCTGGATCTAACCAGTCGGAACAGAAAAGAAAATACCTGTCTATAATGGTGGTCTTATAAAGCAGGGACTACCTGTCTAAACAGGCAGTTTATCATTCTCCTGAAACTAAAAACATGCCTTAGTTTGCCGTCTTAAATAATCTAATTCATTAAAAAGTTTCAGCTTTTAAATTTTGGTCTACTGAGAAAACAGATTTCCATGCAAGGCCAACATTCTAGCACTCAATTTTATGCCAAAAGATCATGGAAAAACAGCTAAGAATTAAATCTTGAGCGGAAATGTACTTTAGAAGCACTGTTAAATTTTACAAGTCGCCCACGCTCCTAGCTGCACTTAGTGTCACTCTGATTGTCACGGCACTGTACCTTATGCATCACCCGTCTGTTGCTTTTCAGCTATCTTGCTCAAAGTGGTACCAAAAATTACGATTGCTTCCAGAACTTCCTCTCTGCAGAGGTCCTATAGATTTCTGATGTCAACAGAAGCTTTCTCTTCACTACAATAACATCTGATATTCAGAGGCTATCTGCAGAAATCAGGAGCTTGCTGCCCTGATGCTCTCATTAAATTGTCTGCCGGAGGCACTGCATGCTTTTTCATGTTTTTATATTGCCACTGATTTCTAAGAGGAAAATGTAAAAAGCAGTGTAATATACTGAGCAAGGAGCAGTTAGGAAGAAGAATTTTATGTAATCTTGATCAGAAGCCCTAAAAAATTGCTTAAAGTATTTATAGAAAAGTTGCAGTCTAAGGAATACAAAATGTCTCTTAGGCATTTTGATTGTGGTATTACTGACTAGCTGAGCTTATAACAACGTGTTATGTAGGTAAAATGATACTGTTAGCATTGGAAAATAATGAGTGCTGCTAACAACTTAGGCATGTTTTTCTAACATGAAAAATAACATTATTTGAGTATTGATTTAGTAATTTTGAAAATTGAAAGCTAGCTCCAGCCCTGTTTGGTATGTATGTTTTTCCACTGGCTTATTCATGTGGTGATTTCAGCTGCAGGTTGGCTGGCTGACTATGCAAGAGTGAAGTGATTTGGCTCAGTTTGCTAGGAAGGCATAGTTCCTGTTTGATTGCTTTCATTTGAACTATGGACTCACATCTGATCTTTTAACCCATGAAGCCAAAATTGCCTTTAAAGCAGAAGAAGTTTGGCTAGATATTCTTACATCTGAGACTTAGGCTTTTTAGCTGGAATCAAAATGCCTCACTTGTTTTCAGGAGCAGCATAAAAGTCCCTTAAACAGCATCCAAATGTTTGAGTAGTTTTACATTTTGGGGTAGTGGAATTCTATGTTGCTTCTGACTGCTTCTTAAATACTAAAGGCAGTGATGGATTTTGACTTAAATCTAAAGTATATGGATTCTTTCTAAATGGTGCTCCAAAAATCACTGTTGATCAGCTCTACACCAGTTTGCACATCTTGTATTTGTATAATCTGCACCTTTGCTGGATGTAAGATAGAGCTCCCCACTGAAGAAAGTTGAAAACCCACATGACTACTGATGAAATAAGTGAGTAGATTTTGAAAGTTGGAGTGCTTTACCTATTTCACTCCTGAAGCAGTTTCTTAGTACTGCTTTGGATTATTGCTTTAGTATGTGCGACGTTTTGAATTGCAACTGGACCTTTTTGCAACTCTTCAGCTCTTCTCCCACTAGGCTTGGTCAATAAGGCTGGTTGTTCTTACCCTGAGAGCTTTGAGGTCATTTGTGTGTTGTCTGACTGGGAATAAAACCTTCTAAGTAGTGGCTAAAATATTTTTTGAATATTTGCTTTAATAATAGTCTTTGTCCTTCAAAGACACAACTTGTGTCTTATTTATTGTCTCCAATCTTTGGTACATCTTCACATTTTTAAAAACATTTTTAAAAATATCATAAAGGAAACTGCAGCTGTGGAATATATGTTAGCGCAATGAATCTACTTTTCATTTGTTTAAAAATAATGGTTTGCTTTTATAACTGCAAATAATAGATATATTTTTTAAATCCTTAGTACTGCTGAAAATTCATAACTTTCCCTTTTGTGATTTATTCCAAAGCTTTTATCTGCTTGGAAATACAAATAGAAAAAAATACAATATATTAGGAAAAGAAACATTATTGATAAAGCCATTTTATCTAACAAATTATGTTTATAATGGCTGAACTTGTCCTGTAGTGGAAATAAAATTTAATGCTCTATAACAATGTGATATTTTTTTATTAGAATCTTTCACAGCTTTCAGACTATAAAATCTTAGATTTTTTGAAATGCTGACTCTATTTTCTGAGAACCTGTCTTTCACTTCAGAAAACGAAACTGTCACGTGAAACATGTCTGGGGTGGTGAATCCATTGCTCTGCAGTATAATATGACAAGCAACATATTAAGTGAAAATACCAGATTGATCAGTTTTGAAGGTCTAAGAATGGCTTTCCCTAATTGTTAACCTGAATCATATTTCTCTCTCAACCCCTGTACTTTACTAAATTTCCTCCCACCTACATATTGACAGTGTCATCTGACTAATTTCTATAGTAAAGCCTATTGCATGTGCACTGCTGTGTACCTGCCCAGATGCCTTAATGATGCACGATCTATGTTCTTAAATGAGAAAAGCTGTTCATCATTCCTGAAAAATCATTCTGTTCTTGATTAATTTTCCTCATGAGTTTCAGGCTTTGGCTTACTTTAGTGTTTTATGTATTCCATAAATAGCTTGGACACTGAACGTATATGCTCATAATAAAATATCTTCTAGTGCCTAAGCAAAGGCATAGAAAAGAAAGGGTCTGTACTAAAACATAAATCCTATCCATACTCACCATATAAAGTCCGTACTGATAATTCCCTCTGTTTAATAACATTTGACAAACTGGAAAGCCAAACTATATGAATAGCAATGGAGACTTCAGCTGGTAGATTCCAAGGTCATTATTGTTAAATAAAAATCTTTTTTAAAGTAGTATGAAATCTAATAGATACTATAAATAATTACAAGTGATAAGATGAGCAGTGTATGTCTCTTAAGGCTTAATGTCAGGCTGCAAGAAGAAAAATCCTTTAAGCATTGTTCTGTTTTGTCCGCAAAATGAAAGCCAATTATCTGACTGAAGTTAGCAAGACAATAGGATGAAATGTATGCAGTGCTCAGTGACATAGTACAGATATAGAAATTACCACCAGCTAATCTGTGCATCAGTCTGAATGAAAAAAATCCCTCAGATTCCTAAAGCAATTCATGGTTATGTGTAGCCTGAAGACATGGTGAGACTGCAGAGGCTCGAGCAACTGTATCTGTCTGTAATGATCACTGACATTCAAAATTATCAGCACCCCTAATTGGACTGAAAAAATAGAGAGTTTTTGAGTCTGCTTGGGCAGTGTTCCAGAAAGGTCCTTAAGGTATGCAAATATTTTGATTTGCATCCGTTCTTTATTACTGAGGGCTGGTGATTAGGAGGTAAGCAAGGAGTGTCACGTGGCCTGTAACAAAAATATGATTATTAATATTTTGTAAATGTAAATGACAGCCTTGATTGAACTTGCAATCCTCCAGAATCTTATTGCTGTATTTACTAATGCTGTTTTAATACTGTACTCATATTTTGCAAACATTGACAATTTGAAAGGTGAGATGATCAGCATGATGATGTTTCATTCTTATTTTGTAGACAAGTAAATAAAGTGGCCTTGATTAAATTTTATAGAAAGGTACTGCAAAACATGCATTACACTGTGCTGATGAATCAGCAGCAGTAGTCCTGCAAGGCTTGTCTGGGCTTTACCAGTAATGTTATTTTCTTCCATGGGTTAATTCTTTGTTTTATGAGAGGAGTGGAAACATCTGCGCTGAATGAAGCAAAATATGATCTCCATTGTAGGTTATAGGAGTGGATTATTTCATATTTTGAAGACAAATATAGTGAATGTGAAAAAAGCTTCTATGGCAAACAGCCAGCAATAAAATATATTGATGTATCCTAAAAACTTCTTGTGCTATACATATTTATTTCTTGTCAGTGAGGCGTAACCAATATAATTAACTTTTGCTGTGGAGAGAGCTTAAGCTCAAGGTCTAGAAACTTGATCTTCAGTCCTTAAAAAACTTAATGAGTGAGCCAGCACAATGGGCTGTCTCAGCTTGTTATAAAATATTTGCTGAGGGAGCAAGCAGCAACAAATCAGAGAGATTCTTTCTTGACAGAAGTCAGGAACTAATAGATCATCCTGAGATCTGACTGTGAAGAAAACTTCGGAGAATTATTTCTGTTTTAAGAGATATATGGAACTTCATTGTAAAGTTTTCAGGTTCGCAGAGCAGGAGTCATTATAACTTACAGAGTCTGTACTTCTCTGCAGTTCTCTAGACAGTTATTTGCTTGCTACTTCATAATAACTGCATTCTTGAGATGAGCAGTTTCATATTTTCTGCAGCTGGAAAGAAAATAGATGAACAAGCATTGATTCCTTTCATCCCCAGTGATTTACTCTGTGAAAGGCTGAGAAGAGGTTTACATGTATTTATCTGTTTTCATGGAAGTACCATGTATTGAGTTTTACACATCAGTTAATATTAACGCCTTGCAACATGCCAGCATGAAAGCATTCTTCGATAGTTTCAGGGTAGGTTCATGTATGGGAACTGTTGAGTCACGGCCTGAACCTCTGATTGATCAGCTGTGGCAAGGACTCAGTCAGCTCTGGGAGCATAGGTGAAGGCAATTCCTAGACCCCATTTTCGGGCTGACTGCCACTGGGGAAGGATCTTTTTCTGGAGATCATTCTTTCGTGGAGCTTTTCACCATAAGCCTAAATCTTTATAAATATATAGAGCATTCCTTCTCTGTTTGTTCTTCTGTTGTCTCACTATAATACTTTTTCCAACTGTACTTTGTTGACTGTGCAATTGGAGACTGATATATTTCTAGGACTGTGCTGAAAATACTCTGTCATATGTATCCTTTAAAAAAATATCTTAACATGCAGAGAAGACTCCTGTTTATCTTCCATTGAATTTTTTCTCCTCTTTTCCTGTATAAAGGATTTTAAAATACTTTAAAGAAATCCATGAAATATTTCAGGGCAGTATAAAACAGACTTGAAAATCTAACATATGTGCTCTTCTAAGGAATGAATTGTGTAAAGAAAAAATAGGTTTTTTTTCTCCTTTTCTCCTGCAAGCTGAAATTCAGAGCTTAAAGAACTTGGTTCTAATAATTCCTCAGGACTCAGGTAATGGTTTCCCCAAAGTTACTTCTAATTAAAAAAAATTGATCAAAAATGCAAATTTGCTAGCAATCTTAAGAGATGAAATATTTATGCTTGTAATCCTTCAGGAAAATAGTTAATATAATTTTTAATACTACTTAGAAGAAATATTGTGGCAAAAAATCATTGGCCTGGATGGTTTTATATTTTATATATATCTATTTAATATAAATGAGCAATCCACTTGGAACCTTCTGAGCATATTTGAGCTATCTAATGATTTTTGCAGAAGGTAGTAAGGAAATGTTTGATGATAACTAGATGTAGCTGGCTAATTCTATTTGAGATTCAATGTATAAATCTTGTGAGGCTTTGTTCATGTTCTGGAGTTTCCTGGTATTTTGCTGGTTGAATCTTAAAACCCTGGTACTTATTTCACATAGGCAGTCCTGAAGCTCTGTGACTCTTGATACTTCACCATTTTGGATCCATATAGAACATCTGATGTCTCAATTTAAATAATATGCTTGTAAATGTTAATTTAGGTTCCACCACTAAAGTTGGTGGATCTATTTAATAGTTTATGATAAAGTTCCAGCACCGTGGTTGGGAAGAGCTTGGCTAACTTCCAAACTCATCAGAGCTGATTGCTAATTAAATTAAAATAGGACCTAATGGGACCCAATAAGGATGCTAATTAAAATAAACATTTGTTGTGACTATTGATGAAACTATGAAATGGTTTTGTGACAAATAGTTTTGATAACTGTTTTAGTTATTCTGTTTTAAGAATAATTCCCTGTTTGCTTTAAAGAGTCAAACGTTGAGATGTTTGTACGACACAAAATGTTATGTGCTGATGGCATGGCTCAAGACAGTGACAAGTTTCTGAAATTGTTGTAAAAATTTATTTGAACAGTCAGCTTATTGTATGCTTTTAGTATGTAAGGACTATTGGAATGGTCATATCTTTATATTTGGTATTATCTTAATGTGATTATTCTGCTTTAGGTTTGGTGAACTTTGGAGACTTGCATCCTTTCTCTAAGAGAAACTGCTGTGTTTTAATAGCCTTAAAACTGGTAAACACTTTTCACGTTGTCCCTGCATTTCTTAGGGACTGGTAGCCATATGCTCATTAAAATACCAGTACCAGTTGTACTGCTGTTGTCAATCAGGAAAAATCAGTTTTCTCATGGAAGTCTGTCTTAAGTTAGACTTTTAATCATATTAACCATATAATATTATTCATCTTCTGAGTAAATTTAGCTTTGTTCCCCAAGCAGATCCTGTCTTTTAGCATCAAAAATCTCTGGCAAATATTATGAAAAAGATGAATTTCCTCTGAGCTGTTACTCTGTTTACAGTCATTCCTAATTTAATTAACTCAGATTCATAATGCCTGTCACAAGTGACAAAAATAATTAATTCTGAAATTTGGACTGTGGGGCTTTGTGTGGAATACTTACCTTCAGGGGATTGTCTCAGAAACATTTGGGGTCATCGTTTATTGTCTGAGCCTTAATAGTGTGCCAGGTTTTGTGAGGTTTCAATTGTGATATTTGAATGACGTAGGAAACAAAGAAACAGAAATTATTCAATTTTCACTATGTTTCCAGTCAGAGGTGTAGGATCACTTTGCACTGGGGGCTACGCACATGCTAATTACAGTATATACCATGAAGCCAGTTAAACAGAAGTCAAGTCGGCTGGCTACATTTATAAAACTGGGTGAAAGATATATATATATATATATTTAATGAAAATGACAGAAAAATAAGCAGTATTGTGAAAAAGGTTATATGGAATTAAATTAGAAACTTTTGGGTGAATTTGCTCAGTAACACATTTTTGTGTTTCTGTGAATTGCTTGTATTTCTGAGAAGCATGTGCCAAATGCTGACCATTTTATCAAACCACATCATGGATCATGAGCTCCAGACCACAAATACACTCATGTGAGAAATGTGCAAGCGAATTGCTGTGGCTTCTGGTGCAGTACAGTCAGTCAGAATATACTTCACAATCAATAATTAGGGGATGTAGTGAAAGGAATTTAATTTTATTACTTTCCAGGTAGTGTAGTAAGTGGAGAGAAGGTTTGCAGGTAGTAAGAAATGGTTTCTAGATCTGCAGTACATTAGTAGGGCAAAGAGGAATTTATTGTGGGTGGTTTGAGATACTGTCTCTTTGGAGACATCTTCTATTTTTTTAAAGATAAAAAAGAAGTTAATGAAAACACCTTACAACCATACAGTGACTATACTGCTTAGGACATATGGCACAGACAGCCTGTTTGCCTGAAATATGATTTTATGTTTCACTAAATAAACCCATTTACCTCAAATGTGTGCCCCGGTGGCGCAGTGGTTAAAGACGCCGCCTTGCAACACTGGGGCCCGGAGTTCGAATCCCCCCTGTGGCGCAAGTGGTAGAAGTGCTGCTCTGCTACACAGAGGCTCGAATTCCGGGGGCTGGACTCGATGATCTCTAAGGTCCCTTCCAACCCGCACGAAACTATGAAACTATGAAACTATGAAATGGACCAGTTTCAGTAAAAAGCAAGTATAGTTAGGGACAATTGAACTTTTTAAAATGGACAGACAAGACAGTCTTGTGTGCGTTCCTTAGTAATGCTTGAACTTAAATAAAAGGTGAGTTTAAAATAAGTTAAAAAAAAAAAAAAAAAAAAAAAAAGCAGCAGAAAACACCAGCAAGCCCTGTGAAACTTAAATCAGCCAGATTCATGTGAGGAAACCCATGGAATAAAGATATGCTGATGATTACTGAGAGAATTTGCTCAGGTTGAGTGATTTCCAGTGGTCAAAAGCTGGATCCAGGCAGCATACCTGGCGTTGATTTTCTTTCTTTTTTTTTTTTTTTTTTTTTTTTTTTTGGTTTCCTGAAGAACAATTACACAAATGGTATATCTTCTTATGTGAGTAACTTTGATCTGGGTATTCCACGATGAGAATGCTGGGAGCTAAGGCAGGAAAAGTCTGACTGCCAGAGCATTAAGCTGCTGAAAGGGCTAACATCTGAGCTGTGAATTCTGCAAGGATTTATCCATATGATGTTTTTCTCTGTTCGGGGTAAGTAATAATGTGCTGCTCAAAGGTATTTTGACCCTTCATCACTTTTCTTTCAGTTACCATATGAACTACTCCAAGGCCCTGAACCATTGCCATGCACAGTAGTTTGCAAAGTTCATGTACTTCCTACAAAAGACTTGAGAGAACTGTGAGCTTATGCCCAAAAGCAAATAGAAAACTACTTAGATGTTGGAGTTTGTAAGAGCATACCTGAGTATAAATCAGGTATTCTATTTTCCTTTCAAAATGCACCATTCAAATGCAAATGCAAAAATGCACCATTGCGGTGCATATGAATTGATTATGGCTCTGCAAACAGGTTTTCTAGTTGGCCTTGGACCAGCACTACTGGCTGATGTGGCTATAGAAATGTTCTTGCACATTTTAGGAACTAATGCTATTGTAACAGGCTGCTGAGAGATGCTCTTTAATGGAGTGAGGAGAAAAGCAAAAGTTGCAATGCTATTCCTTTGCCTACTATATATATACTTACCCATGCTGAGCTAAGTGCAATTGATCCCATGGAGTCTTGTGGTAAAGTGAAAAATGACAGGGAGAAATCATTACTATGACAACCCCGCAGTGAGCAAAGGGAACATATGACTCACTGCAGCATTTTGAGTTCAGTGAGTCAAATCCATAAGCAGCTGGCCTTTTTGTTTTGCTCAACGGGTGAAATGGAGTAACAGTCCATTTATGCTCTGGAGACTGTCTGATGTGTTTATAGGAATAAATACCAAGTGTGTATGCTTCTCTGTAACTTTTTCTTTTAAGCACATGCAACGAATAATGTCAGCAATAAGTCCATAGAGTTTGTATTTTTCCCATCCCCTCATTTTTCCTGGAGGCTTCCTTTCCTGCGTTCTGGGGTATCTAGAACTCTTTCCCTGTTCGTTCTCCTGTCCAATTTTATTCATAGCTCAAGTGATGGAGGCTATTAGCATTTGTCAGTGAATAGCAGATGGCACACAAGGGGGCAGCTGCAGACAGTTTGCAACAGTAAGCTCCAAGGTAGCCACCATTTCTTTGTTATCTGCATGGCAGAATGTCTTAGCAATATGCAGTGCAGACAAAATACTGACAAATGGTTTGTATACTTGCCTTAAGAAGCTGCCACTTGATAATTATGCACCAGATTTCAGTGTAACTCTTTCTTATGTTGAAAACTTCTTACACACACTACATCATTCCAACCTTAATGATTCTATGATCATGATAAATACAGAGCAGTTTCTCATCTAGATTCTTACTATTCACTTGCCATACCTTAGAGATCAATAAGCACATGTTATAGATGAGAGTCTCTTAATCTTAGTTCCTGAAAGCAGTACTTACCTTTTCTTAGTTGACATCCTCAGCCCAAATACAGTTTTTGCTCTGTTTGGTATTAAACAACAAATAAAAATGTTAAAAGTGCTGTTGTTTACTGTTACAATTTGCCTTTCACCTGACTTAGCTCTTTGTGTGACAGTCACTGTGGTCAATTTGCAATCAGATAGGTACTTGCTTTGTGGTACTACCTGCAGTCTCACATGACAGAGTAGATAAACTTTGTGCTGAATAAATAAACCCATCAATATATTTCAGGTTTTATTCCATTTAAACTGAAGACCTGCATTAAAATACGTGAATAGAATTGCTTTATCTGATGCCTTCTTATGAGTTAAGTGTATATGTTTTTTGTTGTTGTTGTTGTTTGTTTGTTGTCCTCAGGATGTAGACAGCAATCTTTAAATAAAAAGTCCTTTTATGGGAATCCTACTTCATGTGCTTAATGACTTTTTCATGTGAGCTCAGATATTTACAAAACAAGTTAAAATCTAGTTTGTAAAAACTGAATTTCTGGTCAAAATCTAGCCACTCTAAAATGTTGTAAGGAGAAAATTAAACTGCAGTTTCTTTATCCTGAAGAAATCCTGGAAAGCATTCTGAAGGTCGGATTGGGCCTAACTGCACTGATGGCATTAAGTGTTTTGCAGCCTCTTGTATTGACAACTGCATCCACCTGTTGTGTAACAGTCTGGTAGGTAAGGCACATCACAGGTTGCCTGTTTTTAATGTAAACTCCTACTGAGAGATGAGAACTCAAGGATTCTTCAGTTGAGATAGGTTACTGTGACTAGACAAGTTCCTTTTCTTGCCTATGTTGTATCTGTCCAGACCTGCTGTCTGCGATGGGATGCAAGTAGATCGTTTTTGCACTTGATCTGATTTGGTGATTGCTGTGGAAGCACACTGGAATATCTGAGGTGATAGCAAGTTCTGGATGCCCCATCCTTGGAGGTGTTCAAGACCAGGTTGGACGGGGCCCTGGGCAACCTGATCTAGTAAAGGTGTATGTTTGGTGGCCCTGCTAGACAGGGGGGTTGGAACTACATGATCCTTAAGGTCCCTTCCAACCTGGGTCATTCTGTGATTCTCTGCTGCTTTCCCTGCTGTATGCTGCAGAACTATTTCTGGGCAAATTTTTAATAGTGGTAATCATATATCATGTGGAATGCTCTTCCCTTAACTCTCTGGTAGCTTTTCAAAAGTGAGTAAATTACTTAATGAAATTATAACTGAGAACAAAGGCACCAGAGAACTCAATGCTATTCTTTTTCCCTTACTGGAGTCATAGAAAGTGATATTCAAATGTGATCTAACTATCCTTGTTTATAATTTAATTATCCTGCTGCCTAATTTTTGTCAACTTTGCCTATGCAGTATGCCTACTTAATAGTAAAAAAGCAAAATAGCAGATGAAACTTTTTCATAGTGTGATTCACACCTCTGGAATAAGGGACTGAGATTCTCATAGTAGTTAATCCATCACTGACTGTTCAACAGGATGCTTAATAGACATACAGTGCAGTAGCCTAAATGGGAATTGTTTTCTGCATTTACTATTCTGAAAGTAAATGAGTTGTTTTTCAGTGAACATGGGATTCATCTGAAATCTGCATGCAAGGTCCTTTTTTGCATAAAGCAGGTCAAATCCTGAATTATTCATGTTTTTTTTTCCCAGTTATTGGTTATCCTGGAAAGGGAGACAGAGTTTATTCCAGACATGCTCTCCAAATTGCAATAATGGGAACATTGCACTGGTAATTATGGTTTTACTAATTGTATATATTTGTTCACTTACTCTTCAGAAGAATATTTATATCTGATTTGCAGTTTGGCACTGTAGCTGAGTTATGAATCATAAGCAGGAAAGAGGTCAGTTCTGTTTGTGTGATTTTTGTGCCTGATTCTTTATTAGGTCCCTGGGAGGTTCCTTCTGAAGGAAGCCTCCATCAATTTTAAATAATTGTAACAGTCTACAGATGTTATGCTTGAACACTACTTATATGGGTGCTCAGGTGGAAGGGAAAAATTGTGCAAAGACTTCAGCTGTCATTAGGTGCATCATGCTATTGCTATTAATGCTTTGTTTTGCTGCCTCATTAATCATTAATGATCTTCTGTCAAGCTAATTCTGACTTCTAAACTTATGACTGCTCTGAGTTCTTCTGCTTAGTTTATCCTTGTGTGATTATTTTGTTGTTGATTTTGTTTGTTTCACTTTAAGAGAGGGACTTATTCACTCTTCACAGAGAATATAGAGCCAGATTCAAAATGGGTTGGAATAAGAAAGAGATTCTCTTCACTGGCTCAAGTAGATCTGAGATCATGTCATATTAACAAACCTTAGAGCTTGAACACATCAGCAGTGTATTAATCCCAAGTTCTGAAATGATTCTTTTTTTTTATTATTTTTTTTATTTTTAAAACTTGTTTTATGCCTAAAATACTGGAGGTTTAACAGATTCCTTCCACTACTTTAGTTTTGTTTGATTTTTGGCCTATTTGATTATTTTAGTATGTGTAAAAGCAGAAGGGCTGACAGTGGGTAAGACAAATGGCAAGTGATTATACAATGCTGTGACTAATTGTGTAAAGTTCAGTGAATTTTAATAATTCAAGGAATTTGTTCAGTAAAAGTAATTTTGCATGTATGTAAAGACAGAAATAATTCAATTCATATAACATTATTTGTAGAAATCAGGCAGTTGTTACTACTCATTGCTAATGTTATTAATATAATATCTTTTATTAGTTTATGGGAATAGATGCTAAGGCTGCTTACAGTTAGTTTCTGAATGATTGCTGAGCATAAGCAGTTGCAAGGGTGGTGACTACATATCAATTTCTGTGGTAACTTTAAATCTTTAAACTTTGAATCTTTAAAGCCTAACTTTGTATTTCAGCATAGCCAAAATTTCTAACAGTTCAGTTCATGATACCTGGAGTTAATATGACCTCATGACATTATGCCTAGATCCTATATGGGAGCAAAGTGGCAAGTCTGCTTAAATTGGTGCTAGTGTGCTCAATAAAGCATGCCATCTGAGACAACGGGAACACATGCTTTATAAGAATAAGGTGCCTTTGACGTTACTCTGCTTACCCCCCACAGAACAAATGTTTTATTCATGAAGGAAATTTTTAAAATGAAAGCAAGGAACCAAGTCTCTTGGTTGCTATGGGTTGGTAGCATTAGCAAGTGAGCATCACTCTACTGTTTTGGTAAAAGATGAGGAAGTACGTAGCTTGTTGTTTAGTAAAGTGCAGTTGTTTCTTTCAATAAGTTTTGAGGCTTCTGCTCAAGAAGCTTGAATTCATCTGCTGAATCTTATCACATTAGATAGGTTAACTACTATTTTCTCATTGGGAAAATACTGCCTCTTAAGGTAACTGGCTGAATGAGCCCTAGATTGTGTTCTGTGAGTCATAATTCACATCTTCCCCTGCTGTGTGTGTTATGGCAGTAATCTGATTGTCTGCTTTAAAATTATTTTTATTTTGCCTCATGTGTTAGTAGAAACGTTACTTGCATTTGGGAGTGTTCTCCCTTTTCTTCATAAATAATTTATCAAGTATGCTTTTGCTTGCATGGCCTTTATTATGCCTCCCAAAAGATTTTTACAGAACCCTGTTTTGCTTAAGAACCACCAAAAGAAGATGAATGAAGCTTAATATTTGACCATGAATTTACTTTAAATTTGTTAGACAACTTTCTCCTCACACTGTAGCCACTGGCACATTCTTAATAGAGCCAGAGGGAAAACAAAGAAGTTAACTCATCTAAGTTGGGTACACATTTATCATCTTGCAATATGCACTGAAAACTGGAGATAGCAAACCAGCCAAATACTTCTCCTGGGAATTCTTGAGGGTATGTGACAGCAGACCTTATTTCACATTATTTCACTCAACTTTGAGGCTCCTCTGACCCTCAAATAGGACTGACTCTCCCTGTCCAGTGTGTCTTTGAGTCCTAATTTATGAAAGTTCCAACATACATTAATCTAATTTAACTCCTTTAGGGCTGCTGTGCATACATTTTTGTCACTATGTAGAAGTGCTGTAAGTATTGATGCCCCTGGCTCCTTCTGCAAGTTGAGAAGATATCTGAAAGTGTGAAGAATTATGTATCGACTCATGAAGAGAATCACTGTTTTGTAAAAGACTTATCAAGTAACATAATCACTCTGGCACAGACTTCCTACTGGCCTATATTTCTTCTAATGGCATAATTCTTCACTTTTTTACTGGGGAAAGCTGAAGTGTTTATTTGCCAAACCTTGTAGAAGGGACTGGTGTCAGAGCAATGATCAAAACTGTGGATGTCTTGTCAGTCAGACTGACAGGTGCCACATCACCTCATAGTGATAACACAGGAAGTTGCGCTGAGCATGTCAAAATGGCACAGTCTGATGCTAATGTCTATGATGATGAGAGCTGTGTTGAAAGCTGCAGTTGCAAGAGGTGAATAATGTTTTGACTGAAAATTTGCATTGTTGCCTGTGTAAGATGAGCTGTATAAGATGGAGTGTGTGTTTTTTTATTATTATTATTTTTATTTTTTCCCCTAATGGAAACAAGACTGAAGTCGTGTTATTGGTATGCTGTTCAGGCTGCTTGACCTGTGGGGTGGATGAAGGCTACCTGACAGAAAGCTTTGCGCATGCACAATCTCTGCCTATGATTGGCAAACAGCATAAACTTCGCTGTGGGTAAAGACACCAATCCTTCACAGGTCTGAAATAAAACTGTTTGGCAGGTATGTTTATCTAATGGGCACACTGATTTGCTAGAGTATTTTGTTATTGCAGAGCACTCAGTGTAGTTTGGAAGCTCTGAGAGATTTAGAGGTCTAATAGGATGTGGGAAAGCTATCAGAATGTAATGGTATCTTTTTCAATTGTACAGTAGATGCAGTTCTTGAAGGACATGTAAGGAATGGCCCTAGCTTTGTCATCAAAGGAAAAAAAAAAAAAAAAAGACACCTCCTGGAACAAAACAGTGATTAGAGGAAATATTCTTTAGTGCTGCTTAATGTTTCCGTGTTCCAATTTTTTTCAGTTTTTTTTTTTTTTTTTTTTTTTCTCCCTCCTCAGTGTCTTCTACAATCCTGGTGCATTATGGCAGTTTGCCTCAGATTTTATCAATGATTCTCTTTCAGTCTTCTACTTAAATTTTTCTTTCATGCTCTGAGATAGATTTGTGCTTCCTGGATGTGGCTCTATGAATTTTGATAGCATTCTTTTGAACAATGTTCCAGATTTAGATATGCCAGTTTTGTCTCGCAGCAGAGACTGTGAGTGTAATACAAGTCTTAGAAATTTCACAACCAGCCATTTGGCTTTGGGAGGATAGTTAAGAATAACTCACCCAAATGGGTGATCATTAATTTTGATCATCTTTCAAGAGACCTGAGACTTAGAAGTAAGATGGTCACATGAAATGTGCAAGAAAAAATCTCAAATAATGGGATTAAAAGAAGAATAAAGATTCCTTGTAAGTGCTTTTGAAGTTAAATAGTGAAGACAGAAATTAAATTATAATTTGAATGAACTGTGAGATATTATTGGCTTATTTTTAATCAAAATTCTTACAGAGAGTATAAAGTCATGGAAGCATGCCAGACTTTAAAACCTGAGAAACATAATCCTTCATTTACTCACAGCAAAGGAGCATTACAACACTGCAGTTTTCTGCTTCGCATCTCCTCAGTATTCCTTGACATGAGGTTTAAACCAAATTCTATCTGTGACAGAAGGAGATGGGGGAAGGATTGTCTCTCCAACAAATCTGCTTAAACATGTAAAAGAAAAAATCAAAACCTGCTGGTTTCTGGGATGGAGCTTTTGTTGTGGACCTGTGGACTGTGCTGCACTAGGCCAGGGTTATCTAGAAATTGGAGATTTTTGGGGTATTAAAGAGTTTGGATGTCACTTCTGAGCTGTCCTTTAGATTCTTAATTGCAAAATGCTGGACTGCAGCCTTTACAGGTCATTTTTGTTCTGTGTACTTCAACATGTCTCTGGTGGCTTCTCTGCTGGTAAATTCACCTTACATCAGTCAGTGCTAGTTGGCAAAAGTGAGTATGGGAAACTGGTGGTGTCTTATCTTTGAAGCTGTGCATGTAGATCACTGTAATTTTGAAATTTGCATGTTAGAATTGATTTATTGTATTTTCCAGATTTTAAACTGTCTTGAATTTTTATAGCGCCCTGGAATAGTGGCATATAATTTTTGCCTGTCAGAGTTTTGAGATCTACTCAGACCAACAGTCTGATAAATTCTAAGTTTAAGTAAATAAAAAAAAAAGGGGGGAGGGGGCGGGGGGGGGGGGGGCGGGGAAAGCGGTTGTATACCATAAAACAGAACTTACGTTTTAGCAGTTATCCTGTTATCCTCTTCATGTGGTTTAGAGCTTTTCCAGCTTTGCTTATCTGCTGAGCTACATCCAGGACAGAGAAAGAAGTAAAAAGGATTTTCTAGATATCCTGGTATGATGTGAACACAACTTCTACACTGGTCATGCTTTAAATCAAAGATGTTGTAAGAGGAATTTCCTCATGGTGTTAATTTGGTTATCATGTGCATAACTGGGATTGTATGTGGCTCCATGAGAGGCATCTAGAGCTACAACTGATGCAGTAAGATACTTGGGGCCTTCTAATACCTAAAAGTTTGTGTGCCTGTGAATACATTCATGGTAGGTGTGTGTGGGGGGAGGAAGTGCTCTTTAACACAGACAGATTACATGTCCACTTTAATAATGCTGTGTTACCAAATACATTTTTAGTCCACAAGACTGAAACAAAAACATTTCAATATTCTTTTTTTATTAAAGCTATCCTTTTAAGAATGTTCACTCAGCCTGTAGAATCATTAAATTATTCAGGCTGCAAAAGGCCTCTAAACCCACCAGTCCAGCCTATCCAGATCTCTCTGTAGAGCTTTCCTGCCATCAAGCAGATCATGTACTTTGTCCCAGAGTGTTGTCATCTGCAGGCTTACCAAGGATACACTTGATCTTCTTGTCCAAATAATTGATAAATATGTTAAACAGATGTCCTATTAAAGTCACAAGCAAACACGCTATAAAATGAAATATCATTTTAAAAAAATAGTAAGTCCTGATGTTTTCATTTTGTTACGTGTAAAAATTGTTTTCAAGTTATTACAATTTTTCTTTATCAGTATTTCAAAGGGGCTTTTAGGCAGATAGATTTATCTTCTGTGTTTATGGCTCACTGTATGGAAATGTGAATTTGTATGCATAGGTTTGTGTGGTTCCAATTAATTGGGATTTTAGGTTTGAGTACTTGGAATCAAATCTTGTTAAACAACTTTCTTAAAATGTTAGAAAATGCTAGCTGTGTAATAATAAAGGCTACATATTTGATTAACAGGTTTTCAAGAAGGTAAAATGTTAGTATTTTAATATTTTGTGTTTTGAGGTATAAAGTCTGACATACTATAATTGGAGCATAACATCAGAATTTTTTCAGCTGCCATTTAAGAAGTGCTCTGAAGACTGTCTTCATTCAATAAAACTGAGTTAGTGCTCTGGAGGAAAAATAAATGTCTATAAATATTTAGTTTTATACAATCAAGATAAATTATGGATTGTAAATGTAGAGCTACTGTTCTGAGTGTCCTCTTGTTCTTCATTTATATTCAAACAGCTTTTCCTATACTGACAGAACACCAGGATTTCCAATATCCAGCTGGGGATTTTGAACTTTTCTGTTTCTTTTTTGTGGTCACTTGCATGATGGAATATGAATAGCTTAAGTGCATGTTTTAAGGAGACTGCTAGAAGGCAGAGCCAAGTTTGGGGCTTTTGTCTGAGCATCTATTTTGTAAACTCTTAGGAATAAAGTCTGTTATAAAAGCTTTTGTTTTTGATATAGCATAATGTTGGTTTTGACTATTTTTGAATTATCTCCTTCATTACAGTAAAATAAATATACATATACACAATCAGTTATATAGTCCAGTTCTTATTTAATACCTAGATTTTAGTGCAGAATAAAAACAGTTGCGTAGTTTTTCCATACCTGCCATATCTGTGACAAAACCTGAAAATCTTAAAAAGATTGTTCAGATAAGCATATCCTACTGGGATATAGAGGAAGTATCTATACTGAAAGCTAAGCAGATCACTGTTTGGAATAGCTTTTTTTTTCTTATTTTTATTTTTTACTTTGCAGAAGTTCAGAGGTGTTTGTATAGACAGGCATTTTGGTATGAGCCTATCTCTTGAAATTCATTATATTTTTTTTCTTTCCTGTGGAAATAGATGTTTTCTCCCCTTTCGCATTGCATCTACCAGCCTGCAGGCATGTGGTCTCTACATGACTTGTTTCTGAAGCAGTATAGTCAGTGGTGCCCACCCCGAAGGGTATGTGAGGGGAATGCAGTGAAGTCAGACTAAAACTAGTGTAGAGAAAAGAGAAAAAGAATAATCTTGATAGCTGTTCCCAACCATTTTCCTTTCCTTCCACCTACACAATGAACATTAAAACACTTAACCACCAAGAAGTGATGCCTGCTGGGCTTTGTCTTTCCTAATATGCAGGGGCTCTTTTGTTTTTGCAGAGGCATAGTGATTTTAGGAAATTTGCTTCTTTAAGATAAGCAATGAGGAACTGAAATAGGAATGAGCTGTGGCATTTACACGCTTAGTGCAGTGTTCTTTAATGGTACAACAATACAATACTGTCTTTTATACTGAAACAAGTATGAAACCTGGCTAAATAATTTGAGGGAAGTTTGGGGACTTTGGTGAAATGACTTGAATGAATTAATGGGAGCAGTTCTGAATACTGTTGCCCTTCTACATCCTAGTCCTTTGCCAGAAAGTCCTGCCCCAGAAGAGTGAGTTGTGTGGAAGTACTTCTGCTAATGTCATTCACAGATCACCATTTAATCTAGTACTAATATGTTTTCCAGTGAATTTAGACAACAGGGTTGTGTGCATATATGCCGCTATGCCCTGATAGAAAGGCAGTAATTTCTTGCAAATGGGTGAGGTAGATGGCTGGGAACCTGATATTCTTTGAAACTAATCCACAGAAACTGTTTAGTTGGAAAGCTCTTAAAGTATTATTCAAGATGACATGATAGCATAGTGAACATTTCTCATATGTTCATTTGTGAATTAAAAAAGAATAAAGGAAAGAGGATGTGGAGTAAGGGGGAAAGAGCTGGAGCAAGATAGAAAATGGAATGCTGCTAAGTACAAATGCTGACAGTGGCAGATGTGATGTGAGTGCACTTTGATAATGACATTTATGTGTTGTAACATATCTGCAGAATATCTCAGAGAAAACATTGAACCAAGCATCTTCCAGTTTTGATAATCTGTGAACAAATGATCCAATACCATATAGTTTAGAAAAATAAGTGTGTGCTTCATTGCATAATACTGATCTAAAGATGAGCTGACTTTTAACTTCTATGACATGCACTTTTGATAAATATCTATGCAGACTGAGGGATTTTTAGTATGAATTTCAGATTTTTGGTAGCTTTGTATTTCTTCCTATCCTTATCCCTGTTCAATTCATATTGCCTCTTTCCACAGAGTGATTTATTTCTTATTAAAGAAGTTACAAGACTCAGATTCACATAGGCCTATCTCCTTGGAGAGGTTAAAATAAGGACAAAATAAGTGGAAGGATTTAAAAAAAAAAAAGAAAAAAATATGAGGTAATCTTTTCTCTTGGTACACTAACTTCTTCTGTAATTTATACTAAACTGAATTCTTTTTCCCTTATCTTCTTATAATTTATAGTTAATCCTAAAGTCATAATTACGCTTCTTTTAGATGTCTTTAGAAAAATCTTAGAGATTTGGATGAGAATCAAAACTAGTATTGTTGAACTTAATCTGTGGGAGCAGATAAGGTTTTCTAATTCATACTTTACTTGATAACAAACTTGATTTATTTATTTTTTTTCAGTGATAATCACAGCTCTCTGGCCTGAAGGAATACTATTTTTCACTATTTACAAGGACTTTAATCCATTCCTTATTTGCTGTCTGGTGAAGATTGCAATGAAATGATAGTTCTGCATGCTATTCTATATGCAGTAAATATGTCCAAGGGCACTACAGAGCATGTACCAGCTTTTGTGGAAGTGCTTAGTTTATAGAATCATAGAGTCAGCAAGGTTGGGAAAGACTTCTAAGATCATCCTGTCCAATTTAGTTTTTTTTTTATTCTCAACCATTTCTGGTTTCTGCAGTAGGTTTAAAAGTAGACATGCCTTCAGTCTTCAATTAGGAAATGCACAGTTATGTCCTAAAGTCTGAGAATGATACAGAAAGCAGTTTCATTCACAGACATACCAGCAGGAAGACCTTTATTAATGTTCCTGTTGCTGCATTCAGTATTATTTGAGAAATGTGTGGGAGATATCTGGTTATGGGCCATTCTGATGATACTGATTGAATGTGCCCTGTTCTGAGACAGGTTGTGGTGTCTTGCTTATAAACCCGTCAGTGTGTCAGTCTTCCTTTGGTGTGATTTGTTTTCCTGCAGAGGCAAACAAGATATTGAAATACTGGCTTCTCTTTCTTGTGGCAAGAAAAGAAACAAATGTAGGGTATACTTATTCCTTGTTTTTGTTTGATGTGGACAATACAAGCTTATTTTGTTCTTGCTTTCTAGTCATGTAGTTACTGGTGTCTCTTAAAAAGAAAATTTTAGTTAAAAAAATAATACAGTTGCCTGTCCTTCAGACTATGAAGCTGCTAAGACAAGAAAGATCAGGAAGCTGTTTATATTTAAAGTTGTTAATGAAGAAAAGCTGAAGAAATCTGGGATTAGGATGCTGACTGATGCAGGATAGCAGTTAAACTCTCTGATGGTTCCCACAGGTTATTAAAAAGTGTGCGACTGTGAGCTAACCATCTGGGGCCTATGGGTTTGTCTATTAAGAAGAGAGTTCTAGAAAAGGGGAAGGGAATGTTAGTTCTCTTTTCCCAAGACATCAACTGCTTGCCACTGAGCCAACCTTGATTTTGTTCAGTCTGGGTATTGGCTTGGATTTCTGAAAAGGAAATCTTGGAAGCCTGCCTGGTTCATAAAAAATAATTTAAGGTGCCACCACAGTGCCAAGGGAACTTCTCATTATTGTTTCAGATATTTTATGATGTTGGCACTCTTCCTGAAATAATCTGAGAACTGCAGATACAATACTACTTTGGAGTGTAGAAAAATAAATCTCAGTGAAATTTCTTTATTCTTTCCTGGGTTTCACTACTTTGCATTTTCCTCAGTAAACACAACTATACAACCTTTTATGGAAGTTAAATCCTTACTCTGAACAACAGCATCATTATTTCAAATGTATCTGTGCCAAGCTAAAACACAGAAATTAGCAAGAAATGGAAGAAAAATGTACTGTGAATGCTCTTATAAGTGTCTAATCTCTATGGACTATCAGATGGGGATTTTAAACGCACAGCTGAGCTGCAGATTCTTAAATAAGTGACTATATGATATAAAAAACAACCCTTCTTTTTTGGTTCATAGCAGATACTTTACAACTGAGCTTGACAGTGAGAACTGCAAGAAATATTTAGGATATGGGCAGATACATATCTGCATCCCTAGATACATAGCTTCTTTAAACGCAGAGTCTGAAGAATGCAAAATTTAGAATGTTTCCTTTTCTGATTCTATGATCTGAATCATGCTAAGAAATCTAGTATGATAGTAGAAAAAGAAAATTTTGCTGTATGCTTTCCAGCTGGCAGTACTCTGTGAGTAATGCTATTTAGCTCTGTAACAATAATCTGAATACTTTAGTTATAAGCTATCATTAACGCTTTGAGCATAAGTGGTAAAGTTATTTAATCTAGTTTTCCCCCTATTATAAATGTAAACTGGAATTTTGGGAGACCAGGGAGGAGGACACTTGACTACTGAATCAGAGGTCCTGCAGTCGCTCCTAGGATTGGAGAGCAGTGTGTTAATTCCTTTTTCACATTGTATAAGAAATTAAGAGTAGCTCTGTTGCACATGACCACATAACCATCCATGACCAAAAGGAAGATGTAGGAATAAACAGCTGCAATAAAACCTCCTCTGTCTCCTCTGTTCTCCAGCATTTTGCCATCTATTATGATACTTGTATACAGAATCACAGAATTATTAAGTTTGGAAAAGACCTTGAAGATCATCCAGTTCAACCATCACCAATACTTCCCAGCTAAATCATATCCCTCAACACAACATCCAAATGTTTCTTGAACATCCCCATGGTCGGTGACTCCACCACCTCCCTGGGCAGTGCATTCCAATGCCTGACCACCCTTTCCGAGAAGTAATACTTCCTGGTGTCCAGCCTGAATCTCCCCTGGTGCAGCTTGAAACCATTCCCTCTAGTTCTATCACTGTCTACACGAGAGAAAAGGCCAACCCCCAGCTCACTACAACCTCCCTTCAGGAAGTTATAGAGAGCAATAAGGTCTCCCCTGAGCCTCCTCCAGGCTGAACAATCCCAGCTCCCTCAGCCTCTCCTCATACGGCCTGTGCTCCAGACCCCTCACCAGCTTTGTAGCCCTCCTTTGAATGCGTTCCAGGGCCTCATTATATACATTTAAAATATATATAGTATATATACATTTATAATATTATCGTTATATAATTTCACTAATCTTCTGTAGTGTTCCAATTCATGAATTTGTCTAATATTCTGAACCAGTTATATGCAGCATGTTTCCTAAAATTAACAACTTGTTGGTTAGCTGACCATTATCTGAGGCTAGTGGTACAATGAAAAAGATGTTAAACTGCCAAAAAACAAAACATAAAATACCAGCGTTTCCTCCCACCCCCTTAAAAAAATTCCCACCCTCCCCCCCAAAAAACTACCACCTTAAGTCCCCTAAAATCGAGCCCACATTCATTAGCTTTTGTATATGTAAACCATATGCTATTCTTACCACAGACTTTTATTGTCTGATAAGCTTTTGTATTTAAGCTGTCAGGATTCCTATCTTCCAGAGGTCAGCCTCTGTTACAATTGCAATGCAGCACTAAAAGAAATCTATTCCATTCATACCCTAGAGCCATAATAACATTTAAGTCTTGAGCCAGAAGTAAGTCTGTACTAGCAAAAAGTTGATTTGCATCATAAAAATGATGTATCAGAATGTTGTTAGTGGCCTTCATGTACTGCATGTATTACAGGCAAACCTAGTGGCTTTACTCATCCCTAAAGCAAGTCTGTATCTGGTTTATTCTCCAAAGAATTGCCAGATTTGAGAACTATTTGATAACAAGACAAGATTTTGAAAATGGTAGGTTGCGAGTCTAAGTCACCAATCCAACAAAAGATATTTAACATATACAACTAAGATAAATTATGATCACTCCTATACTGTAAACACATGTTTTCTGAATTGAGACTCAAAAGCTTACATAGAGGTTGTAAGGAAATACGCTGAGGTTAAATATGTGGTTACAAACTGTCTTTGAGTTTCTTCTCTGAGCACTAACAGAAGTGATCAGGCCATTTGTGGGCACACTTCCTGCCAAATACTACTTTTCTCTATTTGTTGGAATAAAACTGATGGAAGGATATAAGAAAATGTAGACAGCACTACAATCCCTGAGATTTCTGCCCATTAGAGCAGACAGAGAAAAATACTTCAGCCATTATGTGTGAGCATTGCCAAAACAGAAGGTGGCACATGAGAGAAAAAGATGAAATACATTCATAAATCCTGCTCTGATGTTTGGATGCTAAATACTGGAGCGGTGTGAGAAGAAATTAGAATGGAAGGCAGAAGCCCTTGATTTTTAGTTCTTCCAAAACCGGATAAAATTCAGGATCCTTGAAAATATAAGGCAGGATGAATTTCATGTCTTCAGCTTGGAATGTGAAGTATCAGCATACTAACCAAATCTGGTAGATTAAGAAAAGCCTGCCAACATAACTTATTCAGACATACAAGTGCTTGGAAAATGCATACACTGTGCCTTTCATTGTTCTTCTGAACTAAGGTGATGGCTTTTTCTTATACTTAAATTAAAGCAAAAAAAATTTTTTTTTTTTTTTTTTTTTTTTTTTTAGTTTACCCTGGACTGTGTTAAGAGCTGTTTCAAAACATCTGTTGGATATCAAAGTGTTCTGGTCCTTCAAACATGGATGCAAACTACTTTCTTTTTGAAGTAATTCTCTCTGGTATTTCTTCTCCTAAGGACAGCTTGGAAGGTAAGCAAGGCTATTTTCTTGTTGCTACCTGACTTACACATCAAATTGATGGTTTAGGAGTTAAGAAAAACAATATTTTCAGTGGTCGCTGTAAGCCAGAAAAGATTTTTTGTATGTCTTAACAAAGGTTGGTATGTGGTCAGACTCCAAGGGTTGCCAAATGATGCTTAACGTGGGGTATTAGCTTAAGGGAATGAAAACTGGAGAAGATTCCTTCACTGTTGAAGAAAAGAATTTTTCTGTATTTCCTGCTCCCTTTGAAGAAAGAAGTAGACTGATGTGGGAAAACTAGGTTAGGAGAATGCCTAGAGGACAAAGTAATGAATCCACTCACATGTTGATTCAAATCAGAAAATTAAATCCTGATTTACTTTCTGGTACTTAATGTTAAATCCAGTCATAATGTTTATAGCAGTCCAGTAGAACTTTGAAAAATGTTGATTTAACAGACATATTTTTAAGTCAGTTCATCAATAACTGAAGGGAAACCAGACAGGTAAGCCAGCTGGCATGAAATACAGTGAAGCTAGTTGGCTGTTATACAGAACTTGGAGCTCCCTGTGTAGCACCTGTGTGGTCTGTCCAGTGCTATGCATTGCCCTGTGCACTGGCTACATGCATTATGGCAGAGGTGGTGTAGCTGCCTGGCTGTGCTGCAGGCAGGGTTATCAAAAAGGAGACTTTTTTTCTCTAAGAGAACTTTTTTTTTTTTTTTTTTTGAATGAGAAGACAGTCAGTACATGATAACAAATGGAGTTAAAACAAACAAACAAACCCTGTATAGTTGGGATAATATAAGGGTATATTTGTAATTATAGAGTAAATAGATAGCACAGCTAGGACAGCTGAAATACCTTCACCTGTGCTTCCACAGCTGACCCATTGCTTGCCTCAAATGGTTAATCAGAGATTCAGGCTGGGATCAAGTTTTCCTTACAACCACAAAAAACATCTAACTGGACTCGGCAACTAGAAATCAGAAATACCTTTCTGATATATGTATAGATATATCATAGATATATATATTTCTGACATATGCATAGATATGACAGATTTTTGCTTATTTTCGCATTGTACTTTTCTGGTGTGTTTGGACCTCTTGTGACTGAGATCCCTAAATTCTGTTGAGAATAAGATTTACTAGAAAAGACATTACTCAAATACATTATTATTGCTATTGAAATCAATACAGTGAGTCATAATCTCACAACATCTGCATACATATATCGGTGCTTCCTTGTGTTATGTTCACAGAATTCAAATGAAATGATGGGCTTAAGTGATACAGGGGGGAAAAAAAGATACTCAACTGTGTAAGCTGAAGCCATAGCAATACATAGGAAAGCCTCTGAGAAATAATGTATTTGTTATCATTCTTATTTTGTTGTTTTGACTCAGTAAAAATCCACATGGCACATAGTAAAAATCTGGAAAAGTAGAATTTGCTGGCTAACATTTCCTAGTTTTCATATGAAATATGTAGTTAAAATTGATTGTGCTTTGCTCGGTTTTGTTAAGTCTTTGAAAATGAATATGTATGCTTGTGTTTTACAGTGAAATGTGGAGAGAGAGTGAGAGAGAGAGCACATATAGATATGTATATGTTCTCTTTCTGGCACAGCTTTCAATGAAAATCATGCATGATCTTGTTTAAATGTACAAATTGGATTCTATTTCCATTCGATTTGAAGAAATTAGTGCTGCTCAAGTAGTCATAGAAACAGCAAATAAGAACAGACTGTATAACCATCTGCAGAAATTCTGAATACTGAATATAGTTTTCTTAATTTCATTCCTATGTAGGAAACTAAAAGAAAAAAATATTTCAAAAGATGATTTTCTAGAAAACTAAGGGCAACAGGGTAGCCACTACTGGAACTTAATTAAGAGGCCACTCTACATTGTTGCATTGTTCTTATCCTGTCTCAAACGAATACTGAAATATACATAGGTTATTCTGAAAGTAATGACTCCTATTTATTTCCAACGAAACTACAACAAAACACAGTACTGCTATTTGATCAAATTTTCAGTTACAAAATATTATTTTTCCCCATAGTCAGCACTATTAGCTATGCATTTTCACCAGCAATGAACAACAGCCTGCGTGCCATGCTCGTAAAAATCTGCACCAGTGAAGGTGACCTACTGTTTCACAGCTGCTATGACAACATCATTTCTAGGAAAATGTTACCCATGTAGCCTGTCTTTCATAGGCCCAAAGGGGTGGAAGTTAGAAGGTACCAAATCAGGACTATATGCTGAGTGTGGTAGAACAGTCCAGGCAAGACTGGCAATGTGCTCTGCAGTCTTCAAACTGGTATGGGACCTGGCATTATCGTGTTGCAAGAGAAAGATTTTCTTCTCTGGCCTAACTTCAGAAACTTGAGCCTTCAGTTTATTCAGCATTGTGATGTACTGATCAGAATTGATGGTTTGTCTGAGTTGCAGGAAATCCAGAAGCTCCACCCCTTTTCTATTCCAAAAAACAGTGAACTTCCTTTACCCTCTGAGGGCTGTGTCTTGAACTATTTATTCAATGGGGAATTCACATGTTACCATTCTTTGAATTACTCTTTTGACTCTGGCTCGTAGGGGCAGTACCACATCCTGTCATAAGTAATGGTGCAATCCAAGCAACTTCTCACCTTCAGCCTCTTATTGGCTCAATAGGTCCTGACAAACTTACATGTGGTATTTTTTTGGTTTCTGCATGACCTACCTGGCCCAAACTTTGTGTTTTTTCTTTTTAATTTTAATTTTTTTTTTTAAAGTTTAATTTTTTTAAAAAGTTTTTTACAGTAACAGTGGTTTGGCACTGGAAATTTTGCCCGGAGATGTGCCGGATGCCCTGCCCTTGGGGGCATTCACAATCAGGCTGGATGTGATCTTCTCGAGCAAGCTGTAGATGTCTCTGTTCATTGCAGGGGAGTTGGACTAGGTAAACTTTAAGTGTCAAACTCCAACAATTTTATGATATTTCCACATTGCTGTCATTGTTTTCAATGCACTGAAGCCTATATTCAGGTCTGTATGCAGTTCTTTGATTGTAATTCTTTAATTTATGTGGATGAGCTGATTGCGATGCTTTTCATTCTGTGATGTGGCAGCTGTGCATGGCTGTCTGGAAGATAGCTTGTATTTCATGTCCCTGTCACTATTGCTTCAGTGCACCACCCACTGCCTCACATACTAACATGCACTGTTTTGTTCCATAAATATTGAGTAAGTACTTATGAATGTCAATGGGTGCATTTTTTTTTCCAGCATGTAGAAATAGCACACCTTTGCTTCATACACACTTCCATGCCTGACACCATTCTGTCAGAGTGTCCCTATGCCACCATCTGTCATATGGCAGCAGAATGTAATGGGATACTGGTGGGAAGGTTCAGCCTCCACTGCCAAATATCCACCTCTGACTTTGTGGGCAAACTAGGAGGCATTACTTTTGAAGCAGCCTTCATATTGTCTGGCATTAGCAAAAAATTACTGATTTTTAATACTTTACCTTTTATGTCTTATGAATGAGAGCAAAAAAGAACTGCAAATGCTATTCTGCAATCAGCTAAAAACCTATGTAATGAGCGTGTGGCCTTATTTTTGTGTCCTATGTTATTACTGAAGTATAAAAATTAGGTATTAGAATATTAAGTACATAGTAGGTATTACAATTAGGTATTAGTATATTAAGTATATAGTATTAATATCTACGTGGACTCTAAAAGTGTATTAACTACTTGTATACAATATGTGAATGTGTATTTATCAAATTTGTATTTCTAAATATTGCAAGTACGGGTACTATTGAAGTAATTGCATATGAAATCAGTAATCGCATGATTGTGTGGAGTTTCCTGATTTGATTTGCATGTTTCACTATGAGGAATTATGCACATGAATCAAGCTTAGAAAAAAATTTTCATCTCTTGTTCTATAACTAAGTAATTTGATATTATTTTTTCTGTTTTACTGTTTGTGCAGGAGTGCAGTATTCTCTTGAAATTAGCAGTCTTTCAATAATAATTACTAAGAACTAGGAATAAATTCTGTTTTTCAGGCTTTTCAGTGCATAGTAAATATTACTTATTCAATATCTGAATAGCAGTAGTTAGTTCTAATTGGTCACAGAAACCTCCTCCTTCTGTGTTTTTTGTTTTTCTTCTTTTTCCCCTCAACTGATATAAATAATTCTTGGGTGCAGAGTACTGATGTGAATACATGCTTTAAAAGTTGTTTCCTGCATACTGTTAATATGCTCCCTTTGCTTGTCTTTCAATGGAAGCACTTTGTCTTAGAGGGCCAGAACAATTGATAGAGGAACTAAAGATCAGCAGCTTGATTATTGACCATAGCAAATATTTACAGTGGAATAAATGTTTTGATGAGAATTAACAGGAGAATTTAGCTTTGTATTAATAATTAGGTACCTGTTAGGTTCACAGTATTTTTGAGGGCCTACTGCTATAAATTGGGCAATTATAATGATATCTAATGACATTGCAGAAACTGCAGCAAAATGATAGAGAATGGAGTTGACTGCTGGGGCTTGTCAGTAAAAGACTTTTAATTGAGACTGTTCATTAGAAAAATGAAGGAACGTGTGTGAAAGGCTCTTTCACATCTAAATTTGCTACACCTTTCAGAACCCTAATCTAAAAGTAAAACTATACTAAATAATGTAAAGAGTTACGTTTCTGTTTCTAGAAGACTTGAGATGTAACAATTGAGCAGCCTTTTGAGAAACATCTAGCTGTGTCATACAGTCTTGAATCTTCAGAATATATTATCAGGAATTTGGTTTTCTATCTGGATTATTAGTGTGATTATCACAACAAGGAAATATACGAAAGTAGAATTTTAGTTTAGGCAAATAAGTAACAGGATTTAAATTTCTTCCTCTTATTTTGATATTGCATGAAAAATAGATAATCTTTTCAATGTGGAATTTCATATTTATATATTTCATAAGTTATCTATGTAAAAGAAATATGCTCCAGACTATCTTTTTAAACTAATCCAAAACACAGCATAGTCAACTTCTCATGGATTAAGGCTCTCCTCACGAATAAAAAAAAATCTTAGTGTCTCAACATAGGGCTATTTCTGTGCCAGCAAGATAATGTGTATACTTGAATTTCCCAGTGTAAATTCAGCCAAGAGTCAGCTTCTTAAAATGGTTCAGAATTTGTAAATATTGTTACATTCAGATTTGGCTCCTGCTTGTTCTGATCTGGAAGCAGACTTCAGACTGTACAGCTCCAATTATTAAGAAAAATACCCTAAGTACATTGCTAGACATGTTCACCAGTACTGACCTACCTGCTTTCCAACTGGCAAGAGGGGTGTGTAGGCATCTGCATCCTTAAGAGTGTTTGAAAGGCATGCCTGTCTAGTACTGTGTCCAGAACAGGCATAGATACCCTGAAAAGGATATGTACTTCTGTAAGCCATCAGTTTTTTAATGCGACAGCTGGTATAGTTATGATAGTTTCCCTAATTAATAGTGGGGAAAAAATGTTATTAGTTTAGAATCTCTCTGGTGGGAGAGGGATTCGTGTTTACTGACAGAGATATTTCAAGTGAAATATCAAACAATACCATCATTCTCACAAAGAAATATGTGTAAGCTTCAGAAGGAATGAGAATTTTTGAACTCAGACAGAAGTGAGTTTTGAAATTACTTTATAACTTCAAAGAAGATGCAAAGAAATAATCCTAGTAAAATCTTCAGTTTTTCTGCTTCAGTTCAAACAGGACTAAAGACCTTTCGTTGTGCATCAAAGGATGGACCGCTTGGTGCTCAGAAAGGTCTGAATGTAATGCATTGACTACAAGATACATAAGTGTGTGCTCTTTTTCAGACAAAGAAATGTTCTGAAAAGCAGGTGAAATAAAGGTGCATTGTCATCTGCATCTCGCAGCTGTGGCCGCATGTATTTCTCTTGCTTGAGTACTGCATGTCACAGTTTCACATTCTGTATAAGAAAATAATTGAACTTAGTGTTTACCGGTATTTACAATCTACAAATGACTTTCCAAACACTATGTTAAATCACATCAGATCTCTGTCACGTGACTTATTTATGAAATTTTACAGGTAGGAATTTCTAATCTCACTCTGAAAAAGGGAGAATGACTTGGCCAAAATCACAGTGAAATCTAGTGTCAGTGGACAGTAGCACAGAGTGTCATTTTAAACTTGATTTCTATAGATTAATGTTCAGTTATAGAGAATGGGGATACATTCATGCCCATAAAAATCCAATGCATAACAACATAGAAATTTAAATTTTAGTTTCTTAAAAATAAGAATTGATCTGATGTAAAGTCATCCAGTAATAGACAGCATTGTTTATTGTTTTGTTTTTGGTTTTTGTTTTTGGTTTTTTTTCTTTGTTTGTTTTTGTTGGTTTTTTTAAATTGTTTTTTCTTTTTTTGGAGTATAAATAGATTTATGTGTGAAGAAAGATGTCATTTATATTGAAAATACCTGCAAGCACTTTTTTGTCATAACTGTTTAGCTTGATAACTTGCATTTCATTAACAGATTTTTAACAACTCTCCAGGCTGCAGTCAGGAAGTTCAGTGGAATGCAACTGACAGCCATAGGTACTTATTCTTGAGGGAACATATTCTACCCGCAAGCTTTGTTCCAAGGTGCCATTTAAGAAATTGCTTTAAATGTATGAAATGTTTTAATAATTTGAGTCCTAGCTCCCTCTGAGACTGCTTACTTTCCTAGGGAGTACAGTGGTAGCTTGCTTTATAATGAGTATGGCGCATACCTAGCAAAAGCTGATCTGTAAAATTATCTCAATATTTAGAATATATTCTAATGTTCTGTTGCTTGGGATTCCCATAGAACAAGTCATGCAACTCCTTCCTGTGATTTGAGGGAGGAAATGCTTTCCATCCCCTCAAATTTCCTCTTCAGTAGAGCTGTGTTTCCATGTTTATATTTTGTTTGTTTTCCTGAGTGTATACATTACAAACTTTATGAATCCATCCAGTATTTGTGTGCCCTTCTTGCAGATTTAGATCTTAGTGCACATCTAGTGCTTTATATGTATTGTCTTGTTATAAATGAAGGTGTAAGATATACATATGCTCAGTGATAATCTGACTTGCTTGTTTCAAATTTGAATTGAAAAAGGAAGGATGAAGGATGAAAAATCCATTTGCAGACCTTTTCACTAGGAAAATAAAGTAAGGAAATTATTCCACTGAGGCTGTTCATAAAGGGAAGCAGCTTAGAGAAATCTTTACAACCAAGGGAATCTTAAATCCAGTGAAGCAGGAAGCTATGAAATCATCACCATGTCAGAAAGGGAGGTTTATGAGGCTGGAATTACAGTTAAAAGTTTGCTGTATGTTCGTAGCTGAATAATCCTTCTGCATTTATTCTTTTGGTTTAAGAACATAAAAGTTCTCCCTTCCCAGTGATACGTTTGCTGATATTACCGTTTCAAGCTATCGTCTGTGTTTCCATTTCTCATTTTTAGAACTTCATTAAGACCTGCTCTTCTTGCTGATCAGCACACAAAACATCTGTGTTGTTTGGGTTCTGCTCTGAGACCTGCAGAACAGTTTGTTGGCCTAAAATACATATATATATCAAGCATGTTTCACACTTAAATTGTGACATTACTACAGTTTTTACAGTCAGAGGTATGAAAAGGATACTGCCATCAGAAAGGATACTGAAAATGGGATTGGGTTAGTTGGTACTTGTTCAAGGACATTCAATATGGCTGTGTCAAGCCAGATTAGGCTCTTCAGAACACTGAAGTGATGATCACTTGAATTAACTATCATTCTTCTGTTTCATAGAAAGGCCTAGGGCTGGAGAGGAACTGCGATAAAACTAAATTTCAGAGAAATGCTAGCATGTATTATGTAGTTAAGGTTTAGGTGGGGAACGTTTCCAGTCAGATCTTGAAGTTGCCTCTCCTACTTTCTTTCCTCTTCTGCTACCATTAAATCTACACCTTTCTGATCTTTTCCAAACAGAAACCAGGTTATGCTTAGTTTAGAACATTTAAATCGTGTGATTTGCAGTATGGCTTCAGAAACAGCTGTCTCGGTGCAACTCATGAGGAGGGAACTGAAGTACAATGAAAGAAGCGAGTGCCCAGGCACAGGAAAATCTAGGTTTCTTAATCTGAACTCCAGACACTGGTGCTGATGTTTAAAGATATGATGTTTTGTAAATCACTCTCACTTGATTTGGCAGTACGTCTTCTCATTAATATATGTAAGTGGGGCAGGTAATGGTTCTGACCTATATCCTGCCCTCTCTTCTATGGAGCATAATTTCCTTAGAGAAAGACTTTAATTCACTGTGCGGTTGGAACAACCTGAGAACCTAATCTTCTCTGGCGCCTCTGTGAATTGTAAAAGATCAGGGAAAACATTTATCTAGGATGACAGATATCTGGGAAATGTTAAATGTGATTTTAATAATCTTGGTTATATAAACATATTGTGGTATTATCTTATTTCTCATTTTATGGGAAAATATTGTATAACTGCTTAATCACATTTCCGGATTGATTTGAGCTAGTTTGCAACTTGGGTTATTGCGAACTTCTACATCACAGCTATAATGAGAAGATGAAATATTGAATGAATATAAGTTTATTTAACAAATGGTGTTTCAGTTGGTATCTTTACTGCATTTTCGCAAAAACATGCACTGATGTTTTATCAAATAAACAATACTCCATTACAAAAATCTTCTTTCTACTTTAAGAATGTTTAGAGGGGCTACCTTTTTGCTCCAAAAAAAGATAATGTGATTTCAGTTTGTTTGCATGTAACTTGGTAGAAGCATTAGTGTCTTTCTCTGAGCTCTGAAGAGAAAATGGTGGAGGCAGAGAAGCATTTCCAAATATAAATTATTCCAGTTTTTCAGCTGACTGATACTTCAGCTTGGTATTCTTTCATGATTTGTAGATAAGAGGCTTAGATTAAACAAACCTTTCTTTAGCAGCAAGTAAGCAGATAAGCAGTGCAGTAAAGTAAGTTGGTGTCTGCCACATAAGTGGATTTTTGTATGTGGTGAAATAATTCTTAACTGTTACTGTGAATTTGAGAAGCATGTGAGAAATAGTGAGGAAAAGTACTAAAGCTTTTTATAGTTTACTCTATTGTCACTGGGGACATTATTCCTTGCCAAAATTGCAGGAGCACTGGGAGACAGGGAGAAGGAAACCAACATTTCTTTCCCTTCCAAAAATATTTGTATTTGTGGTTATGCATGAGTTTTGAATTAAGAAACACGCACATATTTCTTTTTAGAGAATTTGTGAGAAAAAAATCTTTAGCTTAAATAATATGTGTTGAAATGATTAGGATGTTCCGACCTGTAATGTGCTTTGCTGTTTTAAGTAAAAAAAAAAACAATGAGATAAGTGAAATGAAATGATTTACTGCTGGTGAATTAAAGAAGAGAAATATTTGTCATATGCTGTGGATATTTTCAAGATGTTGAAATATTTCTTATTTTGCATCAGGATGAGACTTTCAACTTGAATGTGGGAAAGGATAGCCAGAATGTAGTGCAGTGGGGATTTGAATCCATGCTTCAAGGGGGATTGCTCTAAGGTAGCCCAAGGCTTTTTGAATTTATTTCTTTTTCTAGCTATCCTGGGGGGAGAAGAGGGACAAGGGGAAAGATGGGACCTGACATATTCATGTTAGCGCTAAGAAGGGAGTGATCCAGGACTCTGGAGGAAGGGACTTAGGCCATAGACTTCAGCTGCTGTGTTGCTCCCAGCTCTCCATTGCACCAAGCAGGCTCTTGCTTTGTCTCACCCAGAACCATACTTGGTTTTAATGGTTGGTGGCTTTTCTCACCACCCTTGTGGATATATGTCTTGGTATATATATCACCACACACTGAGTTGCTCAGTTTAGCCTTGATGGTGAAGGGAGACCATATGCAAATCAAAGATATGGGCAGAAAAGGGACTGTTTTTAAAATCTTAGATGAATGGTATTTGGGCCTGTGCTTATATGACTATTTTTAAAAGGCAGGTCATGTTATGAATGTTAAATAATTAAAGCCTTAAATACGTGCTTAGCTATTGTCAATGACTGCAGTGTAGCCATGTATCTGTTTGCTGATGGATTTTGTGGGTAATCAATGTAGCATCTATTTCTAACGCTGCCGAAGTTATATAACATAAATTTGCAGTCTGGCCAAGATGCTTTAGCAGTATTGTAAAGCTAAAGTTAAAATCAACATATTTGTAGTGTGGAGTTATTGCTTGTGTGAAATCTGCATGAAACTGGTGTAATAGAGTTGATGAGCAGGCCTATTAATATCATCCAGAGATTTATTGTTTTCTTTTATAGAGATTATTGCATGGAGACCTCTAGGTTTCCACGCTGCTTTTCTCTGTTACTTTTTTTAGACAAATGACAGTAAGAAATGAATTCATACACTTGTTTAAATCCAAAGCATTCAGTAGGGATTCATTTGTTTCCTGAGTCCCACTATTATGTACCAGTCCCTTGGCATTTGACAAAAATTTAATATTGCCCCCAGATTAAACATACTGGTATGTAAAGGAGAAAGGGGAAAAAGAACCATGTCTTCTCACCCCACAGCCTCATTTGAACTTGAGTATCTTGTGGTACCACACTTATTTTAATAAGTACATTGCAGTTCCCTAAATTGGCAGCCAGGAGATGTGTATGTAATCAATAACAGTAATTTGCAAAATTGCCTGAAGAGGAACTGCTTCAATTTTTTGTTGTTGTTCTTCAAATGCTGCATTTTCAACAATGCTTTTATTAAGGAATGTTCCTTGTCTTTGTTTGCCATCTTCTGCTGGACATATTGTGTGGCTCAACTACTCTTGTAACATACCTCTCACACCCATTTTGTAGGAAGATCAAATACTTTTGAGGAAGTTGTGACAATAGACATCAAAGCTGAAAAGTATAGATTGTGAAATAACAATGCAATATGCATACTTAATTGTGGGAATACAAGAAAAGCTGTTCAGAGCAGCAGCTGTGGAGCAAGATAAACAGCATGAGAATCAAGGACACCTCTGCAAGGAGAAGAGTCTCACAGCTCTGATTGGATGTGTGCCTGCATGGACAGTTGAAAAGTGTTTTGTAGAATGCATTGTTGACATGTAAGGTGTTTGGGAAAGTTGTAAGGGCGGATGGAAAAGTTAGAAAATAAGAACTTGTGAAGGTATATAAAGGATGTGAGAACTCGTAATAAATGATCTGGATCGTTCACATCTGAGTCCGTGCGTCAAATGCTGCACTTAATTTTTAGTAATTGCTTGCAGTGCTATGGCTTTCCATAAATATTAGTAGCACTGACTGTGAGTTTTTCACTTAATGTTTTGCATTCTGAACAACTATATATTCAGTGTAGTAATTTAAGGTACAATAGGAACGAGGACTGAAATATTCTCTCAACAGTAGGGATATGAGACAAACAAAAGACCAGGACTACCCCACATAGTCTTTTAGTAGTATGCAAAAAATTTCCATAGGCTGTAGAATAATGTCACCTCTGTAGATGTTCTTCATGAAAACTGTATGTAGACCAGATCTAGTGAACGGGCCTGTTTCCAGTATGTTGGAAATAATGAGAGATTAAATAGAACTCAAAAGGTAATGACTCAACAACCATGAAGTATATCAGGAAAACAAGCAAAACTTGCCTGAGTACACAGCAACTCTCCTTAAAAATTTATCTTCATTCATAGAACATGAAGGCAGGAGC
Source organism: Coturnix japonica (assembly GCF_054131305.1). NCBI lineage: Eukaryota > Metazoa > Chordata > Aves > Galliformes > Phasianidae > Coturnix > Coturnix japonica. The sequence goes on along the minus strand of NC_140667.1, from coordinate 15,305,272 downwards.
ACATTTTCTGAAGAAGAGGTACAGGCTGGAAATGAACAGCATGCATCTGTGTTGAAAGATGATGTACTCTTTGTTGACTGTAGAGGTGGTTACAACATTTCACAAGACTGCTATCTTTGCTAGTATTTTCATGGAAAATGTCAAATATTTTACTTTTTAACCATTTTCTTCTTTCATGTAATATTAGTTGAAAATATGTTGATAGTCATTCTCTCAACATTCTGGGACATGCAGTATTTAAATGTCACAGAGGCATCTTCTTTTCATTGCAATATCTGACTTCAAAGGAATAATTCACAGCACAGTTAAGACATGAATTTTCATATAAAAACAACATGATTGCAGTGGAAATGTTTCAAAATGTTGTCTTTTAATGAATATATTCATTTGTTCTTCATTCATATGAAGCAATTCATACAGTACTTTAAGGCAGATTCCACTCCGTTGATGAAGACTTGCCATATTATTTGGAAAGGAAGACTGTCTTTTGAAAAGGCAGTAGGTGACTGAATGCTTAAACGCTGCCCAGTGTGTTTGTGGAGTCTCTGTCCTTGGAGATACTTAAAAAGAATCTAGATGTGCTTCTGGGCATCTGGCTTTAGGTGACCTTTCTGAACTGTGGTGTGACAAGGTGACCTACAGAAATCCCTTTCATCATCAACCATTCTGTGGAATGTTGGTCTGTCAGTGTTAGTTCAGAGTACCCAAAGAAACAATGCCCAATAATGTATAGAACTTGCAAGATAGTTCTTATCTTTTCTTTTTACAGGCCACTTAAGGTTGTTTTTTGTTGTTGTTGTTTTTTGTTTGTTTGTTTGTTTTGTTTTTTTCCCATTTAACTTGTCCATTTGTTTTTCTGTCTTTCTCTGCATGCCCATAATTTCCCTTTCCTTTCTGTTTCCTGGTTGTTTTTCTGTTTTGTTTTGGTTTTGCTTGTTTATTTGCTTTTAATTGAGCTGTATCTTTCATTTTCTTCTGTGTGCAGTCAGGCTTGTGGGTCCCCTTTGATTTAAAAAAAAAAAAAAAAGATAATTGAAAGCCTGCTGCTGCTGAAGACCATCCTTGGAAATTTCATTCTTGACTGTGAAGAGCACAGAGTAACTATCATACTAAAAATAATTTAAAAATAATTTAAAATACTATCAAACTTTGCAACTATAGTTTAATTGTGGTAATAGTATTACTAAGGTTTTTCTGCTTTATCAGTAAAGTCTTATTGGTCTTACAGGCAAAATTTATTTGTTTTTACTTTCTTTCTTAATATATATATTTTTTTCCAGGAATAGAAAATTTTGAACCTAATCAACCATCAGGCATTCAGCTCTAATGCATTTCATTTCTTCAACAGAGCGAACATCCTATGATATCTGAAGGGCCAATGCAGATGTTTCATTAGTTTACATTCTGAATTCACATGATAAATAATTACAAATTCTCAGTGCAGTGTGAAATATCTAACACTGCTGCTTCCCAAAGAATTCTGGAAGAGTCAGTCTAAGAACCTTGCAGATTAATTTCAATAATTGGATTTCTACTTTGTGTATGTTTGTTTACTGTATGAGGTTGAAGACTTCTGAGAGAAAGCTTTTTAATGTTTCCATATTTGCATCCCTTAGTTGAACTGGCAACAGAATGTACTCAAACTTAAAGATTATGCCTTGAAAATGACATAAGTACATCCAAACAAAGGCAAAACATCAGTATAAATAACGTTTTGCTTATTTTCTTTCAACTGCTCTGCATACTAGCACAACATGCTGTTACGGATAACTTGCTCTAGAAAATTTTGATCATAGTTTCTACAATTAAATTTATGCAAAGCATGTTATTTTGAGATAGGTGTGCCACGTATTATAGTCTGCTGGTAAAAACTCTTTATGTTTTTATTTTATCTGCCTGCTCTAACTTTCAGATATTTACTGTAGAATGTTATGACATTTAGATATCTGATAATCACCATAGGGCCCGGAGCCGCTTTTAATGATGCATTCTTTCTGTGTTCAGATTTCCTTAATTCATGCTGTTCTATGATCTTTATAGACTCAATACTTGCTGTAGGAAAGCACCGAGTCACCAATATTCCATTCAGAAACAGATTCACTAGGGTCACACTAAGCTGCCAATAGATATTTGTCAGCACTGAGATAATGTTTAAAAAAGAAAGGTCTTTGAATTGAGATATGAGAAATTTCTCTAACTCCTTGTTCTGATGCCTGTAACTACAAGAAATCCCAAGAGTCTGGTCAGGAATATTAAAACAGGATGGATTGAAGTTTGTTTCATTCAATCTTGCTGTTGTGGGACAGGATTCTTCTTTATATTTTGTTAACTGTATGTTACCTTTGCTGGTGGTTGCCTTCTCTTTTGCTGGAGGTGGAAATCTCTTTTCTACTAGGCTGCCATTCCTATACTTGGGGCAAACTGAATAAAGAGCAGGTACTGACTTTGACAGTGGAAGGAAATGGACTGAGAATAACTTTATCTAAATGTTTCCTTTATACATGGGTATGTACTCTGACATATGGTTAAATGCAGCGTAACTGTTGCTGGGATTTAACCATTTGAAGTGAAGTTTTCTGTTGTACTAGAGTACTGAACATTGATATCAAGTTGCTGATGTGCTGTCAGGTGACATCCCGGATTTCTTTAGGGATGCAAGTGCAATGTATCTTTTGAACTTGCACTCATATTGGTACTGTATTAAAAGGAGTAGAGAACTGCTCTAACTCACTGCGCACCATCAGCAACCTGCTGTCAAGGGTTTACTGGTCTCTACTGCTGCTAAATAGTGCTTGGTCACAGACTAAGAACTTTCTGAATTACATGTTGATTTTATTTGTTATAGATTGGACAAATTCTGTCCCTTTTAAAATGAGCAAGAGGTTTACTATTAGCATAAAAGTATTAAGATTTGTTTGCTGTGCAAGTTATTATATAACTCTGGAGTTTTGCTGTGATGATGATGGGCAGAGGCAGGTCTTTTATGTAACAAAAATGAGATAGATTGATAAATATTTGAGGAAAAAATTCCTGAATACAGGCCTTCCCATTCTCCAATGAAACAGACCGTTTCCTTTGACAGTCATCACAATGTACAAATAAGTACACCCAGCACAGCATTCATCGTTCTCTTCTGAAGCTGAATGTTTACTGAAGCAATTGCTGTTGTATGTTACTTGGCATAATTTGAGTTGGTTTCAGCAAAGTGATTTCTTTCTTTTTCTTGCAGATATTAACATTACAATCAAAATTATTCTCTTTATTATGGGTCTAGAATATTCAGGTTGGATAAGGTAACAATGAAAAATGTACTGTATTTCAAAAATACTTTTAGTATGTGATATTATAGCTTCTAAACTTTGTGCACCCATCTGAAACAGTGAATATGTTCATATGCATATTCTCAGTTTCAATCTGGTGCATGAATTAATTTTATTTTATTTTTGTTTTACCAATGTTATTATTTGACATATTATATGCTTAGAATGACAAAACTATTAAACAATATGTACTTTTCCTTTACAAGTGTCTATGGCTGTGAGGTCTGTTTTTTGCAAGATACAGTATGGGGCAAATTCTTAAGTATCTCTATCCAGTATTTTTAGTAACTTTATGAAACAGCAGCAGGGCCATCTATTGTGTGCACCTTTAGAGAATTAAAAGACAAAAATAATCTCACAATTACACTTTAACTCAACCTTTTACAATATGTTTATGAACTGTGTATATGTATATTTTGGGACCCTAAGGGTTATAATTGTCTGCATTTTAAAAATTTCCATTGGAATCTTCAGAAGAGTTATACTCTATAGTATGAATACCCTGACATGGAGTATATTTGCACAGAATTATAGTGAGAAGGCCGCAAAAACCTGAATTGCAGCCAGAATATTGATGGCTGGGGAGGGGCATGTTAATATCCTGGGTTCAGTAATACTGACGCCAAATGTGAACACCCACTGAGTGAACCTTAGGTCTCTTAAATTTTCTCTGCTCTCTAGTTCCTGAATTAATAGCTTATGCTGCTTAGTGCTGCAATACAGTGAGTCATACTTCCCGTATTTCAACCTGACCTGAATTAAATTATCTTGAATTTAAGTGCATCAAACACTGCAATACTCATGCTACAGTTGAACCTGGATGTAATTAAATTAGTTGAATTTTTTTAATATGCTCAGTGATGCAACATTATTACTCTCTATGTGTGATTCTTTTGCACAAACATTCATGTGTTTCTAGGTGGAATGCCAATCATTACAAAAATTAAGATAATAACAAGCTTGAATCCCTCTACCGTACACTGTAGCATAGAAGCAAGAATTGCCTAGGATTTAAGAGATGAAGGTGAGCTTAGAAAAAAAATATTCTAAATGAATTGATAAAGTAAAATATTGTTCTGATAGGAAAACTATGAATGACGCATCTGAGAAACAGAAATTTCTTGATGGGATGTTTATGTTATGAAAGGAAAGCACTAGTTATAATTTGGGCACTTCATTCCCATAATAAATTTTGTGGTATTGGTGGAGACAAGAGATGCAGCTCTTCACTGGGTTGGTACATTCAGTACCATCTCACATGCTTTAAACATGCCACTACACCAAACTTCTAAGCTTCCTTTATGAAGAATATCATTTACAAATTTAACAAAATGAGGAATAACAAGAAGATTTTTTTTTTTTTAAATTTTGTTTTATTGAGGATCTAAGTAGAAACTATATCTTGATCCTGGCTTTATTCTTTTTTCACTATTGTCTGAATCAAAAGGAAATGGTAAATATTTACTGCATATGGGCAGTATGTCTGCATGTCTTGACAACACATTTGTTTTTGGTCTTCAAAGGATACTGTAGGCTATGCCTCATGAGCTAAAGGGAGGATTTAACTATCACATCCTTTAAAGGGGAACAGAAGGAGTCTAGTTGAGTAATTTATTCAATATTGTAGCCACATTAATAAGATCTTAATGCTAAATTCAAGCTCTATGTTGGCAGAATCTGCCAGACCCTGGCTTATGGAAGGTACAGGAAGGGGTAGTCAAAGAGACTAACTTTTCCTGCATTGTATGGTCTTAGATCATGTGTGTCTAGAAAAGACACCAAGAAATCATGGATTGTTTCCATGTTCTAGTGTAGGATCAGCAATTCCTGCAGAATCTGTAGCAGAAATCTGTCTGGTCTGCTCTGCAAAAGCCTGTGACTGAAGATATTCAGAACATTGCTGGGCTGTCTAATTTTGTACACTGCTATTCTTTCTATTAGTTTCCATTCTTACTAAGTTTTAAATATCATCCTCTGCCTCCCCATCCCCTCAAGGTGCACAATTTGAAAACATTCTTTGCTGTCTAGGCAGAACATTCTTAATTTCCTGAATGTGAAGAGTCAAGTCTTATGTTCTTTTATTCTTTCTCTTCTAGACTATAGGAAGTCTAATGTGTTCAGTCTTTCCATGACTGTTATCACTGTAGTCCTCTTAGAATTTCAATGCTTGCATCCATTTTATTTTATTTTTTTCTTGAAATGTGATTCTCCAAATGGGACGTGTAGCCTTGAACATCTGGATGAATTTAGCTCACTTTGTTTACTGTTCCAAAAAAGGTAAACTTAAAATTACATCCACTGGAGTATATTCCACAGTTGGGGCAATTATCAGTGAAGGAAATGTCTGAACTGGGTATAACCTTTCTTAGATTCTTTTCCATATTTTAGACTATTCTGTTGCTTCTATTAAGAAATTTTAATTTTAAAAAAGGGTGTGTAGATACTTCTTGAATTTTTAACAAAGCCTTCTACTTTTGTGCCTGTTGATGAGATACTCAAAATATTTAGAACTTGTTGTCTATAGTAAAATAAAATTCCACTTCAGATCATGTTAATCTCTTATGATCTCATATCTCTCTCCCATGAAGGTGAAAGCATTTTTTTTTTTTGTTGTGTATTACTTCACGACCAGATTATTTGATATTAAAGATTGATCCCACAGATCTTCTCAGTGCTTCAGAGCTGGTATACCTCTATTTATCTTTCATATTTGTTTCATAAAATCTTGTTAGAGTGTATATACCCTTTCCCAGGTTTGATTTTATGCATGAAATTACCTGTGGAAAAATCTTGCAAATGTCCTGAAGTGTTTGACAAATAACAGTACATCAAAGCAGGCATCCCTCTCTCCTCCAAATCTTTAATAAAGTTTGAAGGTTGATACTACTGCAAAAAATTAGCCCTTCTATAAAGTTATCCTTCTCTATGGTTCTGACAATATGTAGAAAAATGCAATTGAACTTTCAACTATCTGGAAATTCAGTAGATTTTTAATAAAATGTGGAAGCTTTTTTTATTGTCTTGTAATTCAGGGCGTACCTGGTACACTTTCGGTTTCAGCACTATAAAAAAGTTAAAGTGGAAAGAATGATTGTTTATGTTTGTGATTAATAATGTTTCAGAAACGGTAAGTTTTTAGAAAGTAGAAATAACATTTTCTTCCCTCCTTGTTTCAGTAACTGTGGAGTTAAAGGAAAGTTGGATGAGAGCTATGTACATCTTCTTGTTTTATTTTACTTTTCTTTTTCTTGGAGTCTTCAGCAGAATACTGATGGAGTGTTCAAGTATTTCTGTAATGTATATGAAGGAAAGAATTAACAAAAGGGATGCTTACTAGATACATTAGAAATTTCTCCTCCCCTTCACTGTGAAACAGTCCTGCTTATCTTGACAGTGTTCTAGTATCAAAGACACTGTATTATGGAGTCATATTTATTATTACTTAGCTATGTGTGTTATATTAAATAGTTGATGCAATTTAAATCAAAAACCTAGTTCACAGAGAGCAGTGTTTATTCACTTTAAATTAACAGACATTAATCATGTTATGCCTGGTGCTGGATTTTTATATGCTTTTTTTTTTTTTTTTTTAATGGGATTAAGACCAAATAAAATATAGCTTCTTCTGTACATATATGCTTATACAGTTGTTTACCCATTTTATTAATTTCCAAGATCAACATTGATCAACAGGAAGAATAGACTTAATAGTAAATTATGCCCAATGGAGGCTTAATAAAATTTGTTTTCTTTCTTAACCACAGAAAGATAGATAATGGAAAGCATCTTCCACACACTGAAGCATGTATGTAACCTTCAGTTAATAGAGCAACAGCTCAGTTTTTAAAGGCACTCTGGAATTTCTACTTTAGAAATGGTTGATATGAGTCACCACCTGCTGAGGTCTTTCAGAGGAGGAAGGGACATTGGTAACATTTAATTTAACCTTACATGAGACACTGTATAAATTGAATCTGTTGGTTCTACTGGAGTGAAATATGTTTATTGGATTTACTAGCACTGTCAGAAACACTGTATTGCTCAATTTAAAATTCTCCTGAGTGCTTAAATAATCCAGCTGACCCTACATTTTTTACCATATCCATTTTGACTTGGTTTTACAGCACTTTAAATTTCCATGGGCATTTTAAGTGTTGTATTAAACATTCCTGACCTGCTATTGACTTCTTAGTTACTGTTTTTTTTTTAATTTTTTTTAATATGTGCTATATCTGCTGAATGTATTTGCTACTTTGAGTAAAAATGTAACAGCTTCTTTGTTTGAGATATTTCTTATTCAAGTTATTTTGATGTTTAAAAAGATTAAAGATGTTCAGGAATACAGTTTGGAACTGAGAGAGTGACAGTGCATTTTAAAGCAGCCCACATAGAGGGCTGCACATGTGAATTGGCTTAGAAAGCCAAGGAGGTACTGTAGTAGGAATGAAATCGCTTAACACTTTAATAAGTTGATTAATAAGATGTATGGGGTGTTTTTTTGCTGGATGTCTCATACTTCAAACCAGGCTGGGGGCCTGCATAGTAGAGCATGAGGTCTGTGTATAGAGTTTTTGCTCTTCAATCTGAATAATTGGAGAAAGCAGATAAAAGCAACTGACATATGGAAGGAAGTGTGGGAGGAGAACAAGTAACAGAAATAGCTTCGCATTTTAAAAAAATTTAAAAATTAAAAAAAAAATAAATCACAGTTTTTCATATATCCTTGTCTATGACTATAGTAGTTCTTCATTTTCACTTTTGGTAATTAATTAGTGTCACTTCAGTCACTAAAGCAAAGTTCACAACATCTCTCATTGAATAGCCTCATTTAGTTTTATATTTTGAAATATTGCTCTTTTCCAGGTGCCAACAGAAGTTGCTGACTGTCCATTGTAAAAAGTAATAATAGTGGGAATTTTTAACATCACCTTTTGATTTACTTGAATATGTCAGCTTGCATCCTGGAAGGGCAACTGACTGTGTTTCAAGCAGAATGAGTACTGCTTTTCCACTGGATATTTTCGTTAACAGACAAAGTTAAATGTAGCTTTTTAAAACAATCTCAATAAAGAAACAACAACAACAAACCAACCCTGAGCCACTGACAATTGTTACTCAGAGTGTTATTAGTATCTAAGTGACCGAAGACCTGTAAATTATACTGTCTGATAAACAGGAACCCACTGGAATAATGGATGTTTTCAGTATTGTGCCAGAGTATCATAACAGCATAAAGTAACCTAACTTAAGAAGTGATTGCATCTAAAAAACTCATCCAGATGCATAAAAATGTGCCATGCTTACATAGAGAAGATAGTTTTAATTTGGCTGTAGCCTTCTTATTCTTTTTGAATGTTTAAATAGCTACGATAGTGTCAGAGAAAGTTAGCATCATTACATTTGATTTGGGAGCAAATGTAGGAACATCCATATAGGTGTCTAAATTTTAGGTATCAAAAGGTTAGTCAAATGAACCCCTCAGTAAAATTCAATTTATGAATTCAGCAGAGGATACTTCAAGATATCCCATGAGTTTGCCTATTACCCTTCTCTCTCAAGCTATGAAAAGTATAAACCCACTTAGGAACTGATATTTCTGTTTTCAAGCTCTTATAAATAATAATAATAATAAAAAAATATGTAAATGATAAGCTAATGAAAAGAACACTGACCTTCTGCTATCCTGGTCTTAAGACTTGACCAAGAAGTCAATAAAACTGCATGCATTTTCTAGGATTAGTATTTCATTTATTTTGTGCCATGTCCTCTTGAAACTTCTCCTCCAAATATCACTCTTATACCCTATTTATTGGAAGTCTTTAGATTTCTTTGCATTTTAGACAATGTATGTGTCTTGCATTCTACATACACAGGAAAATATTCGGCCTTCTTTGTCTAAACCTGTCTTAATTAGTTTCTTTCCCAAACACTTGCTCCTTCTTAATCTAAATTGATGTGCTGATATTTATAGTTGTTGATTGATTTGTAATCTATTCAGTATCTCTTCATAATGGCAACAGCTACAGTCTTGAACTTAAGTCATACTTTTCTTCCCCTTTTCCTGGATCCTGTGTAGTATTTTCAGGCTCTCCTGTAGCAGGCAGTGAATGTTCACTCTGCTTGTATTCACCCCATTCTGAGACATATAAGGTTGAAAAACTATCAAGGATAAGCAGTCTCTCCTCTTTATTTTCCTAGTATTGTGTATTAAATGTGACACATTTTTACTTTTTTTTTTTTTTTTTCTCACCAGCTTTTAGGTATAAGTTGTTTCATAGTGATTCTTTGATACTCTGCTGTGATGCAAAGACTACTTCACACTATATAATTAGTGTAGGTTTTTTTCTTCTGAAGAATGTGTATGCTGATGTTCTTTTCTTTTCTTGAGTCATCATGAATTTAAATGTTTTTTCAGTGCTGGGGTAATCTATATTCCAGACAGAGATTTCATCTCTCTCTAATGCTTAATTTGTTAAAAAAAATAAATAAAAAATCATGCTATGATTTTAAAAGCAGTCACTGTAGACTTAAGTTCTGTCTTGATGTCGCTATCAAAATCAAGCCTCTTTTTTAAAGTGCTGAGAAGTGATTACTTTTTAATTTTGTTTTTACTTGCCATTGTTAATTGTTACTATGTATTGCTTTTACATCATTATTGTTTTTAATCCAGAGAAAATGCTATTGACAGTTGATGACTTGATCATTTCTGATCATTCAGGAACCTTTTCTGAAGCTTACATTTGCAACAGATAGTTGATCTGAAAAATATTTTAGAGATGTATTTTCTGAAACTGATTCTCTCCACCCCTCCACCCCTCCACCCCTCCCACCCCCACCATTTCCTCTCACTTGGTGTAATTTCCTCCAAATGTTAGTACTTCTACAGTGTTTTAACTTCTGTAGTACTTCATTTCATCCAGTAAGTCATGAACATTCTGTGTATGTTTATTACTTCATGCTGCTGCGCTGTGTAGCTTGATGCCTGAAGCAGATCATGGCTAATTATGTGTCAAGGGACCTTACTAGCATTACTGTATGTTGAAACTCAGTTTGTTTGTCATAATCAAATCCTACCTATATATTTTTTGTTTTAAATTCTTGCAGTAGTCTCTTCTGTGGTTCTGTATCACATTTTGTATTCCAGCAATTTCATTATACTTCGTATTTTTAATTTACCATGTTTCTCATCTTCAGTGCTATTCTTTGTTACTTCCTGGAATTTGTATGTGTATGTTGGCTTCTTGTTCTCACAAGAGATGTAAAGAGTCAAAGCTGCTGTTGTTATTTTTTTTCTTCCAAGATTCTTGACCAATGTATTTGTGTCCTGAATCAATAATTAATTGTGGAGGGATTTTCTGGATACCTGTGAATGCTTCTGAAAGTTTTAATCAGATTACATTTTTGACAACAGTAACTTCAGGTACAGTGAACCTAATTTTACTGTGTTCTTAAAAAGGTCGTAATTCCCCAAACTGCACTTCCACAAACCAACCTTATTTTATTGTTTTGCAATTCAGTTATTTGCAGTACTTCTTAAGTTGCATTGAGCATGTTTACCTCTCAATATTCATTCAAATTTTCTATAAAACATTGAAGCATACAGAGAATGTATAAACTGTTGTTTTTTCCCTTTGATTGTATTGATGTAATCGCATCCTAAGAGATAGCTAAGAACTGCTGGCTAGGATCTATGTTGCCTCCAAACTTTGGAGAGAGAAAATGTTTTTGATACAGCTTTCCTAATTGTCACCTGTGCATTTCTGAGGCTTGCTTATTTCTTAATAGTTACACTTTTCATAAAACAGCCAGTCCCAGTTCCACAAGTGGAAGAGATGGTAGATTTCTTTGTGGTTTTTCCTGTATTTTTTTGTCTATGAAAGAAAGAAAGTGTTTGTAGGTAACCTCTTAAAAGAGGTGGGAAAAAAAAACTTGACAAGCTATCCCTCCTATCAGGTTTATACAATTTCTTGAGAGATCCTCAGTAAAACTCAATAAAACATCAATTCAAGCAATGCAAGCTCACAGTTGAATAAATTTTCCAAGTAGTTAGAGGATAGTGTAGCACTACTTTTTTGTTTACTTAATACTAAAATGTATGTCGTTAATAAATGGGAGTTACTATATAGTTTCAGAATTAATAAAAATAAACTAATTTTGCAGAAATCATACTTCTGTGCAAGGCAAATGAATTAATTACAAGATGGCAAATTGTAGCTTTAATTAAATCTGCCTGTGTCAAATAACACTTGTTAAATGTTATGGAAGTGTTTTCTTCAATATACATTTCCTATAAATGAGCTTTACTCTGGACAACAGCTATGATTTTCACACTCTTTGCTCGTTTGAAAGAATCATGAACAAGACAGTTTCTAAGCTTTACTATAGTTATTGGTGTTAAGCAGCAAACAACTTTAAGCTTCAATACCTGTGAGATACTGTGGCTTGTAACATTTATAAACATAGAAAACACAAACTGACTCTAAGTGCTATTTTCTAAATGGTTATAGTACATATATTCTTGGCTGAGTAAAGACTGTTGACTTCAGCAGGACAGACTATGTAGTTTAGGTAAGATACATTCTTAATGCACTAGGAAAGGTGAGTGATTGTTTGAAGGCTGAAGGCTGTAATTTAAAAGCTAAGCATTTCTGCCTTGCTTTCTCCTGGGTAAGGTTAGATATATTATATGAAATATGCTATTTTTCTTAAAGCTAACTGGATAAGGTTCATCACAGTTAAATTATTTCAGAGATAGAAATTTTACAAATTTGTTTTTGTCTCAAATATGCTATTTAAAGCACCATCTCATCCATCCTTTGTATCCCTTCTTGCAGCACAAATAATGGCATTAATGGGCCAACCTGATAAAGGGTGCAAAATCTGAACTTTCTTTCTAGTGATTGTCACCTAATGTAAGAGCAGATTCTGCCTCTTCTAATAAATTTTGCCTAACACTACTGGTATACTAATGAATAAAAAAGGCGTTTTTTTTTTAGCAAAACTGTCATAAAGGTTGAAATGTTGCTTGTCTAAAGATGAAGTTTCCAAAACCAGCAACACGAATCAAGTTAAGAAAAGAATGATAGATCAGCAAGTGTTTTTTTGTTTGTTTATTTGTTTGTTTGTTTCCCACAGAGAAGATTTCATGCTGACTCATTGGCAATACTGATAATATAGGTTCAGCCATTGTTGGAGCATGTTGGGAGTAACATGACAGATCAGTATGACAAACATCTATGACCTTCAATGGAAGAAAAGTTTACTTTGTTATATTGCTACCCTGCAGGCCAAGGTCTCAAAGTAGATCTTCAGCAACCCACTGTTCTGCAAGAAAGGTATACTTAGTCATACTTGCACCAAATCTGAAGCACCATTTGAACAATGTAGATTTTTTTGTGATATACATTCAATTCAGGTGATTGTATTTCAAGGCATTGCAAGCTGGAAAACAGATTTTGAGTTCATATTTTATTGGCTTTACCTAAGATATTTCATCTAAAGTAATACTTTTTAAAGGCTGTTCATTAATAGTTGCGTCTGCACAAAGGTACAAAACTTTTAGAACAGCAGCACAGAAATATTCCATATGTTTTGAAGCACAGCTGATTAACCTGGCACTGTCTGCTCCTGCTTGATTTTATGGTCAAAACTTAGCGCTGGAGTACATTGGGACAGTAAAGTTGTTCATGGTAAAATGCTTTGCTATTTCATAAACGTATGTCTACAGGGTGTTGTCTGGAAAAGCAGTGAAAGGCCACTAACTTGTTTGGTTATGGCAACAGGTATGTGTCTGGAACAGGAAACAATTCCACAGAAGTGATTTAATTATGACTTTGCATTTCCTTTGTCAGTATAGGAAAAAATTATAGCTGCCCAGAACAAAGGATCTAGCAAGACTGGCAGTACATGCCCCTTTGCTCAAGAACTTTCTGCTTTTCACCAAAGTTAAAACTGAACTGTCACTTCTTTGCACTGTTTAAATTGAAGCCTCAGCTACTCAAAATGATCACTCATTACTTGCCTTTACTAAGCAAGCTTTGAAAAATAAGATGGTGAATATTAATTTAAAATAAGGTTAAAAAAATATATATTTAGCAGAAGAGTTTGAAAACAGCTGGAATAATCAGTGTGCTTTGAGAAGGGGACCAAATGGTTGTTGTTTGTTATCTGAACAAAGTAAAAGTCACAAGCAAAATCAACTTGCAAAGAGCATAAATCATATGGATTAGTAGCATGTCTTAATACTTTTACACTTCTTTTTCCTGGTGCAATTATTACAGCTTACAGAGTAGATTACAGAGATTGTGCAAAAGTTTTCCATACTTTCTGGTTGACGGGTTAGTGTGCGGAATGAGAAAATGCTGGGGAATTTCTATCAAGGATGAAAAATTGCATCAACTGATGCTTGATTTTTCATCCTTTTTATAGAAAAAAGAATAATAAAATCAGATAAGCAAAGATTCCAGTTCCTGATAACAAGCTATTTGATTTTACTCTGTTGGGTTGTGGAATTGTACTTTGCAATTTCAGAATGATTATTTATGAAAAAGAATAAGGGCAAAGTAGAAATGATTGTTTAGTATGAAATAAATAATCCTTCAGACTGGCTATCTGCCAAAAGAGACTGGCTATCAGCTTAGATCCTTTTCAGGACATGACTGTGCAGTCAATATATTAAATATATAAAGTATATCCAATTCTGTGGGCTGATCCATATTAGATCTTTAAGGGAGTGTGAAAATTGTGCTAGATGATTGCCCGGTTCTCTAAAATACTAATTTTCTCCTGTTCATATTGCTAACATGCATCCATGCTAGTGAAGTTTCAGTTGTGAAGTTACTTTTCAAATTTCAAATCAGAAATTTTGACTGACTGTAGGTAGCTGTTTAGAGATATTTAGTGGGAGATAATAGAGGGCAGACCTCTTCTGCTGTTTTGAATGACATTTTGTGGAATTATTTTGTCAGAGTACAGTATGAGAGAAAGGAAGCAGCAGGATAACCAGGGCCAATAGCATGAAAAAACATACAGGTAAGGTAAATGCACAAAATGATTATGGAGACTGTGTGCCTCACTGCTCCAGGGCTAAAAAATTGGTTGGGAATATATGCAATTGTTCCTAGAAAACTGAATAACAGGGATTACAATTTTTTAACACTTGCTTTTTAAAAATAAGTTATGAGAGATGAAAATATAGAGTCTGGGACCCTCATTGGTGAATACTTGCATCAATTCCTTTTCACCTCTGGAAGATCAACATTTATATTTTCTTCTGAAGCTCCTGTAGTGTGATATAAGTGTCTTGTATAACCTCAAAACTTTACAGCCCCATCACCCTCCTTGCAACTAGTATAAATATTCTTGTTTGCACTAGGGTTATTCCCATCTGTAAAAGAGAACAATCTACTACTATGTTTATCTTTTCTTAAAAGAATTAAATCAGTGGAGCTTGACACATACTAAGGAGTTGGCCTCATCAAATCTGTTGATGATTATAGTATGTGTAATACCACAGGAACTGCCCTCCTTGTAGCATGATCCATTTGTGCACCGACCCTTAAATCTTTGTTTGTCTCTTTCTCTAGTAACAAAATAACAGTACTATTTTTTGCTTTATTTTTTTGTTTTTGTTTTTTTTTTAATGTTATACTCATCATCCCAAGATTTATTCTAGTTGCCATCTTTTCTGCTTTTAGCCTATGACTCTTTCTCTAATCTTCCTCTCTGGCATCTGCTTTTTTTTCTTTTTCCTCCTCGTTCAGATTTTTCAGTAGCTTTTATCACTATTAAGAAAAGCCTGCTGTGATCGCAGCTGTTACATGATAGTAACTTTCTATCTATATAATCTTAGATACTGCTGTGTGATAATTGAGTGTAGATGTTGAGATTTCAAAGATCTTTGTACATCATGACAGGCTACAAAACTGATGTTTTAGAAAGGTTTGGCAAATGCTTCTGTATCTTCAGGTGGCTGTCAGTACTGACAGATGTTAGATGTTGGCAGTTATTTAGTTAAACTGCAAGAGTCAAGCCCTGTTAAATATATGGGGATTATTTCAGAGGGATCCTCCACATTTTAAGGGAGAAAACCAAATACTTTTCAGTGTGTGGGGGTGGTTTTTGTTGTGTTTTGTGAAACATAACAGTTCATCCATTCAGAGAGGGTCAAATAGAAGATCTTGGAAGTGTAATTCTAGCATTCAAATAACATTCAAAGTAATTGTACACTAAAAATTTTGGTATGTCTACAGTGTGTCATCATGGTACAGATCCACAAACTTTATTGTTTGATTGTCCATTAACTATGCTGTTATCTATCACTTCTATCCAAAAAAATGGGATGAGGATATATCTGCTAACCAAGCAAAACAGTTCCCTGAGAAGAAATTCATTTGGCAATCCAAGAGGTAACATGGCACTCACAACAAACAGAATGCACGTTTCTCATCAGTTAATTAGTCTAAACGTAGATAGGCAATTCACATTTCACTTCGTGTTATTATAGCTGTGCAAAGTGTTATGCAGAAAAAAACCAAACACAATCTCACAGCAGAGTGAACGAAATAAACCATTTACTTTAACTGCATGTAAATAAATGTTTCTAGATTTCCCCAGTGCATTTTCAGAGTTTATTTCTTGGAAGATTTTTTTTAACTGATTATAGTTAGTACTGAGATTAGATATGGTAGTTTATTGTGAAACTGTAAAACCTCACTGTACAAAGCTGTACTGATGAATTAGTGTTTAGCAGTCTTGGGATCTTAATAATTCATCTGATATTTGGCCTCAGTAAACCTCTTTTCTTCTGCTTTCTGCATTGTTTTGTTTTTGCTAATTATGGAGAGTGAGAATTGTCTTCTACTAGACATTAATGTACAACAAATCTTCTAGAGGAATACGTTTCTCTTGGTTGATCTTAATGCAATAAAATAAGCAATACTCAATTAGTCAATTTACCAGCTAGCAAAGTTATTTCCAGTTAATATTGTGCTCAAAAGTCAGGAGACCATCCTTGTTATGACCACTTTAGCTGCTCAAGGATGATAAGTGCTGAAATTTTGACTCGCAGATTGTTGGACCATTGTGGCTTCTGTTTTTTAAAGGGCTTGTGACATTTATGATGTAGGTTCTTAGATGTATCTTTATGTTAAAATAAACATGCAGGGAAGAAAAATAGAAAGAACAGAGAAGAGAATGTAATTGTAGAGTCTGTGACTTCAGAAAGAAGAGTCTCAAAGATAACTGAGAAAAATGTTGAGGAAATAGTTTGTCTCTTCATGCTGTGTATCATTATTTTAATGCAGACTTGTCACTGTTTAGAAGACTCTGCTGTCTGCAAGAACGAAGCAATACTGTGAATTTGATCTGAGGTGGAATTCTTTACACAGAAAATACAAGTATTTACATCGTGGATGAGGGTGAACTTCTGTAAACTCCATTTTAAAACACAAATTACAGTTTATGTTAATTTTTTTTAGTTGTTGTTTTCTAACTTATTGTTTTCCATTTCTCAGAATTTGCCTTCTGTGTGTTAGAGCAGAATGCCCCATGTAAGAATTTTTGTTGATGATGTTCTAGTTTCACCTGTGCAGTTCTAATTATATTTTCTAGGTGATTTTAAGACCAGAGCACAAAGGATAGAGACAAATGCTGAAAAAGCAAACTTGGTGGTGCCCCACCAGAATGGTGACTGTGTCTTTGGCATTAGAAAGGAAAGTGAGAAATACTTTCTTATGTCTTAGGATGTTTCTGTAATATGTTTGTCAGTGTATTTCATTTCTGTTCTTGGTAGATTCTGCAAGAATATATTAGATGTAAGGATGTCCTTGGAACATGCGTAGCAGTTGGCTGTGAGAGTGAAGTAGCATAGTGGAATCAGTTCAAATCATTGAGAACTAGTTCCACGAAGATATGCAGACAACTGACATGGATTTCAGTGTACCTATATCGCTACAAGTAGAAGGCAGAGAATATAAGAATCCTGTAACAGACACCTCTCACAGTGCTCACCTTATTTCACTGTCATTTTGGAAGAAAGGTTCAATTTCCTTCTTTCCCTGCTTATGATGAAGATTGTGTGTTTGAGACAAAGGAAAACATGGAGAGAGAACTGGCAGTAATAAAATTGAGTTTACTGTACTTTTTTTTGAATTTCCTTAAAGTGTGGTAATGATTGTGGATGGAAGAAACACCGTGAAAGTAAGAGCAAGACAAATGAATTTTTTTCTTGGCAGAGGTCTACTTTATGCCAGAGTTCTAACTTAATCAACAGACTGTATCCTGTGCTATCAGTTGCTGGTTTGTATGTGATGTGAAGCTCTTTAGAAAGGTACTTGGTACTATTAGGTAAAACATTGTTCTTCACTACTTAGGGTGCTTGATAGATCCTTTCCAACATAGCTATTTTTTCAAGGAAGTGTTGGAATTTTCAGCCATGGATTTAATTTTTCATCCATCTATGAAAGTGTATATGATCAGCTACACATTTTGAATATTCTTGAATGGTAAAACACAGTAGGGAGTGTTGTGATGGCACAGGAAGGAATAAGTAACCCAAGTTGTCATGAAAACATTAAGACCTGATGCATCTTCAAAGAAGGTGATTTGCATACCCTTGTTACTGAAGAATTGCCCTAATGCAATAGCTTTAAACATTTTCAGTGACCACACCTCTGAACAATGTTCAGAGCTGATGTATCCTAATTAGATAAATTGTGTTGATGTAGTTTTTTTTCCTTCTGTGATATGTCTTGTGGACATGAAAAATAGTATCTTCAAACTGCAGCCTGAAAATAACTGCTCATTGTTTCAGATGACATTGGGAACTGCTCAATCTTTCTGATGACATTAGGGGATAACAAATTTGTAATTATATTAAGTATAAGATTCTTTGTGTGTTTCCCTTGTAACTATTATCCCTAACTATGCTAGATGTAAAACTAATCATTATGATTACAGTGGACCTAACCTTCCTGAATGGGAAAACAGTTGTTCTGTCTGTAGATGAAACAACTAGAATAACAATTTCTCTAAAGAGAAATGAAAGCCACAAAAGGGTGGTCATGTTTTTGTCTGACTGGGGCAACCTGATAAATCACAATTGATCAGATATACCCTTGCCACTCTCAGACTCCTTTTCAAAGAATTCATACTGGCGTAGTGAGTATTGGAGGTCCTGACTGAGGTTTTTTATGCCTCAAGATGGTAAAAAGTCAAGAGTACAAGTATAGTGTGCTACAAGGCAGGAGTTGTAGTTCAGGCAGGTAAAATTATCTTCCGCTTGCAAAATCTTTCATGCAAAAAATGTGACTCAGGATAGAACAGTGAAAGATTATTCCATTCTCTTTGCTTGCTTCCTACGTATGCAATCAGTAGGGAAGTCCATAATGATGCATTTTGAATTATTAAAATGCATTTGAATGATCTCTGAGGAAGGTGGGAAGAAATATTGCTTATTCCTGTATGTCAGGAAGCAGTATGTTGGGGTATTTTTGTGAATATAGTTATTTAGATTCAAACATGCCCTGATTCTCACCTTGTGGTTTTTGGGGGTATTTTGTGCTCTTGAATTCAGATGGTCTAATTGTTTTCCTGGAGAAATCACAGCTGAGTGACTTTCTCTTTTATGTTCAGCTAGGCAATCTATCTGTGAGTTTTAGAAGATGGGCAAAACAGAGCTGGTGCTTTTATTTTCTCTACCTTTTTACTAGCATCAAGTTCATTGGGAAGAGGGGAAAAGAATGAACCTCATCTTTATACCAGATGCACTGACTCTTAGCAAAGCAAAAAGGAAAACAGAACTTGAACATAGCAAGCTGTTCTCTAGCTCAGGAATGTGTGGGCTGTCTTTTCCTCTCAGAACATCTGAACTATACTCTTAAGCTTCTCTACACCTCTATTTCTGTAATGGTTTTAATTAGCAGACACTAATACTTCCCTGCCCACAGGAGGAATGTAAAGATTACTCAGTATTTCTAAAAAGCTTTGAAGAAGAAAGTTGCCCCTGCAGAGCTGTCTGTGATTTCATTAGGAAACTGCAGCAGGGCTGAAAAACTTAACTGGTTTATTTTGCTGGCAGTTAGAAGATTTTTTGCTGCTCACCAGAGAAAGGTTGTTTTCCTCACTATTTGGTGGGCTGGATTGTCCTGTGAGGCCTTGAAATTTTGCTTTTCACAAGGTGAACGTGATGCATGAGCTGTACTACACAACAGCCTTTCAGGACAAATTGCGTGTTCTCTGAAGAACTATTAATGGCTCACAACTTGATCCATTCCCGGCCTTGTAGGATAAGCAAACGAGGACATCTATGTACTATCTGTGCAATGGAAAGATGAAGTTAAGATTTTAGTTTTCTCTATTTCCACACTGGCCTATTCAGGGGAGAGAGTTACTAACAGCAATTTACTACTATTTCTGCAGTTATGCATGAACTCCACACATGGAAAATTTCATAAGGAAATAATAAAATAAATACATATATATTTTTTGAATACATATACATATACATACATATATATGTATTTATTTTTAATATATATGTGTGTATATATATATTTACATCAAAAAAAATTCTTTTTTTGTTTGTTTATAAAACTTTTAAACCTTTGAAAGGTATGTCACGTCGTTATTAATCCAGACTTAAATCCATCAGTCAAACTGTCTGTGTTGACTGGATTGGTGTCTGCTTGGAAATATTTATTACAGTTTATCTGGAAGACATCAATGTTGCTACATTTGTGCTTGTTTTATATTTCAGGTAGTTGAAGTTTATTGCTTGGGCTGATGCAAGTAAAAAGAGTGTGATGTATCAGCGCAGAAGACTACAGTACAGAAAAATGTGCTAGCATATAGAAATGCAAGCTGCTGTTGATTTATAGAGTTAGAAGGAGGCATCAAAGTTAACAAAAAGACTACTTCAAAGGTAATAATGAAGGCAATTATGACTGACAACAAACTTCTGGTTAATGCTTTGTCCTCATTCTACAAATAGACAGTATTAGAATTATGCCATTTTTAGATACCTTATCCAATGGCTGTGGCTTAGTTTGTTCAAGAGGTCTGGGTGAACGATGAAGCCACAGAAATTCTTAAGAGATGGGATCACCACATCCAGGAAAAGATGCATACTAGTTGTGCCTGTACAGACAACCTTGTATTTCTGAGTTGGGCATTTCTGCCCAGCTCTGTACTGCTGTATCTGATGCTAAAGGATTTACAGTGACAACAGCAATTATTTCATCTCCTGAGTGCTTTTGTGTGGAGAACAGAACAAATGAATTCTAGTTGCATTTATTTTCATGTTTCTGCAATCAGTAATAGTGTATATACTAATTTAGAAGCTATTCGAGAGACAGCAGCTTTTAACAGAGCTTTCTGCAGAACTGCAATGGTACTGAAAGACGATGGGGTTGCACTTATTCTGTGCTTCAATATTTTTACTCAGCAAACTATCAGAGCCTCCTTGCTAAGATTAATGTCATGTTTCAGAGTTTGAGTAATGTTACCACATAAAAACATACATTAACATTCTGTTAGCTTACAGCAGGGAATAAGGCAGGGATCCATTAGTATATTAACTCATTGGCAGTAATAACAAATAATTATTCATTATTGCAATCTTTGGCATTTCTGCTTCGGAAATTTTTAGTGGAAGTACGCAATGTTCTTGGATATAGTAGAGCTCTATTGATGGATGTACAGTTGGTATCAAGCTCAGAGCAAGCTGCTATTCTGGATTGCTGCCTAGTTAATCAGTGATTAATGAAAGCTACCATTTTATATGTGAATCTGGAAGCCTGCATTCTCGGCATTGTTGAAATATGTAAAAAAATTTTCTCAGATAAAACAGATAGCACCTAAAATACAAGTGCTTTGTTCTACTACCTGTCAAATCAGGAAAAAGTTCTGGATTGCATCTAATTTTGTCAGGAGATGAACTGGCAAATACTTTGGTATTCAGTTCTTTTTGTGTCATTTTGCATAAGGTTATAACAACAGATGCAATAGGTTGATGTCATTGTGGAA
The DNA here is from genome assembly GCF_054131305.1 of Coturnix japonica. NCBI lineage: Eukaryota > Metazoa > Chordata > Aves > Galliformes > Phasianidae > Coturnix > Coturnix japonica. The sequence continues at coordinate 15,283,928 of NC_140667.1, read as the reverse complement.
AAAATACAGTACATTTCAGAAGAAAGTATTTGTTTTTAAAAAATGCAATTACTTTTACTGAGTGAGACCCTGGGCAGTGATAAAAACTGGCAAGATTCTTCAAAATTAAAGGGAATTGTGTGCATACTTAATAATTTTGAGAGTTTGACCTGGAGACTGTCTGAACTGCCTCTTTTGACTGCTGGTAATTAAATAGTTATTCTTGAAATGGAACTGCAAGCTGTGCTAATCATAGTGCTACAAACATTACTGTGCAATTAATTCTTTTTTAGGGCTTTCAGAACTAGCTCTTGAAGCTGACAGCTGCAGCCCACAATGTATCAAATGCTTTATATAGCAACTTTAATGGAAACTCAGATGAGTGCAAGGTCAGTCTCTCCACAGTACATTCTAATTAAATTTCCACTTGCCTTTAAAAAAATGTTCACATCTGGCCCAAAGACAGAAGCCTGTTGTGCCAAACATGTAATGGAATAGGTGTTGTTTTGTTCTCCTCATCTCTGAAATATAATGTTAGGGAAAATTCATTCCCTTCTGCTTTCTACTAATCTTCCTCCTGTTATTGTAGCTGTTTGTGCAACTGGCTACAAAAGCTTATCAAACCTCTCCCACTTTAAAATAACGTATTTTTTTAGCTCCCATGTCAATATTAGCTTATGCAGTGAAAGTTGTTGAAGTGCATATGTTGCGATGTGGTGTGGAGCATGGATCAACAGTATATGCAAAACTGGGTTACTAATATCTTAGCATCCATGGTAGAGCTTCACAAGATATTTTCATAGCTTACTGTCTGCGTTATTATGAACATATTTCTACAGGCTGTTGTGAAGTACAGAATATCTGTCTGTTCTGTCCTTACACCAAAATGCATTTCCCTTTTATAGAGAAGGTAAATTAATTCATACGTAGTGTTTCTTGCCCTAAAGGTAGACAGTAGCATACAGAAATCTAATTGTGATATTGACGAAATTTCTAGCTATGTTCTGGGTGCTTCTAACATCAGCAAGTATAAGATTCCAGACTGTCTGAAGATGAGGAAAAATATCTTAAAAAGAAATGTGGTATATCAGGCCAGATAATCTCCAAATGGTGACTCAAAATATACAGAAGTTGTGTGCCTGAGATGAGCAATGTGGAGACACTATTTTTGTCACTTATGGCATAGACTATGTTCTAACCCACATAAGAACAAAACCTGCATTTCTAATTTTGTAGAGTGGGAGTAGTGAAAGCATGGTAATGATATCTGGAGGTAATGTAAGAGTTCTGCTGGTGGGTCCTGGCATATTAGAGCCAAAACCAGGTTTGTACTAGACTTCTCACTCAATACAATCAATCAGTCTGTGGGGGTGGATTTAATGAGTCCGTGGGAAGTCTCAACTCCTTTAAAGTGATGTTAATTTCAGAAGGACAGAATTTCACTGTAATACTCCCAAAGAAACAGGGATTACTTGGAGTAGGAATGGCAGCTGAAGAAGAAGCAGTCAATTCTTGTGTTGTTTTTTATGTGAAATGTACCTGAGGCAGTTCCTGATATACTTTTGTATTGTGTCCCAATAGGACCAAAGATAGTAATTTCCCTCTTGAGCTATTTGTCAGAAAGGCAAATCTGAATGAACCTGCAAGAATCTTGAAATAAGCAGCATTTCCATGGCCATACAACAGGCACACCATGACTGAGTGAACACGAGGAAAGCAGGAAAACTACAAAAACAGGCGGAGTTGAGTGGCAAGAGCACTGTGAAAAGGAGTCACAAACAGTTCTTCAGGAACAATCCAGAACCAATTAATGCTTCCAGTTACTGACAGGTATATTCTTTGCTTATCTATCCTGACCTAGATGTTTTCTTTTCTAAGCAGTTATAAGTGTTGTTGTTCCTGAATAAGCTGCACTGTGTCACTACAACATGTTTTCTGTTACACCTGAATTGTGAGAGTACTAATTCCTCTGAGTGAAAGAAGCTAAAATGAGAAATAAGGTGTATGCCAGAAATCCGGTCAATATTTAACTGAGCAAAAAGTTTTTCCATTTGCAAAAAATAAAAGGATCAATGATGCGTAGCTTTTAGCTTTGGTGGTTTGATTCCTGAATGGCTCTTTGAGGCCAGCCAACTGTGGAAGCTATAATAGCAAAATACTAGTTTAGTGGGTTTGTTTTGTGAAAATTTGATGACAGATTTTCTTTCCCATCACTTTGTGCAAACATACACTGTTTCAGCAAGTGTAACTGAACTATGTGAATAGTTCCATTAAAAGTAATAAGATTAATCATGCTGGAAGGCAAGCATGTTCTTAAACATCTTCCTAACCAATGTCTTCAGAACCTAGTACAGCATTGGCTCGGGCTTTCTTTGGGGCTCTTTTGTTTTACTGTAGTTCCTCCAGTGAAAAAAAGATACGCACACTAAATTACACTTGCTGATAGATTTTATTGTTTCCCATGAATATCATCTATAAGTTCTCAAAATATCAAAGTTGGTTTACTTTCCAGAATTTATTACTTGGCACAGCCATCGACTCCATTATTTTCTCCGTATTTTTAAATGAGTTTTGTAGATAAGTCATTACTTATTTACAGGTAACAGTAGAATGTGGTGTAAAATATGTCCATTGTCCATATAAGAGAAAGTCTTAAGTCATCAGACTTGGTGGGAATTGACTGTAGTAAAAAGGTAAGAAAATGGGAACACAAGTTGAAGAATGAGCTCAAGTGCATACATGTAATGAAGAGCAAGTAAGTATAGACAGTATTGACTGTAAAAAGGAATTAGAGAAAAAATCTGGGATTGAAAGATTGGCTAGAACAGCTGTAGAAAAGAGTCTGAGATATTAAATTGGTAGTAGAAAGAAAGATCTTTTCTTGACTGCATTGTGAAAAGGAAGGATCAGGGGAAAAAAGGTGAGGGTAAGTGTTGGGCATGAAGTGCTGAAAATGCTACCTCATTTTAAAAGGAAAAAATGCCCCTCTGTTTCTGGCAAGTTTTATAACAAGATATTTTCTATTTAAAAAAGTTACAGGTTATTACAAAGTTTGACTTGTGAACTGAAAACTATGAAAACCAGTGCTTAAGCTTTACAATGTGTATATGCTTCTTAGAATAAATATGGTTCCAGGTTAAAGAAAAAGACAGCAGCTAGTTTAGAATTTGGATTTCAGCAGCTTCTCCCAAGAGTTACAGACTGTGGTCTGGGCTGAGCTTTCCAGAGGAGACACACTGAAGTCAGAGATCTGTTTAATTTCATGACATTCTGTGAGACAAAATTTACTATGCTTTTTGTGCTTCAGCATTCCTTAATCTCACAGTCATTGAGATCTCTCATGTCTCACATAGAGACATATCTAAGGATTATGGTATAGGGGAGAGGAAAGATTTTAATGTCATCGTGAGGCTATTAAGTAGAAGTTTCATTTGGCACTGTCAGAGGTCTCCCAGAGGAAGACTAATGTTCACAACTCAACAAGGTTGTTGATCATCAGTTAGAAGAGCCAGTATAATATCTTAGCTTCAGAAAAATATATTAAGGAGGAAGAGTTCTCAGAGCTCCATCTATTTAATCTATCAAATTAAAGGCATAAGTATGGTTGTAGTAATCATTATGTAAGAAATATATATGTAATAATATATGAGAAATATAATTTTCCTATGGAGGACTTCTTAAAGTCTATCACACAAAAATAAATATTAAAAAATAGTTGTGAAGTTTGAAACTGAAAAATGAGACTCAGAGGATAAAATAGTTTTAATATCTGTATCCACAGTTACCAAGGATTGCCATGAATTACGCTTTCCTGGAAGTATCTTAAATCAAGAATAGATATTTCTTCATAAGATATGATTTGCTGAAATGAGTTTTGCCTTTAACTTATTTTGATACTCCTACTTTTTCATTCTTTTCATTCTTGAAGGTAAATGTTACAGGTTCGCTACAATGTTTTTGGCTAGTAATTAATGCTTGGTTTCCTGCCGGACCTAATATGATTTTAACAGTCTTCATATAGAAACAAATAGCTGAAACATTCCCTTTTCCTACTTAGGAATCAAAACACATGTGCACACAGTTATCTGTATTCATTGAAGGTTATGCTAGATGTTTCACAATATTAATTTAAAGTGTATTAAACCTTTGCATATTGTTTACAAATTAGGTTGTATAAAACATCCTGGAAATGACAGTGATTGATGTGAAGTAACATACACACAATTAATGCTGACTGAATTGCTAATTACAGGATTGACATCTCATTTGTGGTGAGATGCTGTAGATCTTTTGCAGAAAGAATTGGCAGTGTTGTCATGTAATTTTTCTGTTTCCTTCAGCTTGTAGTTGGATGCCCTGTTGTTAAAGCTTAACTAAAGATTCAGTCTCACCTTGTAAAAGCTTTATGCAATGTAAGAAAAGCCTCACGTTAAAAATCAAAATAGTCACCTCTACTCAATAATTAAATTTCCCCTGATACTTTCTGCCATCAAAGAGATAAATTGTTCCACAGTGTTGTTTATTTTTACTTGTCTTACTAGTTACAGAAGCTTTCTTACCCACCTTTTTTTCCCTGGCCTGCAGGAAAAGTGAACAGTGCTATTACAGAGATAAATTAGGTAGGAAATGTGGGAATCTGGATTGAAAGAAAAGTGTATTCTATTAAATGAACCTTAGTATCTGAAAAAGATAAATTTCAGAATCTATGATGTGGAGAGCCCCTTAGAAGAGTAGTTACATATAACAAATGTTTGAGTTGACAGAAACAGACTGACCAGCTGTGATCTCACAGCTTCAGAGCATCTGAGCATCTGATGGTCAAGTTAGTCCGGTTCTGTTGACTAGCCATGTGGCACAAAGATCAGTCTGGTTATTCAGCGACTAGAGTAGGATTATTTGTTGCAAACTAAGTATGTTTTGAACAGATTATAAACATATGCGCTATGTCCTGGCATGTGATGATTTAGTGGTGTAAGTAGAGACCCAATCATAAGGAAGCAGGAACATTGAACAGCAGCAGTAGCACTGAGAGTGGAATCAGAAGCTACAGGATGAAAAATGTGAATGCAATGAATGTTCCCAGTACTGCTGAGCTGCCACTATTCGTCAGCCAACTTCATGAATAAGAAGGCCAATGGGTACAAACAGGGGGATATATTCCCAGCAGTCTGAGCAGGCTTTGCCTAAGGCTTTTTCAAGAAAACAGATTCCATTTGTGCAAAGAAAGTGCCTCTTAGCTTACATGATTTCAAAGAGAGCTACTTGCTTACTTTTTGATGCAATTCCACTCTTCATCTGTTAATGTAATTATTTTACAAGAGTGATACATGACCTCTGCTATTTGTCATCTGCAAAGGGGATGAAAAAGGTACTCAGACAAAACAAACAGGGTAGGAGTCTGATGTATGAGGAGACTTGGTAGAAGCACAGAGAAGGCTGAAAGGATGTCCTAAGGCAGAAACATTTAGTTCACCTTCAAACATAGTGTGCACGTAAGACCTCTGCATTCCTCCAAAGCATTCTGCCTGTCTGCCTTGCCTGCGAGGAATAAAATTCAAGCTTTGCTTTAAATCACAAGACCTGCAAAATGAAAGCAATATTGGGTTGTTTTTTCTTTGGTTTTTCTTTCTTTAGTTTTTCTTTCTTTCCTTCTTTCCTTCTTTCCTTCTTTCCTTCTTTCCTTCTTTCCTTCTTTCCTTCTTTCCTTCCTTCCTTCCTTCCTTCCTTCCTTCCTTCCTTCCTTCCTTCCTTCCTTCCTTCCTTCCTTCCTTCCTTCCTTCCTTCCTTCCTTCCTTCCTTCCTTCCTTCCTTCCTTCCTTCCTTCCTTCCTTCCTTCCTTCCTTCCTTCCTTCCTTCCTTCCTTCCTTCCTTCCTTCCTTCCTTCCTTCCTTCCTTCCTTCCTTCCTTCCTTCCTTCCTTCCTTCCTTCCTTCCTTCCTTCCTTCCTTCCTTCCTTCCTTCCTTCCTTCCTTCCTTCCTTCCTTCCTTCCTTCCTTCCTTCCTTCCTTCCTTCCTTCCTTCCTTCCTTCCTTCCTTCCTTCCTTCCTTCCTTCCTTCCTTCCTTCCTTCCTTCCTTCCTTCCTTCCTTCCTTCCTTCCTTCCTTCCTTCCTTCCTTCCTTCCTTCCTTCCTTCCTTCCTTCCTTCCTTCCTTTTTCTTTCTTTTTCTTTCTTTTTTTTTCTTTTCTTTCTTTTCTTTCTTTTCTTTCTTTCTTACTTTTTGTTATTTGTTTTTTTGGAGAACATTAAGTAGAAGCTGCTTAATACTTTGTGTACCTTAACTGAGATATTTGTTTTCAGTGATAAACATACACCACCAAAAAGAATAAAGATATGTCTTGTGGAAGGATATTCTATCTTAGGCCACATCTTCAAGTTATTCCATGTGCTACTGGGTGGGAACAGTGGGGGGCAGAAACTTTGCCTTGCAAGAAATGATTGAAACAGTGAGTAATGTGGTAACAACTTACCACTCTGATTGCCCTGTTAGATTAAAAAACCCATCCCAAATGGAATCATGTTTTCTAAAGGAAACATCTATTATGTCAGCCTTCCGTGCCACAGAGCCTCTCAGGTTCACTGGCAACAGAATGGAAAACAAAACCTTTGCTACTCAGAAGATATTTCATTTGCTGGCAGAAGCTCAAAACTCTGGTTTTGCTGGCAGAAGCTCAAAACTCTGGTTGTTTTTTGTTTTTTGTGTCTTGTTGTTGTTTTTTTTGTTGTTGTTGGGGGTTTTTTTGAGACAGGAAAATAATTTAAGGCATTTTTAAATTTTTAACATCACAAACCTTGAAATAAGAACAGTGTCTAACAATTGTTATCCTTTACTGGTCTTGCTAATCAGATATGATATGACAGGAATGCTAAGTGCCTTCAGCTTAGCAAATGGACCTTTAGTTTCTTCTTCAAAAGTGCTGGCTTTACTCTTTCTGACAGCTAAAATGTGAAAATAGCTAGTAGTTCATATACCACATAATTTAAAAATGTTGTACTTTACCCAAATAGCCAGAATTGCCAGAAGAGAAATGTGCCTTGCATACATCAATTCTTTTACTATCTTTATTAATAGCATAAGAAATGGAAATGCCACATATTCTATGAATTTTGAAAATTACTTGCATAGTTATCTATATGGGGGATTTAAGAATCACAGTAGAAGAAAAACCACAGAAAGAGGCTGTGAAGCGTTTTTGAATAATCTTACACTTTTTCAACTTTATGTCCAGTCTTTCCCAAAATGAAGTCTGGTGGTATACCAAGCTTTTTTTCCTTGGCTTTGAGATCAGAGACAGGAAGGCCAAGTTTTTTTTACTGACTAAAGTAATGGATATTTTTAATTTGATTGATGTGTTCTGGCCTAAGTAGTGTGAAGAGGATCTACTTTCCATACATAAATGTTGCTCAATGTGCAAAAGCCATCCAGGCTTGTCAGGGAATCACAGCTTCTCTAGTTCATGCTTTCACAACAACAGGATGGCTTTCTTTTAATCCCCATAGAGGATAAAAATGTCATAGCAGATTAGCTAATATGACATGCCTAATAATTATTAGAAAACTAGGTCTGTTGTGAGCAATATTTAAGCTAAGCATGGTATGAGTTTGTAGTAAGCACCCAGTGGGCGTTGTCCTGCTGCAAAGAAATTTTCTGTAAGACTAACAGCGATGGATGAATGTGAAAGATATGTTTTAAGTAGAACTGATTGCTTGACTTGGAAAGGAAAATCTTTAAATTCTGTGGAAATCAAATATTTTTTCTTCTGGGTTCAGCAAACATAGTTGAATAAAGATTTCCTTGTAGATGCATTTATTTGGGTGATACAAGGGGCACATCATAACACTTAGTAATACTAAGAAAAAAATCCCACAACTTCACATGGGATAAATAGGTGATTTGCAAACAGTGCATGTGTAAGTGATTGCTCTTCATGCAGTTTTTTTTCAAAACACTTGTATGCACTATACAACTCCTGATAACTTGGCAATCTTTTTGTACTTTAATACTTGCAAATGTGCGGTACAGTTAATATAAACCACATATACAAACCATATATACTGGATACTATTTTCATATACTGATGAGTAAAGATAGTACCCCAACAACATGTAAACTGGAATCATAATGAATAATTTATCTCCATCTTAATCCCGACTCACTAGTTTGAGGAAGCAGGAATCCTAAATCATCCAGTGTAACTGGGGATTTACTGGTACTAGAGGTGCAAACCTTTCAGTGTTACCCTGTCTTTAAGTTGCCTCACAATCATTTATCTTGTGGAGTTAGAAGACCTTATAGAAGTTGTAACTGTTTATATACCTAATTTCTGGCAATGCACAATTCTGGATGCAGAACAATAAAAGGCAATGAGACCGGTTTGTTCACACATTTCACAGAGTACATCTTATGTTCACTCAGAGTTCAACAGCGTATGTGCAGCAAATCTGTGTATAGGGGAATCAGGATGTGATAAAAAATAAGCTTTGTTTGACATTGTAGTGAGTCATAAAACTGCTTCCAATACACACAGTTCTTTACATATTTATTAATAATTATTGTCTGTTGTGGATCAAACTCTTTTGCTTTTTCAAATATAATGCTTAATTTTGGAGAAAGACTATAACCTAGATCATTACCTGCTAAACTGTACCTGTTCACATCCAATAAGGGATCAATATATTTTATGGAATTTAAGAGAAAAATTAATTATTTTAGATATCATTTGTTAAATTGCTCAAATTAAAAAAAAAAGTTTTTTAAATTAACAATGTCAAAATATCATAAAACTATAGAATTACTACAGTTATTATATATTGTTGTAATGGTCACATAAAACTTTAAAAAAGATGTTCCTGATTAGCCTGGAACAAAGGCATATATATCTAATAGCAGGTCTTGGCTGCATCCTTTCTCTCAGAGAATGCATAGAATTTTCAAAACCTTAAAAGTTACAGGACAAGAAAATTACAAAGAGGCCTGCTGTCTACCATCACCAGAACATTGTTCTGTAGGAACAGGAGTTGATGTAGCCAGTATGACGTAGAAGTGATAGGGAAACTGCTCCTATGATATCAGTGGGAGTAAATAAAGCACTAGCTTCCAGCTCCAAACTTTGGTAAGTAAAACAAATTTCCTTCCTGTGACAAAGATGGAGTGTTAAGATGTAGATGCCAATGAAAAATGAACACTTGGGTGAACAGATCTATTCCTGTAAAGAATTTCATTATACAGACTGTGTAGTAGAAGAAAAATGAAAGCCCACTTCATCAAGTGGTATTAAAATATGTATTCATCTAGCTGAGGGTTTGAGATATGGACTTTTTTAATAGTTCTTTCAGTATTTTATCACGTTACCATTGGCTACTTTCATTTGCCGAACAGGTTTATTCTTTATCTGGTTCTCTTTTAACAGCTTTTCATTATATAGCTTTGATCTGGAATAACCAGTCTTACACTGCAAATCATGGGTGTCCAGCCTCTTTGCTTTCCTGGATTGCTCTGTGTGAAGTGGAATCATCTAGGGCTGCAACTATGAACATTGCTCTGAAAGTAATGTCTCCTAATTATTTCCATGGAAAGCAAGTCTGGAGCACATCGTAAAATAGGAGGCATTATTTTTGGATTATACTGTAGTCAATGTCTGCAAGTAACAAAACTGATTGTAATTTGTAATGCTTTTTTTTTTTTTTTTTTTTTTTTTTAAAAAAACATTAAGATGAGAGCAACGAAACCATGAAAGCAGTGGGAGATGTGACCGCGTTTTTGTGCCAGCAATGCATCATCCTGGTTGGAGGGCAGCAGCTGCAATCTGCACTGAGCTCTCACGGTGTTTGTCAGATCGTCCTGTTGGAACCTTATTGTTCCTGTGCTTCAGCTTTGCAAACCGTGGCTCACAAATGCACGCACTGCCCAAAGGTGATGACACAAGTATGGTGCGGCTGGGAGCTGAGGGGTGTCACAACCCATCACTCATTTGCCACCGCGTAGCTCAGCTGTCAGCCCAGGTTCGGTTCGGGTGCAGTTCCGTGCTGCCCAGTAACGGCTGGGCGCGCGGGGAGGAGCTGCTGCCATAATGGAGGGGCAGCAGGGGGCGAGCAGCGCTGTGAGCTGTGCCGAGCATGATGTGAGTGGTACTTATTGACGATCAGTTAAATGCAAGTAGACTTTTAAGGAACAAACCCCACCTCTTGTTTATAAACAGAAGGCTGAGAACACTTAGAGGCTGAAAAAGTGAAGGTAGAAAATATTTCTGTTTTTTTTTCTTTCCTAAAGTGCTAGTTCAGAGATAAAGCAAAATTGCTGTGAGGGCAGAAAAAAATGCTGGCTGCATGTAACAGCAGATACCTTTGCAACTCTGTAAATGGATTTTTGAGAAATGGAGAAACAGAACATACTTTCTCTAATATTTCTCAGTATGATGCCTAGCCAGACCATTATTTATATAGATGTATATACATATTTATTTAAATTTTTAAGAGATATGTTTGAAATAATAGCTAGAAAAGACTGAAAAGTAGAGTTTTTCCTGACAGAAATGCTACTACAACATTGTTTTCAACCTGAAGCAAGCAAAACTCCAAGTATCAGGACTTCATGCTGAACAAAATATTCACAGGGGTGTTAAATTGAAGGTATTGTAATAACCTCCAAACTGAAATGCCTTAATTAATCTCTGAGTTGATGCCTACATGTGGCTGGGCAGGAGCTTCTGTTTCGGGCACTAAGTTTGATTGCTGAAGATGTATTGCTCTCTGAACCATGCTAGGATGCCAGCATGCCCCCAGCGCTGCATGCCTGCAGGCCCAAGAGGTTTCCAGGGATGCAGCTCTGAGATGAGCTCTGCACGAGCGTGCCATTCACTGTTGCTCCTGGAAAGCAGACATACAAGCCCACAGGGCAGGCAGGTGGTACATGGCAAGCTGCAGTGGGAAGAAACAATTCCTGACATCAGGAGGTGTTTTGGCTGGCTCACACCAGGTTGCTGAATGGCCTCCAGCAGGTTGGAGATAATGACTCTGAATTCAAGTATCGCTGCAGTATAGGCAAATAAAACTGTCTATTCTCAGCAAAGCACCAGTTTTGCTTGATAGTCACATTTTTTTCCCCAGTTACAATAGAGTTAATTGTCTTGGCAAGTAAGACTTCCCTGTTGTTATTTGGAATAAAGCTATTCACTTCACAAGGTGATTACTGACATCAAGCAAAACCAGCGATGACAGCTTGAGGTCTTAACATGAGTCACTGGCAGTACCATCGACTTTATAAAAAAGAAAGTTTTATAAGCAGTCACTATTAGGATATAAATGTTACTGAGGAACATTTTCTCTTTTGTCATGGTCTGTTGGTGTTTAGACAAGTGGATGAGGATGTAAGCTGTGGCTGGATGTGGGATGCACAGAGAGGCAAAACCTCCATCAAAGGAACTTCTGCCAATGTGCTTCCTGCTGGTCCGAGGGCAAGATATGGCACCTGCAGGGCTGCCCCCAGTGAGGGCTGAGAGCAAGACAGGGTGGGTTCGTGCATCAAACGTGCTTCCTAAGCCAGTATGTAATGCAGGATTCTGTGTTAAGCATCCATGAACAGTCAGTTTGGGAGTTTGGGAAGTGTGTAGTCTTGTGTGTGTGTGTTAGAGTGGGATACAGGTGTCTGAGTCATGCCATGAAGTACTGTGGGTCTGCGCAATCACTGTGCATAGTATGGGTTTGCGAGACTTTCTGTTAACAAATCTTCCCTTAAAAAAGGTAAAAACAAAACAAAACAAAACAAAAGTTGCTGTGTATTTTATTTTTCAGGATTGTCCCTGGAGATGTCTGTGATAACATGGGGGGGGGGAGGGTTCTTCCGTTTTTAAAGGAGAACAAAATGAGCAACTACTTTTCCTGTAACTGTTATAATATTGTCCCCTAGAGATACTTAAAATGCAGTTTTCATTCTGGAAGAAATATTTAACATGAAATTTAAGATGGAATTTGAATATATTCTTATTCATGGGAGATTTTTAGTTCTATTTACAGCATTAAAGCAGAATGAAGATAGCAGCAACATATTTTGATATATCTGTGCAGGGAAACAGGCTTCCCGTAGGCAAAGGTCTTCCTCTGTAACAGTGAGGGTTTTATGGGTGTTGGGAAAAAGATTGCTGAGGAAAATGAGGTAATAGGGAGTTGGGCTTTTATCTCTTCTACAGAGAAATATGTGCATTTTGTAGCATTTCATGTTGCATTGATTGCTTCCATAGTCTATTTGTTTTCCCAAGGGTGCAGAGTATTCAGCTGTTACCATCTAACTGGTTAATAAGTCACTTCCCATGGTTCTGCTGAATAAAGGAAGATTCATAGATCGAGCCATTTCAATTCACTGCTTTACTATAATGTAAACAACCCAGTATTTATCTGTTACTTTATTTTCACTAGCGTTTAAATGGAGAGTTAGTTCTGGATTATTTTGGCAGCACATCAGAGTGGGAGAAGTGATCTCTTACAACGAGGTAAACACCTTGTCTCCAGCTCAATGGGCAGCATGGCTTTGGGAACAAGGCAGACGGACATTGCAGTGAGGCATCCTAATTGCACATTGAACTGCTGGCTTTGCTCTGGTTTATCTTGCAAGTTTAAAGCGATGCACAGTGCTGTGGATTTTGGGCAAAGACATAAGTGAAGGTACAGATTCCCCTCAAACTGAGAAGGATTTTTCACATGGATAACACGGAAGGATCTCAGAGATAGCATGAGCCTTGCTTTATTTTCTCAGGATTAGTTACTCAGTGATAACTCATTTGCTCATTTTGAAGGAAGATAATTAACAAATTGTGGGGACTTTTAATAAAAAGCAACAGATACTTCATGCAGGCTAATTTTGCAGAACTTTGGGTTGGCTTTTCTTTATTTTGATGCAGTTACATGCAGCAATTCTTGCACAAAGTGACTGTAGTTTCTAATTCTTAAGTTTCCCTAAGGTTATTCTTGACAAATGAATTCTTACTACTGAGCGGAAAGCTTGATATAGTTGTGTGTCTGCACTTTGCCCCTAATGTCAGTGTCAATCTATATGTGCAGATGAGTATGTCTTCACATAAACTGGAATTTGTATAAACTGAAGCAACTAGTCACAAGGGATCGTTCCAAATTTCTCCTTTTTATGATGCTGTAATTTTTTTTCCAAAATGTTTGGTCTCTTCCCTTAAAGAAGAATTTAGCTGCAGAGACATGTGAAGGGGTATGTGCAGTGTTTACTCATTTGGCTGGTACAGTGTGTGCAGAGAACATGCATTGGTTTTTTTTGTCACTAATTGGTCATTCGTTCGGCTCTGACCTTAGAGGAGGCAGAGGTTCATTATGAAAGTACATTCAGGTTTATATATACTTTTGAGAAGAAAGTTGTTTTAATTAGGAGCTCTGGCACCCAAGATACATAGCAAGCTATTAGGACAGGAGCTAGGTATCATGAGTAGAATATGGATTTTTATTGTGCTAGTATTCTCTGGTAGCTACTGATATGCTTGGCTTCACCTCTTGATTAATATGAGGCTTTCTGCCACACAACAAACTTTGTGTGACGGGACAGCAGCACGCCTATGAATAGCTGACGAGAGGTACATTCACCCCTTTGCTTGTGATAAATTTTACAGGTGACCATAGCCTTACTGAGTCACATCATTGATACCATGCTGAATCTAAATAATTCAGTTAACCCTTAATTTCACTTTCACTCTGGTTCTTCCTGGTTTACACCACATAGTACTGAATATTTTGAAGAAAAATGGACATCTATTGTGTTATCTGACTGGGAACTGAAGTTTTCTGTCTTAAAAAACTGATGATTCCCTGAGGCAATGAGCCATTTTAGTTCTTGGTAATCTCTCTTTGTAATGAGTTGTTGTTTTGTTTTTTTTCTTTATTGTCATGCAGCATTTTGTGCAGATCCTATTCATTGTTTTCTTCATATGATCGATTTAGTTAAGATGTTTGTTATTGACTGTGACTGTACCTGTTTCAGAGCAAATAACTAATGTCTGTGTTACTTTGGTTTTATCTCAGCAGTGCAGGAGGAAACAAATCAAAAGAAAGATGTGGTTTCCTGTTAGTCACCCACCAGTCTTAGGTTCAGCTTGTGAATTTTGTACAATCTTGAATTTCTTTTAATTCATCTCTTAGGGGAACCTGTTGTTTCCACAAAAAGTATTGCTCTTTTGCAAAGTGAGTTTACTGGTGTTTCATTTTCATATTCATAAACTGGTCTTTTGTAACCATGATTCTGTGACTTTTTTGGGAGGCAAAATAAATGGTAACAGTCTAGGTGATAGCAAAGCAGTCAAAATTGAACTATTCTGACTCTTCTCTTGTTTGTTAATTTGCTTCTATTTTTACTCTGAAGGAGGCGGCTGCTGATGGGAGCTTGTGCTGAGGCATCAGATGTGACTCTTCCTTTCAGAAAGGAATTTGACAGTTGCAGCTGTGCAGTCTTGTCTCTGCAGTGTGTCACAGGACCTGATAGGAGAGGTAAGGAAGAATTGGTACTGATGTTATACAGTATGAACAAACTGCTCACGCATTTTAATGTTACCAGAGCCTGCAGTGCTCTGCAGCCGTATGCTTATTCTGCTTGTAGAAAAAAATGCTGTATTATATAAAGCCCATCTTCTATTAGTAATTATAATTGCGGTCTTCGTTGAACTTAAGAGCAGCCTGTTGGTGAAACACCCATTTCCCGACTGGAGAAGTTACACCAGTCCCAGTTTGTAGCTATAGACTGATGCCTTCACAGACGAGCTGCCCCTAGCACTTCCATGGCAGCTTTTGTTTAGTATTCATCAGATAAATGGTTAATGTGAGAATCTCAGTTACCTTGCTGCTGATGCATGTCTTATTTATGTGTCAAAAATATGAAGTTAAAATTTGTCTTCTGAGGATTACAGCTGACTCCTTTAGCTGAGGGAAAGAATTGCAATACCCCATACCATTGCACTGTGTACTGATTGTCTCAGGTACATTGCACTGTATTGCTGCCTTACTATAACAGCTTTTAACAGTTAAAAATGATTCTTTTCGTTCACTATTCAGAAAAAAAATTGAAATATCTTCCTCTTTAGCAAAAGGAGCCTACACAGGTGTAAAACACAACACACACCTTTTGTAGAGTTGTGATATTTATGCACTAGATGCCTTAATGTGCATATTGTTGGGCAAGTACTCATTCTATTCATCTATTCTATCATCATTCTATTCATACATATTCTATTCATGTCATCTATTACCTTAAATTGAGATTCTTATTTTACTTTTTATGGCAAACCATTTATGAACTTATACAATATGTTTCTAATCAGCAGTGCTTCAGATGATACTTCAGTTCAGTGGTAAGAGCTTGCTTTGGCTCAAACAATATTTCCCCAAAGCATGTATTAATGCATCTACTTACTCAAAGTCACTGTCACACTAAGAAGCATAATTACAGACTGCATGGAGACTCTTGATAAGAAAATGGGAAAAAATGTATCGGTAAGATCAAAGAAGCACCTGAAGTTAATTATAAATTAGTACTGAAGTACAGCTATCAGCATACTTTATTACTGTGGAACTAAAAAATAAAGATTTAAAAATCCCACAAGATCTTGCATGTTGGTTAGTTTTACACCAAAGTCCTTTTGTTGTGTTCATTTACACCTATAATAACTGAAAAATGAATTTTTTTCCAAGCTGAAAGAAAGGTGGCTGAGATACCATGTGTCAAAGATTTTTACTGTGTGGTTAGAGAAACCACATCAAAATAACATGTACAATTGGTGTATAAAACTGAATTGTACAGTTCAACTTATCTGCTACTAGTATAATGTTTTTCTTTCTATGCTGAGATCATGAGTGTACATAAACCCTTATTATCAAGTTATTATCAAATAGGCCAACAGTTGGCACTTGCTGCCTGTTGATGCAATATTTTCCCTAATTTAATTTGGATGTCTCATGGATTAATCAGGATTGATGGTAATGGGGGTTGTAGGGAAACCATTAGGACACAGTTTGAGCTGGTGATTGAGCACCTGGTGAAGGGGTGTGCCTGGCCCCCAGGGAAGCACAGGCACATTGTGTAAGCTGTAAGTGTTGTTTTTTTTTCATTTATTTTCATTTTTAAATAGGAGAGATTAATTCCTTATTCATAAAGGATGCTGTTATGTTCAAAGACCCAGTAGAAAGTTGAATAAATCCAAGAATTCTACTTTAAGATTGTCAAGAAATGTAGGTGTTTACTTGAAAACTTTTTATCCCCTACTCTAAGCTTTTTATATATTTTCTGTTTAAGAAGTGTGGTTTTTATGCTTGTGTTGATTACTCAAAGGAAGTAACTCAGTGAGTGAATTTAGCATATTTTATTGCTTCTCAATCTGTAAGCAGGTTGTAATTCATGCCAGCTAAAAAAAAATTGATGAAATAAAAAGTTGGGTTTTTTTAACCTGTTCTCTACTGCAGCTTGTCCAGTAGAAATTATGTATTTTTCTTTGTCTCATGTGTATGACACAGTTGGAAAACAGTTTCTTTTAGCAACTTTTTTTTTTTTTAATGTTTTTGAAGGTATTTTCTATAACTGTTCTCTGTAGGCTAAATGAGGCTGGTGTATTTTTTCCCATAGAATGTGATCTGTATATGTTCATGTTTCTTGAAGAATTCTGTTTTATCCCAAAAGTGCAATACTTAAAAAGAAATACTAAAGAGTAAACTTTGGTCTGAAATGACTGCAAAATGGGAGGAATTCTGGAGGAATTATTTATTTATTTATTTATTTATTTTTTGGAGGGGGTTTGGGCTGAAGTTAAGAAAAATTGTAAGCCACGTAAGTTTTGATGTGGAAGGAGAAATTAATTCTGTAGTTGCAAGTCTGTGGCAAAACTGAAGGCCACATTCCTTATTTACTCTCAAATCCAGTTGTAAAATTGGCTATTACGTTATTACAGTAATAATATAGGATTGCTATAAATAAATATAAAGTATTGGCTTAGAGACACAGCAATGTGCATGCACACAAATATGAACGAGTTATTTTGAAAGGAAGTTTTAAACAAGTGCAAAAAACAAAGAACAACAAAAGAAGATACTTTCAGTGGGATCCTAACAATTAATTAACTAGGATTGTCTGTTTGCTTCCTATATCAGCAAATGCTAGGTTTTTCTGATATATTTAAATGTAATAATAAGAGGAAATAAATGTCAAGGGAATCTGTAGCATCTCTGCTTAGGGATTATTCCCAAGATTCTGGTAAATGTTATTTGCTGCTTCTTCAGAGATTTATCCTTTCTTGTTGGTATTATTGCGTATCTGAAGCAAGTAATTAATTTTATAACAGATGTGATTGTTTTTGCTTTTAATACTCAATAGTTCATTGAGTATGCAAAAAAAAAGTCTGTTCTCATACACAGCAGTAGGAGAAGTGAATCAAGAATGTGATTATTTTTCAGTAATTTTTTTTATCTTGTTTGTTATTTTTTCATCAGCCCTTTATTACTGAAATGCAGTAAGACTTGCTTATTAGCATGGAAAGTTCAGCTGCGGAAGCACTACAGCATCACCCAGAATATCCTGACAGAAGGGGAGAAGCCCTTGGCCAGTGAGACAGCAAGATGCAATTTACTGCTGGAACATCTGCAAGAGGTTTGTAAATTTCAATATAAGCATTGCTTTTAAAGTACCGAACAGTGTTCCTGCATATTATTGACAGAAAGTTACTTCAAATGCATGTGCACAGAGTGCAACCTGAAGCACAGCATGCTATAGGAGATGATTAGATAGTCTAACAAATGCTCCTTTCTAGAGGAATACATCGAACTGTTGAATCATTAAGACTGGAAAATACCTCTAAGGTTATTTAGTCCAACCATCCACCTACCACCAATGTTGCCCACTAAGCCACATCCCCACTTGCCACAGCTATTCATTTATTGAATGCCTCCAAGAACAGTGACTCCACCACCTTCCTGAGCAGCCTGTTCCAGTGTCTCACTACTTTTTCTGAAACTAAACCTGATGGATTCATATCTTAATAACAACTGAGCAATGTGTATAATATTCTAATCACTTAGAATCATAGAATCCTTAGGTTTTGTGTGATCAATGTCCTACCAGAATGACTGGGATGCGAATCTCTTAATAATACTTGAGAGAGTTTTTTGCTGTTGTTCTTGTTCGTTATTAAATTTCTGGCAAATACTTGGCCATCTGGAAGAAATGAAGGCTAAATTCATGAGTATTTAAAGTAGAAAATGTATTGATGTCTGTCTTTCCATCCCAGACTTGTGTGGAAAGATGTAAATGAATTTGATTTTGTATCAACTGATTCACAATAGATACTCAAATTTGTGTACTTCCATATTTCAAAACTAAGCAAAAAAACATCCCAGGGAAGAGTCTTCTCAATATGACTCTTTTAGTATCAACATTTTTATATCTCTGGGCTATATCTACGTCAGTGTTTGCTTGCTCCGGTTTTAGTCTGCATCTGTAAGTGCTTTACAGTTATCTCAGCAACAGAGGTGTGAAAATCAAACATATAAAGAAGCTACTAAAATACAATTGCTAGGCCATAAAATGTTCTGATCATGGCATAAACCAAAGGTAATGTATCAGTCTGTTGCTAGCTACTCCTTCAATCCTATCTGATCTTAAGTCATATAAAATTTGTCTCTACAAATGTTTATTGGAGGGATTATTTTAATCAGACCCTTATTCGTGCTGCACTGCCTACCCAGTGATGACCTTGATTGAATGACAGATGCCTTGACTACATTTCAATGTGCTGCAAATCTGTGTTTAGTTTCCACTTCTGTAATTAATCTTGGTGTTTGATAGTGTTTTTTTAGTTGTTGTTAAATTATATATAATGATTTTGGTGGCTTTTATCTTTTTTTTTTTTGTTTAGCTTTTGAAATCTCTATTAACTTACTAGATGTAGAAAGTTTTAATGTAGCTGAACTGAGAGACTTAGACAGGGCTTCTAATGTATCACACTTGAAATATAAATATATACATCTTTAATCTCCTTCCAAGGATCAATGATAAATGTACAGTGAGGTGACTGTTTAGAATTTTTATGATAATCTTGTTCACTCTTCAGTTCAGGTGGGTTTTTTTTTTTTATATTTCAGAAATAGTTTATGTTCTAATAAGTCTTTAACCTTAGAATTCCAGAATTTAAATACAAATAATTTGTAAGTAATGTGGTGTATTTGGTTATGCTTATATTAGGTAGATACATGTTGAAGTCCTAGTAATTAGCTTTTATAAGTACAATACTATGTATGTCCTGTGAAAAGCCTCTTGTGAAGTATCTAATAATTCATATGGATCCTTAATGGTAGGAATCCAGTCTGATCTCCAGTTGCCAAATGCCATATAACTACAGTATCTGCTCTCAGAATGAGCTGCTGAACTGTTTTCTGATAATTCAATGTATCCCTTGCAATTAGACAGCTCAATTTACTTCTCCTTTTGTTATACTGTATGTGTGCTGAAAGCTGATGAGGAACAATCAATAGTACTTTCCTTAGCATAAATGCTTGTGAGATAATTGCTCTTGAATCTTAAAAAATGTGGGGTGTTTTTTTCTTTTCCTTTTGAAAATGCAGTCTACAATAGAGTGGGGGTTTAAAAGAGGGAAACTGGTGTTTGCGTATGATGTTGTTCTGGTAAGAAGGTTTGGTATCATTCAAGGTATGGTCAGGATGCAGTAAGCTCTTCTTAGAAACAGCTGACTTGTGTGAATTATAAACTCAAAAGCATTCTTCCAAAGGGGTTAACATTTTTTTCACACGCACACTGACAAAGAGATTATTTACTATAGATAAAAGGCTGCAGTATGACTGCAGAACTGCCCAGTGTTTATCACTTACATTTGATTTTACCATGACACCTAAATGCCCTCAAATCGGAGCCTCCTGTTACATTTTAATATGTCTCTAAGCCTAGATTTTTTGAGTATGTTAGGATGGTATGGGCATTGGATCATGACACTTGGAAGTATTTCACATCTGTAAGAGGCTAATAGGACAAATTAAGCTTGCCTTGTATTGCTGTTGTTCATTCAACCTTTAATGCTAAGTACAGTTTCTTAGAAATTACCTTTTGGAGTGTGTTTACAGCTGGTAGCAAAATATGCTTTGAATTTCCAAAGTTTACCTAAAATGATTTAAATTAACTAATGTAAACTGGATTCAGTTAGCATATAAAATGATGGTCATGGTATGGTTGAAGTTTGTTCACAAAATGTGACTCATCTCAGCTTTCCTGATCCAACACAGGAACAGAGTGTAGATGGAAATACACACTAATTCCCACTCTCAGCATACAAATATTACTGCCATTAGCAAGAATAAATCTCTGAATAGGTTTTAAATACTCCAGAAAGCAAAAGCTATATACTGTAATTGGCTACTTTGGACTATTAGTGTATGCTCATCCTAAGCTAATGACACTTGTCTGCCAGTACAAAGTCAATTAACTAACTCTGAAGATACAAAAAAATAGTTGCTTCAAAATAGATATGCAGAAGACAAAACTTAGTGCAGTTTCTTTTGGAAATGATTTGAGCTCATAAATGTCTCACCAGTAAAATTCACTTGCATGTGAATTTTACTGGTGAGACATCTGAGAAGCAGAAGAAAAAGCAACACTTAAAATAATAATAATAAATATAGATATGCTCAGTGTCATGAGGATAATGCATTAGGAAAATAGATGGACAGGTTTTGGTCCCCCCCCTCTTTTTCAAAAAACAAAATAAAATAAAAAAATCTTAAAAGCTTCAAAATGGAACTGGATAATTACTATTGGATCATCATAAGAAAATATTTAAAAGATGAAATAATAGCTGATAATACCATTTCTTTCTTATGTTGAGAGCTTTAGGAAGTATTAATGTGTTGAATTAGGTTGATATGTGAAGACCTTTATGTGTTGGCCTTTCATGGAATTGCAGTATTGTGGTGAATCAAAGCTGCCATTTTGAGCTCAATGTTGAACTTCCCTTGCTGCAGTTGTAGTTCAAGTCATTTCAGTCTTGTTCTACTTGCTCAGAAGTGATTTGTTTGTCTGAATCATACATCCTTGCAATTTAAATATTGTAAGGAGTTTTCTTCCCTTGTACTGCCGAAATCTTGTTCTTCCTCTCCTCTATTAAGTGAATTAAATCAAGTAATCAAATAAATCGAGCAAATATTTACTTATATCAAGTAAATCAAAGTAACATTTGAATGAACAAATGTCTCCTTCATAAGCTTATGCCAAAGCTGGATTTTGAAGTTCCTGATCTCTGAAAGATTCCCACATTTTGATCTATAAGGCTGACATTTTCATCCATTCCGGGGGTTATGGAGGATTGAAACGTGCAGGAAAATATAAAGACTTTGTTACAAAGTAAAAAATGTAAAAAAAATAAAAAAATCTTAGGCCTGTTTGTAAGGCTTAGAGTTGTGAAGTGAAATTATACATCATTTGAGCATTTTAGAAACCTGGGGTAATTAGAACAAATACCTAATAAATGAGGGCTTTGGCTAGGGTGCATCTGTAATTTTCAAGAATATGACCAGAGCATGAGTGACAGAAGCTCCAGCTGCCAGTCACTTTTATTATCTTATTTCATATTTTCTGAAGAGTGTCAGGTTACAGACTATCAGTATCTGACCTCCTTTTCCATTTTTAAGACTGATGCGGAAATGAGTCTTAAAGCATGGGAATGATAACTCAGTTGCTTAATGTCAGGGTGGCATAAGGTGATGTTAACTTAAACTTCTTGTTAAGGCATATGAAAACATTTTTTTTTAACTTCTATGTTCCTCTGTTAAAATTTTTGGAAGTGAGCATAGTAGGAGACAGGAGGAAAGATGGGAGAGAGATGCATGCCTTTAAAAATGTGTGCAAGGCAAGTAGGGTGTAGATTTTTTTTTTTTTCCTCTGGAAATCAAGAGAGGAGAATGAAACCACACCACTTATTGAAGGCAATTGCCCTGGTGGCAAATTGGTACTTCACTTATACTGGTGTGTGCATCTGTGCTGAAGGCAAGTGTCTGATCTATGCAGAATTCGAAGTGCTGGAGACGTTCAGCTGGCTTGCAACTTACTTCCTAAACCCTGGCTGAGACTCTTGTGAATGTGCTTTTGCATGCATACTGATCTGGATTGAGAGACAATGTTATGGATAAAAGACTTTGCTCTACTTTATTTCTATCCCCTGCTTGAAACACTGTGGCACTGGGGGCTTGTGCTATAGTCATTGCTGGAATTTCAATTACTCTGTTTTTCAGCTTTTGGTCAGGTTATTTTGCACCGAATGGAGCAAGGTGGTGTGGGACTGAGGACGATGTCTGCAGATAGCGAAGCTGTAAAACAGTGCTGAAATCTGGCAGGTGTGGATTGGTTGGTTTTTTTTTTGTTTTTTTGTTTTTTTTTTCCTAAGAAACCTATGCCTTCAGTTAAGCTTTACAGCCAAAAACTGGTATTTGCTAGCTGTTCAGTTTTGTTCATGCTCTACAGATGTTTCATACTCTTGATTTGTTTATTGCTTATTTGTGTGTTACTTTAACTGTAAATGCTCTTGATAAATCAAGTGGTTTGGCAGTTAAAGCTTATCTATGAGAGACATTTTCACAAGCAAGTATCTACAGCAGTCCTTATAGTCTGAAGTATAAAACAAACAAACAAAAAAACCAACATATATAGATTTATTCTGCCCCTCTGTGACACCAGTTTAACATTAAAATCCTGTGTCTTGGGAAATAAAGAACTAATATCTACAAAGCTGATAATGGTATACACCTCAAAGCTATTGCAGTTTTGACAAGGGACAGCAAAGTCACTAAACAAGAAATTGTTTACTTCTCTATCTTTTTATCCATTTGTTCGATTAGTATCTGTGCAGGAATGAAACTAAGGGACCTTCACTTCCACTTCTGCTTTTAAGAACTCTTCTCATACCTGAAAACAAACTGCATTTATGGTGACATTTATTGTAGCCTGTTACAATATTTTAAGTAGTTTTGCTTGCTTTCTTTACTCTGAAAACAGTTATTTTAGCATGTGCTTATTTGTTACACATTTAAAAAGTGAAGTCTGATAGTGAAGAAGAATCAGGTAATGGCATCAGTTCACGAGCACAAGACAAGTAACTTCATGTTTTTTTATTAAGATTTAAGTTCATCCATAAAACTTCAAAAGTTATGCATACCACGCATGTGTGTCCGCTACTTTGCTGCTCCCCTTTCTGGTCTCCCAGTCACATGCTTGTTGCGTCTTTAATCACGTAGATGTTTTGCCTTACTGAAGATGCAAAATCCCAGGAAGGAGTTATCAGGAAACAACTTAAAATGGGCAGTAATTACAGTATAACTTAAAAGCCACACTCATTTTCAACTTTTTTCTTACCTGAGAATTTTCCAGAAGGAGGTCAGTATCCAGGTTTTTGTAATCTATGTTGATGTTGTGACATTCAAGTTCACTCAGTTATAAAGTCCTATTAGTTTATCGGTGGAAGCCTGCTTGGTAAGGCAATGCTAATGTTATTGTAGAGGAAAAAAATAGTTTGGAATGAGTTTTGCTGCAGTTAGCAGTCCAGTTTTCTGATCCTCCCTCAAACTACTGCATTCACTTTTGTGAGTAAAGAACTATCTCAGTGTTGCAATGTTCATCAGCCATCTTTTTAGTAAGTGTGAGACACATACAGCATATATCTGCTCTTTCCAAATTATCTTTAAATGGTTGTATCTTATGTGTTGTATTCTGGGTTCCTAGAGGAGATATTTTTATTGCAGAAACAGGGAATGCAAAATGGTGTGAGGCATTATTCTGAAGAGAAGCTGCTTGAATTCAGGCTGGAGAGCTGTATCTTCTCCACATATTCCTGCCTAAAGGTGTGAAATCCTAAAGGACAACTAGAACAACTCGGTCTTTTCTTTCTTCCCAGTAAGACAGAGGTCAGAAGAACTGCAGTACTAATTTTTCTGCCCTTGCCATACAGGTTGTACAGGCTTTTTACGTTTTTTTTGTTTGTTTGTTTGTTTGTTTGTTTCCCCCCCACATTAAAAGAAATGTGAAGTAGGAGGCTCTCTGACATTGTCTTGTTTTTTGTTTTGTTTTTTTTTATACATTTCTTATGAGTATCTGTGCTACCTTGTCATCAAATCTGGCCTGTTTCAGCCTAGTTCTGTGACTAATGGAGCAGAGGGACACATGGACCCATGCTCTAGGAAAGGAGGAGGAATTAAACAGTAACAAGCTAATGAGAAAATCCTAATTTACTAAACATGATAGTGGAATTTGAGGGAACACAATATACTGTAATGTAGTTGGAATTGAAGCAAATAAATCAGATCTCTTAGAGAGAGAGGGAGAACATCCAGACTGAAGGCCTTACTTCAATGCTGTAGGTGAGGCAGCTAGTGCACCCAGCAGAGACAAGCAGAAAAAGACAATCCCATGACTCGCATGCAATTTTATCTTTCACTTGAGTGGAAAATGGAACCATGAAGTCTTCTGGAAGCTATAGTTCATCCTTCTCTTCTGGGACTAAGTACCCAGAGCTATCAACGATCCACAGAACTGCAGCATTAACTCTTTAAGTCCCAGTGCATTATGTGATGTTATAATGTGGAATACAAATAATAAAAATCATAAAAATATGGCACACCTTAAAGGAGATGCTTTTGAAAAAAACTTTGCTTTCAAAAACAAGCCTTTTCCATCTGTAATTTGAGACCAGATAAGCTCGGGCAGAACAGTCAATAATTCATGAGGTGATACTTTCTTGAAGGGATCAAGTCTATTTCTAATTATCAGTGAAGGAGGTGAAGGTTTTGTAATGAATTTTGAGTTCTGAGTGTTTCTGTTCAAAACTGGATTAATAAAATCACCTTGAAGGAGAGCAGTCTGTGATTTTTCAAGCCCCTCTACACAATGGTCATTTGTTAGGAAGAGTGGTAACAAGTTTTATACAGAGTAGTTCTCGAGGCTTAAATTTCTACAGTTCATTGAAGAGTTCATTTTTCAGAAATGACCATTTTTTTCCAGCTCCATCATACTGAAAGATGGGATAGAGCTGTGATTCATACCATACAGTGCTGAGGATCTATAATGGCAAAATCAAGCCCTCCTAAGAGTATTTTAATTTAGTCATCCAAAATAATAAATTATTGCTTCAAAGGACTGCTGCCTTAGCAGTTGTTATTTGGTCAATCAGTTTTTCAGCACTTATGTGCTCAAATATTTAATATCCCAGCACAAGTCCTAGAGCTGCTCCCAGCGTTTTCTTTTTGCATAGTTGAAAGAGAGGATGGAAGTCTATTTTGAACCAGGAGCACCAGAAAGTCACACGAATGAAGATAACTGACTACTAGATTGCGTTTTAACAAACTTTATTGCAGGCATCCAGTCACTTTCCACATAGTTCTGGGAACTTCCATGATGTCAGTGATTTTAGCTATAGCAGGTTCCTTTTGGTATTGCATCTTCATCTTCATTTGTAACAACGTTTTCAAACTTTCATTTACTGATTCTAAGTACAGAATCACAATAGAAAACTGCAACGTGTTTGAAGTACAATTGCATGAAATAGCAGGAAGAACTCCTAACAAATGACACTATCTGCTACCATATTACAGAGGTCACATTGAGCTTATAGCAGTATCTTACTAGATAAAATGTTATAGGGCCTGAATCTGTAGGCTTTCTGTAGATCAGTATGATTTTTCAAGGAACTTCATAATATCTGAGAGCTATCTTTGAATTGCTTGTAGGCTTATATCACTGCAGAAACACACTTTTTGTAACATAGAGGGACCTCAGTGGAATATGACGTGAAATAGAATCTCATTCCTTATTTAAAGTGTCTAAACTCTTAAATACATCCATATGCACAGTAATAAGTAATGTATGCCACATGAAAGATTTCTTCAGATGAATTTGTGTCAGCGTTATACAAAGTTCTGAAACATTAATGAGATCTGAACACCACAGCATCTCTATCTGATGTTAGCATCCTAGTAATAGCATTTGCTTTAAAAATTAATTACAATTGTTATTATTATTATTTTTAAATTAAACAGTTTGTTTCAAGTCAGCCTGTAGGAATAATATTGTACCTGTTTTTCTTGCATATCATTTTTACACAGTAATAAAACATGGGACAGAATTAACTAGTACTTGTATATTGTTAATATGGTGGTTTGTGCTACAGCTAAAGAAAGGAAATTGCAGTTATGCTGTATTGCTCCATGCTTTGTTCCCTTCAAGAGTGTTCATTTTCCTTCTTGAAATCTATCCAAATAGATACAAAAAGGAACTAGGTGGGTGAAGTCCTGAATGTACTTACACAGAATTATCAGTAAGATATAGGGCTATCAGAGAGATAACATTTTTCACATATATCAAACCTCAGACCTTACATTACTCAAAGTTAGCATCAGTCTTAAAGGGAGATATGAACAGTGCCTTTGAAGCCTAGGAGCTGAAATCTGTACAGCTTATTGGTAAAAACAAGGCAGCAACAGAAGCATTTGTGTTATGGCCCATTAAAACCTACTGATGCCTTTCTGTGCTTTTTTGTTTGTTTGTTTGTTTGTTTTGTTTTGTTTCATTAGCCTGTCAAATCGTCCCTTTCTGTTTCAAGTGCTACTTGTATTTTTATTTTCTGGATTAACCCTAAGTTATTCGGGTAATTCCATCAGGTAGTAACACCATTTCCACCACAATAAAAGCTCATTGATGTGAAAAGGATCAGTTCATCCCTGCTGTGTTTTTCCTCCTTTCTTGCTCATTCTTCACTTTATGCACCTCCTACTTTCCTTGTGTTTTCTTTGGGGTTCCAAGATACATTCCTGTACATGTACTGCTCAGGTTTGATGATGTGGCTTTATTAATCGCATAGGGAGAAAAGCAGCAGATGGGAAGGAAAAAAAAAAAAGAATTTAGTTGATACAAAGAGAGATGGTGGAAGCACATAAATGTGGATGTTACAGATGCCAATGAAGGTACTGTGAGAGGATGCCTGGAAACATTCTGTACCCTCTTGACCCTTCAGACTTTAGGAATTATGTCAGTTCACAAGAAACATTTGGAATAGAAGATTCTGACTCTATTCTTTTTTTTCCTAGGACAGATATACTATTCTGAATTGAAATAGAAATGTCTTGGAATAAAAGTACAGGATTTAGGATATAATGTAGAGTTGGAATGATACAAGTGTATAGTTGTAATTACAGAGTAAATGGATAGCCAGAGGGTATCTAAGAAAAGACTTGACAGTGCTGAGGCTTTCAGTCGAGATGGATGCTCACCACTAAAATTTCATGAAGGAGTGATCTCCAGAAAGAGATCCTATCTTAGTGGTGGTCAGCCCTTGAATGGGATCTAGGAGAGGTGAGAATTACCTTCACCTGTGCTCCTGCAGCTGACTCATCACTTGCCTCAGATGGTTTATCAGAGGTTCAGGCTGTGATCTACCGTTTCCCTTACATATCCTCTTAAGGTTCTTAATAGGGTGTAGAAAAATACCAGAATATTAGAATACTATCTTCTGAGTTAGATTTCCAATTAAAATGTAAATAATGTCATAAATTCTTGATGGTAGAATTTTCCTATGCTTCCAACCTCAAGAGATATAACTCCTGAACTCCTTGTACTCAATGAATCTATATTCCGTAAATACATATCATGGATGACAGACCCTAACTATTTGTTCATTTGTAGGCACTGCATGAATTGTGTATGCAGTTCAGACAAGAATCCTGTCTATGTTGTGAATAGATTTCTAAAAAGCCTTGTTTTAGCAATAATTTAGGATTGATTAATACTTTTAATAGTAAATCATGAGATTAGATCATTTGATTCTTAACAGCAGTTAATTGGCACTTAATTATCAGACAGCTTAAGGCAGTCATTGAACAGAATTTACTTATAAAATATTTTTTTCCCCTATAGGTATGTTCAAAATTAAAATACTGTAATGGAAAATGTTATTTTAGACTTGGGAGATTTCTTAAGAACTTGCTACAATTGATGTTTTTGATCAGTTTTTCAAACAACAGTAAACTGGACTAAGTTAAAGATTTGTGGAGCAGATTTTTTTAATTGATCAACCAAATGGCGTGATTAACTATTGTCCCCTAATCTTTCATTTCTCTAATGTACTTTTTGTCTTACATAGTACATTTCCTAGTGCAAAATATATTGTCTACCTCAAAGTCACCTTAATCAGTAAGTATATGCTGCCCATTATTTTGAACTTATTACTAAACTCAAAAGGAATACTAATGATTCCTGTGATCTATTGTTTGATCTTTCCATTTACTGCTCTGCACTCGAGTTATAAGCTCACATGGAAAATGCCTGTGTTTGTTTTATCTGCAAAGCATTCAGAGCTTTTTTGGCACTAAGTAAAAAATCAACAGTAAGTCACAAATATCTGTGAACCTTTAAAGGAATTCCAACAGCAAAAAAACTCGAAGTGCAGCTTACAGGACCTATTGCTCCATTGTTTTTCCAAAATTGGAACAAATGTTTGCAATCTATTGTGCAGGCTTTTGAGATGATTATTGTAACCTGACAGCAGCAATTTGCATTTCAATATATGAATAAGTGCTTTTAAATACCCATAAATATCTACCAAAAAAATGAACAATGCCTTTTCCAGTGGTGAACAATAGCAGCATTTAAACTAGGCTAATGTCACTAACTTTAAGACCCCATTCCATTGGTATTACACCAGTGCTAGATTTAAATTATTACTTTCCTCAGTAATTAAATAGTAGTATGGCCAGATGAAAGTTATATAATAAAATTACTGACTACTTCTGATCACTTAAAAACATGGGGAAGTAGATAATTTGAAAATATTTTTAGGGTTAGGAAATGAAGCTGTATAGTTAGCTTGAACTACTAACACCTAGACAGTAAAATAATAAGATTTTCTTAGTAGAAAATCTTGGACTAATGCCTTGGAAAATTACAGACACGCTCTGAAAATTTGAAGCTGAATTGCACTATTTCTTAGCACTACTTTGGCATCTTTCTTAAAGCCTTGTGTAACCCCTTCCATTAAGTCGAGGGGTCATATGAGGAATGGCAATGTAAAAAAGAATTGCAGACATGGAAATTGATAGTTGTCTTGTTCACTTTCTATTAAACTATCTGTGCCCATCTGTGAATTTCTCACTAACACAGTGTATTTCCACTCAAGAAGGAGCAATGCCAACTTACATGCCCACAGCTGTCATTTCAAATATATATTTATATCTCTCTAAAAGCTTTAAAGAGAACTTAGGAGTCCTGTTTGTTTTACAATCTCACCTAAGGCAATACTGTTCTTAATACAGCTCTGAGACTCTCTTGTTTCCTAGGTATCAGAGTGTCTTTGTATTCCGAACTGCTCAGAGGAGAACAGAGCTTTAGCATTGGCAGTATGGTGTCCTGCAAAACTAGTAGCTGCAGGAGACTGATATGGTATGGGAGTCTCCATGTAATATATATGAATTTATTTTTTTAAACTCATTGGATGGGTTGGTCCCAGCCAACAGCTGTTCAGTCATTGGCTCCCACCAAAAGAGGAAACTTGTTTTTTGAGAGGAGAAAAAGGAAACATCTAAACTGGTGATGCAATTAGGCAATAGGCCTAGCCAGTCTCTGTACAATGTTTGCATCCCCCAGGTCCTTTTTCAACTTTTCATCTGAGCTTCATTTTATGGAACAAGACTGTTTAAGGGACAAAAGTCACGAGATGTAGTCCATAGTCTAAAGTAGTCTACCGTTTATGCCATCAGTTTATAAATCATAGCTCTTGTTATTCTTTGGTTAAATTTCTGGTTTATTGAATTGAATGTGGAAGGATTCGTTATAGGCAAGGCAGCCAGCTAAGAAAAGAGAAATATCATTTCCAGTTCCTAGAGCATGTTATTGAGAATATAATGCTAATAGACCGGTATACATCCATCTTTTATTAATAAAAGGCTATAGACGTATTTTGCAAATTATATAGAACACATTCTTGAGAGAACATAAACACTCTCAACCCTCTCAGACTTTAACAAAAATGGAGCGCATCACACCCATGACCTTGTAAAATGGTAGTCTACAGAATGACATGAGGCTGTAGTCAGTTGCAATGTGAACCAATGGAAGTGTAAAATTAGTAGTGTTTCACTGAATTACGTTTGCTGTAGCTAAGTATTCCAGAAAGCTTATAACTGGTATTTCACAAATACCTGAGTTTTGGCATTCATGACTGTTGAAACACTTTGACAGTTAGTTGACAGTCAACAAATGAATTTAGGATTCTCTTCTGGAATAGAGAACTTTCTTCCAGTGTTAGCTCTATTCTGTTTGTTGCTCAATTCAAAGAGTTCTTAAGATCTGTGTGTATGATTTGCTGCAAAGCTTTTTCTCTCAGAGAGATTTTGCTGTTTGTTTCAGTAAGTTCTGTGTAAGGGTCATGTAGAATCTGGGACAAATACTGTAAAAACATATAGAGGATACAGGTTTAACTCCAGCTTGTTCCTTTGACCTGCTTCAATGATTCTTACTACTTGGAAACTAGCTTTTTTCTCTTGCTGGAAGCACAAATGATACTTATAAAGTGTTCTGAGATTTACTGATGTACTATTATAATCTCTGAACTGACTCTGGTGAATTTTACCCAAATGTTTTCATCAAGTCTTCTACAGACTTTTACTGCTGTAATCAGAGGGTCAGCTGAAATGCTGCTGAGGATTTTCTCACAGATATGGCATCAAGTAGATATACTCTTAGTACAACAAAATGTCCATTGCTTTTCCTCAGGAGTGGAGTGTTAAACCTTAGATCAGAAGCATTATTATTGTTAATGCTATTGGGTTTTTTTGTTATAGTGCAGTGAGTTTCCTGAAATGTTATCTTAGTTATATTCACACGTAAGCATTTAAAGAGTTAAATTTTTCTGAGACATCAGGTCTGACATAGATGAGAATTAAAACAGATTTTATTGTAAAGATCTGTGTATATTCATTTTTTTAGTTGTTACTAGTAACAAGAAGCTTCTGCTATTCAAGGCTAAGCCAGGTTTCCTGAAACGTAGCTACTGTGATTGTTTTAATTTATTATATCACTATTTAGGTTCAGGTTGTGCTCAGAATAGTGCGTAAGCTGAATTATCTTCTGTGTCAATAAATGACTCAGGCAGTTTGAATAAGTATTTTCATTATGCCAGTTACATACATGTGAGGTCGATTTCCAGCCATCTATATGACTCCTATATCAGCCATTTGATACAGAATTGTTCCTTTTTGAAATGTGTTGCAGCAGCCTGGGTTTGCTGACATTGAATCAAGTGTCTGAAACATCACTGACTTAGTATAAGCACTGCTCAGCAACAACAAAAACACTGACATGCTATCAACATTGTACTCATCCAAAGTATAGCACCATACCAGCTGCAAGGAAGAAAATTAGCTCCATCCAAGCCAAGACCAGGGCAACAAACTTCTCCAAGATAATCTTTTAATACTCTTACTGGAGAGTTTTTAATATTCAGACTGTTGTTATTCTACATAGTTGCACGATGTGCAATTGTACTTTCTTCTCTTTGCTTTTTCATCATGGCTTGGTGTTTCTATGCTGCAATATTTGGAATAACTGACAGTGTTTGAGGGAAGAAACCTGAGTTTAAGCATGTTTAACGTAGAGCAGCATGGATGTGTCTACAAAACTACCTTCATCTATTAAAAGAAAACTGTGTTTATAGGGGTAAATGAGTAATCATGTTCAGGCTTCAGCAATTTCTTGACCTTCACATGACATTGTTCAGACATTGGAGGTATTGCTGCTTTGTGAGAAGTGCTGTGGCACAGTGCCAGGCTGTGAACTGTGCAAGTATCTAACAAGAAGTAGACCCGAGGGAGACAGGGAGACAGTTTTAGGGCAGGCTTAGATTGAATGTTCCCTCATCCCTCCGAGGCACAAGTACAACAGTTAAATAAAAGACTTTCTTTGAGACCCTGCCTTCCTTAGAAATACTTTGTGAGACGTGACAAGAATCTGTTATTTGCTAACTCTTTCTTTACTTTTTTTTTTTATTATTATATTTTTTTTAAATGATAAAAACAATTTTACCAGGTAGAAGACAGACTTCAACTTTTTTAAGTTGAAGCACTGCACAGTAGATCACCAGAGGTGTCATACATTTCTGCCCTATAGGACCGCATGATGGTGGAGGGTGGAGGCTGCAGTCCAAGGGGCAGTGGCATTTTTCTTGCTGCTGGACTCCAAGCTCCAGAAAGAGATGCCAGAAATTCATGAACTGATGCTGTCATGACACAAATAGTAACCAAAAGACAAGTGAATGATTGACTGTTTTAGTTTGCACGGGGGATGAAAATCTGAGAATCTTGCATCTCTGAACAGATCAGCTTACACTGGTGGATTCAAAATATTCACGTGATTTTTTTCTTTTGGATATTATTCACAGTGCAATAACCTTAAATTCAGTAAGTTTTTTAGCAAACATTTAATCTGCATTCTTGTGATAGTCTTTTTAATCAAACAAAATAATTTCTAAGTATTTTCTTTTGTTAATTTTTAGTATTGTCCTAGCAATTAGTATTTTATATCACCAGATGATCAGTAGAAAACTATGGGACTCCCATGGCTTTTATTCCACTAGATTAAAAAAAACAAAGCAGGAATCTTGCTCATAATTTCCTTGGCAAAGCTATTGAAAGTTATGAAGCAAGAGAAAAGAGAAAAACAGCCCTTCGTGAAGAGGTTCTGTAAATGGTTTAATCTAAGAAAAGATAGCAGAATAGGAAGAGAGCATCAGGGTAACATTGTTCATGAACAGAGGGAGGAGAAGAGTTGAGAAAAAGAATGTACTTTGCTTATCCGGACTTCCCAAGTGCCAGTTGAAATGATTATTTCATAATGCTTCATCTTTGCTCAGGAATACAAGCATACAGTCTAAAATGACTTATATAACTGATACTAGGTTACAGCAACAAGGTGCAGAGAAGATCTAGAGATCTGATGGTCCATTCCACAGTCTCAAGAGGAGAACCAGAACCAATCCTTAGCTTTCAATCTGTTAGAGATCCTGTGCAATTCATCTGCTTCTAGGTCAACCTAGGAAAAATGACATTGCCAATAGGTAGAACCTGCAGTCACCAAACCTACTCCATTTCTTTTGAACATCCTGTTTATGAAGAAATCTCAGTACAAATCTCATCTGTACAAGTAACAGAGAAAGGAAAAACTATTCAGTAATTAAACTGTCATCTGAGTAAGCCAAGGGAATGAATAGCGTTTACCACGAGTGGAATAGCCTGCTCTGATGGCATGCCTGAGAATCTTTTGATCATTAGAGTCATGCCATCTCTTCAACAGGAAAACAAAAGAAAATGAATTACTGAGAAAGTATGCTAAGTTTAATTCTAGAAGAATTCTAAAAGAAACTAAGTCACAAATGGACAGTCATAAATGATTCCTGGATGGAAAGCTTTTTCTAACGCACACTCTCAGTGAAGTGCTTTAAACATCTTATGTCTCATATGATCAAATATTCAGTATAAATCTCAAACACTCTTGGCATAATAAAATGTGAACTTCCACCATCAAAAGCTTATGTGAATCTTGAGGACATTTCCACAGCAACTGGGTGGACTAGTAACCCTTTTCTCTGTGTGCAATTTGGTTTTGATGGAAGAAGATTTGTAAAAATATTGACTAAGATGCTATCACCTTTATTGTCAAGAGGAATTGTGGTTTTTTTCATAAATCATTGTGCAATGCAAAATGCCTTTTCTTACATGAATGATGTTCCTTATAAAGCTGCCCCAGCATTTAACTTATTGTCAGGTTCTCAGAACTCACCTGATGAAAAGATAGAACGTATTCCCATATGCCTTCAATATAAATCTTGAAATCTGTGAATGACATAAATAACATGAGATTTCATATAGATAATAAATGTGAAGAAAATGCTTACAATGTTACATTGGAAAACTCAAATTGTGTATTGTGGGCTATGCATAACACCACCTTTCATCAGACGTATTTGTCCTTATTTGTACTATTTTAAGGTACTGATTTTGTCTTTTTATTGTCTCTTTACCAACACTGTAGTGTTCATAGTGACATTTTTCAATTCAGTTGTCATAATACTGAGGAAATTGGGTCCAAAAGCAGGAGACTCCAAACCCTAAATTTATATCCAAGTTTTTGTTTTGTTTTTTTTTTAATTATTACAGCTAATGAAGGTCTTTTATTTAATAAATGCACATATGTAAATGTGTAAGCAGTTGGTCTCTGTGTTGAGAAGGCTTGAGGCTTGTTTTTTATGGAATTTGTAGTTTGAAACTCATTGGCCACAGATTTAAAAAATAAATTTGTTTCTTGGTCATCACTTGGTGATTATCATCACTTGAAATAGTGTGGAGGTAAGAAAGAGATAAGAAATCCTCTTGAATCTAAAGATGCATTTAATTCCAGAATTGCCAGTGATGATAAAATCATATTCCCTTTAGAAAAATCTTAGATGACCAGTGGAGTTATAAGCCACTGTCTCAGTGTTTTATATCTCTAGCTGTTCAATAAAGTTTTGGTCTCTGTACTGTCAGAGGAGCTAACAACAGTTATATTGCTTTATAAATTTTTGAAAATAGCTGGTATTTTTAGCATGTTACTTAAGGGTTAGAACAACAGCTACTTTGGTAGTACTGCAGCCTCAAATACAGCTGCCTAAATAGAACATTTGAAATGCCTATTCTTTATTGTGGTGAAAAATGTAAATAGGACTCACTTTCAACTGCTTTCTCTGTTGGTGTTTCTACTTAGAAGGCAAACGTAGCAGCTGTATGAACCAGATAACAAGCTCTGGAACACTTTTAAACTGTAGAATTTGCATCTTGGTTGCTCATTAGAAAACAATAACATTTTTGGTTGCCTAAATTTTAATTGAACTGTTTGGCAAAGGCTTCCAATGATCACAGTCATATGAAATTTTTCTTTTGGAGTAAACTCATCTGTGTATTATTATGGTAGATGTAAAATTTCATAACTATTCAAAACAGCTCTCAGTGAAAAGTTTGTGTTGGAGATTAATACTACTCAAGATATTATGCAGAAGGCTCTTAGGCTTATATCAAAATATGTATAAAAGAAATGACACCTATTTTTAAATATTCCTCAGAATAGTCTTTGGCATAATTGATGGAGGTTCTAGTACTGTGCAGTAGACTGAAACTAAGTGGAGACATTAGATGATCTGCTTTACCTACAATACAGATCTTGTCATATCCTCGAATCCCTAAATTTGGAAATATGAACTCAATCTTGTTTAAATCTACACCGCATAACACCTTTCTTGCAGGTTGCCTTTGTGCTTCCTCAATACACATACAAACAAATTATGGGAAGGTCGCTGTTTTCATGAACAGTTTGCCTGTTGCAATCCGAGTGATTTAAAGCTGTGTGGCTCACAGGTATGTGCTGATGGCAGTGCTGATGATACAAAGAAGCAAACATTTATTTTCATGCAGACAAAGAAAGTAGAGATGATTAGATGGTGAAATATTTAGAGGTATCTTTTAATGAAGTTAATTTGTTAAATATTTAGGGGATTTGCTTTATATTAGAAGTGTCTAAATTTTTTTTTAAAGAATTGCTAACAGTTCCCTAATTGTTGGTAGAAAAGCGAAGAAAACAAGACTTTCTCAATAGGGTCATACCAGTGCTGCACCTCTTCAGCATTACTGAGATAATTTACGCTTCCTTTGACATACAGGCTCCCTTATTTATAGGTAATTCTGTTGATGTAACAGTTCTTATGGTTCAGCTGAATCCCATAGGATGACAGAGAACAACACAGTTCATGAGATGCAGAATAAATCTCCCTGTAAAGTGGGTTAGGCAAAAGCAACATGGAATCAAAGCAAAGTAAAAGAGGAGTGGAGAGCAATTTTTATTTTTAAAATAAAGGATGGTTTCATATTGTACACCTGTCTGACATGACTGGACCTAGAGCTTAACTTGGATTCAAATAAGGTAATATAAGAAAATGTTGTTTAGTAGAGCATCGTGTTTGTACTTTTAAAGTAAAAAAAAAAAAAAAAATTCTATTCCTGGGATAGAAGTAAGAGATGTTCTGGGTCACACCTGTGCCTTAAGAAAGACAAGGAGGAGAGCTATTATTCATATGGACTTCATTAATAAACAGCAGTATCTGAACTGTAACAAGGAAATAAATCAGTGCACTGAAACACTAGCTCAAGACCTGAGCACGCAGAAAATGAAGTGCAGATAACTGTGTGAACTATTATTTTGATAACTGACAGTGAAGCACTAAGACAGGTTAACACTCTCATCTGCCAGAAGCCTTGAAATTTTCTGAACTGGAAACAGATGAGAATAAGTATTAATGTAATCTTACATCCGGTTTTGACAGGAAATCTCTGAGCCTGATAATGAATTTGACTTTTAAAGATGCTGAGACAGGGTGAAATTTTTGTACATGTTCTGAGTGGAGAAAATGCTAAATGTGTTTTAATCAGGTTAAAAAATTGGACAGACCTTTACATATCAGAACCCATGGGCTTTTGTGCCTCTAAATATATTACCTTTGTCACTAAAACTTGGATCTAGACATTTTAGAAAACTCTTCTCTCTAGTTTCTTTTGCAGAGAGAAATGTTAAACCTGTAATGCTGTTATAGGGCAGAAATTTTCAAGGCAGACCTAACCCATAGCAGTCTTTATACTGATGCATCCAGTGAGATATAAAAATAGAGAAATTAAAGGTGGAAAATGTCTGCTGGGTCACCTATTCAGCTCTCTCAAGATAGCAAATTCAAGAAAAAGTTAGTAGTGGTGTAAAGCTTCTGCAACTGCAGTAGAATTTATTAGCACAACAAAATATGTTCAGAATAGCTGTAAACAGTTTATAGTATTTCTGGGACTTCCATTTGCAAAAGGAAATTGCAGTTTAGCAGGTATTTTAGGAGGGGGACACCCTTGTAGACTGTTCTAGCTTGGGATTTGTTCTAGCAGGGGTACTGTGAAATAAAATTTTCAAGGCATTTACTTTTGCTCATTGTTCCATATCATCAAGTGATGTCTTTTGGGTAGGAAACTTCATACAATGTGTGGCTGTGTGGTACATAGTGCAAAAGAACACTGTTGATCTTCATTCCTTTGTAAATACATAAAGATGATCAATTACAGGCTAAGTCAACTGATTATGAGATTGATTATGAGAATTTGTTCCTTTACCTGACTTCCAAATGGTTTGGTTAAATTTTAATACCTTTGCTGGAGAAAAAGTTTAAGTGATTTTAAATTCTCCTCAGAGACACTGTACCCAGATTTCTTCTTTGTAAAGGTTTTAGCCACTGAACTAAAGGGAGACATAGCATTAAATCTTTGCAAAATGAAGTTAGGCCCAAAATGTTGAAGAAATACATAAATTGTTAGACTAGACAGAAGAAGGAACTTTTTCTCTCAGAGAGTGGTCAGGCACTGGAATAGCCTGCCCAGGGTGCTGGTGGAATCGCTGTCCCTGGCAGTGTTCAAGAGGCATCTGGATGAGGAGCTAAGTGATATGGTTTAGTAGTTTGCTGTAGCTACGGTAATGGGAGGATGGTTGGACTAGGTGATCTTGTTGGTTCTTTCCAACCTTGTAATTCTATGATTCTATGACACTGTATCTTTTTTAGTAGCATGCATGAAAGTCAGGAATGTTCTATGAAGCTTTTGAATTCTTCCACTCATAAGGCCTTGCTATCAAACTATGCTGAAAAAATATGGACCTTGGATTTATTTATCTCCCATGAAGCCTCCTGCAAAACCATAAGTTCTAACTTGTATAGAATGAATTTTTAAATGACCATGCGTTATCTATCTAGATAAGTTGATAAACAGATTGTTTGTCAGTTTGCTAAATAGGATTAGGTTACTTTATGTGCTTAGTTTCTGTATATTTCTTTATTTTACAGGGGAACAAAACCATAGCTGCTCAACTTTGATTGAGATGATGAGTGACAAGACAGTGTTTCAGTAAGTATGCATCTTGTTTAATCCATAAGAACATAAGGATCAGGTGAGATCTTTCAGCATAAGTTTAGAGTTAGTTGCTTACACTAGTGGCCACTAGTGTAATTAATCTGAATTTAATTCAATTTATCTGAACACAGTGCACATATGCACATATGCTTTGTTTCTATACTGAAGGTACATTATTTTCTTTTCTAAGCACATTGACATTCCTTTTGGTACTGAAAGTGTTCTATTGTTTGGCATCATTAAGTGAACTGCATCACTGCTAGTAGCTGGATATTCACTTACCTGAAATGCTCTATTAGTAAGACCATTAAGTGTGCCATTTTTTTAATAGTTATCTTAAGTAATTTCTGGCTAATTTAAGTAGTTGATATAAACGCACTTGGAAATATGTATGAATAAGATGGGAGGGATTTCAAGTGGACCAGTATAAAGTAGAAGGCATATATTTAATCTTTGAGAGTTTAATTCTGTTTCTGTAATTGCATGGATAAGACTAATTAGGCCTGTTACACAGTTATGTAAATAAATCTGTTCTCAATGTTATGTGAAGTATCTGTCTTTACTATGTGTGGAGACAGTGATGAAAAAGGAAATCTCAGTGTTTCTAATCCAAACTAATTTGGCTGCAGCATCTTTTTTCTGGATTAGAAAATGAAGCTCGTGTGGTGTTCGCTGCCTGGAAAAACAGTAATAGGATGCAGTAGCAACTGTGATCAAAAGCAAAACAAACATTGCCTGTTTTTCTATTATCTAACAGTGATAACAGCCATTTCTTAGAGGAAAAAAAACATAGCAACACAGCAAGGAAGAAAAATGTTAAAAGGAAAAAGAATAATTGTATGAATGAGGGATTAATGATGCAGTAAAATGCACAGAATATTATGAAATGGATAAACAAGTGATATAAATGGCAAACATTTAAAAATAATTTTTATTTCCTTGTTCATTCCACAGTTACAGATTTTTACCCATTGTCCAGTAGAAAAAAATCAAAATGATTTTAGATGATATTAGAAGGAAGCATTTGTTGTGTCAGCCCTTGGCAATGTTGTCTTCTCTCCCCACATGAAAGGAAAGCTGCTGAAGACAAAATAGCAGTAAATTCCTATGTCATGAGATAACTCTTGTCTGCTTTGCCAAAGTGTGTGTGGTTAGAATCTAGATCAGAAATTCAATTGAGAAATCAGATTTAACTTACTGGAGAGCAGTTCATGGTGTGTCTGATTAAATTATAGTGAGTACCATACATGAAACTATTTCTAGAGCTGGAATATCTTGAATGAAAAGATGGACAAACTTGTGTCAAGAAAAATAATAATTTATTTTTTTTTTTAGAAAAGGAAAATAACTATACTGTCCCTCGCTTAGGTGAGGGTTACCTTCAATTCAGATGGCTCATGCTTACTATTCAATAAGCATGTTTTCTTCCTCAGAACTCTATATAGCATCTGTTGGATGTCCCCAGCTGAAATGTTGGTCTTTCAAGGCATTCAAAAGCCAAGTGCACTCAGTTGCACTTGGAGAACAGTCTCACACACAGGTTGTAGCAGAGGATTGGCTTTAATCTATATTAATATGTTCTTTTCTGCCTGCAGTGCCTCATTTTGCAGGAGTGGATTTCTCAGATATATTTTTACTGCCTCTTTGCAGTGATTCAGCAGCACAAAGCAACCTGAAGAAAATGTAAGGTTGTAACACACATCATCTTCTAGGGATGCCCCTTAAATAACATCTTGAGGGTACTCTGATCTCTGCTGAGGTCCAAACATATGCAAAACATCCCATGGTGCTCCAGGTCTGATTGGGAGACTGTTTTATATTTTTATCTCCATTTAAGTTTTTACTGTGTGGAAAAGGAAACAAATACAAAGTCATTTTAGAGTGCTGTTACTGAATAGGTTGATAATAAGACCTTGCACAGAAGGGGCTTAAGAAGAAATTTCATTTATGCATCCTCAATCCAATAACTCATACCTTTTTCAATATTACAGTATTGACTGTGTCATATCAGTTTTCATTCTCCCTCAGTGTCTTAATATAGTAGATGTAAAACTCTGTGCCCTTTCCTCTGAAAAAAAAAACCAAACAACAAAAGTCCAGGAAAAAAAAACACCAAAAACATACACTCTGGAGCCCCTCTGCAAGGCTGTATGAAGTCCCACATTGCCTATTCTTGGTGTGATCTTACCATCAAACTCCTGGAGAAGGTCTTTGGTATTTGAAGCAAGAAGATTCACCTAATGTGGAGAATTTCT
Organism: Coturnix japonica; assembly: GCF_054131305.1. Lineage (NCBI taxonomy): Eukaryota > Metazoa > Chordata > Aves > Galliformes > Phasianidae > Coturnix > Coturnix japonica. The sequence continues at coordinate 15,243,654 of NC_140667.1, read as the reverse complement.
GATCTTCTATTCTGCTGCCCTACTGTTATCCCAGGGACTAAGCACTGATATAGCAAAATGTCCTCTGGTTCTTAATTACAAAAATCAACCAATCCAGAATTAAAAAAACACACAGCATTATGACTGACAAGGGTCACACTTTGATTTATATCAGTAAATCAATTCTGGGACATTTAATATCAATTCACAAGCAATATATAGAGCTGTGCATAGAAATATCAAACTAAGCAGATTATTTCAAAGTCTGAAAACCGAATAACTTCTCAGCTTTTGTGATGATTGTTATTGCTGCTATCTTTAAGCAAAGTGTAACATCTGACATCATTTATCATACCTGAGTGAACAAGTCTTGAAGCAAGTTCAAGGGGCAACATAAAAGAAGAGTCATAGATGAGCTGAATACATAGCAGAACAGTAATGTATTATTTGTATTTACGCATACTGGCAGCAGCGATAAGGAAGTTGAGAATTCATGTCTGCATAACAAATATTACATTGTTTTGATCAGAGAACACTGCCATCACCCTTAAAAAGATGCTGGCAGTAGAAATGAAATGAATCAACTAATCAACTTGAGCTTCACTTTGCCAGACTGATGTGAAATTATTTTTACAGAGATGCTGCAGGTTGTTTGAACACAGATACCCACTTTCTTTTGTCAGCCAACAAGTTCTAACTTAGGATTGAATCCTAAATGTAGTCCTGGAAACATCAAACATGCTTTTAACGGTGCCATAACTTGTTTATATCAGTACTGTTTTCAGTAACAGCACAGTCTAAAGCTCCTTGCACTTCCCTTATTTACAATGGCATTACATAGTCATGCACTTTGTAAATGCACTGAAATGAGAATGAAGTCAAAGAGCTTAAAAAACTATCACTTGTTCCCACATAACTGAATATATTTTTTAATAATCTTAATGATGGAAGTCAAGGAATTAATACCATGCCATTTTCAATGTATCTAATTAAATTATTTTTCCAATCCTTTATCTTAATTTAGTGGATTAAAAACTGTATCACATTAATCTTAGTCATATCTCCGAGAAAACAGGCTGTTGGTGGGGGCTGCAAATCAGAATGAGCTGCAGGGGGACTGACATAGTCGAAAAGAAGATACTAGCATTTCAACAAACATGTTTTGTTTCCTCAAATAGCAATTAATTTGCACTTAGTATAGAAGGATATGGGTATTATCCTGTAAAATATTTGGAAGTTGTTTATATAGAAATACATGCACATAGCTCTGTGTTTTATGTATGCAGAAGTTGAAGACTATTGCTTATCTCATTTTTAACCAAAACAGCCATAGTTCTTATGAAAGTGTAGTCCAGGGACTTAAGTTTCTTTTTTTCAGTCTCCTACTGCAGTACAAATTCTCAGAGAATGCAGCAGTACCAGCTTCTTCATAGGCTGCTCTGTAATTTTTTCTCTTAAAAGAATGTGCCAGATTGGACTGTCACCCAAATTGTTACAGTCTGTGCCCAAGATGCTGAACATTTTGTGCTTGGCGCCAGTGAATGGACTTTCTTACACAATATTTATGCTGATAGGGATTATTCAGAGCACAACTGCACATGGAAAAAACCCCACAAAAGTAATAATTAACAAACAAACAAACAAAAAACAGTAATTTTCAAATTAATGTTAGGCCTGAGAAAGAGCAATGACCTTAGAAAGACTGCAAATAAATTTTAGTTGGAATGTGTACATTTGAAATTTATTTAAGTGTTGGGAACAAGCATCCTATTGCTGTGCATTACAGTTAGCCTGAAAACTCTTAAAGATGTTGCAAAGGGTTTTATTTGTCAGAATATATAAGAAAAAGATAATATATTGGTAACAGAATGTCAAAGTGACATTAAGACTTTTTGAGAATTTACTGTAGCCCTGAAATGCTAGAGATACTGAATTCATTAAGAAATTTTCTTAATAGCCCCCACCCTGTAGTTGTTTCCTGCTTCCAAGACTTATCTTTATTTTTTATCAGTGAAAATGCTTAATTGTTAATGTTTTATCACAAGAGGAAAAAAAAAGAACATAAGCATGAATATATTAGAACCTAACTATGGAATACACTCTCTTCCCCCAAAGGCAACAGCATAATATTAAAGGCTGTGCAATATCTTATATGAATACTTAGACAAATTTGGCTGCTAGCAACAAATAAAATTACTTTAAAAGAAAAAATAGAAAACAGAGAATCTAGCCTTGCCTTAGAAGGCAAGTTCTGCGGACTAATACAATAGAGAACTATTTGCTAGAAAATAATTTCACTACCACCAACACTATTTTTTTATAAACTGAGTAGAATTTTATCCTCTTATATTCAATGCCCACAGATTAAGTGTGAATGGATTACTGCTCTCTCAGACAAAAAAGTGTTTAAGGAGCTTATACTCAGCAAAAGAACTTTGAACTTCTTCAGGTACTGCTACGAATGAAGTTATTCAATGCCAAAAAATCCAGCATCCTCTTAAACATTTTTTTTTTCTGAAGAGATGAATGGCATGAAGTGTTGAGTGGGATTGTTTAAATTTCTCTTGAATACAGAGCGCTAGCCTGATAAGAAGCAGTCTAGCAGAAGGCTGACACTGGAGAGTCTTTACACTATCTTTAAAGACAGAGAATGTCTTTTACAGGGAGTAGCAAAAATTACAAACAGACATAATGATTTTCCCAGAATATTGCAAGAAATATGTAGAATTGTAATAAAACAAAAGCTGAATTATGGTCTTTGTTCTCATTACTATCTGTCCCTCTAAGTCTCCCTGAGAAAAAGTTTTACAGGACCATTTGACCCACTGTCTGCCTGCTCAGTATGCATTTGTGTTTGCTTAATGTTGGTTTTTTTTTTGTTTTTTTTTTTCAGGCAGTGTTTCATGCAGTTTAAATGCATGTTTCCTCCTTGAATTTCCTTTCATGTACCTCTTAAGCTAGGGAAAATAGACAGTACAACTTCATGTCAGCACAACTGAGGAGGTCACAGAGATGTTAGGGTTCACTCTAGAGCATTAATATAACAGTATGTTTAGATTGAACAATGAAAAAAATACAGAAAGTTATATCAAATGAGAAATTCTGTCATTAGCTAGGAACACATCTGCTTGCATTTACTGCTATAAGGGAAACTGTTGATCACAGCCTGAACCTCTGATTAACCACCTGAGGCAATCAATGAGTGAGCTGTGGGAGCACAGGTGAAGGTGATTGAGCTGCGCTACCCCCTGAAGGAGTGGAGCTTGGCTCCACCTCTCCCAGGTCTCATTTGAGGGCTGACCACCACTAAAGCAGGGTCTCTTTCTCTGGAGATTGCTTTTTTATGGAGTTTACTGCAGGCCTTCAACATGGGTGAGCATTTTCCCTTTTTCCTTCTATCGTGATAATCTTTCATATGAAACATCTGTATAACTTTTGTTTACCTATTGACTGTACAAATAGACTTAACAGCCTTTGAATGCCCTTTTTAAAAATTCTTTTCAAAATTTCTGTTAAACTAAGATTAAAATGTGTATATTGAAGCTTGCTTCTTTTTTCATGTCCACATGCAATTGCTTTCCATCTCAAGGACTATTTGCCATTCTGATAAAAACAGGATAGATACAGTATGTTTTCATTTTGAACATCATCAATCAGTCTTACAGTGACAGATAGTGTCTGCCTGTCTAAATGCTGTAACATATTAATCTTGCCTTAGCCTTACATTACACTAGATCTTTGTTGTCCTGCATGCTGCACTTACACCAGTAGATCATCATGTGGTCATTTTATCAACCAAACAGCACTGTGCCTCTTGCTACTTTGTCAACCCAAGAGTTAATTACACAACTGTGTTTGTTAAATTTGTAGTATTTGGGCCACATAAGAACTCAGAGGAAAAATGTAAGCTGCCTTATTTGTTCTGAGACTGTAACTGCACTCAAGTCAGTATCCACTGTATTGTTCTGTTATGGGTAACACTGTTAAACAGTACAGGTTCTTGAAGAAATACAGCTGAAACACTATGTAAAAACTAGGGATATCTTCTGAATTTATTTTTTTAATCGCAGGTATCAGAACACATTAAATAATCTTGAAAATGAAGTTCCTCGGGGAAATCATCACTTAGAGATACAAAACAAAAAAAGCAAAGTTACATTTTTTTTTTTAAATACTGTTAAACAACTATTTTTTTCTATTTTAGTCCTAAAATAAAAACAAAATGAATAACAATAATCTCCCCCTTGAAGACTTTGTTCTAATATGGTTTTTAAGAGTTTCAGTGTAAGTGATAGTAATTAGGAACTAAAACAGTTCTTTCCATATAGGACATATTCTTGCTTTGTACTGCCTTTTAGCTTCAGGCTACTGATTCTGACCTTCATAGTTGTATTTTTTCCTTTCAATAACTGTAGCAAGAGGGAACATAAATTGCTAATGCATTTACTTTCCTGATCTACCCTTTTAAGTTTGGAAGCTGCTGAAGAAAACACAGAAAAGAAAGTCCCCTCAAAAAAGTAAAATAACTGGTAAAATATCATACTCTTGTTTCTGATCACAAGAAAAAAAAATCGTAATAAATTTCTCCTTTTATAGTAAAACAGATCAGTAACTCGAATAACAAACCACAGGGATGTCTAAAGCTATGAGGCAGGGTAAGGAGGAGAGCTGAGTGCATCCCAGGTGTAAGGAGTTAGATGTAATGACATGCAGCTGGGGTGTGTCCACCAGCATGCCCAGCTGCAGGAGCTAGTGGCAGCCAGGGAGGGTAGAAAACAGAGGAGGTGTGGTAGAACAAAAGGGTGCAGCACAAAGGGGGAAAAATAAGGTGTTGATTGATGTTTGTCAAAGGATTTATTTATGTTTTAACTGCTAGTGTGACAAACTACGTCCTAGTCCAGAGTTATTGCGAATCTTAGTTATTCTGAAAGGAAAATGGGACCATGTCATCTCTAAAAAATAAAGACCTACTGTTCTAGGTGCAAAGCAGCAGAATTTGCTTAATCACAAGCACTCTCCCATCTGCTCTTTGAGAAATGTATGAAAAGGTAAGTGGCTCAAAGGTTATATGAACCAGTTTCTTAGGAGTCCTTTTTGTAAGTGTAATGTGATTACATGTGCTTACCTGCTTGTAGTTTTTTTTAATTATTATTTTATCTGTTCTTGGTCTGCTGTTTAAAAGTATGTTTTTAATTAAGTAACTGGTGGTCATCGTGTTTGTAGGTGCTGCTGGATACGTTTTGATTTATTCCATTCTTATGAGTTGGGACCCTCCTAAGTTACTGAGAAATCCATACTTTACAGGGAGATTGAAGAAGAACCAAAAGGTTGGTGACTTTAATCTGTGTCCAGTTTTTTAATTCTGTGACTGGTAGTTTTTTCAGATGTTGTCTTTATAGTCCTAGTAGTTTCAGCGTGCATCATGACTGAATTCTATTTCTTAAACTGTGTTATAACTAATAGTATTCGTACCTAAGTCACCACATTTTGAGATAAATTTGAGAACTTGTGTGTGCTGGATAAAGTAGCTGTTGTATGAAACTCTTAGATAATAGGAAACATGTGGGTATGTGGTGGAAATTAATAGTGAGTTGTGTGAGTTCTAATTTCATTCTTGAGTACCTCTTTAATATGAATCTGAAAGCTTGCCAAAAAAAAATCTTCACTGATGTTGAATTAGGGTCTCTTTCTCTGTATAAGAATTTATTATTGCTGAAACATAAAAGTTTTTCTGACAATTCTCTGGACAACTTAATGTCCTCGTTATTAGCCTCATCAATTATAGGTTGTTGTTTATTTTGAGGAATACTATGAGGTTCATTAATACTGAGACTTCTACATGTTTATTGTAGTAGACTGCAGTTCTCACTTAGACATTATATTTTATGTACAGAGAAAGCTGAAGTTTATAATGGACTCAGAGAATTGCAATTGCATATCCATTGACTTGTTTCATGGAGTGTACAGTAAACTAAGGAGCAGAGGGTCCTGTGAGACAAGTTCTAATATATGTGGACAGTTACGTTGCTTACTCAATAGTAATATTTGTGATTTCCTGATCTTTTGATAGTTTACTTTGCATCCCAAAGGATCATTCTGTGTATCTCTTATAGGAAAAGGTCTTTTCTCGTGCTGGATGATTAAGGCTTGTGAATCCTATTGTATGAGATGACAGAAGTATTTCATGTTGAAGTAGTATGTGAATCCTGTGAAAGCAATGTCCTAGCATAGTTTAATGTATGCAATGCAATGTTTGGAGCCAAGTTATAGTTAGGAAGATGAACAGTTATGGGATATGTTGTGTACCATTGGCATCATGGAATATAGAATACAAATTACAGAATTGTTTAGGGGTGGAAGGTGCCTCTAGAGGCTGCCTGGTCCAAACTCCCTGCTCAAGCATGAACACCCAGAATAAGCTGCCTGGGAACTGTGTCCAAGTGGATTTTTAACATCTCCCTGGGCAATCTGTGCTAGTGCTCTGTCACCTGCACAGTAAATAAATGCTTCTTGGCAGAATAGGTTTTTTTCTGGTTTGTGCCCATTAATTCTGGTCCCAGCACTGGACATCACTAGAAAGAAACAAAACCCGTCTCAATATTTGGGTTAAACAATGATGTTTGAGCTCCTAACAAAATCTTCAAATGAATCCTCTTAACCACTTCACTTAGGTTAAATTTAAAAACCAACCAAACAAAAACCTGTGCTGCCACCAGAAACAAAACAAACAAACAAAAAATCTTTCAATGTTAGGTACTACTAGTATTGTTTTTAATAGTTATATCAATACATTCATTTGAAGTCTTGAAAGAGAGAGACACTCTGATAATACTTAGAAACATAAAATTACTTTCAGGGCTGAAAGCTTTATGGTTTTCCTGCTGAATACAGAACATTACTAGTAAACGTACAATATATTTTCTAAAACAAATAATATGGCTTATCAGTGGAGTGGGTCTCTCTTTTGAAATGTTTATGTATTACTTAAACAACATTACACTTATTTCTTGAATGCAGGTTACAGTTCTCCTTGTAGTTCCAAGAAAATGTCAGTTCTCCTTCCCTGAATAATGACATCAGGGATTTTTTTCTGTGCTATTTGTGTGGAGATTTCTTGTGTCTGAAAACAAGTAGTGTTTTAAATCTGCAGAGCAGAGTACAGGCAGACTTCTTGAAAATACTCTAACTCCGTGATTTTCAAATTGTTGTTTTGTCTATTTGTGTGCCTGGAAAAATATCTGAGAACCAGTAAAAAAAAAATGTATCCCTCAAAGGAAGCAGAGCTTTTGCACCTGAGTTACTTAGATAGTTACTTGATAGACTTGTGCAAGTCACTAATTCACTTCAGACTGGAATAATAGAATCATAGTATTTCTCAGGTTGGGAAAGACGTACAAGATCATTAAAGCAACTTAACTATACTACCCTAACTAATAACATTAGATTTACTCTAACATTGCCTTTTTTCTTATGTATTAGAAAAATTCAGTTTTTCTGGAAGACATATTTTTGTTTGCCCAACAGTTACAGTTTGAATGCAAGAACTATCTTCAAAAACTTTGGTTTACACCTTGTGTAGCAGAAGAGCTACTTGAGTCCTCTTGGTCATCAAAGGCTGTGAATTTGTATTGATGTAAATAAAATAAAATCCTTCAAAGGGGGGGAAAAAATAAAGAAATACCGATAGATAAATTTTAAATAACTTTGAGACATTTCCTTAAAAGGCCTATTTATTAGAGCATAAAGAATGTCATTAGCAATAGAATGTAATTGCAAGCAGAAAGAGCTCTGTAGTAGCACAGTAATAGAGAAGTAATAGGATTTAAAATGGGTGAAGAAGTGCAATTATCTCTCTTTTAGAAGAGTAAGGAAAAACTGAAACATTCAGGGCTGTGAGTGTAATACAGGGGAGCAATAAGCTTCACTTGACTTAGAACTCCTGAAGAAGGAAAAATGTTCTCAAGAGTGTGTTTTTAACATACCTTATTAGACTTCTAGCTGAGGATTGAGAGACAAACCCATTCTTTTATACACAGCAAATCTCTGTGTGTGCACATCTGAAGCAATGAAGTGTTTGGATGAAATGTTAATGTCAGTAGGCAGCATTGAGAGGGCCATTTAAAGACTCCAGCGAAATCTGTGTCCTTTACCTGAGTTGAATTCTGGATCTGGACTTGGAGGACCTGTTAAGTACTTGAGCATCTCATTAGGAAAAAAAACACAGACTGTTATTAGAAATTCTTTATGAAAAATAGCCCTCCCTTGTTTCTTTCTTGATGAGCTCTAGCAGCCTGATTTTAGAATATTTCTAATATTTGTTTGGAGAGGATGAATACAAGATGGTTTTGAAATTTGAAATCCTAGCTGGAGTATTTTCTGTTTTGAAATCAATGTATTGTTCTTTTACTGTTTTTTTTCAACTGTAGCAGATTATTGAGGTAGTTTTCTGTTGAAAATATTCACTTAAAATATGTGAGAATAAGAATTGGTGTTACCATGCAGTAAAGGCATTCAGAAGATGGGCAAAACATACAACAGCAAGAGCAGGCTGATTGACTTTTTTTTCCAGTAGTGTTGACTGTATTGATAAATGAAGTATGTTCACAGATTGTGACATGAATTTCCCTAGAATATTTGTAAATCCAAGTGAGAAAGAAAAACATGGCTACAGTGGTAATGAGGAGTCTGCCAACTTGTACTGTTTGCCAAGTAGGTGATATTGAAAGGTAGCAGTGACATTGCTAAACCTTTAAGAACTATAGTTGTCTGTTGAAAATACGTTATAAGCCTTCTGTTACTACTGTTTGACATCTGTGTATTTCTTTTCTATTGTATGCTCTTTTAGTATTGCTATTTTGTACTGGTGGAGGAATTTATATGAAAGGAAAATGTATTTCTGAACCAGTGCCTTCCTTTTTCCTTTGAAATCCTTATTCTTTTGTCAAAGAGTAATTCAAGGTAATTAAGACCTGTATTTCAGATAAAAACATAGTATCTCACTGACATCCTTTTAATTCAGTGGATCAGAGTCTTCATCATTCAAAATAGCATGTCAGATTATTTTTAAAAGAGCATGTCTTTCACAGATCACTGTTTAGAATGTAGCTTAAACTGTTTTAATGCATGAAGGTATCATAATCTTACACACATGCAGGACACGCTGCTTTAATTTTATATTTGTGCTTGTCTTAAAGACTTCTGAAGAGCTTATGTTTTCCTTTTAAGTTAGTTTTGTGCTGGAATACTTAAGAGCTGATGTGCTTGGCAAGAGCCTAGGCTTCCCTTCATTGTTTTCCAAATACAAACTTTCATAATTGAAGTATGCTTAGTAAGGATCAAATAGTTCATTCTTTTAATTAATTTATTTAACAAATTTACTTTTAAAAGAGTCAGACTCTTCAACAGTCAACAGTAATTGTGTTCTGTTGCAAATTTAATGGGACTACAATAATCCTGTAAGCCATTACATTTTAATTTTTTTTTTTTTCCACCCAATTATTGTTGGTGTATTCAGGGTATTTGGTGCTTCCCATATGCAGAAAATAAGCTGCATATTTCTGTTTGGAATAAGGGATACAAATAGGAAATAAATCAAGGAAAAAATACTATCCATTACTCACTCTGAAGTGGCATGAATCTTGAAATAAACTCTTCACCTGGTGATCCCTATTGCTGATAGGAGGATTAAATTTATAGTTTTTTAAGAATTCAGCTTATGGAAAAACATAGAATTCTATACTCCACAAAAACTGCTCTGTATAAATAAGAATTCCTAAATGAATGTCAGTTATACTTACATGCCACTGTCTAGAGACTGATTTTCTATGAGAAATAGAGAGTAAATGGTACACTGTACTTAAATGAAGAGTTGGTCCTAATTGAATAACATGCACTTGGTGCCTTCAGCAGCCCAATATCATCTTATGTTGAAGGCTGGGATTTAAGGAGCAGAACCCACTATTAAACTTCAAGTGAATTTGCTTCAGTTTCTTTTTAAAGAATGTTCTTTCTCTTCTGAACTTTACTAGACCTCTGTTTAAACTTCTTTGTTAAACAGCTGAGGACCTTGAAGCCATTAGTATAAGCTTGCGCAGTTGAACTCTTCCTACAAAGAGTTGCAAAGAACTCTTTGCGGGGATTAATCGAGCAAAAAAAAGGAATATGTTGAGAGGATCAGATTTCATTTCAGTTTGATTGACAGTGTAGGTACTCAGACCTGATTCTGCTTAAAGATTTCCATGGAGAGATCATCAGAAAACACTGAAAAGCTACAACATCAGAACTCTTGCTCCAAGCAGCTGAGAGCTTGGTTTTGTCTGATATGAGAACATAAAAAGGAAAATGTGAGTGAGAGGAATAGAAGGGAAAATCTGCTTCTTCTGCCCTATCATGCTTCCTCCCCTTTCCTCTCTTGTTTCACTAGTTTCTAAATAATGTTTATGATATAATCTCTGAGTTGCTTAGAAAAAAAAGTGAATTTTGCTGAGAGTTAATGGATCCAAAGCTGTCTCTTATCTTCCTTGTTCCTCAATGATATCTGATATGAATACTTCTGCCCTTAAATTTTAGTACTGCCACAGGGGGTTTCTTTTGTTGTTTTTGTTAGCTGCAGCCAGCTCGACTGGGTTGTTGGCATTCTGAATTTGATAGTGTATCCAGAGGAGCAAATGGTGCTCCTGCTATCAGCAGCTGCAAGTTTTCTGAGTGGGCAGATGTAAAAATAAAAGGACTGCTAAATATGATGTTAGACTTCAGGCTTTCCTTCCTTGAGCTTTTCCTGAAACGGTACAAGTATACCACACAGATCTAAATTACTATGTCTAAGTGATGCAGGCTGTCATATCTATTTTAATAAATGCTTGAGGCTGCCTTAGAACAAGGTTTTCAGAATTTTATGTCAAGCAGAACATGAGAAAATTCATAGATTACTAATTCTTTGATCTTGTTTTGTTTAGAAATGATATTCTAAAACAGAAATGATTTGTGCGCAATTCTTTTCTTTAAATCAGAACTTTTAGAAAACATTACAATTCTACTGAACCAATTCTAAGTATGTCAGCTCATTTGTGAGGTGGGAAGCTAGAGGAAATGTTTGTGAATGATTTTGGAGAGTTGTAAATTGACTAGTGAACTACTTATTTGTAAGCAGTACTTTTGACTTAGTAATAATTAACTTAATAATTTACAAGTAAGTCCTGATAAGTAACAGCCTATGGAATCTGCAGCTTTTCTTACACATATAAAAAAGGAAATACACTTAAATCCACTTAATGAATTATCATTCTTTTCAGAGGTGTCAAGTAAGTTAGTCAGAAATGTTCTGAATGCTTTATTGCACCTCCAAAACCTTATGTCTTTCAGAGTCTAAGCAGAAGCAATTTTGTTTTCTTATTTTTTTTCCTATTCACTGTAGCATATGTTGATATTAAAAATGAGCAAAAATCCTTCTTAATTCATCTCTTAATTTTGTAGTGTCATGTAGGAGTTGCCTGCAAGAGATTTGAAGGTATCAGATACTTCAGGTTGTGTGGCTTATATTCTGGATTGAATCTGAAGTATTAGAAGGACGGACAAGTAGCTGGAGAATTCTTAAAGCATTTAAATATCTATCTACATATATACAAAAAACAAACAAACAAAAAAACAAAAAACCCAACCCAACAAAACAACAACAACAAACAAACAAACAAAAACAAACAAACAAACAAAACCACCAGCCCACAAAAGTATTAAAAAAAAAATATGATGGACATAAAATATTCTTCAACTGCTTTTGTTTCTCACTCTCTATACTAATAAAGCCTCATGTTTAAATACAAAGGAGCACTGTTTAGGTATCCTGTAGTTATTTTAGAACTGTGACATCTTTTAAATACTTCACAAACAAAAGGGCAAACAGCTGTGTGGGTAGGAAGAATCAGAGGAGAAATAATATGTTTTTTTTTCTGAATCACAGTGTCAAATAGACTGAAATAGGTTTTGAACCTACTTGGTGAGATACTTGGATACTTTATGATAGGATATGAGAAACTGGTTTTGTAAAACCTCATGATTCAAGTTGTAATATTGATTGCCTAATCTGTTTGGAAAGACTAGATTTCTATGGGCATTTTTGAACCTTATGACTTTGATTCTAAGTGACCTTAAATGTGTACTTAAGTGAATAGCTTGGTTAGATTTTTTTTTTTTTAAAAAATATATTTTATTACAGTTCTCTTATAAAACAAAGCTAAAATAGAGTTCAATCCTCAAAAATCTGAGCTAGGAAAAGTAGAAACTTGGCACACCATTACAAATGTGTTCAGAATATACTATGGGGTTTTTTTGAGCTGACTTCTGCTTGTAGTATGTATTCTTCCTGTTCAGTCAATAAATTTTGCTATTGCATTTTTCACCTAACATCCACCCTGATCCTTCCCTGAAGCAGCTCTGTGTTGTTCCACTGGGCCTTGTCTCTCTTACAAGAAAGCAGCTATCAGTGCTACTCCCCTGAGCATCCTCTTCTCTGGCCTGAGAAGATCAAGGTGCCTCAGCTGCTCCTCACATGTCTCTTACACCCTTCACCATCTATGTTGCCTCCTTTTGGATGCCTTATAACAGTTTTATGTCCTTACATTGTGGTGCCCTAAACTGCATACAGCGCTCACTTGTGGTGAGACTTCACTAGTGCAGAGCGGAACAATCTTTTCCCTCGATCAGCTAGCAGCGCTGTGCCTGGGGCATCCCAGTGTGCAGTTAGCCCTTTTGGCTGACACTTATATTTTGCAGATCTGAGCAGCTAGACTCCTGCCTACTCCAAATCTCTGATTTTTCCAGAACAAGCAGCTGACTTCATGCTTTATTTCTAAATCTGAAAGATGGTATGGTGTGAATAAGGAAGAGTTTTAGTAGTGCAATTTGTCACATGGAATCTTTGCATTGTTTCCATTGCAAGTACCGTTTGTTTGTTTTCCCCCTTCCCCCCACCCCCAGTGTTTTCCAGCTATTCACTAAGAAAGGTAGAAGAGATCCTAGAGATTACCTTATCCCGTATCTCAGTAATGTTTGTGAACTGAGATGCAACAAATCTATATTTTAATTGAAACTACTGCGTGTGATCATCAGAAGGCCATCACAAAAATAAGTATGTGGTGGAAATTAGATGACTCTTTTTATAACAGCAGTTCCTGGTATGTCTGACTTCCTGAGACAGTGTCATGTTAATTATCTAATTATTTGATAGCTCTGTCACGGAGCAAAAGGACATATCATGCAACCTCAGGGTAAAATAAAGTGGTTTAGGAGTGGTGTCTTCACTCTCCTTCTCTCCCACACTGCTGAAGGTATAACAGGACTATAACAACTGAACGCTGATTGAAGATTGACAGAACCATCAACTATAAAAGGAAAATGGACACACTTAAAATTCTGACAGTATAATGAAACTGCCAACTAAAGTAATGAAGAGGGTCATACCTTGTCACTGTTGCAATAACGCTCATATTCTGCAGCAATCAAGTTGCTGCTATGGTAGTATAGGTATACTTTTCTTACAGAGCTGTGGGCTTTTCTTTTTAATTTTACGACCCTTAAGGGGAAATGAGGCAGTTAAGAAGCTCCTTCTGCACATAAGTGACTGAGGTCTTAATGACTCTTCTTTTTGCCTTGAGCTATTGCCTATTCTCCCAGATGTTACATTAAGATAAAAAGCACAAAAACATCTAAGCTGTGATGCATGGCATTTCTTCTTGAAACTGCGAGGTTCTTTATTCATTTGTATGATTATTCATTACTTTTTTAGGGGGAAATAAAGGCAGCCCCAGCAACAAAAGGCTGATACTATATTACACATTTGTGTTACACCACCTTATCTATGGATTCTGATGGAACAGATGTGCATATTCTTCCTCATAAAGCTGATTTTTGTTTACAGTTATTCAGAAAAGGGCAATAAAAACCTGTCAGTTTTCCCTCTTTCAGGCCAGGGTGTATTAAGGATAATAAGGATTTCCTTCAGCTCCCTTGCCTCTGAGGTGCAGTTAATGTCTTAGCTTCTCATTTCCTTTCTCTGTGGATCTTGAAGTACTATAAAATAATAAATGAAAAATAACAATTCTTGGACTGTTACAGGGAACTGTGTTTCCATCATGCATGACGCAGAGCATTTTGCTGTGAACTCACAGTGATTGCATCTGGCTGTATACTTTCTGTAATCTTTGTATTTTATTTTTTGATTGCAGTATTGATTGTCCTTTGATCAGAGGCACAGTCACACTCCTAGTTAACTCCATTGCCACTGAATATGTAAATTAAACAGAATACCTGCTAACTACTTTCAGAAGTCTTTCACTACTCCTTTTAAGAAGCATAGTTAAGTGAGCTCTTCAGTGTGACTATTTAGTGTGTACTGAACTTGTGTTGTTTGCTACATACTTAGCCTCTTCAGAGACTGAGAATACTTTCTCCAGCTGTGTGTGAAGCTGTCTTTCTGAGTTCAGTATTCACAGAATGTGGTTGGGCTTTTTTGTAAGGAGAAGGGAATGACAGGAAAAATTGGTGATGAGGTCTACTTGATTTTTGTGTTTCTGAAATTAACACAGATGGTCTTCTGAGTATTGCCCTGAATGTAATGGTGTTTCATGTGTTTCTCTGAAATGGAATTTTGGCAAGGGACTGATAAAAGATGAAGATGGGGAGGAGGGAAGAGTCACTAGTATGGTTGATCAAAGTGTATCAATTCATAAATAAGAAATGTAGCATGTTTTGAAGATCTGAGTTAGTAGTTTGAACCCCTGGGAAGACTGAGCTTCAGTGATTGGCAGAACATGTCAGATAATAAACTGGTATGATAGAGAACCTGTTTCACAGCAAAAGAATTACTCCATACTACCTGAAAGCAAAACTAACTTAATTTCTAAAGATGCGTTATGTCTTCTTTCTCATTGTGTATATATAAAATTCCCTTTTTTCTTCTTCTAATCCTGCACTTGGTCTTTGAGTGTTTCATTGTATGTTGTGTGGTTGGGTTGGTTTTTTTTTTTGTTTTGTTTGTTTCAAGAACAGGAGTAGAGATTAAACTGCTAGGGCTGTCAAGCAGCCACTAATATTCATCCTAAAAATTTTCTTGGGAAAGTATTTCTTTCTGATCTTTCTGTGTCTGTGTATATTTTTAAATCTGCTGCTTCTGTGTGAGATCAGGGATAAATATTAAAAGACAGTTGTTAACAAACTCAGTCTGTTACTGTGATGCGTCTCTGTTTATGAATACCTGTCATCCCAGCTAGATATTACTTGCTGAGTTTTGGAGTCCTTTAAGGGATGTGATAAGATTACAGGTGGATGGCTTGTAAGAAGTATGTTACAAATTGATCTCAGCAAGCGTGTTTTCTTTTTCTTTTTTTTTTCCCCCTGATTCTTGGTATTTATCTAGTGGAGCACTTTGTTTTAAGATGCATAACAGCAGAAAATGAAATGATGGTCAGTAGTCATTTAGGCAAGGCTTGCACGTAATGCCTTTTTTTTTTTTGTCTTAGAGTACGATCACAATTTATTTCATTTTTGCATAACAAAGCATTTTTGTGCTGCCTTAAGACATAGACCCAAGAGCTGGTTTTGAACAGCGTGGCACAGCTGAATCAGTCAAACTTATGATGTACTCTTGTAATTAGTTGAACCATCACATCTATTGAGCACATCATGCTTTTAATGTAGCTCGGATTTGAGCATTTTACCTTTATTTCACCTTCCTTTTGTAACTACACTGTGTGTTAAAATTCTGTCCTTGACATCAGAATGTATGCATAGGCTTCCCATTTGTCATTAAGCACAGAGGTTGAGAATTGTTAATTTTATTTTTCAGTGCTGGTATTTTTCTTAGTCTTAATAGCTTGAGTTCTTTTAAATACAATACAAGCCATCTGTTGCTGTTAGGGTGTTAACACCTGAGATCTAAATGATTGCTCTCCTCTGAAAATTGAAGGAATGATAACATTCTGAACACAGAAAATGAGAGTATTAACATAATACCAGTTAAGTTAGCATATTTCGAGAGATGAAGGAGAAGGTTGGAGAGAAGGGCCGCATCTCTTAGTGTTTGACCAAGTGGTAACTGAATGCCCTAAAAAGGGAATTTTCTTTATTTGAAGGCTGGAGTTAAAATTTTCAGTAACATCAGTGGCTTAAGTATTCCCATCACTTTTGTGAGCTGGTTTGCTTTGAATTCCAGGTTTGGGGTGAGATACAATTTCAAATCTTTTATGGAAAGACTAGTTCTACCTGACTGAGTATGTGGGAGAATTGAGAAGGTAATCTTTGACCATGTACTTCAGATTGTCCTATTATTTCTTGTAGCACAGATGATTATCGGACTGGTATTTCTCATAGTTGTTCTTGAAATTAAACAATTTCAAAGCCTCAGTGTGGCATACCTCAAGAAAGAGCTACTGAACAAAAGGCTTCCTCAAACTACAGATTATTAGTCAGACTTCTAGAGATGTTTAAAATGGTGCATAAACTTACCCACTCTTTAGGTATTGAATAGTAGTTGCTGAAGTGCCACAGTTTTCTCCAGAGTTCTTCCAAATTTAGGGTGAATTTGTGCTGTAAATTAACACTGAATTGTATCTTTCTCTTGGTTTTTTTCCTGTATGAAGCTCTAAGGTATGTTCTTCAGGAAATAGATGAAGTTGTATGTGAACATGACATTTAAATTAGCTATACTACTTTGCACTTCATCAGAAAAAAATAAGTGAGTTAATTTGTAGTTTAAAAAAAAAATCTACTTTAAAAGATTTGTTGTTTTCATTAATACATTAGCACAGACAAAATTCTGTCATACTCAGCAGTGGAGGTACTTTAATGCCCTAGTACTGCTCCTATCTGTGTACATATTTTTAATGTTCATTATCAACTTCTGTCTCTGTAAAATATTTATGCATCTTAAGTTTTGATACTGAAGTACAACTATTATAATGACAAATGCAAACATTAATAAGACAGGATGAAACCTAGAGCATAGAATGTCTTAATTATTAATTGATTGGGAATATTGTTCATCAACAGAATTCCTCAGATGGCATTATGAAGCTTTGCTTAGGGTTTGTGTAGCTGTAGGTATGAAATCATAGTCTGAGGACAACAGTGTGCATTCAAGTGCTAAGATTAAACAAAGACACAAGTTTTATCTGTCAGTGAGACTAGCTGTCCTGTAAGATGTAATTTCTTCCAAAAATGGATTATTTCACTAATGTTTCCTTATCATTTCATAGGCTGATATGCTGTCCAACATACAGTTATCAATGGAAAGGCTTATAATGTTCTGTACTTTCTAGGATCTGTGTTTATAGATAGAAATATTTCTGGTGGTGTTGTGATTTCTTTGTGGTATGTGGTATTTTGTTTTGTTTTTTTTTCTGTGCATTTGTTGCTCGTTCTCCCCCCCCTAAATTCTCCATTTAGAGCTGGAAGAGATTGTCTGCTCTGATGTGGCATGCATCTATACCCCCCACTTAGACAGGGAGTGCATGGTTTAGGTGCTCACAAGAAGGCAATGAATATTTAAAATCAGTATTCAGCAAACCTGCAGCTCTGGGCAGGGATGGATTATTTGTTGGATTCTGATAGCAGCAGGTCTTCCTTTGTATTCAAAGGTATTTATAAATTGGAACTCTAAAGTTGGTACCTCTGAGTATTTTGCATCCATTATAGTGAGCCATGTGAAGCTGTCCAAAGCAGTGATTTCCCATCTGTACCATGTCATGAACAACATTATAAACTTCACAAATAGATTATTTATCATTTGAACTAATCAGAAATCAGGAGTAGAGAAGTGTTTGCGACTGTCTGCAGGTCAGATTGAGTCTGCTTTTGTTCCCTGTGAGACTTGATGAATGATGCTGAGCAAGTTACTCCCTCAGTTTGTGATGCAGAGTTTATCTTTGTATTGTGTTTTGACAGCTGTTTTCTCACACCCCCAATGTGGGATGGGGAGAGAATCAGGTAAAAGTGAGACAACTTCTGTGTTGAGATAAAGAGAGCTTAATATGTAAAACAAAAACTATGAGTGCATGGAAAACTAAGAATTTATCCACTTTTTCCCATTAGCAGGCAGATGTTGCTATTTACAGGAAAACAAGGCTCCATTATAACAGACTCTTGGGAAGACCAATTGTCATGATCTGGATCATAGCCCCTTCCTTAGCATCAGCTTTTATTTTTTAGCACAATGCCATGGGGCACCTCTGTGGCCAGTTTGGGTCAGCTGTCCTGGCTGTAGCTCTCTTTGCTCCTTATGCACACCCAGCTCCTTGCTGGCAGGACAGCACAAGAAGCAGAAAAATCCTTGGCTTTGTGCAAGCACTGCTCTGCAACAATTGAAACACTGATGTGTTCTCACCTCTGTTTTCCTGAATAATCTAAAATGTACAACCAGATTAGCTACAGTGAAGAAAATAATTTTAATCCAGTCAAAACCAGGATATCTGTCAAACTGGGAATTGTCATGCTGACTTGTTTATTGCAAATTAGGTCATTGTAGGCTGCAGAGGAAGAGCCACCAGAAAAGTATAGAAGTAGGATCCTCAAATCAAGTACTTCAGGGCAGAATTCTGGGCTTTTATCCTCATTACTTCATGGGGTTTTGGTTTCTTGGTTGTCATTTGCTTTTGTTGTGGTTTTTGTTTTTGTTTTGTTGTTTCAGTAAAGAACTTATTGCACTACAATGCAGAAAGCATAGTGAGCAATCTTTCTGATGATCGTGCAGTCATGCACTATTTTCTTTGCTTCATAAAAGTTGCCTCTCTCTCTTGTTATGAAAGTTCCCTGAAATAAAAATATACTAATAACAAAGCAAATGGAAGTACTTCTTCTCCAAGAGCATGGACAGGTACTGGAATGGGCTGCCCAGGGAGGTGGTGGTGTTACCAACCCTGGAGATGTTCAAGAAACATCAATGTTGTACTGAGGGACGTTTTTTAGCAGGAAGTATTGGTGATAGGTGGACAGTTAGACTTAGTCTTGGAGATCTTTTGCAAACTTGGTGATTCTCTGATTCTATGAAATACTAAGGAGAAGCAATGCATTTATTGTGCATATCAAATTTATATTCACAGGTAGACTTAATTTGGGCTGTGTACCTGTACACATCAAAAGTTGCAAAGGAACATAGCTGTTTTGCAGCAGATACTGGCAAATGCTTATTGCTTGCTCTTTCTGCCATAATAGTTAACCCTTCTGCAGATCATATTGGATGCCAAAGGCTTCACAGCTGAATGACAAAGAGCTACAAAACAGCTCTTCCTTTAAGGCTGCATGAAATTCTCAAAACTAATAGTTTGGAAGTTATGGTCTGAGAGATGTCTGTGTTACTTATTTTACATCTTATCCCTTGAGTATAATAGTATAATGCATTTCCCCTCGTAGCATTTCTATTTGCTTAAATTCATTGTGCTTGGATAAAGAAATATTTTCCTCCAGTTTTCTTTATTTTCATTTCCCATTTTCCTTCTTTAAACAACAGCTGATATCTTGGTGACTTAGAACATTGTACTTAGTGCACTTTTTTTTTTTTACTCCCGTTGGTATTCTCTCAAAGTGTTTCTTGCTAAGAAAAGAAGTTTACATCTTACTTTAAAGTTAGAGGCAAGTAAAATCATGTATTTTTAGCCTTCACTCTTCAGATTCTATTAATTTAGTGGATGAATTGCATAAGAAATCCATCATAAGCTTTGAAAAAGAAAACAATTTGGGGGGATGCTAATTTTTAAAAGGGTAGATAGGGGAATAGGCTATTTGTTATGTTTCATGTCTTAGATGAAAATAATTGGCTCATTAATCACAATATCAGCTTGGTCATTTTAGGAAGGTCAGGCTGAAGAATAAATAGAAAAAAGATACATTATTATAAAATTTAAAAAAACAAACTTTAAGGATGTCAGTGAAAAAAAAAATCAGTAAAAAGCCCTTTACATTTTGTTACTTTATGTAAGTAAAATTCAAGATAAAATGCATTATTTTAATGCCTTTTCTTTCCCAATCCAATTTCAAAACTTGCAGAGAAAATATGATGTAAATGCATGTATATATGTACATACATACACATTCAGACAGTACAATGAAATTAATGCTGGTTTCTTACTTCAGAACATTCTGGATGAGTAGGTGTTCTTTTTAGCTTTGCTACAGAATCATGGAATGGTTGGGGTTGGAAGATACCTTTAAAAATCACCCAGTTCCAACCCCTCTGCTACAAATTCAGGCTGCCCAGGGCCTCATCTTGCCTTGAATGCCTCCAGGGATGGGTCATCTGCAGCTTCCCTGAGTAGCTGTGCCAAGGCCTCACCACCTTCCCAGGGAAGATTTCTGTGCCTTACCTAACCCTACCAATTTTTTTAGTTAAAAACTGTTACCCCTTGTTCTGTCACTCTGTCCCCTGATAAAGACTCTCTCCCTTCCTTATACATACGTAGATCACTTAGAAAGTAATATTCTATTTATTTCCACAGAAACTGCAACAGATTCAAAGGGTACAGTAACTCTATTGGATAGAACAAATTCTCAGCAACAAAACAGTTTTTCAACATAGTCACCGCCTTTAGCAGTGCATTTTTTGCCAGCAGTGAACAAGAGCCTGTATGCTGTGCTGGCAAAAAAAAAAACTGCATCAGCAGAGGCAACCTGCACCACCCACTGCTTCTCTGCGCTCTCATCTGATGTTTAGTCTCCAGAAACATTTAGGAAGTGTCAATGAAAGAGTTAGTGGTTGCCATTTTTTTTTTCTGCATGGAGCAAGTGCCTTTGCTTCATCCACACTTCTGTGTCAGATGCTGTTTTGTCAGAGTGCCCCTCTGCTGCCAGCTGTCATGCAGCAGCAACACAGAATGGGATACTGGTGAGGAGGTTCGTCCCCTACTGCTGTACCACTGACATCCACCTTTGATGTCATGAGCCAACATAATGAAATGGGAGGCATTAACTCTGAACCAGCTCTCATATTTTATTTACAAATTACATCTTTGGAGGCTCTGTTGATTGGCTGCTATCCTTTTTTGTTTAACATGACTGAAGCTCAGCATTAAGGCAATAAGTCTTAACAGAAACCTGGATTTTAAAAAGGTTATCACAGAATTGTTAAGATGGATTGAATGGGACCTTTGGTCCAACTCACCTGCTGTGTAGCAACTGTTTCTTTCCAAGCTCTCTTTTACTGCCTTTGAATGCCAGTGGTTGTTGCTGAAGTATGGAGAGAACAAACAGAAGCCTAAAGCACTTTTCATCTGTAGGTTTTCCCTATTGCTTCAGATGTCAGAACTTCATGTGATAAGAGTTTTGTTTTAGTTTCATCTCTGTAGTCACAAACTTTCATGAGACTGTGGTTTGTTTTTTTAATTAAAATTACTAGATATAAATGAAGTTTAAAAAGAATTTTGGAAAATATTATCTGACAACATAGGGAATTTCTGGAAGTGAATTTTTTTTTTTAATATAATATTTTGAAGATGAATCACTATTTAGTGAACTTGTGAATGTGAATGGCGTTATCACTGGTCTGTCTCTTTATTGTATCTAATCATTCTGTATTTTCTTTGCAGAATCTGTATCATAATATAATTCTCTGATATCAAAGTCTGCTTTCTACAGGATCATGCTTTTGCCTTCAGTGGATAGAAGTCTACTTGGTTTTGTTTTCCTAATCATGACAGGACTTTTTAAAGACTGGGTAGATTTAATACCTTTCTATTCAGTGCCATCTAATTTGAAAGGATGACTACAGGCGTTGTACAGCGTAATATACTGGCTTACTGCACGCTAGTATAACAGACACTGGGATGATATCCTTATTCTGCTGGACCCAAAAGGATTTTTGGCAGTCAGAATTTTCTGGTTGGTCAGTAAACAGTGGAATAAATATTTTGTTTGTACATTGGCTGGAAACGCTTGTGTCATAGCCAAATATTGTCTTAAAGTATAGTCAAAAAAGAGGCTCTCTGTTATATTACTGTGCATATACAGTCTTCTCTCATTTGAACACACTAATGAGTAAAACATACTATTTTATTGCTCATTTGATTATAAATGTTTCTGTAATGTCCTGGAACCAGCTCAATTCAATCACTATGTGTAGCTTCAAGAATGAAGTCCTAACCCTGATTTTTTTTTTTTTTTTTTTTTTTTCCCTGCATAACAGATGATTAAGTAATGTTTTAATGTTAGGTAATGTTTATCCTCGGTGTATGCCTGCTTGAATATATCATGTAACTTTCTCTGAGATACACTGGTGTATTGTCTTAAGTTCTTTGCCCATGAATATATTCACAACATTCTACTTGATTGGGAGTACTGTCTAAATTGGTAATTTTTAATGAAGGTTCCCTGAAAGATCTTTCGAGGATGGAGAGAGGAGATGACCTCTGTTTATGGAGCAGCAGTAATTACATGCTGCTGAGTATTTTTTGTCTATAGTGAAATCTGAGTGAACTTCAAGGCCTTCTTGTTTGCATCTCTTGTATTGCTCACTAATAGGGGAAGAGTTAAACAAACAACAAAAACAACCCAGATCTCTTACTGCTTTACATGAAATGCCATTGTTGATGTATCCTCTCAAATTATTTTATGACACTACACTTGGTTCTTTTTCTGAAAACTAAAGAAAAACTTATTAATAATCATGTTCTTATGACTGTATCTGTGCAAAATCCTTGTTTACTCTATTTGAAATTAAGGTGTCCTGTTGAGGGCTGGATTAATTGATGTTATCTTAACAATAGTTGAGGAGCTAGGAAAATTGTATGGAAGAGATGTGTGAGTCTTTTCGTTGATTAAACCATGAATTTTAACTGTTGTTAGTCCACCTAAGGGGTTTTGAATATATTAAAAGGATTTTGAATATATTAGGTATTCAGACATCATGCTCAGCTTTCATGGTACCTGACCCTACTCAGACTGTCTCTGGTGAAGAAGTTCAAAATTTTATATCAGCTGGTAGCTTGTTTATATCAGTGTTTGTCATGTAGCCAGTAATTTCCCAAGTACAAGGAAGCTATAATACTAAGGTGATCTATAATGCTTTCTCCCTGAGTCTAGTTGCTATTGTTTTATAATGAGGTTTGTTTTTCATTTAGGCATTCGATTTAATTAGGTTTGTATTGTCCCACATTTAATGTTGTTTTTTCTCATTACCTAAGTTACCCAAATAGTACATTTTGACACTCAAACTCTGGTGTGAAATTTTGCGATGTCACGATACAGAGCTGCATTCTGCCTAGTGCTATTATCAGTGCATCTCAAGGGAAAAAGGTCAGATTATTTTTCTCCATGCGGGAAGTAACTTTCAATGAACTACTAATGCTGATGAGTTTCTTGTGCGTTTGTAATGCCCAAACCTTTCCTATCTGAAACTTAAAAGAAATCAATCACCAAAATTCGTGTCTAAAGCAGATAAAAGTGTTATGGGTGATTTCACTCCAAGTTCACAGCTATAAATGGTGAAACTAGCTTTGAAGAATGATTTTCTGCAGTTGGCTCAAATTGAAGTGTTTTATGAGCTGATTGCTATGGGAACACTGGAACTGACACTTAGCTTTTATCCCTCACATCAGTTTTTTTCAGCTCCAGAACATTCGAATGACTGCCTCTGAAATACGCACCATGAGTTCCACAGCATGTAAAAATGCTGTGTGATGAGTGAAGCTCTCTCAAGAAGTAGTAATTAAGATGAATTCCAGGGCAAAAAACCTGTGAAGCAAACCTACATCTCCTTAACTGGTAACAAGCAAAATGGGCAGAGATCCAATTCAGATACAACATGTAAAAACCCATGCCTTTGAGCTCAGATGAATAATCTTGTAAATAGATACATGTTGCTCCCTTTCTTTCTTGATTTCTTCTGAAATTCTAGAGATGTTCACTGGCTATAATAATCCACATCTCCCTTAGTGTTATAAAGAAATGCAGTCTCCAGTAAATTATTATGCTTGAAACCCTAGCCAAGCGTAGGCATGATAGGACAGACAGTAGGCTTCTAGTTGCTTTGTGTTGCAAGACTATTCAGTGATGTGAAATACAATCAAGTTTATAAACATGCCATATATTTTAAATGATTCCATGGATTTCAGTGGGATTTCATTGATACAAAGTGAGAATGCAACCAATTTGTTACTTCAGTTTGTGCTTTGCACTCGTAATCTCCCTGCTTACAGAGGACATAGACTCTCTTTTTTTCTTCTGGAGTCTCAACAAGAGTTCCTGGTTCATCCACACTGGTCTTCTTGATGCCTATGGCATTCAGGGACAGCCTGTTCTTGTGCCTTTACAACTACCATCTTGAGGAGCATCCAGGCTTCCTGGACTGCTTTATCTTTAAGGAGTGACACTCATGAGACCCGTGCAACAAGCATCCTGAACAGGTCAAAGTCTGCCCTCTGGAAGTTCAAGAGAGCAGTTTTGCTGTCACCCTTCAGACATCTCCAAGAACAGAATTCTAGAATTTTGTGGTCACTCTGCCCAAGACATTCCCCAGCCTTCACATCACCTAGCAGTCCTTCCTTTACAGCCAGGCTGAACGCTCCAGGGTTCGAATACTCATCTGTGCCCAGATGACAAGATTATGGCTGCTCTTGAACAGCTATTTGTAAGTTGAGGAATAAGAACTCAGTTTGGTTTCTAAGTTTCTATTCATGCTTTGTGCTCCTTACTGTTTTCCTAACTTCCTCCAGCTGGTAGACCTTTGGATTTACTATTCCATGTTTCATTTTGTTTGTTTGCTTGTTTGGCATAGCAAACCCCTGGAAATACCTAGGATTATATAATGCTTTTCCTAGATGCTTGTATCTATCCATACAGAAGACTGAGGCAATCTGGCAGCATGAAGAGGTTAGGGGTAATGGGATGTTTAAGTGCTGTGTGAAGTTGTTTATGAGCAGTCTTAGAGTAAAACAAGACAAGTCTCTCATGTCGCATCCATAAGTCATAAGTACCTCTTTCTCTGGAGAACTGTAATACTTTACAGATTTTCATTATGTCTGTGCTCTTGATACTAGTCTAGTTAGAAATGTATTTGAGTGGCAAAGGCAAAATTCTTTGAGAGAGGAAAAAAGCTTTGGACTGTCTTCTAATTCCAGGAACTTGTAAAAACTTGCAGTTCAAAGATCAATAGTTCTAATTATGACTGAGATTCCCATTTCCTTTTACAGTGGAAGTAAGCAAGTATAAATTATTTCTCTGGGGGAAAAAAATTCCTTGTAAATCCAGACAGACTAATGTGGGTTTGAATATGCAGTCACACTGACAGGAACTGATAGTGAGGATACTTTGAAGGTAGGGTAGGTGTCTATTTCTGCACATAAAAAGAACACTTTGAAGGTGGCAGTAGTGGAGATAACTAGAATATCATGTTATATTGGAGATGGCACATTACAGCAGAAGACCAAATCAATTCCATAGGGAAACCATAAGCATGATATATCAACGAATGGAAAATCAGAGTACATGCTCTGTAAATTTTTCTGTCCTTGTTTCATGTTCCTCTGCAGATACTAGCCAGAATTAAATGCTATAGGTAAAGTTTATAATGAAATCGAGGGTTCATTTATGGTATTATAAATCTATTAAAAACCCTATGCATAGAAAATGTTAATTAACTCAGTAAGCAAACTTGTATTTTCTTGTGGAGGTCCCTGCTGTAATCCCTGATGGCGTTCAAGATAGTGGTGATCGGTCATGTGCTAACCCTATATGAACTTTGATGAAATAATTTTCAAACGGCCCAAGGGAAGCCCTTTTAATCTATGCATTTAAGACCCCAGAGCTGAAAGGAGAATAAGCCCTTTACTTTGCTTAAGGTCACATGTAGGCTTTGGCAGAAATTTTTAGCAAGATATTTTCTCCTTCTCTTGGCATAATTTAAAACCATAATACTGGAATAGCAATGGCACATTAGTAGGCACACTGGGCACATTCTAGGGATTTGTTATAATGTGTAAACAATGTAATGTTTTGACAAAATATCTGTTGATATTATTGCCTATGTCAGACTAGGCTAAGAAATGAATTTTCTGTTTATACTTCCCCTTCCACCTTTTTATGGCCATTCCAGGCCCTGGAGGACTTGGCAGAGTTTGTCTGAAAGAATTTTAAGGTAATGGAGTGACCATACAATTTTAGCATGGAACTCCTGTCTTGCAGCTGTTCTGTGACAGTGCAGAATGGTAT
This sequence comes from Coturnix japonica, assembly GCF_054131305.1. Taxonomy (NCBI): domain Eukaryota; kingdom Metazoa; phylum Chordata; class Aves; order Galliformes; family Phasianidae; genus Coturnix; species Coturnix japonica. The sequence continues at coordinate 15,217,491 of NC_140667.1, read as the reverse complement.
AACAAGTTAGAATGTGTGGTACTTTAAAATTTGCTTCTCCAATTTCCTGGGGTGGGCAACAGCAAAAACATGAACAAAAGATGCTGAAACTGATCTTGTATTTCCTAATTACAATCACTGGAATTCAAAGCTCAGCTTTGAATGAGAACATATGAAGTTTTTATTATTGAGGTTGGACTATGCGCTCTAGCCAGAGTTGTTTTTTTTTGAAGCGACCAGGGAAAAGTCTGTTGGAAAAAAATCACTGTGTTCTCTATATTAATTCACATTCGAGTCATTAGGATGTTGAATGGTTTAAAGATAAAGGTATTAAGGATTTACTTATTTAACCTCAGCAGACATTTGACAGTGATCAATACATTGTATTCTGCCATGCTATGTCTGTGTGTCAGAATGTTCTATTCCTTAGTTTATACCTGAAATACGAGTTGCTTTCATATTTGGGTTAATAACTAACAACTGCCATCATGACATAATGAAGCAGAACATTCAAGACAAGGTTTTCAGATTCTGTAAGTTTTGGTTGTTTTTTCATAATTGTTGCTTAACTTAAGATATGTATGGGAAAGTAAGGATGAGTGGTCCATGGCGCCCTTGTTATACTTTTGCTGTTTTCTTATTCCTGTCAATCCTGCAACAACTGTGTGTGTCACTGATGCTATACAGGCAAATAAATCAGGTATTTATTTCTTTTTACTCAGGCAGTGTGAAATTATCAGCTCACAGAACTAGACTGCTATGTAAACTAGAGTCTGCTCTGTATTCTCTAGTTAGCTTTTTAATGAATATTTTTTACATTGTTCATATGTGTTCTGTATACCAGAACAGCCATTCTCTCATTCTGAACGTTGTTTTTCTTCCCATAGGTTCTATCTTCTGTTCTTTCAGTTCTTTCTGTGGCTGATTGCTCACCTTTTTCCTTTTGTGTATGTTCTGTATTACTCCATCATTTTATATTCTCTTCACTTGCCTCCAGTTTTCTAGACCGGTATTTTTCTAATCTGCAGTTGACTTGTGAGCTCAATGCATGTGCAACTAGAGAAATTGGGGCCAGAAACACAGACTTGGTGTAGTCTGAGGGCAGTTTGGGATTTGCAACATTAAAGAACTTAAAGGGATATATTTAACAAGGGGAAGTTCAGAATCTGTTTTTTATTTAATGAGTTATTTTATTTAAATATGTAGCATCTCATCAATTACTCCTTAAAATCAAACAGAACTGTGAAATTAATGAATTTTCTTCCTCTGTCCTCAACTTTTTTATTCCCCACTCATTTTCCTACACTTCTGATGTCAGAGAGCTTAGATTAAGTTCTCTTGCACTTCATTCTGTGTCTTGTCATTCTATTTAGGCTGATATGAATTACCTTCTCTTCAAAGGACTTGCTCTGAGCCTCAGCATTTCCTTATTGTCATGCGGATACCTGAATTGCTTATACAAGCTCAGTGCTGGGTAGTGCCTTTCTATTTGACCCTATGTTTCAGAATAAATGTTTATGCATTACAAACACTTGTAGACTGTCAGGTAGGTGCTGTCACCTTTTTCTCTTCTATTTTTGCTTGCATTCAGTTGAACTACTACTGTTTTCTTTCTGATGTAGATCTTGACAAGCTACCATGGTCACTGTTGCTTCCTTTCAAACCTGAAACATCTTCCCTAAGGTTCAGATGTCCTTTCTGTCTTTGTTATAATCCTCACTGGATATGCGTTTTTATTTCCATTTCACTGCCTGCCTGCCCGCAAAGAACATACCTGACACAGTGTGCACCAGCCAGTGCCCTTTATTTATTCATTTTGTATACTTTCCCTTTGTGTTTGCCTGTCTTTCAAATTGTAAATTCTTTAGAGTAAGGATGATGGATGATGAATCCCACCCCACACAGACATCTATGTTTTATAGTGTGTGTATATACATATATACTGTGTGTTTATTAACAGTGGCCATTCTGTATATGCTGTTACAACGACGCATGTTAGATGCCTTTCTACTCTGATCGAGCTCCCTGAGAGAAGACAATTAAATGAATGATGCACTATTGTCATCCCTCAAGTTTCCAGAACTCTCAAGTTCTGGATTTCTTATTAAAATACCACTGGTAGCACTTTCGCAACAGGCCTCTACAGTTATATATGCTCAGAGTCAAAGCAGTACAGGCTTATAATGCAGTGAATGCACCAGATGAGTGCATGAGCATCACAGAATTCTAGTTTTCTATAATAAAAATACAGTTCAAGTTTCCACATTCTTTCCATGTAATCACAGCAGCATTAATGTATGGTGTTAGCCCTAGGAGAGGGGAAAACAAATCAGAAGTGCAGTGGAAGAACTAGACAACCATGTAACTTTGTGTCTTTCATCCTTCTTTCTTCCCCAGTCCTGCCCCCACCTGTGGGAATGCAAGAAGAACTGTATGGAGCAGCAGCTGTGGAGTAAGATAAACAGCATGAGAAGCAAGGACATCTCTAGAAGAAGAAGGAACAGCTTGCGGCTCTAATTGGGTAAGTACCCACATGAACGGTTGAAGAGTTTTGTGGAATGTTCTGTTGACGTGTAGGGGCAAATGGGAAAGCTAAAACTTGGGAAAAGAATACTTGTGAAGGTATGTAAGTGATGTGAGAACATATAATAAACAATTCGGATTGTTCTCTTCCGAGTCTGTGCATCAGATGCAGCACCCATGCAGCAAATAATTTTGGTATGAACTTGTAGCTACCTCCTGATTTAATAGAAATAAGGAGCTTTTTTCTATCTCTCTTTTTATTTTTTTTCTTTTGAGTTTATTTTCAAAGTCACTTAGAAGTTTAGGGTACTGTGCATTTAAAAATTTTTTTTTGTTAATATTTCTTTACTGTCAAGGAGTTGCCAAATTTTAGTGCTATATTCATTTCTGATTCTAATTCCTGTTACTAATGCTTTATAGAATCATTCCATTCTGCTGCTTTTTTTTTTTTTTAATATAATATATTTAGATAAGCTGATCTGTCTCTTAGCACATTATCATTTTGTTTGTATTTCTTTATACATAATATGGCATGCAGTTATTTCACCATTTAAATGAATTATTTTTATTTAAGCTTCTAGTTAACTGTGGACAAAACAGCATCTATATATTTGGAAGGAATATTAAAATATCATAGTAAGGCCATTATAACAATATATAGGGAAAGTACACGTGAAAAGTCATGATCTACTCACTTCTTACTCAGGATTAGTTTGTGCATTGCTGAATGGTCTGTATGAAGTACTTATCTTTTCTATGCCCCATTTTGCTCATTGTACAGTGCAGATAAATTAGTTAACTATTTCACAAGGATGTTATAATGACTAATAAATTATTTAGGCAGCACTTTAAAGCACTGCTATAACTAGGTGATGAGTATTAATGGCGAAGATACTCAGATGCACCAATGGCAGTTGGACACTTAACAGCCATTTCTCTCACTGAAAATTTTCCCTTGACTATTGGTGCTAGTCATTTACGGTAGTATGGGAGCTGGGGAAGGTACCACTTAACTTCTCTGCCAAATAGAAATACGAATAATGTACTCAAGAGCATTTAAGCTGATAAGGGTTTTGAAGTTCTCAGATGCAAGAGCCACTGTTATTCAGCTTATGAGAGTTCTTGAAAATGTCTTACCCTGTGCTTCATCTTGAGTGACAGGGATGCTTCCTATTCTAAACACTGACTACTTTATTGACTTAATTCTATGCTATGCTCTGAAGTTTTTCTTTGAGGGAACAGGAAATGTGCTGGGTATGTCAGCCACACTGGCTTTAGATGTTACATTGATTTATTCTCCGAGTAATTTTTATGTAACATGTTCTTGCTATGTAAGAAGAAAACTAGTGAGGTCACTCTGAAAGTAATGCCTCGTTTTCTACTGCCAGACCACTGACATCCATGTTGTGGGCCAGCATAATAAAACAGGGGGCATTAGTTTCAAAGCAGTCCTCGTACAACATCAGATGTTTTGGTTCCACTGTTTCAAGATGATCAGATAAGAAAATGAAGCAAACATCTTATTCGAATGGCAAGTAAAAAGGATTTATTAAATACTCACTAAACATGCACCATATGCAAGACAGTTTAGCCATACAAATGCTGATTGGCTTTGTACCATGACCAAAGCTAAATAGGATAATTATCAAGCACTAATGTCAGTTCTTAAAAAATGCTTCAGAAATGCCCAAATGATCAGAATCCAAAATGCTGAGTCCATAAAAAGGGATCAAATTAGTAGAAGTCTAAGAGGAGACCTTTCCTCAGTGTGAATTTTTGTTTACTTAGACAAAATTCTACTTTGAGAAACACTGATCAGAAATGCTTTCCCAGCTGTAGCACAACCTTCTACCCACTGTTTCTCCAATATTGCTCTGCACCTCCTTGTTCTTTGCACCCCTAAGAAGGGAAGGGGAAGCACAGAGTGAGGGTCCAGGCTCTTCACGTGAGAATTTATGGCAGGATGAATGGAAATGGCACAGAGCTGTGTAAGGGGCATTAGGAAATATTCTTTACCATGAAGGTTGTGAAACACTGGTATAGCGTCCGTAAAAAGGCAATTGGTTATTCACAGGATATCAATAATGTTGTTGATGGGATGTTTTGGCCTTGTAACTATGGGAACTTGCTGATGGTCTTGAAAAATAGATTCCCTTGGAGCCAGACATTTGTGTTAGCAGAGATGGTGGCCAAAGTAGCTTCGATTTTCTTTTTTTTTTTTTTAAATTATTTTTTCTCTGTGGAATATGGTTCTAATTCACTACTTAGAAACAGTGCGATAAAGTACCAAAGAGGAGAAAACCCTTGGAAGACTTCTTTGAGAAGGACGTATTAGAGAAACCACTCCCCTGAATTTTTTTTAATGAAGTCCTGTACAAAAGTGTGAACACATATTTGTGTATCATTTACAAAAACAGGCTGTAGTGCTTTAACAGCAAATAACTGGAATTAGGTATGCAGACTTAATGCAGTGCCACAGAAAAAAATTTGGAAGCAGATAATTTTGGCTGATCAGTGGTTATAGTTCACAGAAGAGCATTTATGAAGGGTTTGTGATGTGGATAGCAGAAATATAAGTAATCTGGCAAGTCAGTGCACATTAGAAAGCACAAAGACTAAATGTAGACAAAGTATTGGACCTCTCATTAGATCATCAGTGTGTGTATTAGGTTGGCTACTTGGAAAAGAATTTGTTGGAGACAGTACTTCATGCATATTGTATTATTGTCTCTTCAAATGCACTTGGAAATGCTCCTCTCCATACAGGAGTTTCTAATTGCTTAATGAGAGAGAAAGTGGATTTTAATGCACCCTGTTAGACAATTTGTTGGTGAGTTTCTCCCAGTGGAAGTCATATTTGAATGTATAGGCTGTTTCAAATTACCAGTTTGCAGAACACATTTAAAAACAAAAACAAAAAAAACCCCAAAATCAAAACAAAATCAAAACCCCTAAACTGCAATGCTATTTTCTTTCACTTCATGCAGGGAAACTGTCAGCACTGTTTGCGAAGCTCCCTGAGTACCTGTGGGAGTGAGGTGAGCAGCGCTGGCCCTAAGTTACCACGTTGCCAGTGCAGAATGGTTATTAGCAGAAATGTGATGTTAGTTACTCCTAGTAGCAGCTGTAAAGACAAAGAAACAACCACCTGGCTGCCCTCTGAATAGAGCTACTGGCTGTTGCTCTTGCAGTTTCTAAGAGACGTGGAGTTACTGGTTTTCTAAGGTGCTACAAGATGACAGTTAGAATGCAGCAATAAAAAGAATCTACGGTATAATTAGGAATATATATTCTTTTTACTAGTCAAGCTATTTTAGATGCACATTTCCGAGCTTTTGCCTTTGGAACTTAAAATGAAATAATAAATATCCAGAAGGCTGGGTTAGCTCATTTTCTCAGGGACCAGAGATTAAACGTTATATTTTTCCAAGTCCTTGCAAAAATCTGTCAGTTGCCTTAAAATGGACTTCATCTCCCATGCACTTTGTGAATCTGGCACTTCACTTCCTCCATACTGTGTGTGTGGTAAGGCCTTTGTTAAAAATGAGACAAGGCTGAATGATCTGAGAATCCTTTATGCCATTTGAGAAAGCTTAATCTATTATAAATCATTCCATGATTTCCTGTAAGATGTAAGATCCGGAGAGCAACAGTTTCTTACCTGTGTGTGTGCCACAGACACTTCTCCACCAAAACTGCTTCTCATCTCTCCCTGATCTGAAGTAGGAGGAATATGCATCTACAGCCATTACTGTGCATTATTTTTCTTTCTGATCTGTAGCAAATCATTCTGGCCAGAGCAGCTACTGCAGGAGCATTCCCTTGTTTGTGTTAGAGTCACTGGGAACAATGAATCTCTGAGAAGCCTTACATGACAACATGAATAAAACTTCAGACCCTGCTCATTTTTATCATCTCATAGATAAAGAAATGAAGGAACATATTTTGACCTCAGTGCCAGTAGTGCCAAAGTGGGCTATTACTGATCACTGAAACCTGTGTAGAAGATGAAAATGAATTCAAACCACCTGTGAAGTGTAAGAAGTGAGTTACCAATAAGCTGATGGATGTTATCTCTGCTTCTGCAGAACCAAATCTCATTTTCTAAAAAGCTCTTCATATTATACGTATATATAGAAAGAGAGATTAATTAGAGTTGTTATCATACTGAACAATGAGAAGCACTCTGCTTTTATTCTTGCAAATCTAAAATATGTGCTCAAGGGTAATGGCTTTAAAAGAACTCGGCCCTTGAGAAACATCCACTTACCAATAATAAATATACTGTTTCTCTTTGAATGAAGGAAAAAAAAATGTATTCTTGAAAACAAATGCAGTTAAAAGCAGTTGTTATGGTAACTATAGCAGTATCTTTACCTGTATTTCTGCTGTACTGTTTGGCAGGGATAAAAATCTCTTGCTCTGCTGCATGTGACAGTGGGAATGTAAAACTGGGACCGCCCCATTGCCCAGTAAATTGATGTGGAATCTGGTAATGTGTTTTAAGTTAATGTTAATACCCCTTCCCCAGGGAATGGAGTGAATTTTGTGACTCAAGATACCAAGAACTTGTGGATATTGGTTCCATTCCAGATATACATAAGGGCAGTCCAATAAAAAATGCTCAATTCTTTCCTTTTTCATTCTCTCATGCATTATATTAAGGTAGCATTTAATAACAGAATGCAATACTGAGATGACAAGCAGTGCATGGTAGCAGTACAGATTTTCACCAGGTGTCCAGTAATCTCATTATAGCTAGTTCCTCAATGTTTGTGTCTTTTTTAACTGCACAGATATGAAAGTTGTTGACAGGTGACCAGTATAGTTTGCCTTGTCTTTGAATGGATAAAATAGAGAAGCATCAAAATGTCTGGTATCACAGTCTAGATGTAATGGATATGATGTTGCATTGTGATTAAATTTACTGCCTATCAAAGCATTGATGAAGCATTGATAATACGGACAAAATAAGCTTGAAATTGACAGTGTGACTTTGGATAAGATGCTGTAGCTGTGACATTTCTAAGTGTGAATTTTACCTTTTGTTTGCAAGTGCGTTGACTTTTTGGCGATTCCTTTCATGAAGTTTTCTGTTTGGCTGCACTTCATAGTACGTAAGAAGGGAAAGATGGAAAACTACCCTCTGTGACTCAGAAGCTGTTGTAAATGGGCTTTCTAGAGAAGTTACTTGTTCTAGCACATAACTTTATTGCGATTTACCTCAGTTTGGTTATGGTTGTTATGGCTTTTCAGCACCTGGCAGCTGGGCTAAGGGTAGGAACTTGTTCTGTTGTTAGTGATCCACAAAGGACAGTAAGGGCTGCCCGTAAATGCAGGCCAACTGTGCACAGATAGGACTGGAACACCATTTCCAGATTCCTCAGTACCTGGAAGGCCTGGCTGAAAGTGCGTTGATGGTTTCACTTGCCAAGGGTACTTAAAGGGACAAGCTTGGAAGGCCGTGTGTTTGTAGCATGGCAAAACATAGAAAGTGTCACAAATACTGTGAGCTTCAAAAACAAGGTTTTGCCAATCAAATAAGTGATACTTCATGGGGTTGTTTAGCATACGGCAATATCTGGGTTTGTATGCATCATGGGAAATGTCTAAATGGTTGGCTTTCATGGATTTGCTCTGTAGAATTTTGATGGTGTGCTGCAGCAGAGAGAAAACACTACAACTGTACAGCTAGGTATGGTTTTTATCTGTGTTTTTGTTGCAGTTTTTGTAGTTTATTTTCTAAAACTGCATAATATTGGAGCCTATTTTCAGATTATTTTATAGTCATTTATAGATGCATTTTTTCAGACTTGGAAAGAAAATCTGTTGCTTTTTTCTCTGCTTGTGTACTTTTATGCAAAAGAATGCAGACATTTCCTTTTGTGATTTGGAAAGTGTTTTCCCTCACTTCTAATGTCACATGTAGGTTTCAGTTGTCAGGACAGTCCAGGGAATATATCTGTCCTCATTGCTATCAGAAAGACCTTCAAATTTCACAACTAAAAAGCAAGTTGCTGCACTGGAAGCTCTTCTTAAACTTGCAGTTCTGTGCTGGGTTTTGCCCATCCTCCTTTCTTAGATCTGGTATTAAAAGGTGAGGAAACTGCAAATCTGTAGAATGAGGAAGTGTGATTTGCACTGTACATTCAGCAGGAGTCCTGCTACCTTGGCTGCGTATGTTCATATCTTTGGCATCACCAAATATAATGTGTGGTTTTCTTTGTGTGATTAGTGTGTGTAACTAAGCAGAGTAAGGGCTTTTCATTTTGCTTTTTTTTTTTTTTTTTTGGTTAATCGGTACTCTGGAGAAAGCTCTCAGCAACACATTTTATTGTCAGGAGAGCAAAAGGACTTTAGTTATGTGGTACAGTTGTTTTTTTTCTTTCCCCTTTTCTTACAGACTGTGGTTGTAGCAAGATATGCTGTGCTTAAGGCTTTGGTAAGGGACATGGAAAGCTATGTTGTGCAAATACGCATCTTCTTTCTCTTCTTATTGTATTTTTCCTTCCTTTTGGTATGTTTCGATGGCACAGGAGTAGTGTGCAGTGCAATTAGTTCTTTATCCTATTGGTTGCTTCTAATGCAACTGTTGGCCTCTCCGTGGATTTGAAACTTTAAGCTGAGGAAATGTTTAGTGCCTAAGGAACAATACAAACGAATCATGAACTTAGAAAGAACGCATATTCTAAGTTCTTGTATTTCTATCAAGGGAAGAATTGAAAGAAGATGCAAAGAGGAGGATAAGAGCACAATCAACAACTGTATAGGAGATCTTCCAAAGATTGCGCTTGGGGGTATGTTTTACGGGCAGTAATAATTGAAGAAAACTTATTAGATCAAATATGAATCATTGATGACATTTAAAAGGAATAAATAGCTGATAAAGCTATTTCTGGTCTTACAGCTATATTGGGTAAACAACATTTGGGCTGTATTTTATATGCAGATCAGAAATGCATTGTTGGAAAAGCAATGAAAGTTACCGATTAAATGTGCATGTTCCACACAAGAGCAATAGGTAGCAGATGGCACCAAGTACCTTAGGGTGCTTTATACAAGTAGGATTGTGGGTAATTTAAGAACTCTAAAAATTGTGGCAACTAGTTATGAAGACTGTTTTCTATATTAAAAATCAGTCTACATAAAAGAAACCTGTGACTGCCTTGGAAATAATAATCCGATTAAATAAAGTAGCAGTAAATATGCACATAAAATTAACACACACATAAAGGTTTTATTTTCAAATAAGCATTTTAGGAAGTTTTGATTTACTTCTACTTATTTGGTTTTGTGATCGTAGTTGTAATGCTATTCTTGAAAGACAAATCTATGTGCTATTCCCAGCGATGTGTGATATGTGTCTAGAAGGCCTGTCCAGAAATTTGACAAGAATAAAGTAGAAATTGTTGCCTGCCCTAATGCGTGCTTTCTGAACATGATGAGAAAACTACGCATCAGTTTCTGCATTACCTATGTGGATAATTAAGTCCTTCAAGTGCTATAAATTCCAGTTGTGAAATTGTGTTTGCACTTATACATTTGTCTACAGTTTACTACAATCTTGAGTTTGCTTCTTTGGCTTCAAGGTTTGATTTGGGCTATAGCTTATCACTGAATCACTCAAGTCTGGAGGGACCCTTAAGGGTCATCTGATCCAAATCCCCTGCAACAGGCGCACCCACAGCTAGATTAGTTGTGCAGTGCCCTATCCAGCCTGACTGTGAGTGTCTCCAAGGAAGGGGCATCCATGACTTATCTGGGCACCTGTGCCAGTTCCTCACAACCCTTTCCATAAATAAAATCTAAAAAGCTCTTTCCTTATATCCAGTCTTAAATTTCCCCTCCTTTAGTTTGGAGGGGCAGGATCACTTCTCCTGATCTGATATTTTTTAGGTTTTTTTTTTGTTGTTGTTGTTTTTTTTGTTTTTTAATTAATTATTTATTTAATTTGGTTGTTTCCTTTTATGGTTTTCCACTCTTTTTGTTATGGTTATCACTGTAACTGTAAAGCACCTGGAGAGGTAGGGAAGGTGCTGTACAAATCCCTGAAGAATACTATTGTTTTTTCACAGGCAACTGCTGGCTCATACGCCTGAGGGATTTCTGCTAAGGCTTTAAAAGCAAGGGCTGTATGAGTGCTATTTCAGAGTTAAACACCTGGTACCTGTAAGGCACAATGTGGAAGAGCAGCTAGAGACAGCATCTGGTATGTGGTGGCTTTCTAGCTTTAGCATCTGATATTCAACACTTGATTAAAGGAAGGAAGGAAAATGCCTAAGGGGCAGTTTCAACTGCTAAATGAATATCAGCATGTGCCTCTCACCATACATGGTTTTATGCCTTCTTTTCCACCAGGAAATAAGCTAGCCTTAGGAAAGCATAAGCTGACTGCTTAGCCTTTTCTGTTTTCTTCCTCTTTGTTTTCCATATTTTTCAGCATCTCCATTCAAACTGGATAACTTTGCCTTGGTTAGGGCAAATTTTAAGATACCAGTATGTATCGTAGTGCTTTACTCCTTCAGCTACAAGCTCCATGGAACAACAGTATTGTAGTGTGATAGAGGAAAATATACTTGATTGCTCTTATGTTCTGTTGCTTTAAAGAAGTGAAAGCTTTAGACCATTTCAAAGATGTGCCTATCACATTAATACCACTACTTATGAAGATAATAAAACATCTTATGCTGTAGTCCATCTTTCACTATAAAGTGTAAATTACTCAAACTTTTCTGTCAGATCAAAGAACTAATGAGAGATCTTGAACACTGATTTAGAAATGAAATGCAAATTTTACACAAATTAGCACTCATGAAGCCCAGTTCCTTTTAGATGGCAGAGGTGATCTCTGGACTGCGAGCAGACCTTCTTATTCATCCCATGCAAACAACATCCTTTTGATGAAATGGAGAAAAGCCTTGGCCAGATATTTAAAACACAAAAGGAATGTACCAAAGAAGATAGATAGCCTAAAATGTTTGCTCACACATATGATGACTTGTTGGATGCAGCTGGGAGGGGAAAAGAACAAAATGCGTCCTGATCTGAGAGGTTTGGCTTTATCAGTAGACTGTAATTTTGAGCAAAATTTAATTACGTCACTCTTCATAAAAACTACCATTAAGCAAAGTCTTACATCCATTCAGTATGAAAGGTGTGACACAAGTAAGATGAACAAGCTCCTACTTAGATCAAGAAGGATCAACTGACTAAACTGGAGAGTAAAATGTATGTAAGTGATTAGGGAAGAAGTGGTAGTTGTTCAACAGTATGTTGGAATCATACCATGGAGCAACCCAAATCTGTAAACCCTGACTGCTGTGAGCATTGATATGATATACACTGTTCTTTTCAGATATTTTGAGAGGCTGAAAGCTGCATATGATTTAATCTCTCTCAGAAAACTTCATTTAAGTATTTAATACATGTAAGCATCATTTGTAAGATGCAGAATTAATGAAATTGCTGTCCTTTCAGCAAGTATTGATTGTGAGACCAAATGGGCAAAGACATGCAATGGAACCATACAGTGGTTTAAATATGAACTATTTTAAACCTAAAGTATCATCTCAAATATTTCTGTCTCTGTGCAATCAAATCTGAGAGCTGAGAACCCTTTCCTTCAACTCTGTTGAATTCTAAGTAAAAAATGAAAATGAAAACACTAAGATGACTCTGCTTCCCTAGGCATCATCTACCCGGGAGACACAGAGGTGTCACACATTGCATTGAGTAGTAGGCAGAAAGGTTAGATAACTAATATATAGCCAGTGCTTTGAATTGAAAGTAATTTGATTTAAGTTTGGACTCATCCTTTTTAGAATAGGAAAGACAGACTGATTAGAAAAGAGATACCTGCTTAGAATTTGAAATGGATACTGATGCTGTTTTTGCGGAGTGCTTTTTATTTTTTTTTCTTGTGTGATCTCTATCCAGGTAAAATATGCTCTATAGCAAAGCATACGAGCACAGTGTGATGTTGAGAAAATTGAATTCATTTTGAAAGCATGATGGTGATCTTTCTTGAACTCTTAAGCTCCAAATGATTCCTGAATCTGACTATGTATGTTCAACATAAAAACTCTCAGCTTAAGATCACTTTTGGTAAGTTGCTGTGCACTGGAAAAAATTAATTCTTCTATTGCAGTATTTGTTTTGTACTTTTCAACTGTATAAAAAGATATTTTCAGCATCCAGTTTGGTAAGGCCTTTTCTATAGGTTCACAGCGCATGTGTGAGTTCTGAACACTACTTCAACAAATATTTAAAAAGGTTATTTGTAGAGTTGAGTATCAGTTTTGATTTCAGGTATTTTGGGGATCCAGTCTGACTCCTTGTATCATAGAATCACAAGGTTGGAAAGGACCTACAAGATTATTTAGTCCAACCTTCCTCCCATTACCATAGCTACATCAAACTACTAAACCATATCTTGTAGTGAGAAATTGATGACATTCTTGAAAATCAACATATATACCCTAATTTACATGAAATGAGGATTCATGGCTGTTAATAGCAGGCACTGGCACAATAGTTTGCGTAGTTTCACTGTTTTCATGGAACTGTTTGGATCTGGATTTGAGGAAGAATGTGCACGGTCATTTTCAGATGGGTGAAAGCAGCAGGAGCTTTTAATTTATGGTTTGTCATCTGTTATTCAAGATGATCAGGAGACACATTTGGGACTTTTTTTAGTTTCTCCTCTTCAAGTGTAAGCATTTCCAGAGAATTTGGAGCTTGAGTGGTAAAGACTTACTCTACAGCTGAACAATGTTTAGGATAATATAGAAAAAAAAACCAACCAAACAAAAACAAAAACAAAAATATGATGCCCAGTAAACCCTAATTAAAACAACAGCTTTCTCTTTGCTCTCTGCCTGGCTGAGAGGTGGCAAACTACTATATTCTGTTCAGTGTTTGAATACTGGGGAGCATATGTACTTAGCTGTGGATTTTAAAAAGTTGCTGCCTTTAGCCAAAGGGATGCATTTTTATGTCCCAAAAGGCTGTGGCACAAAGACCCCTTATGTTTACCTGAACAGTCTGACTTATTTTTCGTGATTAAAGGTCGGAGTAAGAGACTACTGGGTAGCCATGGACTTAGACTAATGGGGTGCCCTGGATTAGATTTCACAAGAGCTGATGGTAGGGAAATTTCTGGTGGTAAGGAAGTTTGAGTATTCTAAAAACTTGGTGAGCTGTTATGTATAGAAAATCAGGACCTCCAACTTGAACACCTTGAACCAAGGATGTTAGTAGAGTTTGAAGGATGGACTTCATCTCCTAGTTCTTCCTTCAAGTCTGACCAAAGTCACCTCCTAAACTTTGGTCCAGTTTTCTTAGAATCATTGTTTCCTTTAAAAGTTGAACAGAAAGTCCACTTACCTCTGTCCTTCAGCAAGTATTATAAATATTTTGTTTTCATATCCTGAGAAGTATTTTGTTCTTGATTGGAGAAATCTGTATTAGTTGCTATGCACTTCACTTGAGGGTACTTCACTGGAAGTAGTACAGTATGATGGAAAATACGTTTCAGTAGTGTTACAAGATGTTTTCAGATGCTTTGTGATGAAGATTGATAAAGATCCTCCACATGATGAGAATGAATTGAGGTGAAGTAGTTAACTTGGAACAGACAATGCGAAGCTGCATTTAGTCAATAAGCCAAAATTCTTTGCATTGATGTTTCAGAATGCAGCTGTGATTAGCACTGCTGAGCATCGTTCAGCACTCCTTAAGCATTTTCATGATAAAAGTGGGTTGTGTAGAGGAAAAAAATAAAATTAAGAAACTCTACAGTAGAGAATACCGTTATTCAAGAGCAATTAATGTTTGCCTCCTGTGCTAAATCGTTAGCATGAGTACTTTGTATCTGTTTTGAGAAGTTATTCTAAATTACCCCTGTGGAAAACATTCAGTGGTTATTTGAACAAAAGTTTAAAGATGAGAAGCTATTTTCTGTTTGTTTGGTTTTTTTAGTGTGTCTACATTTAAAACAGTAGTGTTGAAGGTATTCTGGGTAGCATTGAGATAAGCGCTCTAAGCTTTTCAGCTCAGTGTCTTGTTGATATGTCCCAATGGCTGTTTGGTTGAGAGTTGCTTCAGGTTTTTCTTTGTTTGTTTGTTTTTCTGGTAAAGAGTCTCTTTGTGAATGTGCACACATGAATATATTGTTTTTTTAATAGATATACAGATACATGTTTGGCAGCGTGTGTACGCACATGTGATATCTATCTGTATAAATTTCAAATATAAGCAAGGAAAATCTATGTTGCATTATCTTGATGTGTGTCCTTGAACTCTCAGCAGTTCCCTTTATCTGTAAGTTATTGCCAGGTGGAACAAAAGATAGCTCTGTTCTTCACTTACAGTTGTTTGACAGTGCTGGTTCTTTTTCTCTTCCAAGAGAAGAGATGTGTGAAAGAAAATATCTTCTGAGACCATATGGCTGCATCCCCACGCACTTAATTCTTGGCATCTTTGATGAAATGAGGATAAGTTTATGTCATGCTATGCTGTATGAATCCTTTGCTTTTCCTCTGTCTGATCACCCAGATTCCTCCGTGTTGATCTGGTCTTCAGGAGATAATTGTCAAGCTGGACAGTAGCTAAATTAGAGAAGGATTAGAAAGCCAGGTACTGAGCCTTCTGCAGTCATGGCTCTGCAAGAGGATTGGTTCGCATGTACAACCAATACCTCTTTGTGGAAAACATCCTGTTTTCCCCACAGGGTGAAACCTAAGTTGCTTCATCTTTCCAGCTGTGGTACCCTGACACTCTAGTTATTGTTCTTTTAGTGTGAGTTTGTACCCAAACCAGCCTGAGGGGCCCATAAGTTGGTTGGAGCACAGGTACAAAAAAAACCCAAAAAAACAGTCTTAATTGACTGTTAACTGCTTTGCATTGTTGGCTCTGCATTTTCTTCTCTGAAGCTAACCTAAATATATATAGCAGCATGTTGAATATTTATAATTAACATGCAACATGACAATAACCACTCATTAAGAACAAGACCATTAGCTGATCCTAAATGTAAAGCCTGTCTGCAACCCCCAATTTAACAAAAACAAACAAACCAAAACACCTGCTGCAAAAGAGGTTATGCTTGTTACTTAAAGTTTAGACTAAAGTAAAACAGCTGATTTTAAAAAGCTACCTGAATACTGCTTTCTTTTTGACTGTCATGGATGAATTGTTGATACCAGGACAGGGATTGCTCTTAAGGCTTTGCTCTGCTTGCTTCAGAAAGATTTGTCATGGACGGCCTGTGTGTGTGTGCACACGCCTGGTTGCCCGTTTTTGTGGGAACTGTGACACAAGAGAATGGCCCAGCAGCTGCTGCTGGCTGAGCTGCCTGGGTGGCCCCCACATGGGTCTGCAGCTCACAGAAGTAGCTTCCTGGTGTGTCTAAGGTCTTCAACTCAAGACACCGGGAATAATGGTATTACTGCTTGTTTATCAGAGGTGGCAGGAGTACCAGACCACCCAAAGCCAGTTTCTGCCTTGAGCGCTAGCCTGGTGAGTCTGAAGAGTTGATTGTTTAGTTATTTGTATGAGCAGACTTAAAGACAATATCTGATACTAGGCCGTATATGTTGAGCATTGGTTTAGTTGGTCCTTTTGTGTTAAGAAAACTTAAATGGTGCAAAAAGTAAATGTTAATAGAATAACTATCAATTAGCATTTGGCAATCAACATTATTTCCTGTGTGATGAAATCTTCAAGATACATGTACCCCCAGAGAAGAACTTGCCCCAACTGGAATTTTTCATAGCCCTGGCTTTGTTCTCTTTTCTGGTTGAAGGCAGGTCAGTGCTGAAGCTGTGGAATCCACAGAATTGCACCTCAGTCCAGCTGGTTGAAGAACCAGAGTTCCTTTTACATGGTTTATTAGGATCATGGAAAAGAAAATGTGACCCACTCTTTGTGACTGCCTTCTTTGGTGTTTTGAGTTTCTCCTGTATCTTCACGTTCCTGTCTGGGGAAGAGATGGTGAGGGAGTTATATTGTTAATGGCCATGGAACCGGCATTGCCTCTGAATCCTTGGGCATGACATATGTTGAGTTGTGTAATGCTGGCCACCATCTACTCCTTTGAATTTTGGCTAAGGTGGGCATTAACAAAAAGCCTGGAAAACACTGATACTCAGCAGCTGCTTGTCAGGATGAGACTTTAGTTAATAAGAACGGTGAAAGCACCACTTAATATCTAAGCTGATTACCCTGGAGACAGCTAGACAGTAATAAATTGAATTTGGTTTTTTTTATTCAATAAAAGCTTGAGTTATAAATATTCTCCATTTGTTTTCTATTTACAGATGTAAAATATTTTAGGATAGCCTACCCATCACCTATCATTCAACACCTCTATAAATGCAATGAAAACGTAATTGTAAAATAAAATGTCTATTTTTGGCTCACAAACCCAATTTCCACACACTCACAGAATAAAATCAAAGGGACAGAAAGGAGAGAAGGAACAGGGAGGAAAGAAACACAGTACAGCAGGCAACAATTCAGTATTTGCTACACAGTAGCAAAAGGAATGGGTAGAAAAATGCAGTCTGCTATGATGACAAGCTTTTCAAGACGTTTGTTATAGACCAGCGTTGTCCGGTGCATTTCTGTAGGACGAGTTGAAATCCAAATTCATTTTCGTTGTTTTCCTGCAGTTCCAGGCAACGCTTGGATTTTCGGTTCTGGATTGGACCTCCCTATAAAGGTGGGGGGGAAAAACAAAGTTTGGGTTAAACACCATCATGATGTTGCATTGCTACTGCATGACAATATGAATTAGCATTCCAGTGTCCATCTCCTGAAGTCCGCTGCTACTGTGGAAAACTGGGGGCAAGACAGGCACTAAGCTGAGTCTGTAGTGAAGGTTCCTTTTGTCACAGGCTGATTTAATCTGAGGCAGTTCAGAATGGTTACAATTGCTTGCTTAACATTTCAGCAAATGGAATTTCTAGAAACAAGCTGCATTTCTGGCCATGCTCTTTAACCATAGTCCAAAAGTTTTCCTCTTAGTTTTTCTTACCTTCTTTGAATAGTGAAATTAATGATCTCTTATAATCTTTTGTTATTAGTCCTCAATACCTACTCTTTGTTCATCAGTGTGATACTGCCAAGCTAAAAGCCCCTCGCTATCTGCTACTTGGAGTGAAAATAATCTTAAATGACTGAGGTTATCACACAGTTACCAGCAGACATAATAAATAAATAAATCATTTTTCTACTTTTTTTTTTTTCCTTCTAGTCCTTAGGGTTAATTTCTTTATTGGTGCTTTCATACTCTGTTCTATTTAATAATGGTAACTTTCTCCCAAGAAAAGCAGCAGAATAATTTGTACAGTAGTCTGAAAGGCTGTGTTTGTCTCTAGAGGATCTTGGACTCACAGAATAGAGAATTACTGGATTAATCTGCAAATCAAAGAATGGAGGGTCGGTCACTCAGTACAACCATGTTAGTACAGCTGAAGTATAGAAAGAGCAGCTATGTATTTAAATTGCTTATTCATACAGTGGGGGAAATTGTATAGTTGTGATTAAAAAAAAAAAAAAATTAAGACCCACAAAAGGTAAATGGTTTGTGTTAGGTCTGTGTTATAAAATGTGATAAGTGTGAGAGATTTCTAATCACAGGGATATTTGCCATATCCAATAGAAATGCTGAATTTGGTCTTCAGAGTAGGCTGTTTTTTTCAGGCAAGGGCAGATAATTCTATTCAGTACAGGTTGTGCTCCATTCAGACAGGTGACCAGAGGAGCATCTTTTCCTCCTATTGTATCAGTAATACATTTTGAGAACTGGCTAGTGAGACAGAAACAGGTTTGAAATCTCTAAGATCTAAATATGGCTTGGAGTAAGAGAGACCATATCAGGAATAATCTGTGATATGCAGAACACAAGGCTCCCTTAGATTCTCCCAGGTAGGCCTAGGTGCAGAATCCAGATTAAACAGACAAGCATACATTAGGCACTCTGTACACTGGGATCTCTGTAATGAAATGCTGAGTGAACTGTATTTTCCCAATTCTGTATAAGAATTTATTGACATCTATATCAATAATGGTAGTTAAATGTGGGTGTACAGTGACAGCATAAACTCTAAGACATCCATAAGCACTATAATTGTTTGAAGTAATTTTTTTATTTTTTTTTTTTAACTAACTGCTATAGGAAATCAGTTAAAGGTTTTTATTCACTCAAGTGAATAAAATGATCAAGTGACTTTGACCTTACAAAATTCACTGATTTTTGGTGAGAGTTTTTCAGTTGAATCCATGGAGCTTTGAATGAGGTCCTGCAGAGTTAAAACTCTGACGTAATGAATATTTTTTTACTGACAAAAATGAACTGCTGAATTTTTTTAATATTTTCTTTTAATTTTAGGAAAGTGTACAGTTTCAATTTTAATGAAAACTGTTGATCAGTTTGCATAGTCAGTGTTTCATGGCACTTGGGGGCAGCACCACAAATGAGGAACTGGAGAACACAACTCAGCTCATTGAGGTAATTGCTTCATTCCTTCTGAAATCAAAGCATTATGACAAACTTTGTAACTCTCTGGCCTGTAAAGAAGCAGCAGACAGGTAACATTTGTGGTTCAGATCTTTCAAATTAATATTAACTAATTAAACATTCTTCAGCAATGAATTTGGTTAGTTGTTGCTCTTCAAAAAGAGCTGTTTTCTGTCCTGTTTGCTTAGACTACCCTGAAAATAAGGTGTACTTAACTGGCATTGCATGGGTGAAGTACTATATGCAGAAATGTTAAACATTAAGGAAGTGCCATTTATGTCACTATTTACAATTAGGCAAAGGAGAAGCTGTTCCAGACATTATTTTTAAATACGAGTTTATTTTTTTAACCCCAACAAAAATTATTTTCTGTATATAATCTCATAAACTTATATGGAGTTACAACAGGGATCAGCCAAACCATTTCTTAAGAAGAAAGGCTTTTTTTCCTCCAGCACTGATGCTGTCAGGCAGCCATGTGGGTACTGGTCTTACATCCATGTATCAGTACCAAGGAGTCGTTATTACGAGAACACCCTCTGAAAATGCATCATTCAGCAGTTACATCAATTTAATCAATTTACATCACATTCTGTGTTTTACTACTGAGACTTCTAACTGTTCAGTTTTTAATGTAATCATAAATGCTACATTTGCATATTGCTGTGACTAATTTTTGCTACTGCAGCTGTGACAAATGAAACGATGCAGCCTTATCTGCACATTTAAACTACATTTTAGTAGCTAGTGGACTCTGGTTGTTTTCCATTTTGTTTGAACTAAGCTGGTTGCACGAATGTAGTGGAGTCCAGATTCCAAGCTCAGCTTTTTAAATGTGTGTGAGATCCACAGTATGTGGAGATACACTGTCCTGTTAATTAACATATTTAAATTAGAGCAATTAAACTTGGCAAGAGGAAATGCAGCATCATACAGAGAATGTAATTGGTTGGGAAAGCAAATAACAGAAAAAAACAGCATAATAAAAAATCAGAAACAATGTATAGATTTAAGCCTGCCAATAGTATTTTGCAGGCTTAAATCAAACTGCATCACAACAGATTACAAAAACTAATCATTAATAATAAGATTTAGAAAACACTACCTCACAGAAAAAGATATTCAAGCCCTGACTGAAACATGAAGAAGCACCTGAAGATGGGATAATTGAAAATTAATTTCACTATAGCAAATGGTGATAAAACTAAGAAAATTGAATCAGGCTTGGGATAGAATGAACTACGTAGTCTGGAAAGATCTTTAGAGATCTATCAGAAAGTAAACATGTATCTTTTTTGTGTCTGTAGCAGCCAGGAAATCTTTCTGTCATACCAGAAAAATTGGTGGCAGAAACACTCGGTTTGGGTATTTATTTTTTTAAGACACAGGAAAGCATTGAACAATTAATGAAAAACAATAATAAAAAGGGGGAGAGTTGCAAAAAAGTCTTAATTGCAGCAAAATGCAGATTTTATAGCTGAAAATAGTTTGGCTTGGTTTTGGCAGCAGCTCCCAGTAATGATATATTTGCATTGGTCTTTAGATAACTGGGATTACCTAATGAGAGCTAGTCTTATGCTATGCTATTGATATTGAAAAGCATCACGTCTCTGAGTACAGCTGCTGTCCTGAGTAACAAGTTGATATGACAACTCTTTTAGAAATAAATTGGATGCCTTTTTGAGAGCTGACAGTCGTGGAAGCTGAAGGCAGTAAGCTTCAGGAGTACAGGCTGGTGAGGCAGGTGATTCACACACTGACATCTGCTGAATGGTGAGGAATTGAAGTTTTACTTTATTTAGTATATTTGTGTATATTTTGTATATGTAAATGTATATAGATATATATGTATTTATATATAATATAATTATATTTATGTTTATATATACATACATTTAAATATGTAAATGAAAATAGTTGTATCTGATGTTTGCGCTGGAAAGTATGAATTGCTGTGGGAACCTGGTAAATAACCTCTCTAAGGAAAAACGACTATTAGAATTAAGAATGTGTAACTACTGTGACTTAGGTGAATTTAGGAAACCTACAGAATTAATTGCCACAGGCATCAATGTTCAGTGACTGACTAGATTTTATTTTTAGTGGGCTGTGTTACTTTTAAGAACACTGAGAAAAACAAACTGTTACAGGCACAACGAGATCATCATTTGGACAAAGCAAATGGGAGCCTTAACAAAGGGAACGCAAGAGGGCTCTAGAAGTAGCTCCCCTTTACGGTGCTACAGTGAGCCTCTGGCTCTGAAAAGAGTTCTTTTCTGGGAAACAGCAAGCATTGATCACTGTTGGAGGCAGCTTGCTGGACAAGGTAATTAATCTAGTTAGTTAATTTTCTGATCTCTGATGTGTATTTTAAGGTTCTGCCTTTTTCTTTGATTTTTGAAGAATTCTTCGTTTGCATAGATGTTGCTTTCTAAGGCTCTTTCCCTGTTGCTAATTTGTGGAAAATGCTTAACTTCACTTCCCTCCAAGTTACTGAGTGTGCACAAGATGTAGTGTGAGACTGCTAATGGAAAAAGCCCCTTCACAGCATGCCACTGAAGGTCATGCCTAGGAGCACCTACTACTTCATTCTTTCTCTATTTCTCCATGTGCACGAAAATGTTCTAACACAGCATAAAAAAAAAAAAGAATGTTGAGATGAAAAGTTCATATTATTACCACTAGCCTTAGCATATGGAGATAACTAGTTAATCATCATAGACCAAATGAGAAATTCCTTTCAACACTGTTAGAAACCCTCAAGATCTTTCCCCTAAGAAATAGATGTCTGCCCTAGGCAATATGCTGGGATGCCTATGATTTAAATGTTATTACAACAGGAGAAAAAATGAGTTCCTGTTTGTTTTTTGTTTTGTTTGCTTTTGTTTGTTTTTAAGACATAATTCTTACTCAAATCTGACCTGTTCAGGGAAAAAAAAAAAAATAAAATTGAATTAAATTCCATTTTCTTTAGGGGTGGCGGTATTTTACTGGTTTGGGTTTTTTAATGTGAAGGCACACTGTTCAGGGCTTTGTAACTCATTTTTACCCAGAAATGGAACTGTTTGCATTGTCATTATATGTTTACGATTAAACCAATATCTAGAAATCAATGAATAAATTGAATGCTAAGTGAGGAAACTTGAGAAATAAATTTATGCTAGTATTCCAGTTGCGTATTCTAACATGGGAATTTAGGCTGGGCTCTTGGGATCTTCACTTACAGTATGTGGTTCTTGAAAATAACCTTTTCCTTAGTTTCTACAGAATGCCATAAGCTGATTAGAATTGATATTGGGCTGGGAATATCCTTGCTGCTGCAGTCCAGACCTTGCACAGTTTGCTCAGACAATAATGGAAATCATCTGGTTTTTGTCTGTTATATTAGCTGTTGTCATTGCCAGATTCAAGGTATTGGTCTTGATGGTTTGATCATCTAACTAACTAAGAAACCCTATTTTCTTGTCATATATATTGTCACTGCACCCTAATTTAATAAAACAAGGACAAAGCTGGACTAAGAGTGCGGGAAGGAAGTTCATACTGCATAGAAACTGAACTGAAGATCACGCTGGAAGAAGTGCTGCGCTGCAAAAAGCAACCCTGTGTGCAGACATGCCTTTCTATGGAGGAAGGAACAGGCCCAAGATGGGGGGAATATATTTGGAGGTCTTTTTAGAGGTTTTGTGGGATGGATATAAAATCTGCTAAAATTAGTTTGTCTTAATACTTTTTGCTGTCTTTTGGTTTGTGTTCCATGTTTGTTGCAGTGTACACAAAAAAAGATACAGGATGCTATGAACTGTGCTTTTTCTATTAATAAAGAAGGGGAAGATGTGGGGGTAGATGTAACGGTGAGCAAGTCACCAAAGAGCTTATCAGACTCTTTGGTAGGTCCTATCACTGTGAAACCCTGGAAGACCAGAGAGTGAGACAAGAGACAAGCAGTGTCTGTTTACATCTAAGGGTAGACAGGAGCTTCCACTGATGTGCATTGTTAATCCTGTTACTCTTAAAAACTTTTCATCCTTTATCACTGTGGTTTGGGAGAAGCTGGACCAATTAACTGATTAAAAGAACTGTTAGAGGAACAGTTCAAGATCAATAACCAGGAAGAATCTAGAACAGACATCAGACTCTGTGAAATCCGGCCACTTCACTGGGTAAGTATTTGTTGGTTGTCAATAAAACTGCAGAAGGCATTAGAGGCTTGACCGATCTCTTGCATGTTTGTAGTGGACATTGCTGAGACCTTCTGCAGTTTTTGGAGAGCCTGTCTGGATGTATGAAACTAGGAAGACTGGGTTGGACTAGAACAAATAATTTCTTTGTAAATAACAGCGATGTAGAATATTAACATGCTCAATATGCAAAAAGGCTCTCTGTGTTCATGGAAAAACACAGTATGTGTTAGCTTTCTTTTAAATTATCTTTGTATATCTTTGTGTATCTTTGGAGCTTAAAATGTAGTCCTCAGGAGTAAATACTGCATCGTGCGATACGCTGGAAAGAGTTAATATGCACGTACTAAAAGCTCCTTGTCCTGTTGGCATCATAAAACTTTGTGCTGGCAAGTTCTACAGCTAATGTGCAAAGGATTACAAGGAAATAAAGGCTAAACATAAAGAAAAAACAACAAAAAACATTTGCTGTTAACTGTCCTTGAGTCTCTATGTGTGTAAGTGCGTGGAAATTAATTAGTCACTAAGTGTGTGAGTGCGTGCCAGTTCGACACTATGTGTGTGAGTGCGTAAAAATTTGATACAATGTATGTGAGTGCGTGGAAAATCCGACACTATGTGTGTGAGTGCGTGGAAATTAATTAGCCATCAGCTGTGTACGTATATTCGACACTATGTGTGTGAGTGCGTGAAATTTCGACACAATGTGTGTGAGTGCGTGGAAAATCCGACACTATGTGTGTGAGTGCGTGGAAATTAATTAGTCATCAGCTGTGTATGTATATTCGACACTATGTGTGTGAGTGCGTGGAAAAACTGACACTATGTGTGTGAGTGCGTGGAAATTAATTAGTCATCAGCTGTGTATGTATATTCGACACTATGTGTGTGAGTGCGTGAAAATCCGACACTATGTGTGTGAGTGCGTGGAAATTAATTAGTCATCAGCTGTGTATGTATATTCGACACTATGTGTGTGAGTGCGTGGAAAATCCGACACTATGTGTGTGAGTGCGTGGAAATTAATTAGTCATCAGCTGTGTATGTATATTCGACACTATGTGTGTGAGTGCGTGAAAATCCGACACTATGTGTGTGAGTGCGTGGAAATTAATTAGTCATCAGCTGTGTATGTATATTCGACACTATGTGTGTGAGTGCGTGAAAATCCGACACAATGTGTGTGAGTGCGTGGAAATTAATTAGTCAACAGCTGTGTATGTATATTCGACACTATGTGTGTGAGTGCGTGGAAAAACTGACACTATGTGTGTGAGTGCGTGGAAATTAATTAGTCAACAGCTGTGTATGTATATTCGACACTATGTGTGTGAGTGCGTGAAAATCCGACACTATGTGTGTGAGTGCGTGGAAATTAATTAGTCATCAGCTGTGTATGTATATTCGACACTATGTGTGTGAGTGCGTGGAAAAACTGACACTATGTGTGTGAGTGCGTGGAAATTAATTAGTCAACAGCTGTGTATGTGTATTCGACACTATGTGTGTGAGTGCGTGAAAGTTCGACACAATGTGTGTGAGTGTGTGGAAATTAATAATTAGACACTAAGTGTGTGATTGCGTGGATACTAGACACTAAGTTTGTGAGTGCGTGGATATTAGTAATTAGACACTAAGTGTGTGAGTGCATGGATACTAATTAGACACTAAGTGTGTGACTGCATGGAAATTAATAATTAGACACTAAGTGTGTGATTGCGTGGAAACTAGACACTAAGTTTTTGAGTGTGTGGAAATTAATAATTAGACACTAAGTGTGTGAATGCGTGGATACTAGTTAGACACTAAGTTTGTGAGTGCCTGGATACTAATTAGACACTAAGTGTGTGGGTACGTGGATATTAATTAGACACTAAGTGTGTGTGTGTGTGGAAATTAATTATTAAACACTATGTGTGTGAGTGCGTGAAATTAGACACTATGTGTATGAGTGCGTGGAAGTTAATTAGCCACTATATGTGCGTGCATGGAAATTCGACAGTTTCTCATGAGTGTGTGATTACCGACTCCATCCTCGACTGTTAGACTGCCTTTGTGTCCGTGAGTGTGCATTGGGTGTGTGATGAGTGTGCCTGTTTGAGATGAGTGTGCGATGAGTTTGTCTGTGATTTGCCCACCCATATAGGTACACCCTCTGCTTACCTTTATGCAACTGGAAGTTGAATTAAATTATCAGAGTCTGCTGTACTGAAAAGAATTCAACACGGAACAGCTTAAGAAGTATTTATTTATTAGGTTTTTACCTCTTCTTCATGTCCTTTCTCGTAACTCTTTTCCACAAGGCCATCCCCTTACATGCTTCTTGTAACAGCAAATAATGACAGCATGCAAGTCTGGTTAGAAGGATAAAAACCAGTGCCTACCCCACTTAACTAAAGAGGAAGGTGCAGTTCATTAAGATAGTGCAAACTATAGAGCGACCGTGGAAAAATATATTCCTCATGCCTTTGTTATATTTCTGGAGGGACCGTAGTGTGCCCTTAGTGTACTTTCTCAATTTTCTACGTATATAACTGTTGTCACCCAGGTGATGTATTTAGAGGTAAATTTCACATCCTTATGTCCCAACTGCCTTTATATCTGCAATAAGCCTGAGAAATCAGACTAGGAACTGAGGAATTTCTCAAAAACAAATGCCTGGCTCCAGCATTTAAAACATACTGTTTCTCAGTACAAATAAGAAAGTGAATGGTATTAGATGACTTGTTCAGAATGGCACAATTTTGGCCTTATGTGCTTTTCACTGAAAGTTGTCTCAAGGAGTTAAAACATCTAGGGACATCAGCCTGCATGACCTACATCTCAGAGTACCTTGTCTGTCACAAGATAGACAACATAACATACAACAACTGGTGCAGCAGCAGTCCCAAGGACAGCAGATTTACTGAGTCATTTCTGGCAATCACTTACCTTTTCCCTAAAAGACTTCGTTTTTTTCTGATTAAATGGATATATGGTGAGAAACATGGAACTAGGTGAACTGCCAAACACTCTAAAACTTACTTACAGCATGAAAGTATTCCCCAAAGAAGCACTTCCCTAAGAGGAGAGACTTAATAGACAACATGAACAACAGAATTCTTGAACACTACCCAATTGATGAGAGTCTGTTTAGGGATAACTTACATAATTTGCATAACTGCAGTTATAAACACCTGAAGAAGCCTTGGAAACACAAATGTCACTGAAGCTTATGTTGTATTGGGTCTCATTGCATTTGGCAGCTGTACAAAGCTGTGGAGCATGGAAATTTGCTCAGATGGATCCTGATTATCCAAACACAAACCACAAACTTTGAATGCTCAGTACAATTTTGTTCTGTACAGACAAGCTACCACAAAGTCTCCCAAAGGCTTCTGTCTAGTCAACCAGCATGATATACCTTATCTGAAAAAATGTGTTTTTCAAAAAGCTATACAGCCTTATATCAGCTTTCCTCAGACTAGTGCTCCACCACAGACTATCATAATACCTCTCAGACTACAGAGTGTATTTTGTAGGAAAACAAAAAAGTATTCTGAAAAAAAGTATTCTATTTACATCAGTTGCTTTACCCTGCTCTGGTTTGAAAGTTAGATAGACTTTCTCATTTCCTTTCTGACTCAATTCTCCACTTGCATTGCTGTATTTACAGAATTATCTATAGCATAAATATTACTAATAATGTTTCTGCCTGACCAGAGAATCAACAGAAGTCAAAACATGCTTACAGACAAGAGATAGTGCTATCAACAGCTACTGTGATGCAGTAGGTGATTGCGGGGACCCGGTTGTATGGGATAGTTCTCCCTATTGCCCCTATATGCATATACTTGCTTGAATATGGAGCTATCCTTAGAGCAAGGTCAGTATGACCTTGAAGAAGTAGTAAACAAGTTATGGGAAGTTGATAAAAAAATAGAACAATGGAGGAAAGATCGTCAATGAGATTGCTGATATGGTGTGTTGCTTGAGCCCCCCAATCAGTATATAAGAGATTGAATTTCAGACCAGTTGGGGATTGATAAATGTACTAGGGGACTATGAGAATAGATGTGTTGCTACAATAAACGCCTGTTGCTGCTCACCACATTGGTGTACACCTGCAGTTATTGGCCCTGACCAAGCGGTTGGTCACTACTGCCAGCATCTACATTTTAATTTTTCACAAACTTCAAGAGTACAGTTAACATCAATACTTACAGTCCTGCTTGTTTTCAGTTGTCCTGCTCCCTGTGTTATATGGAAAATAAATAAATACCAGAGCTTTCAAAATGTCATAAAAATCCTGTCCTTCTCAGGCATCTTCCAGAGCATTCACAGAAATGCATCCTTTCCACAAACTAACCTACAGCTTTTCAAATAGAATTTGTCAGTTGATCATTCTCATTAGTTTTCTTTTAGCTTACAGCATACACCAGAGGCTGTGCACTGTATGCTGAGAAACAACAGCATTTGTTGCATGAGCATGAGTATTAACAAAATCCTTTTTGAACATCTAATTATTTATCTCTTTATTTATCATAAGGAAACAACTAATTAACTTTCACTTCTGGGCAGTATTTTTGGTAGAAGATTTAAGCACAATCCACATAATTTAGTTTCATCTCCCACAGAAGTTACAATACTATTAAATGGAGTTACAGACAGAAGAGTTTTTTTTTAATTAATTACTTTATTACATCCTACTGCTGCACACCGAATGAGCTCCAACATACTTGGTATGACAAAATGGCAGCAGTATCCTGGAGCAGAAACCATTAGCTGTCACTAATCAACAATCACTGAATATGTAGACACTACTGACAAATGTTACCCAAAGGCTATCTAAAGAAATATGTTTATCCTGCACTCAAAAAATGGCACTAGAAAATCAGATATGACCATAGTGAAACATTCCCACCTTACCCTCATCCTGTGGCAAGACAATTGTTAAAATCTGAGAGAAGTGATTAAAACTTTGCCTTTAAGAGAACAGATGTGAAAGCTGGGATATCTATCCAGATTAGGTGTTCAAAGTCTGCTACTTGAGAGCTACGTTTTAAAGACAAATACCTTAGTTATGTTCAAGTATAAGCACAAATTATGTTAACAGTATGCTTTACTGATCACCATCCAAATGGTCTTTGCATGATAGTATATAGAGGTTAAACTGTACCACCAGTGACCCAATATACTAAATAATAAATTCCTAATGACAAAGAAAAAAAAACAAAACAAAAAAACAAAAAACCTAATGAGCTAGCAAAAAATATATTTACAGACATGGATGTTTCAGAAGAAATTAAATGCAAAGATAAAATTTTCATGATGTTGAGCCTCAGCATAAGGGGTTACGTATCAATAACAGGCTTTGGTGAGAAAAGACAGCTGTGCCATATTTCACAGAAATTGAGTGCTCAGCCAGATGCATACAGTCAAAACTGGAGAGGAGTAACTGTGACTATTCAAACTATTTAGCTACTGAATTTTTTTTCAGTATTTGCTTTCAGAGAATATTGTAATTCCATTTGTCCTAACAAACAGAAACGATAGTACCTTATGTGCTAACTATCTTAGTTCTTACATTTCAGAAGTCTCACCTTCTTTTGGAAGATCAAATTTGACTATCTTTAGCTTCTAGCCACTGGAACCTGTTTTGTCTTCATGATAACCTGTCTCCTTCTGTGGAAATGCTGATGTGCTTTTGAGTCACCCTGCCACATCCTCTTAGCAGGTCAAGCCTGCACACAGTGTCTGAACATTCCCATCACTGTAAAAATACTTTTCAGCATTTAGGTGCTTTTTTTTTTTTTTAATATCAAACATTAGTAAAAGAAAAAAAAAATTGCACAAATTTCTCCTCACAAGACTCTCATTCTCTTCTGAGTTACTACTTCCAAACAATTACATTGGAAAGCTTTACTTTCCCCCTCTTAAATAGGTTAGCTTGCATTTGACTTTACATAATCACTTATTTTTAGATTGGGATCATTTGGTAACAGTAACCGCCTTAGAGGTTTATTAGTAAGCAATGCATTGACACCTCTAAGAACATAATAAAAGTTATGTAACCTATTGAGATAGAAATCAAATGTAAATGTAGCTTCCCTACACTGTGCAAAGAAAAAATCCCAATCAAACAATGACAGTTCTGGTTTGTTGGTAAACTGATTACTCACATACAGAAACACAGTTTTCTGAGCCTTCTGTAATGTTTGCTGAGTAAGAATTACCTGAGTAAACTGCCAGTAAAGCTTCATTCTCTTGGCTTTGGCATAATTGCATTCAATGAGCCTGGGCCTGCTGTTCACATCCACCAGGCATCTGTTGTCATCATCGTCGATAGTGGGACTCAGAACACCCACATGGAGCTGCTGATTGCTCGTGTAATAAACATTCTGCAAGAGGAAACACAAACACGATTTGTGGCCTCTAAGAAGAAGAAGCACTTTCACCAAAAAACAAATGGCAAACATAAACATGCTGAATAGCAGCAGGCTGACCCTATGGGTGCTTTTAAATTGCTTCCATTCATACAGGAAGTAACATAACATTTCAAAATTAACATTTAACCAACAAACATTGTTGGTAATAGTTAATGACTGAATTTAGTTTCCTATTCAAGTCTGGTTCAGGCTGAGAGCGGATTCCACAGGACAGAAGCAAAATGGTGGATCTAGCTGGGTGAGCTACCTAAATCAATTTGTTGGCAAAACTTTACAGAAATAGGACAATCATACATAGTTACAAATGTAACTAGGCTTAGCAGAGATAATAAGCAGGTTGCTACTTACCCTTCAGAAAGCTCAACAAACCCACTAACGTCACTTCACTCATCAATGTCGACCAGTTTAGAAAAAGAGGTGTAAAATCTTGTATTCTCAAATACTATCAGGACAGGCATCTTTCAGGTTATTCCTTCTAACTGAGCTATTTCAGGATATTGCTTTACTTAGCTAATACCATGGATATAATTATATTACTAATAATAATAGTAATAATATACATTATTATATTACTATGAATATAATTACTGTATATTATAGCATCTTATTCAATAATCTCACACCTTCTTCCAGAATAGAACCCATCATGCATAGTATTTTCATTACTATGTTTATCCAGTAACACACATCTTGTACAAATTCTGCTTCATCCAATAGTGAATGGTAAGATACTGGTTTGTGTAGCTTGTGTAGCTCACCAGACGGGTTTTCTGAACGCTGTGAATAACCCCCAGCTTCTTTACCCCAGCCCCAGAATAGGAGAGTCCCAAGTTACCATCTCACAATGTACTTGTTAGGTACACATGTGTGACTTTCTATTGATCATCTTTTAAACTCACCTGCAGGTAAAAATATTACATAAAAAACCATGCTTGCATTTAGTTATATTCTATTTAGCTCTATAAAAAGGAGTTTATATTTTTAATTTAAATAAGTTATTATGAAGATGAATCTCCATGGCAGCACTTACTCAAGAAGATACTATTAACAAATATTACTAATGATGCCAGCCAGTCTTAAGTACAAAATGGACAATGAAGCATTTTTTGTTTCAAATGCTTCAGAAGACACAGGGAAAACACCTTACCAGCAATTCTGCTCCTAAGATACTGCAACATCATCATCGAGTAACCCAACAGGATAGAAATGTTGAGATAGTTCAGAGAAGTAATTTTTGAACAGTCGCCCCAGTGCTAATTAGAGTGACTTGGAAATTTTGCTTCAGACTTTGAGTTTTGTTCTGCTAAAACAGCAAATGTCTCAGTAGTCTTTGTTCAAGGGACTGGAAACTTGGTAGCTAAAAATGTGCTTATTTCTACTGAAGTTAAGACACTGGCTGCTGACGGAGAAAGCATTCAGTCAAAGGGTCTTTGCACTTTTAATCAGGAAATGAAAGCCTCAGCCAAACACAACCATGCATTTTCACTCCAGAATCACAAACACATTCTCCTTGCAGAGCTGCCTAATTTCCACAGAAATAACCTTGTTTTGATATTGGTATCAGAGCAGATGAATTAAAAACAAAAACAAAACAAAAAAAAACCCACAAAAAACAATAACACAACAACCACAACTGTCTTACTCTGTAATAAAATAAGCTTCCTCCTTACATTACATTGATCTGCTATAACCCACAGCACTTTGCTATCTGTATTTTTCTCCATAATAGCACTGATGCATTGCTATGTCTCCCAGGCAATGGGAAGGAAGCACCATTTTCAGGAGGTCAGGTAGGTCAAGAAAAGTGAAACTGCAAGGATTCAATGTTACCATTAGTTATAAACTCACAGGATTTGTGACTAGACAGGTGTCAGAGCCAAAACACAGACTGAGCCTTACACGCTTGCACAGCTCTGACCACAGTAACCCCAGGTGCTTTCAAGGTGGAAGAGTGCAGTTCACACACTGACAGGTTGGCTCTGGAGGGTATCACTTCCTTCCTGTGGTCCCTGTCCACACAACAGGTCCAGAAGCCTTTAGAAACATCCTCAGGAAGCCTATGCTGGCAGCATATTAACGTAGTGCAAAATAATTTGTTCAAAACAAAGATTTGGTGTTATTAGTGTAAAGGTTATCAGGAATCAAATTTGTAGAAGCCTATATACCTGGTGCTGAAGAAAATTGCATCAGCTGCCTTCAAAGCTTGACATACAGCACTTCCGAAATCTTTCTGTTTCACTTTCCTGTTTTTTACTTTTATTTTCTTTTAAGAACAGCTTCATAACTGATCATAACTAATTTTCATCCAGACACTAACAGTTGGTACAGGTGGTTTTCATTGCTGCTCTTTTTTTTTTTTTTTCCTTTTATTTTCTTCTTTTTTCTTTTCTTTTTCTGACAAAGCCCTTCCTGCACTTGAAAATTGTATTTTCCAGTTAAAGAACAAGTTATTCCTTAGCTTTCTTTCTTTTCCTAGAAGGTCACTATTCTATTCTATTCTGTTTTTACACCACCTGCTACTCTGAGTACCTATATTAAGACAAATAAGACCAGCAAACTGCGATTGGTAACATATTAACAAGACTAATGAAATGTTTCCCAGGTTCTTCAGAAGGTCAAGAGAATGGTTTAGTCACAGTATGTTTGTTATCTAATACAAACGTTTCCTGTCAAAAAAGACAGCTGGAGTATGAAAACACAAATGAGAGGTAGCTGACATCTGCACAGTCTAGGACTCTCAAGTCATCTTCAAAATAGCTATGAGTTATTAGGGAAAATTCAGAATCCTATTTTTCCCACCTCCATTTCAGGTGAACTGATTTGCTGTAAATTATATTTCTTCTATTTCATATTCTAAGTCTAAAAAAATTTCAACTTGAATATCAGGAAAATTCACATTGCAATACTGCAATGAAAACATTGAAACAACCATTTATATACGCTTCTGGCTACTCAGACCAGCTCCAGAATAAAGGAGAAGCAGCTCCACC
Organism: Coturnix japonica; assembly: GCF_054131305.1. Classification (NCBI taxonomy): domain Eukaryota; kingdom Metazoa; phylum Chordata; class Aves; order Galliformes; family Phasianidae; genus Coturnix; species Coturnix japonica. The sequence continues at coordinate 15,184,868 of NC_140667.1, read as the reverse complement.
CTTCATTTACCACTGGACCAAGCATATCCTTGCTTGTTTTAGGGGAAGTTAAGGATCCCACCCCTCTTGATGCAAACTCATGTAGCAAATTATCACTGAAGTGGAGCAGGAAAGTTCATGCCTGAAGTTGCAGTCTCCCCTGCTTCTTAATTACTGTATTCAGAGCAAAAGTTCCTTTCACTATACTGTTCCACTTCAGCCCTTCCTGGACAAACTCTGCTTTCAGCTGTAATCTTAACATTTCACACATCCAAAATCTGCCATCAGAGCAATGAAGGCACAAGTTAACTCAGTCAAGTTATTTGCACAGTAAAAATACTTGAAACACCACAAAATCTGCACACACACACAAAACTGACAGCTTGGGTATGAGAGTAAATAAATGAGCTTTGCTTATTAGGACACAAATATATTGCTTTTTTTTCACAATGATTTGGTGTGGACTTTCTGTCTGTGAGCATTCTGCTCTAAAAGGTCAAATCATTATTTCCATTGCAATTAACACTGAAATTCCACCAACTTTAAACGCAATGAGATTTTTGGCTCCCAATTTATTATTAAATTTTGAAGAGCCCCCAGAGCTGACAAAGACCTCAGAGCTGAACTGGGTTACCAGTTCCAGTAAATTATTCATACGAGTCGGTTTATCATGTAGCAAGAAATTTAGCAAGAAGTTACAGTAAGATGTTCAACTTAACACAAGACAATTATCTGAAGGATAAATTGCCAACTCCCAAAGGAATGTTAAAGCAATACACACCAATTTTCAGGCTGAAAGCCATTTGTAATCCTTATGGCAATGTTCCCAGATGAAATCGCTCTGGAGAACTGAACATGACTGTGCATTTATAATGAGCAGTATCTGTTACCCTGCTTTTGGCATAACTATGAGGGATAAGAAGCACGATTCCTCACTTCTTTATTTCATCTTTGTGCTGTAACTTTTTTTCAATTGAATCTGTTGAGTCTTTTACTGTTAGGAGTAACATATTAACATATTAGTTTAGAAGTTTCACAGCAGTTTCATACTGGATTATAACTCTACCTAAAGTGCAGTCTGGTGGATTCTAGTAAATCCAGATTTCGTTATGTAATCTAGTACCATAGATGCTCAAATATTCACATTGTTTCTGACTTTCTTCTTCCCAGCAGTACTTGTTAAATAAATGCATCTCAATGAAAGAACAGTTATTCCCCAATAAGAAAGCTCTCCACAGAATTCAAGTTCACTATGAATAACACAAATATATCACTAGGATCAAAATCAACTGTTTTTCTATTTATTGTTCATGTGGGAAGAGCCTTCTTTGCAGAAACCCTGCTATAAATATCAGTGAGTCAGGGAAGAATAGCATCCATCAGCAGCTGCTATTTCTACAAGCTAGTAATTTCACACAGAGCAGAATTACTCTTTTTAGACACAGCTGGCATGGTATTAGAAACATGAAACTGTTGTGCAAAATTATGCTTTGGAAGATACCCTGAGGTACTTATACCCTTATTACTGAGGGCATTTGAATGAACATCCTTGCTCTGTTTACTTGATTCTCCATCTTGCACACAGAGTGACCTTCACATTTTTTAGTCAAACAGGCATGTACAAATACCCTGATGTACTTACACACTAATTTATAAGATCTGTTCTGGGTCTCAGACCTTTGTGGTTCTACATAGACTTCACATTATGTGACTGAAGAGAGAATGGCTGCGCTGTCCTGTAGCCACAATCATCAGCATCACTGCATCATTTTGTGCTACCCTAAAAATTCTACCATTGAAGGAGCACAAACATAAGAACCCAGGCTGAGAATTACCAAAATCATAAATGTTCACCCCTTAGCCACAGTCTCTAGAAGATTCATGTTATTTTTCTGAGGTGGGTTTTCAGCTCTTACAGCCTCATTATGCAATTCTGAAACAATTACGACCATGTTTCATTCAAGTCAAGGTTCAGTTCACTCTGAAACTTGTCTTACAGGTGAGCAGACAAACAGCTGTATATCAAGGGTAGCAACAATACCACCCAAGACTTAAACATATAGAAAGGGAACTACTCACTACTTCACTTCAACCTTTAGATTTCCATCTACTGAGTTTGCCCACCAGCATACAGGTTACTTGACATACTCTTCTTCATGTGTGTACACTAACTTCCAAACTCCAAGCAACGATATTTCATTACAATAAAGTCAAGGTGCTCATGAACTTGAAATAATACAATGTGATGCTTAAAGACAGAAAAAATGTTAACATATTATTTTAATAGAAGACAGACAGGAACTCAGACAGATTTTGTCCTTTTAATTTAAATTCATGAACCTAAAGTGCAGTGGAATACCTAATACTGCTGTTGCCTACTCTGGTATTCTACTTTATTTAAAACAACATCCAAAAATTTTAAGATCAACTTTTTAAACTGAATAGAACTGCCTTTCAATGCTTTTACATATAATTTCAATACTGACTTCTACAGTCTTCCTAACACTGGTAACTACTGAATTAACAAGACTTGTATAAAGGAAAATTTTGCCTGATTTACTCCTTAGAGCTTCTCTTTGTTTTCCTCTTATTTCTGCAGATGATCTCTACAACTTCTTCCAGGGAAAACAAACAAACAAACAAACAAAACCAGAAACAAAGAAACCATCCCATGACTTTGTTCCATCTGAACTTCCCTTTCAGTTTCCCAAAAGTTCTCTACGTACTTTTAAAAGCTTTCCTTCTGGATTCGTACAGAATCTTATTTCTTAGCCTCTTCTCTTCTCCATCGGCCTATACTCATCTGCAGACAAACTTACCATCCCCTGATGCACCCATCCATCCTTGACAGTTAAGTTTTCTCTTTTTAAAAAAGGTCAAGGTGTTGTTTACATTTCACTGTAAGTTTGCGCTTAATTCCTTTAGCAGATGAGGGTCTCTTGCATGGCTATTGGGTGGACAAGAGTGAGAGCAATTATTTGGATACTGCAGCTTTCAGTTCCTTGGGAACAAAGTAAAGTTACCCTTGTGTACTCACCCTGGAGCACGTGGGACTGCTTCTGGTTTTAAACCAAGTTAAACAAAAAAACTGTAAAAAGAATTTCTGATGTATTAAATAGACAACATCAAAATCAAAGCAAATCCTCTTATAAACTAGGCTACAGAAAATGAAAACGCTATTTCTTAGCTGGAGAGGATGTATTTCAGGCAACAAAGTCTATCAACTTTCAGTTGGTCTCTATGTAGAGACTCACAGAAGCTCATGAAATTTTATCCAACTCCACTGTATACTGAAAGAATTTCTTTTCTGAAACATTTTTAAGCCTTCCAAGGCTAAATGGGGATATATGCCTGCAGCCTAAGTGAAATACATCTGAAAAATAGCACTTTTCCTGACCACCAAGTATCTTGAAGTAGTGTCTCTATTGCTTGCAGGGTGGTGACAGTGAATGATAACCAGAAAGAAGTCAGCATCTAGAATTTAAATGAAAAGTCTGTATATCTTGACCTCCTGAAAAAACTAGCATTGATCTTGCCTGCGTTCATGAATAAATTGCAAAGTTCACAAAGTTCTGCAAGGAAAATCGAAACGTGTCAGACCAAAATATTGCATTCATGCCCCAGACACTGCTCCTTCCCTCTGCTCCTCTTCTCCCCAAGGTAAGGTAAGAGGAATGAAAAGTATAACCTGTTACATTTTCAACATTTAACTTACTTGCAGGGCTCATGGTTTTTTTTCTTTTTAAGGAAAGACAGAAGGTGACAGAAAGGAGGCAGACATCAGAAGCAGCGATACATTAAGATTTCTTATCAGAAGTGCTTAATAGTCATTAAAGAAAACTTAACTAGAAACAAGCAAACAAATAAATCTGTTGATAAGGTAGAAAAATGCTTTCATATCAAGCAGGACATTAATACCCATTCAACTGTCCTAGCTGCAGGCAGCCTTACTGTTTGCTTTGTGAGCTTCAGTTCTCCTGTGAATGCCAGTTCTGTACCGTGCCCCTTGCTTAAATCAAGCTGTAAACCTTGGCAAGAAATGAAACAGTAAATACTCTGATATGCAAAAGCACATTGCTTGGTTGTACACAAATAGTACAATGCCTCTGCCACTGCTTTCACTCATTAGGGATTGCCTTCTGAGGCCTTCAGTCACTGTGAAGTCTCACATACAGACTCAAACCTTACAGGTATTAATACACAGGACAAGTAGAAGAAGCTCAGTATTTCTGAGTAAACCCTTACCAGGTGAATGAGTCAGCAAAGAAAAACCAACAACTCAAAAACCAAGTTGTCTGAATGACCTTCAAGTACAACAGAGAAACCTCCAGTGAGCAGCTAGACGAGCTATGCTGAGCTTCCGGCTGCTAAGTATCACTGGGCTATGAGGATAAGCTGCCTCCATCACAAAAGGCAGATTATGTCTCACATTCTCTGCTGCATTTTCTGCCTGTCTTGGGAGCCTTTATTTTATTATCAGAAGTAGATTATCCTATAAAGGTATCTGCAGGAGAGAGACAAAGAAAAATCCCTGTCTTGCTGTTTAGACTTAATATGAAAACTAGGCACATAAGTCCCCCGTAATTAAAAGTCACTGGTTATACACAATAAGACAGTTCTTTCAGGACTCTTTTAAGTAAATTAATTTTGTACAACATCTTTTTGATTGTTCTGAAACAACAACAATCACTTCTTTTAGCAGCTTCCTAGTTTGCATATGAATAAAAATACTAAGATGATTACAATTGTCTATTATACCATTCACTGTTGAGTGACTTGTACTATCTTACGTAGCTGATTCTCTCCAGAGCTCAAGTATGTGTCACTGCATGTGCACTCTAGGACCAGACCCTTCCCTCCTTCCCAGGGGACCTTGGGCCTTGACCATGACAACAAAAAGAGGTACTGGGGGGACACAGCACTGCAGTCCTGCATCATGTACTCTTTCCAACCCAACAAAAAGGAGGGGAGCAACCCTCCTAATTCCCAGACACCCAGCTCCATGGCCCAGGCAAGCTGTGCTAAAGCTTATTGAAGAGACAATTTGGTACTCACGTTCTTTCTGCAACTAGTAGAAGGCTAGTATAAATCCTGGAACCAACTATGTCTCGAGTACCCAGTGTAACAAGTGACTGCAGGTTGTGGGGTCTTCATGTTCCTCTGGTGGGTTTTGGAAACCTTACTATTCTCTGGTAAAGGGGTGCTGACCTCACACATTTTGAAAGGTACTGGATTTCTCTGCAACAGAAAGATTTCTTCTACAGTGAATCTCTGCTTACAATGAGATAACAGGAAAATCTATTTCACTGAGTAGGTTTCTCTGTACTGCACATGCCATGTTGATACCAGTGACAATAAGGAACTTATGAACGACGTATAGCAAAAACATGAAAGAGCATTTGCGGATCTAAGTTTAACTCCTGAGCCACCTTAATTATGTCTAACTTTTCCCCAAAACCAGATTGGAATAAAATGCCCTATTTTCAATTAACAAACTGCTTCTCCAAATACCTTCCTAGTATGCATCTGGAGAACAAAACTACTAATTCTTTCTCCTTTTGAATTCATTATTTTCTTCCTTCTACTTGCTCCTTTAAAAAACAAAACAAAACAAAACTCACCACCGTTGTCATCCTCATAAGTAAAACCACAGGAGAGCAATTTGTTAGCAAAATTCCAGTCCAGCTCAGTCCATGATTTGTATTTATCAGACTCAGAGTAGAGTCTGTAACTCTGAAGAGTTACAAATTACACTAAAATCTTATTGGAAGTTCCAGATGAAATCTCAGTTTCTGCTTCAAGTCAACAAAGCTCTTTCCTTGGGAACTAAATTGCATTGGCCCTAAAAGCATTTACGCTAAAATTTTATTCCTGTAACATTCAAAGAACTTGGGAGACAACTGGAAAGCTGAGGTGAGAAACTACATCCTCATCTGAGATACTGAACCAGACTAATGTACCTGACCCTAATACAGCACGGAATACAGTCTGCACTGTTATGGTCTGAATGTAGAGATTTATTGTAATTTTGTGCTTGTAGCCACTGAAGGGAAGAAAAATGCTTTGATGTCAGGGCAGAAAAACAATCTGAGTCTATGTGGATCTAACTATTTTTGCATCAAAAGGAAATGAAAATCATATTCTCATTTCTGATCCAGCTTTCTGGCTTTTATTTTACGAAGCCAAAGAGTAAGCTCTGCCATTTTGTATGATTAAATCTTTATGCATGCAGAAATGCTCCTAAACAGCCTTCTAATGTACATTGATGTAGGTTCTCCACTCAGTTGTTCTATCTTTGGGTAACAGAGGTCAAATTCTAACAACTTTCTCCTAAGCATCTTTTCATAAGTACAGAGCTTGTCTGTGCAAATGAATCAACTGGCATTTCTCACATTATTTCCATTCACCTTCAACTATAATACAAAACGTTTCTTATTCACAAGAGAACTAGTCTTTATTTACATTAGGCATTTTCTTCTCTCAACAATCAACTTAATGCTAATGAACTTGTTCAGATTTCATCATCTAAAAATATGTATATTAAATGAGTTCTCACTTAATAATATTACTACTGACCTTACATTCTCTATAGCACATGGGTTACCGAACTGTTTCCTGGTTGTAAAAATATATCTCTCACTCTCTAAAGCTGCTTTTAAGACCTAATTAATGTTTCACAGATGTTAGCCAGGTATCTTTCAGTTTGGCATGGACAAAACTCCTTGGGCCATCCAGATTAGAAACTGCAGCTTTTACTCATTGTCCGCTGAACCTAAACTATACAGAGTTTATCCTTTACTCATAGCACAGAAGCTTCATCACAATGACTGTATACACTACTAATTATATAGTTGCTACTGTTCTGTACTGAAGATTAAGCACTTTTATGGGTTTTATTGCTTAAAGTGAACTCATTTACTTAATGTGTAATTTGCTCACTTTAATTAGCTAAAAATGGGTGTCAGAAATATCATGGTTACCTGAGACCATGGAATGTTTTTCCTGATAGGAACTTTCCTTCAGCCTTGGCCAAACACAGTCATCAACTTCCAGATTTCTCATACAACAGTGTTTCTTCAAATGAGTTATCAGCAGTTACAAATGGGAACTGCAGTGGGCTGGTTTATCTTAACTTGAAAACAAACTATAGAGGTTATTAAAAATACATTTGGAACCAGAAATGGGCATTCTGCAACAAATAGTTAAGCTATAATTATTCCGTATGCCTCCCACTGAACGTGGAAAATGAGGTATTTCATAACAGCAACCATGGACATCACACACTGGGCAGATTACCTCACTAGACAGTTGATATGTAAATTTGCCTCGAGTGCTCAAGAAGTTCCCAGTTCTCACAGTGCAACGTTATGCAAAAACTACAATTACTCCTGTAACATATGATATTGAATGTAAAAAGGCAGTCTAGGAAAAAAGTGATCTGATTGTTACATAAATTCTTAAAAAGACTGAGTTCATAGTGACAAGCAAAAGCACAAAACTGATGTTTAAATAAATCCCCAAAATAGTTAATTCTTAAGTTTTCTCTAGATTTTGGCTTCATGTGATGTTAACAAACCTTGTGAGTTGATAAGCTGCAATGCTATTTTTTCCTTCCAAAATTGATGCTATCAGCAAGTGAGTCATGGAAATCTCAAAATTTTAAGGCTAATTTCAGAGTTTGAAAGCACTAAATATATATGCAGAATGCAATATGCATGCTGAACAAACCACTGCATCTTCAGCACAAAAAGAGCAATGAAGCTCCAGCGTTCGCAATCAATGCAGTGCCCAGCCAAAAAAAGTTAATGTTGTAGAAATATCTGAAAGATTTAAATGCATTCATCAGCTTTTTCACTTGGTATGGACAGCCATTTGAGTAGATAGGCTTGGCATAACAGAGGTATTCCTGTATCTTTAATTTAATCAACTTATAATAAAATGCAGAAGGAAGAAAAAGGCCATTGATTTCCTGAATGAAAATTATTGTTATTTCTGAACTGAAAATTCAGAGACAGAATCAAAATTCAAAAAAGGTCCTAACTGCAATCACCACTGAGTTGACACGTTAATAGATGAGATAACAAAAAAGGACTATTAGCTGGTTGTTGGTTTTTTTACTTTTATCTTCAATATGCTACAGGCTATATCCTTCCACCTGCTTACCTATCCTCCCACCTGCTTACCTCTAAGCTTTTAATTTATTAAATTACAGTCTCCAAAATGCTTTCAGCTATGATGACTCTAACCACAAATACCACTGCTTGTGATAGCTAATCATCTGCTTTTATATGACTACTTACCTTATTCTTAATTTGGATCTGACTGTGATTACTAACCATTGGTTCTTGAAACAATGCTAAAATAAAGTCTTAACTTACTAAAGTTTCATACTTCCTTAGAAAAGCCCTTCTACTCTGAACACGTAACCACCTCTAGCCTGAAGTCAGCTCTTGCTAAGTGCAGTATGACTGCTGATTCCAAATAAATTACTTCGCAAGCACAGCTCTTGGCTTACAAATTGATGATGATTTTGTTTCCATTTATTTGTAAGTATTCAATCGAGATTTTACGTGAAGAAATACTTTCTCAATATTCTTTCCATTTCCTGATTGGACAAAGAAGGATAATGAAAAGAAAAAAAAAGTCTCTTTTTCACAGAAAAGCACTGGAAACAATCACTTCATAAACATCTCTGCAGAACAGCCTCCTTTGCAAATGGTGCAGAATACAGGAGAGAAACTAGCTGAAATTAAATAGCTAATCAGAATTTGAATGTATGCTTTGAAAGTAATATGCCTCATGTAATTACAGAGAGAGTTAAATATGCTTTCATGGGGACTGAATTTGGCTCATGAATTCTAAATGAGCCAGTGGATGACTTCAATTAATAAAACAACATAAAAAAATTAGGAATAAAACTAAGGAAATTATAAAGTGGAACACTTTTGTCTACTGTATTGACTACCCTCTCTAGTAGTTAATCACATCCAGTCAAGAATTTGAGAAACAAAACTGACCTTCAGAACTTTGAAGTAAAAAATGATGTAGTACAACATGAATCTACAGAATGCTTAAGTCAACAGCCATCCAACAATTACTACATCAACCTCCAAGTGCTATACATGTGTTGCAATCACTGTATTTGGTTTTCTTCTAAATTTACAATGAAAGCAACAATTGGTTTTAAAAACGGCAGATTGAAAAACCAATTTCCAATTAGGAAAGACATCTTTAAAATCTGGATAACTCAAGTAATTCCTACATAATCTACAAATTTATAACGCTGACCTACTCCAAACTAATGCACTTAAAAAATACAAAATGCTCAGATAGTGCTGGTTTATGAGACAGTGCAGGTACCCAACAGAACTGTTTTATTTTTCCAAATGAATTAATTAGAAATATTTGCACCTTAGCCAAGAAAAGCTTCCCCATCGTTTTTCTGTTAGTCCCATGTATTTTTGAGATGAAAATCAAGAGAACCTCAGAAATTTTAAAATCAATTCAATCTTTCAGAGAGAAAATTAATAGCAAATACTTCAACTCAGTACTAAAGCAGCATAAGAAATACCAACAGACTGCTGGTGTATTGCCTAAGAAGAGTCACTTAACACATTTTTGTTAAAAGAACAAAAAAAAAGCGTTGATTATACCTCCTCACAGATCACATAGTGTCCAAGGCCAGATACAGCCATCACTTCTATGTGCCGAGAGGAGACACAGCTTCCACTGGTCCTCCAACTACTCTGCTGTCAACATTATAGTACAAATGAGATCTCAGAGGAGCTGTTCTGTCTGGACAAGGGACACATCTGTAAGTGGAGGAAAGCAGACCGCACATTGGGGAAGGCAGAGGGCAGCAAGGGCCTGTTCCTTGCCGTGCTGCAAAGCACAGCAGGCCTGCACATATCCATTGAAGGGATCTCAAGGTGTTTGCAGCTTTGGTAGCATCATGGTAGCATTCACTGATGCTGAGCTCCAAGTTGTATTCCTTCCTAAAGATATCTGATACCTCCTTGGCAATCCCTCATTACTTTCAGTAGGGAAATACCACTCACTGCTCCATACAGTGCTCATTTGCAAGGAGCCAAAGTGAGATTTCCGACGGGGCCAACTTCAGACTCTCAGATTAAGATATCAGCCAACTAGCGCAGAAATCAACAGCAGCTTTGAAAACAAAACAGCCAGCGTTTTCTGGAGCTGTCAGCTCCACATGCTTTGATATCAGCTCACCAGGTATAAACTACTGTAAGCCTACCCACCAGAACCAAGCCAAGTATGAAAGGCACAGTGAGCTTTAAATGGCTCAGTGCTCAGCATGAAAAGCACAGGATCTGTATCCAAAATCTACTGCCAGATTTATCATCTAGGAGCTCAGCCGTATTTCATTTTCATGTTTTGAAACATCTTGACGTTTTAACATCTTAAAATCCTTTTGGCCAAAAGTATCCATTAATAATTTGCATTCTACAACACAACAAAAACCTGCCAGAAATTTTAGGTACATTTTTACTTCCCAAATAGAAACAGTTTTGAAGTATTGTATAACAACAACTCTAATCTCTTCTCAATTAAAACAATACCTGAAAAGCTCTGATGATTTTAAATACTTGATCACTGCATCTGCTCACAACAGTTTGTTTCAATGACATTTTCAGTGCAGTTTTTTCTTACTATAGACATTCTGAGCAAACTAGAGAGGGAAGTTCTTAATGCACCACAAGCACAGCAATCACGATTTCAGTTTTTCAATGATTCAGTTCAATGATGAATTTCAATAAAATGCAAGGATGGCAAAAGAAGACCTAGAGTAACCTGAAAGACAACTCCTCCAACACTGCACTCAACCCCTCTTCCTGCATCAGCCTCACCTCTTTTAAAAATGCTGAATAAATTGTTTGCAGTCAATCTACAGAGGCAGTAACTGTATGTTCCTCTTCTCCTATAGCAACAATGCTGAACTAGGATTTAGTCATAAAGAAAGGCAATGGAATTCAAGATGAAAAAGATAACCCCAGGGCTTAATGCAAAAATTAAAACAATGCTGAAAATATGCAAAATCCTGGTAACATGCAAACCTTAAGTGAAAATGCCACATCAAGTATTTTTAAAATTCTAGGAGTAATCTTAAAATGGTGTGGCAATATCAATGAACCAATACTTCTGCAAATACAAGAACCAATAAGCTGAAAAGAACCACCAGATTTGTAAACCATATGGAGCAACAGAAGTGTTAATTTATTCAACCTGTAGTTTTCATGCACTAGTATTCTTCATGTTCCCCTTGGTACTTACGAGGTTACCTACTAATATCTTTTGCTGACACAATGAATTCCTCTTTTCTGCTATAATGTGATGAAAGCTGAGTTTATCAAGTCTAGGTAAATTACATCAGAAATTTTGCCAGCTGAAATTTCTACTGCCTCTGCAGAACTTTTCCTTCTCTATGTAAGAGCTTTCTAACAGAACAATTTGATGATGTTTTCTGACATCAGTTCTGATCAGCATTTGCAGTGTTTCCTCTCATTAAAGGGCAGCTTATGTGTCTGTATCTTTTCAGCACACCTTGTAACATACATAAAATTGCATCAGCACTCTGCTGTAAAACATTAATTAATACAGCTGGCTTAGAATAACCCTTTTCCTTTCTCTTAGATTGTTATTTCCATTTTATTTTGTAGAGTGGAGGTCTGAACAGATACAACACATTATGGACAACTGCTGTTATTCCTGTGATATGTTGTAGCTTTGAATTCTATTTGATTTTTTCAAACACAAATCATCTGCAGTACTTGCCAAGTCACCTTTGACTCTTTTGTTGCTTCCATCTGTCCAAAAGTAGTACCTATTTCTCAATTAAAACATGCTTATCACTCAGCTAATTTTAATTTCAAAAGACCTCTGCTGCCTTAAAACCTCATTGGCTGCAGTTTTCAATTAGTTCTTCTATCTCATCCTAAGTATTCATTTAACTAAAAAGAACTGAACTACTTTTTGAATCCTTGCTTTTTAACTTCACCTCAGGTCTGGAAACATGAATGTCAAGATTAGTACTTCAGACAGGCAACTGCTTTCAGTTCACAGATCTATTGTAGTATTTTCTTTCTTCATTATATATAATCACATTCAACAGAGAATCCCATACACTAAGCAAGAACACAGATTTCAAAAGCATCTTAGGCAGTCTGTATACCTCCTAGTTTCAGTCCACATTTCTTATAGGGCATAGAAATGCTGCAAACCCCAAATTAAGAAAATCAATGCAACTCTTAGGAAAAAAAAAAGAATATTTTTCAAATATTTCATTTCACTACAGTTGGACTTTCAATTCCAACTTGTAATTTCTCTCAGTTCTCACAGACAAGCACAATATTTTACACTGCATATTTTTATATAAAAACAAAAACAGATCAAAACAGCAATACACATTCATTTATTTCCAAAGTGAGGGATGCAGAAGATATTCCCTTTGACCCAGTTCTACAGCCCTTATTTCTTTATTTTGATTTTCAATAACTGAAGTTGAGCACAAAAAATGACCTGATCTAGCCTATGTCTGAAACCTGCAGGAGGACCCCTCGTGCTCATTCTTCTGAATTTAAGTGCCTTTTACCCTGTGCATGGGGAACGCCATTTGTTACATCTGACAAATTACTAAAATGAATACACAGTTTAGTCTCTGGTCGGACTATTATAAAGATCTATAGTCAGCTGAAAAATACAATCTATCCACTCAGACAACTGACATACTTATCAGAGCCATACACAGAGCTCACAAGCTAATAGTGCAGCACCACTGGTTGTTACCCACACACGGAGATCTCTCTATATTTTAAGAGAACCTCCACTACATGGAAGTAGGCACAACATTTGAATGATGTAAGTCACACAGAAGTCTGGGTAACTGGCCACGTTACCTGTATCAACAGCAAGCTTCTTGAATCAAACCACAGAAAGCAGAGAAATACTTTATTCATGGTGATGGTTCATTATAAATTTTACTCCAAAACTAGAAATCACATTAACAAATTCTCTCTCTGTGCTGAGCTGAATAATGAGAATTTTTTCAATAATCAAACTTAGAAATATATGACTAAAATGGGAAAACCTATACATTCTGAATTCTACAGAATATCTGCATAGCTGACATATCTGCCACACAGTCTGAAGTGGCAACAGCATTGAAAAAGCGTTTGCTGAACATAACTCCTCAGGTATACACCAGAATAACTGCAGAGGACTAACACCAAATTTTGCTTCCATTGCAATCAAGGTCATAGTTTCTATTAACTTCATACTGATAAAAATCAGGATTTATGAACTGAAAGAAATTATGAGAAGTTTAAATAGCCTCAATAAACTACTCAGCAGGAATACCTTACATAAGACATTAATTGCCATAGCAATTAGGCCCTCTACAGAATATATTTAAAATAAAAATTTGAATTCATAAATGCTTATAATGATCCTTGCTGGGTAGTTTCACTAACTCCATGAGTTGTATCTTTACTGAACTGAAAAAACCCAGATTAAATCTTAGGTATTCCATTCCAGGACTGTTTACTGTGCAAATACCCCTAGTCCCAGAAAGCACACAAACAGTGCATGAAGTGAGTGCCCAGATCTTTCCTCAAGTGAACAGATGAAAGGAAAAGAGTGAGACAAACTAACATTGTACTCTGCCAGAATCAGGCAGATCATTAAGAGAAGCACAGAGTCCTACACAGGAATGTATGAAACAGCAAGGAAAAAGGCTGCATAGCTTTAAGAACATCAGGTGGCCACACTACAAAGCATATAGGGCTTAACACAGCACTCAGCACAGCGTGAGCTGTACGCTAGCCTGCTGCCTGCTTTCCTGTAAGAACCAGGCGTACCAGCTACACTGCCACTGTCTTGATAGAGCCCTTAGTATAAATAGTGAGGTGCTCACTTTGGTTGTATGAAGAGAGGAAAGAGCTATTCTTTCTGCCATACAGTATGACTTTTCATCACAAAATATTTGGGCCAAGACATAATTGGATGCTTTGCACTGTTCAGTTTCTGTATAGCACTGTACTTTAATGCACACATTAAAGAATTATCACAAACAACATAATTGCTGAATTCAAACCATCATGTTAGTGGGTCCTTAAGAAGAAAGTGTTCTAAAGAGCAAATGTGAAATTGACTGTCTTGCACACAGATGCTGAACATGCCTAACATTTACCTTGAAGACAAACATAAGCAGCAATCCCATTTGCGAGTGACTGACAACTGTTAAAACAGCTGCTGTGCTGTTTTTTTATTTCTTCGTAAAGCCTCCCTCAAAGTGCTTATTGCAGACATCTCATCTTAAGGCAGTGATTCTTCAAGTCTGAAGGGTCAGCCACTGATTCTGTTCACCAGGCTCTGTTCTGCATTATTCCCTATCAAGCACCAGAATGTGCCAGTATTGGAAGCTGCTAGACGCAGAGCCTTCAGCTAAATGACTTTCTTACACAGAGCCTTGGCATGCAGCACTTACATGCTTTACACACTCAAAAATGCAATCCTGCTTGTTTCTAAGAATAATATATTTGGGATCTAAAATTATTATTACGTAACTGAAACAAATTTCCAGTTGTCGGAGAAAAAGAACGCGTATTCATTTATAATCCAGCCAGGGATCTGAGTCATCACAGCTACGTGCTGCTCTTAACCTTCTGAAACTCCTTTATCTAAAACTATTTACGACAGCAGTGTATTGCGGTGTACTGCTGGCAGCAGAACTGAGACTACCAGCAAAAAGCAGTGGCAGCACTTAGGAACTTTTGTATTTTGGATTTTTTAAGTAAATGGAGAGGCGTCATGGGAAGTCTGAACCGTACTGAAGGATATAATCACATTTTACCATTTAACTCCTCATTACAACTTGGTATATAATCTAGGTCAGAGTACTTCAGATACATGGAAATCCACTCCATTAAGAGGGCAAGGCTAGTGTTTCTGTGTCCAGATTCTCATAACATTCATTCTGACAAAGCACGTATTCATTATCGCAGCATCCTTATCTCAACATGGATTTCATCACACACAGGAATCTCAGGAAAATTTTTCACACTGGAAGTAAGTTGTTACAATTAAGGTTCCATGAAAAGTTAATTTTGAGATGCTAATACTTGTAGCATCTCAGTAACCTGAAGATCATATTGGTTTTGCTCTGGAGATACCAAAAGTATTCTCTGAAAATAAACTGACCCCAACATATTTGCCTTTAATTATTTTGGTAATTACTTGATGAATATCTATTAGTTGATTTTTCCAGGGATTTGCAAACTGAACTGATAACTGTCTGCCATTATTTTTGTCATGCTCGACCAACCTGGTAGCCTTCTGTGATGTTGTCACTGACTGGGTGGAAGGGCGTTGGATATAGTCTACCTTGATTTCAGCAAGACATTTGATACTGACTCCCACAAGATCCGTATAACAAAGCTGAGGAAGTGTGGGATAGATAAGTGGACAGTGAGATGGGTTGAGAACTGGTTGACTGGCTAGTGGTGTTCCCCTGGGGTCAGTGCTGGGTTTGGTCTTGTTCAACACCTTCATCAGTGACCTTGATGAAGGGATAGTGACCACACTCAGCAAGTTTGCTGATGATACAAAGTTGGGAGGATTGGCTGACACGCCTGAAGGCTGTGCTGACATTCAGCAAGACCTGGACAGACTGGAGAGCTGGGCAGTAAGAAACTGGATGAGGTTTAACAAAAGCAAGTGTAGAGTCTTACATCTAGGGAGGAATAATTGCATGCACCAGTACAGGTTGGGGGATGACCTGCTGGAGAGGAGCTCTGAAGAGAGGGACCCAGGAGTCCTGGTGGATGATAGGTTGGCCATGAGCCAGCAGTCTGCCCTCATGGCCAAAAAGGCCAATGGCATACTGGGGTGTATTAAAGAGAGTGCAGACAGAAGGTCAAGGGAGGTGATCCCCCTCTACTCTGTCCTGGTAAGGCCTCATCTGCAGTACTGTGTCCAGTTCTGGGCTCCCCAGTACAAAAAAGACAGGGATCTCTCGGAAAGAGTCCAGTGAAGGGCCACAAAGATGGTGAAGGGACTGGAGCATCTCCCCTATGAAGAAAGGCTATCTGTTCTGCCTTGAGAAAAGAAGACTGAGAGGGGACCTGATCCAGGTCTATAAATATCTGAGGTGTGGGGGACAAAGTGTTGAGGCCAGACTCTTTTTCAGCAATGTGTAGAGACAGAACAAGGGGAAACAGCCAGAAACTGGAGCATAGGAAGTTCTGCAAGAATGTGCGGAAGAACTTCTTTACAGTGAGGGTGATGGAGCACTGGAACAGGCTGCCCAGGGGGGTTGTGGAGTCTCCTTCTCTGGAGATATTCAAGATCTGCCTGGATGCTGACCTGTGCGACCTAATGTAGGGAACCTGCTTTGGCAGGGGGGTTGGACTTGATCTCTAGTGGTCCCTTCCAACCCCTATGATTCTTGATTCTGTTCACTATTTCACTGATAGACATTTTTACTCCTATGTATTTTAGTTAACAAATTAACAAGTATCTGTCTGCAAACACACACCACACCAAAAAAAAGTACACTAAAGAAAAAATACTTGAATGAAAACATATCTGAATAACATTTAAAAAGAAGCACTCGTAAATCATACAAAGAGCTTTTAGAAGTTCAAGAGAGTTCTTGTAACTGCAGCTTCCAGCACTTCACGCGCTGTGCTTAGAATACAGCATTAAGCTTTCAGGTCAGAGCCTCATACAGCATCAGCTAGTGCAGCTCTGCTTATTGCCATGGCTTCCTATCCTTCCCCTTCAGTGAAGAAGCAATAATTCACACTGGATAGGGCTGTAGTCATTGGTTTCTGAGTGTCAGTTGTGCAATCTCTTGCAAGAATATGAAAGGATATGAAAGGATGTCCCTTCTCACCTGCATTTCTTTTCTAGAAATTCTCCAGATCTTGTCTTCTGACACTGACCCTTACCTTGAATTCTTCAGAATCTGTTTTATGGTGACTTTCACATCCCTGGATGAGCTTCCTGATCTAACTGCTTACCAGCTGAGAAAGATATGAGCCAGAAGCAACTGAACAAGGGAAGACACAGAACTGCCCATTTTCCCTTCAATCACAAGCACTTTTCAAGGTAAATCTGCACTTAAAATACCACTTCATTGACTGATGGTTCTTGTTTATTACACAACAGTCATAAAGTCTGCAATAATGTGGTGTTTCATTAACAGCAAAGAAGCCTCCAAACACTCCGGAGTAGATTTAATGCATGTGACAAACTGTCATTAGTCTGCTCATAAGATTACAGGCCTGAGTAAACAGTGATCTTAGACAACATCATACACTAAAGCTCATGGAAGGTCCCAGAATTAGGAAGACAATTCACTGAAGCCTGGGGCATGTACTTACTGCAGCTACAAGCAATCATGTTTTCAGTGGAAAACTGGGGCACTGCTGGAAATGGACATCTGTAAGGTCTGAGCCGTGGCTTTGCTCCTTCCAGTTCAAGAATTCAAACAGTATCTTAATGCTTTTATGCATGAACCACTTAAGAAGAAAAAAATCCCCAACACCTCACATGCACTTTATGTTTTGTACTGTTCTGCCAATGCTTTTGTTCTGTCGTCCAACTTTTTCCTTTACATTTCTCACCTCTCACCTTTTCTCTTCTAGTCAGTCCACCTCCCAGTTTTCTCCTGCTTCCCTCTATCATCATATAAAAGGGAAGCTTCATCCTCACATCCCCCCAGATAACTCCACTGTATCTTCTTTGGCCAAGAACAATTGCAGGTCACTATGCTTTGCCTCTGAACTGTTCTTGTGTAAGAGTGGAGTAGGAATCTATTTAAACTATTGCTGTTCACTGTATTACTATGTTCTCAGCACTGTCTGCAAAAGGTGGAGTATGGGCTTCAACATTAGGTGCACTGTTCCTTTTCTTCTTTACTGATGGCTTCAGTGATTTCTTTCTTGTATGAAACATGCTAAAAACAAACAGCAGCCATAAACAACTCTGTAACTATTACTTGATGTCAAATACCTCATCTAACCTTTTTCCCCACAGGCAGTGAAGAGAAAAGGAAGTTACTCCTTATGGCAGCTTAAACAGCAACAGTGGAAATAGATCTTGGCAGGCATATATGTTAAGGCACATCTAGGTGCAGCTGTGCAAAGCTCTGCATACTAGCAGCACATGTGCCTAAACTGCAAGTGATAGAGCTGTGACAGCAAAGTTTTGTACCAGAGCAAGTAATGGTTTCACCAAAGCCCTGACTCATGAGACTCAATATTTTTAACTGACCTATTTTATAAGTGCAAAGTGGGCAAAATAATCCCCTAGAATAAACTAGAATAAAGCTAGTATCTTACCAGTATCTTTTGTAGTCACTAGCTGGTTCACTAAGATCGAACAAAATATTTTTTCAAATATTTCTAATATGGTAGAGAAAATGCAAATGGCTGCAGCTCTGCTTAAACAAGAGATTCTATATGTGCCATGGAAATGTCTTGGAATCATGTAGAACAGCTTTTGTTAGAGCTATCCCTATTAATACCATAATTCCTCACATAGAAAAAGACTTTACTCCTCTTATGAAGTTCTCACTGATTATATTGATCTTGCTTGCAAGTAGGTTGCTTTTTCATGGTTTATTTTTATTTTCAACGGTTATAAAGTAGTTAAATACACAACAGTGGGAAGGAGACTGTTTGTTTTTCACAGTTGCAAAATTAATACAATGTTTTCCCTTGCCCCCTTTGTCAATTATTAGCCACTATTTCACATAGATCTTCAGTTGACATTCAAAGCTAGTTCTTGAACTGGCAAATACTAAGCCTAGCTGAAGTGACTCTTTGTTGCTATTGCTGTTTGCCTCTTAGCTGTAATTACATTTTCCAATTGGATTTCACAAGTATGCCTATAGTACATTGTTATCACAGATGATACGCCAGGAAGGTGAAGAATAATGGCTCCGGCTTCTGTGTGAAATTACACGGTTCCTTAGCTTACCCCTAAGGACTACCTTAAAAGCATGTTGAAGGTAAACTGTGTTTACTTCATAACTGTATGACAAATAAGGCACAGCCCATGTAGTGAATGAGTCTGATGGATTGGATTTTCAGATATTTTGGTCCCCATAATTCATAATTAACTCAAGCATGATGCCACTGGGGATCAATATTAAAGGTCCTCAGTGAAGGAAGTCACAATTACAGCATGCATAACTTGGCAAGAAAGGACAAATTCATCCGCATTTCACCAAATTCATGTTTCCAGCTCACTAGGATATCCAGGTACAGGGAAAAAGATTATTTTTTGTTCTATGTTTATATCTAAAATGTTAGGATTATTTATTCACTGTATAGTCAAATCACATAACTGACAATTCCATGGGTAAAACCACATTATTTAAGTACAACAGGGGTCCTTTCAAGGAAGCAAAAAATGAAAAGCAGAGCAAAAAATGATTCAGACTGGAGGCACTTCTCAGAGTCTTCAATCACTCTCACAAATATGTTTTCCATGTGTCATTTATGCTTATGTTACTTTCCAGTTATATAATTTGTATTTCCATCTTTGACAAGCGTGTTCTAAACCATACAAAATGTTATTTTTACTGTCATATTTGCATAGAAACACATCTACCTATGCCCAGACACTTGGCTGCTTGGGGAGATACGATATTTTCAACCTTCTGTTTTCTAAGTTAAAAACAGCTGTTGTGCAAGACAATAGAAAGAATTCAGAACACACTAGAACCATTTCATTGTTCCTGACCAGATCACTCTGTAGGGCCTCCATACCTCCAGGCAGATCAATATTTCCCCCCAACTTGGTGTTGTCTGCAAACTTACTGACGGTGCACACAATACCCTCATGCAGAAAAGCAATCAAGATATTAAGCAGGATGTGCCCCAATACCAACCACTGGGGAACATCACTTGTGATCAGTCACCACCTGGATTTAACACCACTCAACCACCGCTCTCTGGGCCCGGCACTCCAACCAATTCCTAACCCAGCCAAGACTGTACCTGCCTAAGCCAGTTTCCCCAGGAAAATACTGTGGGAGACGGTGTCAAAGGCTTTACTGAAGTCTAGGTAGACTACATCAGAAGCCTTTCCTGGATTTTGACACAGCTGTATAGAGTGAAGAAGTTGGCTGAACATTTCAGATTTATGAAAATGAGACAGTAAATAAATCAGAAAAAAATGCTGCTTCAGATAACAAACTATGAATATGCTCATGGATACACATAAAGCATTTTAAAATGCATTGTTTCTTTCATACAACACACAGTTAAATGAATGATTTGTTTACCTACAAATACAAGTCGGTGCTGGCTCTACTATTTCTTAAATTCTTTCAAAATCAATAAACAAACGGCTTGGTCAAAGTGCTAAGGGAGTCTCAACTTAGAGCAGAATTAATGTTCTAGATTTCTTTAAAAGAGACACTAAAGAGCAGAAGAAGGTACTGTTGCAGGAAAACTGTGATAGGTACAAGATGTTTTTTCTTACACACTCTACAAAAAGAAGCAGCAATGTATGACATCATTAAACAAACTAACCTGTGGGGTCATTCCATGGCAGATATACATGATTGGGATATTCTCTGTGTCTGGTCCTTGATCAAGGCACAAATCATTTTTCAAGGAATTCTGCAGCTAAAATAAACAAAAATATATCAATTCTCAAGCAAGACCAGAAAAAAAAAAGTTATGATTACATTATTTTCTTTGAAATAAAACTGTATGTATTTTCAATAAGTAAAGGTAAAAATAGTTGTTGAAGCAAAGCTATTTAAAGAAAAAGCACCAGAACTAAATGTTTCCTTGTAGATTATCTAACATTACTAATTTCAGTGATGTTCCAGAAGATTTCAGGAGGCATCAAAAAGCCTTCAGAAAGCAATTACTTTTATAGAGAAAAATTATATAAAGTTTTCATATAAATATGTAAATATTAAGTGCTCTTCTTAAAAGGTACACCCTGTATCCAGTCTTTTTATTTATTTATTTTGAACCAGTGTTTAGGCAACTGAGGTGCATAGCTGTAATACTAATAGCTAATAAAACTGCTTTTTAGAATATCTCAGGAGAGCCTTCTGATTTCTGGAAATAATTCAAATACCCCCTTCTAACAATTAGAGACTATTTGCCAATTGGTATGCATTAGGTTTCCTTTGCAGGGCTAACCCACCTACAGCAGTCCAGCTACGAAAGGACTGCAAACTACTAATCCCTATATATTATCTAGGCAGTGCTGAGACAGAATTTTCTGTAAGCTAAGTGCCAAATTAATGAGCACAGATAGCTAAAAGTTCTCTGTAGTCTGCAGTGCCAAAGATACAGGTAGTAAACCCATGGGCACATGTAAAAATGTTCAGTGGTATAAGACAGGCTCAGAGAACACAAAAGAATTGTCTGATGGAGTCTGAGACAAAATGAGCAGTGGTGCCAGCTGTGTACAAGGACCTCCTTTGAGAAGAACAACTTGACAAACTTAGATTAGAAAGTAATCTAGAAGTGTAATGGTATGCAAGAACCATGGACAAGTCAGAGGCTCAAGTTAGGTAGTGAATACATTTAACAACATAAATTCATCTTCCAAAAAATTTCACATCTTAACTCTGAAACTACTAGCTTCAGTAACAGGCAAGACAAATGTTTAATATTAAAGAGAATATAGGCATTTGGCATCAAAAAGTAACTGCAAAAAAAAAAGGGAAATATCACACCCGTTTTTCAAAGAAGGAGAGAGAAAGACCATGGGAACTGCCAAACCAGTCAGCCTCATCATTGGAACCCCAAGAATTTCAACAAGGTTAAGTGCAAGGTCCTGCAGTGCGATTGGAAAGCTGCAGACATCCAACTGGAAGATGAATGGATGGAGAGCAACTCTGAAGAAGTCTTGGAGGTACTGATGAATGATAAATTGGACATGAGTTGGCAGTGCATATGCTTGCAGCACAGAAAGCCAGCTGTATCCTGGGCTGCACCAAAAGAAATGTAACCAGAAGATCCAGAGGGATGATTCGCTGGCTCTGCTTCTCATGAGGCCTCACCTGGACTTATTCCCCATCCCTGCAGGTGCCCAAGGCCAGCCTGGTTGGGGCTACTGACAACCTCCTCTAGTGGGAAGTGTAGAAAGTCACAAGACTCTTAGAAACCATCCCTTTCCAATATCTAATGGCTTTGTGGAAACCCAAAGTTAATTCCTGCAATGTGGTTTTAGATTACTGAGGCTTAATTCTAATTATATGGCAAAATATAACCAGGTCACCAACCCACTGTGAGGGAAAGAGAAAAAAAAAAAATCATAAATAACTAGTCACTATTGCCACCTGCTCCCTTTTAAACTTACAGCCTTAGAGGAAACAGAGATAGGCTACTGAAACTCTGAATTCACAGATATCATTTCAAAAGCAAAGCTAGAATAAAAGAACAAGCCCTCTGCTAACTACATCAGCTTTTGGCTCCACTGACATTATTTTTATTTTTACTAACTCTGAGGGTATGGCAATTCATAAATCCTCTTGCCTCTGACTGTCAAATCATTATTTCAGCAGCAACATTGCATTATATTTTTTTCCTGACACAAGATGTTCCAGATTTTTTTTCTAATTATGTCAGATCTGCATAATCTAGCAAGAAAATGGGCTCTGCGAGTTTTAATTTCCCCAAACCTAATCTTAACCTCTGAAATAACAAGGAGACAAACCTACATGCTTAGAGCATACAAATAATTTCCCTCTACAGGCACAGTGTGCTGTTGACTTTCTGGAAATGCCCCACATAACTATTTCTGTGAGCTCTGGAACTGGTGCCCGGTGGATGTTTTGTGTGAAATAGCTGAGAATAACAGAAATACAATTGCATCATTAACATTAAAAAAAAAACAACAAACAATCAAAACTACCCTACAATGTTTTTAAGCAAAAGGCTATATATAAACCATAGATATTTAAGGCTTTCTGTGAATAACTCTGTCTTGCCATATATGGCATAATTACCTACTACATGTATAACCTAACGTAATGCTAGTATACTGCAATACCTATTTCAGTGGTTTTGAGTAACACAAGAGGAAAATGTCACCATTTTAACTTGTTTCCAGATGATCAAGCAATGCTCATTCTGATGGTTTTGTAGCTTATCAGCATTTTAAAAATAATACTAGTATTTCCAAAGAAGATTAAGTCAGTTCATGAATAGAAGCACTGATGAGAATCAGCAAGTAGAGCAGCTGACTTGCTTTGAAATATCACCCCTTCTCCACGATAAGACTTGGTAAAAACAAGATGAGAGATGTGAACAACTCTTTTATTAGAAAGATTTGGGCACTGCATTTTTTATTTCATATAACAGTGTTTCATAAAACAGTGGTGTATTTCATAAAACACTCTGACTGTACCAATACATTGCCACAGCTGCCCACTATTTCCTTTGTGATAAGACAAATAATGAAATCCAGCCTACTCCTCACATCATATTTAGTTGATGAAGATACTGATGGATTGCAGACAGAAGACTGGATCATGTGCATCATTATACAGTACCTAAATGTGCATTTTTCGCTGACCAGAGAGTTCAGTACTTCTGTAATGAATCTCCTGATTTTTTTGGTTTGCATGTTGCCAGCAAAGAACTTTCAAATGAAAAAGTCTCAGCAGAATATAAGATCATATAGTGCCTACTTGCCGACTTCCAGTTTGATTTAGATGCTGCTGAATTAATTCTAAGACTCTGCAACAAGTACCTTATGTTTTCCACACCTGTAAGCAGATCCACACACCTATCAGCAGCTATGTCTCCTTCTTCTTAGGCTGCTCCGTATCACCATCTACTGATCATGGTACTGCTGAGGGTAACTCCATGCAGTCTATGGAAGAGGTCCCTTGCAGACAAGTCTGTTTTTGACATTGTTCTGAGCTATTTTGGAAGGCAATCATTATCTTATGCGTTTAACAAAAACCTAAATCATTGCTGGAAATGTTTTTCTGTTATTTTTGGACTGCTTGAAAAGAGCATTATTTCAATTGATCATCAAAGACATCACTAAACTTTGTGGGGCACATAATTACTTTATTTGCTATAAAAGAGCAGCTGCTCGTGTGGACTCTCAAGGGACTTCTTTTTGTGGAGGAATGTCTTAAAATCTTTCACTTGTATGTAAGTGCTAGGAGACACATTTCCTATCTGGAACTTCCATGCAAAACAAATTAACAACAACAACAAAAAAAAGCGCACCAAACTTAATTCATAGAAATGAACTTTTGTGAATATAAGACTGAATAGAGAATGTGAAAAGGATGTCCTTGCTCTACTTGTTTATTATGCACCCATATTAACTTTCCATGTTCATCTTCCATGTCATGTACACCTGTCCTACTTATATTGCTGGTTTTCTAGGATTAAGAATTGTTTCTGCTTTAATTAGCACACTACAACTCAAGCATGATTTCAATACTGACAAGGGTTCTACTGTCACACAAGTAACGACAGTGGTAATCCCAAGATACAGACACATTTAAGACTCTGACTACAATATTAAGGTGCCTACAGTTTAGCCTGCCTTGCTTCACCTGCTGATTGCACACCTTCCGAATGACATCTCCAGCATGTTTTAAAAAATCATGCCTTGAATATCAAGTGAATTGTGAGCCATTAAACAAACAAACAATGACAAAAAAAAAGAGAAATCAAGGAGGAAGATTATGTACAGAATATCTCAGCATGAGTTACAGCAGAGCAGCAGCTTCTGTCAACTAAACAGTCTAAGAAATAATTTCAGTAGCAACTTCCAAGTTTATCTGATTCTTTTAGTTGGAGCCAGGCATTTTCTTCATGAGTTACCTTTACTATTCATTCCACCTCCCACCTTTTTAAAATAGGAAATGTAAACAAGGTTCTTACCACCCCATAGGCGACAGTATCGGAATACATTCTCATTTCTGGATACACACTGACAAGATACCACCTGAAGGTCTTGCACTGGAGCTTCTTCCTCAAGGCCTTCCTCTCAGAAATATCACCAATATCAATTCCAGAGTCCTGCACATAAAACAAAAGGCAGGAAAAAACAGAAAATGCATTAGAATACACTTTTTTTTCCTGTTTATTTTGACAACACAGACTCACTCCTCACTGCAAAGACGACTGTGACCTATGACGATTACCATCCTTTGGCCATAAAGTATTTCTGTTACCAACACACTCTGTAAACGCCCCTAGTAAGTGTGATATAGGTCACCGTGGTGAAGTCTCTTTCAGTGTCTGCTCTGCTCAATGGAAATATTCCTAATGACTTCAGTGGGGTTTACATCTAGCTTCCAATGAATATAACTGTTGTTCTCTAATTTCCTGGCACTTTCCAAATCCAAAAGTAATTGGCAGTAGGTAGCAAGTTGCCCTGGAAACAACCTTACTCCTGATGTCCCACTCTTGCCTAATCATTAGTATATTACACTATTTCTGAAGTCTGAGTTTATTGCTTCACTACAAAGAGCAGAATCTCTGCTCACCTTTCTGAAATATCACTTATATGGTAATGTAAAGAGAAAAGTTGATATTTTTTGTTAAAAGCAATTACAGAATGTTCTCTCCCCTAACTTCTATTCTCCTTTACATTTCTAGCTAACCTAATTTCATGTGACATACTTCTTTGTAGATCATACAACGTGTCATAAAGTCACTGTATATAAAAATCAATACTTCATCACATTAAAATCACACAACAGAAAATTTTAGAGAGGGAACTAAGTGCAAATCCACAGCTGCTGTTTGACTGGAAGTAAAGCAAGACATTTTGCTCTACATTGTTCTCCACCACTTCTGCCTCAGGAAAAAAAACAGGGTAAATCTTACAATCTTACAATAAATCTTACAATATTTCTACTTAAACAACCAACTGTAATGGGCCGTAAATTGTCTTGTTGGTCACTGGATATGATTTAAAAAAAAACAAACAGTAGCATCATTAGATCATCTTGGTCACATACCAGTAAGATATCCTTACAAGTACCAAGCTTTGGAGCTGTTGAAGACTTATTGCATCCCAAAGCACTGAGTTAACATGAACTAGAAAAAAAATTACATTTTGCTACAAAGGCCTTTTCAAACTAACATGATATTGTCTTTCACATTAGCAAAATACACTTTTTTGTGTACTAGGGATAAAAAGAAAACCAAGATTTGGAATAAATATTCATAGGGATAATGATGATTCCTCTCCCAGAAATCCAGCATCCTTCAGAAAACTTTGTGGAAATAATTCTTTAATCTACTATTTTTTCTGACTTTTCCACCAAGTGACTAAATAGAGCAACATGCTGCAGGGTGCTGTAAGACACTGATCCCACAGACAAATCCTATTCCATGCACTACTCTGACTACACTCCCCAGTGTATTTGCCTCTTGCATGAGGGAGGAGGAGGATGCAGACACATGGCTACTGACATGCAACTTCTGGCACTAAAAAGGCTTCCTAGGATCAGGCACTAAACTGGTCCATTGCATCTCTGCTCTTTCCTCATGGAACTCTGCATGCACCAATGTTCATTTCTTCAGTGTACTGTATGAGCAATGAAAGAGTATCTGGGGCTTCCATAATCACATCCTTCCATGCAGCTGGAAAAGGAAAACAGCTTACACATGGCATACTAGCTTTATAACCATGAACAACTGAGTGTATTCCTTCAATGTAATGGCAGGAAAAATAAAAACATCTAAGCAGAGGACACACGTTTAGCTCTGTCTTCTGACACTTGAAAAATCTCTCCTTGGTGGTTTTTGTAAGTGCTTTTCTGAATCAATTTATCTAAGCATTTACAATGCAGAAATCACCACACATTAGAACCCTTCAGTACTTCAGAATCACAAAAAGGGCTCCCAAGAGGGCAGATGTAGAATGCTGTTGAATGAGTCAAATTCCTAATTATTATTATTTTTAACTTTCACGGTTTAAAATCCATGGAAATATTTGACTGTGGGGCTTTCACAGATCTGGGAATTCTTCCATGGAAAGATAAAAATAAAAACAACAAAAAACACAAACAAAAACAGGCCCTGTAATTAACATTTTGGAATGAGATATTTCATGAAAAATCATGACTGTTATAACTAAATTAATTCCAATGACCAAGTCTATTACCAGAGCAGAATTTCATCTGCTTCAAGGTAAGGAGCTGCTCCTAGAGTTATCCACAATACTTAGCCATGCCATCTGCCTGTCCTCTCTACACACCTCTCACAGTGAGCGAGGCATCTCATATTTCACTTGCTGTTTGAGAGAAGTATCCTCTGTGAGATGAAGAGAGGTTATAAACTGCATTATAATATATTTAGCAGTTTAAAGCAAAGAAAAACAACAGGCATGGAAGAAAAAACAAGAATACCTCTTTTTTCCATTTTAAAACTACAAACAAAATCAGTTTTGACAGAAAAAGATCTACCATGCACGATGACCTGTAAGAAATCAGTTCAGCCCACAAACTGCATTTTTACTTCATTTGGTAAGTTAGTTTTGAAATTTATATTTCAATATGACTTTCTGATACATTGGCACTGATGAGACGCTTCAAATTAACAATTTTGATGCAATCACATTTGTATCAACAGATGTTAAAATTGCTTGCCCCTTGATAGTACTACCTTAAAAATCTGATAGAATTTTGTCTCTTAATTACTGTAAGTAAGAAACACAAATTCGAAGTAAGATGTGTAACACAAATTTGATGCTTCTCTTCTCACATTTCTGCAACTATTAAGTTAAAACGTCCATGCACACTTACCAGCGAGGTTGACTAGAAATTATTTTTTTAAGGAATCCACACAGGAAGGAATTAATTCTAGAAAATACAGCTACATACATATTTATGCATATATATCGGTATATATGTAATTCTATTTTATGTCTAGACATGAGACTTACACATATCCAAAGAAATCCTAGAATAAAATCAAAACACAAAGCTTGCAAACACATGTCTTCATTACTCACCTCTTGAGGTATATTCCATGCCATATAGACATGGCTCTTAAATTCATCCATCCAGACTTCAGCCACCCTCAGTGCGTTTCTCCGAACATGAGCAGTTAGATCTTCCGTGTATGGTTTATGTGCTCTTTCAATGTGAGCAATCCTGGAGCAAGGCAGAACCTCAACACTTCCTCCACATTGCCACACCTAGGAAGAGAAAAAGCAGCCTGGTAGCAAGAGTGCCCCTATACCACTGCTGTCCTTTAGAAAACTCACTGAAATTATTTAATTCCTGTGCTTGTCACTGTTACTGGGAATAACAGCTCAGGACTTTCTTGACTATACAGATGTTTTAAGCAGTTGTGGGAGGAGATAATTATCACCACTACTTAACCTTCCAACAGAATTAGCTGTAAGTAGCATCTCATCACAATTTTCTTGGATGAATTAAGTTATCTTCAAGAGTATTAATTAAAATATTTATTAAGTATCCATATATAATAGTGTCTGGGTTCATGTTTTAATGCCTTGTAGGCATTTCTCTTAGGTTGTGCACATTCCCTCTCAGTGCTCACGCGTACCATTCAGAATCTGGGGCTAGCCAGCCTTTCATTACAGGGAAACTACACCAGTGAAGTTTTTAAGATCACCAAAGTTTCAGGGTCTGGGAAGACTATAAATATAAACATCAAATAAATATAAATGATCATGTTTTTGTTGTTTGTGTTTTTTGTTTGTTTTTGGTTTTTTTTTTTGAGGAGTATTGCCAAAGACTGCGAAGTCTTATGAAAATGCTCTACAAACAGTTTCAACAAACATTACCCTACAAATGATAAAACACTTGTAATGTAGGTTAATATACCCACTCCAATATACTTTCCAGTTTTGATGACTATCACAGTTGAAATAATGTACACTAATTATATGTACTGTATTCATTTCGAATCTCCTTTCTGTTCTTTCAGATACAGTGGAAACGACGTCTGCAGCCTTAACCATCAGTGATGTAGCTGGAATATTTTACAAATATTTTACGCTATGTATCTCATAATATATAAACTTCCTCACAAGATCAAGGCTTAGTGGACACTGCACAGGAAAAATCCTGTATGTACTCAAATCATCTGCTCCTGTTCCTGAACAAGTACATAGCATTCCAAAAACAGGCATGCCCCACTAAGAAGTGACAGTTTGCCTTTACTGCTAGCAGAGATTCCTAAGGCTTGGCAATCTATATCAAGAGAGCAAAAATCAAGAATGAAGGCACTCCTCCCCTGTACAGCCCATCCAGAAATATACATTATTCTGCCTGTCTCTCAGTCGCAAGGGATATGAGCGGGCAGATCATGTTCTGGAGCTGGTCTCATACCCATCAGGTGCGTCAGTCCTATAGGCATATGCTTTACTAAGGAGGTGCTTTGTTCAGTCATTCATTTTATATATTTAGACATCTGGCTTGGATACAGCATTTAGGCATTTGGCAGCTCCTGAGACCAGAAAATGTGGCATGGATTCAGAATGCATACAAAGCCTTTTCTGAACTGGTGCCTAATTGCAGTCAGCATATGCTGAGAGAAGAGATAGAGCCTTGGTTTTCAAAGTGCTCTGGAAGACAAGAAATCTCATAGACCTATGGCACAGCCATACCATGGGAACTGAAATGACTTTGATATGCTTGTGTCCAGATCTTGGAAAACTGTAAGAGTAAAAAAATATAAACACTACAAACAACAGAATGAAATCGAGATGTTCATAGATGTTAAAAAAAAAGAATTGGACAATTAATTTGGCACAGGAATAAATAGTAATCTGGAAATAGCATTTGTTTTCTTTCTAATTTTCAATCAAAATGGGCAGTCTACTTTAACAAACTTGCAAAAATACTAGTTCTCAAGGAATTAACTCTAACTGGTTCAGCTACATTTCCTAGCAAAGATTAAATGAAAATATCACTAGTCTTCACTCACTCGATGTCTGCTTTCAATGCAAGCCATTTCTCAGTACAACACTGACACACAACTATAAATTTACAGAGTTATTCATTTTACACTGTTTAAAGCAGTTTAACAAAAGACCAGAAAGATATAAAGATGGTCATAACTTGGTGTACGATGAGGCAATTCACATACTACATGCCCTGCTTTCTCTGACTAGGCTTTGCTCATTGCAAGTAAGGATAGCCTTGCTCCAAATCCAGCATCTTAACAGCAAATCTCTAGTGGGATATTCACAGTTAAACCTAAATGCCATTTCAGCAAAAACTACGTCAAAAATACTGTCCATAAGAAGCTGAAATAGGGTCTGAAAATTTGAAAAGTGCATTCATCTGTGATTTCAGTACCAATTCAGTAATCAGTAGACTCTAATTTGACTTTACAACGAAGCAATAGGTGTTTCCAAAAAAACATTCTGAGATGACCAAGTCTTTCATACAGTTTGTAAATAAGATTTGCCAAGCACCTGAAGAAAATCCAATTAACCTAACTTAGTAGCCATCCCTTTGTCTCAAACAATTTCAGCCTTTGTTCTATTCTCAAAGACTAATTGCACTACAAGACCCACAGACTCACTTAAAAATTTGATGCTAAGGAGAAGCTCTCAATACAGATGCTGGCTGAGCAGTCCGGTTGCATTAAAGAACTTCAAAAACAAATTGCATTATTTCTGACCAAAAAGCTCCTGCAAACCAAGAAAATGTGATTAACATACACCAAAACTAAACTAGCTGTATATGCTAATAGTTTGTATATATGAAGATGAGTCCTGTAATTAACAATTTCTTTTTTTTTTTTTTTTTTTTTCTAAATAGAGGAATAAATAAGTAACAAATGTGATCTGATAATATGGGAACCATAAATTACAGTGTGGACGGTGTTTGCAGTTTCTCATAGGACTAGGCAAGTAGTGCTGCCCAAGGTGTAGGCTACAATATGCCTTATATAATTCTAGGGGAGTGAAAGGAGATGCAGCATTGTATAAAGGCAAAAAGCCATCAGAGCAAGTCAGGATTTGTGCTAAGGACAAGCTGTAGTATCTTTCTCTCCCATACGCTCTCTTTATCACCATACTGTAATGCCATGGACAAACATTTTTAGTCCAAATTCTTAGTTTCATTGTACTTTGAGAGACCAGCTGCAAAGAAATGTAGGGAGACATCCAAGTGGATTTCCAAATAGCATGATACTCTCCTGGAATCTCAACAGACTTTGGATTTTTCAGTTTTTCAAAGTGTGCACAAGATCTCTAGCCAAGGAACACAGTTTAGCTGGCCCTACTATACTGAATACTAAACACTGCAACAAGCAGGATATATCAGTACTAAACACTATCACAGAAATAACTGACTGCTACAGAAAGTATTAGTTTCTCTTTGATATTCCCCAGTTATATTTGAAATAAGGAAATCTCTTTCACTTAGGCCAAAAACAACACTTCATTCACTCATTCTTCCCTAAGACCAACTGCTCAATTCAATCTGATGATTCCTATCTCCACTCTCCTCCTTTTCTTGTGGCTCCAACACAATGTGAAAGAATATTTTTAATTAAAAAACAAAACAAACATTTTAATATTAAGAACTATATTTTGTTCAAGACAGCTCAAAGCAAAGCCTTTTGTAGTGGTATGATTTCATCTAATGAAATTCTTGTAGACAAGGTTGTTGTTAAAGTTAAGAAATAAGAATGGGAACTGAGAAGTCTATTTCTCATGCCTTCACACATTTTTCCTGTGAATTCCACAACTATTTTTCTTTTGCTGCTATTAGTAATCTTTATTCAGGTTTTAAGCATACTGAATAGCACCTTTTCAGTTCCCAGCTCTGTTATTTTATGTGATGCCTATAAATAAAGGTCTAAAATTATTGTAGTTTAGTTTTTATGTATTTATTTATTATTACAAATTAACATCAGTGATTTTAGTAGAAAGTCTAAACATAAAAGAGCTTTTACTACCTTTTGGTTTGTTTTACAATAGGCAATGATTTGAGGTAAAATATTTTGCCTATGAGTGTTATGCCCCTGCAATCAGTGATGTACTTAATGACAAACCCATTCATAAAGAAACAGTTAGGAAGAAGGTTGAGGAATTTCCTAACCTATGATTAAAAAGAAATGTAGCACCTTTTCCTGTTGCCCCAAAGATCATTTACTGTTGGCATCAAGAGATGGAAACTACTGGCATAGTCTCGATTTTCAGGCAAATCCCTAAACATACATATACACTTGCAAAAATGGTGTATACTTTTATCTTCTTGATACATTAAGTGGCAATCCACATTTCATTCCAGAAAAGCACCAGTTTTTGAACTATACCACAGGGGCTCAGCACTGCCTTAAGGCAAAGTCCTGACCATGTTTTTAAAAAATAACAAACAAAAACAAAGTGCAATGGACTGCATTTTTGTGGGATTGCTCAATATCACTGCTGAAGCCTCAGCAACGCAGGAAGTTTGCTTTCCCTTTGAGGACTTTCTTAGGTTTCTGCTCCTGTTGGTCTACTTTGCAAAAAAAAAATTATTAGAAAAAGAACAAACTCCTTTTAAAGAACACTCAAGTTCCTTCAGCACGTTTTCAATGTTCACATCCAAAAGATTGTCTTAGAAATAGCTGTATATTCCCGAATTCCCTAAGAAGGTTCATGTACTTGGAATACCCTCAAGAAGGCCTTAGAGAGTTTCTTACACTTAAAAGGATTCTGTCTTCACTATCAAAGAGCAAAATGCAAGATATGAAGGCACAGTAGCAGTGCCAAGGTGACTTCTAACACTTAGTAACCTGGAAGACTAAAACCAGCAGAGCCTATGACCTGAACTAAACAAGGCAAGTGAGATAGATAAAACAGGAACACTAAAGAATGCAGAGAATCTATTTGAAAAAGGGAGATGGAAATCTACCTTCCTTTTTAAATGCTCAGTTGTTCCAGTGTATGCACAGAATTTGTTCCAGATCTATGCACAGCTTACTATCAATTTATTGACGTCACACATTTACATATGCATTATAATGGTGGCCCTACACCTGTGTAAATTTAGGTGCACCAAGGATAAAGTAGCCCTACAGAGCAAACAAAACACATTCTTTGCATTACAAGGGTCAGGAATGCAGATGAGATATAAAACACTGCAAAGAGAAGTGGATGGTGGCACAGCACATCACCTGTTGAAGGAGTAAGGGACCAAAAGGTGGCACTCCAGTGGGATAGCACAAGTGGGACAATGGCAGAAGCAGAAACACATCAGATCGATCCTTCAAGCGTTTTTAAAGACATAAGCACTGTCACAACTCACCCACTTCCACCTATGTAGAGGCAGTAGTGACAGCACTTGCATAACCTGCAGTGTGGACCAGCGGCAGGTGACATCCTTACACATGCATAAAATAAACTGGTCAAATGCTTTTAGAGCAAACTTCATTCATTTCTGCAAAATATTTTACTAGACAAAGAGTCTATATTTCTACTCATTTATGTTTTTAAATTCATATCCTTTTAGTAAATCCTTTTAAATTGCATTTAAACATATTTGAAATTGCATGTTTAATCAAAACAATTGTAATTCTGTAGCAAATTCTTCCCTTGAATATTTAATCTATATTTCACTATAAAATAATATAGCACTTCCTTGTTAATAGTGTTTCTTTTTCTCTCTTTAATCACTGAGTGCTCTTTTCATGTTGTGGAAGCTTAATCTAATAAAAATATAAATCCTACATGATGTTGAGAGTTTATTAGCATGTACTGTACTCATTAAATTTACACAGATCATGCAGCTTCTCTAAGAAATGATAGGACTTTGTTTGAAACCATCGTTTCATTTTGACTGCAAACAAAACTTTTTAATAATTAAGTAGTTTGTTGGGATCCCTCAAGAAGCTGAAGCAATTTCTAGCTTCTGTGAGGTTCACAGCAGACAAAATAATTTTAAAAACTCATTATAGATGCCTTGGAGGAGAAGAAAAAGAGTCCATGTGAATTAATTATTACTGTGGAAAAAAAGAACTAATTACCTTTAACAAATATTTTGGGGAACAATTTAATACAGAAAATAGTTGTGAATCTTGTTAATCGTTTACCAGTAGCCAGTAATGAGGTCAGTGCTTTACAGGCAAGTACAAAGAAACTACTTTTTATCCTATACCATGAGCAGGGTCCGTGAACATTTTGGTATCTTAATAGCTAGTTCTCTGACAGCTGGTTGTGGAAAGGATAGGGAGGATGGTCACAAACTACTGAAATCTATATGCATGTTTTCAGTAGCATACAGTGGGTTTTGAACTGAACCCTGTAAGTTTGTTATGAGTTGTTACGTATAACTGGCTGTCTGTCCCTGCAAAGCTAAAAGTTATGCTTGCTGTATGAAATACATTAATCTTTATTTAGGTGCATCTCCATTGAAGTAATATAGTGTTCACTGAACAAATGCAGTAGTTACAATAAGTATTGTTGAATTCAGAGAACATTAGCCAAAATCAGCAAAAAAACATGCACAGTTTTGCTTATCCTAATGGGCCCAGACAAGGTGTTCTCACTACAGAAGTCTGCCCTAGCAGGAGAATTGAATGCAGAGTCCTGTCCTGAGTCACATAAACTGAGAATGGGAGGAAAAAATAAAAAAAAAATTAAAAAAAAACTGGAATATGGGTGGGCAGTAAGAAAAAGAAAAAACACTGCTTACTCAAGCCAAGTTTCTGTTTTACTCCCAGCTTCTAGATACTGAAAGGGCTGGAGAAGAGAATCATGTCCTTGGCGAACACTCCTGCAGAGCAGAAAATTGGGGTGTAACAATTTCAAGTGACTGCCTTCAGCCAGATCTCAAAACGATACGCAGATTGTTGCACATCACAGACCAAAGAGAAAGATTTTTTTAAACTAATCCTGCTGTTTTACTAAAGCCCTTTGAGGTTTTTCAAGACTTCTCTACCTACCATCATTCAAGCCTCTCATTTTCAGGTAAACATACATTAGTGCACTGACAGCTTTTTTCTACAACCACACTGATAATACAAAAAAACACCCTCCCCACAATGTGAAAGAACTTTTAAAAGAAAATAAGAACACTAACATAAGTAGAGCCACTCTCAATTTGTAAAATGTAAATTACCCCCTTCAATCTTACTTTTGAAGTCATCCATAATTGTCTCATAAGCCTCATTTCACATTAATAATGCCTTTACAGAAAAGCCTAATTCAAAATGTAACACACGTAAAGATTCTTTCCGGTATTATATTACTAGTAGGTTTCCTCCCCCCCCCCCCTTTCAGTTATTCATTTCATTATATTCTTAGAAATTTTTGTTGTTCGGCAGCAGTTAATTCTGCACTTACGTGCTGTAAAACCTTCACCAGTCATTATTAAACTACCTATGTTGTGTTGCTGTTTGTTAATTGCAGGAAGCTACAGCATGCCTTACTACAGGAGATAAAATGCTTCAGGGGTAAGGCATAAGGTTCCATTCTGTTCTTTTCCAGATTTGTCTATCTCAATAGTAGGCACAGTATGTGACATAAATCACTACATTGTCAAGTTTATGTCAAGAATATGAAGTCAAATAAATCACTTTTCCCCTAAAAGGTTAAAACAAAGCAAATTGAATGACCAGGTCACCATCGGTCTAGTATTCATGGAGCAACATATCTCACCAACC
Source organism: Coturnix japonica (assembly GCF_054131305.1). Lineage (NCBI taxonomy): Eukaryota > Metazoa > Chordata > Aves > Galliformes > Phasianidae > Coturnix > Coturnix japonica. The sequence goes on along the minus strand of NC_140667.1, from coordinate 15,149,268 downwards.
TTCACTAATGTTTTTGCCTTTCTCAACCCAACCACAGCCGCACTCAGCTTGATCACTCTTCTTGACCTTGCACTTATCCTGAAGACTTGTATTCAGTACCAAAAGACCAAGCTGAAGGTGCTGTGATGTGTAAAGGTGTTCGGCTTTTTCAGCTTCAGTCCAAACACACTAAGTCCTCACTGAATCCATCTTGGTCATCTAACCAGTTATTTTACAGTACAATTCCTTGCCCCTTACACAGATCTTTCTCTGATCTTTATTAGATTACTCACTCAGTCTTGCAGAACTAAGAGCTCTCAATAAAGATTAAATTCCAGGCAGATACCCCCCTCCCCCCCCCCCCCCCCAATATCACCTTAAAACATCATCCTCTCAGATTACTCCAAGAAATAATACCAGCTAAAATGTTATTTCCTCCATGCAGTGACATAAGGTGAAGAGAGAGATTAAACATCAGGCTACTTTACAATAATGCTCTAATTAAATTGTATCTGACCTGAGTCCACTGATTTATAACTGCATATTGACTTAGAAATGTTTTACTCCTTTCAATTCCACTGTAAACAACAATTTCCTTTCATAAAACATCCAGATGTCTGTAATAAAGCTCAGCTGATAATGTGCAGCCACATAGGCACAACGACTGGAAAAGCATCTGTGAGAAATCTCCAAGTGCCTCTTCCCCCTTCCTCCAAAGGTAGAACAATGTGACATATTAACTGGTGCTGTATCAATCATTCACTTTCCTGTGGGAGTTGTTAATCCTCTGGGGGGCAGGGGGTTATGGGGTGGGAGGGAAGAAAAAGGAAAGACAGGTAAATTGGCAGACAGGTAAAACTGTCTCTATGTACAATTACACATACTGTAGTTGCATGTTACCTGCTGGGGCACTCGTGGGAAATTAAAAAACAGTTATTTTACAGGAGGCTTGGCACAAAGAAACAGAAAAAGCCACCAAAAGTCAGTTCCTGTTGATATCCCAACTGACATCTATGACATCTATCTAGATGTGTAACAGTTCAGAAGCAATTCCTTCTTTTATTCTCAATAGAGGCTGTTTATTTTTCTGATCAAACAACAGCTCTAAAAATAGAGAAATTTAGTCTGTTTCACCTTGGGATTCAGGATGTTAATGTGGTGAGGTCATTTCCAAAACAAAATTAACCCTACCAATGAGAAGCAGCTACTGGTAACACAGAGTGCTAGTCAAGTGTTTCCATTGTATTTGCACTGCCAAGAATTTTCTCTTTCCCTTGGTGAAAGGGTGGGCTATGAAATGCACTGGCTACTCCCTATTAGTAAAGTTTTGTTCATATTTAGAATCTTTTTCTTGCAGAGTTCAGTCTAATAATGTTCTCTTAATTCACAAAAAGGATAAAAATAAAAGAAAGTTTTAACGCAAAGGGAAAGAAAAATCAGAATCATCAAAAGCAATATTTAAGCGTTACCAAAAGGAGCAACTGAGAATACTCTCTGTATTTCTCAGTTCTCGCCCTTCACACATCACCACCCCAACATTACTGAACAGAATCCAACATCAAACACTAAGGGCTTCTTCTGTAAAGTGAAACACTCACCAGTGTAAAGGGCTACAGCCTACTTATAAAAATCAATCTTAAAATATGACTTGAAGACTACAGAAAGTAATGGCAGCTGACAGTGCACAAATGGGGGACATCTGGATTCATTATTCTGAAGGGGGCTGGGGGAAACATCCAGGTGGCTCTGCAGAGTGCCATGGAAGGGTTCTCAGCACGAAGGACGAAATGGATGCTGTTCACAGATGACACACCCTGCTGCTCTCCCTCCTTGTAAACACAGCCATATGAAAATTTTCCTAACTTTGTCTGCTCCCTTCCAGTTATTTTTACCTCTTGGCACACCCGCCTCCCAATTTTCCTCACACAACAGTAATGTGAAATAGCATGGCAAAACACGACTTGATTAACATGAAACATATTCCTGCGGTTAAACAAAAAAAGTTGAAATGTGAAGCTTGTGCCTGAACTGGATGCGTTCAGATAGACAGAATACAGTGCAGCCTTTCAGGCAGCTGTGCTGGCACAAGCCAAGCCCATGCAATCCTCACTGCAACAGGAAGGCGAGGAAGAAATATAAACCATCAGAGCTGCTTAATTCTAATGTGCTGTGAGACTACAGCATGACTTGTGCATTGTCCAAAGGTTTTTCCTCAATGAAAACTGAAATCTATTTACATGTAATATGTTCACTATCATTTGTGGTCTATATCAGAAATACTGACAGATAAAATTGCTGGAAACTTTTAAAGAAAAGAAGGAAAAGTTCAAAATGCTTTCAGATAAATACAGAGATTTGGGAACAAATGCAGGTATCTGCACTTGCTCATTATTATCAAAAAGAACATTTTTACAAGGGCATAGAGATTTCAAGTGAGAAACCATAAGGGTACACAAATACTTTGGAATAGAAATGATTGGACGTGTAAACAAGCAATAGGCTTGTAGGCACAGAAGGGCAGAATGGGCCAACTAGCCAGCAGTCTACCATAATGATCCCAGAAGAGGATGCAGGGGGAATTTCAGAAAGGGAAAACAATTAGATAAATCTAGCTGGAGCTCAATCACCTTGCAGAAAAAACAAAGAAAGAAGTAGTCACCTTGGGCATTTAGAAAAAAAAAGCAGATTGGGTAATGGTGTGACAGGCTTCTAATCTTGCTCTGCAATAAAGGGACCATATTACACAGCCAGTACCCCCAAAGGATACTGGAAAATTTTCTAGCCAAAAAACTCATTCCTACTTCTCTGTCCATAAGCCTCTCTCCTTTAGATCTCTACTCACAGAAAAAAACCCATCAGGATCAGCTTCACTTTAGCTCAACAAGCAAACATTTAGACCAACAGCTAATTAAGATGACGTATTTATTACAATGCTATGTTATAACAAATCCAATTTATAAATTATAGTAGAGTGCCGAAATCAGTTTGAACTATAAATGCAATTTTCCATCTAGGTCATCTGATGCAGAGTCTTGATATATCTTTCAGAGGGACAAAGACCCATTCCTTTTCCATTAAATAGCTATTACATTCTAACAAAATTTTCTTCTACCCATTTAACAAAGCTATTATATCCCTGTGAACATAAATTCATCTGCAGGCACAAAGTCTTTCTGGCACACATAATTACTCTAACTCAAAGCCTGAGCTTACATTCCCTTAACTCCGATGATGACTTAGTCTGTGACCTGAGGCAAATCACTGAATATTTGTTCCTAAAAAATGTCTGTCAGAACAGAGCATTTGGAAGCTTCATCAGACACAGAGGTTGCTTTAAAAGACAAAAAAATTGCTACAGGCTTACTTTTGCTAGGGAATCTTCTGCTGGTATCTGTAAAAACTGGGACAGGTCTCTAAGATGCCTACTAAAATCTAGTTCTGAACCACCTAGTGCAGAATCTAACTAAATGCATCAAATTGACTGCAAAGGATTTGTAGAGGCTTTTGTATAGGAGCTTCTATTTGCAAGTAATGCAAGTCCAAACACAGCCTTGAAGGAGGGCCTACGAAAAAGTTATAAATCCCAGCCTTATACCCACACTTTGTTTTTGCTATAAATTGACATTTCTTCTCTTAGAGAAGCAATGTGATTCCATCTCAACTTCCAAATTTAATCTGGTCCCTTAGAAGCAAACTTAAGACCATTTAATTGCAAATGATTACAAATAAACAGTAAATGAATCTTTCAGCAATCTCAGACTAAGAGACTGAGATACTCAAAAGGGTGCTGCCAAGTCTCATGTCAAACAGTCTGCCTTTATTTTCTGATGAGTCAAATAAAAAGCTCTGTAAGAAAATATCTGCTTAAGAAAATGCCACGTTGCTTCTAAGATTCAAAACACATTGCTGTTTTGAACTAACTTTTCAGCTCAAGGAAATGGAATTGTATTAATATTAGATTATACGTTTAATGTCTTACAAATACTATGATGATGCCATAGACAAGGTAAAAATCTTACGAATTAAAATAATACTCCAAATAACAGATGAATACTTCTGAAAAGAAAAACAAACTCATGAGAATGAAGTGAATAATCCTCCACTCTAACACCTTTTTCTGTCTTGTTACAGCTTACCAGCAAACAATGCTTTAGGTTCAGTTCCCAATATTTGGGATTTTCATATGCTCATGACATAAAAAAAAAACAAACAAAAAAAAAACCAAAAAAAACCTAACTAACTAACTAAACAAACATTTGTTCAGGTGATGAGGCGGCAAAATTTGCTCCTCAGAGATTTTCATAAGTCTCCTCTGCATCAGGATCTGATTCCTGGCCCAATGCAGTGAAAACTCTGCTAGTTCTGCTGAAAACAAACTATTTCAAGACTTCAGAAGATGCGGTGATTTCTCCTATATAATGAAAAGACATCCTAAGTAGGCCGACTGCTTCTCAGAAGCATCTCAGCTAGGCGATTAAATCTTATCTTACATTGTTGAAGATTCAGCTGCCAAGAAAGTAAATGGAGAATAAGGCTTTGCCTCTGCACACAGGCACAGAGATATTGGCTCCTGCAGTCCTGTAATCACATGATGCTGTATCTGCTAATGTCTGAGTTTGGCTTACAGTAGGTTTATTTCCCCTGGAATGAAATAGTACTATAACAACCTTGTTCAGCTTAACATCCTTGAGGCAAACAGGTAACTCAAATGCTCCTTACTTGTGCTACTGTTTGTTAAATGCTACCTTTCCTCATTCTGAAAATATCTTTTCTTACATGCTTATTGCACAGATTTTATCAATGAAGGAATTGCTTTCCAGTACCTAAACACTGCAAAGGGAACAGCCTGTCTGAATTTTGCTAAGAAACTTGGAACATGTGGAAACAAACAAACAAAAAACTAACTCCATCAACTGAGAGAATGTAATACACAACATCCTATTTGTCAGACAGCCTGGACACCAGTCCAGTTTGAGCACACTTGATGTCTGCTTCCCTTCCCCTACATGGTAATGTATAATGCACAGCAGAATACTGGGCAAAGTCTGTTGCTTTTTAAACAAAGAAAATAGTGACCAAAAATGAAGCAGACAGAACAACCCAAGAGCATAATTTTTAAAACAGAAACAATTTTTGCACTAATAATATCTTTGCAACATAGTTTTTGTAGAACTACTGCCTTTATTGATTCATAGCAGGCCCTGCCTCCGAAAGCAACACAGATAATCTAGAGGTAATTACTTGGCGCTGCAGTGACAGAACATCTGGTGTGAAATCTCCTTCTGACCTAACTGAAGGAGATCAAATGGCAGCACTAAGGGTGAGTGCTAGGAATGCAAGTGAATGACACAGCTGCTGACACTGCAGCAGCACATTCTGAGCAGCCATCCATATTTTGTCAGGAAATAGTGTAAGGCCAGCCACTGATACATACCTGTGAAGTGCGGGAAGAAGCAGGTGATTGAGGATAGGAGCCTGCTTATAAAGCTTAGCAACAGAAAAAACAATACAGTGATTCACAGAGGTTCTAATATTGCACTATACAGTTATACTCATTGTGGTATTATTTAGGATATGCTGAGAACTGTAAGAAGAGTAGGTAATGACCTACTGAAAAATCTGCTTGGTAATTTGTTTTGATAGAGCCAGGAACACAGATAGAAGTCAGGATAAAGTTAGATGAGACAGCATACTTTATGCTACCTTGCACATTACAATCTGTTACAGATGAAAGTATTTTATGTAGGTCAGGCTTTGCTAGAGACGGGGAAAAAAAGCCATAAGGAAATCAGAGCTGGGCCTTATTCCAGTGATCCAGTCTACACCAAAGTTTCAAATGTGAAGAGATTTGTGTCTCCCTGGTCTTGTCTACCTAAGCGGTCTTCAAGAACAAGTTCTGCAAGACTAAGTATAGCAGAATGGATAACATTTTTCACGATGCAGAACCAGATATAACTCCTTACTCTCACATGAAGACTAGTTTTGTCAGTTGAAAAAAGAAAAGTAAAATCAAAGTGACACTAATTTTCAACTCATTGCAACACTGATCTGCAAAATCAGGTTTCAGGAATAGAATAAGGCTCTTTGGCTCTCACAGCCAAGAGAATGGTGTTATTAAAAGAAGCAGTATTGCATTTCTCTCTCCCTTTCCTTACAACTGTACTCTAATGTAACAGAATGTACCTGCCCTTCAGTCTTGCAATATCATTTTACCTCTGACAGATGGTAGTAACAGAATTGCAGAAATCCAAAAGTGAAAATGAGAGGTTTTTTTGGTTGTTTTTCCTCATATTCTCATCAGAAAATTGATTTGTAAAGACAGTTTTTCTTTTTCTTTTTTTTACTAATACATAATCATGTGTTTTTATTCTGATAACCAAATGCACAAAATACAATGGTCCACAAGCATTTCAATAGAAGGATTTAGAATATAGATTTTATAACACACGTTGTTCCATTTCTCATTACCACCTATCTGCTAAAAATTTCTTTTGTATCAAAAAAACCCTGAAAGATTCTCAAACAGAACAGCACTGTATTTTTGGATGGTATTTGGTTGTGAAGAGAGATAAAAGAGGTACACAAATCACAGGAAATACTGCATGCAGTACACAGATGGAAGAGAACATGCACTTACGCAACTTCAGTACTTTATGTATATATGTACTTCAGAACACCTTCAGTTCCCCTACAGAGGGAAGGTAACATAAATGCCTGCATATTTCAGTTATCATCTGTGCAGAATTCTACCATTGTCGGCTGTATGAAAGAATACCCATTTCTGTAATTCTGTCCTTTACCATACAAACTCTTAAAAAAAAAAAAAAGCAAACTTTTGCCCTTTGATTTGAGTTATACATCATTTTTTCACGCATTCATCCCTACACTGCTGACTCCACATTTTTTTCCCCCACCCCATAATGAAGATCAGGTTGTATTTTAAATACAAGTTACCAATGTCAGGTGGATACATTTCTTACCCTGATTCCAAGTTCCACATTCTCTCCTCCATACACTTCCATGCCTTCATCTAGCAAGCCAATCTCTTGGAAATATTCTCGGTCTACTATGAAGCACCCAATTAATGCAGGGCTTCTGGAAGAAAAAAGCAGGAGAAAACAAAATTAACAAAATACACATTTTTATTATTCAGAAACTGATTATATTTATCATTGCTGGCTCAAAGAGCATGTCAGACTGATTCTTAGGGAAGTGTTTCTGAAAGAGTTTTAGACAGCTTTGTCTTCCAACATCCTTGATTCTATAGTGAAATAAGCATTACTAAGGGAAAATAGATTCAAAATGACTGGACAAACACATTCATCAGAACACTAGATCCAAGAGCTCCAGCTTTGTTTATGGGGCATCAGGCATTTTAGGCAAAATGTGGAGCAGTTTGCCTCTGCTAAGTTCTCAAGTTTCTTGTCTAATTAACAAAGCTACCCAGTGACTCATGTTTTTGTGTGTTTGGCCAGAAGCTACATTCATCTGCAATTAAGAAAACATTTATCTTTAAGCATATTTTAAAGAAGAGGTAATTGCTTGAATAGGAACTTCCAGGTTCTACAATCCTGAATCAAGAAATGTCTAACTTACCAGTATCCTGTAACACCAATCTGTTGTGCTGAACCAAATCTAAACAAGTCACATATCTTTCCCAAACCTGTAAGCTCATTTATGTCATGACCTGAATTAGCCAACTTCTACTAAGTAGAGCTAATATTAAGAAGGTAAGAGTTCAACCACTGAGTTTAATTTCACCTGTAGGAAATTCAGCGGCAGAGAATGCAGAGTGGAGTGGAGTTCTCACTTGTTTTCCTACCTTATAATGCATACTGACATGAAATAAAATGTCTTTCCTGATTATTATGTGGCCATTTGAAACTTGGGGAACAACAGGATATTAATGAGCAGCAAATGGGAAATCACTCTGCACTTACTAGAAACACTCAAGCTGCAATAAGTGTAGACATCTGCTTCCAAACAGATTATAGGATGTCTTAATCACAAGCTGTACACTTCTACAGAAATACCTACATTTCTGCTTTTGATTTGAAGTGCTTTTGTACACGATTCACAACAATGAAAGATTGTTTCTGATAGATTTACAAATGATGAATAATGAAGAAATTAACTGTTTTTGTTTTTCAAGAATTTTTCAGAATACTTGCTCTTTTTTTTTTTTTCTTTTAATAATTCTAGAGGCACATTTGAAGGCATGACAGATACCATCAATATGTGTAGCTTTTAAAGAAAAAAAAATAATTATCCAGCACATGCATACACTGTATTTCATTAAAAAAAAAAAATAAAAAAAAAAGGCTCCAGGGAAAGAAGGGACTAGGAAAAAAGAAAAAAACCAAACCAAACTAAGCATCCAATATTCATAAAAGATGCTTACCCTAAAATACGATGTATAGAGCTTTGGGATAAAATGGAACTGAAGATTAGTCCTTTATTGAGCATAACTACCTTTCCCTAAAGAGTCATCATTGTTAATACAGATTTGCCTCTCCAGGAATTAGCACAATATTTCAAAGTATTTTCAAATAACTAACACTGTTCATTAAAACATGAAACACTTCCTATGATGTGGAAATTACCACCTCTTTATGTCTGTGGCAAACTTGTCAATTTTTAGCTACTACTTTCCAATTCTGAGTCCTGATCAAATGACCATCAGCTGGATCAGAGCAGCTCAGTGTGTCTAAGCCAACAACTCCCAATGAGAGATGTCTGTCTGAAAAGACAGAACTGCTGGATGAAAGATATCCCTTGTACAGACTGCACGGAACAAGTTGCTACTGATTAATCCCTCATGTGGCCACTGCTATTTAAGGTTCTGCTTTGCAGCTGGTGAATGCGGTCTTCATCCCTTCATTCTGCAGAGAGCTAGAGTACAGGTACTAATGACTTCCTTGATGTGAATGCCTAGACAGCAGAGACGCAGAGAGGATTCAGAGGTGTCTATCCTCCTTCCAGAGATAAAGGTATTGTTCTGTGTTGGCCTGACTCCGGACCGGAAAAGCAAATACAGAGGTAGACTGTATCAAAGTAAGGACATAAGTCATTGATTACGTGTTGCTGGTCAGCCAGCATTGACTCTTATGTCATAAAGAAAAAACAACTATAAGGCTATATGGCAGTACTATAAAGAATACAGCTGTTAGAAATACTGTTACATAATGTATTTGTAAAGAAAATGTAATTACTGGCCCATTACCACTAAATTAGAAGACAACATTTGGAGACTGGAGAGCTACTGAGCATTCAAGTGTACTATTTCACTTTGGCTAAGTGTTTAGCCCCATGCTAATTACAATGAAACCTATTTTAAAAGATCTCCTGATAAAAGTTTTCTTAATAAATGTGTATGGTGCCAAGGAGAAATGCAAAAGAGGACAGCTCAAGGACATCTAACTAATTTAACATCTAATTTAACATTAGTCAGTAAACCTACTACATAGCTGAGACCACTCACCATCTGTCACATCTAGATGAGCATTTCCTGTGGTACACTAATCTAGGTCACAGTTGCACATTACCTTATTGGAGCAGTTGTGTTCTCCAGTTTCCACCATGACTTAGGAGGGTTCAAGTAACGACACCATAGCTCCCAGTCAAACCCCTGTGCTGAGAGGGGATATTCTTCTATTTCAAAATTATCATACTTAATGTTATCAAATGATGGAGAAATGACCCTTTTTCTGTTTTCCTTTATCCTAGTGAGCACTGGTTCAGCCCTAAAAAAGGGGGAAAAAAAAAACCAAAATGGCAATGTCAGTAGAAGGATAGCACTGATGGACATAGCAGCTTACACTGTTCATTTCAGAAAGCCATTCAGAGTTCTCTTTGCTTTGAGATAGAGATGGGGCAGAGTAAGATCTGCCCCAAAATAACACACTACACTACTTCATCAAGGCTGCCCTGTTATTATCCTTAGTGTTAGTTGAAGAACTGAAGAAATTACTATCTGCATACTACAGAGCATTTACATCCTTGCTACCAAGTAACAACCTCAGGCTCTCAATACTATCAAGGGCATGAAAATCAGGGTTAATAATAGATTTATCCTATGGACAGCACCTCCTGCCTTTTTACAATCTTTTTTACTCAAGAAAAGATAGATATTAAATCTAGATCAAACAAGTTCAAATATATGTTTTTAGTTACATGCTACTTTTGCACAGAGCAGCAACATCAGAGGAAAAAGTAATGTATCTTTATTTACACTGCAGAACATAAAAGAAACATTTTTTATTAAAAGGAGGTCAGTTTCCTTCAGCCCTTTGCCCATAAAGAGTATTACTGGAGGGAGCTGATTTCTGAAAGACACAGGCATAGAAAGTAGGAATTTTTTTCAGTAGTTTTACAGGTTCACATATTTCACATATTCACATATTTGGAAGCTACACAAATGTTAAACATGTTCTGTTTCCTAAGAATAATTTAAAATACTGCCCTGAGATTTGAAGAGAACTCAAGTAACACAAAGGAGCAAAACCTGAATCATAAGTGTGCTGCTTCTAACTGCAGACAGCTCCTCCCTATCTGTAACTGGCCCACCTTTCTCAGCTTCTTCATGCCAAAATTACTATTTACCACTTGTTTGAAAGAAAAAAAAAAAAAAAAAAAAAAAAAAGCAGTAATACATAATAGATTCAGATATTTTAGATACAGGAAACAGGAGCTCACTTAGCATGCAGTTTTCCAATAGAGTTAAATAAATTTTAATCACACCTCTAGATATCACACACAAAATAGATCTAGATTACATTACATAGCACAAATGCATTCTTCATGAATATGCCCATCTCTGAAACTTTTAATAAAAAGTTTCAGAATGCTAATTTGCATTCAATCAATATGCAAGAGAAATAGCATTTATTAATTTATAAGTAGTGCTTAGAAAGCGTGCCTTCTTTTAAGAAGGTGCAAGCAGACACATACCATCCCACATTGAATTCCACATGGGCATCAAAGAGAGCAACTACTGGTGCTGTTGCTACTCTCCATCCACTAACTCGAGATCTAATCAGCCCCTCTTGTTTGCTGTGTCGGACAACCTTGATGAAACCAGGCTTCCGGGCATTTACTTCATCAACATACTTCTTTAGTTTCTCCTTGAGTTCTTCTGCACAAAGGAAAGAATTAGATGTTAACAAGAAGCATCGGTTTGCCAAGATGTAGAAATCTGTTCCTCCAGCAAAACAAGGTTCTTCACACAGGGGAATACTGCAATTTGATTTAACTACTACGAGCTCTCAAGTAGTCAAATCTTAAAAAGAGAAAAAAACAACAAAAAAAGCCACCAACATAAGGACCACAAATTATCAAGAAATAAAAATAAATAAATCCAAGTGTAATAATTCAGCCTAATTGATTGCCAGAATCCTGTAAGCATTGAATATTAACATGCCATAATATAAAGCATTCAGTCACAGTGGACCATAGCTACATAAGTGCGTATTACTTACCTTATTTGCTGCTATGGTAACATATCCCATATTCCCAGAAATATATGCCAAACTTAGCAATACTTCAAGAAAAATATAATGAATTATTTTCCACTGCTACTTTGGAACTTCAACAACTTTCTTCCTCTACTAAGAACTTCCACAATGTCTGCTCTTTTTTTAGTAGGATGCAGACCAGCAAATGCAGAAGAGGAAAACTAATCCTAATTAAAATAGAATAACTTTTTTTTTTTTTAATTTATCAGCAGTTATTGCATCCATGACATAAAGATGACTGTATGAGGAAATACAAAAGGTAGGACTCAGGCATGCTGTTCAATATTATTAACTGAAAGCACTGTTTATTCCTACTTATTAGCATTGCTATGCTCTATTTATGTTACAGTATCACCAAGAATTCCCTCAGCACTGTTAAATGCCCTTTCATCCCAATTTTCCATAATCCATAAATGTCTGTTGTTAGGCTGAATAATGTTCCCGTGGTTATGATAATAAACTGGAAATCATCAGATCCACATTAAAAGCTAATGCTGTCTAGTCTTGTCTTTGAAAACTTGAGCAAACCACTTCTTCATAAATCAATTCCCCATCTAAGAAACATGGTCACTGCACCGATTTCTTCTTTTCAGTCCATTTACATTTTAAGCTCTGCTTGGCCGTTGCATTGTGCTTGCACAGCACGTAGATGGCATTGGACAGCCCAGCACAGAGGGTCAGTGCTTGGATGCTGCCATGGAGGGTTGCTTCCCAAGCAACCTCTTCAGTTTTGGTTTAATTGTCCTAGGGAGAAAAACCTCTTGACTCAGGCTTTCAAGGCCAAGCTGTCCCTTGACTGTAGCTTGCAACGTTCTGGCTAGCATAAAATGAAGAAACTTTTCATTACAGAATTCTCCTGTTAGCCAGACTAAAACACTGGAAAGCAAGAGGAGCCCAATTAGTTTGAGGATACTGAAGTACAACAGTTTTGGTTGCAGGTTTTGTTGTTGTTTGTTTCAAGAACATAACCAATAACTCTGCTATTGTTTTTGTAACTTTTTTTTTTTTTAAAGTCATGTTAAATATTTGTCATTTGGAAGGAGATAAATGTCTTCTTTCTCAGTCCGAAAAAGAGGAACAGATAAGTTTCCACAAGGGATCCTCTAACGTAAAGTCTGTTGAAACCCATACACCTCAGTGGGACTACTTCTTAGGGCTTGGAGGGGAGGATGATAAGGCAAAAGGATTTCTTAAATTCATCCCTCCTCGAAAGACTTCCAGACAACAACGTTGCATGATGATTTGCAGCTAGTTGCACTGCCACTGCAAGGCTGCACATGCCATGTACCTTCACATAAAGGAACATTCCGCCAGCAAGTAAGAGAATACCACAGGAAAGTGCTTACGTGTACTGTTTTTCATTAAAAATGAATGAGCAAACAAAAACAACAACAACAAAATAATCAAAATGGAACAATCTGCCATACAAGTCCCTGACAGTACTTAAACTACAGCTATGTTTTAGGGATGGATTCAGTGCAGTCTGAGAATACCTCACATTGTTTGTTTCTTTTCTCTTTGCTCATATTGTTTTATCTATAACTGCATCATCCTGCATAAACAAGACTCAGAAATGTACATTAATAAGAAGTACACAGTACAGAGCACTTTTCTATTTCACACTAGATTTGCTAAGTATTGATCAGTACACTTCTTTCCTTTTTCAAGCCAAAAAGTCATATTCACATGTTTCCAGTGTGCGTGCAAAGCATTGTTTTCTTATTGCATATCCCCTACACACAGAGATTTGTAGCAAGAGAAAATCTATCAAAACAACCACTAGCTAAAAGCAGTTTAAGTTTGAAAGAATACATTTATGTTATTGAAAGCGTGCCTATCTAAAAATAGTAAGCAACAGTGCTGTATTCCCAAAATGTAACATGGTGAAGGGTGAATATCAAAACATGAAGATCAAAGCTTTATTCTCAGCACAAGGGGCTGTTCACACTTTTACAATACCAGGAAGCTGTATTTGCCACAAAAATGCAATAGCACTGCTGACTGTCAAATATATGAAAGGCAACCAGGTTCTAATCAAAGACCTGAAAATCAGTGCATTTGAAAGAGACTCTGTTCTCTGGATCACCTCTGTTCTCAGCAAGTGGGCTATTCTTACTCCTGTCGTATACATTTCCTAATGTGGACTGACTTTATAAGCTTGACTAAACACAGAATGTTTTCCATAGCTAGGTGCAGCATGGAAATAAATGGAAATGAAAGAGAACTCAGATCTTGGCTTGCCAACCAGCATGACTTCAGCTGCAAGTTATAGATTTGACATTTACTAGGCAGTATGAGATTTTAATATGCACTACAGCTTTTTGCAAATTAAGAGAATAACTGGAGACCGTCTCAGGCTTACCCATGGGGAAATCCTTCTCTGGACTTCCTCATCAGCCCCAGGAGGCTGAGGAGTGCTAGATCTCAGCTAATCTTCAGTACTAGCCCACAAACACTAACTCTGTAGCATGCCCACGGGAGAGAAAGCAGTGTTTTGCCATCGGGCATTTTCAGGCCTTTGTCATTCAAAACAGCCTAAAACTTACCATTATAAAAAACGTAACATTTCGACTCGACCACAGGGCAAATGAGACATGCAAATAAAGCCTACAAAGTCGGCATTACCTGCAGAACATGAAAGATTCTCTAGCAAGATTCTTAAGTCAGGTTAGACAGGTGCTTTCCCCTCCTCCCCCTTCCAGTCCACATTTTCCTGAGCTTTACTTGAGAAATCTGAGTTCAATTGTCTTTGACAGTTTCAGAGCATTGTGCCCAACTGGAATGAATGATGGAACACTCCCTCTAGAACTGATCGTATAGTTTGTGATGGCACTGATAGTCTTCAGTAATATATTTTTAACCTATGTTCTGTTTCTTTCCCCCTCAGATACACTCCATGAATAATAAACAGACTTTTTCATTAATTATTGTGCTTCACTGCTTTATGCCACCATAGGGAGAAGAAAGGGAATGAGCAAATGTGTCATCTTCAATACACTGTTGATTCAGTTTCTAATTACAAAAATAAACAGGCTTATAAAGATAGATGCGTTTCCCTTTCAGCACAGAATTTTTCAAACAACGACTCAATTTGATGAAGCTGACTGGGTATCTACCACTGAAGAGAAAGAACAGCCATAGATGGTATAGGAACACTGTGCAGATCTAGCACTTGTAAGTCATACACCCTATGATCTGCCTCCATAAGGTACAGATGTCTATAGCACGTCAGAGCTCTCCTCACAAATGCAGCAGCCATAATTACATGATATAATAATGTTTTATGCTAATGTAACTAAGTTCTAATACCTGTCAGAGGTTGGTTGATTTAAGAAACCCGCAAAGATCTTGTTTGTCAAGTATCCTTATTCAGCATTACAGTACAGTGCTAATAAATTAATTCACACTGCCTTGCCTTCTTAGGAAAGCACTTTTCTTCAGAAAATGAAAGTAAAAGAGAATGGTGGATGAGATAAGCCTTAGCAGTGCAACTGTTCTCCTTCCAGTAATGCAGCTGGTGTGACTTGTGTGAATGGCCAGTCTGGGCTCAGAGGGGTGACATGGATCACAATCCTGCCTCCTCCTTAGATGCTGGGGGATTGCAGCAGAGTCCATAATATGGAAAAATTTTCTCACATCTGCCCCAGGGAGTTTCTCAGAAGAAAAGTCATCTACAGAACGTGCTCTTCATCAAGTTGCATGCAAGTGACCTATGGTCTGTGCACCTCCAGTTTACCTCTAGCAGGAAGTCATCAGGCTAGATGCTCAAGTGAAGCAAGCTGCACAATCCCCATGGGACTCCGGTGTCCTGCAATAGCTGGGGATCTGCCCCAGACTAAATTTTAAATTACTGCCTCGCATTCATAGAAGTCAGTTAAGCCTCTCTTTCAATGGTTTTCCTGCTTTAACTTGCTGCCATTCTGAGTGCTTAAATGAATCCTCACAGCTCTCAGAACAATTACATTCGTAAAATCTGATACATGCTTTCCTGAGACAGATAAATTTTAGGAACTTTTAAAAAGAGTTGCTCTTTAGCTGTAAGTTTGCCAAGGGAGCTAATTAAACAAATAGCTACAATCTCTCCCACATAACTATTCAGCAGTGTATTTTCTAAAGGCTGTGCTTCTGGTGCAGCAGAATGCTGCCATCTCAGCAAGCCTCAAGATTTTAACATGAGGTTAAAATTTATTTTTCTGTCAAACATCCAGGAATTTTCATGCACAAACTTCCACAGGTACAATCTTTCAGCAATCCAGAACCTTAGTTGCTGTGAAACATCCGTCATACCACTAAGATAAATGAGGGCTGCAGGTACATATTCCAGCTCAGACTCTTTAACCTTAGCTCTTGACACAAACATGGCTCCTTCTACCAGGCACCTGCTCAACTTCTGCAGTCACAAGTGAGCAGATAAAGCAGCAAAAAGACACCAATCCCATAAAGGACCTAATTTTAAACTAGGATTTTCCACCTTCTTTATCTGATCACCTGTGGCCCAAAAACTTAGTAGCAGGAAGAGCTGCTTTTCCACTCTCCCCCTAATGATTTCAAAACCTTTAAAAAATGGAATGTACTAACATGGATAACTTCCCCTCCGGCAAATAAGGCAAGCCAATTATACCAGGTATGCAGCAGAAAAACCTCTTCTCCCTCTTAGTCACTCTGTAGGCATATAACCTGAATTCATGACAGCAGCTAGGCATGCAAGAAAAATTGGTTGGTGCACTTTATCTAATGGGATTGTACAATGTATCGTGCCCCTTTATTGTGCATGCAGCTCAGTGCTTTGGTTTTTTGTGTGTTTTTTGGTGGTTTTTTCTCTCTCTTTTTTTTTTTTCCTTTTCTCTGGTCCCTTATCTTTCATGCTCAAGTGATCACCTCTCATCTCTGTAGCAGCAGCAGATAATTCCAAATGGAAAATATTTATAACCAGATAGAGGCATGTCATTTGTAATGCACCTGTGCCTGTAGAATGTTTGCAACAGAGGGCAAGAATGCATGAAGAGATAAAAAAGGGCCTGCTGTGCACACATATTTAATAATCTCATGTTATCTGATAAAAGATAAACCACCCAAGGGAAATTAACATGATGCAAGGAATTGATTAGGTCAGACCTCAGATACAAACAAACAAAAAAGCAGTACAGTTCTTTTCCTCCATTACTATACCTAACTTGTTTTGTGATGTACAATCTCAGAAGTCCATCTTACCCACATGTGAAGCCAGACTGGCTAACAAACTTCCACAGGTACAACCTTTGTATTCAGCAATCCAGAGCCCTAGTTGCTGTGAAACCTCTACCACTCCACTAAGATAAACGAGGGCTGCATGAATTTATTCCAGCTCAGACTCTGGACCGTAACTCAAAGATTTACTCAATCTAGCACATGAACAGCACCATTCTCCCACAATAAGTGCATGAAAAATATGCATGTTTCCTCACCCCCACAAACATGCACAAAACTTTCCTTTGCCTAGGAGAAACCAGCACAGATCTGTGTGAAATGCACATTACTTTCAAAAGGTTTGATGGAGGCTGCTCTGACCTGTTTTTCTTAGGTCCTCTCACAGACACCATGTCTTCTATGTATATGGAAAGAGCTTAGGCGGATGCTTCATTAAATCCCCTCTTACTGCTTTATAAAGTCCTGAGAATCTGACAGCATGAGAGCCACATACCAGAAACCAATTCCATTTCAAAAGAGCAACCAGAAAACTAACAAATGCCTTACACCACAACAGAAGCTTTGTAGAAGAGACCTGTGCCAGCAGCTGTTCCTTGAGTGGCCTAGCAAACACATCTATCTGCCACACTCTGTATGATTCACAGTTACAACCTTTGGCCAGGAATGTGGGATACCACCCTCCAGATGGAATTTGAGCCTGGATCTCTCAAATCCCAGAGCAGCACATTGGCACTGCCTGGGCTCTTTAGGACCACAATTCCACCATTTCAGGCATGGCCCATATGGAGTCCAGAGAACTGCAGATGCAAGAGCTCATTCATATCACTGGATCAAGAGCCAGCTGATATCCATAACCCTTTTAATGTTAACAGAAACATGTTACAACAAAAGAATTAAACATGGCTCTCACATGCTTACAGCTGAGTATGGAGGAGATGTTACTAAAAGCAAGCGTTGACAGAAAGAGAGGGAGGGAAAATAAATCTGCTGAAAGGTAAACATTCATTCCAGCTCCTCAATGGACACAGCTACATGCAGGAAGGCAGGATTTTTAACAAAAGCACAGAGATCTTAGATTACAAAAATCCCCAAATAGGAAGTTAACTACAGACAATAAAAGCCATTTGCGTGCGCTTAAACCAGCAACTATGCAAACAAATGCTAAAAGTAGACAAGAAGGTACCAAGCACTACAGACAGCACAACTGCCACACAAAGCAAGATTACAAACTCCACTACATACCTCCTCACTGCAACACCTCAAACTCTTTCAGCAGAAAGGTGTTAGAACCCTCAAAATATCATTAAGCACAGACATATAATTACCTAACCTTAATTGTTCCACTCAATTTGCTGGTTGCTGCATGCTTGAATTAATCTTAGCATGAATGTTATTACACTCCAGTTCATAGTATACACCTACCTCCTATTTAGGGACTGCTACTGGATATATTATGGCTGCAATAACACAATCAGAGAATGGTTAAATCTGGTCAAGAAAAAACACAAACACTGAAATTGAGACATTCACACTATATGTGATTCAAGACAAACTTCTGGAGTCTGTTTGAATATGAGTTTTAGAAAGGGACCATAAAGCGAGAAGCACACATGCAGAAAAGGCACATGTTAGAAGTGACATAGTGCATAAAAAGCACCACTGAAATCACCACTGTCAAAATGCTGAAAGCTCATAATTTCATTTCTTGGTGTTCCCTGAATCACTTGTTAAATGACCTTTAAACATTAAAGAGAAATGCCTGAGAAATGCATTCCAGTCCCAGCTGGACAGCAGCTTTTTTTTCCTAGTCCTCTAATTTTCTTTTTCCAATTTTTTTTTTTAATGTATATTCTATTTCTTGGACTTGTATGGTGCAGAAAAGTCACTACTCAGAAAAAGAAACTAAATGCCTGAGAAAAGCCAGAGTAGACTCTATAAATTTAGAAAAAGAACATTTGAAGAACACAGAGATACTCTAAAACCACAAGACTCATCAAGCTGCCTGTTGTACTCTACGTTTGATAAATCATCATGACTGAGTGAAACTGTGTGGTGATTTATGTTATGATAACAAATACATAAGGAAAACTGCTAACTAAACCACGTGTAACTACTTTTGTGTTTCAGAGGAAATCAGTCACATAAGATTAAACAAAAAGTAATCATAAAATAGATAGTACCTGTGCAATCCATCCCCTCATTCAAAGCCTGTCCAATTAAACAATTTTAAACAGCATTCACTTTTAAAGAAGCATTTAAAAGAAGGCCAGGTAGGATTAAAAAAGAGTGAGTTTTGAGTTTTTTTCTTTGTTGTTATTGTTTCTATATGTACTCTACACTGAAATATGTCCTTGGGAGCAAAACAGCAAAGTTGATGATACTACAAGAACATCCTTGAGGGTCAGGATAGCAATAAAGCTATTTCTCCATTGAGATCTCACTCAGAGTCAAAAAACAGTTGAGAAACAATAAATCTTTCTATGGTACGTGGTCCATAAAAAAAAACAAACTGGTCCAAATGTAGAGTTCCTGCATCTTTTGTTTTTGGATAATGATTTTTACCCTATTGGACACTGCTTACAAATCAGATGCAAAATGTTCCCTACGTATTCCAATACCAGCAAAATCCGTATCTATCCTGTCTGTGATTGTGTTGCGTGTGATCTGCTACTATTTTCTTTCACAAAGACAGATTGCAACTTGCACAACCTTGTAGTTCACAAATACAATGGCAATACAGCACCCAAAGCACCAAGGAGAAATGGGGAAAAAGCAAGTTACATTTTTTGTTTGTTTCATTTCTCTAATGGCTAATATAAAAAAGATAACACCAGTTGTAATTAACAGTTTTACAGTCTGAAATATTGCAGACATGGAAATCACTGAAAGCTTTTCAGGAAAAACTGTTGCATGCTCAGGCTCTGTATACAACATCACACATGACAGAAAGTGCATATACAATAACTAGCTTAGTATAGAAGCCAGCTTTCTCATGCCCTCTATTATATCATATAGTCATGAAAAATTCTGCAGATCACCACAGATTTCATCATGCAGCCATCACAGTCTGCTAACTGCCAGACACACAGCATTCTGTGCGAGACATTAAGGATAATCCTTACATATAAGGGACTAAAACCAAAGGCACAAGCCAGGCACAGAAGTTAATTAGATCTTGGGAGATTCTGCTAAGGAAAAGCAGCCTAAAAACCTTCAGTCTAACAGAAGTCTTGTCTGATGTTTTGCAAGACTGACTAATAAATGCATATAGGAGCCAACCAACCTCATATGCTTTTTCCAAATTCTAACACTCTGTCACCAACACTGAAGATTATAATTATAGCCACAGTGCCACACTAGAAGACAAGTTAGACCAAAAACACCATTGGTGCACTAACAAGGCATACCTCTTAAAAACTTTCTCATTACTTTTTTCCTCTTCAAAACCAGTTTGTATTTTAGTACTATATCACCTATAACCCTTAAAGCACCTCAGCCTGAAATCTTAAAGTAACATTATCATCAAGCATACATCATTGGGATTTGCAGATATTTTAGACCTAAGGCAGCGATGACAAAGGATTTCTACTATAAGGAGAGTATTGTAACACTCTCATGTAATTGCAATAGCATTTTTTCACTGGGAAGTTCACTCCCCAGGTTTTGATTTTATTTCCCTGGGAAGATCACACTCAGCCAGGCATGTGCTAGCACTCTGACAGAGCTTGGTATTGTCAGAGGACAGGACCTGTCTGTCAACTGTGGTCTTCAGCATGGGAAGTCAAACACTTTGCTGTCCTGGACTCATACTGCAGACCTTACAGAGAAAGGCCGAGACCTTTCTTTGTTCAAAGAAGCTTACAGAGAGAGCAGTACAGGCTGCTGTGCACAGTGTGAGCTGAAGAAATGTGCTGTAGAGCTTTGGATCAGTGGCAGTTCCCTTAGATGCCACTTGTAGCTATCCCACACCCCAGCTTTCCAGCCACGAAGCGACTGACAACAGTCCCATCTAGCTGTGCACACTCATTGGGCTGACTACTCATCCAAATCCTGAGGTATGGCATTAAGACCTCTGAGTTGATTCATACAGTTATTTCAGCTCTATTTCCTTGACAAATACAGCACCGTTTTAGTTTTTCATGCATGTACATTATTCCTAAAATACTATTAATAATTTTCATTGAATCTGTATTTTTAATAACTCTGAAGCACTATCATTTTAAGTTCTTGAAGTAAAGTTGCTTTTAAAACTCCTCAGCATATGGCCATCAGAAATAGTGGTGCTATGAATTAAGATAGTAGGAGCCACCTTGATGAGAACTAGGCAGTGCTGGAACTAAGGAAGTTGACAGGACAACTGATAATGATTTTACACAAAAAGAGGGCAAATTTAGATTAGATATAAGGGAGAAATTCATCACTGAGATGGTGGTGAAGCACTGGACCACACTGTCCAGAGAAGCTGTAGATGCTTCATCCCTGGGAGAGCACAAGGCAAGATTGGATGGAACTTTGCTCAACCCAGTCTAGAGGAAGAGAGCCCCTGCTAGAGGGGTTGGAACTAGATGGTGTTTAAGGTTCTTCCAATCCAAACCACTCCACAATTCTATGAAGGACAATCAGCAAGGCTCATCTGAGCTCAAAATTAAAGTTATATCACACACAAAACTATAGTCAATTTATGTTGTATGTTTTAAATTTGTATTTCTGGGTTAAATTTCTTGTCACTTTAAAACTTTTTACTCATTCTACAGAGATATCACTAACGTTGGAGATTTTTCAAGCCTAACAGGACACTGTCCTGGGCAATTTCCTCCAACTGACCCCACACTGAGTAGAAAGATAGGACCCAGCAGTTCTTTCCTACCTCAGTTATTCTGGGACTCTGTGACAGAGTTTACATCTGCTTTGAAAAGAACTAATTAATTTTTTTACACATATATATATAAAAAATTTATAGATAGATAGATCTTCTGATAAAATCAGCAAGCAAGTTAGAAAATTGAGCAGATGGTCTAAGAGCAATACAGGAATTAGGATACATATGTTTTAGCCCTTGAACACTTTTGTGAGCTAGACACATCCAGTCAAAATGTCACCAAAACTAATATTTTAATGATACAAGACAAAGTAAAACTTGGCCAAAAACCTAAATACACATTTCTGAATGTGAAGGGCCAAGGTTTTAGAACTAGATACCAGAAGTTTAATTTCTAAGCACACATTTCGGTGACTGAAAAGAAATTTTCAGATTTTAATAGGTCTGCAGAGATTAAACTTGACAGTATTCAGCAGGATGAATGGTTTCAAAGATAGCATGATAATGGGACAGAATCTACACTATACTAATATTTAGGTAGCTCTGCATAACAGTGATTAAGTAAAACTATAAAATCCTTCCACTTGTAAGCTACGTACATCAGTTAACAGTTAAGTTGAAGTTACTGTAAAAGTCTCCCAACAGCAATATTTGGCTAAAGAAACTAAGCTTTGCAATTATTTGTTGACGGTAGCTGAGTAGGCATAAATGAGAAGGAACACAATGGCCTTTTCCTCAAAGAATGAGCAGTGAGTGCATTGACATATGTTCTCCACATAAAACTGAAATGCATTGCAGATCCTTAATGGCATACAGGGCCATCTCTGTTTAAAACCAGGTATCAGAAAAATTTGCTAGTGTGGACACAGTCAATGTTTACCAAACATTTTGAACATTAAAACATTCAAGACACTGAAAATATCTCTACTTCTGCCTACTGGCACAGTAACATCCACAGCACTGTGTAAGGGCTTTCAGAGAATCTAATTTTTCCATACTTAAGTCTCCAAATGCTGAGGTCAGAAACTATTTATGTTAGAATAAAAATAAATCTGCCACAAGCACATGGAGTTTCATACTATTGCTTCCAACTTCCCCACCTTCCCTTCAAAAGGAATAAGAGCTCCTTAAATCTTGTTACAAGGGTCAGAAACTATTAAAGTCTTGTTTGCACATGAAGTCCCTGCCATGAAATTCCATATGCTTGACCAATCAGTTAATAATCTCTGCTTTAGAGTTCTTCCATTTAAAGTCCAAAATAGTTTGGTAAACATAGAATCAAAGAGAACAGCACTGAACAGACTTCATGAGATCATCTGGTTCTTCTTGTCCCAAAGCACAGAGAACTATAATGAAATTCATCCTGATATATTCTTGTTCTATCTTTGCTTAGGTTTACTCAGTAAATATTGTCACATCTTTAGAGATAGTTGAAACGAAGCACACAGTAAAGACAAACAAATTAACAATTCACATTAGTATGTTGTCTGGCAAAGTTAAAAATCGCAGTCATCTATATGGAAATTATATTTGGATAACTGTGTTTGAAAACTTAAAAATAACTTGTCTCAGACTAACTACCTACAGGAACTGTAAGCCATAAAACAATGGAATTGCAATAAAAGATGAAACTCTCCCCATAGCCCTTCACTGAAAAGAACATTTCTTCCTCAGATGCCTAAAGACCAAGAGGAACTCTTGACTTTTTAGCATTAATAAATTATAACACACTTCAGAAGGAAAATTCATTGCTGTAACTTTGCATTTAGTATTTCAAGATCAACTTTCAATGGGGCAATAGGATGACAGCCAGCATTATCTCCCATCACCGAGCTGAAAGATCTTTCTTTGAGCAGAAATTTACTAGAAAATGCAGTATCATCCCCTGAGCAATACTGAATAGCTACACCAGCAGTATGTAGGGGTATGACAGCTTTAATGATTTGGCAAGATGAATAGCAGGCTCCAAACACTACACATTCAGCAGTAACATTTAAAAAACAGCTTTTATACAGAACACAGAAGAACTGTCCAAATTTACTCACTGCCAAATCACGTGAACACAACCACCAACCAAAAGAAAGAAATAGCTAGGTAGAAAAAAAAAACATTTCAAATACTAAACTGCAGGAAAAATACAGGCATCATGTTAATACAAAGATACCTATTTCAATAAAAGAAGGAAAATTCTATTCTATCTTTTGAACAAGAAAAAAAGCCACAAATATATCATATTGCACCACCAGATTCAGGGGAAAATACAATATAGCCCATAGAAATAAAACTCCGCTAAAATCAGTTGAATAAAAATGAAACTGATCCACCATACCACAAAGAAAAGTCTACAGCTATTTGCATTGATTTTCCCTTCAGATAAAAAATAATTTGGTTGTATTTTTCTCAATTATGTCAAAAAGAATAGGGTTACAAGAATGTGTGGCTCACCTAGTACAAATTCCATGCAGTTTTCAGAGTACTAACAATCCCTTGGATTTTCATTTCCATTTTTTTAAGAGTATACAAAGTCTGTCATAAACTAGCTGGTTTGTGGAAGCCAAGACATTGACACTCCTATTCATAACTTGCGGTAATAAATAATATCAATATTCTCACTGACTGCAATGACATTAAGGAGGATGGGATCCATTAATGCTCACCCTGAGTCCAACTCTGCTAAACAGTACCTTACCCAAAGAGTACCTAATTTCCAAGTGAACTCTCATAACATAATAAAAATCACAAAACTATATCACACATATATTCTGTTATAAACAACTGGCAATGAACAATTAGAGTTTATGATTAGTGTTCAGTACCTAACGAATGAAAGAGGACTGTTGGAAGGGTTTTGATTAGGAAATCAAAAAGGGTTTATTTTTTAAGGGAGATGGTCTTGAGCTGATTTGTTCCCACTTTTTGCATCTGAGCCATGAACAGCGCAATAGCAAATGATTTTATGGAAAGAAATGCCAAGCGAGGTTGTTGAGGAGCCTGAAACCTGACTACTGTAGGGACAGATCTGAGCATGGACTGAAATTCCATAAGTCTTCCACAGAGGAACCATGAGTTGGCATGAATTGGGGAGACATTTATTTCCTACAGAGAAAGGTAGGAATGCCCAGCACGCCACCCCAGATGTCTGTATGCTATGATTCCTACCTGCCATGGGAATGCTCACTCATTCCAAGCAGCTAGATGCACTCCTAGCACTTCTTGTCCTCCTGCTATGCTCTGCACACTCCTGGCACATGCACTGCTATCACTGGGCAGCTCAGCACTGAACCAATGTAAATTTTTATCTCTTGGGGCAAATGAACAGTTGGAAACAGAATTCTACCAAAGTGCTCCCAAATACAACGTGAGTAATCTAGAAATAGAAAACTAAACAAAGCATAGGTAATGCCTCTCACTACTACAGAAACAGGAAATATTAGCTTGCTATGTGTGATCTCCCAGTATTAATGTAAAATATGTATTTTCAGAAATGAAAAAGTAGCTGTCTAAAACCTGTTTAATGCTCAATTCAAAACTGGCTTTTCAGTCTATATAATTTGCATAATTCTCAGCTATCACTAATCAGACTCCTTTTATGATGCCAGCAGACTGAAGCTATTTTGTTGTTAAACAGATTAGGGACAGGCAGAGCTTACCCTACAGTTTCAGCAATACTTTAAGCAAAGTACCCAAGACTCAAAAAGATGCCCCATCATTTCTAAAAATGTTGAAATAAGTATAGGAACATATTTATTTTATACACACTGATATTTTTATGGAACTTTTTAGTCAGGAACACTGAGCAGATAACTGATTAGTTACACAGGTAATCAATCACATGATTCTGAGGAAGCATTTTTCTCCCACCACAGACAACTGTACAAATTACAGGAATTTCAACATTAATGGGCACGTACGAAACTGACAGAAATGCAGATTCCACATTGATACAAACCTTTAAGAACTGCAAGAACCAGAAATCTGCCTACATTAAGTGGAGGTGGGTAGGTAGGGGAAATTAAACTAGCAGGAAAAGATCACTCTGACCATCACTAATGCAGTCTGCTGAGAATACAGCTTTTTAAGTGTGGATTGAAACTTAGTTGACACAAAAATCCATTTCCAGCATAAAGACCTATGAAGTCAGGCAATATCTAGTGCAAAGTAAACGATCATTGTTTTGGATTAAATGAATCACTTTCATTTACTGCGAATAGAAAGAGAAAAGGTCAACTAGACTAGCAGCATAGCAGGGGATAGCACGTCCAGAGGGCTTTGTTTCTTTCAAGAAAATAACCATAAATATACAGTGCCATGCAGTACCATAAAAATTAATTCTATTTGCTGAATGTGTTTTGTCATACATCAGGATACATAAGATTCTACGTGTGAGATGTAAATCACATAACAGTGTTTTTCATGCAACTTTGTGCATTTTGATAATCTGGTTTCAGGAAGTCAAATGAACAACAGAACATACATTGCCTTATGCAGTTAACTGAATAGTTCCTCTACTTTCCTCCTTCCCTATCCAAAGTTGATTGAGCTATTATGTAGCAATCCACAGTTGATTAAACTCAGTTTGATGTATTCTGATGCAACAGGAATGTTTTTCTTGGACATTTTCTTTTTCAAGGAAAGCTCATCAGATGTTTTTCCCATTTTATTGTAACTAAGCCTTCTCTCTCTATGTTCTCAGGTTAGGGCCATAAAATGAAGGTTAGTTTAATAGACCACGCTATTAACTCACTTCCCCTGATATTTTTTTCTTATATATATTTTAAAAGACCTCCAACTTCCTAATTAGTTGCCTTATTTAAAAAGTGCTAAAACAGAACATGTACTGAACATGGCTAATGAGTACTGAGTATGCACTGAAAATCATGACTCAGAAAATAAGTTGCAGTTAGGTTGCACTCATTTTCCTGAAAGTCCCTGCCAGTCAGTCCCAAAGACGAATGTTCCAAGGAGCTGAAACATCTGATAAGAATTAAGATATCAGAGAGTTTCCAGTTCTATCTATATAGGAATACAGCACTTTCTTTTAACAACGACTCATTTCTTATTCAAGGAGGCTAATCTAACATTACTAAAGCATTTCATTAATTTTGCATTAACATTCTCTAGACTAGTTACATGATTTTATGGACAGTATGTTTACGTCATAAGAAAACCTACATTACACCACAGAATGCAAACTATTAATGACAAATCACAGGAGGCAAATAAGATTGTTTTTACATTTAGCCCTGAAATTAAAACCAAGCCAAAACAGCTTGGGACAACTGGTAATTGTGTAGTGCTGATAAAACATATATATATATATATATATATATATGCAAAGAGAGGAAAAAAAATCCCACTGAAAACAGCTTTTTAAGTATAGGAATTTCCTCTTTTTTTCACTCATCCATCTTTAAGAATTATTCTCAACTGCTTAAACTGGGAGCTTTCACATTCTTTATATTTGCTATCATGCCTACTTTAATGTCAGCATCGTTTTGAGAAAGTCAACCTAAAAAGAGTTGTTTGTGATGGAAACAAGAACACTTCAATTAATATACCATTCTCACCTCAGGAACTATGAATGTGCATTTGCAAAACCAACAGAAAATCCAATTCTACACTGCACAGTAAAATGATAATTCTGACTGCCTTAAACTGGATTTAATGATCTGTCTTCTGCTGAACTACTCATTCCTACACAATGCCTGCAGCTTTATAGAGCATTCCAGGCTGTCGAACAAACATCTATGAGAGAAACATGAAGCAATTCACACTCTACACAATGTATTTTTGAGGAGATAAACCTCCAGTCATTCCTGCCATCAAACTCTTTCCAGAGCCCCTACTGGAGTATACAGCAATAGAGTTACTTCACGCAAATTCAGGAGAAGAGTGATCAGTTAAGTGCAGTCAGTCACATAAAGTGCTGCCACATTCCAGGATCAACAGAGTATCAGACATTATAGACTGCTACACTAATGTAAAACAACCCAGAATAAAACAAAAAAACAAATTCTCTTATTCTAGCTGACGCACACCTATTCTGTGATCATGCTACTGGAATGTCATTTAAATCTACCTGTGATAATACTCTTTACCAAGTATTTTGTTTCCTGGAACTTCATTCTCTTCTGCTGTTCTTCTCTTCTAGAAGACATAACTGCTGAAGCAAATGCACAGACTAGACTAAAATTTCAAAATCCAGCCACTACTCATTTCAGATGAGTATAGATGCTCTAGCACTGTGCAGTTCTAAATTTAAAAAAAAAAAAAAAAAAAGGGAGAAAATATTCTTAGTGTTTTTTCTTGCCTTTAAGTTGACTTTGGATCTGCAGAAAAGATTTTTTTTCTCCCTAGTTATAAAATCTCTTATGTAGTCCATTATTTTTCTTCGCTATACTAGAATTAAAACATTCCCCTCTGATATGACAACATGTTCCATCACTTCAGCCTACCATCTTCTTCCTTCACATTTCTCAATCCCTTAAGAAGCTGGCAAATGACAATTATAAATTCCTCAACTTTGCTTTTTTTTTTTTTTTTTTAACCCCTCTGGTGAAAAAGCTTCCCTCAAATTCATTGTCTAATACTGAACTTATGCTATAAAGTTGAGTTTCCAAAGATTTGTTTGTAGTTGAACAGAAACTTCCAGTGTCCAGCAGTTCTCCAGCTTCTCTCACCTGGAAGATAGCATTCATTGAGATGACAATTTGTCTCAGCAAGGATCCATCTTGGGCACAAAGCACTCCAGAAATAGACATGGCACATCTTTAGATACCATACTGCGGGACATGGTTTAATGGGAAATATTGATGATGGATAGATGCTAGGACCGGATGATCTTGGAGATCTCTTCCAGCCTTGATGATTCTATGATTCTCTTCTTTCACTTCTGTCCTTGTATACAATACTAAAAATTGTATTAATGTTATTTCTTCAATATGTTTTGTATATACATGAGGGCTACTCTCAGTACAAAACATTCTGTTTGTGAGAAATTGAGACATCTGAAAGAAGTCATAGAAATTTTGCAACAGCGTTCCTTAAGCCTTTCTATATTTATGTGTAAAAAATGAATAAATAGAAGACAGTTTCCTTTGAAAACTATGAGAGAACACATACATAGCTACACCATAGTTTCACTTCCATTTCCAAAACTGACTGTCAAAGGCACAAAAAATTTTCAAGAGCACAAATATAACTAAAAACGAAGCTTGGATGACTTACACAAGACACAAGCTATGGGGCAACACTTCAAGCTTGCTCATACAGTAATTAATTTCAAAGCTACAAGGAAGGGAAATATGGGCATATATTTGGCAGGAGGATGTAAGTAAATTTTTCAGGACTGACAGAAATACTATTTAATAAATCTACAACCTCCCCCCTCTCCCCCCATGAAAATATTACACTTGCTGATGGTAATAAAAAGTAGGAAACATGTTCATGTGCTGGCAAAGGAATTATCAACTTGTTTATTTGCTGGTAAATGAGCTGTCAACTTATTTTCCATTTAAAAAGACCTCTTTATCTTTCCACTTTGTGCACGAGACACACTGAGTATTGAAATGAGAGACAATTGATCAGAAGGAATAATTGTTCCATAACATGTAAAACTGATAGACCTGTGGTTAGCCACAGGACTACCTTTGAGCTTCGTAAAACATTACTATTATTTGATTAGGTGTCTGGTATTTTTACAGCTTCATAAAACATTAAAACTGTTTGAAGCTTTTTTAAATTATTTTTCAAATTATTTCTACTATATGTAAATCTGATACTATTTGTTCAGCTTGAACAAACTGCCTCAGAGCATCAGACAATGATTAGAGAAGCATTGGACAAAGGACTGTGTCATTCAGCAGCAAAAGAACAATGGAGTACCTGACAGTAAGTTATCTGGAAATAACTGATGGCAGTTTGCAATTCCATCAAGATTTTCTGTCAAATGGAAACAGCAGGGCAAAATACAAATTCAACTACATATAGGGAGACCTCTAGACACCATATAAGAAAGAAAAAAAATGTCAAAAGGAAATAATCTGTGATCAAGCCAGAGTCATCATTCTGACATTAACAGATATTGGCACTCCCCCCTCATGTTCTACAGGACTATTTATCGCTACACTGGATCTATCCACATGCCTGCTATTTAATATTCTCAAACAGGTCTCACTGAATTTAACTATGGAAACTGTCAAGGCATTCATAAAGGCATTCATAAATCTCATAAAGATGAAGGAAATCTTGAAAAAGGAAAAGATGGGAGAAAAACAGACATTTTCAATCACACAATTTCTGAGATCTCTAATAATTCATTTTAATGCTAAAAACACAGTCACTGTATTGAGAAGAGGAACAAAGCAGCATTTAAACACTAACATTCTCACAGTCAGAATGCCATTGCTGCACAGAACACCACCTGCTATGCACATGGGTTGATTTCCTCAGTGCTATCAGCAGAGCTTAAAACTAGCCTGCTCTAGTTAAATTTGACTTCAGTCTCTAATGCTGTGCACTATGTATGGTTTCTGAATCACAACTGGCATAGGTGATATTTCTTTTAGATTGGCTCAGTTCATTCTTCCAAAATATTTCAGGGTGTCAATATACACCTATTTATCATTACAAAGAAACAGACAGCATGTGCAACTGTGCTCACACTAAGGACTGTGTCTTGAAAGGATGGCAGAACAGACCCAGGGTCTGGGGAATAAGAAAAGTCACTGTGCATTGTCTTCCCTGACATGTATAAGCACACAGAATACAAGGAAAATATATGTAATATGAATTGGTAAATGGAGATTCAAGCTAAAAACAAAATTGCAGTTAAAGAAAGGCCAGCAGAGCATTGTTTCATTTGCAGTGAAAAAAATAAAATAATGAAG
This sequence comes from Coturnix japonica, assembly GCF_054131305.1. Lineage (NCBI taxonomy): Eukaryota > Metazoa > Chordata > Aves > Galliformes > Phasianidae > Coturnix > Coturnix japonica. The sequence goes on along the minus strand of NC_140667.1, from coordinate 15,118,882 downwards.
ATATAAGAAAGTTGTAAACTTTGCAGTTCAATTCACCCACAAATTTTCTTTCCTAACTCAACATGCCACTATTTCTAGCATATATTAGTTCAGATACTGCACTTAACTACATGCCATTAGGATTAAAGAGAGTATACAGATACTGCTGAGATGACACATAAATTACTTCCTCCCACACTGTAATCAGATACATTGTTATTCCAATGTTACAACTACCTTTCATGGCAATGGGCTTGTCTTATTAGGAAAAAAAAAATATATTATCCATAACAATGTTTGGAGTTGCATAATATAACTTTTTCCTTTATTCTACTGCCTACATTAAACTGCAAGAATGGAAAATGCTGGTTTTAGAAGTAAATGCTCTGTGCTCTTGGATTTGCTATACTAAAGGACCTACAGAAAAAGGTATTTATTATATTGCAAGACTGCAAGTGTATTAGGATTGAATGAGTTAAACTGCCTTGGGGATAGAATAAATGATAAAATGACCACATATTAACTTCCAACAATTGCTGCCTTGGGAAAATTCAGCTCATTGTATTATTTGAATCAAAACCTCTGATGACAGGAGACTGCAATAAAAGCTTTGCTGCCCACTGCTGACTTACGATGTGGACAGAGGTTACACTATCAGTTTGCAAACACATTTCGAGTTTGCTTTTCCAATCATATAAACAAACAGAACTGTACTGTATTGCAGATTATTAGAATTGCTGTTCTTTTGAAATGCCTCTTCCAATAGACATGAGAGTTCTCTGGGATGCATCAGAAGAGAGATACATAGCTGCAGTAGTCATGCAGGTCCACCTCACCCTCAGAGCAATGGACCTTTTCTAAACTTCCAGAAAACTAAGGTTAAGGACCCTTCCACGTCAGCAATAAGAACAGAGAATACGACAGTTGCCATTACAAAACAAAGAAAACTGCATTCTGGTTATCAAATAGCTTTCATGTAATTACAGTGCCAGAAATTGGTTTTATCTCCAGCAAAGGATGCCATCACCCTCCTCCCAACCATGACTGATTGCAAGTCAACATTTGAGTCCAATGCAGAATAGAGTTTAGAGATATTTAGAAACACTGATATAAAAGGATACAACAATCATCAAATGAAAGCCACATAAAATGGAAAAACACCACTAAAATGGAGTTGGAGGGAGGAAAAAATAATAATAAAAATTAAAAAAAAGAAACCAAAAAAACAGGAAAATGGGAGTATGGTAAAGCATGGCATGGAGGAAGAAGCAGAATCCTGCTAAAAGAGTCAAAGAAGGGGTGGATGCTCAGATGAATCAGAAGTTTAATTCCTGGGGCTAACAGCAAAGGGAAGCTGAATTATGAGAAAAAATAGAGAAGACAAATGTACTTTGTGAGGAAGAGGAGAAAAATACTGGGGTGGAGAAAACATGGAGTAAATAAGAAGGGAACTTGAGAACACTAAAGAATACAAGCTCACATAAGGAAGGATGAGATGTATGGAATGGATGCAACAAAGTGAACATCTGAAAAGAGAAGGCTAACGAGATGAAGTGAAAAAAGGCATACTGAGAACAAACCTACATATTGCCACTGGGTGAGAAAGAGAAAGAAGGAACACGGGAGGAGAAAAAGCCATGAAGAGTGACAAGTTAAAGAGTAGCAAGGATAGTTGAGAAGACAGCCTACTTTAGTGGCAATATCCTTCTCTTTTCTGCTTTACTGCTTCCTTCCTTCTGATATCATCTCTCTCCTTTGAAGAAGCAATTGAATACAATATCACAACAAGAAAGATAAGCAAACACTCTGGAGCCACTCTAGAACACAATTTCTAAGACTTACTATCTTCATAATAATATGAAAGTCCACTGACATTAACAGTTCCTAATTTTTGCCACAAGTTTTGAGCTGCATTACTAGACATCACTAGGGAATAAGTGTAAATAGATTTCAACACCTCACACCTCAAAATCAGAACAAGATTACTCATTCTGCTAACTTTTGCTGGCCTCAGAGACAGACAACCAGAGAACTATGTACTGCTTCTAGTTTTCTTCCTGCACCTACAGCAGACGACACACAAGCCAGACACACCTCATCCTAGTCCCAGCATCAGCAAACAACACAGAGCAAATGTGCACTCAAAAATTTGTCAAAATTGCTTTTTGTTTTTTTAAGACTTGGTGCTAAAGGTTACTACTATTAAAACACATACAGTAAAATCTATTCTCAAATCTTAAAAGGGGGCAACTTCCTGGTCCTCCTAGCACTTGATTCCTTATTAGCACTAAACAGCCATCCTTGAGAACATGGCTGAAAGCTTGATTATGACAAAGATTTTAGAATTAAGACCTCTAACTCAAAAGGCGAATGAATCATTACAAATACATCAAAGCCTACACAATGCATAATCCACAGCATCAAAGTTGAATGCATGTCTGAATAGTTTGGCTTTTCCTTGTTTTTAAATCATTTATTAGCCCTTGAATTTTGTTAGCATTGAGATAAAAGAAGAACAAGAAGCCAGACAGAAGAACTGAACTGAAAGACCAGGAGACTGCTATTAACATGTTTTTAAAATGAACACTTCTACCAAGTTGATAGACATGCAAGTAAGCTGTCTACAGAGAATGCTGTAGTAGAAAACCTAGCAAACATTTCAACAGTATTTCTGAGATTTATTCATCACTGCTTTTGTAAAGAAAATAAACCAGGCAACCTCACATTCCCAAATATCTCTTCAACATTAACAAAGAAGAAATTAACATTAACAAAGAAGTTCCTATGTATCTTGATCCTGGATGCTTTTTGAAAAGCTTCTTTTTTTGTTCAATATTTTGAGGACAATGATGCTCTCTCCACTAATTACCTTCAGTGCTTTAAATTTAAAAAAAAATAAATCTTCTGACACTATCAATATCAACACAATTCAACACCTGCATTCAAGGGATTCTCAGGACAAAAAATGATTATGGTTAAACCGAACATGTCTGAATATTCCACTTGCTAGAAATGATTCAGAAGAAAAGGAAGAAATCTTATGAAACCCGAGATTCTACTACAAAATTTATTATTATCTTTAATACAGAAAAAAAACATTGGAGAGAATGATTATTATTGCTATATATCAAATTTTGTCATATATGCTCTGGACACATTAATGCTTACTGTCTCCCCACAAAGTTGAAGACACCATAACTCACTATGAAACTTTCAGATAGATTTCAAATCAGCTTAAAATATCTTCAAGAAGTGCTTGATAATGCAGAAGGGCTCAATGCCAGCAAAAAAGACTCAAAAGCCAAGGCAGAACTCCACTGGCACAGAAGGTCATCACCTTGTCCTCACAGAACAGGATAGGACAAGTCAGAGGGTGAATAAAATGCTATTTCAGACTTCTGCAGCTCAGAGAAGGCTTTTTCTAAGTACATTTCTGAGGTCTAATTAACCATTGGCAGGTTTGGAAAGGGGCACTTAAAAGCGTTTTAAAGCCTTTACAGGGCAAATCCCTCTCCCTCAATTGCAAAGAGCCAGCTGGAAATGTCTGCCTCTTCCAATGGCAAAAAGGAACAAATTATTGCACTGTCAAGTGTTATAAACAAATGAGTACATTCACCACCTCTGAAAGGAAAACAGCATTCCTGAGGAGAATGGGAAAGATTCTGATCTGACAGATAGCCCTTAAACTACAGTAAAACAGCAGAAATCAGTGCAGTTAATCAAATTCACAACATGAAAACCAAATGAGACCCAAATGAACAGAACTCGCATTTGGTATTTTTCTGTTTTGTTGTTTTTGTTTGTTTCTGTTTTTAAAGAAATCTTTAGTTTTCATTACACAGCATGCACGAGTAGTCACAGAAATGTATTTTTTTCTTTACCTTTCTATTAAATTGAATTTTAGCGATAACGTACTCAGCCCATGAGCCACCTGAATGTTATGTTTATCATGTTCCCACTGGAAAAGTTCCTGATGAAATACATACTACACTAATCCATGCAAACTGTTTTATTAAAATAAAAGATCAAATTTTTGGACCTGTCCAATCTATTTTCTGCCTTTAAAGGGCACACACTGGCATTTTCACCATTTGCTAACTTGAAACATTCATGTAGAAAAGAGGATGTTTCACAGAGATTAAATGAGGTCTCCTGAAACATAATTGGGAACTTGAGAAACTGCACTAAGGTTTAGAAGAAGTCATAGATAGTTTAACTGACGTACCCTGAAGTACTATGGCTTACACTGTTTGAGATTAATGTACGAGATTTGGCCACATACCTGGGTACATAGCTTCTGAAAACAGCCTTCCAGAATTTTAGCAAGCAATCAGTTCATCCACTCTTTCTTTCTGAAACACTCAGATTTACTGAAATCAGGGAATAACTTGGGTGCTTGTTATTAAATTTAAAACTTGGATTGGAAAAAAGAATTTAAGCTGCTTCATCAGTAAATAATGCCCTCTCAAAAGTAAGCAATTATAGTGCCCTCTCCTAGTGCCAACCACAGTATTTGCTTTTGTTTTAAGCCTTTCTGCTATGTGAATCCAACCAAATAATGCAATAGGCTAAAAATAAAACATTTATTCATTTGCACTCTGCCTGATCTCTGTTCTCACTTTCTTCTTTCTAGTTGCTTCCCATACTGTGATGTTTCTTGCCTGTGAGACCCATGACCATGGTCTCGCAGAAAAAAAATCTTACATTAAGGTATAAAAGCTGCCATCCTTGGCAAAAGCATTAGAGCAAACATAGTGCTTATAATGAGGATTCCCACAGATGTCTGAGGATTCTGGAGCCAGATGGGGGCACAAAGGAAGCTTTTGCCAGCTCAAATTGCTTCACAGGGAAACTGAGTAACAGGCATATCTTTCAAGCACTAACAACCACGAGCTGAAGAGATATATATGTTTATATCTATATCTATATATATATAGATATATATATATATAAACAAATACCTAGAATGACACTAAACAAAGGATTTGTTTCAGAGATGCTAAAAAGGAGGGAAAGAAATAGAAAAAAAAAATTATAAAAGTGAATAGTAAAATACTTCAAGATTTAAATTAATAACAGAGAAAAAAACCTAAATCATATATATAAACACTCCTTCTCCTACAAAACATCTTTCTCAAAATGGATGCCTATTACCAAGCCTTCAGCATACATTCTAGGATAAAGAGGACTGTAGGAATCTAGTTTACCACTGTGGGGAAGATATAGCAGAGGAAGGTTTGGATAAGTGTCTTAATTTCAGCTGGGATGGAATTGTTTTCTTCAGAGATTCTGGTATGATGCTATGTTTTAGTTCTAGGAGAAAATGGTGTTGACAATGCACCGATTTTTATATCTGCTGCTAAACAGTGTTGTACTGAGCTGAGGCCATTTTCAGAAAAGGGTCCAAGGAGATGGAAGGGAACAGAATCAGGACAGCTGACCTAAACTGTCTGAAGAGACATTCCATACAATACAACAACAAGCAGAAGGAGTTTTGAAGGAGGTGGGAGTTCTCTTCTGCTGCTCAAGGGGCTAACTATGGTCAGGATGGTAAGCAACTGCTTCTGCACCACTTGTTACAGACATTCATAGTAAACATACATTCTTAGTAAATAGTTTTGTTTCGGCCCATGAGTTCTACTTCATTTGTCCTTTTTTTTTCCCCAGTTCTCACCCTCACCCCACTGGGAAGGGAGGATTGAGAGAAGGACCGTTGTGATGTTGAACCACCTGCCAGGTTAAACCACAGTAAGAATAAGTAGCAAATCCTGAAGAATTTCTCTAGGCAACTAAGTACCATTCTGCACAGTGTGATTTTTTTTTTCTTTTTTTAAAAAGAATGACATACATCACCAGGACAAGGCAGCCAAACCAACAGCTTTCTTTTTGGGGTCAGGAATATAAGGGGTTGATGCGCTGCAGGAGAAAGATACTCCTGAATAAAAAGCTCAGCTAATCATACAAATACTATATCATACAACATGAATACTGGTATTAATACGAGACATGCTGAACAAGTCTTCCTGAAAGATTAAGTGCTACCTGTTTGTTTTTAATCTATTTCAGGTAATAAATACTATAGAAAATAATTTTGAGAAGCTTAAAGAGCAGAGTGAAAGAAACATATTTGTTAGGCCACTAAAATGACTGACGTTTCTGACATGGCTCTGCAAAGTGACTGTTGGAATAAATGTCCATCAATTCAAAAAAAAAAACAAACAAAAAAAAACAACTTAAACTCTACCAACCTCTTTCTTCAGTCAAATAATTTTTCCTCTTCCATGATCACCTTGTGGCCAGTTTGCCTGTAAAAAGCCTCAAGCACTGCAGTGCCAATATTCAATTGTATTCACTGACCTCCTGGCATAATAATAGCTGGAGCTCTTTGAAAGATTGTAAGAACAAGATTTTACAAACACATTCCAGAGCCTAAGACCACGTATCAATGTTGGATTGCAAAAATTCTTCCTATCAAATGCCTGTGTATTGCATGAAGGACAACCGGAAAATCAAGGCCAGCAACAGTGCATCAGCAAAACTGTATGTGAAATACATTGTTGAAGCAAAACAAAGATCCACCTCAGCTCAGAAATTTCTGAATTGCATATATGTACATATGCACACGTCAGTTTTGCATGTGTGGTTTCATTTTACTTCGCTCAAAGTTTACTGTTTGAAACAATTTTTCTTTTAATTTATCACATTGCTACATCATAAATTGCACCATAAACTATCAACTTATAAATTCTGCATGCCAATTTACCTGCACTGTTTCATGAGCAGGTGTTTCTAGAAAAGCTTGAGCAGCCTTTGGTAAGCCTAAACATAGCAGTATTCACTGGGACTGGAATTAGATTTGATAAAACCCAAATCAAATTGTTGGGTTTTGTGTATGCTTAAAGAGTCAGAGTTTTACATTTTCCTTTGCTGACAGCCGCCAGAAGAAATGGTGAAAAGTATAGCCTAAGAAGGAGAACTTATTTAATCATTTAAAATTAAGTTTTTCTGCTATTTAAATCCCACACACATCTACAACCAGCAAGTCTCAAGATCTAGCTACAGGGATTGCATAACAGCTGTAACGATGGTAAGGACAAGGAAAGTCCTTTGCTCAGTGCTGTACTTCAGCATATGTATTTTAGTAGATCAGAATTAATTCCCGCACTGCAAAGTCAAATTTTAATAGTCAACATAACTATGTTTATTAACATTTCATTGGTAAAGTTGCCTGAGAATATGACTTGTAAATAATGCCCAGCACGGGCTCATTAAAAAACAAAAAAACCCCAAAATCTAGGCAAGCCTATGTAATTAGAAGCAAGAAGTAAGTCTTTCAGAACATAGACAACAGAATTTTAATACAGTATAAAAGCAGCAAGATAAATGTTGCCAATGAAAACCTATGAACAGACAAAACAGAGGAGAGAACAAGAGAAAGAGAAAAGGTACTATTAGCAGTCTAAAGGAGATGTCTAAGAAATACAAAAAGATGAAACCATGCAAAGGAATCAAGAAGAGCAGAGTAAGCATAGTATCTTCAAAGCATACTAATGTACTAGGAGCCATAAACAACTTCAGGTATTTAATCTGTTGTTATACTCAAAATTCTGCTTACAAGATGCTTTAAACATAAAGAAGCAGTATTCTATACTTGTACATTCCTTGTTTAAACATAGCTACCTGTATATATTAGAAGACAAAGCCCAGTACAACTTCAATATGAGAAAGGGAGAAAAAACACTGAAAACCTTTGAAATGCTAATGGCACAAACAGGAGCCAGACTTCAAGAATTCTTATTTAAGATTCATACTCTATGAAAACAAACAAGGGACAAACAAAATCTCTTACCATTATTACTGTTATCATCAACTAAAATAATCTCCTTGAGCAGGTGAGCAGGAGTCCGGTCAATAGCAGAATGAATAGAGCGCAGAATCACTGAGAGAGCTTCATTAACAAATATGAATACAATGCTGACCTCAGGAAGACTGTCAGGAAACGTCAGGTTTCTGCACCTGAAGAAAAAGGGAAACAGAGATGTAAACTCTGGAAGTCACAATGTTAACAAGAAATGCTTCAGAGAAATCTACCCCTAGTCAAACAAATGTCTTTTATAGACAGTGATCCAAAGATCCCCATGCCTGCTCACAGCACTGATAGGCAAAAGGGAGATGAATCTGTCCTGAAAAAAACTCATATTTGAAAACAACTGAAACTATCTGCAAAGCCAATGCATAGAATAAGCTCTCTTTCCCACTCAAGGTCCAAAACACTCAAAAATTAGCTTGCAGACCAAAGTCAAACTCTTGTTTATATGCAGTTTCCAGCTGCAGCTGTTCACATCATCTTTCTGGACAGCACAGACAGGAATAAATAGTTTGCCCTTTAATTTTGAAAAGCGTATTTTTGATAGCCAAGTTAATTACTTTTGTTGTTATATCTACCAGTCAAGAAATGAGGCTGCTGCTTTGGCTCAAGAAAAACACAGTAAGAGACCCAGCCCCAAGCAACACCTTTGATAAAAAAAAAGCTCAGACTATATATACAGAAGGAAAAAGAAAAGGGAAAAAATAGTACAAGGATGCAAAACTTATCCGCAAGCTCTGACAGGAAGTTTAAGCAGAAGCAGGACTGCTCTCTTACTATTTTCCTGCGTTTATTTATTCTTCCAATAAATACATATTTTCGCCAAACAGTTTTTAAGTCATGCTTGAGTATGACTCCTTACCTCAAATTCACGTTCAGTTAGAAGTGACTTTTTTCATTTATTTATTTTTTAAATAGAGTTAATGAATACAGACAATTATCACATGGGCATTCTTCATCACTCTCCAGACATTAAAGAAAAACAAAATTCATTCAAGATTACTAATTTAAATGTATGTTTTTAAAGTTTCTAGAAAGAGTTAGTGCCCAGGACATACAACATCCAATACTACGGATGTACATGCAATATTCAAAATTCAGCTGGCCAATCGATCCATTTTCTCTGTTGTAATTTCAATTTGATGGAAATCCCAGTAAAGAAGTCCTTACATGTCTTATGTAGTTTTCCTTTTGTCACTGGGTGAAAGAATTGCTTCTTGTGCTGGTACCAGGTCCCACTGAGATGTCCCCAAGTCATCTCTAGGCTAAATAGTACCATCTTCATATGAGTACATGAAGTTTCACCTTTTCATATATGAGGTTTCAAATCTTCTCAAGAAGAGATGGTTTTCCACACTTGTCTCCTGTACTCTAGAGTGAGTATTTTAACCTCTGAAATACTTCATTAGAAGAATATCAGCTTTTAAGGCAAACAGACTCTTAAAGCACTGCTTAAAACCTGTCTAGATGACTGAGAAGGGAAAACAGGCACAATTCAACTCAGGTTCAGCACCACCAAAACTGAAAGAATCCTTAACTCTGAATTTTGTGTGCCACAACAGGTAAGCAGCAGATGAAAACAGGATTTTCAAGGTGTATATTTCAAGTTCAAAGTTGCAAAAGGTCCCTGTAACTACAATCCCATCACCATTTTTAAATGTGAAATCTCAATTTCCAGGAGATGCTAAATCCTATTACAGATCCAGATGACCAACGAACAGATCTGTTTGTGCATTGGTATGTGCGTGCAATTCTGTACAAACAAAAGAAATTGCACCATAAACTGGATAATGTTACTTTGCACTTGCTGTCTTTTACAAGTAAATAAGATGCACAAATCAGCGCGGACATAAGGAGACTAACAAAATAACAACTAACAAAACTGTAATCCCCTTTACAAGTTCATAACACTTTCAGATTTCTGTCTGATATAACAACTGAAATTTCATCCAAGTTTTGAAAATTAAGATTCAAAAGGAGAGCAGTATGCACTACTCAGAAGTCTTAAGCATCTAGAAATAATTTCCAGTGTTAGCCTATAGGGCTCTACAAAATCTGCCATTTCGGTGATTTTAATGCAGCAAAAAAATGCATAGGTACATAATAGCACAACAAACAAAAGGTACATACAGTCTTTTAGGTATATAGCATAGGCAGTTATCTTCAGCACTATTGATGTACAAAGATAAAAAGGAAACTCTAGTGAACACGTCAAACTGTCACTTAATAGGCAAAGAGCAATAGTTATTTTAGAAAATATTTTAAATTACAATTCAAGTACATTGAAAAAAACCGCAAACAATTTACTTCCTCAAAAACTGAATTTTGTCCTCTGTCAACAAAGCCAAGGTTGAAATATGTCAAATATACTTTTGCAAAAAAGTACAGTGACAAATTATATTTAATAAACAAGCCCTTGTTACAAAATGGAGCCCCAGAAAACAGTTGCCCTACTATAGATTAAAACATAAGCTGAAAAGTAACAAAACTTCTTTGATCTATTTAAACAAAATTACTTGTATTATTTTTCCTATCTGCATTCATTTACATTTTTTACATCATCTGGCACCTTATACAAGACAAGACCAGTGTATATGATACGAATGTCACTTGACTCCTACTCTGCCCCAGTATACACCAAAAGATACCGGCCTATGACAAAAGAGAACAGAGGCTCCCATTACGACCAGCCTTTTAAAAAAATGCTTTACAAATGAATTCTTATTCCATGAGGGTATGTTCCTAAATTGAATTCATGTGTTTTTTGTTTGTTTTCCATTCAGGCACATCTATCATCTTTACTTCCAGCCTGAACTCAACACATGTAGAGTATTACTAAAAATGCATTTTCCATTGTTACTTTCATGACAGTAAAATTATCTCCTTTTTTTCTTCTTGATATTATTTAATCAAATTGGAATTAAATATACCCAACTTTGTTCCAGCACAGAATGCAGAGAATTCATCTTTGTGCTAAGTTTTATGAGTAATAAAATTTCATACATTGGGAATGAAAAATAAATAGGTACAGAGAAGGGGCAGGTGCGTATGTGTATAAAACATACTCTGAATAGAGAAAAAGGGAGGAAATTGTGTGGCTCAAATTCTGGCATCCATTAAGCCCTATGAGGTGCACAGTTGCATGGCAACAGCAATGTACATGTTTTAATGACAGCTTTGCCTCATTCTGGGGCCTTGAACAAGCTTCCAACCTGCCCAGGTCTCAGTCACTCCCTTTTGCAAAGTAAGGTTCACAAAGTATTGAACATACTTCAGGATAAGGATTAAGTAAATTTTAAATATAAATTTGAAATATGATTTCAAATTACAACAAAGAGTATCATCACAATGTAGCTAAATTTACCTCTCACAACTAACCCTGCTAAATTACACTGGGCTAATAACACTAAAGTAACAGTTGTCATGGCAACCAGAAATTTAGAGAAACTCCTGGTGTTCTATTTCAAGCATAACACTGGCAGCTGGAGGACAGCATACATTATGAATCTTCTTTCAAATATTTGTCCATGAGAAAATTATATTCATCTTGAATACATGCATTGTGATAACGCAGTTCAGCTAGGCACATTAAAATGATTTTAGCATAACTATGGAGTAAGAACAATAACCAAGAATTATTTCCTGTATTAATAAATTCTCTTAGACCTTCTACAGAAAAATAGGTTTTTCTGAAAAAAAAGAGGTATTTTCTGCAAATATTTAGAACCTCTCACTTAAGCATCACAGGTGTATCACAGCCACCAACAGAACATATTTTGAGTCTAAATCAATAAATGGTGTCCTAGCTTTTTTTCATTTTAGGAAGATAGAATGAAGCATATTAATAAAAAAAACTGAGGTTGAGGTCTCATTAGAAGAACCTATATGGGAAGATGCAATGGTACCAATTGAATAAAAAAATAATCAGAAACAAGTTTATTTTCTTCAAGATCTGGTATTGTTTTGTCATCAACCAAAATAACAAGGACAGTTTAAGATCATGGGGGGAAACAAAAAACCCATTCTGGCAAAAATGAAATAGACTAAAAATCTCTCAAAAGATTCAAGTTTTGTAAGAATTCCATTTTAAGTATTACAATTTATTGATCTGGTGACAGGTAAAACAAAATATCAGGAAACAAGGGGAGATTAGATGATATAGAAGCTGATAAAAACACAGGTGAATTCTAAGATTGTATCAAAAGTGAGTTGTTCTTGCTCTCCTAAGCATCTTACGGCATTGATTTAATTGTGCCTGCTTGATTCCTTGCTTCTTTTAATAAAAGATACTTATGGCAATAAGATTTTTACTGTATAATTATTTTTACCTATAAACAATAGCTTTCTCTGAATAAAGCACTAAGAACAGCAAGCTGGGATCCTATGATCTCAATAAAACCCAATTTTTATGAACATAAGGAGAATTCTGTACACCTGTTTGGCCAAAAATTGTTAGCTTCTTATAGAGTACTATGACAGGGATTATCCTGCGAACATGTAAATGTACACCACGTGAAGAAAAGTCATGTTATAACATGAGAGCAAAAGTGAACATGGATTACAGCATCGCATTTTCTTCCAGTTAAAGAAGAAAACAGGGAAGAGCAGAAACAGGTATACAGTGCTATTAACTTGGGTTATTATAACAACTTGGAGACTCCAGCCAATTTGCTAGTGATAATAAATACAAGAGCCACTTGGGCAGATGCACTAAAGCAAAACCCAGAATAACAGCGTGGCCACTGCTACGATTCAATTCTTCTGTGGATGTTCTGCATATTCTATTCTGACCCCAACTCTGCTGCTCCTCAAGGCTTCTACCATTTCCCATTGCTGAACTGAGACCCAAAGCAATACAAAATAGGATTGGTGAACCTTTTGAAATAAGAAGCACTTACAAAACAATCCAAGCCTTTTTCTGTAAAAGAAACAGGGCACCTCCTCTGCTTTTTCTAGTTGCCAAACAGCACTGACTCAGCTGGGAAAAGGGCACATCTACAGCAAGCCAAATGTTGTACCACATATTTAGCAATCTCAAAGGAGGAAAAACAATCTGATCTTTAAATTTTCCCCTTCCAGTCTTCACTTCTTCATACAAACACCATTTTTTACAAAGGGAAAAGATCCTTGGTTGACTGTAGTTAATACTGGTTCAAGAAGTTCCCTTAGCCACTTTGTATCACATGTGATCTGCAAGAACAGAACTCTGCAGCAGAATTCCTCTACTGGGGTCCTGTTATACAGCTTTATTTTTCCCCACTACTCCTCACATAAGGAAAAAACAATGCTATCGCTGTTTTGCATATGAGCTTCAATGCACTGCATCATGGAACAAGAAACTTACAAGCCAACAAAGTAGAATCCTTAACTGCATCCACTCAAAGGGAGATTTGGCATGGAAGTTTGGGATCCCTAAATAATCTGCCTCTTAGTAGCACCTTTCTGTTTGAGTCTGTTCAACATATCACTCGTGACAAGCTTTGTGGGTGATGCCTGCCCTACTTAAGATAATGGAGCAGAACAGAACTATAATGAACATGGAGTATTATCTTGTTCCCATGCTCAGTAAGGCCAATACTGCTTTCCTCAATGCTTCCAAGCTCATCAGAGTCAACAGTTATTTGATACTCAGATATATTACGGGCTAACAGATGGCTATATGGATGGTAAACAGCTGCAGCACAAGGAAATACATGGATGCCTTGTGAGAGACAGCATCAGCAATTCTCCCCAATGCTGCTGAGTTACATTAACACCATAGACAGAACAGAGGTTACAGTTGAGTCATACAAGTATGATGTTAGAAGGGGCTACAGTATTTCTCAGTAACAAGAGACTCTGCAGAAACACACGCACATCATTTTGATGAGAAAACAGAGATCTATGTGTGCTAGCTATTATCAGTAAAGCCCAAAGAGAGTGTCCACTGCATTTTTCCTTAAAATTCTTTGATGACTGCACCCTTCTTGAACCTATTTCTATTTTGGCTTACATGCTGTAGTAGGTTCCTCAGTTTGATGGTGCAGTGCGTGAAGGAGGACTTTGATGTCTTAAACCCGCAGTAATTTCTTGCTGATTTTTATTCACAACATCCAGAATTACACACTTCTAGGTTGCTTTGTTAAAATGAACATCAACACTAAGGAGAAAGATGAATAAAGTTATAGTGCTCACTTCTTAAGAAGCAACAAGCTAGATAATAAGGTACGTAGGTCCAATTTCCCTAATCTGGGTGAATGAATAGCTGAAATAGCATAGACATCATGACATCCCAGATATCTGGGGACCTCAGAAGTACAGTGCATTTGTGCAGCCTCGTATAGCTGGCACTACAGACTCAACAAACTGCACAGACCCTTGGTGCTCACTTTGTTCTACTACCCTCTCCTCCTTTCCCAATCCAAACATTCCCTTAGTGAAACTCACTTCATTTCTCTGCTACTGCTTTGACTTTTCCTCAATATTCATTCCTTAATCATATTCTTTACAAACACCCAAGACTCAAAACACACACAGCTGAGAAAAAGTCACCAAGGTCGCTGCCTCCTCAGTTTCACCTGCTCATTGTGCAGCTTACACTGTTGTTGACAGCTTAGTAAGTTGTTGCCACTACTGCATTTGCTCTTCCAGCTGATCTTTGGAAATAAACACAAGTAGCCTGGGACAGAGGAAAAATAAATCACTGAAGGCTGAGAAGGTGATCCTGAAAGTCACTCACATGAAATACTGACCTCATGCTGCTTTTTTCTCAAAGTCACATATAAGCATAAAGCTGCAGGCAGCAAAGAGGAGGCTATGAGGGCTGCTCTGCTTGGATTCACAGCCTGTAAGAAGCTAAGCATTTTGACATCTTTGGGTTTGTGTAGGTTTCTTAGAAATATAACCTTTTCTACTTCAGCCCCAATTAGCAAAGGTGCAGTTGGGTCTGAGAAATGTGGGGACTAAAGGAACACTTGTTTGTTCTTAGCCTGCCAAATCAGTGTCACGCTTTCAGCAGATCACTTTATTCTTCCAGACTCAGAGGCCAATTAGATGAGAACTACACTACACTCCAGTTATATTTCTGTTGTCTTACCAACAGCTGATACTTCATGTGATATGATATTAATATGATAGAGCACAACTGAGCTTAGACATATTTGTAAGAACTCCACTTCCTTCAGCTAACTCCCTACATGCCTTAGCTTAGACTCTTAGGTCACACTGCCTATTGCAGAAGTACTGTTAAATCCAGGCGAGAGTTCTAAGAAAAGTTCTCTAAAAGCAACTGCAGCAATGCAATGATACCTGTGTTTTATTGCTTCTCAGTCAGGAAGTGGATTAACTCCACCT
Organism: Coturnix japonica; assembly: GCF_054131305.1. NCBI lineage: Eukaryota > Metazoa > Chordata > Aves > Galliformes > Phasianidae > Coturnix > Coturnix japonica. The sequence continues at coordinate 15,103,704 of NC_140667.1, read as the reverse complement.
CCACGCTACTTGCTCGGTGCTCTCATCAGAACAAGCAATCCTTGGTTTTCATGCTATGCTGCTTCAGTCTACTATCAGTTCAAGAGTACCTTAATACATCCATATAGACTCCAGAAGTGACAAATGCAACCGGCTTTAAAAAAAGGTGCTAGAAATCCTAACAACAGATGGTTGTGATGAAGAATACGCTCTTATAAGAGTTTAACTGAAATAGTCATGCACGTGCTCTCACACAAATGAGACTTTCCATATCAGAACTAGGAATTCTTCTTTTCAGAAACCTTTCAAAATATCCTGTAACAAAGTATTCCACAGAGTGCTTGCTATATATGCAACAGTGTACATGCTACCTGACAATGCACTTAATTTCCCTCAGTACTAGAATTTGCTACCTTTCCATCTCAGATTACCCACTCCTTTCTGAACCATGATAAAGGGTAAGGGGAAAAAAATCTTCCTAAGCTATCATAGCCAATCTGTCATTTTGTATGCACATGCCTATTATAAACATACTACATCATCTAGCATGTTTTTGGCAGATAATTAAAAAAGAATTAAATGTTTCCACCTAAATGAGGATCGTGATTCATTTTAAACTGAAATTTCTTTTAAAATCCCAATCAAAATTTAATTATTTCAGATAAAGCATCTTTTCACTTCTGTCTTTTTTCACATCCCCAATTATAAGAAGTATAGACTGAAATCATTCAGAAGAGTCAGTTCTATAGGGAAATTTCTATAGGGAAATAAGAACAGACACTTTTGTCACTGGTATCTTGTTAGTTACAGAAGATTTATATTTCCTCTAAATTAGCTTACATTTAAAAAATAAAAAAACCTGTCCTTACAGGCAATGAGAAATTTCTTAAAAATATAAATATTATTGCATGGACCTTCATTTCCTTAATTACAGCAAATTTATTACACATTTCTAAAACATGATACACTATTATATATAGTACAGATGTTTTTAAAATTATGGATCTGTTGCCTCAAATGGTTTTCCTATCTATCTTTTCATTAACATCACTTGATTTATGGTAAAATGTACAGCTTACTGCTGCAGTTATTAAAACATTTGCTTAGAAGAAGTTAATGAGATCACATTCGGATAGTGTTTGGGACTGACAAGTCGCTAAATAGCACGTCTTGATTACTGGTTCAATTCAGTAACTGCCCGTCCCTTTTATTTTAATGTTTGATTGTTTTTGTTCTGCTTGTTGTTTTTTGTTTTTTTAATGAGTTGCAAAAAAAGCATTTCATTCCACCCACTTCCCCATCCCCAGAGCTGTTATGTCTGTTGAAAGGAAAAGATATATCACCAAGGCTGAAAAACAGCAGTATTAACCGTCTCTGTGAATGATCCCACCACAGCAGGACTCAAAATGCACAAAGGGAAGGCTGTCTATTCGCATGGTCCCATCCATCTTACCTAAACATTCTGAAATAACAGTGGATGTATTCATACTGCCTTACACAAGTGCTTCCTAATAGAAGAAGTGGCATTGAGTGAAAGCTGGAGGTCCCACAGCTGGTACACACTGTTAGTCTAAAATGCTAACTGCACCACTAGAGTTCACCAGCTTCATTTGCTTTCTGGTTTTTATGAGACAGTGCTGGGATAACCGAGTAGAACTCAAGGACCTACAATGCTTAGGTTGTCTATGACACTTACCCATTAGGTCTGAGGTCAGGCAGGCGCCTGTCCAGTGGCAGGCGATCACTCAGGTATGCATTGTAGCCATAATACTGGAACTGTTTAAGTGCAATACGTCTGTTTTCAGGACTGAGATCCTGGCCCCAGTGAGCAAAGAGAGACGAATCAGTGAATGGCTCAGCAGGATTTTCCTCCTGTTTAGGTGGAGCTTCTACAACAAAGAGAAAAAGAAACAATTTCAGACTTACATTATAAGAGGCTCTATGGCACATTAATTTAAAAGGCATAACTTTAGGATAAACACCAGGCAAAACAGCAAATTTGACTGCTTATTGCAGTCTATAAGCCTTCAAAAAACACATTCTCACATTCTACTTGTGTAGTAGGACAGTAGAATAACTATTAGTACCTGAGGCTTAAAATATAAAAATTAGAAGAATAGTTCTGTTAAAACCAATTCTTTCTCATCACAACAAAACTGAAGGGCAGGGCTGACAACTCCAGATGAAATTTCAAAAAGATTCTCATCAGAAAATATGGGGAAAAAAAATTATATATACATATATATACACACACACATTATGTATAAGTATGTATACATATATACACACACACACATATATATGCAAAGATGAACAAAGATTACCGTGCTAGGAAAAGGATGAAATTTTGAAGGGGACACAGAAAGACAGTCAGTACAGGATAGACAACACTACATAACTTCATAAAAGGTCTGTTGACAATGACTAGTAGCACCATCATCTCATCTATTTGGATAGCCCCTCACTCTTTATTCAGGTGACCACGCAATCAGCCTAGAGAACCACCCATCTCCGTAAACACTTTATTATATACAGTACACTGTTAAAGGAAAATCAAATGCCTTACTTGACTCTGTCATCATAGATACTGGCTTACAAAATATAAATGTCATTTTCTTTAAGTCCCAGTTATGAATAGTCACTATAGTCACTAACAGCTACCCAACTAAATAAAAGCTCTCATTTCACAATTACTGCATTCAGAAACCACAACTCATTAGTACTGACCACACAAACTTAATAAAAATAAATATTCGTGTAATTATCAGTATTCCAACAGGCAAAAATGTCACTGTTGAGAGCCAGAACAGCATCATCCTCCACACCCACGGTCACCTACAGAGCTGACAGCTGGCTTCAGCTAGCTACACAGCAACAGTTAAAGAAAACAGTTTGTGTAATAACAGTACATACCACTATCATAGTGACTTCCAAGTATGCCAAGAGCTACGTTGTTTGAACTCTTACTAAAGGGAACCCAAAACACAAAAACATAAATTAAGCTTAAGTTGTTTGATTCCTTCAGAAATTTATTTTCCTCTGACAATACTGACAGAAAACCAATGACACTTGCATTAGATTCCAACCTTTGTAAATTTGTACAGTTTATTTACACAACAAAGTACTGCCTTACATCCTGAATCCTGGAATCCACTCCACTTCTTCAAAGACATGCTAAATCCTCTGTCAAATGAGGCAAGCCCTGCTGCCACACAGATAAATGGCACAGAGTAGAGATTTTACAAGTCTGCAAAGTATATTTAAAAAACCTTCTGTAAATTCTGATCACTTTTGGAAGATTCTAACTTAAAGGCAGAACAGTTTTAAATACCAGTCCAAAACTCAGAGAGAGAACTCCATCTTTACTCACTGCCATCTGCTGACTACTAAGTGACCTCCACAAAAAAAGCTTGAATTTACACAAGCAATCTTACAAGCTATCTTCACATCATAAGAGAGATACTTAGATTGGGTGCAACCAGTAGAAATCAATATTGTTCTGCATTTTTTACGAGCACACACACATGCTAGTCAAGAAAATGTGCTACGCAAGCATTTAACTCAGGTTAACCACATACCTTATTGGAACATAGTCTTCACAGCAAATGGCATTCAAGATATGATCACACTTAAGATTTAGAGTCACACAAATGCTACTAAATATAAATTCTACATAATGAGCTTTTCCAAAAGTTAAGTGGGATGAATAACCTGGGTTTTTGGGATTCTGACATTGGTACAGAAAAATAACACTGATTTGAAAAGGAATTCGGGAAACAAACTGGGTACACAAAAATCTAATGAGTTATAAGAGGGCCAAGTGCAATGGCTGAGATGATCACAGATGTGAGTGCAGACTGGGAGAAGTACTCATTGAATACTCCCTTCTGCTTATGAAAGGCTAGCAAATTAATACCTCTACTAACTCCCTCGTAATTATTTCACATCTGTTAAAAGATTAAGGTACTAAAGTATCCATTTATTCTAGTGTCCACACAGAATTAATGCATTCAGGGCAGAAAAGTGCACTGACAGAATTGCGAGAAAAGTTTTTCAACACCAGGAAGTGATAGGAGCAGTCTCTCCCCTGCCAAGAAGCCCATTCTGAGGTCAGCAACCTTTTCTCTCCTTCCATTGCTTCCAGAACTGACAGGAAAAGTGGTAGTAATCTGGATTTCTCCAAATCAAGCATGTTTTTCTGAAGGCTTTAACTTCTATATCAATGGCAGATGACTGGCTGATATAGGATCTGCCACTTCACAACCACATGTAGGTGCCCCAAAAGAGGTCTGAATAAAAAATAAGTGCTTGCTGGAAGAGCAGTGCACACCTACGCATTTGTAAATGCATACAAGGACAATTTTCTATGCATGGATGTCCATCTTAGGAATCACTATACTCACAGAATTACTTTCAGACAGGCATCTGTTGTATTTTATCTACGAGCTCTGTGTCCATGAGCATTTCCTCAAGTGACATATGAATCTTTTGTTGCTTTCTGATTGATAAAGTGGTCAGTAAAATCTAGGTCACATCTGTAAAACTAAGATTTTCAAGCAATTGAAATCCATGGATGCTGTTTACAGGGTCCAAAAAGAAACACTCAACAAAACTTGAAATTAAAACTTCAAACAATGGAATTAAGCCTGCATTTTTGATGACAAAGCCTTTCTTTGACTGAAAACTCCTGGGGATGTGCATTTGTTCAATCAGTGTACCACAAGAAATAAAAACTATTACAATAAGACCACAAGCTGCTTTTTTACTACTCCACTGGTGTATTTTACATCTTAGTCTCTGAAAACAAAATTTGACCTGTAGTCTCCCAAGCAGTTCTTACCACTTGCTTCTATAACTGCAGAATGATCATGGGGAAACTAAGGCTCAAAGGTGAGCCAGGAAGTAGTACTGCCTGAAGCAATACTAAGGTAGGCACATTTATCTGCTCAGCTATGACTAAGAAGGAAAGATCAGTCCCATTTCTCCTGTGGGAAGAAAGCTTACTATCCACAGCACGTTTCTGTACATGTTAACATCAGGGGTCTTCACTACAATGACTGATATAACTCTTAGCAAGCTGACACTTTGCCACTAAATTGATTTACTTAATAGTTTACTCAGATGTCAGTTGGCTGTACACCTGAGCTGTCAGAGTATTGGTGTCACAGACAGGACATCCACCATGAGAGTGTTGTACTTCCAGATATAGTCTAAAACTTTTCTGTGTGCGCCTCCTGGAGTTGCAAGGAGCAACATACCTGTGCTAAGGGCAGAAAGCAGCAAGGAAGAGAGAACAAGGGTACAAGAGAACAAAAAAGAACAAAGGATGAGAGATGACCGAGGTCAGAGAATTAGGAGTTACTCTGTGGTAGAGCAGATACATCCCCACAGAATCAGCGGACCATGAATAAAAGCCCACACCAGAGCACAGCAAACATGTAGAAAGGAAGGTGGAGTGGAAGAAAAGAGTGAAAAACAATGACTATGCACTGTGTCTGACCTCCTGTGCTATCTGTCGCCTCGTTGAAGGGATTGAGCATGACCAGCACCTGTAGCAAGGGAGCTGGAGAGGAGTCTTAAGTGATGCAAAGTCTAGCAAAAGGGGAAAAGGAAAAAAAAAAAAGGCATTCTCCCCCAAGTGTTTTAAGTCATTATGGTCTTTGTTTCCCAATATCAAAGTCAGTAACTATACATTCACATTTACTGGCAATAAAACAATGGCTTCTTCAGAGAGTGTACAACCACACAACAGACAAACAGAAAACAAAATATCTATCCCTTACTATTACCAGGGAACTGTAGACAAGCAATGTGTTAGCAGCAACAAGACAGACCTTATTCCATTAAAAGTTATGAATATGATTTACTGATCTCAGTTACTATAATACACTAGTATATTCCTTTTCTTACGTCCTTATGATCCATGTTATTTTCAACTCATATTTCACTGTGACACTTCTCTTCAGGCAAGTAATACAACCAGTACTCAGAGTACTGCATGACAATACAAGCTGATAAGACAGCGCAGAATTCAGAATAAGCATTCTTGCATTTACAGAGTATATTTATGTCATCATTTGATAACAAGTAATAAGGGCACAGGATTCCTTCTGCCCACTGTGAAAAAACAATTATTTCTAGATTGTTCCGAGAAAACCACTTAACTTGCAGCAGCATTCTTAAGTTGTCAAAGAAAGGAAATGAAAGTTACTGCACGCAGCAGTAATGGTAGTGGTTTTTAAGCATCTTGGCAAAGTATTTAACAACAATTTGTATAATGAAATTAGTTAATTGCATGTGATTTCTTTCTGCTAACAAATGCATACATTACTCTGAGAATCATAAACAACATCCCTAACAGCACTGATGCATCAGTTATGCAAAGAATCATCACTGACTTTCCTTGAAAGACTGTCTCTAGTTTTGTAATCAGTCTAATGTTACATTGCATCAACATATTTCCTGAATATCTGCCCTGAGAATGTTGATCCTGCCCATTCGTGCTTCTTTATCAAGATTTAAGAATGATCAGAACTTCAGTGATTGCTTCAAATTTCTGATGACCTTCACTGATTAGTTAATAATCACATTAGCGTAATCACATTAACACCAAGAATGAAGATTAAATAGGTAAAGGATATTGATAAGCTTATCTAATTTCAGTGGTAAGTAAGGCACAATTGACAGTAAAATATCTACAAGTAATCATTTTTAAAGCAACATAGCATCTAAACCTGTAATTAACCCTATAGCTGTTTATATTATCTTCCTGTGGAAGCCTTTAACCTTTAAAATATATTAACTGTTCAAAATGCATTTGCAATTGTCAACTACTTGGTTTGCAGGAGAGGTCATAAAGACAGTCCTGAACAATAAGAGCTGATTACATCCTAAGTCCATACACTGCATGTGCTTTATTGTCCTCTATGTTGCAAAAGTCAGACCATCGATTCTTGCCAGTAATAAACTTATTTTACTCTTTATTTTTCTCTTATTTCTCTTCCTAAGTTGTACACTGCTTTAACTTTCTCCAGTTTATGATCAGTGCTACACTGTCTCTCTGTGGTGATATGTTTTCCATTATACAATATCAATTAATATCAATTTCTACAACCAGAAAGTTTTCAAGAACCTAAATCAAAATAGGCAACAGAAAACAGACAAACATCCATCCCCTAAAGACAACTGGTAAGTCCAGCATAATGCCACACACTATAGCAACAACCAAATGAATCGCCTCTATCCCAGTATGAAATTCTGAAGTTCATTAAGAAACTTTTCTTCCAACAGCATTTGGATTTCAACTTATTTTCCTAGGAAAAGTTATAAAAATCCTTTCTCTGAATTGTAAACCTGTTGGAACCAGAAAAGGGCTGCCACAATTGTTACAAACATTCAAACATGCTTTTTATTCTTCCCAGTCTGCGAGACTAATTTTGGTTCTATTCCTCATTTGACAGCAGGTCTTCTCACTGAAGTGGCAGTTTCACATCAAAGCTTTGCCACTGTGAAAATACTTTCCATGGTATCTGAAGTATTTATCAAACTGTACCGCATAAACATTTATCCGAATTGAATAACTGCCAGTAACAAGAAGGGATAGACAGCAAATCAGAAAAAGTGTCCCATTCCACAAAAATAGTGTCAGCCAAAGGCCTACAGAGAGTATCAATAATTGAGCAAAGGTACACATGCTCAGGCACAATGGGTTGCTCGCAAAAGAAAAAGTAGTTAGAAATTATGTCAGGATATCAGCAGAATGTTCAGCAGACCTCTGGGAAGGGAAAAAAAATAAATCACACTTTTAAGAAACAGAAGTGCAGTTTTGATGAAGCTGAAGGAACTGATTTCTTACACTGTTTCAGCAGCCTTCACATCCTTGAAACAATCACAAAGAAGCAACAGCAGTTCTGCGTATTAGATTGTCTCTGCTGCTACTTTGGGAACTGTTCCAGTATTTTAAGTGCAGCGGCCTAATGGCCTCAGACTCTGGCTCCCAGCACTCGGAAAAATCTATATTCAATTTCCTGCATGCACTGGCATTTCAGCTTTCTGTAGAAGGAAGGACCCTTTCATTCTTTCCTCTTCGTTTGCCCTTCATCTATTAGCCAGTCCATACCCCCTGGCCAGAGCAGGGGGGTATGGCAGGTAAAGACCCCAGACTTGCACCAAGTCATGGAATTTTGTAGAGATTTTATAACTGTCAAGATTTACCCATGCTTTTAAACACAGAACGAGATCTCAGTCTGGCAATTTCTGTCTTGGAAGGTTGATCCCATGTGGGTCACTGCTATAAATCCTTTAACAGATTAATACATCTCTGAAATAAAAACTTAACCTCCTTGTACGCACAGCACAAGGAAACCCTGACAGGCAATTGCAAAAGCAACTCAGGGAAATGCATGGAGAAAAGCATACATAGAGAAAAAGTCGCAGTAACAGAGATTCCCTCGGAAAGGTTACTTTGTGTCAGCTCTCACCTTCAAAAAACACAATGCTACTGACAAGGTGTCAACATTAATACCATTTTTGTGCAGAAAAGTGAATTTTAGTGTTTCAAGTATTCAAGTTAAGTCTTTTTGTCAGAATCTAGCTTTGTTCCCAATGAACTGATCTTAATGGAAGAGCATCTAAGGGAAAAAAAAAAAAATGAAATATCCAAGTAGGTTAAATACTGCTACCGCTTCTTACAGCTCAGTAAGTCACACTGAGGCTGTCAGGATTCCTCAAAAAGTCTAACAGTCCTTAAGTCTGCCAGAACGTCTGTCCATACAGAGTATGAGCAGTGCAGCCCTAATTTAAACCAAAACAAAAGAGTAAACAGACGAAATACAGAAGTACCCTGTGAGGATTCAGCTCAAGATCTAATCTTAACATATTCCAGCACGCTGTAGATACTGCCAACAGTGGACAAACGGGAAATAAAGCAACAAAAACCAGGAGATTCTTTCCTGAAAACTTGTAAAGAAGCCACAATAATACTAAGTGTAGAATGCAACCAAGATGAAGCTTAAAAGATTTTAAAAATAAATGTTAAATGACAGCACACATAGCAGTGAGACTGAATTTTCATCACAGCCTTTCACCAATTATGGGCCGATTTTTAGCATGTAACTAAAAAGGCAAACATCCACACACTCACAACAGCTAAGTTCCTGGAGTAAAAAAAAAACAAAACACCTGAAATTCATGAGACTTCCTTTTGCACTAGTGAGAATAAAAGACCCTCTGTTTTGCGTTTGGTTTTCAGTCCCTAACACAGGACTAATAAAATCCACCCACTCAAGGTGGTTATACTGTCTGCAGCCCTCCTTGTAATTTAGCACATTCCAAGATATCAGAAGTAGATCACTGATTTCAAATTACTTGTAGAAGAAAAATAAAAATGAGACATAAAATTTAAAATCAACAATAACGAAAGTTAACTAAAAAGCATGACTATATGAAGACTGCATTGGACTCACATAGCTTGGAAGCCAACCTCTGCCTCTACATGGTTTTGGATTATATAAAAACCTTCTTGTCCACATTCTTTGTAAAAACAGATTTTGAGTTCTCCTACCAGCAGCAGACCAATGTGGCATAGTTTAAAGACACAGCACTCATAGGATATGATGCAGAATCTTTCACAAGGTCATACAATCAAACTGCAAATAAATTCCAAGAAATAATGAATTTGAATCAGGAAAAGCGTACAGGTATCTCAGTCTATATAATTCTACTCTTACAAATAAGATTTGTATTAGAAACGTCAATGACTTGAGCTTTATTTCTTAAGCAATGCTTAATCAATATACATTCTGGGATATCAAATTAATCACTGCATGTGGAAAACCTGAGCACAATCAGGGCCAGAACTCTGCAAACAGCATTCTTATGCCTACAGATTTAATAGCTTGAGCTGATTCCTAGAGACAGGGGACAGCCAGACTGCAAGGCCCTTCTTCCCTAATGAGACAAAAGGCAAAAAGTTTGTGCTCAAATTCTATGTTTCTAACAGTGATGGAGCTTAGACAAACTAATGAAAATCACTTGAAGACTAATAAAATCATAAGATAATAACTAATTTAAAAAGGAATTCGGTTCACTATAAAAAAGCAAACAGAAACATATCCCTCTAAGAGTTTAATAGTAGTAATAGAAACAGTTATTAATGATATATCATAACCTGCCTTAATAAAAAGCAGTAGCTGTCCCTTAGCTTAAACATTGCTGTTTTTAATGTTAACTTGAATTCTTCTATCCACAGACTGTGTGGAGAGTAACTGGGAATGCATTTTCAACTTCAGGTCTATTTTTTTTCCCCTCCCTAACTTACTTAAAATATAGTGTGCAGGAGTCCACCACATAAATAGAAAACAGAAGTTTCCTTTTCCAATCACAGCTCTCAATTTGCTATCGTAATAAAACAAAGGATCTCTGAATGAGACAGATTTCTCAGAAATGTAGAACCCAGTGCAGAAAAATGTCAGAAGGCGGCCCACATGTTAAAGATAAGTGGAGGAGATGTCAGGCTGCAAACAGCAGGTGCTTTCACACTTTGACAACTTGGATGTTTGCCTTTTAGTACAAAAGCTCTGTATGTGCTATATAATACGTATGAGTGCTTACCCAGAGAGAGCAGATGTTAGCATGGAGAAATTGGATTTCTCTTGACTTGCCTGTCTTTGTTAACCCAACAGTTCCTAAAAAGTTACTGTACAAAAGTTACTTGACATTGGAGAAAGACACTTGAAGATGACTCTCAAAACGTTCTAACCACTAGAGGTCAGTGTAAGGATCAAGAACACCTATCTTTTAAAGAGAAATCTGAAGCCTTTAAGGCTAAGAACTGTTAAAGAGCTCTCAGAGCTGTAAGTAACAAACTTCTAAACTCTTAATTATGCAGGAAATTTTATTACAGTGGTTATTCCCTAAGGGTAAGAAAACATACAGGAGAAAAACAAAACCATCACGATATTGCCAAGAAAACACTACACTACGTTGTGTGTGTACAAACAAATATTACTTTATAAGGGAAAGATCTTGTAAAGGGCTCTATATTCCTCCTGTATACAATAGAATTTGCTGGTTCTGACCTGAAAACACTACAAATAATGGATGTTGTTGTTCCCACTAACTAGCTTCTCACTACTAGTGCCCTCTAGATGTAATTATGTCATGAAATATGGGCTACAGGGTGAATCAGGCCAGACAGACCCCTGTATGTTTATGGTGAAGTTAACAGTTGTAAAACCGTGGGAAACCTGAAAATAGTGCACGCATCTTTAACACTACAAAAAAGATTATCAATGAAAACACACATTCTGCAGTAAAAATCATTTTCCTCTGATAATGCTTACCAGATGAATACATGCACCAGTACTGCATTTTTAAGGAATTCTGCATCCCTTAGTACTTTCATAAATAAAACTTCTGTCTTCTCAAACAATTAAATGTTAAGCTTCAAAGTATATGCTATAAAGACACTGAAGACTTTCTGAAATACACTTTTATGACTGTAGAAAGCAATCTCTCTCAGCACTTCTCATATTTGGAAGACAAGGTTAAAAAAACACAACATAGATTCAGAAAAATAATACCTAATTGATCAACTACTGGCATTTAAGATAAAGGGCTGCCAAAGGATTGTTTCTTAAAGAAATACTTTGTCTCAAGTATAAAAAAAAAATAAGCTCTAAACTGCAAAAGTATTTTTCTCATTTCAAATAATTCCACACTTAAAGCACTAATTCAAACTTTACATGTAGACAGGCAACATTTTTTTGAATGATAGTCTACTGATAAAGTAAAAAACTGCCCAAAACTGCCTAATAATCTATTTGTTTTGAGTTGGAGACCTTATTTCAGCACCTGATCCATAAATCACAGCATTACAAAATGCAGAACTGCCACAAGCTGGTAGCTCTATTTATTACATAAACCTAGGAATAATTTTGGCTTCTTCAGCAGATGATGGAAGTGATTTCTTCCATGTACACAAGCTTATGCTTACTATACAGTTATACAATTGTACAGGTATATAATTATACAGTCAATAAGTAAACAGAGGTTAAACAGATGTTTCATATGAAAGACTACCATGATGGAAAGATAATCTATGATAAACGGAAAATGCTCACCAATGTTGAAGGGTTGCAGTAAACTCCACAAAAGAATGATCTCCAGATGGAGAGGTGGAGCCAAGCTCCACTCCTGGAAGCACAGCTGAATTACCTTCACCTGTGCTCCCACAGCTGACTCATTGCTTGATCAGGAGGCACCCCTGCTAGTATATCTTGAATATTTTTTGTTTTTTGGGTTACAATAAAATGGAGTTTCCCGGAATCCATTTTAAGTGGCTCATCTAAAACAATTTTAGTGATTTTCTTTTCTCGTTCAACCAGGTCTACTGTTTCAGAGATAAAGTTGTTATCCATTGAAATATTACAGACCTGGGCCATTGGGGAATGTAAGGGTGGTCTTTTCCCTGTTAATATGCTAAGTTCTTGTTTTAACTCTTCAACATGGTCTTTCAATAATTGATTTTCATTTTTCCATCTGTCAGCTCTGATTTCTGCCTGATTTATTGCATTTAACAGCGGCCATTCCACTGCAGAGGCAGCTAACTGCCATTCTTTCATAAGAAAAACATCCTTATTTAATCCTTGGAAATATTCCATCACATAGAATGGGGAAATACTCCACATAACCCACAGGGGACCCCACTTTTCAACTATAGTGGCCAGCTGATAATAGGGAGAACTCATAAACCCTGGGATCTGCCAAGGAACCATTTTGTCTAATGGGGTGATGTTCTCCCCCCCAGCCCATTCATAAATACCCCACAGAAAAGACATCATGCCTGTTTTGCCCACCTAACCAAATGTACAGTTACACAGTCAATAAGCAAACAGAGCTTTCACACTAGAGATAATTGTGATAGAAAAATAATCTATGATAAATGGAAAATGCTCACCAATGTTGAAGGTTTGCAGTAAAATCCATACAGGTGCAATCTCCAAAGAAAGAGACCCTGCCTTAGTGGTGGTCAATCCTTAAATGAGATCTGGGAGAGATGGAGCCAAGCTCCACACATTCCAGTAGCACAACTTAATCACCCTCACCTGTGCTCCCACAGCTGACTCATTGCTTGCCTCAGGTGGTTAATCAGAGGTTCAGGCTGTGATCAATAGTTTTGCATGCATTTACCCACTAGTTTGTCATTAGTTAGGTTGGTTACATGGTATATTTCTTCCAAGTTAGAGCAGAAGATGAGAGCCATTTGCACACGAGATACCAGTTTGCAATCAAGAAACAGACAAGGACAAGAAGCAGAGACTGCTGAGAAACAATATCAGGAATAAAACTGAATTTCTGAAAAATGGCTTTCCTTGCTTATTACTACTGAGAAAAATGGAAACACAGGAAGTCATTTACCGGAAGGCCTAGTAATTATGCGATAACACTAATCAATTTAACACCATTTTTAGTTTTAAGTGGATATAAAACACTGCATTTTATTTGAAGATTTTGTTTGGTTTTTATTTCAGGAATTTACCTCGGTCCTACCTCACCTGATGCATAACAAGGCCAGCTGTGCCTTGGGTTGCACCAGGTTGCACTGTTACTGTGTGAGGGAAAGGATTTTTCCACTTTGCAGTGGTACAGTCTCAACTACTGAGTGTACTTTGTGGTAGCACAATTTAGCAGACACAAAACTATCAGCATCAAAAGGAGGGCTACAAGGATAGTACAGCATCTGGAGGGCAGGATGTATAAGGAGCAGCTGAAGTCCCTTGATTTGCTTAGCCCAGAGCTAAGCAGGCTGAGGAGGGGTCTCATGGCGGCTGCTGCTCCTCACAGGGAGTGGAAGGGCAGCACTGAGCTCTGGTCTCTGTGACAGTGACAGGGCCTGAGGGAACTACAGGGAGCTGTGTCAGGGGTGGGGGTCCAGGGGTTGGACTCAATGGTCCTGGCGAGTCCCTTCCAACTCAGTATTTTCCATGACTCTGTGAGTTGAAAATGGAGTTTGATAAGATTAATCAAGCATTCCCATGTAAGATCTTGAAGACTGATAACTGAGTACTGGTCATTTGACTAAAACTTTAATGATTTTTGCTCAAAATGCATTCAATTTTTGCTATAGGACCCTATAGGACCCCCCAAAGAGCATGGGGGTGAGAGTTTCTGATTATCACTCCTCAGCACTCTCTGCTGGCACAGAAGACACTGGAAATACCATCAGTAGTCCCAGTGGTATGACTGAGAAACAGAGCCTTCAAACAGTCTCATTCAAAGGTGATATTACATTCTGTAGATACTTCACCTTTAGAATACACAATTATTTCTTCTAAGTTAAATGATCTTATTATCCAAGCACAGTGTCAAGGGCTGCAGTATGCATTAGAACTTTAATTCCTGTGCCATTAAAATCCTTACCTTTTTCTTTTTTTCTTTGATCAGAATAAGACATGTTGGTCATGTAATGCCCTGAGCAAATTCCAACATAACAAAACCTCTACATGCCAGAAGTCCTTCTGGAACTGGCATTGAACATAATTTTGTCTTTCCCAACTTGCTTTGTCATGTTCCTGTACATCGTGGAACTTCTATTTCACCATACAAAAAAAAAAAAAAAAAAAGAGCCACATTTTTTAACAACAGTTACTTCATTCTTAATAGCAGAATGGCCAACGAGTATAAAGATTGTTTTAAAATCAGGCTTGTTTTGCATTTAGAACTATCAAAGTTGAAATAAGAAACAATTCAGATTTATTTATTTTTTAATTACTATACTATATTGACAGCTGCCTGGGCTGGCAGATTACCTGCCTTAATCCTTTAAAAAGCAAGGAGGTGAGTTTTTCTTGAGACTCTCCTCTGGTTTTCTGATGATCACTTGTTTGCGGTTTTTCCTTTCCCCTCCTCTTTCCAACAAGCAGTTTTCCAAAAAGAGAAAGAAGGGGAAGAGTGATTTTGAAGAGGAGGCGCAGGAATAAACCTGTGGACCTTCCAGCAGGACTTCCAGGACTGAATAGACAGCGAAAAAAGAAAAAGTGGCAGCCATGTTCAGTGGGGCAGGACGAGGAGAGGTGGACTTCCAGGCTCCAGACCCTGTGCTGTCTATACCATGTTCAGTAGGTTGCTTTATACACTAGGGCAAACCAGAGCATGTTCATATTTGAAAATATCTGTCCATTCCAGGAGTTAATAAGTAATGACAGTACTCGTTCATTACCTCCTCCTGTCATCATTGTTGAAAAAAATACTTGATTAAACCAGGCACTTGCATACCTCAGTTCTTAACAAGTACAGAGAGATTTACAAAACAAGCCTGAAGGATATAAATATCTCTAGCAGCAAAAAGATAGTAAGATATAAACTCAATAAATATATGTATATAAAGCACTCTGCAAAGCGAACAAGATAAACTAAGTTCCACAGGGAGGCTTGGGGCAAGAGACCTCTTAAAGACGTAGCAACATGAGCTCCAGTACAGACAGGGAGATAAGAAGATCCAAAATGTATAATGACTGCAACTGCACATGTTCCTAAAATTAGTCATCTGTTTATGTGCTTGCTAAAAAAGGAATCTCATCTGCATTTAATGAATAGCAGATAACATTTTTCTTTGGGATTAGTGGAGTTTGCATCGGCACAGCTGAGAAGCTTTAAAAGCTCCGTATGCTTGATGTCATAAACCCAAGCCTGTGTCACCTAGAGTAAACACCAAAGCACTTAACTATTTGAAAACTGCATTTTGCCAGAAACCATTAGGCTGTGATCCTAGTAAAACGCATCTACAGTTTTTAATTTTATACAAAACTGAAAGGTCACACCAAAAGCAAAGTCCACAGGAGGAAACAGAACTAGTTCCCTTCTACATTCATCCAACTCAAGGCACAAAACAGATTTCTTCTTTCGGTAATCACATAAAACAAGATTTTCTCTGCTTACTGAGCTGTACTGAGCTTCCTCAGATTAGTTCTCCTTCACCAACTTCCATTCAGTCCTCTGAGGGATTTCAATTTGGTCCC
The DNA here is from genome assembly GCF_054131305.1 of Coturnix japonica. Classification (NCBI taxonomy): domain Eukaryota; kingdom Metazoa; phylum Chordata; class Aves; order Galliformes; family Phasianidae; genus Coturnix; species Coturnix japonica. Next base: position 15,087,706 of record NC_140667.1, on the reverse strand, counting down.
TTCATAAACACAAACACTTAAAAGAGTGAAGTAGCTCACCCATTTAAGACAGTCTTTTCATGTACGCTTTCTGTATTATGATAATCATCGTAAGCTGTTTCAACACTTCCATCAAAGTGTAACACTGGCATCTCAAGAAACAGCCATGTCGATAAGCAGGCCTATGTTTGACAAGGCCAGAATTTCAGAAGAACTTTGCAAACACTTGTAGGTAAAATATAATCCACTTGTGGTTAGCTCACATTTTCAGGATTTCTTCTAAGATACCACATGAGACAGAGGTGAGTTTCACTTTTCAACATAACCTGAAAAATTCTGAACAGGGTAGTTTTGAAGAAGTATCAGTGTGCACATCTGTATCTCCCCACCACATTTGCTACTGTGACTATTGACTATGATTTTTGCTGAATTAACAGATTCCAGATTCAATATGTCTTTAAATAATGATGGAAAGGGGATATTTACCCGAAGCCCTCCACTACCAAGGCCATAAGCATCATTTAAAGACGGGACTATAATGATTAAGGAACAATACTGGTGAAGTCCATGAGCACTTTTGTTGTGCAAGACAAGAGGAAAGTGAAGCCCTCAGTTCTCACCAGAGCAAACAACAGCCCATGGGCTTTAATGACCTTTATATGAGGCAAGAACTGGGCCCTGGGTATCATTTCACATTAAAGAGTATGACCTTTAGCACATCATCTTTTCAGTTTTGAGTAGCCTTATATTTGTATCCACAATCAGGTCCTACTTTAGAAAACAGGAAAATAAATAAAAATGAAACATCTGAGTATCAAGAATCGATTATCTGCTATTTCTTTAGCAATTTGATAAGAAAATTCTGTTTCATACTATCAGAACATACCAGAAACTTCTTAAACGTGTGCTGGTTGTTACAGAAAGACAGACAGATTTTGCTATCATTTACGCTAAAAATTAAACACATCCTTGCTGTTGAAGGGAAGCACATTTTTTCACTTACAAATTACAGCTCTGAGCACTCTCCTGGACTTGTGTGTGCAGGCATTCACCCTAAAATGGCCCCCTAATCATGACCTCCCTTTCTAAGCAATTTGGAAAAACGTCTTCCTCTTTATCCAGTCTTATGCAGTAAGGGAATCACTGCAGGATACAGACCACCCATGTTTATTTGTCTCTTGTGCACAAAGCAACATTAAAGTACATCCTTGCTGTACTGGGACCTATGACAAAGCTGCTCAAATTAATGACATTGAGTCCTGCTACTGATTTGTTCCAGATAAAGACCCAGAAAAACATTTTAAATACTTGATTAAAGGATGAATTATCAGTAGAAATTGGTTAAATTCAGAAAGCTGCCAAAAGATACCAGTTACATTTCATGAAATTTCTCAGGGATCTTTTCTAGTGATTCTTCTATTTCACCATAAAAGACAGCAAAATAACTAAATACAATGGATTTTAAATAAATTCATGAAATATCTTTAGAGGATAAAACACTTATTATTCACTACCATTATTTTTAAAGTAGACTACTAGGGCGGTATATATCACTGTTACTGTGATAAAATACCAGGAAAATGTAAGACATTTAATTTTGAATTTGCACAATGCTTTTAGGAATTTTTGTGCACAAGAACAGATTTTATGAATCCTCAAATTATATCCAAAATGAAATACAATGGTTGCTTTTTTTTTTTTCCCCTTCCCCCCCCCCCCCCCACACACATTTGTTCCACCTACTCAGCATGTGTTTGAAACCTATAGGGCTTGCAGGTTAATTACTAGTTAAATACTAAGGCAGGATGGACTAATTAAGCTCCATCTCAAAAAGAATGAACAAATCATTTTACCAAAACAGGCAGGATATTAACTGAAGGAAGAAATTTTAGAAGTAACTAACTCCAAAGAGATCTGATAACGCTTCATGTTACTTTGGAATAGTTACTCACCAATGAAACCAAAAGATTTTTCAAATCCATAGTGAACATAATTTTCTCTAACAGAAAATGAATACTTTTAACAGTTTATTTCCAACTCATCTTTTCTCCTGGGACAAAACCGCTTTATATAGCATCAGGGCTTGAACGCAGTTGGTATAGTTCAATTAGAAATTAAAGGCTCCAGGAATTTTTAGCTCGTAGGCAATGTCTAAGAAATAATTTCTTACATGGAGAATGGAATCTGGGAAATTTTAACCCAGTCTTTTTGTTGCTGTCTGTTTTTTAACCACAGTTGTTTTCCAAGTGCAATCTCTAAAAAAAGGAATGATGTAAAGCAATTAGAAGTTGGAAGGGGATTTCTGTGGTAGTAGAACTGAAGTTCATCGTGTTAGTCCTAATAATTACCTACAAAGTTGTGCTGGAAAAGTCTCCTTATGTCATGTTTTTCACTGTGGAAATTTCATTTTTCGTTAGGGAGAATCATTCTGTAAACCTGCTGAAGAGGCACAGCTTACCCCTTGAACAGAGCTGAACTGAGGCTGGCAATTATCACTCTGCTTATATTTGTATCTGATTTTAAAACACAGAAGTGGGACTTGTGTCTCCATGCTGTTCACTGAAGACTTCCTCAGTGTGATCTCAATATAAAAAATCACATCAAGGATGCTTCTCTGCCCTATAATGGAAGTTATTCCATAGTCACTGTCTGAAAGTCTTTAGCAGGCATACAATAGAGCAAGAAATTTAACTCCAACACCACTTTTATTTCTTACAGTAAATAAAATACTATAAAAAAACATATTTCCCTCTTAGCAGCTTAAGGCTCCCAGACAGCAAGGCCTTTGGTATGCTATTCAGGGCCAATCAACGCTTACCCAAATACTACTAAAAGGAAGTAGAAATCAGTACCAAGGAAACTTCTGTACTGTCATCCACTGTAGTTTCAGAGCAGTGACCTGCTAAGAAGTTTGGCAAAGGAGTACTTCTGACTGTTACTAGCTCCTTTCTGCACGTGCACTCATGTCAATCCAGGAAAAGGTTCTGATCCTCCCTGCAAACATTTGCTCTGATAAAGCTTACTAAGGCATTTCTCTGACAACGAAATCTAGCAGCTGTGGAGCAACAGATGCCTATTTTTCCTTCACCACTTCATTGGCTTCATCTAAAATCAGGCTCTCCAGTTCTCCCATGCTTTCAGAAAGGTAACTGTGAATACCAGATTTCAACTTACTTATACACTCAGCTCCATCTACAGCCAAGGGAGGATTTACTGGTTATTTTCCCACACATTCTTCTGGCTAATTAATAAAAGGAGAAAGGAGCCCATGTGACCAGAACAACAAGCACATCTCTGGCCTGCTGTATCCAAGAAATTTACATTGAGGGTAATTTTCTTCTCTTGCTCCTGATGGCATCTTTCAGTAGTGATAAAGGCAGAAGAGGATTTAATTTCCTACCTAAAATAATTCCTTTATTATCTTTGTGCAACTGAGCACTTAGCAGAAAAGCTGTAATTTTCTCCCTGCAGATTTCATCTTCCCTAAAACAGGAATATGGTACTACTTTCCCAGGAATATTAAAATAAAGTTACACTTTTGAGCTACTCAATACCAACCACCACTGAAATGCCCTTTAAAAACATACATACAAACAAACAAACAAAAACTATTTCTTCTCAATAGTGAAGACATTCAGAGCAGCCATTTTTCACAGATTCCTCTACATCAGATAGTTTGCACCTCCAACATTTCCAGTTACTTATCCATTCTCTAACAAGAAGTTAATACTGAAGATGTTTGTTTCACTGTTTCCAAGCCACCTGGTCTCTAATACTATTCATATTACAAGGAGAAGTTTCATACAATCCTATTTCCTTAACTAGTAACAGTAGATTTGTTTTGTACATGCTGAGAATAACTAGATTCTTAGACCTTAAAGAGTATGGAATGTGAGAAATATTTAATATTCCAGCAGAACTATTTTCCCTGCAAGCAGACATACAGAGTCAGACATTTGTTGTATTAGATCTGGACAAAAATTTGATTCTTTGAACAGCAAATGGTTAAGCGTTAACAGGAGTGTATCCATTCCCCACAGACCTAATAGTACAGTCTGTTACAAAGCAAAAAGGCTAATTTTCAATTTAGACCATGTTAAATATAGATCATTTGATCAGGCAAGATTCTTTCTTTAAAGAAAAAATACTTCAGCACATTTTAATGCTTAAATCTTTGCTTAACTACAGCCCATTTTAATGCTCCCCCCCCTTCCCCTTACTTTCTGTTTCCTTGCTCAGAAGTATGTGAACCATCTGTGCATCTAATATGGTCAAATAACTATCTGCAAATCTGTTTCCCTGAATGTGTACATTACCAAAGCTGGAAGGCCAAATATTACCAGCTGCTTGCTGGAGTGCAGGCTCGCACATCAGGTCTCTATAGTTTGCTTGTTCACTGGCCTGTTAAGCAGACAATGTATGAAAATATGTTAAGAATCCCCAAGTCCTACATCTCTGCTCCAGTGAAACATACCTGCACATTTGTTGGTTTTAGAATACCACAGCATAGCATTTGAATTTAAATGCTAACATTTCAAACAGTTAACTGAGTTTTACATCTCTCTTTTCATTGAGATTACATCCAGTAGAAATCAGATTCATATTTTAAGATTTCTTTTTTCCATTATGAACGGCATTTATCTTAAGACATTGTCCAGAATACATATTTTTCATACATGCTGCATTTGGCTCATATCTGATTTTTTAATTATTTTTCTTTAGGGTTTTGTAATTTTTGCTATTGGTATTCCACATCATAACATCATGTGGAGCACATAGAAGAAGTACATGTCCCAGAGGACCTCACGGTCAGAGAGGGAAATATGTCACAGAAGTGACACTCGCTTTCTCTCTCAAAGGCAGCAGGTGTGGGTGTGCTTCCAAGCCATGCACCTTCAACTTCTAAGTAGGCTTCTCGGTCTTAGGAAAACTCTCTCTCTCTTATTTTACTTGATCTATTAGCCTCATAGATCGATCTAGATAACTACGTGACATGGGACAAAGGCAACATCTCACAAAGGCTAATTTAAGTGTTACAATTTGGTCTTATTATGTCAGATCAATAAAAACATTTCTGAATTTTTCTTGACAAGACACTTTCATTTTATTTTTATGGCACTTGAATAATACAGAAGCACAGTACTACTGCTTCTTTTATAAGAAATGTTCAAATGGAAATTTGATTTAGAGATTTATATTAAATACTTGATGTAATTTTTAAACTTAAGTTAGTGAATGTACAAGTGATATCTCTAAAATGAGATACTACTTATACAGCCAGAATCTCTCTTCAGTCCACCAGACTAGTTTGTACAAGGGCAACACTGGCATAATGTTACTGACATAGAGATGACTTTACTTTTTGCAACAACATACAAGTGTTGCAACTGGAGTAAAGACATTTTTGACTGAAGCAAAACTTCTCATAAAATGAGTCTTTCTCTCTGTATTTGCAAAAATTACATAAAAATCACTCTAAATATACACAACAGATTAAGAGGAGCCTCTTATTAAAGCAGTTTTCACACTTTAACACTTGCAGCTTCAAACTCTTAAGATTCTATAAACCCATTATATTCTATAACCCTTTATATTGTATAAAGTGTGGGGATAACTTCTATTGAATTTGTATCTCCTATTCATAGCATTAAACCTGGTTTAACCTTAAGTATTTGGATATCTCTTAATATATCTCTTATGATTTATTGCTGCCAGTGTAGGTTGTTTTCAAAAATAATGACTCAGGCATCAGCTCAGCCCTTGCTTACTTTCAAATAAATACTAATTCATAAACTGCATCTTCAAAGCACATACTCCTTAATAAAGAAGTTGATAAAACGTGAGGATATTTAAGCATAATTCCTACATTTGAGTATAATTCCTTCTTTTAACGTAAAGCAATTACTCCGAATATCAGTTAAATGAATAGCTTAAATGTAAAGTATATTCAGAGTACAGGGCTGATTGAGGTAAAACATACCTGTCTCAGTGAAAATAAGACACTAACAGTGAATATAATAGGAAATACAATAGGGAACTATGGTGTTACCCAAAGCATTGGTTCACTTCTGACTATGACCCCATCTTCCTGATGCTTAACTGGATTTCTAAAGTCTATTTTTACATGAGCAGCTGTTTGTCATGTAGTCCCACTTGATAAAATTAAGTACCTTGGATTAATGCTAGCTTTTTTTTTTTTTTTAATACAGAATTTCTGTTTATAAACATAAAATTCAAATTTCTTATTTAATATTTGTCATTAGAAAAGAGCAGAAGAATAAGGAAATTAGATTTTCTCATATTTGTCATATAATTTTATTTGACGTCCTCTTGTAATGATTTCTACCTGCAAAATTTAACAGTACATTATCATATTATAGCCACTGAATCTCAAACAGCTGATAAAGATCATATTTCAAAACCTGTTAGCATCCATTTGCTACAGTTCTTTTCTTCCCACCTTGCACCTAAGCTACTTCCAGCTGGTCAGGGGATGGGGGGAAAGAATTAACAGTACTAAAACTGCAGGGTAAGAAGCTAGTATTGTATTACCCAACATCCCAAATTCTCAGGTGGATTTTTCTATTATAATTATATCGCGGTGCAGTTTTTTGTAGCAGTTCAACTTAAATAACCATTATGTTAGGATTCGGATTTTTTTCCTTCATTTTAATCTTTCCAAATATTTTAAATAACACATTTCTCTGAAGTGAAGTAGCTCTATTTCTGCGTCTAAAAACATCCTCTTTTACAGATGGCACACAGATTAGGGGTTAACAACACATACTAAATATTGAATTAAATTTTTAATTTAAACATTAAATAAAAACAGTCTCTACTTGAAGTTAAGCATACGAGCACAGCTAGTTGAGCTTGAAAACACATCTAGATTCCTTGGTCTCATTTTTCACCTGTTCTTCAGTTTCCATATCAGTCATTACAATATATGGAAGTATTTCTTCCATGCTACCTCCTGGACAACTATCTCCAGAGGACTCAAGGCCCCAGCAAGACATTCACAAGTTGACTATAACCACTCTTGACTCTCCACAATACAGCCAAGTAAAACAAGGATTCCCTTCACTTTTTTGGGGGGGCATTCTGCATTATTACTCACACATATACAAAGTTATATCTATGGATTAATTCCTACATACCAAGAAAACAAATGATGCTCGCTGATTTAAAGATAAAATAAAAAACGACAGTAATTCCTCTGTTATCACAAATGCTAGTCTGAGCCCCGATCTTTGTCTTAACAACAAAAGCTAAATGTGTGCCAGGGACAGTTGGTCTCCAGCTTCCATTCAGACAAATATTCTTTGATGCCCAAGCTTTCCACAGATTGCTGAATACTCAGTAGTTGATGTCAAATGATTTTCATTGTCTTGTTATGTTTTCCCAATATAGTCCTAGAGTAAGTGTGGTTGTTTTTTTTGAACACTGCTTGATACATAGAAAATTAATTTGCAAAAATGCAACTTGTAATCTGAATTTGTAATATGTAGGAAAATGTGATTATCAAGTTGCCTTTATACTCCGTCCTACAGACCATTATATCCAACGCCTTGATGAATGTCAGTTTCTTGTGCTGATGTGCCGATGTCAACAATGAATGCTGCTACTTCTCAGTGTGTAAAAGAGGTACCAGAGACAGTGTTCTAAGCTGCAATGAAAGACTGAGGAAAAGAAATAGATGAGAGCCACAAGAAAATATTGGGTTTTATTGTTTTTTTAAAAAAATACCAATTTTCAAGGCTACATATATATATTGGGGACATTATCTACAAATTTAACTAAACATTAATTTAATGCTTGAATGATTAGGTGTAACATAATCCAATACAGTATTCTAATATTTAAGAAAACTGTTACCTAAGTTTTACAAAAAGTAATGGGGAACAGTTAAGGCAAGATGTGAGTGAGCATTTCTATCGTTGCTACAACTGAAACATTTTCCCAATCAGTCAAAATTCACGGAAGCAAATACATCAATTCAAGTGCTTAGCTTATACTTAGGATTGATTATTTGGATGAAAGTTCAAAAGCTTATAGAAAAATCATTACTTTTTTCTGTAAAATTAAATATTAGACTGCTCTCCTTCATAGATGGAAGGCTTCAATAAAAGCCAATGGAAAATTACTGAGAATTTAGATTAGGTTTTAGAATTCTGTCTTCAAATTAGAAAAGCAGTTGGCATTCCTAACAGTCACCAGATTTATCAAACTCATTACTTAATGAGGTCAGTCTAGGCAGTAAAACCAAATTGTAAGTCAGAAAAAACAGCTTTTAAGTCAAGAATGTTCTCTGGTGACACACTATTGACAATGATTTTTACATCAATGGCTATGAGAGATGCAAAACACGTACAAGCCAGAGAGCTATCCAGAAGGTTATAATATCAGAGGTGCACCGTACTCCCCAGAATACAAAGGAAAGGATTACTTGATTCTAACAGTTATTCTAGTGCAATTATCTATTCTGTACCTTACAAAAATTAAAGTGGCCTATAAAAATAACTATTAAAAGCATTTTCTGTGAGATTGATGATGCTATTTATACCCCTTTTCAAGAGCTCATAAAGAAACTCGTGGAACAATGGTCTCCCATATTGAGCAACTTGATGACGCTGATACATCAAATTACTAATTAGCACACTTTGCAACTGTAGTTATGTTTTGTTTCTTTTAAAACATGTCTGTACAATAAATACTTCTTTATCTCTATGCTGCTCTCCACATGCAATTACGACATTAACAGGCTTAATAGAGAAGTGGCTGATGCCCCATGCCTGTCAGTGTTCAATAACATGCTGTAACTTTTAGTTAGACCTGAAGAGGTCAGCCAGTTGAACTTGGTGATCTTTGAAGGTCCCTTCCATCTGAACTATTTTATTCTGTTCTATTGCACGTTCATTAATTCTGCAGTTCATCATTAGTCTTTCCAAACAGTATTATTATTAATTTACACTTGCCCAATTCTGATTTGATGGATATTATATTCAGAAAATTGACACCTACTGTGGAAATGTTTCATACAGTTTTAAAGATATGACATGGTAATAAGTAAGTTTCAGCTCCACTGAAACAATTATATTTCCCTTCCAAGAGCAGGAAAGCTTGTTTTATAATACTTCAGACATCTCAATGAAAAGTTCTGCCTGTTCTACTTTTACTTCCCAAACATGTTACTAGGATGCTCACTCTTCTGCAGGTGCTACAGACCCATCTTCCCACAATTATTCCAGCTGCTCTGCAGTTTCCAGTTCTACTTCACAGATGCAGTATTTATTTGTTCATAAACTTCCTTGTGCCCTAATCTGAACTTAAGTAAGTCATCCACTAGAAGCTTACATATTCACAACTACTGCTCTCTAGTGCACCTACCACTTTTACGTTGACCTTTTAATGGTTCTTTTCTTTCACTGTCTCATGACATGCCAAGTCTTTGAAAGACTGCCTGCTACACCTTTGAGGAATCATGTTCCTATTTTAATACATGCACCTGCTCTGTTCATCACTCAAAAGCATACCTCTAATGCATGCAGAAAAGGTCAGTGGCATAAAAACAACACAGGAAGATGATAAAACCTCAGCCTACCAAACCTCACTTAACAGAACACAGCACTGAATAAGATGAATTAAGATCACTGCGATGCTTTTTGAAGGATCAGCTATCAATTGTTGTGGTTTGCTGTATTTTATTTTTTAATTCATTACTCCTAGTGATTAAGAATATGGCCTTCCAAAATTTAAGGGGAGTTTACAAACATGAGGGGTATCAGCTCAAGGATAATGACAGGACAAGGGGAATGGTTTTAAACTAAAGGAGGGGATACTTAGATGTGAGAAGGAAGTTTTTTGCTGAGAGAGTGGTGAGGTGCAGGAACAGCCTGTCCAGAGAGGCTGTGGGTGCCCTGTCCCAGGACATGTTTAAGGCTGGGTTGGATGGGGCCCTGAGCAAGCTGACTTAATACTTGATCTAACAGTTGGCATCCCTCCCTATGGCAGGGGAACAGGACCTTGATGATCCTTGTGAGGTCCCTTCCAACCTAAGCCATTACATGATATGATTCTATTATATGATACAATATGTGAAATTACTCATATTTTGCTCTCTACCTATTTATTTACATAGCCATCACTCTTGCTAGCAAACAATTCACACAACAAATAGCTTCCAAGAAGCTGCTGTCCAGCTAAAAGTGACAAACTGGGAAGCAACAGCACAATGAATTTCCAGAATACACTCCTGCTTGTGAAGCCACACCACAAATATACATCAATTTAGCAGGTAAAAAGAAGAAGCTAATGCAGATTAGCAAATACTAAATCTTCCAAAATATCTTGGAGGCCAACCAAATACCCAAAGTGATACTAAGGTAGTTTGGCATCTGAGAAGTCATCCAACTGTGAGCTGGCACAACAGCAACAGCAGTGACCATAGCAATATCAGGTCTTGACACATTTCAGCACATGCATCACACCTTGACACAATGTTATCGTTTAACAAGGTGGTTCTTCACAAAAGAGAATGTTAACTTCAGAGCAACTTGTGCATGTCACCTTTGTTGGACTGCATTCTGTTTTGATCCCTTCAACTCGTTAGCCACCCACAATCATAATATAAGTTTATAAGTTTAGTGCCATGGTAGAACATTTCCATCTCCACACACTAAGCTGAATTCACTTATCAACTATGACATTATTAAATCCTCACTGTTCAGTGACTTGACTAGGATTGCATTTTGGCAAGTGCTCACAGGAGAAACAGATTCCACCACGCTCTTACAGACACAAGAATCAGGACAGAAGTTCTTAGTTTCTCTTCATCAAACATACATGCTAGCTATCTCTATGCAGCTCAACTGTGCTTCTAATGACACCCACTGGGAGCATGAAACGTACAATCTCATACAGTATTCCCTACAGCAGAAGAGACTAAGACATTGATTTTCCACTTCAAGCAATAGCAGATCACCTCAGTTTCCTGCATAATTTGATCTTTAGCAAGACTTAAGTGTTTGCATCTTTACAGCTATTAACCTCATTGCTCCATGACATTAAATATTGCTTTCTTTTTCATTTTTAATAGAAAGCTCTGTGGTCCTCTAATACTTAAGCTTGTCTTTTAATGGTAAAATATCATTCATCAGGTATTCAGATATGAACAGAGTTATTCCATTCAGGATCTATTTCCTAAAACTACAGGTAAATTTGGTAGAAGATTCATATATTTAAAGTGATCAAAACACAGAAATGTCTCAAATGGTAGATCAGGCCTTCCAAAATTGAAGTCTGCAGTTGTTGCCAAGCTGATTAATAATGAGTACTTTGGTGTTGGCATGGAAAGGCAGTATGTTTAAAGAAAGTTGAAATCTTTTAAATAAATAATGTTCCCATTATGGTCTGGAAGAAGGATTTTTCCAATTTAGCTTTTCTTGTTCCTTATATTTGTGATGAAAAACCAACTCACAGCCAGAAATAGAGATGAAATACTGAAATAGTAAATGAGACACAGCAACTGAAAAGAAGGAGCCTCAAGCACAATGCAGCTGCACTTACCTAACAGCTCTCTCCTCTATCTGTTGGACCTTGCAAGGCTGTCAAATCAGAACTTAGCAACTTTAAGAAAAATCAAAGTCTCCTCCATACTCAGAAACCAAATTTGCATATTCATATTTTTGGTGTGTGTTTGCTTAAAGCATTGTCATCTGTAGTTTTCAAAAGATCAAATGGAATAAACAGAGAACTCAAAAGATTTCCATCAGCCCAGAGAGTTTACAAAAAGGAAAATGAGTTGTGAGTAGAGCAGGTTATGAATTATACAGTGTTTCTTGATTTCATATGCTGAAAAATAACCTCAATCAGATTACTTGACTTCCAGGAACAGAAATTCTGACTGTTTCTTGACAGCCACAGATGGTAGCAGACAGCCTCATCTCAGAACACTTCTCTACAAATGGATTCCTATAGAGCATGTACCAGCTCCACCCTATCCCAAATTCCCTTATCTCAGCCAGCAAATGCTGACTATGTGCCAGACTACTGAAAATCTATACTAGGTCAGCCTCACAGTGACAGTACACAACAGTGTTTAATAGTCAAAATTGTGACTGTAGTTTCTCTCACAGCATGACTGCACAATATCCATTCTTTCTTATAACACGTTCTCCATTATTATATATACTATTTTATTATTTCTATTTTTTCAGAAAATAACTTCCCAGTATCTAAAGCACAATCTTTGAAAATACAACAATTTCCATTGCCATGAGAAAACACTGGAATTTTCTGCTGTTCTTTTCAGTCTACTGCAGCAGTACTGCTTTCAGCACTCTTCAGACAACAAGATATACATACATTTTTATTCTACTTTGCCCACACCTCTCTTACCAAGAAAAGAAACACCTGTAAAACACAACAGATTTAAGATATGCCCCTTCCCAAACCAATATATCAACAAAACAGATCGACACTCCATAGTAACAGACATAGGAATAAGCTTGCAGAAAATGCCCCTGAAAGCTGAGCAGCTGAGACTGCTTTCCATTCCCTCTCCTCACCTTTTTTTTTCTGTTGTTGTTAAATAATAATTCACAACTCCGGTCAGGTTGACAACTTATTGAAAATTGTTCTTCAGAAAAGTGCTTATTACTGTGTACCATCTTTATTACATTGATACTGACATTTAACACTCAATAAATCTGCAGCTCTTCTGTAAAGCTCTGCTTTACAGTTCAGTTCAAGACTCCTTTTCTATTAATACTTGCTGAGATTTTCCAGGGAGCAGGAGTTGGTTCCATATCTGGCACTTCATTAACATGCAAGCCACTTTCATACACTCCTTCCCCCTGGCAAGATGAATGAAGAAGAAAAGGACAAAAAACCCCAAACCTTGTCCTAAGCATCTTTCACAAGATTTTGCAGCTCTTAACACAGAAAATCAAATTGTGTGCCATTCTATTCAACTGTGTTTTGCAGCTTCTCCATCAACAGTCACTGTGAATTAAATGAAGAAGACTGACAGCTGTCCCAAACAGATTTTCACATGCAAGTTCATCATGAGCACCAATCAGAAACAGTCAGGGGACGCTGCTGACTGATGGCTGTCTCTCTCCAAATGGGGTGACATAGGAATTCTTACCTCAGAGCTTAGTACACAGAAGCAATCCTTTATGGCCCAGGAGGCACAGCATCAGTGCACAAAGGCTAGAACGGGATCTGAGAGAGATGACTTCTACACTCAAATTCAGAATCCTTTTACCTCAAGGGAAACGTTCAAATGACTTTCAAGTGGCAATAAAGCTCCTTCAAACAGAGAACTACAGAGAGGCTTGTAGCAGAACTTGGTGCTAAGCACTTCAAATTCACCAAGATGAAAGAAGAAAACTTAGTTAATTTAAGCAAGGAGTATAAAAATGATTCCAGAAGACTTTTTATTGAACATCTAATTAAGTTACTGATAATTGTCAACAGCATTAAGCCACAAAGTCAATCTTCTCCCATATTTTTTGGAGTTCACCTTTCTAGACACCAAAAAGGAGCTACATAGTTAATTTGAGCTACACTTAATTTTTAGAGAAGCTGAAGAGCAGAAGTGCATGAAACAGTGGGTCTTTCCCTTTGGAAAGATGATCAAACCATCCCTTCTCACTGGATATCCTTTTTTAAGGCAGACATATAAAAGTTCAGTGGACATGGTGATGGCAGAAGTAGCCGACCGCCTTGCACAGAGCACAAAGCAGCAGGATTCTCATTATTTTTTAGAGAAACAACAGTGGAATAAAAACAAGAGCACTGGAGGCTTAGCAATGGAAGCTTCTCATGAAATACTTCCCACATGTACTTAGGATTTGGAATATAAGTGGCTATCCATACAGAGCAGAGGTTAATAGTGGCCAAGTCGGGATCTTCAAGTATAGCTAGAACAACAACCCAAAAATAAAAAGCCTGAGGAGAAGGAGGGCTGGGATTTGTTTGTTTGTTTTTGTTTTGTTTTTAAGAAGTCCAGATGTATAATCAGGGGGGAGATACGGATTCAAACTCAAGTTATTAGGAGTAACAGAAGTGTGTTGCTAACATGCAGAGTCAAACAGGGCTGGATCAAACCATAAGAAAATACATAATCATTATTCAGTGATATAGGGGAAGAGATTTAAATTTTCAGCTCCTCTGCTTACACTTCTTTGATTACAGAGATTGCACAGTATGGAGACTTTTTTTTTAAATAGACTGTAGTAAATTTTCTACTGCTGATTCTGAATAGACAGCTTCAATCTTTCATCTCCTCTGTCACAAATTAGAAAACCACATTTCTAGACTCTCAGCTGTTGGATATTTGCACTGCTCCAGCAACCGAAACAGTCTGCTTCCTACTCAGACTACAAATGATGTGACCCCTTCACACAGAGGACAACAGTGAATGAAGAGTGAAATGTGACAGCTGATGAATTCCTTGGGGTTAGCTTCCTTTCTATTCCAGAAATGGAGCATATGCAGTGTTTCATGCATGCAATGTGTAAGAAATAATAAAACCAACCTTTATTGTTTTATTGTGAGATTTCTATTACTGGCAATATTTCTTCTCTCCACAAATACATAAATGACAACTGCAGCTCTCCTTAAGCAAAGGAAAATACCTAGCAGACTGAATGCAAAGTAAACCTGAGACTTATAAGGGAAAAAGCTCACAAATGGAAAAGCACTATGGAATTTTAACGACTTTAAATAATACCTTTCTCGGCCAATCTTATGATTCAAGGATTTGATATAAAAATGCTTATAATCAATAATGCTATGCTTACTAATCACAATATTTCATTTTGGCATGCAACTGGCTTACATTTTAACATGAAATTTGACTCTGTGTTTTAAAGAAATTAAATTTAGCAGTATTCCCTTTGGAAGCCATTGTTAGCTCTTAGTACATTACATGGCATTAGTATGCCATTACTGAGATGCATAGCAGTCACTTTCTTCCTCAGGGAGAGTCTGTAATCCATTCTCTGAAACATGAGTATGAACGTAACTGAGAAGTTTTGCTTACTGAGAAGTTGTCATCTCTACTATTTATTCATTTGTCCTTGCCAGAATTATTTCTTGGGAAATACTCTCAAATACTTCATATTTCTTCATAACAGCATAATTCTTCCCTGCTGTCATCATGATAGCACCTTGCTGTGCCTTCCCCTTCTCTCTCTTTCACCATAACTCTTAGTTCAAGAGGAACACTGAGGGCATCCTGGGCCAAGACCAAGATGACTGTGAACTTCTGCACTCTCTGTCAGTCTCTGTCTCATTTTTTCAATACTGTGCACTTCACAGAACACTGGGCAGGAACGCTCTGATTTTCTTCCTCGGTGTTTATTTGTTATTTACAGTGCAGCATTACAAGTAGTTTGTGAAACAGAGCTAAAGCCATTTTAAAACATCCCACTGGAGAGAGGTTATAACCCGACACAAGCCCACATAGCAATCATTGTGCGACAGTGTTCAAGAGACATGATTATTGACCATAAGAGGAGTGCTCTGTTTCAGCACACTCTCTTCTCTGCAATCGCTCAGTTCTGTTTACATTTAAAATCATATTCACCCTAAAAGGCCTACAGGCAAATTTACTGTCTGTTTCACCACCATTGTGCTGCTGCTTTAGATGTGTGTTCTTCCTATTCATTCAATTCAAATTCATAACCTCTTTTACAAATACAACCGTATTATCTTCTTTTGAGGCCCCTTCCAACCCCTGCAATTCTGTGATAATCATAGAAATGGATAAATATTGACTCTTGCTCCTCATGGATAATAAAAACACTTATTTCACCGATTCATCTTGTTATCATTCAGATAGAGTACCTAATACTAAAATTTGACATTTTATCAGACGAGCAAGCTGCTGGGTATGTTCAAGTAATCAAAAAGCTTACCTACAGAAGACTAACATCAGGGTTCAGGCTACTCAGCTAGGCAGTTCAGATATCATTTCAACAAGTTTTAATCCCCTCTACAGGAGAGTATCCAAGAACTAAATTTTATACTGCATATCCAGTTTCCAAGGCAGACTCTATACAGATATATAATTTCCATAGTTTTTTCACTTTTAACTGTTTCAGGCTACACAGTTTGGATCAATTTTTCTGATTTGACTATTTTCACCAAGGACTACATAAACAAAACAAACTTTCTTCAGGCTACATATGTTGCTATTGTTATCTTTTTCTAAACAAACAGTCTTTGTTGGTTCTGTCAATACTACACATAAATCAGGACCCATCTAAAACATGAATGCAATGCACTAAAGCTCTATTCCGACCACCACACACACTGCTGAAGCTTCCTTTTTCATAGAACATAGAAAGCCATCTAAGAAATATATAAGCTACTATTTTACCCATAACTACAGCCTATCATAAAACTTCCAACAACAGGAAAAACAAACGGTTGTCAGATGATCACGAGTCACCAGAACTTTTTAGTTAATTTTTAGTTAAAAATTTTGCTGAAATACATTCAGCTATGATAGAAATCACTCTTGATAGAGCGAGGTCTAGAAGATAATTTTCCATCAATGCCAAGAAGATGTTTAATTTGTAAATTGAAAAACATCAATTTGAGCAAAGTTTCAAACTGAAGTCAAAATTCCTCCCAGAGGGGGGAAAAAAAAAAGGATTCCAAATCACATCCCACATGACTGCTCTGATTACTGGTTGATTACTAATTGAAAATTCTACTTATTTTTCAACTCTTCTTAGAATGCAAAAGCAGTTGCAATTCTTTGAAGTTTGTGAAATTTCCGAAAGCTTCTGGCAATGTTAAAATTGACTTCTGCATAGCTCTACTCACACAGTGAAAAACACTAAGAGGGAGATGTGTTAGAAGATGCCTCTATATCTACTTTAAAATAATGCTGAGCTATGAAAAATAAATCTACATTTGATCAGTAATGCTTTAAAAGCTAAATTACAGCTACAATATGTAATGAGTATATAAAACTTTCTGAATAAGAATAAAATTAATATAAAGAAATGAAGTTACAATTGCTTGAAGAGACATAACTATCTGATATTATGATATAGCTACCAAAGGCAAATCAGAGCAGGTCCAAAAGTCCCCTTTGTCTTCTAATCACAATGCTTCCAAGGACTCAAAGCAGAATTTTAGTAAATCGTAGGCTTGCACATAAAACTGGATCTCAATATTAGTATTAAGATAGAACGTCTCAGATAGGAATTATGCACTTTCCAAAGCAATGAAAACACTGCTACAGGGTAGATACAAGTAGCATAAATTAATTTATAAAGTCTGTTAAACAGCAGCATCTCTCCTATTGCCTAGTAGAAACAGTAATGTTCTGTGCTTACAAGTATGTAAAGATCCAACTTATCTATCTTATGGATATTTCAAGGTAATGAATCTCATAGAAAATTATCTTTTTTATTAAACAAACACATTTACTTTGCATAAACACAACAAACAGCTAAAGAAATAAACAAAACAGCATATGCAAAATGAAGCTGATTCTCAACACATGGATATCACATATTTCTCAGTTACTTAGAGAATGCCAATATAACATCCTCTAGCTCAAATTAAATCACAAACGCTCACGCACAAGAAGCAGTAAAGGAAAAGCAATTAGCAAATTTTCAGCTTACTAGTAGGGTAGATCAGCATCTGCCAATTGGTGTTAACATCAGAGTCAGCATATGCTATACAGCATGTATCAACTATATCTTTTGGAACATATCCCTCTTTGGAAAGTCTAGGCATAACTCTGCACTAACTCTTTCTTCTCTAATACAACTCTAAAGATTAAGCATTTCCACTGATGATTTCATCTAAAAATTTGTGTTAGATATGTACTAATTTAGTCCTTTGTCTTACACTAAAAGGCTACAAATGTCAGATTGTCACTGATTAGGGCATCACTAAATTGAGTCAAATAGACTGATGGATGCAAATCCCACTGACAGTAATAGAAAAATTCTTAGGAGGTACTGAGTACTGAAAGTGATGCAAGATTTGAACACTGAAGCTCTCTTCACACAGTAAGATCAAAGAAATTAATAGAGACAATACCGTAACAATAACAACATGAGAGTCTCTCTTGTCTAAAACACATTTTACCAAAGCAAAATTGAATTACACGGGGTTATATGGCAGACCAAGTCAGCATTCCAATAGAATATCTCTAGACAAAATCAAAATGAATCTTCTGGGGAACAACAGCTGGTGAAGAACTAATGGAATGTCACTCTCATGGCAGAAGCTTACTCAGACTGCGCCATATCACAGGAACTATGCAGACCCTGAATCCCAGCTAGTGAGACGGTGGAAAAAGATGAATCTTTTAAGAGAATTTTCAAGTGAATCAAGTGTCAGAGTTCAGTTCTTCAAAGTGAACTGTAACTTCGGTAAATTGGAAAAGTTCACTTTTAAGATATTTCAGACAAAAAAAAAAAAAGTAACACCTTATTTTGTCTCAACAGAAACACTACAGAGAGATTCTTCTTCATCCATATGAATGTATGGATAGAACAGGAAGAGGGGAAGATTTTCATAATGCTATTTTTGTGATAAAGCAGCTGTTTCCTGAGGCAGCCATTTCCATAAGATATTTTCTTTTCTATACCTCTTGTTCCTCCACAAAAACAAATATTACTTTCATTATGTTGGGATCTTTTTGTTAGCATTGTTAGGGTTTTGGTTTTGCTTTGTTTTTCACCTCTCCTTCGAAAACATCTGAGCCAAAGATTTTGGAAACAAGATGAGAGTGCTTTCTCTCACAACTGCAAAGGAGACAATATGGAAATAAACCGCAGCAACATAAACTAATCTTTTAGATTTTCATCTCCATTTTCCAGAAAAAATGTTTAAAAAACAACAACAAAAACAAAAGAGAAGTGCTCATGAGTGGAAGCAAAAGGAAAACTATTGAAATACCATAGTTGCATGTTCTCCTTTGTTGTTGTAGTAATCCAACTCTGGAAATTTGCCTTTTTTTTTTTTTTTTAGCAAAATAATAATAATAATCTGTCCTGCCTTCTTTTCATTTTCTGCATGAAAACGGGAGCATCTATGGAAGAATCTTCAGGTTTCTGTGCAGGTCTTTTTTTTGAGCTCAGTCTATTCACCTTGGTCAGACATCAAGAATTCTGGGATTCCTAACCATAAACTGCAATGCAATTTCCAAGAAGACTGAAAACAAATATATTGAACAAGTACAGCTTATTCTAGGAGTACTAACCTGTGAACCTTTTTGCATTATATTACAAAAACCTTGATCTGTTTCTGCTTGATAATCAATGTCAGTACTTTTTGGCACCAAGAGTCAGATATGCATAAACTCCAGATCAAGCCCCAGAACTGTATTATTTATCATAAGCAAACACAGACAGGGAAACACAAGACTGTTTTTTATGTGCCACTAGCAATGCACAAAGTAGGCGTAACACAAAAGTTTGCAGTATTTATCGAGAATTATTTCAGAAAAAAATATATATAAAATTCCAATCTTGCATGCTGATCCGAAAGAAGCAAAATAAGATGCATTCGCTTTCAGTTTATCTTAGATGGGAAGGCCATTGGTGTGTTTCATTACAGTAGTGACTCTTACTCTGCAAGTGAGTTGGGGACCATTAACTATTCATAATAGAAAAATATTCATTGACAAGAGCTTTAGGAATTAAGCAGAACATCTCATGATCTCTTCGTAGCTTTCAGTAAGACACCCTTCTGAATCTCTATTGTAATTTCTTAGTGAGGCTGTGCCAAAAGGTCAAAGCATGACAGGTATTAAAGAGGATAATTAATAGGATGCTTGGTTGTGCCTTACATTTTTAGTAAGGTAAAACATAAAGTAATGCCTGAAAAAGAGGTCAGCTATAAGCAGCAATGAGGAACTAATCTGTACTCTGTGCTATGGCGTTTCAGATCAACATGGATTATATTAATCCGTGTGACCTGCCTGCAGTGATTCTTGCCACATGACACAGAAAATAGTGAGTACTGGGGGTAGCCAAAAGATGTCTTCAAGCTGCTGCAGATTAATACACCCACAGGAGGGGAGGGAGAGAGGCACTCAATATAACTCACCACCTCATAAGAAGTGAAACTGACAGCATAAGTAGGACAGATTTCCAAGTAAAGTATATTTTACTGAATTTATATGTCACTCGGGTACACTTGCATACAAATACAAGCCAACAATGGCTTGCTTTTATGTCCTCCTGTGTACTGCATCCCTTGGTTCTAAAGACCAGCGTCATAACAACCTTTTAAAGAGGAAAACCTAAAATAGCCTGTTTTCAAAGGGAAGTCTCACCTCCTTGTTGAATGGAAGCTAAGTGAAGGACTTACAAAAGAAATTTTATTCTGAAATCCCAGTGCCACTGCTGAATGAACAGTAAGCACCTTTCAGAGGTGGTATGTCAGTAAACCCTTCACTGCCAAAGCTGCAAGGCCAGATTCCACTCAAACAAGTGTGCTATTTGGTAGGTATAAACAGTCTTTACAAGTAAATGCCAGTAAAAACAGGCATAAAAAGCAGCTTACACTGCAGCAACGTGCTTCAATTTCCAGTATAAGCTTAGTTGGTTACTCCTAGGCAAAAAGAGATTACTACCTCCTTCTTCATGGAACACAGCAAACTCTCTATGACCCAGAAACTTCCTTACATATAGGCTCATGTTTGCAGCATGAGATTATAGATCTGAGCTTCCATTCTCAGCACTCACCAGCTGCCATCTGAAAGAGATCTAACTGTACAATGTTCTTCTATATTCAGTTTTCCCTAGGATCCAAATTCTCGGATCTCATGTTCCAGACGAGATTTATTTTTAGGCCAGATGACATTTGTTCCACGGGTCACGATACACAGGGAACTGAAGCTAGTATTTACTATATTTAGTATTGTTTGTCTGTAAATCTTACAAGTTAAGGAACATGCTTGGCATTGGGACCATATATGCGGACAATGCAACTTTACTACAATCACTTGGATTTAATCAAACTGTTGCTAGAAGTGTTCGAATACTTTTCTCTCACATTCTGCAGAATATGTTATTCATAAATCAGATTTATACATAAAAATGATCACTTGCATTAAAGACTTGTGCTTCCAACCAACTGTCCTGCGGCTATCTGTCCAGAATATTGATTTTGGTCTAGAAAAGAAAAAGATAATAAGTTCACATGTCTTTCAATTCAAAATCTGTGTTAATCCTCCTGCTTAAAGAGCATAAAGAAACCCAGCTGAGTAGGTCTGCAGTGTCCAACTAAATGGTAAAGGAGGTGATGCAGGAACACAAAAATTGTAATGCAGCCAAGGATCACTTCAAATTCACATTTCTTTTAGTTCAGCACTTACACATTTTAATCAATTGTTTTTTTTTGGGGGGGGGGGGGGGGGGGGGGGAGGGAAGATTTTCAGATTTCTTAGATTTTCTGATTTATCCATAAAAACATGTTGTACTTTATAGTTTTCATACATTCTGCTCCTGAAGTTTGCATTCAAGAGCCATACTGATACTGAATTCTGGTGTTGAAAACTTTGCAAACTGCAAATGTGCCACATGCAGTTTACTCTTCTTTTAATTAAGAGACATTTATGCTTCCAGATTCTTACATTAAAGCAACATAATTAATTTGCATTATTAACACACTCATGTTTTAATAATTCTGTTTCAAGAAGACAGGATTGATTACATCTACATAAATATGTTTAGTATTAATTGAAAACAGTCTTTAAAGGTGAAACTGAGAATGTGTTTGGCTATGATCTATTAAACATTTTCATGGCAGATGCCCATACTATAGCAGCAGTAGCTTTAGGAATACTTCATCTCTCAGTCAGCTTCTGTTCATCTTTCTTTGCTTCAAAGTAATTCTCGTTCTGACTACTCTTAAACTGTCAGCTACTTTAAGATCAAAAATGCAACTTGGAAGGGGATAGAGGAGAGGGGTGCAATGGAATGCAGTCCCTATCTTTATTCTTGGATGCATGGTGCATGCAGAATGCTGTTTTGATAAATGAGTATGAGATCCACCAGGAATAAGACTCAGCACAAAACATGCAGCTTGAGATAATATTTCAGAAAAGGAAACAGAAAAAAGTCTAATCATCAGACCAAGCGATTCAATTCATACTGTAGCATCACACACCGTATTTTCTTGCTATGGAGCTAAAAAAGCACTACTATGCTCTACAGATTGCACTGGAACTACTACTACTATGAATATACATGTATAAAAACACATATTTCCTTATTCCAGCATAATTTACTATCTGTTATGATGCATAGTGTAATTAAAATCTCACTGAAACACTGAAGTCTGTTATGATACCAGAGTACACAGCAGATAAGATACCCTGCAACACTGGAAAGCCAGTAATATACAATCACTTCAAGCTTTCCTTAGATGGCAGTTTAAAGACTCAAAATTAATGAAGCTGGAGGCCTCAAATTAATTAATACCTTCTGAAAACTCCTATCAAAATCAAACTCTCCAGGTTTAAAAATCACTATTCCAACACATTAATGCCTCAGTCAGACAATGTTATTAATTGCAGCACCAGGTATGTAACTGTTAATTAGCTTTAAGCGCTTTAGATGTAAAAATACCAAAGCCTAACTCCAGAAATTTCTACACCTTAAGTCCTTTGCACCACCTGTTGTGATTTAAGCCTGAAGAGACTGAATCATATGCACTAAAAGCCCATTAGGAAGTATCTGCAATATTGACTAAAATAAAAGACTAATGCCCAATTTTTTTTTTTCAAATGATTTTTTTCTTTTTTCACTTGAAAGATAACAATGCAAATTGCTTTTATCTCCAGTCTTAGGGCTTTTCATAATCTCACCATTCACAACCACGTCATATTCTTCAAGAAAGCTTATTCTCCCTTCTGAAGCTCTTCAGGAAATTCAGCCAAGAGGGATTGGAGTCATAGCACAGGTAGTCCAGCAGCTCTGCACTTCCTGTTGTCATGGTTTTATGATCATCTGTATTCCACATCATCACATCATGTAGTGTACTGGGAATCAAAGTATTAATGATCTGAACCAGCCCGTAAACCATTGACACCTGTTAAATAGTACTGTAGTTCTATGCCATCTGAAGTAATAACAGAGTATGTCTTTTCATCAAAATGCAGCATCCTTTTTTTTTTTTTTTTTTAATGGTAACCTTGCTTATTAATTTCAATAGAAGTTGTAAAATGGTTTAAACCACATTTTCTACCTAAGGCACTGACCTACACTATCATTCTTTTAAACTGACCTTTTTCTCAGCGTTTCTCAAATGTAATTTGTGGATCAGGTCCACTGATGAATGCAAGGAAAGAGGAATGCCAAATATCTTTGAAAAATCAAAGAAGTTGAAATTCATAAGGTAATTAATCCAGCTTCCAAAGAGGCATGTTTCCTGAATAGACTTTTATATGCATTTATGGGATATCAGACGCTACCCTGATCTAATCCCCAAAGTATAATTAGATACAACATCTAAGATCCAAGGAAAAGAACAGTTATCTCCTTATCTTTTCTCTCTATATATATATGTTTATTTATTTTCCTGTATATATTAGTTAGGCTTGATGACCTTCAAGGTCTTTCCCAATCTAAATGATTCTAAACTGTTAAGTAGCTTGATGCTGTTCATAGCACTGCACCTATTAGAGAACTAATATCTTCTTATTTCAGAAACTGTACATTTAGAGCAAGAGATACACTGGGAGGTTATCACTACCTCCAACAATGGAGCTTGCTTTCTGCAACAAGCAGCTTTGGGTACTCTCCATCACATTAAAGTTGGAAAAGACCTCCAAGATCATCCAGTCCATCTGTCCAGCTACCAGTAACATCTGCTAACCTATATCCCTAAGTACCATACCTCTATGGTTCTTGAACACCTCCAGAGACAATGACTCCACTAGCTCCATACCTTGAGATAGAAAATAACTAGAGATAGCAGCCTAAATCTTTCTCAACAGCACTCATAACATGCTATATGAATCTAACTGTAACAATTTTAACAATATCTTTGATCCTCCTGCTTCCAACAAAGATGATTAAAGAAGGTATTTATACTTGCTTAGAAAGCAACCAGGCGCAGTGTGTACGGGATTATAACTCTGCAAAGATTTCACAGGCATATCCAAGAACTTGCAGCTTGACTCTTTATAAAGCAGCTGCCCAAAGACCCACCAGTACAAAATTCCCAAAGCTCCTTCCTGTTAACTTTGCATTGTATGTTTTAACCTCTGCAATGATCCTCTCCCTTACCTTTGCAACAACACGTTCACAAATACTGTTAAGGCATATTTGCTTCTTTAGATATATTCCCTGAACCATAAGATCCTCTGTGCAACTCAAGAGTACAGTGCCCCAGTTTTAGATTAAACATTTTTCAAGTGTCTAAAAACTTAATTGCTTAAAAGTTGTCTTCAGAAATACTGTTGTTTTTTCCTTTACCTCACTCCACCCATTAGAATGTAAAATTCTAACTACATGGTCCCATTTTGTGTCTTTTTAAAACTAAGATAGGGTTCAAAGTCTAAAATACCATACTTTAGCTTATTTACTATTTCTGGCATGAATGTGTTGAACAACTTATTCACCACCAATGCCAACATGCTGACATAATGGAATATTTTTCCATGAAGAACAGTAAGCACTTTGTCCCTTGTGTTTATGCAATTAAGCATGTTTTGTTTTGTTTTTGTGTGTGTTAAGAAAACGTTCCTTCCTTCCTATTTCTCAAATAAATGTATTATAAAAGTCACGCAACACGGCAATTCTGTTTTAGTTGACAGCACTCAAATAGAGGCCACCAGGCACTAAGAAATGCCAAGCTTTAGGGAGATGAAGCTGTACACAAGCTAACATCAGAAGAACTCTGGCTGAATATCTTGAAGAATAACAAATACATCACTTTTAAAAAACTTTATATGCATACATACAGACATACCTTAATTATATTAAATATAACACCTAATTATTCCAACAAGTTCTTCTTAGTTTCATTTATGCTTACTAAGATCAATACAGTCTTTTAGTACCCAGTACATTCACAACGACATGAAGCTATACTTTGATCAAGCTAGACTGCTGCTTGTATTTGAAGATGGTGACAATCAAAGACCAGTTTCCCTTGAAATTAATGTTGAGGATAAGTAATCTGAGCCAGAACTTCAAAAGTCAGCTGAGCTGATCAGCCAGCTATCCCAGCATGTTCTGTGTCATGGCTGAATTTCTGACAGGGTCTCAGCTATGCCCTTCCTCTTAATCCTGAGACACTGTAATCGCATTACCAATATGGAGTGTTTAATTAGTTCTGGAAACCTACTCTAGGGAGAGTAGGTTGGCTTGTAATACTCAAGGGAGAGTTAATCAGAAATAGATATTTTCTGCATCTAAACTGGCTCAGTGAAATTAGGATCTCAAAAACAGCCTATGGAAAGTAATGACCTGAGCCCCTTAAGCTGTTTTCAGATGAAAACAGCTGTTCTCTAACATCTGAGTTGCCATCCTGGAGTTACTCTGTTTTAAGTGACCTCAATAGTACCCATCCAATGGGAATTTTGCAGGAATTAGTCGTAATGACAAACAGGACTCAAAGATGTGAAGCTTCTGGAAACAGGAGCTTCATTTGGCCAGTTCTTTACCCCTAGCTGAAATGCAAGCATTTGCTTAAGCTTCATAAGAACAGTCCCACGGAAATCATCATTCACATGCTCAGTAGCCACCTTTCTCATGCATTTTCCTGTTTTATCACAGAAGTGACAAGAATGACATCTGCAGTAAAGAGCCTGAAGCTGAAACAGGACAAACAGTTGCTTGTCACTGCAGAAATATTAGGAGCAAATTAGCCCACCCAACCAATTCTAAGTTGCACACTGGTTCTAGAATGATACAAATGGCAGATGGAAAATAGCCTCCATATGTTAATGACTCGAAGCATCTCTGTAAACCATCACTCTAAAAACAAGTGTTATTCAGTATTATAAGAAGGGGGTGGGGGATGGGGGGTGGGGGAGGGTTGAAATGGAATCACCCTATCAGACAAGATTTTTGGTTAACCAGCTTCAGCATGCTGCCTCCAGCAATAGGAAGGAAATTTATGCTTTGGAAGAAAAACAGTTTCGGCCTGTGATGTACCTAGTCAGCCTACAGTGAACTCCCACTCACTGCTCTCTATTGATGTCTTTCTGCAAACGGACCCTCATTCCACTGGGAAAACTTCACAACTGGGAGAGAGCTCCACTGCAGGAACATAATAGTCCTTCCTCAACCCAAGGAGTGATCCTTCTGCATGCTGTGGATGGAGCAGATTAACTCAAAAAAAAAAAAAAAAAAAAAAAAAAAAGAGGGTAGTGGCTCAAGACTATCTTATTTTAGAGAAGCTAAAACAATATTGGGGGGAAAATAGCATTTATAGCAAAATTTATCCATCAGCTCTTGTCAGATAAACCTTTTCTATCTCAACTCATCTCAGCAAACACTAGCTGACATCACAAGCCAAGTAAGCATTGCCAAACTCTGAAAATAAATCTCAGCACCCTTATGGCCTGTGGAACACAAAACATGACTTCCTAAAATTTGTTTCTCATTTCAAATCAGGGAACAATTGAAATAAAACCTTCTAAAGAGTTTGATTAGAAGTATTCATTAGCTTTCACTGAAACACGGGCAAAGCCAAAACTTACTTTCCCATTTATTAGACCAACTAACTTGAAATGCTGGATGTTAGGTTATATTTAATCTCCTTCCTAAACTCATATAGATAAAGATGTCTTTTAGATCTGCCTTCTAGAATACAATTTTCTATACTACAGTAGAACAAGCAAGTAAAAATGAACTGCTTTAATCTGTGACTGATGTGATGCATGATCCTGACTGGCATTGCCTTTTGCATGTCAAAGATTTTCACTTCTCAGTGCACATGGCAACATAAGCTGACTGACTGAACTAACCAGAGGGTGTTTTCATTTAATCAGCTTCACCTGGCCCAGGAAATGGCAAATATTACTACTGCTTTACCCACGCTGCACATTTCTAGTTATTCAGATACAGGGCCATGGCAGCAATGCAGGCATTTAACAACACAGGGAACCCTTATTTGACACAAGCCATAAAGCACACACCAGGAGATATCTGGAACACAGATGTATTCACAAAAATATTTCAATCTGAAAATATTGATTAAGCAATAATGTTTAAAAAAAAAAAAATCCCTCAAATATGAGTTAAGGCCTGCAGCAATTAAGAGGATGATATATTTAGATAGCAAATAGTAATTTTGCTCTTCTAGCTATGCACAGAGAGCCACTGCTGGCAGTACCTTACAAAGCTGAATCAGGTAGTTAATCTAAAAGAGGGGAAATGAAAATTGGCCAGCAGGGTTGCTCCTGATGATTCCATCTCAATTAGATGTAATTATTCCAGGATTCTAGCAGTAAGTTTGAAGATACAGATCTCAACTAAGCAATTCCAGCAAGCTCACCAGTTTACTTTGCTCTGATGTTTTATGATGCATGCACGTTCTATGCATGAACATTTGGGTGTCTTAGGAAAAGCATCTCTTGCATGTACTCACTGCAGGAAGCTGGCTTTTACCCATGGATGGCAGATGGCATCATCAAAGCAGCACAGCTGTACTGTAAGTAACTCCTACACTAAATGAATTACTGCTAATGGGAGTCAGTCAGTATCAGGATTGAAAACAACAGAATCTGAAGATGAATGGGCAGCACTGGGGAGGACTAGACTACATCATCCCTGGTAAATCTGCCAAGTCTAAGTGTTCCCAAGCTGAGTAGACTGCTATCACTAGGAGGCAGGATGTTCCGGCACTTTATCAGACAGGTGTTCTGGAAGTCCTAAGGTTTCCCGTGTTATTTTAGCAACATAGACAACAAGAGCAACAGAGAAACACTGTGTCACTGCTAATGCAGCATAGGATACTTGACCTCCAATTTTAGTACCGCAAGGCATATTGAGAAAGTTCTTAACTGCTGCTAAACACAAGGTTCTGCTGGCCTCCTCTCAGGTACAGAGGATCAAATGCAGTTGCCTTGGTGCTACCCGGTGCACCCTACCAGCTCCCTCCCAACAAACAGCCCATCATTTTGCCTGCAAAATCAACATCATTCCTATCAACAGCAGCATATAGGAATCTCTGCCAACAGATTTTAAGAGACTGATGTTTCCAGTACATGATAGAACATTCTGCAACATCAAAATCCAGTTTCTATTTCCATGGAAGACAGATTGAAGGTGAACATGGTCTTCAAAAACAGCAATGCCCTGCTGAGTAGCATACTGTATTCCATAGGACTATAACAAGCATCCCATTCAGCACAGAAACCGTTTCCCCATCTCACCTATCCCAGTGTTCGAATAGAAAATTAGGGAAATCATTGCATAATTTTGTCCATTCAGTAACAATGCTGTTAGACAAATGAGCTACATCTTCTTAACAATACATTTAACAAATGAACAGGCTAGATACACATTACCAATATACCAGACAGAAATAAAAGTTCTTATTTTACACTACAAAATATATGGTAGCACAGAGTAGAAAGGCTCTATCAGCAAAGTTTCAAAAATTATTAAGTCTGCCCTTTTCTTAGTTAGAAACAAAACAAAATGACTATTTAACTCTGCAAAATATCACAAATTTATTAAATGCAAATGAACAGGAAGAACTTGCAACCAGCAGGCTCCATTGTGGCTAAGCCATGACTTCAAAGCTACAAAAAGCTCCTGAAACCAAAAAAACTCACCAATCTGGTTTAATGGTCACCTTTGCCAGATCAAGTTTGAATGCAATATAATTTATTTGCAGAACATTATTATAAAATTACTGGCTGCTTCCTTCTAAATCAATTAAATAGCTGGACTGTGGAATAAACAGAACTACTCACCTCTACACAACAGCAGTAGTCAGTCCACACAAGTGTCTGGAGGGGAAAAGAATAAGCAACTAAAGCAATGGGAATGAATAGTGAAATTATCAACTACACCAGAGGGTTCTAATTAACTCACATTCTTTTTCAAAGGCAGTTGGGGTAGGTGCAAAGACAAATGTCTTAGGCAAATTTAGCAACAGATTCTCAGCATGCTACACTGAGGGAAGTAAAAACAACCTCTGAGCAACAAAGCACAACAGAGAAAAGCAAGACCTTTCCATCAGTTGTTTGCTTCACTTTTTACTGAAATAAGAAATCGAATAGTTCTGTATCCTGCTAAGGTGGGAGCCCTGTGTCTCATCAATCACTTCTTATTTTCTAAACATGAATTATTATGGATTTTCGATTTGAGAATAGTTTCAATTTTACAAACCTGTAGAGATTCAACAGAATTTCTTGTCATCAGCACAAATTAATGTTTCACTATTTTGTCAAAGTAACAATTGCTTAAGAAATCTAACTCCTATTTGTGCACAAGCTCTCTAAGTTGTCCATGCTCTGAATTGGTAGGCATTTACGCCTGTATACAGAGAAATGGTTGTTCCAACTTTAAGCAGTGTGGTATTAAATGCTCACTGTGCTGACTGGACAGAAAAGGCATGTGGTTCATATGTTTCAGGATTACAGATTCTCATTTGCTTACATAAATTTTAATTGAAGAGGACTGAAGTTCTCTACCTACCATATGAAATCTGGTTACAATGGTATTTAATGATCCTGTATATAATATTGTGATAGATGTAAACTGATCAAAATGGACTGCTGGCTATAAGATTTTTATGTATTTTTTAAAATCTTTCAATTTACCTAACTAATTAAAGGGAAATATTATATCTATTACAGGAAATACTGTATGCTTACCCAGTAAGAAAAACAAGTTATGCTTATGATTCTTCATTAGAAACGCAACATAAGTAAACAGTCTAAGATAATAATTATTCAATTCTGTCATATTCACTATCCCTCTTTTTCAACAGCAAGAAAAATTATCACTTTTCCTATGGAAACAGCTTTCTGCAACTCTCAGACCTGCAGGGATGGCAGTTGTTAGTTTTTGCTATTAATGTGTCTGATTTCCATTTGGACTTGCAGGTTTGACCCATTCATTATCTACTTCCAAACATACTCTGATAATATTAATACTGCTATCGCACATTACTATTTCATGTAAGTGACAATACTTTGAAACATTAACTTGCATAGAATCTTGAAAGTGCATTCGATCCTTGGCATGCCTTAAAGACACTGGATTCTAAAACTTCTCTGTTAAGAATTTACAGACTTAAACTTGATGAACGAACTCATTGAAAGACTAACTGCCCTTCTAGCACAACTTCTCCTAAGCACAGTACATACATACATACATTTTTATTGATTACAATATTATGTTCTTTGTTAAAAAAATGACACGCTGAAGACTTTTAAGTAGGCTCGTCAAGAAATTACCTGTTATCTCTTTGTAAACCTCCACAGTCACAGATGCCAAAAGATTTACACTGAAACTTCATGTAGTCAAGAACACCTTCAAGTTGAGCATGCATCTGAAGAACTAACCATTTCTAGCTTATAAAATTGCATGAAAACACAAGTTCTATACACACTGAACAAAAAATCACATCTTGAGAGGTTTTTCACCAAAGCCAACTGAACAGACAGAAATCCACCTTACAGGAAAAGTAGAGAGAAATCTTTTGAAAATGGAACAGATTTTTCAAACTCCTCCCTCATCTCACCAAAAGGATCTGGGATTCAGTAAAGATATGAAGCTATTTGTGTGTTAAGGACACCACTTTGCAACACTGGAGGCCCGGGTTCGAATCCCCCCTGTGGTGCAAGTGGTAGAAGTGCCGCTCTGCTACACAGGAGGCTCGAATCCTGGGGGTTGGACTCGATGATCTCTAAGGTCCCTTCCAACCTGCACAAGACTGTGATACTGTGATAACAATGTGGTGTCACAAACTAATATAAATCCAAAGTTCCTTTGTCAGTGTATTAAGTTAATATAAAAAGTTACTATTACAACTAGAGTCTAAATCCACTCCATACATGACAAAGAGGTTACGCAAGGATCCAGCACTTTTTAGTGCTAACAAGAGATACAGAACTGCTTCCTGGCTTTCTTCTTCCCACTTGCCTGACAGACAATGAGTAATCCAGCAGACTAGACTGGCAGAGGTCACAATTTGGAAACAGATCCTCAGGCAATTCAAAAAAACCTTTGAAAAACACTGAAGGCACAAAGTGTGCAGCTTCTAAGCAACCCTTGCTTACAACAAACTTTGACCATTCTCTCTCTGCAGACACAAGAGACAGCATTACAGTTTCTTGATGAGTTAGAGCAAATTCCCCAGGGCCAACTGCCATACATTCAGCAAATACTCTTGAAATCTTGCAGTCTGTCTTTCATAATGCGCCGTACATTGTTATGTGGTTTCCCCCTTCCTTATATCAAAAAACATTAACACATTAAGCCCTTCGCAATGTTAAATCAAGTGGGAAAAAAAAAAACAGATCAAAGTCCAATTCACAGATCTTATATGCAACCCAAATGGCAGTGAATCAACACATGCCCTTAGTCCACGGCCGCAAAGAACAAGCACTGAAGACACACTGCACTACTGAGAAAAAGGTACAGACCGCAAATTCTTGAAGGAATGAAGGTGCAAAAACATTCATTTTTTATTTTCAAACACAGCAGCCTGAGTAAGGAAGTTCAGGGTCTTTTTCCTTGAAAAACACAATAGGCCTAGAAATGGAGAATGGCTGACAATCATAACTACACATATGAGATTAATCTGTATCTTCTTGGACAAATTACAGGAAGCTGTTGTGCCTCAGAAGGTGATCCTATGGCTCCCCAGTACACATCCTATTTCAGCAGTGGATCTGTATACATTCTCCTACAATTCTCTAAGCTCACAGATTTTATACTTTCTGTCTACACAGAGAACAGGAAATAAATGCCCCCTATGAAATCAAACGTTTGAAGTGATCAAATATTTGGTTAATGATCCCTACATTCCCGCTTTTATGTGTGCATAAAACTAATTAATATACTAACTCTTCCTTTGTATTTCTCCACACCATTTAAAAGCTCGTTTTCTAGTCACATTGAGAAAAGGGTTACGCAGAATTTGACACATTGATATGAGTGCTTGGGCTGCTAACACACAAATGCATGGGTTGTTTGTGGAGTGGGGCAAATTCTCCACACTTACTCTATGCTGACCCCTGTTTCTGTTTGTTATTCCAATACCCAACATTCCCCGCAGCAGACTGAGTTTGCTGCTGTAAGGAAGGGACTCAAAAAATAAGATCATACAAAGCCATAGCAAAGGTCACATTAAAGCAAAAACAATCAAACAAACAAACTACAACATCATTTTGGTCATAAATTCCATACTCAGTACTTTTGGAGATGCAGTGTACAATATATTACCCGCACTGTCCAATTCCAAAGGATTTCTTGCACTGCTATGAGGAACAATCAAATCCTAAAAACAATTCCCTAAAAGTACTCTAGGAGCAACATATCTGTTCACTTAGAGATAGACAGTATCAATCTAATTATTTTCTTTCCCCAAGCTCACATAATACCTCCGAAAAATCAAGCATACCTGTGAGTTTCAACATCAAATTTGTTTAAGACTGAAAGACTGACATGTAGAAATACCCATATTGATCCTGCTCTCCTATGATGCCATCTAAGAGAAACCTATGATCAAACCAGACTTTATTTGTCAAATGAAATGACAGGATAATTTTTTCAATGCTATAGTTGGTAAATATTCTAGGTGCCAGATACAAGGAGTGCTGATATTCAATCAGCATATCAACAGTTTCAATCAGACTGGGAATAAGCTACAGTAAGTGTCAATGATGCGTACATGGAAAGGCTTCATAGTGCTCCATCTCAGTTCTCCCAATCTTCCGATGGCACGTGATGTATCAGTTGCCTGGAAAATCTTTCCATTAAAAGAGAAAATGAAAGTGTTTCCTTCAGATAGTGAGATTCAGAAGGTGAGAAGATAGCTGGGAGAACTTTGAGCATGCGGGAAAGAGCAAAATGGCATGGAACATCAGAGGGAAAATACATGCCACACATACACAGGATGATGGCTGAGAGAACTGTCAGATATCATTGCTATTCTGCAGTAAGGAACACAAGGGCACACAGTAGAAAAAGAACTTGAAGATCTCAAGCATTGGTCTGATCAATAACTTTTGTAACTGCAGTTCCTGCATCTAAACCTACGAAAAAATATGTGATACCCTTGCCTTGTATCACAGCCTGCTCCACATCACAGCCCATAGATAAAGGCAGTAAGAACTCTGAGTGGAGTGAGGCCCTTCAGCTTATTCACTAAGTCATTGTTTTCTCACTTATTTGAAGCTCTCAATTTTATTTATAATTTTATTTATAATACTAAATACAATTAAAATGAAACATTTACTGTCTATTAGCTTACTTACAAATACCTTTTAATTGGATTATTATGATCATAGAATCATTTTGGGTGGAAGGGACCATCAAAGGTCACCTTGACCAGCTCCCCTGGAATGAACAGAACACCTACATCTCAGTCAGGTTACTCAAAGCCTGGTAGAGCCTGACCTTGAACATCTCCAGGGACGGGGCTTTCATCACCTCCCTACACAAACTGCTGCAGTGCCCCACCACCCCTACTGTAAAAAAACTTCTTCCAAATATCCCACCTAAATCTCCGCTCTTTTAGTCTGAAACCATGTTCCCTTGTCCTATCACAGCAGATCCTGCTAAAGACTCTGTTGCTTTCCATCCTATATCCCTCATTTAGATACTGAAAGGGGACGGGGGAAATAAAAGAGACTGTGAGAACATTCCTTCAAATCAGGGTACCCCTGACATCAGTAGCACCACTAACAACACATCTGTATTTAAAGCAATGTGTTTCAAGTGAGGTGCACCAAAGAATCCCCAACCTACAATTCTGACCTTCCGCTGACTGATAACAAAGGTCTTGCTGCAGTCAGAACTTCTACATACCTCAACAGAAAATCAAGAATGTGGGTAAACATAACTTTATCAAACTCTTGTGATAGTGGGTTCAAAACTTTTTACAGTTTAAGAGATATAGCTAGCTACATATATTGACTATGAAACTAAGGATGTCAGTGGGGTAGAAACAAGCAGTGACTCAAGTAGTCCTGCAGTAAAAGTAACTCATGGCTCCCACTTCTCTACTCCAAAACCAAGTCTGCCTCTATCACCTCAGTCTTTTATGTTTTAGAATTTTTGTCATATAAACTGCTAAAAATGGCTCCTCAACCTGTACCTAGGTAAAGTGATCTGGAATTGGGAAGAAATGTTTCAGATGTACTATCAACAGCTGCTGCTCTGGGGGGAGGGACATTAACTATTTTCTTATACTGACCTGAGAAACACAGTACTTCAATTTATCACACAAAGAAATTTTCTGGGTTCCTTATATTCACATATTAAGCCCCCAAACCCACCACTGACTGTTAAGTTCTACTTTCTGCACAGCAGTTCTCTCACTACCCACAGTTGTACTGAATCCCTCAACTTGCAGTGTATCTTAACCAGTCTTTCCAAGGCTTAACCCAGATCAGCCTGTAAACAATGCATTAAACTTACTATTTTCACTATACTCATCTTTACTTAAGGGCAAAAAGCATTCAGGACTGAAGTTCAATTTGAATAATAAAATATACCTGTCATTGGCTTTAATCATGAAATTTCAGTTTCTAAAATGAATTTATTTGATCTAAGCTTCAGAGCTTTGCATCTTGCTATGCTTTTCATCTAATGAATACACAATTACCTCTCATTCATTTATCCAGTGGTAGAGGACAATAAGGTCATCCTTTAATTTATTTTTTTTTAGTAAACAAATAGACTACTCTTCACGTCTCTCAATTCAAGACACATTGCTAGTCATGACATCCAGGCCTTTGGTAATCTGTTACATAAACACAGCAAATAACATTTGACAAAATCAACCTTGATATTATAGCTTCACCTTGAAGAACATTTCATAAGCTATACCCTGCATAATAAATATCTAGCTCTTCTCGTTCCACACACCTGACCATACATATTAAGAGAAAGTAAGAACAGATTAAAGTCTGACTTAAATTTATTTTTCCTGGTAGCTCTGCAAAGTCAATGCCAGTGTTGGGAAGAAAAAAAAAAAAAAAAAAAGTCTGCAAGAAAATCATTAACCAGATTTAGATTGCTGAGCATTTACTGTAGGGAGTGTGCAAGTCAGAAAAGAACAACAACCTCACCCACCAAATCAGATTTTTGGCATTGTACAGTACTGCTATTATAATAAGCCACATTTGTTAGTTCTGAACCCTGCAAACCTGGGTCTGGAAGTGCCAGAGATAAATGGGACCAGAAAGAAAAAAAAAAAAAAAAAGCAAGTTCTAGATCCAGATATAGCCAAAGAGGACAGCTTACTTCATTCCCCAAGTATAAAAGCACTGGCTTCATAAGAGGCTGCATCACATGCATTAAGCCAGAGACATGGAATTCAATCAGAGATTCTTGTCTGGGCTACAGGGCAGCCTGCAGTTTGAAGAGTTCTTGCTGTGCACAAGTTCAGAAAAGACAGAAGAAGTTCAAGAATGAAGTCATGCCATTACAGTGCTTTGTACACTCTGACAGTGTGCACAACACTGATAACGTGAAAACTTGCTAATTCTGTGAGGTAAGAACTGTGGTTTGAAAGAGGGAGCTTAACTGACTGTCTGTATATTGCTTACCAAGCCATCTGCCTGCTCCCCTGTTTAAAAAGTCTCAGAACTTCTCTTTTCACAGCATTAGAAGTAACGTTTTCAGGATCCGTGCTGCAGATAAAACACTCCAAGATGCCGAGGTTGAGGCCACCTAAAGTTCTGTGGTTCAAAGCCATAATTTCCAGCTGAGGGTAAGCAACAACCTTCACTCTTCTTCAGATGTCCTTGCAGATGTCACCTCTGAAAACACAAGTGCCTCCTGCTTTTTCAATGTTTGCTGCTAATGAAAGCCTCACATGCAGACATAGAAACTGAAGGCAGCTTCCAAATCTTGACACTTCCAAAATTTTGCTCTGTATTTAACAGCTTCGACAAAGACTGTTTGTTAATCTAATAATCACAGATATACCTCCTCAAACACATTTTTTGCCTCCCCCCAAAAAATCTTGTGAACACATTCAGTAAAAAAAAGTCAACTTTCTGTACTTTTCATACTGGGCTCTCCTGCCAGTGAGCCTAAAGCACACAGAATTCTGCATGCTCAACAAGTATCTGTAAGAGCTGTATGCAGCATTCACAGCATGATAGTTAAGAGTCATTCCTTCTGCCATTGAGAATTATCAAGTATCACCATCAGAGGTAAAAATCAAATTCTGTTTAACAAATCTAATAGCTATTAGCCTTCAAGTCACTCTTTGGTATTTTCAAGGCATGCTATACAAGAAATCTCAAGTTTCAAGAACTGCCTGAGAGTTTTAACGAGACCCAACAAAACCTCTTGCTAATAATTCAAAAACATACCTCTTCCCTTGCAGCATTTTCAATTCATGGAAAAGTTTAAAATCCAAATTAATGGAAGGAGAGTACTGTTTTGCTGCTGTTGTTAATGCAACCTTGGAAACAAACCAGCTTCTGCTCCTTTGGTTTGACTTGCATCTCTCTTATGTCCATGTAATTTCCTGGCTAGCAGTTTTTCTTCTTGTTTATTAAGCAACCAGTGACAATAAACCTTTCTACATCTTCTGATGTCTCTTAAATGCCACATTTATAGACGTAACTGCAGATAGAAATTGCTCAGGCTACCTGTCCCTTCTAATGTAACGCTGCCCATTAAATGTTTACTCTGCCTTAAGTTCATCCATGCTCTGGAAGTTAATGAGCCCCGTTCCTTTCTGCAGCATCTGTTTTCCATAGAAAGTACCTACTGAATTTGTGTGAAGATTGGTTGTATGTAATAAGAGCCATAACCTTTTGCCAATTTGTGTGTAATAAAACAGAGAGATTCTTTTCAGCAGTTGCATACAAGATGTGATGACACACAGACTAATTGAGAAGTGCCATTTGTTGCCTGTATTCAGAACAAAACAATAATAAAGTTTCAAGCAGATGACCTCTACTTCCAGGGCAACTTACTTTCAGCAGCAATACAGCCTTGTACTCTCTCGGGCCTACGAAAGGCATGCATTCAAAAAGCATTCAGCAATGCCTGTGATCCTACTTAAATCTCTTGCACATACGGAAGAAAGTCAAACAAGGTGAAAATCCCATTCGTTTTTCTCAGTAGCAACAACACATACATGCTCATTTCATATTTGCAGTCCAGCATTTTTGTTAAAAGAATTCAAAAACTAAATTTTTAACATCTACCTCCTTTACAAACAGCATTCAGTAGTGCAAATGAGAATAGTAACTGCATACATAAATCCACACCAGTATCATGTGTCAAACAGATGGAAGCAATACAGCTGGTGCTTGCTTCCACGCTCTATTTATGCACCTGTACGTTTCCAGGAAGGGTGAAGATACTGTAATCCAGGAACTGTATTTCATTAATTTTTATGCAACCTTCTTTAACTATCAGAGATGCCTTCAAGTAGAAAAATAATTCAGTATCTGGGGGAGGGGGATGTGAAGGCTGTTTTCTGTAGCCCCTCCTAAAACTGTCGTCAGCACAGGGAGTCACATAGCATGATGTTGCCCCACTGAAAGACACCTGGATTACTCACAC